>NC_090296.1:118632366-119882366 GCF_039906515.1 Pseudorca crassidens | reverse complement strand
AAAAGATTCAGCTTAGAGCACCATGACTCACTTGCCTTGGTCAGCCTTTCCTGGGCCTGCAGGGCCTTGCACATAACTTTTCCTAGGAGGATAATTTTCCCTCTACCCCACAGACCTGGATCAAACTAGTCTGGGGCCCCAGCTGTGTGGTGGGCACTCTGGTCCCTAGATGTTGCTGAGACTGGAGGCCTCTGATCTGATATCACATCAGACAATAAAGCATGTGGGGGCGGGGGCGGCGGGTTCCTCCTTAATAAGAGTTTCTAAGAAAATTTGTTCCCACCTGTTCCTCTGTCTTTGACTCGTTTTTGGAGGGAATGGAATGAAAAATAACATTGCCAGGTAAGGTGTGGTAGTTCACAGGGCTGACACGTAGACTGACCACCCTGGACACAGATGGGAATGTTAACACCTGCACATTCAAACAGCTGTTCACATGGAGGCATAGAGACCCGTCACTGCTAGGTGCTAAGCCCTGAGAGCTGGGGGAAGGACGGTCCGATAATGTAGTGATAATGGAGGGCCCCAGAGAGCCTGTGATAGCAAGAAGAGTACCGAATTCAGACTTGACTGGTAAGGCAGGTCAGAGAAAGGTTTACTGAAGAAGATGAAGGAGGGGAAGGGTCTTCGAGAATGAACTGGCACATATGCACAAAGCCATTTGGACAGCCGCATCATGCTGATAAATTATTGGCAAGAAATCATAATGATTACCGTTTATTCAGTGCCAATTATGGGGCAGACAGTGGGCACCAAGATAAGACCCTTTCCCATTTCTAACTCTACCCTGAACCTTAACTCATCAAGTCACGTCAAGACACAAACCAAAATGGCATTTGAAGTATCTTGTTTCATGGTTAGGGGCTGGCAGACCATGTATAAATGTTGCAGAGGTTGGCAGGATCTAGATCAGGGGGTCGGCAAACTATGGCCTGTGGGCAAATCTGGCCTACAGCCTGCTTTTGTATGGCCTACAAATAATGTTTTTTTTACATTTTTAAAGGGCTGTAAAGATAAAACAAAAAAGAATATGAGACAGAGACCATATGTGGCCCACAAAGCCTAAAAGATTTATCTGGTCCTTTAGATAAAATGTTTGCTGATCCCTATAAGCTCATGGAAGACGTGTATAATGTCTAATGAGTTTAAGCAACAATGGTGTTTGTGTCTCTGTTGTGTGTGCATGTGTTAGTCCAAATCCTTTCAGCTGTAAGTGTCAAAAACCCAACTCAAACATGTTTAAGCCAATAGGAAATTAGTTGGCTTACTTAATTGATAAATCAAAGGATGTATCTACCTTTAGGCATGGCTTGATCTAGGGGTTCAAATGATGATGTCTCCATCTCTCGGCTCTGCTCCCTTCTGTTTAGTGGCCTCGCTAGTTCCAGCTCTAAAGACCTTGGGAGGACTTTGGCCAGAATGGACATGTGGCTACCTCTAGGGTGGAAGAGTAGGCCACCGTAATTGACAACTTCACAAGGACTGTGTGGAGGGGAGAACTGGGTCTTCAAAAGAAGGGATGATGGGCAGATAAGCAATTTGCATCCACAGTATTCCTCCCCTTTATTGTTCACCTTCCACCTATACATTTCTTGACAAACATACACTTTCAAAAATGTGCCTGCCTAACAATGCAATGTTCCTAGGCTCAACAAAAAACAGTCACCCACTTCTGAATAGGAGAAAAAACAGAATCATGCCCAGTTGCTTTATTGAGCCCTCAGTCCAGGGTCCCTTTGTGATGTGCAATTCTTGATCAGGTCTGGATATAATTTCTTGTGATTTTGCAATCTCTGGCTTAAAGATAAATTTAGCTACCCCTACATAACCAATATGGAGAGAAATAGGGTAACCATTTAAAAAAAAAAAAAAAAACCCTTCCATTTGGAATAGGGGAGAAGAGAAAACAATGGTCACTAATCTATAGCATATAGCACATCCTTCTGGACAGTGGAGCAAGTTTCTTCATCAACAAAACTAATCGCTCTTGGTCCTTTCCACTGGGAAATATCTCCCTCCTTTATGGACAGCCCTGAGAAGATACCTCTTCTGGAATTGAATCATCCACCCTCCCTTTAGACATGGGTTTGGACCTAAAGATTGCCTTAGAGATTATGCCTTCCCAGATCCCCGATCGCCTGGTGAGGATTCTCTGGACAATTCCTTTCAAACCAAGTGATTTGATTCCTGGGCTCTCTGTGAGCTAGTAACCATCGTCAAGAATCTTGCTGAGTTCTTGTCCTTGAGTCTGGATCTGGCCCTTGTGGTTTCTGTCTCTTAGCAACAGGTCACACTGGGCCCATTCCCCTCCCCCTCAGCTTCATGGTTTCCACGATAGCCTGTCTGTGATAATAAGTCAACCTTAATCTGCTCAGTGCCCTCAGAGAGAGATTACCTATATAACACTTGGCTGGCTCACGCTCCAGTGACCCTGACTAGATAGTCAAAATCCCTAAGTGGTACTGGCTCCTAGGTCTCAGCCCCAAGGCAATGCTTAGGACAGGAGTGAGGCAACCACACAAGCACTCATTCTGGACAATCTGCAGCTTGCTCCACTCCTCGCCCTCTGGCTATGGTCCATTATTACACTAAGGCCATGTCACCAAAGCACTCCTGAGAAGAGTCTGTCAGTGGACATTGAATTGGGGGGCCCTCTGAGAACTTGTTTAACTTGGGGACTGTGGGCAGAGTCTTCAGCCTTCAGGAGGGCCCCTGGAATTTCTCTCTGTCTCTCTGGATGCAACCTGGGTGTCTTGGATACAGAGAGAAAAGACCTTTGGTCTGAGATGGGACTGACAACCTCTGATCTCAGAGCAGCTCTGGATCTACTGTGTGCTCTGACCAGACCTGGGGTCTCACCTCTGCCTCAGTGGAACAGAACATGCATGTAATACCCTCCAAAAGAGGATACTAAGGTCAAGGAGGTCACAGAATCTCTCTTTATCTTTTCCAGCTTTGTTTGCAATCTTTGGCATCCACTGTCCTCACTGTACCTGCCTTCACTGTGACACAGCCAAATCCAGCAGGGATTCAGAGGCTGTCTTGGGCCTGTGCGCCTCCCTCAGCCAGTATATTTGCTCAAGCATGTTACACAGTCCTGTGTTCTTTGGGAGAACCAATGAAGGAATAAACCTCATGGGCTCAGGAAGCTCAGAGCCAAAGCGGATTCTGTAGCTGCCCTTCGAGCTTGAGCCACGTGAGGTCCACAAAGAGTTGACCAAGTCTGCGCCAAGTGCAAACTCAGAGAGGGTGGAGAGCTACTCTTTTTCTCCCCAACCCCGCTTGAGACACTGCCATCACAGTATGGCAGCCTGGGCTGATCAGAGCCTTTGATTGGCCGTCTGTAGAGGGGACTTTGAACTTCCATGCTCTAGCCTGCTGCCCTCTAGTGGCCTAAGAGCACAGAGACCCAGAAGGCAGAGCAAGCTGCAAGCCTGGGTTTGACTCTTCCAAAGGTAAGTCTTACGTACCCAGGAGAAAATGCAGGGAACCACAGAAAGAGCCTGAGAAAATTAGCCTCAGCTTCTTCTAGGGAGTATGCCAGAAATGGGCTGACCCTGCACCCTTGCCACCGGGCGTCTGACAGGAATCCAGCAGCCTGGGCTGGATTTCCTGCACGTGAGCAGGAAACATCAGTTGCGCCCTCAGGACCTTCTTGCTACCCCACTGTTGGGACTCAGTGTTGGGATGGGGGCTTTGACAGCAGCTCCATATCTTAACGCAAGTGCTCTAGAAAACAGACTCTGAGGCAAGGATTAAAGTGCTCACACCCTTTGGGGAGACGGAAGCCCAGGATAATGAGAGGGGAGAAGAGACGTGTGGCAGGGGAGAAAGATGTGAAGCAATGCAAGACAACATATTACTGCAGTGGCCACTGTTTCACATGAGCTGTGAGGAGAGAACAGGTGACTTGACAGGACTGTTTGCTAAAGCACATGGTGTTTGCAGGGAGAAACTGCACCTTAGAACCGTTCACCAGGAGGAGAATTGAGAGGGAATTTTCCCATCTGTTCCCCTCTCATCTCCTGTTTTCTACTGGCCAAGGTGCACTTCACGGAGAGCTAACTCCACTGCATTTCTGAGTTGCATCACCCTCTGGGTGGCTGCTTGGGAGGTTTCTACCACAAATGTGGAAGTGGAGGGGCTGCTTGGCACGGGTGGGGTGCCAACCAAGAGAAAGAAAGATGGAGGTGGCCCAGGAAGCCCAGAAAGGTGCATGAGGGTTGTGACCAATACATTTCACTCTCTCCCACAGGATTCACAGCCAGGGTCCCCAGGCACCAGAACCCCCAGGACTGTCTGAATTTTAAGTAAAATAAACATTATTTAATTTGGGAGAAAAAAGATGCATTCAGGTGTGGCTCGGAGCATCAGGCTTTTTCTCTAGAACTTTCCAGGCCCTAAGCTTCAGTATCTCCTGCTTGATGTCCCACCTCTCTGCCTTTGTTCTCACTCATTTTAGTTTGGGGTAGAGGATCTGGCTTTTATAATCTGTAAGACACATGATTATCTGACCCTTGGCAGTCTAGCTAGTAGGCCAAAGGCAATAAAGGCAACTCTAAACAAAGCTGCATATGGTCTGGTTCTGCCAGCATGGAAGCAAGCTGAACTGCAGTTCCTTGCTAGAAATCTTGCGAGAGGCCAGCATACGCCAACATCCAGAAATTTGTCCAGTGTGTCCCTGGAATCTCCATCTAGGATGGATGCCTGACCCAAAGCTCCACATAAAATAGAAGATCATGGGGCTTCCCTGGTGGCGCAGTGGTTGAGAGTCCGCCTGCCGATGCAGGGGACACGGGTTTGTGCCCCGGTCCGGGAAGATCCCACATGCCGCGGAGCGGCTAGGCCCGTGAGCCATGGCCACTGAGCCTGCGCGTCCAGAGCCTGTGCTCTCAACGGGAGAGGCGGCAACAGTGAGAGGCCCGCGTACCACAAAAAAAAAAAAAAAAAAAAAGAAGATCATGTAACCAGCTGACCTGATACCACATAACAGGGATTTCTAACTTCCCACTCAAGGATGGGCAGATCCCCACACTGCCTCCACTTCACTTCAGTTCCACCAGGTATACATTCTAGAGTCTGTTGATTGCACACACCATTCCATTTGTGTATCAGGTCTGGTTTAATTACAAGCGACAGGAACGAACCCAAACCAGCTTATGCAAGAAGGGAGCTGAGAAGTGTAGTGCTATTACCAACCAGGCAGGGCTGAATTCAAGGGCTCAGACAAATGTCATCAGACCTCTCTCACTTCATCTCTCAGGGCTCTGCTTCTCTTCGTTCCTTGTCCCCTTCTCTTTCCTGCCATAAATATACTTTCTCCCTGTGATAGAGAGCTGGGTGCCAGCAGCTTCAATCTCATATGCTCCTGGCACCATGGCCTCAAAAGCAAGAGAGTTTAAGGGGAAGGTTATGATTGGCTCTGCTTAGGTGACAAACCCTTACCTGAACTAATCACTTTGGCCAGGGGGATGGAGTCTCCTGCCTGGCCTGATGGGTCATGTATCCACCTCTGGGTGGTGGAAAACGGAAGGGAGCAGAGGTGGCACTGTGACTGTCAGCCCCACTAAGTAGCCATAGAATGTAAAGACATGTCCTGGGTGGTCTGTAAAAACATGTAGTTTGACCTGGCTGGAGCGTAGGACGCAGGTGAGGGAGGGCTGAGAGTCAGTTAGGAGCCACAGCCATAGAAGGGGTACATATTTTATCCTGGAGGTGGTAAGGAGCCATTGAAGAATTTTAACAGAGGAATGACATGATCAGCTTTGGGTTTTAGAAAGATTCCCCTAGGCAGCTAAGTGGAGAAGTGATCAGAAGAGTTGATACTGGGCTAGTTAGGAGGCTAGTACAATGGTTCTGGTGAGGAAGAGTAGGAATATAAAAGAGGGATTGATTTAAGATTTAATAAGAGGTAAAATTTGTTCTGTTCACACGAGGGTGGGAGAAGTCTAAGATGTTTTCCTCTCAGGGTTCCGGCTGAACAAGTCATAGGTGCTATTTACTAAGCTAGGGTCATGAAAAAAATGCAGATTGAGAGGAAGAAGAAGAGTTTGCCTGTGAGACATACAAGTGGAGTTGTCTAAAAGGCAACTTGAAATGCAAGAGGTAAAGGATGGAGATGTATATTCGGGAGTCCCAGTCACCTGCAGTCAGTGTGTCACACGGGACGATTTAAACGGAAAAGCCATTTTTTTCTTTTAGTGCTAGCAAAGAACTATAAACACTTTTGCTGTGTAAATGTTCTCACTTACCCCTCTCTCATTCTAAGAAAAAGATTTCCCAGGCTTATTATTTTTTGTTTTTGGTTTTTTTGGTAACATATACATGTGTCTATTCTTCTTCAAATTCTAGAAAAGCCGTCTCTTGAAACGGCACTGGGTGGGTCAGGGGATTGCCAAGCAGGACATGCAAGCTTGAAAAACAACTAGGAACAATGGGAGGCCAGTCCACCAGAGCAAAAGCCAAAATCAGCTGTCAGACCAGCACCGTGAGAATATTGCCACTGTCATCACCATTGGACACTGGATGTCACCACCACCAGTACCCACACCACTACAGCCCCCAAGCACAGGATAGAGCTGATTGCACTGTGGCCACTGCCATCAGGATGAATTCTCCATGGTTCTATTTCTCTGAATCATTTACTCCAGAATCTACTTTTCTGGGGGCTACTTGGCCAAGCTTAGGTCACATACCTCTCTCTTAGATGCCAAAAAGCTGGGAAAGCAAAGACCCAACCTTTTCAATATCTGTCATGGAAGGTGGGCTCTGCTTACCTCCAAGACCTGTAACACAGGAAGGTGAATCAGATTCTGGGAAGTCACTGGAAAGAGTGATGAAATGAGAAATGGGTGTTGACTGAACTGTTTTTTAAAAATTAGTATTATTTAAATGATGAATGACAGAAAAGGAGTCTATTAAGGAAGTTGTGAAAGAGCCACGTGAGGTTTAGGAAGAAGCTGGAAGAACATAGCCGCCCATAGGAGCCAACAGAGGAAAGGGATGCAGGGACTGCTGATCAACGATGCCAACTGACATCAATGGTCAAATCAGTTGAGCCTGGAATTTTCCAGTGGGTTTGGCAGCTCGGAAGTCATCTGTTAGTTTGGTGAAAGTATTTTCAGTAGAGATTTGGGGGAGAGGTAAGATGGCACTAGATTTAAGGAACACATGGGAGGTAAGGAAGTAGAGATGGAGAGTGTAAACCACTCTCTAGAAGCTTGGTTGAAGGCAAGAAAAAGTGTGTAATAATCAGTAATGTGTGGGATTAAAATTGGATTTTTTTTTTTAGGTTGGGCTAGTTGATCAAGTTTATATGCGGAGATCAAAGAGTAGGAGAGAGGAAAAAGTTGACTATCCATGAAAGAGAGATGAAAATAAAGGATCAAATTTCCTGAAGAGACAAAGGGAGTGAAAAACAAATTGCAGTGAAACGATTAAGCTTGGATTTGAAGGGAGACCTCACTACCTCTGAGAAAGAAAGTGAGGGAGAGATTCAAATGTTTGGAGGGGGCTGAACATTAAAGCAGTTTCCTCCCCGTTGCCTTTATTTTCTCTGTGAAGCAGAAGGGGGGATGGTGGCGGAAGCTGATGTGTAGAAGGATTGCTGGGTACACTCAGGGCCTAGCTGAGGAGACTGTGAATTTGTTGTAGCTCTATATCGGGTCCAGGGTAAGTTTTCTTAACGATTTATTCTAGATAAGGGTGACTCATAGATTCTAAGGTCAGAGGGCCTCAGAAATGGTCTGGGAAACTTTCAGGAACCAGACAGCAGTCTCATGATTTCTGGTCTCTGCCTGTCCAGGCTTCATTCTCTCTCTGCAAATAAACTTTCTCCATTCCTCATTCCTCATAGTATCTGGGAGGTGGATGCACCATAGCTCCTGAGTTTATGTATGTCTTCTGCTCAAGAAACCAGTCCAGTTAGAAACATAATCTCTCAGCCCTAATCCAAGATTCCCAGGAGAGAACATTTGCTTAGCTCAGCTCACATTAGGAATCCACTCACAGTTTGATAAACTGCAGCCAGAATGCCAGGGGTCACAAGACAAACGTGGCCCTGGAGCCTATAGATCTGGAGAGAGAGTGTGGAAAACTTAATTCCCAAAGAATAGGGCTCGTGGGCTGGACTAACATAAAACAGTGTCCACTCATAAGCTCAATTCTGCGGGACTGGGTTATTTCCGTTATCCTGGTTTAGGATAGGAGAATAGAGAAGGTAGATGGCTGGAATATCTGTGGTTATGATTTTAAGGGCAAGCATATTAGCAAAAATGTGGTTAAAGTAACTGACCATAGGATCTAGACCGGATGGAAAAAGTGAAGCCAGGAAAATACTGATCAACTATGAGGCAGTTGAGATTTATGGGATTCATAATGAGTAGAAGAGCTGGTGGTGTGAGTTGGGGGGAAGTGAGGAGGGGAAATCCTGAAAGGTTATGGAATACGGGACTTTGACATTTCACTCATGGGGACAGACCTCCCGTGCTTACCCAAAGTGCTTCTGTTCGAACACTTCCACACAGGCTTGGCTCTCCAAAGCTGCTATGAGGCCCTTGCTGGTGAGTTGTTTGAGGGAGCAGAGCCAACTCCTTCCCCAATGACTCTGAACTTCTACATTCTGCCACTAAGGCTCCAAGTCCTGTTATTTTATATACCTCACTTTTTTCAGTTATTATACACAATGGGTGTAACAAACTAATATTAAGACAGTGTTGAAGCCCAGGCTCAGAGGCCAGGTGAGAAGAGCAGGGATATCAAAAGGAGGGAGAGTGAGAAGGGAGATGCTGAGGTTATCCAAGTGTAAAAAAATCACTGTGAAATTATATATATATATATATATATTTACTTATTTATTTGGTTGTGCCGGGTCATGTGAACTCTTAGTTGTGGCATGCATGTGGGATCTAGATCTAGTTCCCTGACCAGGGATCGAACCCAGGCCCCCTGCATTGTGAGCACGGGGTCTTATTCACTGTGCCACCAGGGAAGTCCCTCACTGCAAAAATTCTGACTGAGGCCAGCTCCGGAGGGATAGATATGTCACGTGTTTACATCACTCAGAGCCAAAGCCTTCCTTGTGTACGCTGTGTCTAGCTAAAAAGAGGGAATGAGGAAGGTAAGTAGATATAAGATAAACTTTTCCCCATTAGTGCTGATGGAAAAGAGGGGCACATGGGAGCTCCAAGACACCCAATTCTGATAAGGATGAAGGGAGGTCTGGCCACGTCTCAGGGGAATAACCATAATAACCACGGTTAACAGCTTCCATTTATGGACGACTTCCTAGTCCCAGGTATTCTGCTGGTTACTTTATATGTGTTAGGTTGAACCATATGAAATTTCTGTTTTGTAAAATACAAAGAGTCAAATACCTGCACATTCATACGGTTCGACACACCATCTCATTTCATCCTCACCACAACAGCCCCATTAAACAGATATCACTGTCCCCACTTTACAGATGAGAAAACTAAGACTCAGAAAGTGAAAGTCTTGGTTTAAGGCTGCACAATCAGTAAGTGCTGAAACCAAGCTTTGAACCCAGATTGTCCCAATAGAAGGCCAGAGTGCTTTCCAGCACACCACAGCTACCAGGGGAGCAAAAGAGTTAAACTTAAGAATTAAAAAAGGCTGGAACTTCCCTGTCGGTCCGATGGTTAAGACTCTGTGCTCCCAGTGCAGGGGGCTCAGGTTCAATCCCTGGTAGGGGAACTAAGATACCATATGCTGAGTGGTGCAGCCAAAAAAGAAAAAAAAATTAAAAACAAAAGAATTAAAAGACCCTAAGGTGTTACAAACTAGAGATTCTTGGAGTCAGCAGGGTCTCAGGGGGACTGTCTCAATCTTTATCCACCACCCGGGTTCTAAAGTAGAGAGGTAGCCGGAACTGCCTTCCCCTCTCCTTCCTCCCAACCACAAGGGGCGCCAAACGCCAACAGCTTTGCTCATAGGGCCCTCCGTGCACCTGCCGGGCCTGTCTTGTTTCTCCACGCACCCGCCCAGCCCCAGGGCGCAGGCGCCACCCTCCGCTCCGCACCCCGCTCCCAACCAGCGATCACTGCGCAGGCGCCCCAACCAGGCGTCGGGGGAGGTGGTGGGCCTAGGGGTAGGTCGCGTGGCGGTTGGTCCGAAGCGGGCCACGTGGTCACGGTGCCGCCGCGCGAGCGTGCGCAGAGTGGCTGAGCGCGGCCGTGACGGAACGACGAGGCGTGGAGTTGCGCGACCTCGTCCGCCCGGCCCGTCCCCCGCCCCTTGGCTTGCCGCTCCGCCCCCGCGGGGCGTCCCGGGCCGCTAGTTCCCTCGGCGGCGGCCGCGCGCGGCCCGGGGTCGCCGTGAGTACTCACGAGGCCAGCCTGTGAGGCGGCCGCCACGGGGACGGGACGGGGCGGGGCGGCCGGGCCGCGGGAAGGGTGCGGGGCCCGCCCCGCCTCGGCCGGGGTGGATAAAGTGAGGGGCTTGCGCCGGGTGGCTCGGAGGGGCCCTCCTGGCCTTGACAGGCTTCGCTGAAGGCTGGGCTGCTGGGCTGCTGGCGACACAGATCGGGCACAGAGCTTCTTCCCCGGGAGGCAGGTGTTGGGTGTCTTTGGGGTCTCCGGAAGAAACCGGAGAAGAGCTTTTAATTGCTCCTCTAAAGGAGGCCTCAGGGCCTGTCCTGAGAGCGCGGTGGCAGCCAGTGTTCAGAGGCTCACGCCGGCCTCTGCCTCCGCCGGGTACCCTGGATAGCGGGAATCGCAGGTCTGTGGCTTCTCCCCCGCACTCTTTGTTACGTGGCCTAGGCTTTCTGAGAGGAGCACTCGCTGTAGAGCGGAGTAACCTGCTTGCCCAGTACCACAAAGCTGGGAGTCAAACCCAGAGTATAAACGTTGAGATCGGAGGCTTTGACTAGGTGTAAAGTTGTCACACCGGGGAAGCGCCCTTGGACCTAGGCCAGGACCTTTGTCATCCGGACTTGAGGCTTATTTTCATTTGGCCTGTCCCCGTGCAAATTCTCCGTTAGCTGCCATCATCCAAAGCACTGAACAACAGACACCCTTCTCTGGGCATTCTTCACACAGTCTGTATTTGGCCTGGCCTTTCTTGAAAGGTTCCCTGCTTTACCTCATTTGGATAAGTTAGATAGGTCTCTCTGGCTTAATTCATTAACAACACCCTTAAGTGGTTGTAACCAAATCACAGGAGGAGTGGCTGTAATTAGAACCTGTCAGATGTGCATAAGTCCCAATTCCACTTTACTCCTGACCCTAAGCAAGTAGCTTGACCTCCCTACACCTGATTATTCTATACATAACATGAAAGCTTTGAAATAGACCATGTTTCAGGCTTATTCCTCTTTAAAATGTCTGTGATTCCATGAATTCCATAACTACCCACCATTCCCCTTTTCCCACTCTTCACTATTTAAACCCATTCTCCATCTCTCCAGAGAAATGAGCTTTGAGATTAGAAGGTGGGAGTCCCTTTCACTGAAACAGCCTGGTTTGAAAAAGGTGGTAGTTTCTGAATTGTCTTTTCCCTGGACAGGAAAAATTTCCTCTGAACTACCTTTTTCTCCTTGTGATAACGACAGAAACCAAGCAGCAACAGCCCTTGGAGAGAGACTAAGTTTTCTTGACTTCCACAGTGACAGAGAGCTTGTGAAAGTTGGTACTTCTGGCCTACGCTGTCATCATCCTACCACCCAACCCGAGACAGCCCAGGCTGGACATTAGTGCCTCCCTCTTTATTCCTCTGTGATCATCCAGATCAGCACCTGACTGTTTATTTTCAAATCTCACAAACACAGCCAGATCTTCATATTCTGGTTCTCGGCTGCTCTTGAAGGTGAATGGAGTCTTGCTTTTTAAAATCATTTTTGTATGATTTTTGTCTGCGTAGATGTGTTTAAGTTCTTGTATGTCTCTCCCCTTTGGCTTACGTCTCCAGCAGACAGTTCATTCATTCATTCACTTGTTCAATAAATGTGTGTTGAGGGGCTGACATTATAGGCAAAAGAGTCAAAGCCTCTACCACCATAGAGCTTAAATTCTGGTGGGAGATAAATGCAATAAACAAACATTTTGTACGTCAGAGCGTGGTAGGTGCTGTGGAAGAAAAGCAAGGAAGGGGGATGGAGAGTGCTAGTATGTTGGGTGTTGGGGTTTTGCTGTTTTATATAGGATAGTCAAGGTGACCTTCAAGCAGAGATCTGAAAGGGTAGAGGAGTAAGCCATGTGGGTATCTGGTTGAAAAGCATTCCGAGAAGGGTGGCCAGCAGGGGCAAAGGCTCTGTGGTGGGAATATGCTTGATAATGTTTGAAGAACAGCAAGAAGACATTTATGGAGTCTTAGTGATAATCTTCCTGTTCACATTTAGAGTTAACTTTTTAGAGAGAGCCCTTACAAGAGTACAAGAGTAGACTCTGATTTTTTTTTCTTTTTATGAAAATTTCCAACTATATACAGAAGTAGAGAGTGTAAGAAACTGTTATGTACTCATCATTCAGCTTCGTCAGTAATCAACATTTTGCCGTGTTTATTTCATCTGCCCCCCCACCCCCCCCACTTTTTGTGCTGGAGTTGTATTTTAAAGCAAATCTCAGATATCAGGCCATTTCACCTCTAAACTTCAGTTGCAGTTTCCTTTTGCATTTTTTTTCCTGCATATTGTTTTTGATGGGTCAGTCAGCACTGCCAGCTGGAGGACTGCTGTGCTGTTTGCCCTGGCATTGTGCTTTATAACTCCATTCTGCGTCAGTTACCAAGTTTAAGTTGTTATCTGAGGAACAGACCATAGGCCCTTGGAACAGGCAAGGATTTAGAACAGTGGTTCTCAGAATAACTTGGAGGGCTTGTTAAAACAGATTACTAGACCTCTGGAGTTTCTAATTAGTAGGTCTCAGTAGGGGGTCTGAGACTTTAAGTTTTTAAAAAGTTCCCAGGTGATATTGACACTGCACATCCACAGACCTTACTGGAGAACCACTGGTCTAGAAACCTAAGATTAAATAGAACCATGTTAAAGACCAAGAACACCTCTGTGTAAGGTTGGAGTGGATGAAACTGAGATAAATGCAGAGCCAGGAAGGCCTAGGACAGTGGTTTTTAATCTTGTGAAAGGGGTAGGGGTTAGTGTTTTTCTGAGCATTTCTAAGGATCATTATTACATTATTTGGGGAGTAGGTTCCAGGAGGAATCCAGGACATTATTTTGGCTGTGACAACTCAGACTGTGTCTACCGGAGAATGATCAGTGTTGTTGAGGACTTTTAAACGTAGCTATGGTTGTTATATAAAGGCTTTTATGGATACTGGTGTTAAAAGAGATAATGACTCAATTTGGAGAAGTAACTAGAGGTAAAGAATCCAGAAAAAGAGTCTGCTTCTGATGGTGGTTGGCACTATGAAGAATATTCTAAAATGAACTGACTAGACTGAGTAGCATAAGCATCTGGTCCCACCGTCATCATTTTTGGCTTCGGGGTTGATATAGCATTATGAACTAGAGCAAGAACTTGCTTCAATCACAACTCTCCAGCTGGAGAACAATAATGTCTTATGTTTGTATAGTGCTTTCACGGTTCATTATTTTTAAAGAACTGTGTGTACAAGTGTGTGTACATGCATGCAAGTATGTCTCTGTGTGCAAGTGTCTGTACATACGTATAATAAAAGTGTACCCATAAATGTGTGCTTGTGTATATGCCACCCAGTTATTAAGTGGTGATGAGATCAATTGTTGTCTACTTTCTACAGGACAGTGACTTGTTACCACCACAACAGTAGAGCCTGCCTTCCTCAGCAGATCTCCAGTCAGCCCCTGACATCTCCCCCTCCCTCCCTTGTCTCCCTTTGTGGCCTCCTAAATGCCCATCTCGTTGGCCTGGGTTCAGCTGGTGGTATGGAGGGGTGCTGCCTAGCACTGACCTGGGAGTGTGTGTGACCCACTGACCCAATGGTGAGAACTGACTGCCCAACTCTCCAACTGATCATCCAGGGGTAGATGGAACAAAGTGCAGACCTCACGTTTTCCCGGTGTTTTCCCTCCTACCCTTTTGGTAAATAGAGTGGCTATTTGAAGTTAAAGGAAGGAGAAGGGGCATGGAAACAGTATTACTTGGTGTGTGTATAGGGAGCTTTCTTGGGAAGGAAGGGAAGAGTTAAATAAGGGTTAGAAAAGGAGTTATGAGACAAAAGAGCTAGGTATGCTTGAGAGCCATCTTGGGTAATGATCCAGAAGAGGCCAGCTTGTACTAGAACTTAGATATGCCTAGGAATCAACCTTGACATTGAAATCTTCCTCATGCCTCCCCCACTGGCCACCAGAGCCTCAATCATCATACCCCATACCTAAGAAGGCTAAAATTCCCTTCTGCTTTCCTCCATGACACCAAGTCAGTGCTAGACCATGGATATGACCAGATTCAGGAAGAGAGTGAGACGCTCCCAAAGGGTGAGGGGAAGGGAGCAAAGGGATTAGGGCCTCAGTTATTCTATCCCAAGGGACCTCCCATTGTTTGTGGAAACCTGTTTCCCATCCTAACCCCACTCTGTTCCGTGGGATAACAGGGACCCAACAAAGGGTTGTATCCTTATTTCTCATCATTAGGACATCAAAGGCCAGTTCTGGAATGATGATGATTCGGAGGGAGATAATGAATCAGAGGAATTTCTCTATGGAGTTCAGGTGAGATTACAGCCCCCAAAACCCGTGATGGATGGTCTAAATGTGTGCTTTTCTCTGGATACATCAAGAATGAAAGATTATTTTGGAGTAGAGATGAAGATACAACGTCAGTGTCATCTGAGGATTGCCTTGTCAATGCTGATTTCATATCTTTGCTCTTGCCTGGAACTCATATCTTTCCCAGTGTAAACTACACCCTCTGTACATGGAGGTTACCCATATCAGGGGTCCGTGGTCCGTGGCCTGTTAGGAACCGGGCTGCACAGCAGGAGGTGAGCGGCAGGCCAGCAAAGCTTCATCTGCCGCTCCCCATCACTCCCCATTGCCCGCCTTACTGCCCGAACCATCCCCATTCCCACCCCCACCCTCCACCCCTGCCACCCTGGTCTGTGGAAAAGTTGTCTTCCAGGAAACTGGTCCATGGTGCCAGAAAGGTTGGGGACCGCTGACCCATATGTTCTTAGTTGTAAAACATTATTTTCTGGCTATTCCCTCACTAGCCAGCAGGGGTCGTTTCATTCATTAGGGTCAAAATTTTAGAAGATTATTCTACCAATGATTGTTTAATGCTATCACTGCCTAGGGCATGATCCTGAGCAGGAATGTTGGACTCTAGACAGAACCAATCTGAGTTATATTCTGTACTCTTCAGTCTGTTCTGAGTTCTTACAGAAGGGATCCCTAAGTGTCCTGGTCAGGGTTGAGAGAAGAAGCTGAGGCTTAAGGATGTGAACTCCTTAAGCAAAGCCTGCAGTTGGTCTCCTAAAACTTCCTAGAGTGGTGATGGAGGGAGACTTGTCTGTCAATGAGACTTGTCTGGTGGCCCAACTATGGCCACCACCAAAAGCCCCTTCACATACGCAGCTTTTGCTTGTATGTATTGCTGTAGTTTGATATCCCTGTTCTGGATGTTTCATCATGTTCTGTTTTTCATCTCTTCCCCTCTGTCTTTCCCCTCCACCATTTTTCCTCCTGACTTAGGGGAGCTGTGCAGCTGACTTATATCGACACCCACAGCTTGATGCAGACATTGAAGCAGTGAAGGAGATCTACAGTGAAAACTCTGTATCCATCAGGTGGGACTGTACTTCAGGGATGGCAGGGGACTCAGCCACTTCTTTCTGAGTTGTTAAAAGGGTAGAGGTTTTTTCTTTATGGTATGATAGGGGCGCGGGTGGTTAGTGGACCTTGATAAGTTTTGAGCTTAATGATGGTGGGAGTTATTTGGAATACTTGAGGTTGGCTGACAGGAGTAAGTAGGAAAGTATAGCCACTTTTCTTAGAAGTTCCCTCGTATCCTAGACTCCTCTAGGCTGATAGTTTCACCTTTGAGGTAAGAAGGGCTTCTGGCCTGGCAAAGGCCCAGATCATAAAAGTGGCTTCAGGCTGTAGCTAAGAACCTAAATACAGAGCTGCCTTCCACCCTTCCCTCTCCCTTATCCCCAGGCTCAGTTCTCCCTCCACCTCAGTCTCTGTTCCCTTCTTTCTCCCTTAATGAGTCTCACTTGTGGTTGCCTGTATCTCTATAGAGAATATGGAACTATTGATGACGTGGACATTGACCTCCACATCAACATCAGCTTCCTCGATGTAAGTGGTGCTGGTACCTGCCAAAAACATGTCTAGTTGGGCTTGTGGATTTTGCCATGTAGGCCTGGAGTCTTGTTCCTGACTGCTGTATTTGAAGCACATATTATTCATGCCTGTTTTTCCTAGATCATCAGCAGACAGTGCTGTGTGCATGTGTGTATCATATAGCGAAAACTTCAAGTCCATTCCTCTCTGCTGCTAAACTAGAAACTATTGACCTTACTCTTTTAGGAGGAAGTTTCTACAGCCTGGAAGGTCCTCCGGACAGAACCTATTGTGTTGAGGCTGCGATTTTCACTCTCCCAGTACCTTGATGGACCGGGTAAAGGCAGTGACTTTGGGCATGTGGGTGCTCTGTGTGTGGTCTCATCCAAAGTCCTAAGTTAACTGAGGTAGAGAAAAACTAGGAGCAAGACCTGTTGGTGTAATCTGTAGGCCATTGGTAGGAGCTTTTCAGTCTCTTCTCATTGGTGTCTTCATACCCTATTGCCTGATAGTCATGCCTTAAAAGGCCTTTCTGTTCCCAGATATTACTTATTCCTCCCCTTCCCCTCAACTTCCAGTATAAGTTGAGGCTATCTGAAATTGGTCAGACAGTTCCCAGAATCTACCCTCTGCCTCAGATATTTCCCTTGTCCATCATTATTGTTTAGAGTACCCTTAGAATCTGAGGAAGCTAATCCACTGAACTGGGGCTTTAGACTCCCAGGAGGATAGACATGGATACATAGTAGGAGCTTTCTCTTCTCTTTGCAGAACCATCAATTGAGGTTTTCCAGCCATCAAATAAGGAAGGATTTGGGCTGGGTCTTCAGTTGAAAAAGTAAGAACTTTGATCTTTCTGGTTATGAACATTGAGGGAAAGAGAAATGGACATGTGGATGGACAGGCAGACTCTTGAATGTTTCCTTCCAAAAGTGTATTTCTGAGATATGCCCAAGAAAGACTAAAATAAATTTGGGGAGCCAAATTTATGGTTAGGTAAGGGAGCTTGTGTTTCTGGGGTATCTGGCCTTGAGGCTTCCTGGAGGTGAGAGGTGAAACTCATCAGTACTTAGCATTTAAGGAAAAGTGCAACCCTGGAATTAGAGTCATGCTCATCACATTTCCTCAGAGTGGGGGCTCTAGGATTTCAGACAGTTTTAATTTATTGAATGTGTTGAGCACCTTGCTAAGTATTTGGTATACAATACTGAGAAGTAAACTCAGTCAAGTTTCAAATAGAGTCCAGTGGATACATGTTCTAATACAAGTGAATATGTAAGATTTAGAAAGAACACAGAGGAAGATGTAGGTGTAACTCAGTCTGGTGGCAGGTGGATGAATGAAAGATGAAAGGGAGATGATTACTGGTTTTCAAGGATGGATAAGAGTTGCCCATGTAGACAATGGAGTAAATAACATTTGCAAGGCCATAGTTATGTGAAGCAGCATGTGTGTAGGAAGCTTCAAGTAGTTATGTATTGCTAGTAAAATGCAAGGGGAGAATGGTAGGAACTAAAGTTAAAGCCAGAGAAGCAGGAAGGAGTCCAAATCAGAGAGGATATTGGGCTTTTGGGAGCATTGAAAGGTTTTAGGCAGAGAAAGGACATGGTCAGATTTAGTTTTTAAAAAAACATTCTAGGGCTTCCCCGGTGGCGCAGTGGTTGAGAGTCCGCCTGCCGATGCAGGGGACACGGGTTCGTGCCCGGTCTGGGAAGATCCCACATGACGCGGAGCGGCTAGGCCCGTGAGCCATGGCCGCTGAGCCTGCGCGTCCGGAGCCTGTGCTCCGCAACGGGAGAGGCCACAACAGTGAGAGGCCCGCGTACCGCAAAAAAAAGAAAAAAAAAAAAAAACCATTCTGGTAGCACTGTGCAAAATAGGTAGGAGGGATGAGATAAGAGACCAGAACTGTTTTAATAGGAGGCATTTGTAGAAGTCCATACATGAGATGATGAAAGCCTGAACCAAAGTACAACTGTAGGTAAGATTAGAGATGAGAGATAGACTAGAGAAATTTGCAGGGTTTAAAATCAATAAGACTTGAAGAATGATTTGGGTATGTTGTATATGATAAGAGCCAAGGAATAGTGGAATATTACTCTTAGGTTTCCAGCCTAGATGTCTGGGTAAATTATAATACCACTCATTTATATAGGGATTTGGAAGAAGAGCACGTTTGTGGGATGAGGACAGATAGTTATTTCCATTTTAAACATGTTGTTTAAAGTTAACTTTAGGATATTCCAGTGGAGATGCTCAATACAGAGTTAGATATGTAGATTTGATACTTACAAGAGAGGTTCAGGTTGAAGTTATATAGCAGTGTATGGGTGAGACTTGCACCCAGTGTAGAATATGAGATTGCTAAAGGAGAGCATGATAGAATGAGAAGAAAATAAAATCAAAGGCAGAACACCCTTTAACCCAGACAAAATAGCAGGAGTAGGTAGAGGAAGAAGAAACACTGAAGGTAGGTCAGAGAAATTGGAGAACAATGGGAAGACAATAGAGTCAGAGAAGGCAAGGAGGAGCATTTCTACAAGGAGGGCCAGATGCCAGAGAGGATGAGTAAGAGGAGAACTTAGGAGTTTCTGTTGGATTTAGCATCAAGGTGAGAGCAATTGTAGTGGAGTGGTGAAGGTAGACACCAGAATACAGTAAGTATTCTGGAGAAGTGAGTGATTGGCAACAAAATAGAAACAATAAGTGTGGATTAAGAAATTTGGATGAGGATATAAGGGGAAGAGGGAGAGATAGCTAGGCTGAGGTAAAGAAACTTGAAACTTTTTGTAGACTTCAGTAAAGGAACTGACAGGAGAGGGGGATGATTGACAGATCAAGGTCCCATGAGGGGCTGAGATCTAGAGGACAAACAGAGCAATTGATCCTTAATAGGAAGGTTACCTTGTCTCCAGAGAATGGAGGGATCAGGTAAGGGTAGAAATGGAAATGGATTCTGTAGTAGGGTTGCAAAATTATGGAAGATGATATCTCATGCCTTCAGTTTTTTCTATTGAGAAGAGAGATTATCAGTTGTAGGTGAAGTTAGGAGCTTAAAGAAGGTGATAAGCATTTAGAATAATAAGGTAGAGTGATACTAGAGAGAACTGATCAAGGACAAGTGAAAGGACTGACAAGACTAGCTGAGGGCCCAGCCCAAGTTGGAAACCATAAATTTGGGGATGTAATGTTTTGCCTAACAATGTCATACCCTTCGTGTCCCTTGTCCTTTTCTTCACTATTCATAAGGCAGAGGGTGATACTCACCACTTCTGTTCCACTTTCAGTATAGCTCTTCTTGGCAGTAAATTGCCAGGTTCACAGCCTTTGAAGACTCACCTTTGAGATCTCCCTCTAAAGGCAAAGCATCTAAGAATTTTTCTGGTCCATTAGACTAGGTAAGGGAGTGGGAATTTACCCACGAAGGTAAAGAGGTACTTTAGGACAGTACATTTCCATGTGCTAAGATTATTATCAGTGGGGTCTTGAGACACACCTTCCCCTACAACAACTAGCTTTGCAGTCCCTGGGTCTGAATTTTAGATTAGTTGCCTTTCATAGTCCTATTTCTTGACCTGGGCTTCCCCTGCCTGAACTTCTTTAAGCCTGTTGCTCTTTAATTCTTTAGGATCCTGGGTATGTTTACATCCCAACAATGGAAACATCTCAGCAACGATTTCTTAAAGACCCAGCAGGAGAAGAGGCACAGCTGGTTCAAGGCAAGTGGTACCATCAAGAAGTTCCGAGCTGGCCTCAGCATCTTCTCACCCATCCCCAAGTAAGTTTCTCCATGAGCTGATTATCTCTAATCACTGTAATCTCAACTAAGCCTCCACTCCACTTTCTTGATTATGTAAATTATTCTATCCTCTTCCTAGGTCCTCTAAATTCTGTACCTTTAACTACTAATACCACCCACATGGTCCTGTCCCCTATGTGTCTTTACCCTTCTACTCCTGACCCAGTAGTCAGATCTCGTCCTTTATGTAAAACACAGTACCTAGCGCATGGTACATGTTTGGAGAAATGTATGCTAATCTCTCCATCTTTACTTTCTTCGACACTTATCCTTATTCCCTATCCTAAGGAGGCAGAGTCAGAGCTAATAGGCCCCAAGTCCTTGCTCTTATGGAAGGGCACATTGATTTATTACCTAGGTTCTGGAAATAAATATTGCTCAATTCTTTGATCCTAGGCCTACATTTATCCCCCCTGGTGCCTTCTGATCTTCCCAAAGGCAAATACAAACCCAGATTTGTAGTTTTCCAGGTGCCATTATTGACAGACAGACAGACATTAGGCTCTTTGGGGTCCAACTATTTCTTGCCTAGTAGTTTAATCACACACACACACACACACACACACACACACACACACACTCTCTCTCTCCCTCTCTCTCTCTCTCTCTCTCTCTCTCTCTCTCTCTCTCTCTCTCTCTCTCTCTCTCTCTCTCTCTCTAAGTGAAACAGGCATCCTCTCCAGGGTATCATTCCTTACCTGGCCTAGGTGCTGCAGAGAATGACCTAGGCTTTGCCTTTGCCTGCCCTTCATGTTCCAATCTGAAGAACACATAGATAATGACATAAAAATCAAACCAATTGTGTAGTGATCTACTTGCTTTGACAGTTTGATCCAATGGAACTTTCCTCAGATATGAGTTGCTCTTTGTCTTAGGTCATTTCATCTATTCTTATCTCCAGACCTCTTCTTTTTTTTCGTTTTTTTTTCTTTTTCTTTCCGGTCATGCCACGTGACATGAGAGATCTTAGTTCCCTGACCAGGGATCAAACCCGCACCCCCTGCATTGGAAGTGTGGGGTCTTAACCATTGGACCCCCAGGGAAGTCCCTCCAGGCCTCTTCTAGTGCTCATACTGAATCCTCAGTCTCATCACTTCTCTTTGCTCTGTGTTCAGGTCTCCAAGTTTCCCTATCATACAGGACTCCATGCTGAAAGGCAAACTGGGTGTACCAGAGCTTCGAGTTGGACGCCTCATGAACCGTTCCATCTCCTGCACCATGAAGAACCCCAAAGTAGAGGTGTTTGGCTACCCTCCCAGCCCCCAGGCAGGTCTCCAGTGCCCCCAGCACGTGGGCCTCCCTCCCCCAGCATGGACCTCTCCTTTGGTACATGGCTGAGGAGGGTTTGACTTGGGTGTCAGAGGGTGGGAGGGGAAGTGTGGGAATACAGCTTCTCAAAATGGAGTGGGGGTCTGGTTGTCCAGGCATCATAAACCAAACCTGGGCATGAATCATGAGTGAGTAGAATGGAACACATTTTTTAATAGTTGTGAACTTATATCTGAACAGTCTGGCAGGCTTCTCTGATAGTATGTCATGAAGCAGAGAGTCTGGGGTTGGGCATCCCACGGAGATGTCATGTATGATTTTGTTAGGTTGTGGTTAGGACTTGGTAGTCAGCTACTTTACAGACCTATTCCACCTACCTTGAAGGGGTTTAAGGACAGGTGAGTCTTTTTTGTTTTGTTTTGTTTTTTTTGAGGTGAGTCTTTTTTAAGAACCTTGGCAAAAATGTCTGAAAGTCTTCTCTGCAGCTTGGGGATTACTTAGACTGATCAGTGTTAGGGCTTAGCTACTTTAAGAGAATTTTAGGTAGTGGGCGTGAGTGAGGTCTTTCTAGTCACCAGCTTCATAGGAGGTTCACGGAGTCTGTCTTTTTCCTCTCATCAGGTCAGTGGTCACTGCAAAAACATCCCCACTCTGGAATATGGATTCCTTGTCCAGGTAATCAAGTCCAAAGGTTCATTCCAAAGCCTTTCCCCTGTTTTCTGACCCATCTGATCCCCTAACATCTCCCAGCTCTTCAGTCAGTTAGCAAACATTTCCTGAACTGTTCTGCTTCCAGAACTATACTGAGTGTTGTGTGGATAGGAGAAAAGAAGGCATAGTTTCCACCATCAAGAAGCTTATAGCATTATTGGGAAGACAACGCTTATAGACCACTTATGATCAAGTGCCAAATGAGACATCGCAAATGTTAAGTGCGCTGGTGCCAAGATGAGAGAAGGATTGACACTGATTTTCTTATGATCCCGGACATCCTTCCTCAAGTGGGCTTCACTTTTCCTCACAAACTTTCACTGCTTAGCCACTTCTGGTCATTTGCTTCTTTTTAAACCCTCTTTATTTTCCAGACATGGTTTCACTTTTTTTTTTTTTAATTTATTTATTTTTAATTTTGGCTGCCTTGGGTCTTTGTTGCTGTGCACAGGCTTTTCTCTAGTTGCAGCAAGCAGGGGCTACTCTTCGTTGCGGTGCGCCGGCTTCAGTAGTTGTGGCACTCGGGCTCAGTAGTTATGGCTCGTGGGCTCTAGAGCACAGGCTCAGTAGTTGTGGCACACGGGCTTAGTTGCTTCGTGGCATGTGGGGTCTTCCTGGAGCAGGGCTTAAACCCGTGTCCCTTGCATTGGCAGGTGGATTCTTAACCACTGTGCCACCAGGGATGCCCCATGGTTTCACTTTTGCATCTCCATTATCTTTGTTCATGTCATTCCCTCCACTGACCTTTCTCACTATATCTGCCTATTGCAGTCAAGTCTCAGATGCCAGCTTTTCCATAAAATCTTCTCTGTTACTTGAAATGTATTAGCTGGAAGTGTGTCTCCTCTCATTGAACTCTTTTGATGCTTTTTGTTTTATATGACATTGATGTGTCAGGTACCATATGCTGCCTTGAATTGTAATTAAGTTGTGTACATACCACATCTTCTCTGTTGGAGTATGGGGTCTGAGAAGACAGTCTTTTATGTTATTGAATAATCAAGGAGAACTTTCACTGAGCTAGGTGCATAGTAGGCATTCAATAAATCTGCATTAAATGAATGAATAAAAGCCCTTGCATGTCCATTTACCATCCCAAAAGTTTGTGAAATGGGAACAATTTGATTTATACACAAAGTGTACATGGTTGCAAAAGCCATGCTAAGACAGAGTGTATAAAAAATACTTTAGGGGCTTCCCTGGTGGCGCAGTGGTTGAGAGTCTGCCTGCCGATGCAGGGGACACGGTTTCGTTCCCCGGTCTGGGAAGATCCCACATGCTGCAGAGCGGCTGGGCCCGTGAGCCATGGCCGCTAAGCCTGCGCGTCCGGAGCCTGTGCTCCGCAACGGGAGAGGCCACAACAGTGAGAGGCCTGCGTACCGCAAAAAAAACCAAAAAACCCCCCAAAAAAACACTTTAGGATATTGCTGCATGAGCTCTGGATTTGTGCTGTCTTCCCAGCACAGAGTTTTAGCTATGGTCTTGATCAGTTTACAGGCTGATTGTTCTAGGTAGTTAAAATGGCTTCTCAGGCATCTGATCATGGACTGAATACTCACTTGTCACATGGGGGCAATCTGTAATTACTACAACTAATGTTAATAGTTTGATTAGTACTTGTTTATAAAATACTTTCACAGAAATCATCTTTTTACTCTCAGTACCTTTGTGAGGTGAATAATGTCCACTTTGTAAATGAAACCAAGGCTCAGGTTAATTGACTTGCCCAAAGTTATATATGGTATTAAGTAGTAGAGGGGGAATGTTAACCCAGGTCTTCTACCATGGCTGATCTTATTTTTATTATACTATATAGTCTTAGCTCTAGAGTCAGGCTATCAGTTTAAGTGCAGGATCCAAGAACAGATTCTACCTTAGGCACAAGGCTGGGAGGTAGGAGAGTAACTGGAAAAGAAGTTCAGATTATTTCCTACATCTGGGTCCGGGCTTCCAAAAGATAAGTAGAATCTCTCTCTCCTCAGATCATGAAATATGCAGAGCAGAGGATTCCAACATTGAACGAGTACTGCGTGGTGTGTGATGAGCAGCATGTCTTCCAGAATGGGTCCATGCTCAAGGTATATGCCTCTATTTCGTAACCCTCTTTCTTGCACCCTTAGCTGAGGCCCCTTACTTCCTCATCTCTCCATTTTTCCTTTCTTCCTGGATCTATGGTAAAGGTAGAATTCTGTCCACACTCCTTGAGACTCTAGAAATAATTGTTTTTCTCAGAAAGCAAATCTCAGCAGTCCTATTTGGAAAGATGAGGATATGTGAATATCAATCTAGAGTTGTCTGAGGTCAGGCACCCCTCTTGCACTATGATACCTTCTTATTGGACACCTCCTGCCATCACCATCTCTAATATGTCCATTCAGCCAGCCGTCTGTACTCGTGAACTGTGCGTTTTCTCCTTCTACACCTTGGGAGTCATGTCCGGAGCTGCAGAGGAGGTGGCCACTGGAGCAGAGGTATGGGGGAGGGAAAAGCTGCTGGGGAATTGGGATCAAGAAAGGCTGGGGAACACAGCAGTTTCACTGCTTGGAATTTAATCTCCAGAAATGCTTTTCTGTGTAAGGATGTTCACTATAGTATAAAAAACCCCACTATAGTGGGTTTTTAAAATATTTTACTTATTTACTTTTTGGCTGCGCCACGTGGCTTACAGGATCTTAGTTCCCCGATCAGGATTTGAACCTGTGCCCTGGGCAGTGAAAGCGCAGAGTCCTAACCACTGGACCTACAGGGAATTCCCTAGTATTGTTCATAATAGTTTAAAAAAAAAGTGGATACAAGCCCCTCTGTACAGGGTCCAGTTAAAGAATGATGGTATGTCCTTTGCAGTAGAAATTTTTGGATAGAAAATTATAGCATATATAAAAAAGAAAACACAACAGTATGTATAAAGAATTCTTTTTTTTTTATTGCCTATATAATAAAGTAACAGTTTCTGTAGGGAAAACATCTGGAAGAATATACATCAAACTTAGCAGTAGTTACCTGTGAGGAGTGAGATTTGGGGGCAAGGGGATGATTTTCCTCTTTTTTTAATCACCCTTTTAAACATTGTTCTTGAATTTTTATAATGAGATTATATTTTCTAATGAAAAAATCATAAACATTTGTCTTTTTTTAATTTTATTAAAATATAGTTGATTTATAATGTGTTAATTTCTGCTTTAGAGCAAAGTGATTCAGTTATACATATATATACATCCATTTTCATAATTCTTTTCCATTATGGTTTATCAGAGGATATTGAATATAGTTTCCTGTGCTATACAGTAGGACCTTGTTGTTTATTCATTCCATATATAATAGTTCGCATCTGCTAATCCCAAGCTCCAAATCCATCCCTCTTCCACACTTCATATTTGCTTTTTTTTTTTTTTTTTTCCATATTTGCTTTCAAAAAGAGAAATGCTGGGCTTCCCTGGTGGCGCAGTGGTTGAGAGTCTGCCTGCCGATGCAGGGGACACGGGTTCGTGCCCCGGTCCGGGAAGATCCCACGTGCCGCGGAGCTCCTAGGCCCGTGAGCCATGGCTGCTGGGCCTGCGCGTCCGGAGCCTGTGCTCCGCAACGGGAGAGGCCTGCGTACCGCAAAAAAAAAAAAAAAAAAAAAAAAAAAGAGAAATGCTGAGAACCTCCAGAAGGTAGACCTATGCTGGGTACTGTGTGACTCCCAGCACTGGGAAATCATTTAGCTTTTGCCCCCTTTCTCTCCTTTCTCTTAAGGTGGTGGATCTGCTGGTGGCCATGTGTAGGGCAGCTTTGGAGTCCCCTAGAAAGAGCATCATCTTTGAGCCTTATCCCTCTGTGGTGGACCCCACTGATCCCAAGACTCTGGCCTTTAATCCTAAGGTATAGTTGCTTGGGAAGAAAATCAGGACTCAGGAACAGAGGTGTTAAAAGACAGTGGAAGACTTTGGGCTGTCATTCCAACAGCTTGGAATAAGGGGACAGAAGAAATGGAGCACTTGTTTCTTGGGAACTCTTGCTTTAGCCGTTTTAGTGAATAAATAACTAAACATAAGTAATAATATAAGATAAATAATAACTTCTGAGTTTCTCAGAAGAAGGGGAGAACGATTAATATTAGTTATGTTATGATAGGGAATAATACAGACTTTGGAGCCAGACAGACGTTGATTCCATTTGAGGTTCTGCTACTCCCTAGCTGAATGGTGTTAGGCAAATCACTTAACCTTTCTGAACCTCAATTTCCTTATCTGTAAAAAGATAATATCTACTGTTATAAAAATGGGAGATAATATATATAAAATATTGTATAAGTTAGGGTTCTCTAGAGAAACAGAACCAATAGAAGATATTTAGAGAAAGAAATTTATTGTAAGAAATTGGCTCATGTGATTATGAAGGCTGAGAAGTACCAGGATCTGTAGTGGGCAAGCTGGAGATTCAGGAGAGCTGATGGTGTAAGTTCCAATCCAAAATCCAGCAGGCTTGAGATCTAAGAAGAGCTGATTTTTCAGTTCCAGTCTGAAAGTAGGAAAAGACCAATGTCCCAGCTCCAGGCAGCCAGGCTGGAGAAGTTCACTCTTACTCAGCTGTTTTGTTCTATTCAGGCCTTCAGCTGATTAGATGAGTCCCACCTGAATAGGGATGGCAGTCTCCTTTACTCAATCTGCTATTCAAAGGTTAATCTCCTCCAGAAACCCATTCACAGCCACACCCAGACACACCCATGGCCCAAATTGACACAATTGATGATTGACAAAATTGACCATCACAAGTACCCAGCACAGTGCTTCACTATTACTCTCATTGCTATGTATCAGGCACTATACCAGGTTCTTTACATACGTTATTTAATCTTCAGGTCATCTCTCTGAGGGTAGTGGGAATTTTTATCATCACTTACATACAGGGATACTGAGGTTCTAAGAGGTTAAGTAACTTACCCTATTACTCTCAGCTGGTAAAAAAAGAACTAGCTTGTGATTCTAGAACTTTTTGACATTAAATCTGTGTTCTTTCCATGACATACTATGCTGTTTCCCTGGGGCCTAGAATTATTTTGTACATCTGGCCCATCCTTTTCATCATGTCTTACTCTCCTCCACTTTTGTTCATCTGGTTCTTCTCTTCCCATTGATTCTCCACAGAAGAAGAATTATGAGCGACTTCAGAAAGCTCTGGATAGTGTGATGTCCATCCGGGAGATGACCCAGGTATTCTACCCTCTGCCTGTCCCCTGCCTGCCCACTTAAGTGCCCTGTTCTGTTTGAAATTCATGCAAGTGGAGTGAAGATGTAGAGATGCTACTCAAATCCCTCACTGTATTCTCTTTAGTTTTCCCTCTTTAGCCTTCTCAGTCTTTGTTCTCTGTTTTGTTAGCTCTATTATTCCTATTTCTCACTCCTTATGTATCTCTCAACCTTTACCTTTGCTGCTAGTTCCTTCACAAGTTGTTCCTATTTAATGTTTTTTCCATAATTCTTAGGGCATTAGAGAAGTGAGGGAAAGACCTCTGTCCAGGGTTGGGAGGGTGAGGAGGGGGGCTTGGAGGTAAGGAACTAGACCCAGGGGCCTACATCTTCTATCCTTCTAGGGGTGGGGCAGCCACATGGAGCAGTGACCATCCTTTGACTCAAGGCTGTCTCTCACCAGACTTCCCCACCCCTCGTCTGCAATCTCTGCATGAATAGACATTCATTTGTACTCACATTTACAGGTGGGCCTCTTCTCAGCAAATCCTATATATCACAGTTCAGATTAACACATAACATACACCCAGGAGGGATGATTTACTTGTCAGAAGGACTGTTATGTTTTATGTAAAGTTTTACCACAGGATTCCTTAGCCTAATCTTTCTGGGACATTGATTTTATTTATTTATTTATTTTGATTTATAATCAACTTTTTAGGGCTGTAGGAATTGCATAAAATGAGGGAGACCCACCTGCATGTTGTTTTGTAAGCATTTTCGGTCATTTTCATATTTATTTATGAGTCTTCCCAACCTGACTGGGGTCCTTGAGGGTGGGAAGCCCATCTCCTCTTGGTTTGGTATGGTCTTCAGTGCCTACCTTGCCCTGGGCCCTGATAGTCTGTGGAAAGTGGGAGGGCTCCCATCTCTCCTGGGAGATAACCTTACGGCCATTGTCTTACAGGGCTCATATCTGGAAATCAAGAAGCAGATGGACAAGCTGGATCCCCTGGCCCATCCTCTTCTGCAGTGGTATGAGTAGAATGGTTCATCCTTTGGCGGGTGGGGGAATGGGGCATAGTATCAAACATGGAGCCTACACCTTCTCTTAGAGGTGGTTTCAGCATCCTTCGCAAGGTTATAGATATTATGGTTGCTCTTTCTTGGGTTTTACTGATACACCTGCCCTTGACAGGAACTCAGATCCTACAAAGAGCCCACAAATTCTAATGTGATGTCTCAAGTTCTCTTCAGGTGTTTCTTGTTTCCCAATAGGTTTTTGAGTGCTGCTTCCATGTCGGAATTAACACTTCATTTCAGTCAGGGTTTCTATGCATGCAGAGAAGTCTGTCTCCCTCTTCTATGCCCTTTCCATATCTCAAGCCCTTCCTTGTTGATGTTGACTGTCCAAAGCCTTGAAGCACTATTATTACTCCCTTCTCCTAGCAAAGGTTCTGACCTTTCTCTACTTCCCTCCACCCCTTGCCCTCCCTCCCTGATCTTGATTCCTGTTCTCTTGATTTCTCTTCTCTTTTCCTGACATAG
The DNA here is from genome assembly GCF_039906515.1 of Pseudorca crassidens. Lineage (NCBI taxonomy): Eukaryota > Metazoa > Chordata > Mammalia > Artiodactyla > Delphinidae > Pseudorca > Pseudorca crassidens. Next base: position 119,853,632 of record NC_090296.1, on the reverse strand, counting down.
CTTTCCCCTTCTAGCTTACTTCCTTCTGTCTAGTCAGCCTTTGACATTAGTACTTTCTCAATGCAACATGCTCCCTCTTAGTATGAGGAATGACCAGGCATAGACCATCCAGGATGGCATCACAGGTACATGAGTGAAGCACAAAAGAAAAAAACCATATCCACTATAAGAGATAATACTCCCTTGCTGAGCCCTCAACAGTTTATGCCTTTGTTCTCTCCTGTCCTCTAAGTTCAGCCTACATATGGCCCAGTCTGTCCCCAAATCCTCAGGAAGTTTGTTCTAGTTTCTTCTGTTTTTTTTCTGCAGCTCAAACAATAACTTTCCATTCCCCTCATCTCTGAGAGCCTTCAGCCTTCCTTTGAGCTCAGGCAGGATGGCTCCTGAGCCCCAGTTCTCAGTTTCTAAATCCCAAGTGTAAGTTGTCACCATTCTAATACAGACCCTACCTTTCTAACTTTTTTTGGTAGCTGACCTCTTGTGCTGACCTTTTGTTCTATCCTTTTCTCTCCCTAGATGTAGCAGCCCACCTCCCACTTCTCTCTTTCTTTCATCCATTGTGTTTACCCAGTAACTTGCTGGTCCCTGGTCAGTAACTTCGCTTTTACATTTTTATACACAAACATTACCACCCACAGGAATATCCAGATAGTGTCCTGGACTCAAACAGCCCTGGAATCCTTGCTTGTTCTCCCAGGGGCAGAGCAAGGCTGCTGCTTTGTTCAGGATGGCCTAACCACACACTTATTCTACCTTTTTGTTTTTTCTCTGTTTTGTCCTAGGATCATCTCTAGTAACAGGTCACACATTGTCAAACTACCTCTCAGCAGGGTAAGTGACCATTCTCCCTCTAAACACTAAATTTCTGGTGAGGGGCAGGGAGGGGCTCCAAACCAGCTAACTGAATTGGTCCTAGACCTGCCTGGTTGGGCTTGTCTCAGTAGTCTTTGGGCCTACACATATTTCCTTTCTTTGGGGTCAGTGCAAGCCTAGTTTGCTCCCTTCCCTCCCTGATCTCCATTTCTGCTCTGTTTTCCTGACCCCACCCCCACCCTGGGCAGCAGCTGAAGTTCATGCACACCTCACACCAGTTCCTCCTGCTGAGCAGCCCTCCCGCCAAGGAGGCTCGGTTCCGGACCGCCAAGAAGCTCTATGGCAGCACCTTTGCCTTCCAGTGAGGAGTGGGGCGGGGCTGGGGGCGGGTGCTGGATAAGGCAGAAATAATGTAGAGGGATGGGAAGGCAAGTTCACTTGAGGCATATGAGTTTGTGTTATCTATGTCCATCAACCAGTCAGTCAACAGATACTACATGCTATTGTGGTAGGTGCTGTAGAGGATAAAGATACATAAGATATGGTCTTTACTCTCAAGCTACTTGTGATGTAGTTGAGGAGAAATGACTTTTACATATAAAAATATGTGGTTGAAGGAACAGATTATAGCAGGGATAGATTTGAAAGCTACTTTGAAGGAAATCAGCAATTTATGCCCAGTTGTGAGAGGAGAGAGAGAAAAAGAGAGATTAAAGGTAACTTAAAGGGAGTTGGTGGTACCCTTTCCTTAAAGGAGATGTGAACTCATTACTGGAAGCCATATTTGGGATCAGTGATAATCGTGTTGAGTTTGAGATGAATTTGTTTAATTTGAGATATCAGGATAATAGGCAAATGAAAATATTGAACCAGCAGTTGAGGATTTAGGATAGGACTGTTTGAAGCATGGAAGAGAAGAGGAGACTGTATATTAAAATGTAAGGGTTAGCCACACACACACACATCTTGCATGCCTGTGACTATATCCATGTGCATATCCATTGCTAGGTTTATTTGTGTCCATCTTCATGTCCTGTGAGTGTGAGAATGGGTGGGAGTGGCAGTCTTGGAAGTGCTCCTGGGAACCTCATTCCATGAGGAGACATATATTCTACCCTGCCTTACAGTGGGTCCCACATTGAGAACTGGCATTCGATCCTGCGCAATGGACTGGTCAATGCATCCTACACCAAACTGCAGGTGAGGCTGTGCCCCTTTTCCCTTTCTCTCCACCCCCCTCCCTGCCCCACTCAGTTTTGAAGTCTTCTCTAGAGTACTCAACTGTTTTTGCCTCAGTGTCCTCAAACCTAGCCTCCCGTGAGGCTTCGCTAGGGAGGAAGTTGAAACTATGTGTATAGAATGAACGTGGCTGTTGTATTTTGACCCTAGCCTGTGTTTTTTGGTGTTTTTAGGAATGGGCATATAGCTGTAGGTAGAAATAATAAATTGCTGATTGCAGCCACTGTGATAAATTAACTTGTTAGAGCTTTTCGATATATGTGACTATTCATTCAGATAGTTGATATAGGAGACATTTCTTTGCCCTGCAAGACTCCAAGGAATAGTTATTGTTCCTCCTCCTGACTGCCTGTTCTGCATTCCTTTTTGGAGGGTGGGGATCTGCATATATACCAAGGCCTAGGGACAGGAGCATGTCTTCTGAGGAACTGACTCAGTGGCTCTGCCACTCCTCACTCTCCAAGGCATCAATATCTACTACTTCACAGGCAAAGGGGTTAACTTGCATCCACTTTTCAGCCAATCAGCTTTTCAAGAGTAGGTGCCTAAAGTTATCTGAGCGAGTGAGAAGATTAAATGGAGGGACAGAGGGCTGGATAAGCCTTGTGGCTGCCTAATACACAGCCATGGGTGGGCCCAGGCTCATATTGCTCATCCTGGTGTTTCCCTGCAAGCTGCATGGAGCAGCCTATGGCAAAGGCATCTACCTGAGCCCCATCTCCAGTATTTCCTTTGGATACTCAGGTAAGAAATAATCTTTGGTCACATTGACTCTATTTACATTGCATCCATTTTGTGAATACATAATCCTATGCTGTCTCCTCTTCCATCATGGACACTTGGTCTGTGTCAGCTCTCTCCCCAATCATGGATACATAATCTTTCTCTGTTTTCTCTCATTAGGAATTTAGATTCTTTGCAAGTTGAGGCAAACTATCTCCCTTTCTCTTAGGTATCCTCTTCTCCATAGGGATCGTTTTATTCATTGTGGGGCCTTGGTCCTGGGAGTGGGTTAAGGAATAACTGGGAAATGAAACTAGGCTCTTCGGAGAACACATTTTTGGTGTTGGCATTAGCCTGTCATTATAGATTGTGTGTGTGCACACCACGTGCATGCGAGTTTATATATGAATGCACTTGAAGGCTTGAGCCCCTTCCACTGGCTTACATTTCTGAAGACATTGTTCTCCTCCTTGTCAACCACCTTTTAAAATTTAAACTATGTATAATCATACACTATTATATTAGTCACGTTGAATGCAAGAGGAAGCATTTTATTCCAAAGATAAGGCATAAACAATGTCCAGATTCTAGTCAGGAGATGAGTTCAGCTGCATCCAGCTCAGAAAATGAATCTGACTTAGCTCTCTCATTGTTTCAAGTTTATGTCGGAGTTCCTTTTAAGTCTTCTTTTGTTCTTGTTCTGTATAGTCTCTATATAAAAGTGAGCCACCATATAGTTGCATGTCTACCATATGAAGGGGCCAGTGCTAGATTTTTATAAATTACTATTTAGTATTCTCCATTAATTGTAACTGTTATAAAGATAACACTTAGTTCCAGAATAACAGAACTAGAAAAGTCTCTAACGACGGAATAAACCAAACGAAGTAGAAGAAAGGAGTTAATATAGGTAAGAACCAAAATCAGTGAAATAAAAACAGGTACAATAGATAGGCTCAAAAAAGCCAAAAGATGATTCTTTTAAAGAACTAACAAAACAGATAAACCTGGCTAGATTGATTAAGAAGAAAAAGAGCACAATTAAATAATATTATGAATGAAAAAGGGAACATAACTATAGATAGAGCAAAATTTTAAAAGCTAATAAAATTCTGTCAACTTTATGCCAGTGATTTGAAGACTTTGTCAAAATTGATAAATTCCTAGAAAAATATAACTTAACAAAACTGATTCAAGAAGAAATAGAAAGCCTGAATAGCTCTAAAATTGTAAAATACATTGAAATAGTAGTTTCAAATTTGCCACAACAAAACAAAACAAAGAACTTACCAAACCCAGATAATTTTTTTTTAAACATCTTTATTGGAGTATAATTGCTTTACAATGGTGTGTTAGTTTCTGCTAAACCCAGATAATTTTACAAGTGAGTCTTAAGTCACACTTTCAAAGAACAAATTATCCCAGTCTTAAACAAAATCACCCAGAGAATAGAAAAAGATGGAATTACAAATCATAAAAGATTGGTAAATTTGACTTTATTAAAACAAAAAGCTTCTGTCCGTCAGAAGACACCTTAAGAAAGTGAAAACGCAAGTTACAAACCAGAAGACATTTGTAACACACACAACTATAAAAGATTAGTAATAAAGATACATTATAAAAATTCTTACAAATTAGAAAAAGACAACCCAATAAAAAAAAAGGCAAACAGCATGAACAGGCATCTCACTGAAGAAATGACCAAAAAATATGAGCAGCTGCTCATCCTCTGTTAATCAAGGAAGTAAAAGCAAGACCGTAATCACTTACCATGTACCATCTACGTGGATTGGCAAAAATTAAAAAATCTGATAATACCTCTGATTGTACCAGAGGTTGCAGATAAGCAGGATCTGGTTTATCACTTACGGGAATATAAATTGGTACGACCACTTTGGAAAACATTTGGTGTTAAATTTCATAAAGCTGAGAAATTTTATCCCTGTGACCCAGCATTTTCATTTCTGCATATGTGCACCCAAAGGTGTGTACATGAATGTTCAGAGTAATATTGTTTGCAACAGCAAATCTTAGAAACAACCCAAGTGCTCATCATCAGGAGAATGGATAAATACATTTTAATATATTCTTACAATGGATTATTATTCATCGATGAAAATGAACCAACAGTGGCATTCAGCAACATGGAAAAAATGTTGAGTAAATAATAGTTGAGTAAAAAAAAAAAAGGCAAGCCCAGAGGACTACTGTATGATGCCTTTTTTATGTTGCTCAAAAATTAAAATTAGGACTTACCTGGTGGTGCAGTGGTTAAGAATCCGCCTGCCAATGCAGGGGACATGGGTTCGAGCCCTGGTCCGGGACGATCCCACATGCCGCGGAGCAGCTAAGCCTGTGCACTACAGCTACTGAGCCTGCACTCTAGAGCCCACAAGCCACAACTACTGAGCCCATGAGCCACAACTACTGAAGCCTGTGCATTTAGAGCTTGTGCTCTGCAACAAGGAAGCCACCGCAATGAGAAGCCCACACACCACAATGAAGACCCAATGCAGGCAAAAAATAGATAATTAATTAATTTAAAAAATTAAAATTATTTAGCTATGTGCGTGTGCATGATAAAACTAAAGAAAAAAATAACTCAAATTTTGGGATAGTGGATACCTCCCAAGTGGAGGCAGATAGTTGGGATAGAGTTAGGAGCACTTAGATGTAAGTCACTGTTAATGTTTTAGTTCTTGGATTTCGTTCTTAGGTCTGTAGGTATTCATTGTCCTATTAAATAAATGATAGTGTGTTGTGAACCAAAGGTTATGATTAATCCAAGAAGGGTAAGGGCCCAGTGAATATATATTTATTGAATGTGTGAATGAATCTTATTCTTTGTGCCTGGGGTCCACAGTCAGGGTGGGATCAGGGTACTCTTTTGGCTTAGTCTAGGTTCCACAATTTTTATCTTTGTCCCAGCCTGAGCCTCCCTCTAATTAAGCTCTAATTCTAAGTAGTGAGATTCTCCTGGCTTTTACTGCCCACAAAATTCTTTCTTCTTGTCTGTTTTCTCCCTGTTCTCTCCCTCTCTCCTCTCCCATTGGCCTTTGTTTATTACTGAGTGCCTGAATACCTTTAGTTATTAGATGGAGCCAGGAATCTCTATTGACTTCTTAACTTTCTTCTTCATGTACTGATAACGTAAAAACATCATATGGCACCATCCTTCTCCCTCCAAAGGTCGACTTGATTATAGATACAAAATACCTTATGCTTTTACTACTGGAATTACAGGTCATCTTGTCCAGTCTCTTATTACTTTACAGGTAAGAAAGTAGATAACACAGAAAAGTTAAATGACTTTCTTAGGGTCACACAGATCTAAGTAGCAGAGTTAGGACTGGAATCCAGTTTTCCTAACTTCTAGGCCAGTGTTCTTATCATTATATTGGACTCACAGGGTAGGCTTTGCTTGAATGACTGAGTCTGAGAGCCCCATAGATATGTGAGAGTCTCTGATACTGGGTGAGATGTGTGTAAATGTCCAAGTTATTTTAGTTAACTCCAGCATTTGGCCAACTCTGTCTTCTTTGTATGTTTCCTTCCACCCCTTTCTGCTCTGGTTTTCTCTATTTTTCCTCAGGGTATCTGTAGCCTAGTGACATTGGGTGCCCTCTGGGGGTCATTGTAAATAGAGAGCATTCATTTGACTAGCGGAGCCCCTAATGACTTGGCCATAGTGAGCAGGTTAAAATGAGGGACAGTGGGAAAGGAGATGGTAAACTCGATCTTTGTGTTTAGTCGTGTTTAGAAGCTTCTTACAAGTGTATACTCTGGACACAAAGCAGATTATTCTGGCCTCCAGGTTCTCAGGGTGTCTGGTCTCAGGGAAACTGACAGAAGATGATTGGGTCATTATGGTCAGGACAGTGTGCAACAGGATTGGGATGGGACAAGATTTGGATTATATCATAAGGGCCATCTCTAAGACCAGCCATAGAAATCAGATTGTTCTCTCTTAACGTCTGGGATAGAACCTAAATGGGAATTTCACTCAGAACCGTGCACTGAAATACCCAGGCTGAGAAAGTCATCATGTTTGGATGCAGAGCTAAACCTAGTTAAGGCTAATGGAGAAGTTGTAAACAGAGGGGTGGTGGGTGTCCTGTAGGAGAAAGAAATTGGCAATTCAAGTCTTGAGGCTCTCATTGCCCTAAATTTTGTTCAGGCAGTAAATCTGTCATGGGGCTTCAGTGTGAGTGCATGATGAATTGACAGCCTGAGCAGTGAAGAATGTCAGTCCAGTGGTTATCATCCCTACTTCTATACCGTGGCTATCACAAAACCAAGACTTGCAGCAGTGTGGAGTTAGTAATAATAGAAAGTTCCAGGGTGGACTGGTGAGATAAGTGCCCTGCTTATGGCCTGCAATGATAGCATCATTTCCCATCTTCATCCGTCTCCCTCTTGGGTCTCATGGTCTCATACACAGACTCATCCCTGACTGTGATAAGGCTGGGCCTGTGATAAAGCTGAATACAGAGACTGAAGTCCTAATCATAGACCAGAAAGAGTTGGGAATAGAGGCACACAAGCACTGTTGCACATCTAAGTAGGAAGAATCCAGAATGAATCTATAAATGTTATAAACAGGGCTATTCAGTGAGGGGTAAAGATGGCGGAGGATTTATGAATTTAGATAGGGTGAAAATGAGTGAATTGGCACCTCTCCCTCAAGTCTGGGAGGACTTTCTGAAGGAAGCAGGACTCTTCAAGGTAGTTGCCGTTGTGGTTACCTGTGGAAAATTATTCATCACTTAACTGCTCTGCTTTCTCCCTTTTCTCTGAATGACCCTGGTCAGAGCTTTTTATGTAACTTTGAACTAGAGCAGATCTGACTTGCTCTGCTTGCTTCCTCTCCACTCATTTCACTCAGCCTGGCATTTGACCCGAGGTGTTGATGTCACCACTCTCCTAGGCCCCTCATTCCTGACTCATTTCTTGTGTTACTCCCTGTCTTAGAACCCTTCGGTGATTCCCAGATGTTCTCAGGATAAACTCCATTTGCTTTAACATGGCCTATTAGGCCTGCTTGATCTTATCCTACCTTATCTCTTCCACATCATCTCTCACCACTTCTCTGCCATCAACTAAGCTGGTACAAACTAAGGCACACTGCTTTGTCTTTCCTCCAGGCCTTTTAATATCCTATTATCTCTGCCTAGAATACTTCTTCCCTCTTCATTTAGCTAACTCTTCCTAATCCTGTAGTTCTCAGCATAGCTGTCACCAGGAAGCCTTCTTCAAACCCCGAGGCTAGGTTGGTTCTCCTCTGGCTCACACAGTGCTCTATATTCTCCCCATCATAACCCTTACCATGCTCTGTTGTAATTATTTGTTCCTTTCCTGTAATCTCCATCAGACTAAATTCTGTGACGGCAGATACGCTGTTTGCTTTATTCACTGCTGTATCACCAAGCGTCTCTAGCTCAGTGCCTGGCACATAGTAGGCACTCGGTAAATATTTGACTAAGGAATGGGTGAATGAACTGGTTTGTTTTTCTGTGACAGGAATGGGAAAAGGACAGCACAGGATGCCCTCCAAGGACGAGCTGGTCCAGAGATATAACAGAATGAATACCATCCCCCAGGTATTATTAGTTGCCGTTGCTCCACTGAGGCAGGACCCTTCCCCTGGGATAAGTTTAGGCTACAGAGATGGATGGGGAAACAATGGTGGTGGTGGAGGTGGTGGTCGTGGGTGATTTAAAGATCATTTGAAGGAATCAGATATGTTCTAAGATGAACACATTACTAGAGTCATCTGTGGCCTCAGTCATAAGTATGAAAGCAGAGACTGAGTTTAAATCCAGTGACATGAAAACGTAAAGAGGGAAGCCTGGACTCATCCAGATTGATTATGGAAAGCAAAAATTTCAGGGGGGTGGCTGGATATCCCAATCCCCATCCCCAACCATTACCAGCTAACTAGCCTCTCTAGGGAAAGCTATAACCATCTACCTGGCTCTGCTCTCCTTTTCCAGACCCGATCCATTCAGTCAAGGTTCCTGCAGAGTCGGAATCTAAACTGTATAGCACTTTGTGAAGGTAGGTATCTCACCCAGTCCCTGTTTTTCTGGGTCCCCAACCTTTATTTCTGGTGCAACTTGGGCACATGATCCAGCCAAGGTTGATGTTGAAGCATCATATCTTCCCTTCCCTGCCTGGACTCTCTGACCCAAGCATTATATGTATAACTTCTGGCCCTTCTCTTCCCAGTGATTACATCTAAGGACCTCCAGAAGCATGGGAACATCTGGGTGTGCCCTGTGTCCGACCATGTCTGCACACGGTTCTTCTTTGTGTAAGTCTAGGAGGGTTCCTTGGGAATTACTTGGAGGAGTGAGGGTGAGAGCATAATGATATGTGACTACTGGGAAAGTCTGTTTCTGTTATCGGAGACTTGTCTCTGGCTACCTGAGTGGAGCTGGCACTGGGACTTTCCCCTTGGAGGATAGGGATGGGTATAGATAAAGGTCTGTTGAGAGGAAACCAGATAAGCTGAATCTCTTCCACCCTAAAGAGTTTCAAGAAAGGGTTTTGACTTCTTGGATGGGATGGCCACACCTCCAAATGCAGTTCCATTGGTTGACATTACTCTGGTATTGTTCTCTCTCTTATGCTCACACTTGCCCTATCTTTGGCAGATATGAGGATGGTCAGGTGGGCGATGCCAACATTAATACTCAGGACCCCAAGATACAGAAGGAAATCATGCGTGTGATCGGAACTCAGGTTTACACAAACTGAGGGGGCCCCAGCCCTCGTACCACCCCCGTTCCCCCAGGATCCACCTGCCCTCATAAAAGGGCTCAGGAGCAGCAACCGAGGCTGCCCTGAGGAATCAAGAGGCCATTACCAAGGGGCAGGAAAAGGACAGAAGAGGCGGCCTTCATGGTGGAGACTGACCCAGGAACCACTCCACATTTGGATGGCCCAGACTGACTCCCTACCCGATTTTCCCAGTTGACTTCACCCTGTTTGTAAATAAAACAATAAAATGGAAGGTGCTGTGGATTGGATATGATCACTGTGGTCTGACTAACCTTGGCCCAGCACCTGCCCCAAGCCCCCAAATGCGGGTGGGGGTGGGGAGAGTGGAATATCATGAGGGTTGGGACTATTTATGTTGGATGGAGTCAAAGCTAAGTCCATCTAGTATAGTATACTACAGATCTGTCAACATTTTAATCAACGGATTAGATAAAGGAAACTTATGCAGATGACACAAACTGAGAAGGATATAGAATACCACTGGTGACTCTTCTTCAAGGTTTAAAAGGACCACTGAGGCCAAAGCAGCTCAGACTTCCTATCCTTAGGACCTCTACGTTCTGCACAAAACCTATCCGCTCTCCCTTGCTCTGTGTCTTGGGGGCTGGGCCCTACTCTCCTCCTCGCAGCTATTTCTTTGGGATAAGAGAGGTGGGGGGAGAGCTGGCAGGTGCAGGAAGCAGGTTGGTCTCTAACTTGAAATCTATAAAGAGATCCTAAGGAAATAAAGCCTCCCTTAATGAAACAAAATCCAGATTCTCCAAGGATAGCAGTGTGAGGGAAGACAGCTGTTTCTAGGAGACCTGTTTCAGTGAAAGCCATCTCCCTGTTGAAATTCCCACTGCCAACCTTCTGCTGGCCTTTAGGCTGTGCTCTGTGTACCTAAAACCCTAAGTTAGTTCTAAGAGACAGGTTGGATATTGCCAAATATTTTATGAGCTATTAATGAAGAAAACAGGAATATAAGCACAGAGACTACAAAAAGCATTAAACAAGCCTGGCTTTTAAGTATAGGGTTTTTTTTGTTGTTGTACGCAGGCCTCTCACTGTTGTGGCCTCTCCCGTTGTGGAGCACAGGCTCCGGACACGCAGGCTCAGCGGCCATGGCTCACGGGCCTAGCCGCTCTGCGGCACACAGGATCCTCCCAGACCAGGGCACGAACCCACGTCCCCTACATCGGCAGGCGGACCCTCAACCACTGCGCCACCAGGGAAGCCCAAGTATAGGGTTTTTTAAATTGTTATAGCTTCTTGATTTATAAAGCCTGTGCTAGGCTACCTGTTGTCTTTCATTACCTTCATCCTACCTTGGAGGTAACCTTCTTTGCCTGGGTATCTTACCAGCTTTGTAGTTAAGACTACAAAGCCTCAACTTAACATGGAAGTACCATTCTTAACGGTCCATCACCCTAGGAGCTGTTTCTTAAACCTCTTTACCCCTTCTTTTTTTTTTTTTAACTTATTTTTTATTTTTGGCTGTGTTGGGTCTTCATTGCTGCATGTGGGCTTTATCTAATTGCAGTGAGCGGGGGCTACTCTTCATTATGGTGTGTGGGCTTCTCATTGCAGTGGCTTCTCTTGTTGCGGAGCACGGGCTCTAGGCACGCGGGCTCTAGAGCGCAGCCTCGGTAGTTGTGGCACACGGGCTTAGTTGCTCCGCGGCATGTGGGATCTTCCTGGACCAGGGCTCGAACCCGCGTCCCCTGCACTGGCAGGCGGATGCTTAACCACTGCGCCACCAGGGAAGCCCTCTTTACCCCTTCTTGATAAAGACTGCTACATTCTGACTCTACAAGTCTCTTCCCCCATTCTGGTTTCAGGTCTAGGAGGAATTTCTCTAAGTAAATGACCCCATCAGGGAGTCCACCCTAACTGAAATTCCTTCCACATGGGAGGACCCTTGCAGCTCACGTGTACAGTATCAGAGATAGCTAACATTTTTCAGTTCTTATTAGGTAGGTGCTGGGCATTATGCTAAGCACCTTAATAATTTGCTAATACCTTGGCTTACTTACTGTGTGCTTGGTATTGTTGTACGCTCTCTACCTGTATTGACTAATATAATTCTCAAAACAAGCCTATGAAATAGATGCCATTATTCCCATTTTGTAGATGAGAAAACAGGCACAAAGGATAAGTGATTTGTCCATATTCCACAGCTAGTGACTGACAGGCAACCCGACTCCAGAGCTGCCATACTGGTTCTATGCCATATAGCCTTTCAAACTTTACAAATATTTTTTCATTTAATCCTGACAACAAAGATGAAAGATGGTGTTTTTTTTTAAGAGATCTTAAATAATGTGGGTAAGGTCTCACAACTGGTTAGTGGCCATCCTGGGTTTTTAACCAGAGTTGCTCAACTCCAGGGCCTGAGCTCTTAACTCTTTTACTTTCCCAGGGGTTCTCAAACTGCTCCCACTGGTGTTCCAGCAATTGAACCTAGGTGCTTGGCTACTCAAATGTTATAACGACGTTTTTGCTCAATTTTCTGAAATTGGTAATAGACTTTTCTCATTTGTAACCATTTCTTACAGTTTTTCTTTATCAGTGGCATCTGACATAGCAAGTACTAGCAAATGATGGAATGAGAAGTGATGAACAGATGGTGTGTGTTACCAGAAAAACTCAAAAAACTTGAGCTTGCCTCATGGGACTCACTTTTTTAATAGCATATGCATACTAGTCTTAATGCTAATAAAATCGTAATGAAATCAAATATACCATTTTATAGTGTTCTACATAACAGCATCAGAACTTTTCGAATCTGAGAAGTCTGAAAGCCATACATAACCATATCTGAAAAAATTCAAAACATGTATGGTGTAAAACAAATCTAATTAAAACCCGCAGCATTCCTATAACAAGAATGCTTTCATTGCAAGGAAAATTGCACAGGGCCCTGAGTTTCTGGAGGGGAATCCTCCTACAGCCTGCAGTGGGAGTTGAAGGAGGATTGCCCCTTTCTCCCACCCAGGCTTGGCTGCCTTGGATGTGGGGAGGTGGAGCCTGTGAAAGCCAGATCTGAGCAAGACATCATCCTTCACCGAAGCCAGGACAACAAATACTACACACAGTGGTTGACAGTGGCCTCCTACCTTTCACATAGTCCTGGGCTCAAGCAGCCTTACTCATTTAGACCTGGACATGCTTTGTTAGGGCTAGGGCCGGGAAAATGTTTTCCTCAATTAGTTCCAGGTGGAGAGTAGACGGCTGTGATTTCTGGATTGAGAACTCCTGGAGTTAAACCTTCCCCTTACCTCTCATGGTAATTTTCCATCCAGGCAGGGTGTGGCCATGACTGTTTGTGGTGAGGATGTGGCCATCCATAGGGGAGGATCCTTCTGCTAGATTCGGCCTTTCATTCTGGCCAATGGGGAGAGGAAGGGAAGAGTCTGATGCTGAGTCATAACTGCGTTACTTACCAGCTTCTCACAGAATGGATTCTGAGATGGAGGTTTGGGTGGATGATGTCTCAGCTTCTGGGATCAATTTGGGAATGGTGGGGAGGAAGCTTCAGGGGTCACATAATTCCTTCAGGGTCCTTCTCCCCCAGAAGGTGGTGGGGAATAATGTAGTTCATTTGAAGGGGCATTGGTCTCTCTGGAGTACTGTATAGATTTTTCCACAAATATTTCAGAGGCACCCTGCGAGGGGCCCAAAGATGTCACCCTTTAAGTTAAAGTGTTGCCTACAAAAATTATTTTATCTAGGAGACCAAAGTCTCCTTTGTCCTAGCTGTCCTTCCTAGGATAAGTGGGTCAGGTTAACTTGTAGCCAGTGAGCATGGAGGTGGAGACTAGAAGTATGGTGCCAAGGAAAATGCGGATTATGATTGAACTGCAGTAGGAAGACTTCCTGGGGAAGGGGGCATTTGATCTATTGTTTGCTGATGCCTTTCTTTCTTGTTTTTGTAAAACTTCTCATTTTATTTTATTTTTTGGCCACAGCATGCGGGATCTTTAGTTCCCCGGCCAGGGATCGAACCCGTGCCCCCTGCAGTGGAAGGGCGGTCTTAACCACTGGACCGCCAGGGAATTCCCACTGATGCCTTTCTTGGTCTTCTAAATCTGGATTACTTTGGGGGAATAGGGTCTGCTTACAAGTTCCACTTGCATCTTAGGGAGCCTGAGCTCTGGCTACACTTGTAGGGAAAAAGGAGAGAGCACAGGCCTCCACAGGAGTGGCTTGGTGGATAGGACTAACCCACCCTAAGGAGGCTTTGTCCTGTGATTTGTCTAGCAATTCTGGGCTAGAGAAAAATTGTTGGAGGCCACGTTGGCTGAGGCAGTACTTCCTGCACTGGAATGAACAAGGACTCCTCAAGATCTTCCCTCCTTCTAAGTGCTGATGAGGCATTTCCTCACAGCTGCATTCAGAAAACATTGTTTTACTGTTCCTTTACCCTGGAATGGGCTTCCCATACCCATCTCTGTGGTAACCACCCCTCCAAGTCTCCCCCTCCATGAATCTTTCCCTTTCCCCCACAGACAACCTGTTCTCTCTTTATCCCCAACTCCAGAAGGCCAACTTTCTCTTCCTTCCACGATTTGTCTGGGGGATACTCTGGAATTAAGATTTTCTGCCACCCTGGTGGGCCTGAAGAGACCTTGGGAATCTGAAGGAAGGCATAGAAGAAATTACAGTCTACTTGGTCTGGCTCTGGAAAGGGCATATGAAGTCCAAAGTGATAAGCACTTCTAAATCTGACATTCAGGCCAATGGGCTGCCCTGGAAACGGTATTGGCCTGAGAGAAGTAACAGTACTATTTCAGACAGAGGCCAAGAGGTCACGTAATGGTAAAACCTGTAACCTTACCCTGTTCACCAGGGCCAAGGCTTGTCTTTAGGCTGCAGGGTTTGGTTGGGGGTATTTGCTGACACACCTACCTCTCCAGGGACTCCAAATGACCAAGAGTTAAATCATTAAACTCCAGATTCTGTGATTCCATGGTCGAAAATCCAAACAGGTAACACAGCAATCTACACCCTCACTCACACCTCGTTCTAGTGAACCTAGCAGCCCCCTCTCCTATCCTGCCAGGTCTATGAGCACAGTGGAAGGACTGGCTCGTGGAGGAGGAGCTAGCTTCCAGGGGAGTCTGTGTCCTCCCTCAGCCTCCCGTTTCCTGTAGCCCTGGGGTTACTTGTTGCTGGGTCAAAGGAATGAAGATTTGATTCAGGAGGATGGCTCAGAGAAGGGCAAACAGAGTTACTTGAATTGAGAAATATGTTCTGGCACTAGTCATAAGGAAACACCTCCAGGACTAGTCAGTTCTCGAAGAGGACCCCTATGGGCCGTGTGCTATACTCATTCACAAACATCATCTGATCAAACCCCACCCTATGGAACAAGAATTGTCTTCAGTTTACTTTTAAGGAACTGGACTCATGAAATTACAGGATATGGTCATAGGGCTAGTGAGTGGAATTGGAATTAAATATGATGGAACCTACGCTTGCTTCTGTACTCTGCTGCTTCTCAGCAAAGTAATGACAACCACCTTAAACTCTGTGACAAATTTTCACTATACATCTAATGTGAGCAAAAATATGGTGGATTAGTCTCTGCCAAAGTTTCATGGACAGCATTTTTATAACTATTGGATGATCAATATCTGTAACTGAAGAGCAGTAGTTTGCCATCAGCTCTTCAGTTTAATACACATGCTTTTCAATCATGGGAATACATATAGATTTAGATCTTTAAAATGCAACATAGTCCAGCATTGGCCAGATATTGCCCCTCCAGTGTTGTTCACCACTGTACTTAGTTCATGTTTAGCTCAGGGGCCAGAGATGGCCGTTTATGCCATCCCTCTTTCACTGAATAGGGAGGAATCTGATTCTCCCTGGTGAGGCATGGCTTTTTTTCCTCTCAGCAACTTCATGTGCTCTTACCACCTCAATAACCAAGCGTTTACTTCCTATCTACAACTAAGGGGACCAGAAGGGACTTACAGAAGAAATTAAAATACTTTATCTCAAACAAATTTAGGTGGTCACTTTTTCCTTGTCAGCTTATCTGAGCTAACAGGAAAGCATAATGAAGGCCTGTGATTCAGCTGCAGGCAGGGCGTCTGCCTGAGCAGGTCACACCCTTTGGTCTCATTTTCCAGGAAAAGGAAAGAACCTAAGATAATAGTATTCACGATTTTTAACAAGCCAACGTTGTATCTGCTCTCAAAACTTGCTCTCTTGAAAGATGGCAAGAGTTAACAGCTGTTTCGTTGATAACTGCTGTCATCACTTGTTATTGGCTAATTACTGGGAAATCAGAAAATGTCTTAGAGAAGAATGTAGGAAAAGCTCCAACAATAATTGATTTAAATACACAAGCTTGGAAACAGAAGTGCTTACTTCGGCAGAGATTATGGGCTCTCACGTTCTGACATTTCCTGATGGAAATATAAAAAATATTAATACCTTCTATTCACTTTCTACTCTCAGGCACTCGCTCTGCAGGACTGCAGCCCCTACATAAGTATTCACATGGTCCCAACTTCCTTCTTTGTTCTAGCCCCAAGAACAAAAGGGCCTCGTGCTCCCGCTCTATGCACACTCCGCCCTCCCTGGTTCTCCCTACCCCGTTCCAGTGTCGGAGCCCCTCCGAAGACGGCCCAAACCTCCAACCATCCCACGAGTCTCCATCCTTCCCCACCTCTGATCCCATCTCAGGCTCGCGAACCTCGGGTTCGGCTCAGTCGCCGGGGTGTGCAGTGGAGCGGGCACCCGGGCGGGGGGAGGCGGGGAGTCGCAGGGCAGGGCTGGGGGAATGCTGCCTGGGGACCCATAAATCTAGGCATCATCTGGATAGGCCAGGGCAGCTCAGCTGGGGCGGCCTGGGCCAAGGGTCAAGAGAAGAGCCCTGGTCCAGCTTTCCAAATTGGCGGCAACAGGTGGCCCGGGCGCCGGGGGACCGGAGGGGGGGTGGGTAAGATACCCGGAGCTCCGGGGGCGGGTCCTGCTGCCTCGAAGCTTCCCCATTGGGCGCTGAGGACGTTAGTGCTGTGACTTTTTGTAACATGTCCTTCCGCCACGGAATGTAGTCCGCCTCTAAACGGCAACCTGCCCGCCCGTTCCGCCCCTCAGCACTTCTACTGAAGGTGACTGTGCCCGGCGAGGACGCAGAGGGGCGGGGCCCCGAGAGCTGGGAGCCAGGATTGGGTGGGGGGCGGGGCGGCGGAGGGATTGCGGCGGCCGTTTAGCTGGGATAACCTTGAGGCTGAGGTAGCTGATCCCCGCACTGGAGCGACGCGCTGCGAGCCTTCGGACCTCCCTGTGGTAGCCGCGCATCCCGAACCGGACGACGTCGGAGGTGAGCTTGGGGAGAGATTGGGCCATCCGTCCCCACCGGGGCTCCGTCGCCCCTGCCAGTGCGGAATCCTAGCCCGCCTGCGCACTCAGTGTGGCGCAGGATCCGTGGCATCTTGGATTCAACGCGGTTGGGGTCTGAAGAGACGAGAAAGGGTGCTCGCGCCTAGGGCCTCCTCTTCAGAGCCCCCAGCTCCTGCTTCTTCCGAAGGCAGATGGGTCAGCCAGCCCCATTTCTGTCCCAGTCCCTAACCTTCCCCCACCCCCAGTCTGGTCCCATCCTCCCCTCCCTTTATCTCTCTCTTCTGCCTGGTCCCATCCTCGTCTTCCTCCCCTTATTCTCTCCTAATCTGATCCTTTCTCCCTCAGTCTCCCTCCCCCCTCCCCACCACGCTCGTCTCCTCCCCTTCACCCTTAATACTCGCTTCTCGTCTTCATCCTGTCCGTGTCCCCCTCATTCTGATGCTTTCTTTGTAACCTCTCCTTGAAACTCCTTCTTTAGCTCCGCTCCCCCGTCCCTCCTCCATTCGGATTCTGTCCCCTCCTCGTACCTACCCCCATTCATGCCTTGGCTCCCGCCCCTCCCCCTCCTCTCTAGTCACGTTCGCTCCACCGCATCCCTCTTCTTTGCAGCCTCCTTCTCGCCACCCGCGTCCTCGCCCCTCCCCCTCCGTTCTGGTCACGTCCGCCTGCTCTCCCGCCCCCCCGCCCCTCGGTCTCCCATCTCAGTCCTGTCCCCTTCTCCATCAGAGTTCCCCAGTCTCGGGCTCTCCTGCGGCCCCGGGCCCGCGTCCCGGCGTCACCGCCCGAAGTGCAGTGGTCTGCGGTTGGGCGGGCTGGCTCGCGTGCGGCGGGGAGATGCAGCGGCGGCCCGGGGCGCAGCTAGAGGTTACGTAACTCTTGGTTTTCCCCGCTGCAGAGGAAGAAAGAGTGGCTGCCCTGTGGTGGCGCGTTCCTGTTTTGTGCCGCCTTGAATATGATGGGGCGGCCGCAGGGCTGCTCTTGCTCCTAGGAGGTTACTGGGCTCCATCCTGCCAAGGCGGGGCTGCACGTAGCTGCCCGGGACCCGCCCTGCAGAGCCCTGCCCCGCGGGATCGCGGACCACTGACCTTCGGGCCCGTTACCGGCCAAGCACCATCTCTGGCCCGACAAGCCTCCGCATGCTGCTCAGAGGCCTCCTTGCGTTCGAGCCACTCACCTGGCTCCCCGCCTCTGCTTCATGTTACTTAACAGATGCGGCTGATTGTAGAGCGCAGAGGCCACGGGTTGGGGTGGGAGCAGGTTATGGGGAGAGTAGAAATACGTCAAGAGCTTGGTGCCACGTGCCTGCATTCACTCAATAAAAGCTCGTGTGTAAAGAGCTGTTTTGGGGAGCGGCGTGGACACCAGGATGGCTAAAATGGTTATAGCCCACGGAACTCGCCGTCTAATTAGGGAAAGAACATGAAAGTTATCAGTGGTAAGTGCTGTGAGGAAAGTACACACTTCCTGCTGGGGGTTGAGGGGAGGAGGCCTCACACTGGGTTTGAAGAAGCAGGAAAGCACCTTCCAGTCTGAAGGTTATTTAAAGACCTAGTAATGGAAAGGCATCCCTTGGCTTCTTATCTGTGTCCTTGAAGCCCAGGACACTGATCCTCCTCTGCACAAATCGGCCTGATAGTTGAGGTCCGGGCATGATTGACAGAGGCATTGGGAAGTTGGAAACAGGCTTTTTCTAGGTCGGGTTTAACTCATTAACATACTGACATGAGTAACGGTGGGAGTTCAGCCTCTGGATCTCAGTTTCCCATGTGTAACTTGTAACATTTTTCCTCTTGATTGTTGAAAGGATTGGTTGATATATACACACCTACATGGATATATGTTGAATACTCAGTGCAGTGTCTAATCTCAGGTGAGATGCCTCCAAATGTATTCTTTGGTCACTGAGCGCAATTACTTAAATCGTAATTGAGTGCAAGGGCTCCTCTTCTGTCTGCCATCCCCAAACCACATACTCATAGTTAATCTTTGGGAATCAGGCTCTCTAAATGGCAGACATCTGGAAACCAGTCCCCTCCAGGGTCCTGGTACAGTGTTTACAGAGTAACTAATAATGTTACTCTTCAACTCTCCACTTGCTACAGGGGCTCTTTGGTCCTCTAGACAAAGGAAGGCAGGAGGGGGATAATTTGCAGCCTTTGGTGTTTGGCTACAAGAGTAGAAACAAACTTGGAACCCCAAGACTGAAATCTTCACCTGTTCCATTCCCACCCACTCTTGGTAGGGTTCTGGGATTTGCTCAGCCAGCTGGTTAAGTGTGAGGTTAGGATTAGAGGCAAAGGACAGTAGCTCCTTGTTGGCCGTAATGAGGGTGTGGCCACTGCCTGGCGTAGAGAGGAGGGCCTAGGTCAGGACTCTGCAGCATTGTTAGCAAATAATTTGCCCTCAGGTTGCCTGAGGATGCTGTTGGGAATGCAGTGGGCTGTTCCGAGGGGAAGAATATGTAACCCATCACCAGGTCTGTGTGTGTAGGTGGGGGAGGCTTTGGGGAAGATGACTAAACCTTTGAATTTATCTGCTTTTAAGAGAACTCTCTTCATTGGGTGAGTGGGGAAACTGCATTGTGGTCTTTGCTGGCTTAAAAAGTCCCCTCTCCCCTTTCAGTGAGTCAAATAATGAAGCATGCATTTCCCCCAGTTAAAAGTGTCTCAACTAAGTGACAAATGGTTGGTGGAGGTCCCCAGGCTCTCTGTACTGCGCTTAGGTGCAGCATGGCAGAGCCTCATGCCCAGGTGATAACAGTCTGCACACCTATATTTCTGAGCCTTGTGCAGTGGGCATGGCAGCCATTTTGGGAATACGGGTTGTAGTGGACATGAATAACGATGACTTAAAGAATGTCCTTGAACTCATTTCTGAGTTACTGGACTTGAGCCTAAGTATATGGACATTAGTCTTCTGTCTAGGGCAGCTGCTCTCACTTTAAGCACTGCATTAGAAGTAAATAATTTTAGTGTTGAATTCACAGTTTAGCCAAGAGCATTATTGGGTCTTTAAGAATTGCAGCCCCAGTGATTTGGCAAGTTTGATAGCTGTTACTCCAGACAGAGCTAGCACCTTATGGGAGGTGCTTCTGTGCTTTGAGTATTGTGACATTAATGTGGGGTCACAGGAAAAGCCATTTTATTTCTTAAAGCTGTTTATTAATGTTGAGGCAGTGGAAGAAATAAGGAAATGGTTGAGAGCAGGAAGGTAGAAAAAAATGCAGCTCTTGATTACAAACTTGCACTACAGGGTTTTTTATTTTTCTTCAGCTTTCATGAAGGCACGCCAGGGTGTGTTATTTTGGATAAGAGCTAAGACTGAGGTGAAGGTAGGGGGAAATGACTCATTTGACAATATCTTTATTTCTGAATCATTCAAACTATCCACAGTCAAACCCCAGTTAACTGGTACACCGTAAGACTGAGTTGTCCATGGGAGCAGAGTTTTGCAACCTCGTTGAGGATCTTGTGAAATATGTGATTTATTTCGTGAACGGTCTTACAGGACCTTGAGTCATCATTTAAGCATCAATTCTGTTACAGATAGGAATAGAACAAAATGAAGACCATTCTTTTTTTTTCTTCTTCTTTAACCACAAGCCAGCCTTAGACTAGATAAATGAATAGGCTGATT
Organism: Pseudorca crassidens; assembly: GCF_039906515.1. NCBI lineage: Eukaryota > Metazoa > Chordata > Mammalia > Artiodactyla > Delphinidae > Pseudorca > Pseudorca crassidens. The sequence continues at coordinate 119,833,100 of NC_090296.1, read as the reverse complement.
ATTTGGGGCTTTGTTAAAGAAGCTGTTTTGGGAAGGTGAGCCAGCCTGGGTGGTCAGGCAGCCTCTGCTCTGCCTTTTGGCCTCCTGCTATTACTGCTCAGCTTAGGAGGGGAGGTTGGCAGGGCCACCAAGTGGTGCAGCCCCGCCCTTGCAGCCGTTTTTCCTTCATTGGTTTGTGCTGGTCTGCACGTAGGAGGGAGAGCCAGCCTGCAGTACTTCTGGTGGCCTCTGCGACTCACCTCCCCCAGTTCTTTCTATAGGCAAAACTCCTGGGGAACTGTAAGCCTCTCTTTCCTGACGCCAGCAAGCTGTGTTTGGAGGTCAGATAAGGGCTTTAGTGGGGGAGATGCCAAGACGAGATATGACAGGGCAGAGGTTGCTGGTTATAGCATTTCAGAGTATGGACCAGCTCAGCTGATGCAGTTTAAAAAAAAAACATTCTCTGAAAGGAGTCCCAGCCCTTCCAAACATTTAATCAACCAACAGATAGCATTTATTTAACTTTAGACAACTGGTATCCGTCCTATCTCAGGTGATGAGTGCAGAATAATTACTGTCAGCTGAGTCAGTCATGGTATATGAGACAAAGTCATACACATTTTGGAGGAGTGCTGGAGTTTTGATCTAGTTGAGGCAGGGAAATGAAGACTTGGTAAACAAAACTATTCTGATACCTGATATCCCTCTTTTGTTATTACATTAGAGAGCAGATTAACACATGTCACCCATCAGATGGGCAAACATTTTAAGAGTCTGACAGTATCAAGTGTTGGCAAAGGTGTGGGAAGGCAAGAAATCACTTTACTGGTTGGTTGTAAGTGGATATAACCACTTTGGAGAGCAATTCAGCACTATTTAGTAAAATAGAAAATAAATATACCCTGTGGCCCAGGAATTGATCTCTGGTTATAGAAGCTCACACCTGCACAAGAAGACATGTACTAGGAGAGTTGTTATAAGTATTGATTAATGAGGAAAAATTGGGTTTAATGGGGAAATGACCAGCCAGTAAGGGAATACATAAATGGTCTAGTTATGCACTGGACTAGTATAGCAGTTCAAATGAATTAACTAGATCTGTGTACCAACTAGATAGATCTTAAATGTGCTGGAAAAGCAAGTTGTTTGATGATGCCTTACAGTATATTACTTAGGGTACTTTAGAAGACAGCAATATCATAGGGTTCAGTATAGATACAGACACCCTTAAATGATCTAGAAGGATACAAAATTCATGACACTGGTTGGGTATCAAAGTTCATGATGGGATGTGGAAGGGTTGGAGGGACCTGGGAGTGGAGGAAAAAATGACCTGTATATAATGATAAATTTTTGTTTTAAGTCTAAAGAAAATCTGGATTTATTTTTTTAACTTTTGGCTGCACTTCACAGCTTGTTTGGCTGCACTGCACAGCTTGCGGGGTCTTAGTTCCCCAACTAGGGATTGAACGCAGGCCCTCGGCAGTGAAAGTGCAGAGTGCTAACCACTGGACTGCCAGGGAATTCCCTGGATAAATATTAATGGTCAGTTCTGGGTGGTAAAAATTCAGATGTTAATATTTCTTTAGTTCAAAACAAAATAAAATAGCAGCAAACTTATGATGGTTACTGCAGGAAGACCAGGTATACTAACTAGGTCAGTGCTCTGGGAGAGCTGGCACTGCCGTTCCTCCTTTCACTCCCCCCTTCTTCTCCCTGCAGCTGTGATGCAGGGCAGCTCTTCCTTTAAATGCTGAGCCAGTGCCTCCCTTTGCTGAGGCCATCACCCATCCTGGTGGTGTACCTGGCTTGCAAAGGCCCTAAATCAGTGTCCCAGGTTCCTTGCTGCTTCCAGAGTGTAAATATCATGCCCTGAAGCATTGCCTCATAATTTTAAGCCTAGTAAGGAACACAACGCAGCAAAAGGTTCATCTAAACTTCCTCCTTCCGACTGAACCAGTTCTATTCTCCGAGCATCTGCAATCAAATCCTCGGCATCTGAGATGGTAGAGGTTTCTCTGTCGGGACTTCCTGCCCTGGAGTTGAGTGGTCCTTTTGCGGGGTAGGCTCATTTAATATCAGCTTTTCTGCCCTATTGCACACTCGGATTTGAAATAGGACCTTGGGCTCCTGCTTATAATGTTTGTCACTTAGTTCTAGCCCTGAATAAAAGAAGGGAATTTTACTTGAACCTACAGGTGGGTTCATTTTGTTTTGTGTAACCTGGTGACACCAGACTTTGCTTTCTGTTATGGGGCCTGCTGAGGGTAGAATGGACTTAATATAACTCCCATCTCTTAGCTAAAAACTGCTTGTCCTCCCCCCACTCCATATGCAAATACACTGTTGTCATTACTCTAACTGTATATGAGGATGAACAGCCATTCACTTCAGACCTTATTAGGTTCTGTGGCTGGCCCAGCACCCATTTTGATCTTCTTGCTACCATAGTCAGATTAGGGCCAGTCTTGGGAATTACATTTTTCTGCTCCATCATCTAGGAACAGAGCTCCTAGAGAGCAGGCTGGCCTGAATGCCTTGTCCAACACGTTGTGATGCAAACTTTCTAACGGATGTTGGTGTTCTGAAGATTTGGGAATCAGACCTTCATGCTGGCTTGTAGACTTAAGAGGTGTAGGTAGCAAATGGATGTCAGAGCGAGAAACACAATCATAGGTACCAGGTGCCATCATTATTGAGTTAGTCTGTATGGTGAGATTGGCATCAGAGCAAAAATTGGTGCAGGGAGCCCTGGCTGGTTAAATAAAGATTTTATGCAGATGCGGGCTCATAGGCCAGGCTGGTTTACTAGGGCAGAATGATGTGGGCTTTTGTGAAAGCTAGAATTGGTGGACTGAAGCATGATTCTTTCCCAGGACAACCTGCCAACAGTACTGACACTAAGTGGTGCTGGGTATTTTTTCTTCTACGATTTTCACCCTCAGGTTTCTGAAGAGTGACCAAAGAATTGTGTCTGGCATAAACAAAACTATAGCTTTAAAGAGCCAGGAGCCACTTGAGAAAGGCAGGGTGGGAGCAGGGGCCCCTGGAGCTGAGCTGTGACTGTGCCTGCCCCGTCCTTTCGGCCCACACGACAATAAGGCCTCTGATGTTGTCTCATTTCTCACAGAGGAGAAATGGCTCTGAGGAAGGTCCTACAGCAGGAGCTCAGGCTCAAGAATAAGGCTCCCATACCTGGGCACAGCATTTGCTGCCATCAGTGGCTATGCTGGGCTCCCACGGCTGGCTGGAGGTTGCCTCTGCATGTCTGTGCCTCCTGCAGAGGAGGATGCTGTAGTGAGTCAGACTGGCATGAGCTGGCCGCGTCTGCTGGCAGGCACCGTGCAGACAGCCAGCCGGAGGGAGGGCAGCTCTTCCCAGAGGTCCGCCCTGAGAAACCACCGCTGAGGCTGCTGTCCAGGGGCTGGGGGAGAGTCCAGAGTGTGTTTTAGGTAGGATGGGCAGCTTGTGCTCCGGAGAAGAGGCTCATTGGGTAGGAGAGCCCTGACCCTCCCTGCAAGGGAGGCTCCGGGGCAGAGCCTGAGGGGATAGAAAACCAGTTGGTGACCTGGGCATGAGACATGAAGTCCCTAGTTTGGTAGAGGGCTTTAAGGACGTGGTGAGATCTTGTAGGAACATGGACGGACTTCCTGACAAGCCAGCTCTTTTGGATTGCTGGTGTGCAAATGCACTCAAACAAAATTTCACTTGTTATTTTTGTACCTAGTAACTTGGATAAGCAAAAGATCAGAGCTTGCAGACCTCAGATTTTTTTTTTTAATATTTATTTATTTATGGTTGTGTTGGGTCTTCGTTTCTGTGCGAGGGCTTTCTCCAGTTGCGGCAAGCGGGGGCCACTCTTCATCGCGGTGCGCGGGCCTCTCACTATTGCGGCCTCTCTTGTTGCGGAGCACAGGCTCCAGACGCGTAGGCTCAGTAGTTGTGGCTCACGGGCCTAGTTGCTCCGCGGCACGTGGGATCCTCCCAGACCAGGCTCGAACCTTTGTCCCCTGCATTGGCAGGCAGATTCTCAACCACTGCGCCACCAGGGAGGCCCTCAGATTTAATTTGAGATGGTGAAATAGGGTTAGTGTTTGAGCCCAGTATAATTGTATCTGCTAATAGCATCTCCTGTCCTTGAGGCAGCCCTTCTGTACCAGAATATCCTTGTCACAAAGATTTTGCTCTGATGCTTGAGGACAGACTAAACAGGAAAAGAATTTTGTTGGATTTGGGCATGTGACTAACAGGTTTTTTGGCACAGAGTAGTCCTATGGACCATATTAACCTTGTTTTTTTTTTTTTTTTTTTTTGCACTTTGAGATTCTGAATAGATCAAGGTTGACTTTGTTTTTTGGCTGTGCTGTGTAGCTTGCAGGATCTTAGTTCCCCAGCCAGGGATTGAACCCAGGCCCAGAAGTGAAAGTGCCAAGTTGTAACCACTGGACCACCAGGGAATTCCCAAGGTTGACCTTCTTAAGTCAGTGAAACTATCCTGCAGTGCATTTGTGATCTAGGGCCTAAGATGCATTATCCCACCTCTACTGTGTTTAGAATATTCCTGAAGTGCCTAGAGCAGCAGTTGAATAATATAACAGGGAGCTTCACATTTGTTTTAATTCCAACACTTTTACCAGGATGCTTTTAAATATATCATGTTCAGAAGAGGTACATTTGTAATTTTTCTTATTATGAAAGTGTTTAGTGTCAGTAAATTTTTTAGTAAGGAGAAGAAAGAAATTTGCAATTTGCTGTAATCCTACCACCCAGATAACATGTTGATAATATTTTGTTAGATATCCTTCCAGTCCTGTTATGTATGTTTAATTTATTGCCCCTTCCTGCCCCCCACCCCACAAAGAAAAGGGAGAGGGACCAGGTTCTTGTATAGAATAGTGAAATGTTAGTAAACCAAAGTTTAAAGAGACTTTAAAGGAAGGCAATCTTTGGGGTGTTAGGGGAGGGGATAAAGCATCGCAAAGGAGCCATTAAGAACTGTCTTACCTGCGAATTTTCTGTTACCAGTTTCTTGGTATTTTCTTGGGTGGCTTCTGTGTTTTCATTTATAACATAGCTGAATCTCTAGGAACAGCTACTACCTACTACTACCTGGATACCTGGTTCTTAAGGTAATTTCTCCATTACCCCAAAGAGCTTTAGGTGCACTCAGCTTTTACCTTAATCCTTGTACAGTTCTGCAGGGCAAGCCTTTCTCAGCTCCGAGCAGTCTTTGCAGGTGGGACCAAGGAGCCACCCTGAGCCAAAAAAAGAGCATTATGTCACTGGAAGCCCAAGCCCAGAGAACACGATAATCAGTGGCCCCAGCCGGATCTTTGCAAGGAGACCCTAATGTCTGAGGTCTAGAGAAGATCCAACTGATGATTTTTTAATTTTTTCTTTCCGTATGCGGGCCTCTCACTGTTGTGGCCTCTCCCGTTGCGGAGCACAGGCTCTGGACGCGCAGGCTCAGTGTCCATGGCTCACGGGCCTAGCCGCTCCGCGGCATGTGGGATCTTCCCGGACCAGGGCACGAACCCGTGTCCCTTGCATCGGCAGGCGGACTCTCAACCACTGTGCCACCAGGGAAGCCCCAACTGATGATTTTTAAGAAGAGTCGGGTTAGTCATTTCAACCCACTCATTGAGATCACAGTACAGTCCTCGCACTGGATGACTCCCTTTGCCTGGAGGCCACAGCAAGGCCTGTGTGTTCCAGTTGCCTTGGTGTGCCACCAGGCACCATCTCTTCAATAATCTTCCCTTAACAGCCAGACTCACCTAAGCCCAGGTGCTCTGGAGCTATATACACCCTACTTCAACCGTGAGTGCAGGTAAAGGGACCCTGGCTGCCCAGGCTGTGCTGTCAGGAATTCAAAAATTCCTCGGATTTTGTGGGGAAAGGGACATAGGTATAACTTTGATTTTGACAAAGAGGCATTAAGATGTTCTGAAACATCATTCAGTAAACAACTGGAATACCCCCAAGTACTTGGTGCTAAGGGATACAAAACCAAATAGGTCACGGAGGAGAGGACGTTTTCATTTTGGTACCTGGTATGTTGTAGGGAGTTAGGAAACACATACTGAAAGGAACAGTATATATGCCATGTGGAATAGTTAGCTGGTATCTTATTATCTCGTTTTTAAATATTTAGTTTCTGTAGCTGGGGACTTGTAGCCATCAGTTTTCAATAGCTTACAGGAAATTCACTCACAACTGGTCGCAAAGCTTCTTGGGCTTTTTCTGGACTTATCGAGGGTGGCAGAGATGGGTTTAGATGCATGCTTTGTTCGAGCCATGCAGAGAGGCCACAGAGTCGGGGATGGAGGAGGAGACAGAGTAAGGGTTACATGTATGGAATGCCTTGATTTGGAGCCCTGAGATTTAGGAGGCGGTGGGACAGGGCAAAAGAAGGGCTTGTTCCTGAGCCTGGGCTGAAGCACTTAGGCGAAGGATTTGAGAAGGAGTAACCCTTGGTCTGAAAACTTGAGGAAAGGAATGGCATTCTGATGAGGCATGTCAGGCTTCTGGCTCACATCCTTCCCTGATGGTTCTGGAAACACTGCTTGGAAGCTTCTCAAGTCTCTGTCTGTAATCAGCTAACTAACCGGCTGAGTGAGTTTAGTTGTAAAGTCAGTAATGAAGAAAAGCAAAGGTCGGGGGCAGTTGTGCCCCTGGTCAGGATTGTGACCTGGGCTGATTAATTACCTGGAACAGATGGTCTTTGTCACTGCGGGTGGTGTACTTGTCAGTCTTAGGGAATTGGGTGGTGCATTAGAAGATCAGCTGGGGGAAGGATTTGACAAGCGTTAATTTCTTCATAGTGCAACTCTCCTGTTAATGTAATTATAATAATTTTAGAGCCAGACTGGTACCATTATGGTTATCCTTGGTTTGATGCAAATTGCTTTGCACGTCCTAAAGTCCTTCTGACCAAAAGTACCATATGTAATTTTTAGGTACAGATTCCTGGGATGAAAGATTTTGCATTCAGGGTTCTGGTTGAGCTTTGCTTCCTGTCCAGGGACTGGTTTTTATTGCTTGTCAATGGGCTGGGACCTATTCTCCAGCCTAGGATGAATTGAGTAATGGACTTACGTGGTCCTGTGGGTTAGAACTAGGAGGACTGCCTGGATAGTGGTTGTCTCTATGACCAGGAAAGTCACTTTGTGTTTGGGTGGGGATTGTTAAGAGGCAGTGTGGGTGCGCCTCCCCATAGCAGATGTTTGTAGCTTTGAGACAGCTTTTCATACAAAGATCTAGATTCACCAAGGTACTAAACTAGGGGTGAGTTTTTATATCCCTGGAAGATTGGTTGCAACTTCCTTTTGAGGAAGCTCCTGCAGTGCATGTAAAATGATGTTATTTTTATAGGATTAGCAGGGAAGTTGTTGAGGTAGATATTAGCCCAGTGTAAGGCAGGCGTGCTTACAGTGGATGCCTGGGACGTACACGTGTTGGGTACGTGGTTTTAACTTGTTCTTTGAGGTCTTTTCCACTTGCTCACAATAACGTGAGCCCGTGGCCTGACTTGAGGAGCACCCACACAGCCAGAGCGTGGCGGGGCTTCTTGTGGCTTCTGAACAAAGTGTGCTTGTTGAGTTAATGTGTAAGCAGGAAACAGCTTCCTGTGCCAAGCTGTATATTATAGCCGCCTCCGGCTTCTCAAACTGATTACTCTCTCTTCAGCTCCCCTGGACCCAAGACCTCAGAAGCCATGTCGAAGCCCCATAGTGATGCCGGGACTGCCTTCATTCAGACCCAGCAGCTGCACGCGGCCATGGCTGACACATTCCTGGAGCACATGTGCCGCCTGGACATTGACTCGCCGCCCATCACGGCCCGGAACACCGGCATCATCTGCACCATTGGTGAGTGGGGGGTGCCCCCTCCCCCTGAAACGTGGGCTTCCTGAGACAGTGACCTTTCCTCTCCTGAAAAGACTAAATAAATGTGGCAGACCTGGGTACTGAGCAAGATGCTACAGAGATTCTTATGAGAACTGGTCAGAGGAGTTTGCAATAAAGAATTCTTATGCTTTCTGCATTCTGCTAAAGGTAAAATTTAGAGGGTATCTTCCTTAGCAGAGCATCTCAGAGACCTAGGGAAGGATCTTTTTGACATGCTCTGTACAACCAGAATTCTGTAGCTGGACATCTGTCTGGGTTTCAGGGAGAGCACAGAGGGCTGGCCGAGACTTACCTAGGCTTTCCTAATTAGATGGAGCCTGTAGAATTTGAAGGAAATGGGAGATGTCCTTCTAAATCAAGAAAGTAGGCTAGCACAGTAATAGTCATGTGTATGTTTTTTAAAGAATTTTGAGTTACTTGGGGGAAAAAATTATCAAGAGTTCTTTAAATTGAAGCAAACTTAAAGTGTTATTTCTCCTTTGGATAATTAACACTTAATGACTTTAAAACTTTTTTTTTTTTTTTTTTAACTAGGCCCAGCTTCCCGATCAGTGGAGACGCTGAAGGAGATGATTAAGTCTGGAATGAACGTGGCTCGTTTGAACTTTTCTCATGGAACTCATGAGGTGTGCCTCGGCTGGGTAGTTTGGCCACTGGGGCAGCTTGTAGGAAACGGGGTGGGGATGTCGTGTTCATTTAGCCAGGGTGGACTGGGCAAGAAAGTGTGGGTTTTACAGCCAATGGGAAGATTGTCTTCACCAGCCCATCCCTACTTCCTTTTCCCCGTCTCCTGCCATCTCAAGTGGCCAGGTCTCCTCAAGCAAAGAAGACCTACTTTGTAATTGGCCCTGGTTCTCCCCAACACCTGTGCTCCATTAGCCCTCACCAAGGAAAGTGTGCAAGGGTTCTGGAAAGTCCTGGAAACTCCTCTAACCCATGGAGTTTGACACTCCTGCCCCAGGGTTTCTGTAACAGTTCATAACTGCAGTGACGAACCAGTAAGTTACCCTGCAGGTTATTCTGGCCTAGTTTAGACCCAAGATAAACTGGGCAGGTCCAGGAGAAGGGTTTCCATTATTGCAAGTGAAGACTGGGTCTAATGCACTAACACTATCTGGCATATAATACCTACCTAATCAGCATTGTGTTCCCAGCCTGTCCCTTCCCGGGGGTTTTGGTACATTAAAATAAAATAAAGTCAGCATACTTCCCCAACAGTCTGGTAGGAGTGTCTTAGTGCTGGGGCTGTTGATGAGCTGACCTGACTCGTTGGACCTTACCCAGGGACCAGGTGGCAGCTATTGGGAAGTGCTCCATTCGTGCTTCTGTTCCCAAGATCAGAACAAACTCATTTTGAGGTGTGTGGGACCTGCCTGAGGGACAGTGCCTGACCTTCAGGTTCAACCACAGGCCATGGGATTTCATCCTGGTATTAACAGAGGAGGAATGGGTGAGGCAAACTTTCCCTCCTCTTGACCTCTGTATTTCCTGTTCAGGATAAAGAAAATGCTACCCTGTAAGGTCAGGAGGTGAGGGGTTGCCCTCTGGCATTTGGAAGTTGGTGTTCAGTTTCAGCTAAAAATAAAGCCTCAGGAAGTGCAGTCTAAGAGGTGAATTCCTCCTTTCTGGAAACATGAGAATCTTCATTGTAGGTTTCCTAACCCATGTTCCATAAACAGTTTATGGCCTGGCAGGTATCCGGCCTCCAAATATCATGAGGGCCTGACCAAGTTTAGATGAACTGTGCTCAGCAGGCACCCTGGGCAGGTTAAGACATCCATGGATGGCATTCTGTAATTTTCCAAAGGCAGGGCGTCCTCGGCAGGAGTCGCTAGGCATTCCTGTAAGTGTTAGCTTAGTCCGAAGAGAGAACTAAAGACATCACTGAACGTCAGTTCACAACTGATCCCTACTGCTGGCCTGTGCCAGGGTCTCCTGTGTGCAGGCGGAGTAGCAGAAATAGATTTTAAGAAGTTGACCTTTAACTAGGCTTTATGGCCTCTTCCATCCAGTAAAATAATACCACACAGCTCTGAAATGGCAAGGGCGAGTGGTATCTGCCCCTGCGGGAGCGGGGCTCACTCAGAAATTTTGTTTTTTTAAACTACAAGAGGCATTTGGAGATTATCTGTGCTTTAACTCGTTTTCCCAGATTAGAGTTGGGATTAGAAAACAAAACAAAACACCCAAGTCCCTCTTGTGGGTTTAATTTGAGGTTTTTGACCAGGATAAAACTGTGTGGTCTCTGGGATCAGGGTTTTGGAAACTGATCTGAAATTGTTCTAATGTTAATTATATAATGTAACAGTCTTAGTTTGATGAGTGGCTGGGACATGCTTTTCCAGCTCTTGACAATTTTAAATACTCTTCTAAGCAGAGCGTTGGAATTGCTTTTTCTCCCTCACTCTGACAGAGGGACATCCACATCCACACGTCTGCATCTGATCTTTTGGTTTTGTTGTTGTTGCATCTGGTCTTTTGACAGCTTTGCCACAGTGTCTCTAGCCCCCACTTTTGGCAGTTCTCTTGGGCAAGATGTGTTCTTACTGAATGTGTGGTTCTATAATGCCATGTCGGCCAGAAATGCTGCCTTTATTTTATTTTATTTTTTTTTTGCGGTACGCAGTCCTCTCACTGTTGTGGCCTCTCCCGTTGCGGAGCACAGGCTTAGCGGCCATGGCTCATGGGCCCAGCCGCTCCGCGGCATGTGGGATCTTCCCGGACCGGGGCACGAACCCGTGTCCCCTGCATCGGCAGGCGGACTCTCAACCACTGCGCCACCAGGGAAGCCCGAAATACTGCCTTTTAAGCAACATACACTTAGAACCTTCCACAAGGACAGCGTTGACGGATGAAACGCGTTACCCTTCCCGTCCCACCTCCTGTTCTCAGGTGCTGCTCTCCTGGACAGAGGTGATTGAAGGACGAGGCCCACAAAGTGCTGAGTTGGGAGCCTCTGTTACTAGCAATGCCATATTGATAGCACGAAGAACTTTTGACATCTTGGCTCTGAGTCCCTTTTTAGTCAAACAGGAATGGCAAATGGAAAAAGAGAAAGGGCTTCAGAGGCGAGATTGAAGCCAGGATTTGTTGCAAGTGAGAAATGGCAAAGGTCAATTAGTTCAGAGAAAGGCGTATTCCCACCTCTCCCTGTTCCACTTCCGTTTCTAATCAGACTGCAGGAAGTGATCGTCAGAACCAGGCCTGCATGACTTTAGCAGTGAGTTATTTAGCTTGGGCCACCGTTAGCTTAAGTAAATAACTGAGTTTGAATTGCAGTTGTAATCAGTAGAGGAAAAGCTCAAAATTACCAAATCTATGAGTCTGACATTGATGGCCAGATCAGTATTATCCAGATACAAGTCCTAGGTTTTTTACCCCAGTCGTCTGCTTTATTTGCTGAGGGTATTTGATGAATCCTAGAGGGGGAGAAAGGAGACAAGCCTCTTTTATGTTGACATGTCTTGCCACCAAAACGTAACTATTCCCAAGTTCCTAAGATTTGCCCTTAGAGTGGGTAAGGGCTGTGGTACAAGTGGGTAGAGGCCAAGGAGGTTGACGTAAGCCGGTAGAGGATGCTCGGGGAGTGGGCAGCGTGAGGGTATACGCTGGAGGCAGAGGTCTAGAACACCCACAGCTCTTTCCTGAGTGATCAGCTTCAGTGCCGGTCCTAGATCCTAGTGTGCGGGAGGACGCTTATCATCACCCCTCCTTTCCCCCAGTACCACAAAGAGACCATCAAGAACGTGCGTGAAGCCACGGAAAGCTTTGCTTCCGACCCCATTCTCTACCGGCCAGTGGCTGTGGCCCTGGACACTAAAGGACCTGAGATCCGAACCGGGCTCATCAAGGGCGTGAGTATCCTGGGGAGAAGCTGGAGGAAGGCGCAGGGGACCCCAGAGACATCCTCAGCAGTCTGTCCCGGCCAGAAGCCACGTTTCTCAGAGTTTAGGTCTATAAATGAGAGTTTTATCCGTCACTGTAAGAAGTCTTGATTTCATCTACTTCGCTAAGAAACAATACCAGAAAGGAACCTCTTTTTCGCTCCAAACCTACTTCCAAGTCTCTCTAACTTGGGGGAGCAATTTCTTTGTCTCTTTTCCCCTATCATTAAATAGTATAACTAAAACATTCTAGGTTTCTCTTGGGTTATTTCCTTGAAATATACTAAGTTAGACAGTCTGATTATTTCTTTCCAAAGGAAGAGGCTTTATTGTTATTTGCAGCTGAGATTTGCTCCTTGTTCCCTAGAGGAAAGGGCTTGTCTTCTCCCGCTAGGAGGGCCCGGCTTCTTTGGACTTGTGGTTTACTGTCTTGTCTGTAGAGCGGCACCGCCGAGGTGGAGCTGAAGAAGGGAGCTACACTCAAGATCACCCTGGATAACGCCTACATGGAAAAGTGTGACGAGAACACCCTGTGGCTGGACTACAAGAACATCTGCAAGGTGGTGGATGTGGGCAGCAAGATCTACGTGGATGACGGCCTTATTTCTCTGCAGGTGAAGCAGAAAGGTACGTACGCGGGAGTTAGGGTCTAATTGTCTAAAACCAGCTCCCGTCTCTTAAGTTTCTCTGGCAGAAGATAGCTTATTTGGCTGGCAGCGAGATTGGGTCTCTGTATTCTCAGAAATTCCTTTTATAATAAACTCCTAGCCTCAAAAACAGATTTCACTCCAACTTAATTGAACTCTTGGGGAGGAGATGAGAAGGTTTCTTTTTTTCTTTTTTTTTTTGGCTTTGCGGTGCAGCTTGTGGGATCTTAGTTCCCCAACCAGGGATCGAACCTGGGCTGTCTGCCGTGAAAGCGTGGAGTCCTAACCACTGGACTGCCAGAGAATTCCCGAGATTTCTTTTTTACTCATCCTCACTACTGTAGGCTTTCTGCTTCCCTCCTCCATCCCCTCAGTAGGATACATAGAGGACTCCAGTGTGCCTGGGAATGAGAGCTAACATTTAAGTGCCAGGCACTATTCTGAGCATCTTACATGATAATTTGTTTGAATTTTAAAACCATCTTAGGAGTAGATATTATTATCCCTATTTACCTGAGGCACAGAGCAGTTAATTGACTTGCCCACGGTTACACAGTTAGTGGAGTTGGGATGTGAACCCTGGCAGTGTGGCTCCAGCACCCACCATGTGCTATTTCCCAGTTCTCTGTACTGGGGAGAGCCTGCTTCCTGGTGAGGACGCTTTTGCCCCTGTGGCTCTGCCTCTCGTACCTACTCCATTTCACACAGGTCCTGACTTCCTGGTGACGGAGGTGGAGAACGGTGGCTCCTTGGGCAGCAAGAAGGGTGTGAACCTACCCGGGGCTGCTGTGGACCTGCCTGCCGTCTCAGAAAAGGACATCCAGGATCTGAAGTTTGGGGTAGAGCAGGATGTGGATATGGTGTTCGCGTCTTTCATCCGCAAGGCGTCTGATGTCCATGCAGTCAGGAAGGTCCTGGGAGAGAAAGGAAAGAACATCAAGATAATCAGCAAAATCGAGAATCACGAGGGAGTTCGGAGGTAAGTGCACCCGACTGTCCCTGCCCCCTTCAGCCCCAGCCCAGCTCTGAAGAGCACGATATATCCTGTGAATCAGAATATCCTACGAGGGGGAGTGGAAGGCATTGGTATTTCAAGGGAAAAAAAGCTTCCCAGGTGATTGGGGTGCCAGCATCTTGACGTTGTTCCATGAGCCCAGGGACCAGCGTTGGAGAGGACAGGGTCACTGCTCCCAGGCTCAGGAGCCATTGTGCTGCGCTCCTGACACTGCCTGTGTTTGCTGGAATTGGGGACCACCAAGGGGGAAGACGGCAGGCTCTCAGGAAGGGACTCCCTCCCTTGGGAGCCCTGTGGAAGCCTCAGGGCCTGGTGTTGACACTGAAGCATGTGGCCTCCTTGTCTTGCCTTAGAAAGCAGCCGGCTTGGTGATCGGGCCAGCTCTGGCATGGTATCTGCTTCTGAGGGGAAAGCATGCCGTCCTCTTCCAGGGGCACATTGTCCCAGCGCAGGTCCACCACCTCCCTAGTGCTTACCAGGTACGGCCGTATGAGTAAGGCCAGCTGGGTGACATCTGTTCCTCTTTGTTTCCCTACTAGAACCCAGCGCTGCTGACACCCCACACCTACTTGTGGGGATTAAGTGTGTGCTTGGGAAGAGTGGGGGGAGCAGTCATCCTGTTGTGACCTTTCCATCCTTAGCTTTGTGTCGATGTCCTTTGTACCGGGAAATTTGGGGTCCTCCCTGTGCCATCCTGATAAGCCATGGGTGCTTGCTGACCTTGGCTCCAGGCCAGGCAAAGCCATATTCTCATGCTTTCAGCAAGTTAGAGGGGGCCCCCTGAAGGAGCAGCCCTCAAGTGTCCTTGGCTGGGAGAGGCCACGGACCTTTGTGTCAGGAGCAGTCAGCCGCCTTGGGTTCCCTTTCTGCCCTGGAAGTGCCAACTGGAATGAAGATGGTAGAGAGACACCTTAAGAGGGGCCTCATAAGATGCAGATGGAGAGGAAATGAGTCCATGGGACTTTGGAGGAGACCTCGTCCCCTCCCCTTTCCCCCAGTGATGTGTCCATACTGGTGCCAGAGAAGCCCAACAAGCAGAACTGTTGGCCCCCTTTGGGGGACTGGAGTAGCTGAAACACCCCACCACCTCCATGCATCCATCATGATGTCGTGGGTAGTTGTCCTGGTGCAAGGACGGCTAAGTTAGAGAAATCCCAGGAAAACTTCCTTTGCGTCACCTTACTTGTGGCCCCTGTTCCATATAACCTCTCTCTCTTTCCAACTTCCCTGTCAGGTTTGATGAGATCCTGGAAGCCAGTGATGGGATCATGGTGGCGCGTGGTGATCTAGGCATTGAGATTCCTGCAGAGAAGGTCTTCCTTGCTCAGAAGATGATGATTGGGCGGTGCAACCGAGCTGGGAAGCCTGTCATCTGTGCCACGCAGGTATGTGCCTCTTCCCGAGTTTGCATCCTTGCACAGGAAAGCTTTGGAGGCTACCCGGTCTCTTCGCATGGACCCTGCCCCATGTGACAGACAGACAGACAGACAGACACACACACACACACACACACACACACACACACACAAACACACACGTATCCTCCCCCCTACCCCACCACCCCTCCCCTGCCCCCATGCACCTACACGGAGCTGTACTCTGTGCACATACACACGATCCAGGGGGTCAGTGTGTGTCTGAAGACAGCCCAGGCCACGTCTCACGAATACCCCATCCCCTCCCAGATGCTGGAGAGCATGATCAAGAAGCCTCGCCCCACTCGGGCTGAGGGCAGTGATGTGGCCAATGCAGTCCTGGACGGAGCCGACTGCATCATGCTGTCTGGAGAGACGGCCAAAGGGGACTACCCGCTGGAAGCTGTGCGCATGCAACACCTGGTGAGTTCTCGTGGCCCGCCCATCGCCCTGGCTGAGGCTGGGATGGAGGTGAACTCTGGCACAGAGCGACACCTTTTAGGCTTCTGCGCCCACGATCTTTTATTACCCTCCAAGTTACAAGCAGAATGAGGAGGTGTGTGCTGGGGGCGTGGAGGTGTCTTGTTTTTTTTCTGTTCTGCCTTCATGCCCACACCCGTCTCCTAGTTCTGTTCTGGAGGCGGCCACCTTCATCAGCCATAGCACAGTTCACTCCTGTCTGCAGGACTGTGAAGCCTTCCCTTGGCTCAAGTACTGGGATATCTGTACCTCTTCCTCTGGGCAGCCTAGAGGACCTGAGTACCTCTGCCCTGTTCTGGAAAAGGCCAAGAGCTCCTGCTCGCAGCTGTCCTGTCTGGCTTCCATTTTGATTCCCCACCTGTCCCCAGCCAGGTGCCTCCCCGACGGGGGCCTCTGGGCCTGCACTGGAGGCTGTTGCCTGCACTGACTTGGCTGCAGGCTGGCCTTGCATGGTGCCTGCAGCAGCGCCTGCTTTGCTGAGCTGTTACACTCGCCCTAGACTAAAAAGTGGGGTTTAAGTGATGGGTGACAGGCCCACAAATAGAAACAGGTGGAAGGCTGGCTGATCCCGCCTGGCCCTGGGGTGAGAGCATCTGGAGGAGCCCTGGAGGCCACTTCTCTTTCTCCTGTGGGAGCTAGCTTTTCAAGGGTCTCCCGCTCTGCCATGTCCCGCAGCCTGGCTGCTCCTGCTCTAGAGCTTACTGAAGAGTTAACACAGGGATGGGTCATCAGGCCTGGGAAAACGAGTGTTGCAAATGAACTTTCACAACAGCCCTAGGTCGCTGTTGATAATGTATAGCTCAGTAAACTTGCCTCCTACCCTGAAACAGTGTTTCTTTAACCTTCCTATTCGCTTTCCAGCCAACAAAGGACCCCAAGCCCTTTGTGTGACACCCCCTCCCCTGCATTCCCGCAAATTTAAAACAATCCCCCAAAAAGAACTTCTGGACTAGATAATCGTCCTTTCCTCCTTCATTTTCTATGTGATTATTAGGCTTAGATGACTTCCAGAGAAGACATGAGAGTTATATTAAATACTTTTTCAGGCATGAAACAAGACAACTTGACTACAGATGTCTTCTGGTCTGTCCTTGGCACCCTGGGTGGATTTGCCCGTAATGAAATTGGTAGAGACCAATCCCTGTCCCTGGCACAGCTGTGTTTCCTGGCTGATATGCCACCCTCTGTGTGTGACATGATTGCTGTCACAGATGCTCATGCACTATGGGCTCATGGTCATTCTCACAACTGCCCCAGTGGTGAGTGCTTCCTCTCTCCTGGGGGACAGTGGACCTTGAACCTCTCCCCTCTAGAGTGGCTGCCATTGTGTTTATGGGTCTCCACACATCATCCCTTCTCTATAACTGCCTTGCTTAGTTGTGTGGCCCCATTGCCTCCGAGGTGCGAGAGTGACCTTGACCTGATTTATGGAACCATGAAACCACATAGACTGTAGGGACTTTAATGTCTGTACCAAATTTAACCTCTCAAGGCCTTATTTATGAAATGAATTAGATGGGATATGTTTAATTATAGCCTTAGCGTTAAATTTCACTACTATTATTAAATGTCTGTTAAGTCCTTGTGTAGATTGACGTAATCTCCATAACCTCAGTGAGATAGGTGTCACCCCATTTTATAGATGAGGGTACATGGTAATACAGCTTGAGTTTGGACCCAGATCTGCTGACTCTGAAGCCAGTGTTCTCTCCTGCAACATGGTACTTCGTCTAGCAGGAGATCAAGACAGGTATCCATGTGGGGCCTGTACTGGGGTCGCAGTCTAAGAACCAGACTTTGGGCTCTGAACCCACGTCTGTTTTTCCATACCCCAATCTTTCCTTTGAACAGACACCTTAGAACTGCAAGACCGGGATTGCATGGCACTGCTCAGGAGATAAGTTATGGGGTCTGGGCCAGTTGGTACAGGCCTCTCCTGTCCATGTCACCAGTTAACACTGGCCAACAGCTTCCCCTCTTACCTGTCCACTGCTTTCTCCTTTATCTCACTGATGCAGTTGATGTCCCTTAACTAAGGGCTAGGCAGTACCAGGTATGGTTCTCCTTCCTGTTCATGTTTCCTGTCCTTTTGGGCTGCATGCATTCCATTCTTGCAGGAAGAAAACCGTTAACCTAGCAAATTCTGCCACTCATCTTCTTATCCTGTCAAATTAATGAGGTGGTATTACTGATTCTTCCCTCACCCATCATTCTCTAAGATGCTGGTAATTGCATTATAACCCTCTAAAGCTTAAATTTTCTTCCTAATTCTTGGTGTTATCTGAGCCAGGTGGTCTGTAAATAACTCAGTGGCTTTCTCATGGGTGTTTTAATCATTTGATTTAATTAAATGTCTTGTTAAACTTACCTGCGTGTTTTCACAGGCACCTTTCTCTTCACATGGCTACTCCTGACCGCAAAGCTCGCCAATTTTCTACCTGCCTGCTTAGAACGCGGTCAAGCCGCGTGACGTTGGCTTTGTCTGACCTCAGTTTTCCAGCACTGCTCAGTGTGCTTGCACGGCATGCCATTGGACAGGCTGGTAGCATCCCTGTGTCCGAAGCCAAGCAAGCACTCCATGTGTGCATGGAGGCCAGGCATGAAGCCTGGTAGTAACCACCAGACAGCCATGTGAGGAGGGAGGCCTGTTCCTTCCTGTGAGCTGTGTTCATGAGGCAGCGTGGTCAAGTCCTGCCAGGGAGCTATGTAGGCCCGGGAGCCCCGGGGGCCCAGCCTCTGCATGTTTCCGTGCCCAGGCACTAGAGCCTGCCACCATATTATCTCCCTCCACCTCCACCGCCAATCAAAAAGTCCTTCCAAGATCAATAGATCCTTCCAGAACGGAAGAATCACTTTCCCCTCGGTTGGAGGGGAAGCAGTAGCGGTTGATGTTTGAAATCCTCCACACATCCCTAAGCGGGCTTTCATCACCCTGCCTCTTTGCATCTGCCTGAAGGACAGACTTAGCCAATTAACCTAAGGTACCTTCCCCTCTTCCTTGCCTCCCCTCCCCCTAAACCTTACAGATAGCTCGTGAGGCTGAGGCAGCCATGTTCCACCTCAAGCTGTTTGAAGAACTTGCGCGAGCCTCAAGTCGCTCCACAGACCTCATGGAAGCCATGGCCATGGGCAGCGTGGAGGCTTCTTATAAGTGTTTAGCGGCAGCTTTGATAGTTCTGACGGAGTCTGGCAGGTAGGGCCCTGAGGGCAGGTAACTTCCAGCCGTTCTAGAAGACAGCCAGGGCCCAGCCCTGCACCTGGGGCCCGCACTCAGGACCTCTCCTCTCACCTGCAGGAAGCTAGCCAGGGAGTCAGGGCAGGCCAAGACCGCAGGGTCCTTCAGCTCGGCAGGCACAGTGACGTCACAGGCGCCTGGTGAAGGGCTGGTTCCTGCGAGTCTTGATCTCGCTTAGCTCAGAACCTCCAGCGATTGGGCTCTTCTTGGCCTCTGCACCCAGGGACATGCCCCTCACCAGCTGTCTGTGCGACTCTTCCCCTCCCTCTCCCGTGTGACACGGCTCTGACAAAGCTCTGTCCCCCTCTCGTCCCTCTGGACCGATGTTGCCCCTCCCTAGATTGCCCGTGAGGCAGAGGCTGCCATCTACCATTTGCAATTATTTGAGGAACTCCGCCGCCTGTCGCCCATTACCAGTGACCCCACCGAAGCCGCCGCCGTGGGTGCCGTGGAGGCGTCCTTCAAGTGCTGCAGTGGGGCCATAATCGTCCTCACCAAGTCTGGCAGGTAGGAGGTGGCAGCGGCTCCCTGGGAACGCCCAGCTCGGCAGCACCTTTCCTTGGGGGTCCTGGGAGCAGTGCACTAAACGGTGCTCAGATGGCACCAAGCCAAGGTAAGACCCCACAGCCTGTGCCCGGGACCCTGCAGGGACGGAGCTCCCCTGGCCCCGTGGCCAGGCTCTGGGAGCGAGCAGAACCCCTGCCCTGGGCCTGAAGGACAGGATCCCAGGCAGCGTTCATAGGCATGTCAGACCATTTGGGTCCAAAGCAAGTTTATACCCTCACGACGAACTAGAGACGTAATTACATAGACAGACAGACTGATGACAAATGGTTGATACTTAAAAGCTGTTTTTCTCAAAAAGTAAAGGATAACCAGTTTTGCTTATTCTGGTTGCTATGTGCTCCTTAAAAAGTTCAGTGTGGAAAATGAGTGCTGTTTGCTGACATGCTGTTTGTTTGGTGCACCCGTCCCATCGGTCTTTGAGTCCCAAAGGCAAGTGGGTGCTGCCCAGGAAAGGTCACCGTGGTGTGTTGCTGGCACTTGGGCCGTGCATCCAGGCTGAGGCCTCTGCTCGGCCTCAGGCTCGGGGTCCCTTCCAGATCACTAGGCTGTCGTGCTTCTCTCCCTGGGTTTGGGGTGTGCTCCTCCTCCACAGGGCAGCTAGGGTTTCCTGGAGGAGGCGGGTGGAGAGGAGCAGACAGGCAGCCCCACGCACCAAGGAGCAGCAGGTGGGACTGCCTTTAGGACCAGGACACACGATGTGCAGATTCCCTCAGCAGAGGGCTCAGGATGAAAAGCTCTCACCATTTGGGTTGACCTTTGTGAAAAAGTCCAGCCTTTGCTCCTTGGCTATTTTTAACTCCAGGCTTCTGGGATTTCACTCTCAGCGAGTCCTGACTTTAGCGCTTGCTGCCCTCTGAAAGCCTTGTATGGAGGCCAGGCCTTAATGCAGCGCGCCCTCTGCTGTGACATGGCTTAAGTTTCCCTGACACCTGTTGAGTAGTCCTCACAGCTTGCCTTCCAGGCCCCAGTTCCCCCTGCAGGCCCCTCCACCTCCCGAGGCACGTCTGCAGCCACACGTGTACAGTGTCAGTGCTGAAGGAAGCACCTGGTGCTGGGGCTGTACAGGGGTCCCCTCCCCGCCCCGAGGAGCCTTCACAGGCAGAGCCTCCCCCACTGACACTCCCATCCCCTGGTCTTGCCTCCTGGGTAGCCACCTGTATTTCTAAGCCTCACTTAGATACTCAGGTTTGACTGGGGGGCTCTACAGCCCAGTTGCTGGGACTGTTGCAGGGACCCGGGGGATCACGTGGAGTCAGGAGAGGGCACAGCAATAGGGAAGACTTGCGTTGTAGATTCCAAGGGGGACTGGTGGGCTCTGCTCCTGTTTTCTTGCAAATGTCAAGAGTCAGGTGCTATTCCCATGTTGCTTGGCTTGTAGCTGCTGCCAAGTACGGGCCATGTGGGGGAAGTGGGGGAAACTGACCTTGCTGGGTCGGCATGATCCTGGGGCCCTGGCCTGTTGGGAGCGGGGTAGGGCAGATGGGTAGCATAGCTATGAAGAAGAATTATGTGCTGTGGAAGATACAGGATGATGAGCCGCCCCAGTCTTGGCAGCAGAGAGCCTCAGGCTGGCATAGGGAGTTGGATTAGAGGGTGAGTTGTTGCTGAAGGCCCTGAGGAGCTTCCTGGGACACTGTTTAACAGTCTTGTCTGCCTGTCCCCCATCTCAGGTCTGCACATCAGGTGTCCAGATATCGCCCCCGGGCCCCCATCATTGCTGTGACCCGGAATCACCAGACAGCTCGCCAGGCCCACCTGTACCGCGGCATCTTCCCTGTGGTGTGTAAGGACCCAGTGCAGGAGGCCTGGGCTGAGGACGTGGACCTCCGGGTGAACTTGGCCATGAATGTTGGTGCGTGGCTGGGAGCAAGGGCTAGAGGTGGAGGGGTGGAGAAGGTGCCTGAGCACTGGTCTCTCTGAGACCCTATAGAAAGGGGAACATGTTGGCCTTTGGGTGCAAGAGCCCTAGCTGTCCTCACTGGGAATGTTCTCTGAATCCTTCATCCCATTCCCTGGAGTCCTGGGCTGAGCCCAGGAGGGAAGAGGGGCCTTTGAGTTGTGGGGCTGAGCACCCCAGGTTCTCTCCTCACTCTCTTCCAGTCTAGGATCCAAAGCAAAGGATCCTCGATAATCGGGGTTGTCCATTCTTTGGCATCTGCTCATCATTGAGGTTTTTCATAAAATTAGCCAGAGCTCCTACACTTGGGGCCAGCACATGTACAAATTATGTATTCATATGGTCTTTGTCCCAGTATAAGAGTAGGATATCATGTGATGAGAGGAAGCAGCTAGCTGTGACTTTGGGCTGGGCTGTCCACCCTCTAGAGTAGAATATGAATGATGTCCAAAGGTCCCTGCCAGCTCTGCTATCTGAGCCATACGGATATATCAAGGCTTCCCTCATCCCCTTTGCCTGGGCTGTGAGGCTAGCGCCACCTTGTGGTGTAAGGGAGTAAAGGCCCGTCAGCCCTGCTTAGCTTCCTCTGACTGTGGGGCAGTCTCCCAGGTGCATACCTTCTTCACATGATTCTTCACTCACCAGCCCCTCTTCTCTTCCTCCAGGCAAGGCCCGAGGCTTCTTCAAGAAGGGAGATGTCGTCATTGTGCTGACCGGGTGGCGCCCTGGTTCTGGCTTCACCAACACCATGCGTGTAGTTCCTGTGCCGTGATGGGCCCCGGAGCCCCTCCTCCAGCCCCTGTCCCATCCCCCTTCCCCAACCCATCCGTTAGGCCAGCAATGCTTGTAGTGCTCACTTGGGGCTGTGGTGTGGCACTGGTGGGCTGGGACGCCAGGGAAGATGAATGCCTCTGTGAAACACAGCTGTTTTTAAGACCCTGCTTGGGTGGGGTAGTTCAGAGCTGGGCCACCCATCATGTGGCCCCATCCGAGCAAGGGATGAAGGAGGGGTGCAGGCAGGACTGGAGGCCCCAGAGCTTCACATAGAGGGCAACAGCTCCTGCTTCTCTTCCTTTGTGTACTCGATTCAGTTCCTGTAGAAAATGGATACCCAGAGAACTCCCAGCCCTGGCGTGGGATCAGGAGATAGTCGGCTAAGAGTAGGGGCCTTAGGGAATAGGGCAGAGGTTCCAGTTTAAGCAGACTCTGGCCCTGGCCCTTACTTGGTTCTCCAGCCCCCCTCAGCCTCCCTCACTCCCACCTTGTGCACTGTGCACTTCTGTTCCTTCACTCCACTCGACTGTTGCTGCAGGCAAACACTCCACCCTCCACCTTCCATTTCCCTCACTACTGCAGCCGCCTCCAGGCCTGTTGCTATAGAGCCTACCTGTATGTCAATAAACAACAGCTGAAGCACCTGTTTCCTCTCTTTTCTGATGGGGGGGCGGGTGGTTGAACCCTGCCCTCCAAGTAGGGTGAAAATGGCAAGAGCCCTGTGGCTCCTGGTGAGTACTCCTGTGTAACAACTCAGGCCACCTGCCATCCTGTTCCCTGGGGTGCAGAGGTGCTGGGGAAGCAGTCGCTGACTGTCTTGAGAATATAGGTTACCCTTTTCAGCACCTTGGAGTCTAAAAGGTCCTGCAGCTGGGGAAATTTTAACAGCTTATTTGGACCAAAGATTGGAGAAGGCAGCAGCAAGGCCCCCTCCCTCCTGTTCATGGGTAAACCAGGAGTGAAGTGGCCCTTGTCCTGCCCCTCCACCTTAGGTCTTCCTGCAGTAGAGGCCCTTGATATGAGACCAAGTTCTGCTCCCAGTTTCCAGAATATTTGTGGAACCCTGGGCTCCCTTTGTTCCCCTTCTGTTTTCCAATGTCCTCTCTCCATGATAGAGCAGGGTCAAGGAAGGGGGAGAGGGTTGGGAATGGAACTAAATCTGGCTTGCACCTTTCCTCTCTCCTGACCACTCTGAAGGACCAAGCCTTTCCTGGTGGGGATAAGAGGGAAGGAGCCCAGAGGCCAGGTTCATTGTCACACTGAGCTCTTCTGCCTGTGCTTTGCTACTCGATTTCTGGCCGTCTGCAGTCCCTTTCCAGACACCTCCAAAAGATTTTTGCCTGGGGAGGCACTGAAAAGTCCCCAACTCGGGAAAGCGCATGAAATCATTACAGCTCCGGAGCTGTTCAAAATTCGCACTGGTGTTCCCTACTCATGTCCTCACTTCTCTGGTGTGGAGAGAAATTGAAACTGCCTTGGAGCTTAGCGTTGGGAGGTTTTGGGAGGGATGGGTTTCTGCAAAGGGCTTCGGGCTCCGAGACTAAATAGCTAAAGAGGGAGAACCTGGAGCAGGCACCCAAGGCCCTCGCTGGGAAGGGCAGAGCGTGCAGACCCAGGCCGTCCTCCGGGATAGGATCCGAGCAGAGCTCGGGGCCCCACCTGGATCTGGAGAGAGGGAGGAACAACCAATGGGCTGCGCCCGTCCCGTGCGAGCAGCCAATAGGCGGTAGGGGGCGTGTCATCCGAGGCGGTCGGGAGTGGGCATTCGGTCGTGCGGCGCGGTCCCCGGCGCTCGCTGGAGGCTCCGCGATGACTGCTCTGAGCCCGGGGGAGGCCGCCCAGGCGGGCAGGTAAGGTGCTGCGACCCGCGGACCGGGCTCCAGGGCCCAGGGGCCAACTCGAAGGGACGCTGCCCGGCGGGACCCGGAGGCCGCTGCGCCTCGGCGCGTTCTACCCGCGGGGCAGGCGCTTCCTGGCCCTCCGGAATGCGGGCTTCACTCCAGAGCTGCGCTGCGCGGGCCCTGGCGCTTCCCGGGCTAAGAGGTGTTCGCGCTGGGGCAGGATGTCAGGCTGTAGGCGCTTCGCGCGAGGGGTTCGAACCTGTCGGATGAGGGGCATCCAGGCGGTATCTGGGAGGTGGAGGGCACCCCCGCCACCTCGGGATACCTCCCGTGGTCCATCACTCTCCTCCGCCGCCGTCGCTGGGCATTCATTCATTCATTCCCCAGCCATATCGACCCCCAGTCCTGACTGCCCCCCACCCGAGGGCTGGCGCTTCCCTTCTGGCCCCCGAAAGGGTCAGCCTCTCTCTTCCAAACGGGTCTGTAGCGGCGCTCGGTTGCCCGGGAGGCAGCGTGGAGCTGTCCCAGGACGACTCGGCCGCACCCATCCCTCAGGCCCTTCGCCGTCCGACAGGCTGGGGCCAGTCCCTCAGCCTCGAGATCTGTTCCACAGTAACCCTCGGAGGAAGGAAAGTTCTTGCAGCTGGGCAAGGGGCAGGGAGGCAGGGCAGGCAGGAGGTGATATTTCAGGTGGCACCAAGAATTGTGGCCTCTGCCCCATGAAGTCTTGGGGCCCTGCAGGTAGGATTATTTGTGGAAGACAGAGCCAGTGGATGAAGCTGTAAGTTCCTGCCCTTGCCCCAGTCCCAAAGCCCACAGCCTGAGCTCTGAAGGCTGGCCAACTAGCACTGGGGCAGATAGGGTGAATGTGGTGTGAGCTCAGTGCCCAGTTCCACACAAGTACATGGAACTGGTGGAATGTTTTTGTTTGTTTGTTTGTTTTTTTAAGAAGATGTTGGGGGTAGGAGTTTTTTTATTTATTTATTTTTGCTGTGTTGGGTCTTCGTTTCTGTGCGAGGGCTTTCTCTAGCTGTGGCAAGCGGGGGCCACTCTTCATCGCGGTGCGCGGGCCTCTCACTATCGCGGCCTCTCTTTTTAGAGCACAGGCTCCAGACGCGCAGGCTCAGTAGTTGTGGCTCACGGGCCTAGTTGCTCCACGGCATGTGGGATCCTCCCAGACCAGGGTTAGAACCCGTGTCCCCTGCATTAGCAGGCAGATTCTCAACTACTGCACCACCAGGGAAGCCCCCTGGTGGAATGTTTAAGGGCTCCCTCTGTCCTGTCTTCAAAGAGGCTGGTGAGGCCGTACCCCACTGGCATTTGCCCTTATTTGCTTTGCTTGCCCCACTCATCCTTGCAGGAATCAGGCTCCTAGGGAATGAGAGAATGTCCTGACAATCCGTGACTGCTTTGCCCCAGTGTACACCCCCTAACTGGCTCTGAAGTCCAGTTCCTTTCAGAGCGAAGACTTATGGGGTTGCAGGGAGAGGTGGCATAGAGGGTGTCCTTCCCATCCTGCAGTGAGGGGGCCAGTATGCTCCTTCCGCAGTCCTCTGACCATGCTGACAGACACTCTCAGGTCTGAGGTTATGGTTTGACAAGCCCAGTTAAGCAGTGCACATCTCTGGGGCAAATGGGCAGATCTAGAGCGCATCATGTCAGCGCAGAAGCTGACAGAAGCTGCTCCTGAGTTTCCAGGAGCATTTCTGCTGGGGCCAAATCCAAGTTCTCCTTCCTGACTTGCCTTTGGGAGAATTTTCTGAATAGCCTAGAGGGGACAGCCCAGGTCCTATCCATGCCTTGTTGTTACTGGTTGCTTTGAAATTTCTGAGCTTAGGCGAGTCTTCAAAGCCTTAGTGCAGACCAGACGGATCTGTGTGCCAACCCATCCACCTAGGGTGACCCCCTGAGGCTGAGGTCAGCAGTACTCAAGATGGGCTATGCCAGCCAGCCTCCCTGAACCTCCTCCACGTGCCTGTGCTTGGGTGGGCCCCCCTAGTCCTTAACCTGGTTAAGTCGTGGCTTTGGCCCTTGAATGCCACATACCATGCTTATCAGACCAGCATAAAGAGCCTGTCCCGTAAGAAGTTCCTATTTTGCTGTGACCTGGGACAAGTCCCCTCTCTGGGCCTGCTTTGCCGTCATAAGGTAAGGAGATTGGATTGTAGGCTCCTTAAAGGCCTTCTCCATGCAGCCATTCAGTGACTCTGCTAACTAGCCTGTTTTCCCCTTGATTTCTGAAGGTATTTTATCTCTTTACATAATTACTTCGTTGCTATGACTACCTATGGAAAGCCCATGAAGTCGAGACCCATGCAGCATTCCACTTTGGTGTCGAGTGTCTGAGTCCGGACACCAGAAAATAATTTGCTTTTCTCCTTTCCTGAGAAGTGAAAATAATTCCCCCCAATTCTGCAGCCATCTCTTATGCAAGGGTAAGTTTGGCAAGAAGTCAATCTTGGCCACTGTGCTGCTATTCACCTGGGCCACAGGGCACCAGTCTGTCACCACATGTTATCACCAACCTTTGAAGCTTTGATTAATTCCCCTGCTGTTTACTAACGTAGGAAAGGAAGGAGGAGGGGGAGGGCAGAAGCCCCCCGGGAACGGAGCTTCCTTTGTAATTAAGAAGTACCTGCCTCCCCAGGGAGTCCCTGCCAGCTACAGCGTGAAGGAAGGCACTGTTCCCACGAATATAAGCCTCCGCGGGGCAGGCTGGTGTCTCCCTTCTCCCCACGACAACTACACATTTTCATTAGTTTACAAATGGCTGGTCATAATTTAGGACTGGAGTGTTTTAATAACCTGTGGAGGTTGAGCCGATCTTTAAGTCCTTGTCCTAAGTCAGAGTTTCCTCAGATGATGTTTAAAACCACTAGAAAATCACATTGTTAATTTTTAAATAGGACGTTGGTTTTGGCTGGGACTATTTTTTAAAACTATGAACTAAAGGGGAAAACATAGTTTTTCGAGGCAGGAGCCTGCCGTGTCCCCCTTTGCCTGGCAAAGTAATAAAGCTATCCTAATCTATTTCACCCTCAAAAAAATATGAACTAAAAAGCATATAAAGAATTAGTTTAAATCAAATACAAATTGCTTTTCCTTCTGACGTGTTGACCTGGCACATCATGGTATATTAAATAATTGTCAAAATCATCCTGGTATTTCATTTCACTGGTGTCTTGGGGTCATCGTTGGTGGCTTAGGGTCAGAACAGCAGCATGGGTGGGATGTCTGAGCAAACAGCTGTGACTGGTTGTAAGAATGTTTTTCTCACTCCCTCGTGTAAAGAAAAAAAATTAAATATTTCTAATTTATGTTAACATTAATCAAATTATTTGAAACTTGCCCATAATCACCAGGGCCACACAAAATGTTATATTTTAAATAATTTTTGAATTTGAAGGACTATTCAACAATTTTGTTTTGAAATAACCTAGTGACAATACCTCAGAATCGATATTCATATTCATACTGGGCTTCTTTGATTACCAAACAAGTTGGAAATGTTTATATATTTAATTGTTACATCTTTTCGTTGTGGAGAATTTCAAACACATACACAAGAAGAGTAGTATAATAAGCAGCATGTGCCCATCACCCAGCTTCAACAATTATCAAGTCATGGGCCTCCCTTCTCCCTCCCTCCTGGATTATTTTGAAGCAAATCTAAGATATATTATTTCACCCACAGTTATTTCAGTGTGTACCTATAAAAGATAAGGTCTTTTAAAAATATAACTACAATACCATTTTCACACCTGAAAAATAACAATAACTTCTTAAAATCATCAGGTAGCTAGTCGGCAAAGTTCCCACATCATCTAGTAAATGTTTTTGTGCCATTTTAAAAACTTTTATAAGGCTCCAAATGAGTTTTATACAATTGGCTGAAACATTGAATCTATATATCTGTGTCTCTAGTAGTCTCTTGTAATGTATAAATTCCCCTTCTATTTCTTCTTTTTTCCTTGCAACTTATTTGTCGGAAAAAATCTTTTTTTTTTTTTTTCCTATACCATTGCCCAGTTTGCTGGTGCTGTTTAAAAATGTTCCTCTGACTCCTGTATTTGCTATAGATTGGCAGCTGGATCTAGACATTGATCAGATTCAGGAGGTACTGAACACTTGAGGAAACACATAAGGTCTGGTTATTTCTCTTTGGGGCATGTTAACAGCCATTGATGATTATTTCATGTAAACCCATTATTTCATTAGGGATTGCAAAATGGTATTACTCCAATTCTATCACTCTTTCATTATTTATTAGCTTGAATATTTCTATAAGAGAAATGTCCCTTCTTCAACTATTTGGTTACCCCAATACTAGAAAGGGAGAATAAATCCTCAGCTCTTTCCTTTTATTTACAGGTTTTCAAAATAATGAGATGGGTCTCTAGTAATCACCAAAGGTGACCAATGAGTCATTTTGGTATTATTATGATCTCATGGATTTAAACATATTTGATGTGTTTTAGCTCACTGTAGACATTATTCTTATTGATGCTCAAATTGTCCCATCTTGCTCTATCTTCAGGTTGGCTCCTGAATACTTGTGCCATCACCACAGTCTTTTTTTTTTTTTTTTTTGCGGTACGGGGGCCTCTCAATGTTGTGGCCTCTCCCGTTGCGGAGCACAGGCTCCGGACGCGCAGGCTCAGCGGCCATGGCTCACGGGCCTAGCCGCTCCGCGGCATGTGGGATCCTCCTGGACCGGGACACGAACCCACGTCCCCTGCATCGGCAGGCGGACTCTCAACCACTGCGCCACCAGGGAAGCCCCCACCACAGTCTTTGATGGCTTCCTTGCTTTCTGGTATGATTAGATATTTTAGGCCCATTTGTGTATTTCCTGCCCCAAATCTGGAATCAGCCATTTCTCTAAGGAACACTGGTTCCCTTTTGGGAAATTGCATGACCATAATCTAAGCACCAGGGGTGTTCATTGCTAGCTGAGTATTTATTTTTTTTAAAGTCATCAGTTTTGAAGTTTATCTTTTAAACCCATTTGATTGCTGATCAAATTAAAGTTGTATTTCCTATCATTTTGGGAGTCATAGGCTATATTAAAAATATAGCACAGCAGAGTGACTCAGCCATACACATACATGTATCCATGAAGAAACTTTAAACTATACTTGGCAGTTCTTTTAATAATCTCTCTCTCTCTCTCTTTTATTTTACATAATGAGAATTGAAGCCCGCAGGAACTGGCAAACTGTGGTCAGCAGGCCAAATCCTGCCCATTGTCTGTTTTTGCAAATAGAGTCTTACAGTCATGCCCATTTAAAAAAAAAAAAAAATCTAATGAAAGTGAAATATTCTCTTTCCGGAGACATGTTCCTTTGTTCAGACACAACAGTTTTGCCCCAAATTCCAGGAGTTCACAGACCTTCCCTGCAACCCTTGCCTGGATTCCACGGTCCATTAGACTGTCAACTGGGGTCCATAATGATGGAGGAAGACTTGGGAGGACTGGAAATAACCAGTTGGCCCCATGTAAGAGCAGCAGATGGGAAAGCTAATGGGTCTTGCAGTATCAGATCCAGGAGAAGAGAGATTAGGAGTAGTCATTGCAGAGACTCTGCACTGGTCACACCAGCAGTGAAGATCTGGTTTTATCAAGAAAGGAACATGATGTCAAAAGTTTGTTCTTTGGTGAAGGATCAGTAGATAGAGAGAGGTCCATCTGGGTGTTGGAAAGAACTTTCTAATAATCAGAACTTCAGTGACATACCTGATAGATCACAGTTACATGTAGGCGCACGTTTTGAAATGTCTTGTGCCTAATTGCAACCTTACCCTTTTTTCACCCACTTGAATATTTACTTCCTTACACTAAGTTCCTTGTTATGGATAACACTGAGTAAGGTTGTTTTATTCCCCCCTTTTAAGTTATTCTCGGTTACGTAGTTACTGTGATATAATAATAGGAAGAGCCTGAGCTTTCAGAAAGACCTGGATTCAAATCCTTGCTCCACAAGTTACTGCTGAGTTACTACTGGCTCTGAGCCTCCCTCTCTTCTCTATAAAACAGAGTCACATCTGGCCTACTTCAAAGATTCTCAGGCTGTGTGATGGCCTGGTACACAGTAGATGCTCACCAAAAATGAGTTTCCCTGCAGTTCCTCCAGTTTTGAGAATCTGAGACCAGGTCTCTCTGATGATTCAGACCCAGCTGTAAGAAAAGCTTGGTCTTTTTTTACTATTCAAGGTGCAAAGTTCATTTTTTAAAAATAAACTTTTTAATCTTTAGATAATTGTAGATTCACATGCAATTGTGTGAAATAATACAAAGATCTCGTGTACATTTCCCCCAGTTTTTCCCAGTGGTAATATCCTGCACAACAATAGCACAACCAGAAAATTGACATTGATATAATCCCTTTGACCTTATTCAGATTTCACCAGTTTCACATGCATTCATTTGTGTGTGTGTGTGTGTGTGTGTGTGTGTGTGTGTTTAGTTTTGTACAGTTTTATCACATGTGGGAATTTGGCAAAGTTCATTTTTAAAATCAAGGTTTCTTTTTCTGTTGGATTCTGAGGGTTTTCATGTAAGAAGCATGTTTTAGAAATTTGGAATTTAAGAAGTGTCTATTAGTTAACATTGCTGTGCCTTTGGAACAAGTTTCTTTCTTTCTGTGTCTTTCTCCTTTTTTTTCATTCTCTCACCAAATGAAAATAGTTTATTGTGATCATAAAATTTAGGCAAAGTATACTACAGAAAATTATAAAGAAGAAAAGAAACACCTGCAATCCCAACTCAAGGAGGAAAATAATGTTAGAATTTTGGTGAGCATCCTTCCCAATATATTTTATAATACATGCTGTTCTATATAATGTTTTTTCCAATGTTCTATAATGCTATCCTTTGTGGTAGACTTATTTTGAATAAGTTTTAAAAAATAATGATAAATATCATTTTAATAGTTACATAGCCTTTCATTCTTTGAATAAACCATAATTTGTTCATGCCCTATTGTTTTTTTCCTCTTCTACAAGTGTAGTGAACTACACTTCAGTGCACATTCTTATACATTTAAATTTGTGTTCAATTATTTCCTAAGAATAAATTGTTAGAAGTGGAATTTGTGGGTCTGTTGAGTATCTACATACAAATGTATGTACGTTTTCACACACTGCCCTCTCACACAGGGGTGTGTGAGACTGCCCATTCAGCAACATGTTGATCAACAGTAGATGTTATTAAACTTTTAAGCCTTTGAAATTTAATAAGTAAAAATATCCCTTCTATTTTATTTTTAAATATCTTTATTATTTTTGTTGATTTTAAAAGTATTACACCCTGTTATAATAAGTTCAAACAAAACAGAAACTATTGAGAATGAATTCTTCCCTGAGATATAATCACTGTTGTTTGATATAGAACTTTTAATTTTATAAATGGGTTATATCTTGGTTACTTATATGTACTTTTCACTAAACAACATATTTTGGACTTTTTTCCATATTAGCACATGCAGCTATACTCTAGTCTTTTAGTCAATTGCATAGGACTCTGTTATATTGATAAAATATTATTTTGGTATTTCCACCTTTTCCTTCATACTTGTTAACTAAAGGAATATAAATTTTTGCCTACTTGTCCATTTATTTCCTTATACCAAGTTCCATGAAATGGAGTTGTAGGATCAAAGGATTTACATTTCTTAAATAATTTGATATATGTTAGAAATGTTAACTAAGTTTTAAGTCTCATCATGGAAAATAAGAATGCTTATTTTCCACATCCTGTAATATTGAGCACTATAATTTTTTTAGTGTTTACCAGTAAGATAGGTAATAGAGATATTTCTTTTTTTGTGACTTACCTGTTCATATTCTTTACCCACTTTTCTATTAGATTGTTTACCTTTTTCTTTCTGACTTGGACGAGTCATTATCATTTAAAAACACCAATCCTTTGTTGTTTACATCACCTTTTAAATTTTACTTAATTTATTTATTTTGACCACATTGTGGTATGTGGGATCTTAGTTCCCTGACCAGGGATGGAACCCATGTCCCTGCAGTGGAAGTGCAGAGTCTTAACCACTGGACCACCAGGGAAGCCCCCTGCCAGTTTGAATTTTGATGTACAAAGGTTTTTAATTTTTATGCAATTAAATCTTTTATGTGTTCTAGGTTTTATATCTTGCTTAGGAAGACCTTTCTCGGTATGTTAATATTCTCTTCTATTTTATTTTAGTTTTTTATTGGCTTAGAAAATATTTGGATGTTTAATCTACCTGGGATTTATTTTTGTGAATGGTGTGAGGTAGCCAGTTGCCCCAAGAACATTTATTGGTCAATCTGTTCTTTCCTTACTTATTTGAAACAGCTTCTTTCTTATATACTAAATTCTCAGATGCCCATAGATCATCTTCTAAACTCCCCTTATATTCTATTGATCTATTCATCTTTTCTTAAACTAGTAAGTATTTTAATTGCTCCAGCTTTGTAGTTTATTCTGACATCTGGTAGGGCAAAGCCCTTGCATGACATTTGGGATAAATTCGCTTCTTTAGAACTTTCAATCTTCCCACTCAGGAGCAGAGTTTATCTCTCCATTTATTCAAGGCTTCTTTCGTGTCATTTAAAAAATGTCTGTGATTTTCTTCTCATAAATTGCTCTACATTTTAAGAGTTTATTCTTGGGTAACTTATATGTATTGCCATATGAATAGAATCATTTCCCCAAATATATTTTATAACTGTTTATTGCAGGTCTACTGAGAAACTATTGATTTTTATATTGATCTTGTAACCACTAGAATAACAATTAACTCCATGAGAGTGTATTGTGTGTCTATCCTTATCACAGCTCTGCCTAGCCCATGGCCCAAATATAAGAATATCTGGGCCACTTTCTTATGATTTTTCCAGTTGATGACGTATCCCCTAGTTAGTTTATGTTACCATCTTTCAAACAATAATCATTGCTTTTTATTGGGGTGGCCAAAAAGTTCGGGTTTTTGGTAGGACGGTAGGAAACCCGAACCAACAATTTGGCCAGCCCCAATAACGTATGAACCTTGGATTTCTTTTTCGTGCTTTTGTGCAATGGCTAGAACTTCCAGAACAATGTTGAATAACAGTGGCGAGAGCAGGCATTCCTAGGGGGTTTCCACCAGTTGGACAATCTGGGGTTCTCCCTGGAGGGAGAGGTACCAGGACCCAGTAAGCTCTTTAAGAGTAGGTCATCACCCGGGAATCCGAACCCTTAGACGAGCACGGCTTGGGAGAGCCCGGTAGCAGAAGCCTGTGGCAGGGCGCGGAGCTGGACCCTCCTGGGACGTCCCAAATCCGGGCCAATAC
This sequence comes from Pseudorca crassidens, assembly GCF_039906515.1. NCBI lineage: Eukaryota > Metazoa > Chordata > Mammalia > Artiodactyla > Delphinidae > Pseudorca > Pseudorca crassidens. The sequence continues at coordinate 119,800,135 of NC_090296.1, read as the reverse complement.
CAGGTTTGGGTCCCGGAAGGGGTGCGGGCTCCCTTTCCAGGGAGCAGAGGTGTCGGCATGGTTGCTGTTTTTCCAATAGCCCTCCAGTCTACGCAAGCTTTTGCTCTTCCGCTTACAGACGCATCGGCCCCCGCCAAGGGGTGGGCAGGGCAGGGCCGGGCGGGCTGGCGCGGGGCCCTGCGGTGCTGGAATTCTGGGTGTGGCTGCGCTCTCGGCGCCGGGTGGCGCTGGGCTCTCCAGCCCTTCCAAGGGCTGGCGCAGAAAATGGACTTGTGGTTCGCGGGCTGCGGCAGAGATGCGCCAGGGGTGAGGAGCGTCAGGTGAGGATGGCTGGGGAAGGCTGGACCAGGCGGGGAAGCTGCGGGCAAGGGCAGCACCCACTCCCTCCCCGACTGTGGACACCCCGCCCAGGGAATCAGGAGAGGGAGGTACAGTCCCATCCCCCAGAATCTCCGTGGTCTTTCACTGGGAGGAAGGCAGGATCCGAGGTTGGTGGGGCGCTGAGCTGGCCGGTGTCCTGGGCTGCCGGCTGTGCTCGGCAGCATCCTCACTTGTGCTCAGACGCCTCTCCTCACAGTCCGTCCCTGGGATGCAGTCAGCAGCGTGGGAGAGAGAAAGGAGGGGCAGGCCTTTAGCACCCGAGTCTGGATTCAGACCCCCAGTAGGGCACCAAAACGGTCCTGGCTAAGGCTGCAGATCCCCTCCTTGTTGCTAAAGTTACTTAGACTGCCTTCCAGTCCTCCCGCTGTTTGGCCTCTCAGCAAACTTCACTGCTTTCCCATTCCTCCTTTTTGAAGTACTCTTTCGGCTTCCATGACAACCTATACACCTGGTTGTTCGTTTTTTTTTTTTTTTTTTTTTTTTTTTTGCGGTACGCGGGCCTCTCACTGCTGTGGCCTCTCCCGTTGCGGAGCACAGGCTCCGGACGCGCAGGCCCAGTGGCCATGGCTCACGGGCCCAGCCGCTCCGCGGCACGTGGGATTCTCCCGGACCGGGGCACGAACCCATGTCCCCTGCATCGGCAGGCGGACTCTCAACCACTGTGCCACCAGGGAAGCCCCACACAGTCTTTAAGTGCTGTAATTCTTGAGGTCCCAGGCTACTCTCCTTCCCCTCCCTCTTCCCCATCCTCCTAGTGGAGATATAATTCACACACCATAAAATTCATCCTTTTAAAGTGTGCCGTTCAGTGGCTTTTACTGTATTCACAAAGTTGTGCAACCATCATCACTGTCTAATTCTGGAACAGTTTCATCACCTCCAAAAGAAACTCTATGTGCATTAGTCACTTCCCATTTCCCCTTCCCTCCAACCCCTGGCAACTACTAATCTACTTTCTGTCTCTGGATTTGCCAATTCTGGACATTTCCTGTACGTGGAATCATACGATATGTGGTCTTTTGTAACTGGCTTTTCATTTAGCATAATGTTTTTCAGGTCCATTCATGTTGTAATATGTATCAGTACTTCATTCCTTTGTATGGCTGAATTATGTTCCACTGTATGGGTATACCACATTTTGTTTATCCATTCATCAGTTGGGTATTTGGGTTGTTTCCATTTTTTGGCTATTATGGTAATAAATATCATAATTCTATGAGCATTCCTTTTTTTAAAAACTTTAAAAAACTGAAGTATAGTTGATTTACAATGTTGTGTTAATTTCTGCTGTACAGCAAAGTGGTTCAGTTATACATACATATACATTCTTTTTAATATTCTTTTCCATTATGTTTTGTCACAGGATATTGAATATAGTTCCCTGTGCTCTACAGTAGGACCTTGTTGTTTATCCATTCTATATATAATAGTTTGCACCTGCTAATCCCAAACTCCCAATCCATCCCTCCTCCACCCCCTTCCCCCTTAGCAATCACAGGTCTATTCTCTATGTCTGTGAGTCTGTCTCACAGAGAAGTTCATTTGTGTCATATTTTAGACTGCACATATGAGTGATATCATACGGTACCTGTCTTTCTACTTCTGATTTCACATAGTATGATAATCTCTAGGTCCATCCATGTTACTGCAAGTGGTATTATTTCATTCTTCTTTATGGCTGAGTAATATTCCATTGTGTATATGTACCACATCTTTACCCATTCATCTGTTGGACATTTAGCTTGTTTCCATGTCTTGGCTATTATAAATAGTGCTGCTATGAACATAGGGGCGCATGTGTCTTTTTGAATTGTAGTTTTGTCTGAATATATGCCCAGGAGTGGGATTGCTGGATCATATGGGAATTCTATTTTTAGTTTTCTGAGGAACCTCCATACTGTTTTCCATAGTGGCTGTACCAGTTTACATTCCCATCAACAGTGTAGGAGGGTTCCCTTTGCTATGAGCATTCTTGTACAAGATTTTGTGTGCACATATATTTTCAGTTTTCTTGGGTATATGTACCTAGGAGTAGAATTGCTGCATCATATAGTAAACGTTTAACCATTTGAGTAACCACCAAACTGTTTTCCAAAGCAGTTGCACCAATTTACAATCCCACCAGCAATGTGTGAGGGCTCCAGTTTCTCCTTATCCTCACCAGCACCTGATACGAATTACAGTCTCTCGGGGGTGTGAAGTGGTATCACATTGTGGTTTTGATTTGTATTTCCCTGATGACTAATGATGTTGAGCATCTTTTTGTGTACTTATTGGTCATCTGATATCTTCTTTGGAAAGATGTTTATTTAAACATTTGCCCATTTTTAGTTGGATTATTTGTCTTTTTATTTTTCAGTGTTGAGTTCTTTAAAAAGATTTTAATTGTGGTTAAGAAAAACACATAACATAAAATTTACCATCGTAACCATTTCTAAGTTCATTTGTACAGTTCAGTAATGTTAAATATACGTATTCATATTGTTGTGCAACCAATCTCCAGAACTTTTTCACCTTGCAAAACTGAAACTCTATACCCGTTAAATAACTCTCCATTCCGCCCCCCTCCTCCAGCCCCTGGCAACCACCATTCTACTTTCTGTTTCTATGAATCTGACTACTCTAGGTACTTCACATAGGCGGAGTCATACAGCATTTATATTTTTGTGACTGACTTTTTTCACTTAGCATGACATCTGCAAGGTCATAAGAGTTTTTCATATATTCTAGATACTAGTCCCTTATCAGATGTATGATATACAAATATTTTCTCTCATTCTATGAGTTTCCTTTTCACCTTCTCAATATCATTAGCAGCACAAAATCTTCTAATTTTGATGAAGTTCGATTTATCTATTTTTTCTTCTGTTTCTTGTGCTTTTGGTGTCATAGCTTAGGAGACCATTGCCTAATCAAACAAAGATTTACACATATGATTTCTTCTAAGAGTCTTAGCTCTCACACTTTTGAGTTATTTTTTGTACATGGTGTGAGATAGGGATCCAACTTAATTCTTTTGCACGTGGATGTCTAGTTGTCCCTGCACCATTCGTTGAAAAGACTATTCTCTCCCCTGTTGAATCGGTCTTGGCACCCTTCTCGATAGCTTCTCTTCTTTATGTACCCACTTTCCCTGGGGGATCTTCCTAGCTCCTGTACCCAACCATGGGCCAATAACTCAAAATGTATCCCTTCAGCCTGGACCTTTCTTCTGAGCTCCTTACTCATATGTAACTGGATATCTCCACTTAAATGTTTCTCACACATGTTTAAGACTGAACTCATGATTGTTTCCTTCAAATATGTTCTTTTTCCAGTATATTTTCCCCTCTTTTGTCTCAGCAAAACACAGCAGTATCCTGCTTGCAATCCAGAAATCTAGAGTCAGGTTTGACACTTCTTACCTTATGCCCCACATCCAGTTGATCACCAAGTCCAGGTTGGTTCTGCTTGGAAATATATATTGTGAATCTATCCCTCAACCTCCATCACCACCACTGCCACCAAGTCTGAGACCTCATCTCTCTGCTGGAATACAGTCTCCTAACTGGTCTGTCTCCATGGAAAATTCTAAATATATACAAAAGAGGAGGAGAGTTGTAGGAGGGACCCCCATGTATTCATCACCACCAACTACAATAACCACCGACATCAGGTTGTCCCTATTTCATCAGTACTCATCCTGTGCTCCCCCTGCCCCACACCCTTTGGATGACTTTGAAATAAATCTATGTATTAGAGTGATCTGTGACCACGCCCAGGGGTGCCAGCTCAAACAGACGCTGCTCCGTACTCTTTAACGTACAAAGTTGACAGTGTATTTCCCTTTAAAATCCCTTCATTGGCTCCTCATAGCTTTTCTTCTTTTCTTTCTTTTTTTTTTTTTTTACTATAAACAACTTTATTCATGGACTTTCATATAAGTATAAAAGTGATGGATATTAAAATCACACTTTCACATACATTTTCCAGAAAAAGCCAATTCCTGTATATACTGAAATCAGATATCAAAATCTGGGGGCCCAAAGTCCCCAGAAGAAACCAGTTGCGGGGGTAAGCAGCTATATCTAGTGTCTCCGACTCCATTTCTGCAGCGCAAAAGGCCCCCCCATAGTTGTATTGTTTGTTTGTTTGTTTGTTTTTTGCGGTACGCGGGCCTCTCTCCGCTGTGGCCTCTCCCGTTGCGGAGCACAGGCTCTGGACGCGCAGGCTCAGCGGCCATGGCCCACGGGCCCAGCCGCTCCACGGCACGTGGGATCTTCCCGGACCGGGGCACGAACCCGTGTCCCCTGCATCGGCAGGCGGACTCTCAACCACTGCGCCACCAGGGAAGCCCTACCCCCCATAGTTTTTTTTTTTTTTTTTTTTTTTTTGCGGTACGCGGGCCTCTCACTGTTGTGGCCACTCCCGTTGCGGAGCACAGGCTCCCGACGCGCAGGCTCAGCGGCCATGGCTCACGGGCCCAGCCGCTCGGCGGCATGTGGGATCTTCCAGGAACGGGGCACGAACCCGTGTCCCCTGTATCAGCAGGCGGACTCTCAACCACTGCGCCACCAGGGAAGCCCACCCCATAGTTTTTAAGAGAATGACAAAAACCCTTACTGGGGCCCACAAGACCCTGCATGATCTAGCCCTGCCAACCTCTCCAGCCTCATTGCTCATCACTTCACTACTCACCTCTACCCACCAGACACAAAGGCTCTGTTTATATTTCTCATACGTGCCACACACATCTGGCCTCAGGGCTTTTGCACATCATAAACCCTCTAATAAACCCTCTACAAGGACCCCTTCCCAACACCCTCCAATCCTCCCCACCCCGACCCTGCCAGCCCCTCAGTCTGATTAGCATCCACTGGCCATCAGTGCAGATCCTGCTGCTTCGGGGGGTCTTCCCCACTCTCCACGGGTGACTCAGGACTCCTTGACAGAGGTCCTCCTAGGACGCTGTGCTTTGCCTTCGTAATGTACATTACACAGTTATAATTATGTATCCGTCTCTATAAATATTTGTTTCATGTCTGCCTCTCCCACCGGGCATTTTGGGGATAGTAGCATGCCTTATCCCTCTTCGTGTACACAGCACTTACACAGAGCTGAGCAAATACAGGCGTTCAATTGGCATTTGTAGGATGGAGGCAGAGGGGCTTCTGCCAGCCTGTCCTGGGATTGGGGTTTTTCTGACCACGGAGAGCCAGTGGCCATCTGCCCCCTCACCCAGTTCCTGCCTAGGCTTTGTTATTCTCTCAGACAACATTTGCTTTCCCTCCTGGCTTGAGACTTTCTTGCCCCTTTGCAGAGGAGTAACTGAGGCCCAGAAGGGGAGAGTGGCTTCTCCAAGGACCCACAGCAGTGAGAGGTACTTCTAGGCCTGCGTCCTGTCTTCCTGTCCCCACGCCCAGGCTCTTCCAGGACACTGAGCCTGCTCGAGACTGCCTGTGCCCTGACAAGAGCCAGGTGGGTCCCCAAAGCCAGAGTGATTCTGAGCTGGGTGTCCCCGGATGGTTGGAGTTGGGTATGCTGGATGCTACCCATGGATGGACAGAGCTGGCTTGTCCCGGGAGTAGCCACACCTCCAGGCAGCCTTGAGTGGGGGTGAGCATCTGAGGGTGTCTGTGGGCCCTCCCCTCAGCCTGCCCGGCAGAGGGTGGCCCCCAGGAGCACAGGGGTGCTCTGTTTCTTCATGAATGCAAGTCTGTGTTTAGACCTGAATGACCAGCTTCTTGTCTGGAAACAGCCAGGCCCCGAGTGGCCTGCCAAGAAAAAGTGGTCTGTGACCAGGTCCAGGGGTGCCAGCTCTCACAGATGCTGCTCCAGCGGTGGGCACTGTGGGAGGAGGCCAGCAACAGGCAGGTCACTCTCTGCAGAACCAATTCCCTGCTCCATCGTAGCCGGGGCTTTGTAGGAAATCCTGCGTATCCCCGGGAGCAAAGCTTCCAGGTTTCAGCCATTTGTCCATCTGTCTCCCTGGTGACTGTTCTCACTCTGCAGGTCTTTGAGCTCTGGCCAGGAAGCGGGCAGCAACTGCTGGCCTCGTACCTCTGGTGGAGAGAGAAGAGAGGGTGGGATCCTGAGTATGGTTGGGCCTGAGCTGTGGGAGGACCTCTGGGCCCCAGGGGATAGGACACAGTCCATGGATGCCACCCAGGTGTAAAGAGGGCCCTGCCCGCTGCCACTGTCCCAGGACATGTATGGAGATTTGCGGGTGCAGTGGGGGGCCCGGTGGTGTTCCCATCTCTACTTCCCATGGGGAGCTCACCTCTGGGCATCCTTCAAGGGACATGATGGGAGGGTAGGGGGGCAACTCAGCTCTCAGTGGTGCAGGCAGGGGTGGGAGGCCCAGTGGGCAAGGCTGTGAGAACCGGCCCCCTTCCCCAGGGCTGGGCCGTGACCTGTCTCAGATCCTCACAGCGGCCCTGACCATCTGCAGGCCAGAGAAAGGATTCTCCCCATTTTAGAGAGGAGGGAGGAGACTCAGAGGGAGATGCCTGGGGGCCACCCGGAGGGTCAGGGGAGCCAGAGGCAAACTTGAGTGAGTTGTTCTCACTCCAGGCCGCGCCGTGTGTTTTGTGGGACTCTAGTTCCCCGGCCAGGGACCGAACCCAGGCCCTTGGCAGTGAGAACGCAGAGTCCCAACCTCTGGACCTCCAGGGAATTCCCTTACTCCAGGTCTTATGTTGGCATCCTGAGGCCCCACCACTGCTAAACAAACTACACAGAGGGGTTTTCCACAGGGAGCGTTTGTCTCTTCGGTAAACAGTTATGGAGCACTTACTGTAAGCCTGAGGTTGTGCGAGGCCCTGGGGTAAGAGATGAATATGACAGTCTAGGGGGGAGACTGCCGCATCAACAGGTGATGCAGCAAAGGAGGCTATCTGAGCAGAAGTGGGCACAGGGAGGGACGGCTCTGCTCTCCCTGGAGGTACAGGCCGGCCAGGCTTCAGGGAGGAGAGGTCCTGGGGGGTGAGAAAGAGGGGTCCCTACCTCGGGCAGCAGCAGCTTAGCTGAGCAGGGCCCAGGCAGACCTGGGAGGGGGGGCTCCTTAGCGCGGCTCCCGAGGGCAGGAGAAGCGTCAGCCTGAGCACTTTGCTCCCAGATTCTGTCCGCATGAGGAGCAGGGCCTTTCTGGTGTGCTGAGAGCCCAGGCCTGCGTGGGAGGTCAGGGAGAAGGGAAAAGGGCTTGGGGCCCTTTAACCAGGGCTGGTCCAGTCAACCAGGCAGCTTGGCTGCCTGAGAGTGGGAGATGGGGCCAGCCTTGCCCCTGGCCCTCCCAGCTCCCATTGGATGGGAGGACCCAGGGTTTCTGAGATCCCTGTAGGTAGAAGGAGTTCTTGTTAGCACCAGCGCTCAAAGGGGTCCTTGTTCAGGCTGGATCTAGCCGCCCCCAGAGGGCTGGGCCAGCCCACATCTTCCTAGCAACTAGCTCATCCAGTGTGTTTGGTTCTTGGGGTAAGGGAGATAAAGGCTGGGGGGTTCTGATCTAGGGAACCCCACTTCCCAGAAGGGCTCCCACATGATCATCTCAGCCCTGTAGACACCCCCTCCATTTCCCCTAGTCCCCCTGTACTGGGCCTGTGGGGAGAGAAGGGGCCTGGCCCTGCAGCAGGAAGAGCTCTAGGAAAGGGCAGAATTTGGGTCCCTCGAGCGCTCCAGGCACGGTAGAAAGAGTGCACACTTTCAGCCAGACTGGATTTTGAATTCGAGCTCCACTGCTTTCCAGTTATGTGGTCAGGAGCAAAGTGCTTTACCTCTGTGGGCCTCAGTTTCCTCATCTGTGCAATGGGAATGGTGCATCTCTCTTGCATGACTAGAACTGGACTGAGATTAGAGGAGATCGTGAGCCAGATCCATTCACCTCCTTCCCCCGGGGGGCTCCATCGTTAATGGGGCCAGACTTGGGCTGAACTTTCTTCAGAGGCTTCTTCCCTTTCTTGGCGCATTGCAGGTATGGTACCCCCAGGTGTGGGTATCAGCCGTCTATGGAGTCCTGGCCCTGCCAGTGAACCCAGCTGAGCCTCCCTTCTTCACCCGTGAGGTGTTAAGTTGTACTACCTGCCCCACTAGTTGCGGCGAGCGGGGTCTACTCTTCGTTGCGGTGCGCGGGCTTCTCATTGCGGTGGCTTCTCTTGCTGCAGAGCATGGGCTCTAGGCGGGCGGGCTTCAGTAGTTGCAGCACTTGGGCTCAGTAGTTGTGGCTCGCGGGCTCTAGGTCGCAGGCTTAGTAGTTGTGGCGCACGGCCTTAGTTGCTCCGCAGCATGTGGATCTTCCCGGACCAGGGCTCGAACCCCTGTCCCATGCATTGGCAGGCGGATTCTTAACCACTGCGCCACCAGGGAAGTCCCATCATGTCTTAAAGGACATCACATGTGTGCCCTCGTTTGTGGTCTTCGGGCAAACCAGGTATGGGGGTTTTTGGTCTTGGCTGCAAGGGCCGGGGCATTGGGAGCAGAAGGAAAGTCAAGGAGCTGCCGCGGGGAGCGGACCCTCTTCGCTGTCTCCCAGGGCAGGGCTTGGCCTACGGCCCACGGCCCACGGCCCACCTGCTTCTCTCTTCACTCTCTTCCTCATTCTCGACCCAATCTCCAGGTGCACCCAGTCACTCTGGCCCAGCACACCTGCGGCTCTCTCCTGCCTGTTCACTGCCTTTGGCCCGCCTCCTCCACCTCCCGTATTTCCCAGTTAGGATTCATCAGAAAGGGATCCTGATGGGCCAGCTCAGCTTTTCATTCTTTTTTTAAAAATTTTTATTTTAATGTGGACCATCTTAAAGTCTTTATTGAATTTGTTATAATATTGCTTTTTCAAAAAATATATTTTGGTTTTTTTTGGCCGCAAGACATGTGGGATCTCAGCTCTCCGACCAGGGATCGAACCCGCACCCCCTGCATTGGAAGGCAAAGGCCTAACCACTGGACCGCCAGGGAAGTCCCTCAGCTTTTCATTCTAAAGAGGGCGCTGGTCAGCTTGCGGGTGGCTTTGCTCGGGTCTGGAGCACCCCCGTGGTTCTATCCTGTAGCCCGGGTCATCTGTACAAACTGGGCCTCCACATTCCCTTTCAAAGCTGCCACATGTAGTAAAGGGAAACGAAGCATATTCCTGGCCCAGGGGTTCTCAGACCAGCTCCTGGGAAGTAGGGATTGTGACTAGGCTGAGCACCTGCCCCACCCTGAGTCCTTTGCCAGGGCTGCTGAGCAGGACAGACGGATTGGGGCCCAGCATGTGGCCCCCAGCTCAGAGCCACACGCCCTTACACTCAGTATGGAATTCAATTATGGGATTCTCTCCCCTTCCCTGATGGGTGGAAAAGGTGAAACTTGTCCTTGTTGTCCTAGATATGGATTATCAGCTTAGAAAAATAAAAAGTGAGGTGCAGCCTCTATGTAAGAAATAATAGAGTTTTTTTTTTGCAAAAGGAGATTGCCTTTCCACTTCAAGTTTCAGTGTATTGACGACGAGCCTGACTCTGTTCACGTTATTCCAGTTTCCCTTGGGGAGAGGTCTTGTCAGCCATTTTCTGGGCTGTACTTCGGGCCAGTGGCCCTGAGAGAAAGATGGGGGGGCTCTTGGGCAGGACACAGTGTGGTTCAGGGCTGGACGCTGCCACACGGGAGGGCTGGCCTTACTTCCTTGACAAAACTCAGGAAATGAACTCTGCGACCTTAACAGATGAAGGAAATCTCTATTAAGAGCGTGATTCCCTGTTTTGCCAAGGATGTTCCTGGAACTCCAGAGGGCCGGGTGAAGGCACAGGAGGGTCAGGGCCCCAGGTCCGGAGCCCAGGTGGGAGGACTGGCCTCGGAGACCAGGAAGTATGCGTCTCCCTCTGAGCCCCAAACAAAGGAGGGGTTTAAAATCACCCAAGAGCTTTTAAAAGCCTGAGGCTGAACCTCATGACCCAGCAATACCAGCCCTAAGTGTTTACCCATAGAAACGAATATTTGTGTGCGCAAGACACAAGGTGCTGAAATGTTTATAGCAACGGTTTTGTAACAGGCAAAAACTGGAAACTCAATAGTAAAATGCCCCTCAACGGTAAGATTAATAAATCAGTTGCAACATGTCCATATAATGGAACTCTAAACATTAGGGAAAATGCAGAGTTTGCAGCCACACAGCAGTGTGGATGAATCTCACCAGTGTGTTGCCGAGTAAAAGAACACGTACCACGTGATTCCATCCACAGAAAGTCCCCGAGGAGCCAAAGACAATCTGTGTTGTTGCAAGTCGCGTAGGTGGTTCTCTTTGACCGGGGGTGGGGGGTTGGGAGTGGGCAGTGAGACTAGAAGGCGTGGAAGGGGCTTCTGGAGGGCAGCTTCTCCGGTATGCACCGTTTGTGAAATGCGTTGCACGGTTCACTTACTTTGTGTGCACTTTTCAATATGTAAATTACACATCAGTAACAAGTTAAAAATATATAGTTACCTAAATGCCACCCCCAGAGGTTCTGATTTAACTGGTTTGAGAACAGAGCTCAGGGATCATTTTTCTTTGGTTTTTTGAAAAGCTCTACAGGTGATTCTAGTGTGTACCCGGCAGGCTACCCTTCCGAGTTAACAGGATGGTCTTTTTTCTCTGTGAAGTAGGTGGTGAGCTGTGTGCTGAGATGTAGAGGTGGGGTGGGGTGAGGGAGCCTGGGGGAATCTGGAGGCGCCCCAAGGTCTAGGCTGCTGAGCCCCAGTGGTGGACGTTCCTTCCAGGACACGCGCCCTCAGCTCCCTGTCCCTAGATGGCTCTATTCGCCGTCTCTGGCTTTGCACTCTCAGGGGCCTGCTGCTAAGATGGGTTTTCTTTCTTTTTTTTGGCCGCTCCACGTGGCTTGCGGGATCTTAGTTCCCCAAGCAGGGATTGAACCCCGCCTGGGCAGTGCCAGCACGGAGTCCTAACCACTGGACCGCCAGGGAATTCCCTAAGATGTGTTTTCTGTTTGGAAAAGGTCTCTCCTTGGAGCTGATTGGGACCCACGCCCTGCAGGAGTGGGGGGAGCTGGCCCTGGCCTTGAGAAGAGCTGACAGGACCCACAGGACACTCTAGCATCTCAGGTGTCCACTAGAAGACAACTTGGGAGAGTGTGGACATCCCCCTGGGGGAGGAGACACCTGAGGGGACCCTCCAGTGACCACAAAGGCCCAGCTGGCTCTGGCTGCCAGGCCTGGCCGAGTTTTCTGCTTCAGCCCCAGCCACGGGCACTGCTGCTGCCCGAGGCTTGAGGAGCGAGGGGAGGGGTTGCCCTGTGGTTAGGGAGGGTTCTGGTGGAGGGGCTGGGGAGCGGGTGGAGCTGCGACAGCCCAGCGGGGTGCAGCCAGTGAGCACTGCTGTGGGGCTGGGAGGGGCCCAGCCTGTGCTTTTCCCCAAACACCCCCTCCCATCCCTTCCGAGCCACTTCACCCTTTTCCGTATGTCCTCTGTCTCCCACCCAGGCTCCTCTTTGATCAGTCAGCCGGCGTGGATTGAGTGCCTGGCGCTGCCGGGCCGGGCTGTCTGCCTGCTCCACAGGCCGGGGCTCCCGGAGGGGAGGGCCCATCTGTGGGTGACCCCCCTCCACTCCTGTCCACCACCCCTCCCCTTACTGCTGGGCATCCATCATTCTCTGTGCCTCCTTCACTCTTACTGCCTGGCTTTTAAAATTTTTATTTATTTATTTATTTTTGGCTGCATTGGATCTTCGTTGCTGCGCACGGGCTTTCTCTAGTTGCGGCGAGCGGGGGCTACTCTTCGTTGCGGTGCACGGGCTTCTTATTGCGGTGGCTTCTCTTGTTGCCGAGCACGGGCTCTAGTCGCACAGGCTTCAGTAGTTGTGGCACGTGGGCTCAGTAGTTGTGGATCGAGGGCTCTAGAGCGCAGGCTGGGTAGTTGTGGCGCATGAGCTTAGTTCCTCTGCGGCATGTGGGATCTTCCTGGACCAGGGCTTGAACCCGTGTCCCCTGCACTGGCAGGCGGATTCTTAACCCTGAGCCACCAGGGAAGTCCCTACTACCCGGCTTTTTTTCTCCCCTCCTCCCTCTTGAAGTGTCATCGTGTCCCTTTCTCTGTCTCTCCTTCACGCATTCATTTAGCAAACACTGGGCGCCTGCTGTGTGCTGCTGGTACAGAGATGTAGAAGACACACCCCTGGTGGAGCTCAGATGTCTAAACAGACAAGCACAGTCTGGGGTGGTAAGGGCTGGAGCAGCAGCGTGAAAGAAGGGACCAGGGACCATAGAGGAGGGATGACCAGCTCTGCATGGGGGAAAGCTGGGAAGGCTTCACAGAGAAGGTGACGCCTGATCTGGGCTTTGAAAGACAACCAGGGAATTCCCCAGGTAGATAAGCATGGCAAGGAATTCCAGGAAGAGCAAACATGCAGGGGTGAAGGGCCGCCGCTGAGCTGCAGGGGTGAGGCTGGAAAGGAAGCAGGAAGGTCAGGAAGGCCAGGTAGGAGGCAAGAAGGAACTACAGGAGGAAAGTCAGCAGGAGGGGGGCAGGCTCAGATCTGGGCCCCAGGTGGCTCTGTTGGCAGTGTGGCTGTGGGAGAGTGCCAGGTGTGGAAGGGCAAGGCTGGGGGCAGGTGTAGTTAGGAAGCTGTTGCCAGCATCCAGGAAGAGGATGATGGTGGCCTAGGCTTGCCTGCTGTAGCAGGAGTGGAGACAGTAGATGGTACGGTGGGTCGGGTGGTGCCAGGCTCTCGGGGCCTTGGCGGTTGACTGGTTGCAGCGGTGGAGAAGAAGCGTGAGTTGAGGACTCTGGCTTGGGTAACTGTGGAGGACGGGGCCTTTCAAGGGGAAGCAGATTTGGGGGGGTGATGCTGAGCTCACTTTGATGGATTTGTCTAGATGGCAGGCTCTGCCGCTCTGGAGGGACGAGGTGTCGCGTTAGGGATTTAGGTGGGGGAGTATCTACCTGGTGTGGATATTTTGAGCCCGGGGGAGACATCCAGAGCGGAGTGCATGTGTCAAGTGTCCCATGAAGCTTCGTCTGTGAGGTCCCTAGGAAGCAGCTAGACTCAGCCTCTCTGGGTCTTCTCTGCACTGCCTCTCTCTCCCTCTCCTAACCTCTCTGTGTCTCCCCTTTCCTTCTTTTTTTTCCGGCTGTGCTGCTTGGCTGACAGGATCTTAGTTCTCTGACCAGGGATTGAACCCGGGCCCTTGGCTGTGAAAGTGCGGAGTCCTACCACTGGACCACCAGGGAATTCCCTGTGTCTCTCCTTTCCTGATGGGCCTTGCTCCTCTCCCGACGTCTCTCAGTGCTAGCTGCCCATCCCCTCCCTCTCAGCAGCCCCCTGGGCTGGGCAGGCTCATACTGGGTTCCTGGGGTGATAAGCTCAGTAAGGCATGAAGGAATGGGCAGTTAGCCTGAGTTCCCACTGGGGCCAGCAAGGCCTGAGGGCAGGGCAAGCACAAGTTGTGTCCTCTGGATCAGCATCTTGCCTTTGGACTAGGCTCAGCAGAATGAAAGGGCCTCATCTGAGGAATTTTCAAACTTTTTCTCCCCCCTTTAATGTCCAGCATACTGAGCCTCCCGTGCTCCATCACCCTCATGACAATAACGACATTTTTTTGTGGCTTTGATTGAAAAAAATAGATATGGTTTTGAAGACCCTTGATATTAACTCCATAGTCTGCACATGGAGGTGTGATGGGGCTGGATGGGCAGCGGGTATGGTTCACAACACACATAGCAAGAGCAACTAGGTTGAGGAAGGCTCTGTGGGAGTGGACAGAGACTGCCGGCAGGGGGCGGGGACCCAGCCTGGCCCCTCACTCTCCAGCGCCCTGCTCTTGCCACCTCCTTCGTCTGGGTCAGGGCCCTGTTGCTCCTTGGGTGGACCCCCCCTGCCTGGTTCTGTTGGTGAATTCTCGATGACTATCACCCCAGACCTAGCTTTTCCTCTGACTTTGCTCCCATCTCTTTATTTTTACTCATCTAAACAAATACTATGGGAAAGAAGACGAATCAGTAGAAAGTCTGACTTGAAGGTGATTTTGAAAGCAGTGCATTTTGGCCATAGCCAGGGTCTCTGTATCAACAGCATTATCAGGATGGCCCGGAGGGGCTGATTTTAATCGATGGACATGAAGGATTGGCTTGTGACCATCATGTTCATCACACGAAAAGGGGTTGCTTTGAGTTTGAACATATTTGAGTCATTTACCCCAAGGGACTCCTGTTTTCTTACCGTTATTTTTTTCATGGAGATGCTGTGAGAATCGTGGCAGCCTTTTTTTGTTATTCTCTTGGCCCATCTCTCCTCCAACCTCTGTTCTTGATCTCACTTACACTGTCCACACAGTCCTTCCTCAGACATGTCACGTCACGAGTGCCTGCTGCACGCTGGCGGTGCCCTAGGCTCAGGGTTTGCGAGGTTGCAGGAGGCGTCCTGGAGCCCCTGGAGGTGGGCAGTTAGAGCTCACACACAGGTGCCTGAGAGGGAGCCTGGGGTTTGGGGCTGAGAGCCTGCAGTAGGGCTCATCACTAGGCTGGGGGAGGATTGACGGAAGGCGCCCCTCCCTGAGGTCACATTTGAACCTAAGGATGGGTTGGGTTTAGAATCTATGCAAAGGCGTGATTATCACGCAGGGTTAGATGATGGAAGCCAAGCAGGATTATAGTCCCACCCAGCTGGTAAGGCTCAGCTTCCTTTTCTCTGGGAGTCCTGCTGTAACTCTTTCACTCTGTGTGTCCTCTGAGCTCCTGCAGCCCTGACAACTCGTATCACACTTTCCAGTGCCTGAGTGACAGGCTCCCTGCCTCTGAAACCATGATCAAGTTCCTCCTTCTTCCTCTTGGGGTCTTGTTTTATCCTTGGTCCCCAGGGCTGGAGTGTGTTCCTTAGAGTGGAGCCCACACCCATCTCCTCCCTGGTGGCCCCGTGGGCTCCTGGGCTGCAGGGTTCAAGGTCTCTAAGGCTCGGTGGTTTGACTTGTACACACTCTGCTTCAGGGGCCTCTCTTATCCTCAAAGCAAGAAAGAAACAGAGAGATGAAAGAGAGGGATGGGATGAGCCGCACAAAAATTAAACACAAGTACAGCAACAATACCACAGAACGGAAAGGCAAATGGGGGAAATATTTGCAAAAATGATAAACTAAGGATTAATCTTCTCAACAAAGAAGGTATACAAATCAATAAGAAAGACATGAAGATCCTTATAGACAATTCACAGATGAAATCCCAGTGGTTAATATGTATTTGGCAAAAATGTTCAACCTGTCAATAAGCAGAAATAGAAATGAAAACAATATATTTTCACCTATCAAATTTGCAAAGGTGAGAAAAAGATAATACCCAGTGTATGGGCTGGATGTAGGGCAACGGGCACCCTCATATAGTGCTGATGGCCATGCTCGTTGGTATAGCACCTGGAAAGCATTTTGGAAGTGGGTCTAAAGATCCTGAGAAATGCTCATTCTCCATCCACAAATTTCACTTCTGAGAATCTATCCAAGGAATGAATAGTGACATGGGGAATTTCTCATGAAATTATGTTAAGCAAAAATAGGGCATACAAATTATATGATATATAATCCCACTTATGTAAATTATATATTTATGCATAAATGTTTTCTTTGGGTGATTTTGGGGGGATTTTTTTCTTATGGGTGATTTTTGATCATAATGCTTTATATATTTTATATTTCTCATATTTTCTATAATGAGCATTTAAAAAATCAAGGGGGAGAAGTCTCTGTGAAATGTGTTATGATGGACCCAAATAAATTCAGAAATTAACTTCAGGAGTCAAAGGGTCACATCGCTAGCACAACCTGTCACTTTGAAAGATTCAGGACATACATATGTGCACCAAAACTCACCGTAAGGTTGAGGACAGAGGTCATCAGGCCACATGGCTGTGGTTGGGCTCATTTGGTGGGTGAGATCACCTGGCTCTTTGCTGTGTGACACTGGGTACAGCCTGTCCCTGGCAGGTCTCAGTTTCCTATCTGTACAATGGTAGGGTGGGAGGAGGGTCAGATTAATAATCCTGGAGGGGCTTGGCAGATCTTGGCTAGGCAGTAACTCTTCTTTTATTTATTTATTTAATTTATTTTTTAATTTAATTTTATTTTAAAAAATATTTATTTATTTTGGCTGCACCGCGTCGGGATCTTTGTTGTGGCACGCGGGATCTTTAGTTGCGGCACGTGCACTTTTAGTTGCTGCACGCATGTGGGATCAAGTTCCCTGACCAGGGATCGAACCCCGGCCCCCTGCGTTGGGAGCGTGGAGTCTTACCCACTGGATCACCGGGGAAGTCCCAGTAACTCTGTTCTTGAAGAAGAGAATTTGACTTTGCCTGGTGACACTGCCCAGAGGGACGGAGCGCTGGGATCTGCAGGTTCCAGGTTCCAGCTCCTTACCTGCTGAGAGACCAGTGCACAGACCCCGTTACCTATTCACGACCACCACACTGCCCTGCCGTGGCCCTGCTTCTTGGCCACCCTCTCTTCCCATCACCCCTGGGCCCACTCAGCTGCGGCTAGTTTGCCTGCTCAAGCTTTAGTCTTTCTGCTCTGGAGGAGCAGGAAGGGGAGGACCCTAGGCTTTGGAGCTGTTTAGTGGAGGCATGAATTCAAAAGCCTTTGGGGAGCCCCACCTGCCTATGGAGAGGGTGTCTCCCCCCTCTCGGGCCCTCTCTATTCGACATTTTTGTGATGGTTTGGCTCTCAGGTCCGAGCTACCCTGATGGTCTGACGGCATTGAGGCCACTTCCTGGTGTGGGGCATTCCCGCCCCCTAAGCCCACACTCAGCTGTGGGCTGAAGTTCACAACCACATCTGCGCAGTATCAACTGCTCAGCCTTGATAAGGCCTCCTGTGCTCAGAATCCTTTCCCAGAAGCTGATGGTTTACGGTAGTACTGCCTGGGCTCCTCCGAAACTTCTGCTTTCGGTCCGGGAGCAAGTCACAGGGTCCTCCCTCCCAGGTGCCTTCTCAAGGGTGGGGCTGGAGGCCTAAGAGCTACCTGGGAGATTGATTTTCCTTCATACCCAGGCATAAACTGGACTTCACGCTTCCAGGAAAGACAGTGAGTGAGTCTCCTCTCTCTGTCAGTTGCCCTGAAGCCCTGCCTGGGCTGCTGCCTCTGGACAGTGACATCTTCAGCGTACCTTGAATAGCAGGGCCGGTCTTGGGTAGGGGGCAGAGGCAGCTGCCCTGGACATGGTGGAGCTGGCTGGGAAAGGTGTCCCCAGAGAGCCCCCCTTCCTGATGAGGGCCTGTTTCTCCTCAGTATTCAACAGATGCACGGAAAGACGGCTTCTTTGAAGAGCACGGAGAAACTAGGCAGGGTCCAGAGACTCCGAGGCTCCAGGTGAGGCCCCTCTCCCGATCAGATATACATACTGGTTGGGGGTGGGAAGCCCTCTGGAGGTGACCTGTTCGAAAGGGGGCGTTAAGGCTGCGTCAGGGGGGTTAGGTTGGGCATAGGCTGCCCGGGGCCTCTTCCTCCCACTCCCAGGCCTGTCCCAGCGCACTGGGACCTAGCAGAGTCCAGGCTTCTCGGGTTACCAGCCTCCTCCCTGCCCACCTGTCTTCAGGCCAACCTGGCCGGGGCAAAAGTTTGCGTTTCAGCTCCGCCAGCCCTGGTAGCTTCAGTCAGGTCAGGTGAGTCTGCCCAGCCCCTCACTGCAGAGCTGCAGGCCCGGGGAGAGGGCAGTCCTGCTGGGATCATGGCCCATGGCCAGGCCCTGGAGCCGTGAGGCTGACACCCCCACCCCACCTGCTCCCCATCCCTGTGCCTCCTGCTCATTCACTCTGCGGTCCGCTCCTCTGCTTGCGCCTAGGTCAGAAAAACGGGAGAGGGCTTTTGACACTCAGGGGTGGGCAGCTCTGGGACATCGAGGCTCAGGCCGAGCATACCTCCTGGGGGCAGCTGCTCACAGCTGTCGGGGAAGAGGGCTCTCAGCGACCCCTCCCTGCCTCAGGAGTGCCCCTCCCCAGGGCGAGCTATGTGCCCGCTGTGAAGGGCCCCAGCCTCCAATCTCTGCCCCAAGCTTGTGGCTTGAGGCCAGGACAGAGTTGGCACTAAGGATGCATGGGTAGGACTTTGAGGGTTCCTTGTCCCTGGAATGGCATGTCTTCTTTGCAGTCTGCACTGGCCAGAAGGCTTGAAGGGTGAAGACATAAAGAAGTGCGGCCGAGAAGGGGTAAGTGTGGGGAAGCCGACTTCTCACTGCCCACTGAGAGAGGGGTCCCGGGCTGCCTGAACTTGGTGACTGTTGGCTCCTTGGCCACAGGCCTGTCACCAGGAAACCTAGTGGGTGTCCCCTCCTGGGTGGGAGTTGTGTCCTCTTCCAGCCCTAGGCTGCCTGTCAGGACCTCGCGTCACCAGGAGACAAGCTGTGCTTGGAGCTCAGCCCTCCACACCCACTGGCTGCTTACCCACTACTTCATGCTAAGTCACCGCAGGACCCCCACCCCTGTGGCCTTATTTGCTGGTGGCTGGAGCAGGGCCCTCTGGTGGTCCGATCTCCTGGGACTTCTCAGACCCAGCTCGTGTGTTTGCAGACGCTACTGAGAAAATACAACCAGCAATATCACAAGCTGTTTAAGGACATCCCCTTGGAGGAGGTGGTTCTCAAAGGTGAGCTGTCTCCCCGGGTGGCTGGACAGGCACCTGCAGTGCCCAAGGCCCAGGTCCTCTCCCAGAGCTTCCAGGCACAAATCAGATATGGGAACTGGCTGCCCTTTGAACGTGCTCTTTTTTCTTCAAAAGTGTGAGAAGGATGGGCTGATTTGAGATATGAAGTTGAATTTACAAAAATTTTCTTGAGGAAATGTCGGGGCTTCCAAATCTTATTTCTGTTCTGCTCTTATCAGTGTCTATTCTCTCCTGCTCAGGCCTGCCAGGGAGTGTGTGGGAGCATTTGCACAATCAAGGCCCTCTCTCCCTGGCAGGGCAGGGCAAGGAGTTCTGCCTGTGGAGGTGAACATCCAGGCTTAGGGGACCAGGGCAGAAACCTGCCAGACCTTTTGGGGCATGGATGGAGGAAGAGGAAACATCTAGCAGTCTGGTGGGGTGGGAGCGGTCAGGAGTCACAGGAAAGGATGCTAGGGTGCTGGGGGAATGGGTTGCTGGGGCCTGGGATTGGGAAGGGTACTGAGGAGGACAGTCCCCGAGGCTGGACTCTGGACTCCTGAGTGGGAGGACCCAGGCCCCGGGGCTCCCGGGCTGGCCTTGCTCACGGCAGTCTCCTGTGACTTCCCAGTGTGCTCCTGCGCCCTCCAGAGGGACCTCCTTCTCCAGGGCCGGCTCTTCATCTCCCCCAACTGGCTCTGCTTCCATGCCAGCCTCTTTGGCAAGGATATCAAGGTAGTAATAAGTGATAAGGGCTGCCACAGCCCAGGGAAGAGACGCCCCTGCCCTGCGGGTGCACCTCAAGTCAGGCCTGTCCCCCCACACGCTGACACTTGGTGAGGCTTCTCACTGTAGGGCATCCCACCTGGTGTCCAGGGCAGCAGCCCCACCCCTTCCAAACAGGGGCCCCAATCTAGACTCCACATGGCCTGAGCGGCCTGAACAGTTCACTGCCAAATTATTCTGCCTACGGGTACCTCCAAAATGCCTTCAGAGTCAGAGTGGGATGTCACACTTAGGGGGGCCCGAAAGTGGCCATGGTGCATGGTGGCTCAGGGAACTCTCTTACTGCAGTATGGGATTCACCAGGGCAACCATCCTTGCCTCCTGGATGATGGGGTGAGAAGCCGGAGCAGCACGTGCGGCCAAGGGGTGGGGGATAACTGAAGGGAGCCTGCGTGAGACGGTGGAGGCTCAGATACTCTCCCACGTGGGACCAGACATCTCCACGGTGCTCGTGCTTGGGTCACTGCCAGCGGTGGCTGGCGCCCTACGCAGGAAGCAAAGGGACTGTGTCCTTAGGGGTGAGTCCTGAGAGAAGAATCCCTCTCCCCCGTCAGGTGGTCATTCCCGTGGTGTCTGTGCAAATGATCAAAAAACACAAGATGGCGCGGCTCCTTCCCAATGGCCTAGCCATCACCACCAACACCAGCCAGAAGGTCAGTGAGATTCTGGGCCAGCGCTCCCTTGTCCTTCTCCCCATTCCAGCTCTAGGAGTCCACAGCTTGACCCTGGCACTCTCCCAAGTCTTTACGTACCTTGCCCCTTTCTGTTTTCTTTGTACGTTCTAGTATGTCTTTGTGTCACTGCTCTCCCGGGACAGTGTATATGACATGCTGAGGAGGGTCTGCACCCACCTACAGGTATGAAGCTTGGGGCCAGGGCTGTTGTGGGGGGGGGGGCTGGCCCATCTCCCCGGCACAGGAAACGGGGAGTAACAGGCTCAGGCTCAGTGAATCAGAGGCAGTCCTTGGACCATGTGTCTATGCTTGTGAGCCTTTTTGAGGCCACTGGGCCCTCGTGTGTCCCCACGTATAGCCCTCACTTGTGCTTCCTTGGTGCACAGACGGGCAGGAGCATGTGGCCGCTTCCCAATATGCCTACAGCTCTCTCTCGCCTATGGTGAGGAAGGGGGAGGGCAGCAGCTTGGGGGAGTATGTTGCCTTGGCTTTGCCCTCTGCTCCAGCATTAACTAGGGATCCCCCTGCAAACTCTGGGAGCTTTAGGCTCTATCTGACCTAAAGTGGCTTATTTGGAGGTAAAGCTCTCTTGGAGAGTGTTAATACCTCCCCATGCCTGACTTTGGCTGTTCCAGATGGACAAGTGATCCCTGTTCCCTTCCCTCCTCAGCCTTCCAGCAAGAAGAGTCTGAGCGCAAGAGAATCTCTAGAGGAACCTGAGTGCGAGTCTCTGGTGAGAGCTGAGGCTGGGAGCAAACGTGGCTGGCCTGAGATTGCCTGTGGTTCTAAGGCTTCAGGGCCTCCCAGGCAGGAGCCCACAGTGCAGAACTGGGGCAGCAGGCTCAAGAGCCAGTGGCCGTGCTGTGTAAAGGGGTCCCCTAGACCCGGCACGCTCCATACCATGCAGAGCCGCTGTCCTGGGCAGACGTGCTAACTTCCTGAGCAGAACAGGTGCCCAGCCCCTGGAACACTGCCCAGGTTGGACCCTATACCTTCGCGGGTACAGAGCCAGCACCCCATCCTCTTTAGCAGTCAGGAGGGCCTTCAAGGGGCTGCAGATGTCCCTGGGGAAGAGTGCTGAAGGCAGTCAGAACCGAGGCAGGATCCTTTTAGATTGGCCAAGGTCCCAGCTGTTTCTTTTGCTCCTGGGATCCTGGGTAAGCAGTTTCTAGAGCAGGGGTGGGGGGTGGAAATGACCCCAGGGTGTTTGAAGTCTACTTCAGTAACTATTAAACGTTTAGCCAAGCATACAATACGCACAATGCCATGCAGGGGATGGAAGGCGATGTTCCCCTTTTTATTGATGGGGACCTTAAGTCAAGGTTAGTGACACAGGGTTAGAGCCCAGATTAGCAGGAGTCACAACTTGTTCCGTCTAAGATATACAGTGCCAAGCTGTCTTGGACTCAGCCGGTCTGAACACGCACCTGGGATGGCTCATGTCTTAGATTCCACTGTGGTTCTACACTAGCAGTCTTCAAAGACACCATTCCCTGGAAGAGTGGCTGCTCACAGCAAGGGAGCAGATGAGACATGTGATTGCTATGGCAGTGGTTTCCCCGCTTCTGGGCACCCGCTTTCATGCTTGCTAGGCATCCATATTGATAATATCTGGAAAGCCTTTGATAAATCTAGCGTGAACCCCTTAGGGCAAGTGAGGTCCCAAGGGCCATGGGAGACAGCTTCTCCTGCCTTCTCTGCAGGAAGTCCTCATCCCTGAGATGAAGTGGAGAAAAGTGTGCCCTGCCTCCAGGTCCCTGTCCCTCCCAGACAATATCCCTTGTATCCCTCGGGCATCCACGGATGACTTCTTCCCCTCCAGGAAGCCTCCGGGGTCTGGTGAGTTCAGCGTGCTTGTCCATGGCAACTGCTTGCAAAGACCAGGCTTTCCCGCCTCCCACTTCTGCAAAAAGAGGTCATCACAGCCAGCAGGGCTTCTGAGAGCTGTTTCTTTCTTTCTCCAAATCCATAAGGGAAAGCCAAGAGCCCAAGCGGCTCCAGAGAACACGGGCGGGGGAGTGGGCTGGGGTCCTGCCTTCTGCCCAGGAAGATGCCTAACGCCGTCCTGTTGCAGAGAACGCTGACTATGAGGAGAAGAGGCTGGAGGACGAGCCCAAGAGCAACGGGGAGCAGAGGCTCTGGGATCACGGGCTCCTGAAGGTCTTCCTCGTGCTGTAGGTGGCTGTATGGAGGGTGGTGGGTGTCTGAGTGTTTAGAGCCGGGGCCTTGGTGTGTGGGGAGGTCAGTGTCCAGAGCGAGGGGAAGGTTCTGAGTCAACTGCAAGTTCCCGGGTGGCATCTGGCAGCCGTGCAGCAGGCTCTTCTAGAGCAAGATAAAGTATTTCCAGTTTTCATCCTTACAACCCTGTAATTTAGGGTTAAGGCTGTGGAGAGGGGCAAGACATGAAACTGTTGAAGAAAGAAAAAGTTGCACAGGATTGGGGAGGAGGAGGGTTGGCAAAATCTGAGAGGCCCATCAGATAGACTAAGGGAGAGCCATGGCCTTCCTGCTGCCCGCCATTGGGGTGTTTTCTGGAAGCCCAGGCTTGTCTGTAATTCTGCCTAAGTAGAGCAGTGAGCATGGTGGGATGTTTTATGAAGAGCCAGCCCCTGGATTCCCTCACCTTACCTCATCACCTTCCTCTGGCTCTGCTGGCTGGGTTTTGACTGTCAACCTCAGCACTTGCTGGGGGAAGGGCTACCGCCTTAGGGGGTAATCTTAGTGGCCTTGCAGAGGGGGTGTAGGACCAAGGTGGCTGGTCAGAGGGAAGGTGGGCTCAGCTGAAGGATCCAGAACTCCTGCTGGGCTTCAAGGACACCTCCATGGGGACGAGTCTCAGAACCCCCATGTGGCCTCTGGGAAAAAAGATGCCTAGGTCTAGAACGTAACTGCAGGCAGAGGGGTCTTTAATTCTTCCAACTGCAGGAACTAGCTTAGTCCCACTCCTATTTTTGGGGATTCTGTAAAAATGCCCCGTTTCTAGAAGAGAGATTCAATTCCTCCTTACCCCTCTTTCTCCAGGATCTGCTTCTTGGTAATGTCTTCATCGTACCTGGCGTTCCGCATCTCCCGGCTAGAACAGCAGTTATGCTCCCTGAATTGGGGCGGCTCAGTCCCTGGGCACAGGTGATGCCTTTTCTCTTTCTCATGCTTCTGGGATTGAGGGTTAAGGACAGCAGCCAAAACCTATGGCCAGGCTGCTTGTTAGCCTGGCTGGTCTTGGCCTTGCCCTTGAGCTGGCTTGATGGCCCTCAGCAAGGTTGGGCAGGGTACACAGATCCCACCTGGACCCCCTCTCATGGGTGGACAGAGTCTTCACTGACTCATCTGTCTGCCTTCTAGGCCCTTTGTCTGACCTGGTCATCTCTCCTGTGTGCAGGTAACAGCCACTTGGCCTTTGTCCCCACTCCTCCGAGAAGAATGCTCTGGGTGCTAAGGTGCCACCAACAGTCCGCTTGGTTTATGCTGCTGCTGTGCTGAGACTGAGTCTGAAAGAAAATATTCCGGATCCCTTCTCCTCCCCCCAACTCTTCTCCCTCCTTTAATGAGTGATCTTTAGTACCTGTTTACAAAGCTCCTACAATTTGGGGACTCGGACAAAAAGCCAGATTTTTGGATCTAGCTGAGGAATTCTGTACACTAAGCCTCAGCAACCACTTAAATGAAAAGATTTTAACTTGTTCCTTGGAAACAGCTCTGACATACAGGAAGAGCACGTGGGGCCGCTGCAAGGGACAACGGCCACGCTTTGATACCTGTCACTTGGCTCACTCCAGTGGTGGGACAGAGGCCAGAACCCAAACCACCAGTGTGGCCTTCGCTCTCTCCCAGCATACTGTGCTCTCACTTGGACGCCTGAGAGTCCCTGATATGGGGCCCAAAGGACTTCTCTGCTGTCAGCCAGGGACCCATGCAGGGTAGACTGGAGGGAGTGAGGTAAGCTATGAATGAGGAGAGGAGGGCCTGTGGCCAGGATTCCAGCAAGAGGAGTGTTCACACTTTGTGCAGAGGCTCTGTTCTGGCCCCTCATGAGGAGGCTGGCTGAATCTGAGAGGACACTACCTGCAGCCGGGGACTGTGGCAGTGGCTGTGAAGGAGAATAGAGGTCCAGCATTTCTGTGTCCTCAGCTGCTATTTCCTGGTGAGACAGGTGGAGCAGGGCCTTTTGACCACTGTGGTCGCAGACCAGGTACTGGATCTTTCCCTGGTGTGCTCAAACATTTCCAAGGTGCCCCAGGTGGGAAGTGGGGGATGGAAGGGGCAGTGGCTTTGATCTGAGGGCTTGCTTTGTACTCTCTGCCTGACTGCCTGGATTTTGGGTGTGGCCAATGGCAGCCTGTCGGGCTTGGCTGGGCACTGGGCATGATGGTGCTGGGCCACCACAGGGCAGAGCTCACCATGTCACCTGCAGGCCATGCAGGAGGGTCCTCCACTCCACGGGCTCTGTTCTCCATGAGTATAATGGAGGTGTCCAAGGTGGGCCTGGGACACTGCAGGGACCAGGCCAAGGGGGTCTGTCTGATACCTTTGGGGACAAGAGAGGTAGAGGATAGGAAGAGTGGACATGGTAGTGGCTTTGCCTTAGATATTCTTCCTTCTCTGTCAAGGTCTCCTCAATTCTAAAAGCTTCTCTGTGCCTTAAAACTCTGGCCTGTCCTCTCTGGGACTCCGAAATGCTAAGAGAGTGCCTTTGTAGGTTCTGGAAAGGGCTTAGTGAGGAGGCCAGACGTATCAGGGAAAGTCAGTGGCGATGGGGTGGGTGGTGTCAGAAAGAGCCACTTTTTCCCTCTTCAGACACCTGAGAGGTTAACTAGGGAGAAATCCAGGTGGAAGTTATTTACTGTGGAGCTGTGACTGTCCTATTTATGACAAACCCAACTGAAGACTGGAGGGACTGACAGGCGGTGACAACTTCCTAAACTCAGACTGGAGGTCTCTTCATTCTCTCCCCATCCCAGGTTCTAGGATTTGGCTTAGAGCCTGGCCTTGTGGGATACCTGCACTAAATCTGTATGTCTCAGGTGAAACTCACTGCTCCATTCTCCCCACATTGCCACACCAGATGAATGCCCGTCCTTTTTTGGGAACCAGCCCCCTTAATCACTTCCTTCCCATCAGATTTTCAGGGAAATAATCCTACTTGTCCCAGCACCTCCCCTCCCTGGTCCTTGCTGAAGGGCAGGGAGAACAGGTCCATTCTCTGAGACTTGCTGGGTTGAGCCAGAGGCCATGAGAGGTGCCAAGTCTCCAGTCTGCATGCCCCAGGCTCAGAGACGGCAAGAGGCGTGCAGTAGAGTAGGTGGCTTTGGAGGCCCTCTTGGGGTCCAGGGCTTTGAGCGATAGGAGTGTGTGCCTGTCCCTCTTGGAGGGCCCTCTGTTTCTCCCTTCTGTCCCCCAGTCTGGTCCTCTGGCCAGCGTACCTTCTGTTGTGCTCATTTATAAACCATGTGTATTTATATAACCTGCTTGCATTGGAGGATGCTCCTCTAATTCCCTGAGAATTTGGTTCAACTATCCTTCAGTTGTTCCACTATGGCGTTGAAAATATTTTTAAATAAAAAATCCGATTTTTCTAGTGTCCCGTGGTATGGGAAGTTCACTTTTATCTTTTGACTACTCATTAAAAGTGCTCTTTACTGACATATTTGGCACGAAGGAGACTAACGGAGCCAAAGTCATTCCCAGAATCCCAAGTACTTTGCACATCTCACAGGACTTTAGCTGAGCTGACTCATACTTCAGGCATATGGGGAATGGTAAGGATGGCCACAGCACACCACCATAGCCTCCTCCCTCTGTTGGATGGACACTGAGAATGCTTCCCTGTTTCTCCTGGGCAACTCCAAAGCAGTGTCCCTGGTTCAACTAGTACTGTGCTCCTGACTCAGGAATTAAAGTCTGGAACTCAGAGCTAGAAAACCCCTGTGTCCTTTTCTATGACATCAAGCCTAGATTATGGAGGTTAAATTCCAATTTGGGCCACGTCACCTTACTTTCTGTCTGGGAGGCCCCCTCTAGTAGTGATTCGTTTGTTCAGTAAATGCTGAGCCCAGACTATGAGCTGGTACTAAGCTAGGCACTGAGGATAGAGCAGTGAACATGTCAGGCAATATCTCTGCATCCCCCATGGCACTTGCATTCCACGTAAACATAAGTTCCAAGTAAATCGTGAACAAACAAGGTAATTCCAGATTGTGGTTAAGTTCCATGAAGGAAAGAAACAGTGATACAAGATACAGTAAACAGGGAGGTGGCTTTGGATGGGTGGTCAAGAAATGTTCTCTGAAGTGAGATTTAAGCTGGTGCTTAAAGGATGAGGAGCCAGTCATGGAAGGAACTGGGAAAAGGGTCGGCAACTGTGAAAGGTAGGAAAGAACACATATGTCTCTGTGGAACAGAGAGACCATCTGCACGAATCTAGGATACTAGTCAGTGGGAGAGTGACATGAAAAGAGGTTGGAAAGGGCAACTCAGCAACAACAAAACAACCTGTTTAAAAGTCGGTAAAGGACTTGAATAGATATTTCAACATCACTGGTCATTAGGGAAATGCAAATCAAAACCACAATTAGATACCACTTCATATCCATTAGGATGGCTACTATCAAAGAAATGGAAAACAAAAGTGTTACTGAGGATGTGGAGAAATTGGAACCCTTATGCACTATTGGTAGGAATGTAAAATGGTGCAGCCACTGTGGAAAACAGTACGGCAGTTCTTCAAAAAATTAAAAACGATTACCACATGATCCAGTAATTCCAATTCTGCGTATACGCCCACAAGAATGGAAAATAAGGGCTTGAAGAGCTATCTGTACACCCATGTTCATAGCAGTGTCAGTCGCAATCAGCCAAAAGGTGGAAGCAACCCAAGTATCTATCGAGAGGTGAATGGATAAACAAAATTTGGTGTATACATGCAATGGAATATTATTCAACCTTCAAAAGAAAGAAAGTCTTGACATATGCTACAACATGGATAAACCTTGAAGACATTATGCTAAGTGAAGTAAGCCAGTCACTAAAAGACAAATGCTGTATGACTCTACATATATGAGGTACCTATGGTAGTCAGATTCATAGAAACAGAAAGCAGAATGGTGGTTGCCAGGAGCTATGGGGAAGGGAAATGGGAGTTGTTGTTTAATGTGTACAGTTTCAGTTTTGCAAGATAAACAGAGTTCTGGAGATGGTGATGATTGTTGGACAATAATGTGAACGTACCTCACACTGGAACTATACGCTTAAAAATGATTAAGATGATAAGGCTTCCCTGGTGGCGCAGTGGTTAAGAATCTGCCTGCCAATGAAGGGGACACGGGTTCGAGCCCTGGTCCAGGAAGATCCCACATGCCGCGGAGCAACTAAGCCGGTGCATCACAACTACTGAGCCTGCGCTCTACAGCCCGTGAGCCACAACTACTGAGCCTGCGTGCCACAACTACTGAGCCCACACACCTAGAGCCCATGCTCCACAAGAGAAGCCACCGCAGTGAGAAGTCCGCGCACCGCAACGAAGAGTAGCCCCCACTCGCCACAACTAGAGAAAGCCCGCGCACAGCAACAAAGACCCAACACAGCCAAAAATAAATTAATTTAAAAGAAGATTAAGATGATAAATTTTATATGTATTTTGCCACAATAAAAAAAATAAGAGGTTGGAGAGGTAGGCAGGAGAAGGGAATTTGAATTTTATACATTCCCTGGGTACTGCAGCTCAGGTCTGAAAGTTTGGAGCTGGCAGAATCAGTGGTTACTGAAACCAAGTGCTTTCTTTTGCTAGAGGAAATAAACACGTGGATGTAATATGCAGAAAAATATGGCTGAATTTCTACATACTATCACACACCTCCTTTTCACTATTCCCAGGGAGTGGTTCATAGCAGCAGCATCACAGTGAGGGCATATCATATTTTTTAAGTTGAGCTAACTTTATAAGGGAGAAACAACAGCCCTAAACTTGGAGAAACGGAGGTATATATATTTTATGTGGGAGCCTCAGTTTGCAACATGGGCTTTAGCCAGATGAGGGAGAGTCGTGAGAGTGGGCAGAAGTTCTCGTGAAAAAGGCATTCAGGAGTGAGGGGGGCTCTGGGAGAACTGCATCTCACCAGAGACATCCTGGGAGTAAGAAACTGCCCCCACTCCCAGGCGCCCACCCAGCCAGCCCTGGCCCTCTCACCTGGTGGCCATGCCGTTAGGACACCTATCGAGCTAGGTGAGGTGGTGACCCTGTGCTGCTCCTCTCTCCTAGCAGCTGCACTGCAGAATCAGGGCATCCTAGGGCAGAGAAGCTTTTCAGAGAAGGCTCTCCTGTCAGCCTCAGGCTGGGACAGGCCAGATCCCTAGGCAGATCTCAATCTGGGGGGGTGGGGGTGGGGGTGGGGGTGAGGTGAGATGCCACTGGGCCACTAGGTGGCAGCAAAGTCCAGCAGGAACTGGAGCCAAGGCAGTGAGGGACAGACTTCGCTCTTCTTTCTCAAAGGGCCCCGCCCGCTGTCCCCAGGCCCTGGCAGTGGCAGAAGGGAAGCTGGGCAGGCTCCCAACGCCATTTCTCCCCGGTGCCCTTTGGTTCTTTCTCTCCTCTCCCCTCTTCTATCATACCCCAGGGGAAAGGCCTGAGGTGATTATGAGAGGAAAGCATTCCCAAGGACTCTGAAGATCTCCTGAGGTCTGGTCAGTCAGAAGGCAGAAGTGGCTGGTGTGAAGAACAAGTGTGGTGTGTGTGTGGTGTGGGTGTGTGTGGTGTGGGGTGTGTGTGTGTGTGGTGCATGCGTGGTGTGTGTGTGGTGTGTGGTGTGTGGTGTGTGGTGTGTGTGTGTGTGGTGTGTGTGGGGTATGTGTGTGGTGTGTGTGGTGCGTGCGTGGTGTGTGTGGTGCGTGCGTGGTGTGTGTGGTGTGTGGGGGGTATGTGTGTGGTGTGTGTGTGTGGTGTGTGGTGTGTGTGTGGTGTGGGCTCTGGGGGTGAGTGGGGAGCTCAGCTTCCAACAGGGGCACAGAAACCCCAGGCTTTCCCCGGCTCTGCCCTTGTTGTCAGTAGTATCTTCTCTTACCCAGGGCACAGAATTGCAGAAACCTGGATTCTGCAAGGTGTGATTTCACTCTTTCTCCTCCTCCCTTCATTTAGAGATAAGGGGCTGGACCCCAGAGCAGAGAGGATTCAAATTTAACGGTTACATGGCTACATACGCTTTGCCCATGAAAGTGAGGGGGAGGGAGGCGTTTAAGCCTCTGAAACGATAATCCAGAGAAACCCGAGTTTATCCTCTGTGTGCCTGACCTCCACAGAGCCAAGGAGCACCTGGCGCCCAGCAGGCCCTGCTGGCTGGTCCTCCTTCGCGTTGGCAGGGCTCCTTGCCTTTCCGGAATGTGTTCCTTCTTGTTTGCCACTCAGTGCCTGGCCCAAAGCCAAACCTGGGCTGCTCAGAATACCATGCCCCACTCACTTCTCTCACAGGATCTGAGACAAGGCTCTCTTCCGCCTGGGGAAAGGCCAGGCCCGCGCTGCAGCCTCATCCTACTGGTGCCGCCTTCTCTAAGGACATCGTGCTCTCCAGTGGCTGAGGGCAGAAGCACTTAGGCAGGATGCAGCTGGCACCGCGGCAAAGCAGAGAGTGGCATATTGACATCTTATCCTTTTGGCAGCCTTCTAAATTGGGCCAGAGTGGGCAAAGTGTTACTCACAAGCTGTTCATTAACTTGTTAAATGCAGAAAGGTTGGCTTAGGCTCCACTTTGGGAAAATGTGACACCCACTGCTCCTGGATTCACTCTAGCATGAAGGAGTGTTAATTGGTGTAGGATTTCTGATGGAAGTTTTTCTTTGCTGTTAGTTCCAAATACCAGGCTGGTCTGAATGCATGCTCTCTCCAGTCTGTAATTACATTTAAAAGATTTATTAAGCACTTGCTATGGACTCCTGCATGTATGCTTCTATAGATACTATGATTCTGTAATTTTCTGAGCAATAAACTGGGTACCAGGCCCTATGCAAGGTACTTTTTATTATGCTCATTTGACTCTCACAACAAGGAACTCTCAATACGACAATATGGTTTTCACACCTTACGCTGTGGAAACTGAGATCGATAGGCCAGAAATACAATATGGACCCCTTCAAAGAGTTTATTGAGGAGACAAGATAGAGGGAATAGCTGTATAACAGTGTAGACATGTGAGCCCTGATATGTACAGAAGGGAGTGGCATAGACTGACTCAGTGGCAAGGGGTGTGCCACACGTGTGGACTTCAGAGGGTAAGAGTTGGATCAGAGGAGAGCTGTGGGGAGGGTCCTCACCGGTTGTGTGTTTGGGGGGTTAACGTCAGTAAAAGGATGGTAGTGCGAAGGATGGTGCCAATGAAAGCTTAGGAGAAGCAGAGTCCCTGCTAGGGAATGGATACGTTAAGTGTGCAAAACACCTCAGGATCTAAACGCCAGGATGAGGAGAGACTTGATCTTTCAGGCAATGAAGAGCTATGGGGGCTACTGGAACTTAGGAGTGATGGATAAACGTGATGGTTTAGGAATGCTGGTTTGGCAACGGGGCACAAGGTAGATTAAAAGTCCGCCAGAATAGTCTAGATGGCGGTTTCTCAACCTCAGCACTACTGCCATTTTGGGCTGCGTAATCCTTTGTTATGGGGGGTTTGTCCTGTGCATTGGTGGGTGCTCGGCCACATCCTTGGCCCACCTGATGCCAGCAGCACCTCCCACCCTTAGCTGTGACAACCAAAAACATCTCCAGACATTGCCAAATGTCCCCTGGGGGACACAGTGGCCCATGATTGAGAATCATTAGTCCAGAAGGCAGGAGGTAAGGGCTTGGACCTCAGAATGTTGGCAGGTATTTTCAGAACCAACTGCATCAATCTACTGACTTTTAGAATAGCTGACAAAAGTAAAAATGATTTCCTTGCCACAGGAAATTCGTCATCAATGCCAAAGAACTTAATGGCCTAAACTTAATGGCCTAAAGAGGCTCAGAAGTAGATCATTCTGCATATTAGAAACCTCTAGAGGATACACCAAAACTACAGATAATGTGCTCATTAGCAAGAAAGTGGCTGATATCAGGATTTCTCTCTCTACCCGCTCACCCCCAAGTCACATCTTACTCAACCACTGCTTTGAATAAGGAATGTCCAATCTGTCCACAGGCAGAAAAGCTACTGATCTGTAATTTTGCTAGGCTTGCATTCACCTTTTTAACATTTTGTTTTTGGCAGTTGGTAGAGTGGATGGATACAGCCTGGCCTGCAACGAAGAACTATGATTTACCAAGATGTATCTTTGTCTAAAGCAGGAATCAGTGAAGATCAGATGAGACCACCGTAAGAACTTTGGCTTTTACTCTGAATGAAATGAGAGACAAAGGAGTGAATAATACGCTTTAATTATATAGGCTTTAAAAGGATCTTCGTTGGCTGTGAGGCAGGGAAAGGTGGAAGCAGGGAGGTCAGTTAGCAGACTTTGGGGTGATTGTGTTGAGAGATGACAGAGGCTCTGACTCAGGTGGTAGAAGCAGAGATGGTGGAAATGGGCAGATTCTGGATATATTCTGATGGTAGAAACAACAGAATTTCCTGTCAAATTAGAGATGGAGGATAACAGAAAAAGAGTCATAAAGGATGACTCATGTTTTATGGCTTGAGAGGATGGACAGAGCTGCCATCAACTGAGATGAAGAAAGCCATGAGTGGTGTATTTTTTGGGAGGAAGATCAGAAATGTACCATTGAACATGTAAAGTTTGAGATGAGTTTTAGACGTATCAGTGGGGATGTCAAGTGGGCAATAGATATATGTGTCTGGAGTTCAGGAGAGAAGTCTAGGAAATACAAATCTGGGAACTGTCAACAGATGGACGGTATGTAGTAGCAAGAGACTGGATGAGATCACCAAGGACTGAGTGTCCGTTGATAGAGGAAAGTATGGATGACTGAGCCCTGTGGCACACTGTGATCAAGAGATCAGGAAGAAAAGGAGGAACTAGCAAAGGAAACTGATGAGTGCCTGATAAAGCACAAGGAAACCCAGAAGAGTCTGGTGTTCTGGAAGGTAATTCCCATACGGCAAGGAGGAGACTGACAAATGCTGCTAATAAACCACATTTCTTTTACTGTGGCTCAACAAAATTTCTTTTCCACTTGAATATAACCCAGAAGTTTCTAACCTGGACAACTCCAAACAATTTAATGTTTAGGGTTATTCTTTCAGTACAAAAATGGCCCGAGCCCCATTTCCAACCACTATGGTCAGTCCTGAGACTCAATTTCTGCAAGAGTTTCCAAGGTTGCTTCTGTGTCTCCTGGGTTAGACCACGATGCAGTCTGCTTGTCTACTGTCTCCTGTTCCTTTAGCTATTGCCTTCTTGCCCATGATGTGCCACTCCTCATCCTTCATTCCTCCAAATGATCCATCACCAAGATAATCAGATGTATCCAAATTGCATGAAAGATTTAGAGTTAATGGAAGGCTATGGCACAAAGCCGAAAACTTCAAATTCAGTGACACATGACTGCTTATAGCAATGTGACAGCCATTCTCTCAGGAAACTTCTCACCAGCCATGTCCTCCAGTAGGCCCCTGCCTCCTGCCGTGTTTCTGGCATGTATCCCATCTCAGTTCTTTTTACCAACCTCCCTCTACTTTCTTTCCTAGGCCTCATTCTCTTTTTCTAGGGCATCCAATGAAAATTCAGATTTCTTTCATCTTATTATTTGGAGTAACTGATCTCTCTTTGTATCCTCCTGGCCCACTTAGGCTAAACCCAGAGAGTTGACCTTTCTCAACCAAAAAGGTCCATCAGGATATTTACTTCAACAAAACAACAAGCTCTCTAGCAATAAATTATGCGACACTCCTGAAGTCAGAAAAGCTACATTCAGTTTTTGTTTTTAATAGTAGTTTTTCCTTTTGGGTAAATAAAACAGAAAAAAAAGCATTACCACTAACAAACCATACAGCAGTGTATCACAGTGGTTAAGAGCAGAGGTTCTGGAATCAGCACATCTACATT
This sequence comes from Pseudorca crassidens, assembly GCF_039906515.1. Lineage (NCBI taxonomy): Eukaryota > Metazoa > Chordata > Mammalia > Artiodactyla > Delphinidae > Pseudorca > Pseudorca crassidens. Next base: position 119,766,724 of record NC_090296.1, on the reverse strand, counting down.
TAAACCTCATTAATTCACTTGGGCAACTCTAAGCTTTAGTCTTCTCATCTCTAAAAGGGGGAGAGTAGTAGCATCTACCTTAGAGCTTTATGGTTATTATTAAGTTGGAAATTTACATCAAATCCTTATAAGTCCCTGACACATAAAAAGAGCTCAATAAATGTTAGTTATTATCTATTAAACTTCAAGAAAATTTAAACTTAAATAAGTATAAAACCCAGTGTTGGTATGGCTACACAGAATTAAACATAGATTTTTTTTTTTTTTTTTTTACGGTACGCGGGCCTCTCACTGTTGTGGCCTCTCCCATTGTGGAGCACAGGCTCCGGACACGCAGGCTCAGTGGCCATGGCTCACGGGCCCAGCCGCTCTGCGGCATGTAGGATCTTCCCGGACAGGGGCACGAACCCGTGTCCCCTGCATTGGCAGGCAGACTCTCAACCACTGCGCCACCAGGGAAGCCCTAAACATAGGTTTTTATTATACATTATTAATGGTACTTGAACATTGATTCTCTTTTGAGAACTCTCTGGATATCTATATGAAGGGAAATAAATTGCTCATATGCTTTGATGTCTCAACTCCACTTTTGTATTCCTCAAGGAGATAATTTGGAATGAAAAAGTTGTTTATGAAGAGTGTTTGCAGCAATGCCATTCATAACAACATCGGAACTAACCAAAAAAAAAAAACCTAACTTTGGGGAGGAAACGACTATGAAAGTTATGACCTATTAACCTGTTGTAACCCCAGGTTACCATTAAACATAACAAGTAGACAATGATTAAGGGAGGAAATTTGTAAAAAGCAGAATTAAAATAGTGCTTATGCATGGATTATAACTATGTAAAATGTGAAAATCTCTAAAAAATCAGCAGATAAGTTGAAGAGATGTCCATGGTTAGAGTTACATGTTTAGCGAGTTCCTTGTTCTTTGTCAGGTTGCTTAAGTTTGCCAAACCCTCCCCCAACAATAGCTTGGTATTATGCAAGCATGAAAAGTTATGCTGATTAACAGGGCATTTTGATTTCTGCTTTAATACCATGGAAAGATGGGCTTTTTTTTGATAAATTGCTTCTATATTTGTATTTAGTTATTCAACGAATAATAACCAGTGTCTATGCGCCAGGCACTATACTAAGCAGCATGGATTCAGTGGTGATGAGACATCGTCCCTGGCCTCCAGGGCTTCTAGTTTAGTGGCAAGACTGGAAAATCTTGCCACTATAAATCACCTGTAATTTTACACCACCAAAAATTATAGGTGATTTGGGCACACTGGAAGGGTTCATGATTCTAGGGTATTGTTTAACAAGGAAAGCAAATTAGTCTGGTGCATCAGGGAAGATTTCCCTGAGGAAGAGATTCCATAGGAATTTCCCTGATGAAGAGTGCTGGAGAGTTAGAGGGGGAGAGAACAGCAAGTAGGAAGGCTTTAAGGGGAGAAAAGAATGTGCTCTGCTGGAGGAACTAAAAGAAGGTCTGCAGAGTTGGGGAACAATAAAATAGGGCAAGAGGGATCTAGCTCATAGAGAGGCAGGAGAAGCAGGAAGAGGCCAGATTGTGCAGAGCTTTATTAAAGATATTGGCAGGATATGAAACTGACTGGGGGATGGACAATATGTGTGAACACTGGAGGACTACTTTACAAGATATTGTGGCAGTCCAGATGAGAGATGATGGTTGCCCGGATGACAGTGGTGGCATTGGTGAGAGAAATCCATGGAGTTAAGGATATTCAAGATGTAGAATCAACACGACTAGGAGATTGGGAAATGTGAAGTGTGTGTGAGAGAGAGACAAGTAAAGGATGACTCCTAGATTTCTGGCTAGAATTGGGTGGGGCAGTGGTGCCATTTCCTGAGGTAGAAATACTGATAGAGCAGATTTGATGGGGAAAGATGAGTTGAGCTTTGGGATTTGTTGGGTTTGAGTTGCCTGTGAAATATCCAAGGGAAGATGTAGGCTGGTAAATGGATATTCAGGTAGAAGTTTGGCAGAGGTCAGGAGAGAAGTATAGGTCTGATATGCCCAAATCTATCACTGGCCTGGGGAAAGGATGGGAGAGCCTAGGAAGTGTATACAGAATGAGAAAAGGGATTTGGGAACAAAAACCTGAGAATCTGCAGCAAATAGACAAGAAACTGGCAAGTAAGAAAGAGTGGTCAAGGAAGTACTAGAAAAACTAGGTATCACATCAATTAAAGGAAGAGTTGTTTGAAAAGGAGGGTTTAATGTTGCTAGGAGGACTAGTAAAATGAGAACCATTAGTGCTCTTGCTGAGAATTTTTTGTAGAGTGGTGGGCACAGAGTCTAGATTACCATGGGTTGAGAAGTGGGCAGGAGGTGAGAAACTGACACTTTAGATCTGGCTGTAAAGAGGAAGAAAGCAAAAGGTCAATATCTAGAGAGAGACATGAGGTCATGCTTTTATTTATTTTTAAAGATGGGGAGATTTAATACATATGTACATCTAAATGCTGATGGAAAAGAGCCAGTAGAGAGAGGGTCCTGCTGCTGCTGCTGCTGTGTGTGAAGGAACTGTCTGCATAAAAATCCCTGTGCACAGGTGAAGGCATTAGCCATAGCTATGAGGGTCAATGCGATAGGCGTGAGGAAGGCTCAAAGGTGGGTATAGATATAGTTAGATTTGTAGATTTGGTGTCAGGAAAGTTGAAGTTCATGACAGTTCCTATTTTCTCTCTGAAGTTGGAGAGTGTGGGAGGAGGTGAGGGCTTCACAGGTTTGTGGAACGAAGACTGAGGCAGTAGCTGTGGAGAGCTAGAGTGTGAGCTGGCAAGGGAAGCATGGCCAAGGGCAGAGAAACTTGTCCTAGCCTGCGTCGTGGGGGACAGGTTTTCTTCTAAATACAGGTTGCTCTGTTTTGGTACATGGAGGGAAAAGAGCCAGGCAGTAATTCTTCTGGCTTTTATCCCAAACTGCAGGATCCGAGATGAATTTTTTCCTGAGTAATGGTAACTCTTCCCTAGTACTAACACTCTAGTTGGCTACCTCCTCCTTTGACACTCTGACACGTATGTTTTCCTTACACAAGAAGACTTAATTTAAATGCATCTGGCACTTGATTTTTTCCTTGGTGGAGTTTCACTTGCTTCATTTTGGAACTTAGTGACCAATTTCCCCAGTTTTGTACAGTGTACCACCTTTGCTTAGTACCATTTATTTGACTCAATTCCTTTAAGTCCTTCCTTTTGTATGAGTTTTCCCCAGGCTGCTGCTCTTGTTCTACTTCCCATCTTTCATATACATGAAATCTGAAAGGAAGTACAATGTAGAGCTTTTAAAATGCTTTAGGTCAGTACATTGATGTCAGGAGCTGATCCAAATATGATCTAATATATAAAACAAAGCCAGTTATTATATACATTTTGTTACCTAGCAGTTAATTGAGATGACAGTTTCTCACTATTGGTTTCTGTAATATACTTGCTGAATTTAGGACATTTATAAAGTGAGGCAAGATTACATTTAAAATGTTCAAGCAAGGAGTTTTTGCTATCATTTTCTGGAAGAGGGTGAAAGGTACAAGTGGAAAGACTGTGAGAAGGGGAGATGGAGGCCCTGCACTTGAGTCATGGCCCTGTCACTTGAAATCATGTGACTGAGCTCCACTAAGTTTGTTTCTTATCTATAAAATCAGAATAATAAGGAACAACCAAGATGGTGGAGTAGAAAGACCCTGAGCTCACCTCCTCTCACAAGCACAACAAAATCACAACTATCTACAGAGCAACCATTGATGAAAAAATACTGGAACCTACCAGAAAAGATTTTCTACAACTAAAGGCATAAAGAAGGAACCACAATGAGTAGGGGAGGAGGTGTGGACTCGTGATATAATTAAATTCCATACCCCCTGGGTAGAAGACCCACAGATTGGAGAATAATTATACTGCAGAGGTTCTGCTACAGGAGTGAGAATTCTGAGCTCCACATCAGGCTGCTCAGCCTGGGAGTCTGGCACCGGGAAGATGAGCCCCCAGAGCATTTGGCTTTGAAGGCCAGTGGGGCTTAATTACAGGAGCCCCACAGTACTAGGGGAAACAGAGACTTCACTCTTAAAGGGGGCACGCAAAATCTCATGCATACTGGGACCCAAGGCAAAAGCAGTAATTTGATAGGAGCCTGGGCCAGACCTACCTCTTGGTCTTAGAGTCTCCTGGAGAGGTGGGAGGGTGGCTGTGGCTCACCCTGGGGACACAGACACTGGTGGCAGACGTATTGGGGAACATTCAACCTCAAGAACACTCCCGGCAGCTGCCATATTGGCTCATTAGTGCCAAGCCCTGGCCCCACTCAATAGCCTGTAGGCTCTAGTGCTAGGATGACTCAGGCCAAACAACTAACTGGGTGGGGACACAGCCCTACCCATTGGCAGACAGGTGGCCTAAAGACTAAAGAGATCACAGCCACCTCTAGACACTCCCCTAGTCATGGCCTAGCCCACCAGAGGGCCAAGACCCAGCTCCACAAACCAGTGGACAGGCACCAGCACCTCCCACCAGGAAAGCTTGCACAAGCCTCTAGACCAGTTTCACCCACTGGGGAGCAGACATCAGAAGCAAGAAAATTATGATCCTGAAACACAGGCCAGACCCTACCCTGGGACCGGCTGGGCCCTGCCTTTGCCCACCAGCAGGGCAACGCAACCTTCAGGACACTCCAGACCCCATACCCAACTGTGTCAGGAACTGGCCCTCTCCCACCAATGATCTGAAATGAGATCTGGGATCCCTGGGCCCTGCAGCCAGACTTCAGGAACCAGCTCTGCCTGCCAGAAGCCCAGCACCAACCCCAGGATCTGGTTTCACCTGCCAGTAGGTGGGCAACAGCCCCAGAGTCTTCAGGACCCTGACTCTACCTACCAGCGAGACAGCACTAGCCCTGGGGCTCCCTAGGATTCCGTAACCAGCGACCTCAGGACCAGGCCCTGCTAAACAACATACAGCAGAATCCACGCAAAGTAGGGCCCGTTAACCAACCAGACTAGAGGCTAACCAAGTCTACCAGACAGCCCATACAGTCAGCCCGCTACACAGAAGGACCCATGCAGCCCTCTTAGGGGGAACCTCTAGAGCATATAGCCTGGGTGATGAGAGAGGAATGCACTGCGGGGATGCACAGGCTGCCTCCTACAGAGGGTCATGTCTCCAAGGTTGAGAAACGTAGGTAACCTATGACATACATAAAATGCAAACAGCAACTGAGACAACATTAGGTGGCAGAAAAATATGTCCCAGGTGAAGGAACAAGATAAAACTGCAGAACAACTACTAAGTGAAATGGAGATAGGCAATCTACCTGAGAAAGAGTTCAGAGTAATGATCTTAAAGATGATCAAAGAACTCGGGAGGAGAATGGATGCACAGAGCGAGAAGTTAGAAGTTTTTAACAAAGAGTTAGAAAATATAAAGAACAATCAAACAGAGATGAACAATACAATAACTGGAATGAAAAATACACTAGAAGGAATCAATAGTAGACTAAAGGATTCAGAAGAACAGATTAGTGAGCTGGAAGACAGAAGGGTGGAAATCACTGCAGTTAAACAGAAAAAAGATAAAAGAATGAAAAGAAATGAGGACAGTTTAAGAGACCTCTGGGACAACATCAGGCACACTAATATTTGCATTATAGGGGTCCCAGAAGGAGAACCTCCCTAACCTGGGAAAGGAAACAGTCACCTAAGTCCAGGAAGCACAGAGGCCCACACAGGATTAACCCAAAGAGAACAACCAAGACACATTTTAATCAACATTACAAAAATTAAAGATAAAAAGAGAATACAAAAGCAGCAAGGGAAAAGCAACAAACAATATACGAGGGAACTCCTGTAAGGCTATACGCTGATTTTTCAGCAAAAATTCTGCAGGCAAGAAGGGAGTGGCACGATATACTTAAAGTGATGAAAGGAAAAACCTACAACCAAAAATACTCTACCCAGCAAGGCTCTCATTCAGATTTGATGGAGAAATCAAAAGCTTTAGAGACAAGCAAAAGCTAAAAGAATTCAGCACCACCAAACCAGCTTTACAACACATGTTAAAGGAACTTATCTAGGTGAAAAATAAAAGGCTATGTTTAGGAACAAGAAAATTATGGAATGAAAAAGCTCACTGGTAAAGGCAAACATATAGTAAAGGTAGGAAATCATCCACACACAAAGGCAGTATGGAGGTTAAAAGACAAAAGTAGTAAAATCATCTGTATCCACAATAAGCATTTAAGGGATACACAAAACAATTAGATGTAAAACATGATATCAAAACCAGTAATCGTGAGGGGTGAATACAAATGCAGGGTATTTTAAATGCACTTGAAATTAAGAGATCAGCAATTTAAAACAATCATGTATATAATACACTGCTATACAAAAACCTCATGGTAATGGCAAACCAAAAATCTATACTAGATATACACCCCAAAAAAGAAAAAGGAATCCAAATATAACACTAAAGATAGCCATCAAGTCACAAAATAGAGAACAAAAGAAGAAAGGGTGGGGGGAAGACCTACAAAAACAAATTCAAAACAATTAATAAAATGGCATTAAGAACATACATATCGAGGATTTCCCTGGCGGCGCAGTGGTTAAGAATCCACCTGCCAGGCTTCCCTGGTGGCGCAGTGGTTGAGAGTCCGCCTGCTGATGCAGGGGACGCGGGTTCGTGCCCCGGTCCGGGAAGATCCCAGATGCCGCGGAGCGGTTGGGCCCATAAGCCATGGCCGCTGAGCCTGCACGTCTGGAGCCTGTGCTCCGCAATGGGAGAGGCCACAACAGTGAGAGGCCCGCGTACTGCAAAAGAAAAAAAAAAGAAAAGAATCCACCTGCCAATGCAGGGGTCATGGGTTTGAGCCCTGGTCTGAGAAGATCCCACATGCCGCGGAGCAACAAAGCCCGTGCGCCACAACTACTGAGCCTGCACTCTAGAGCCCACAAGCCACAACTACTGAACCCGTGTGCCACAACTACTGAAGCCCATTCACCTAGAGCCCATGCTCCACAACAAGAGAAGCCACCGCAATGAGAAACCCAGGCACTGCAACAAAAAGTAGCCTCTGCTCACCACAACTAGAGAAAGCCTACGTGCAGCAACAAAAGACCCAACATAGCAGAAAAAAAAAAAATGATAATTATCTTAAATATAAACAGACTAAATGCTCCAACCAAAACACAGACTGGCTGAATGGATATAAAAAAAGACCCGTATATATGCTGCCTACAAAAGACTCACAGATCTAGAGACACATACAGACTGAAAGTGAGGAGAAGGAAAAAGGTATTCCACACAAATGGAAATCAAAAGAAAGCCAGAGTAGCAATGCTTATGTCAGCCAAAATAGACTTTATATTTATTTATTTATTTATTGGTGGTACGTGGGCCTCTCACTGCCGCGGCCTCTCCCGTTGCGGAGCACAGGCTCTGGACCGCAGGCTCAGTGGCCATGGCCCACGGGCCCAGCCGCTCCGCGGCATGTGGGATCTCCCTGGAACGGGGCACAAACCTGTGTCCCCTGCATCGGCAGGCAGACTCTCAACCACTACACCACCAGGGAAGTCCCAAAATAGACTTTAAAATAAAGACTGTTACAAGAGACAAAGAAGGATACTACATAATGATCAAGGGATCAATCGAAGAAGAAGATATAACAATTGTAAATATATATATATATATATATATATATATATATACACACACATACACACACACATGCACCCAACGCAGGAACATCTCAATATATAAGGCAAATATTAACAGAAACAAAAGGAGAAATCAACAGTAACAGAATAGTAGGGGGCTTTTTTTTTTTTTTTTTATTGCTGTACGCGGGCCTCTCACTGTTGTGGCCTCTCCCATTGAGGAGCACAGGCTCCGGACGCGCAGGCTCAGGGGCCATGGCTCACGGGCCCAGCTGCTCTGCGGCATGTAGGATCTTCCCAGACTGGGGCACAAACCCGTGTCCCCTGCATTGGCAGGTGGACTCTCAACCACTGCAGCACCAGGGAAGCCCAGTAGGGGGCTTTTTAACACCCCACTTATATCAATGGACAGATCATCCAGACAGAAAATCAATAAAGAAACACAGACCTTAAATAACACATTAGGCCAGATGATATTTATAGATCATTATATCCGAAAGCAGCAAAATACACATTCTTTTCATGTACACATGGAACATTCTCCAGGATAGATCACATGCTAGGCCACAAAACAAACCTTGGTAAATTTCACAAAATCGAAATCGTATGAAGCATCTTTTTTTCCCCCCAACCACAACACTATGAGACTAGAAAAAAAAAAACTGCAAAAGACACAAACATGTCGGAGGCTAAACAATATGCTACTAAACAATCAATGGATCACTGAAGAAATCAAAGAAGAAATCAAAAAATACCTAAAGACAGGGCTTCCCTCGTGGCGCAGTGGTTGAGAGTCCACCTGCCGATGCAGGGGACACGGGTTCGTGCCCCGGTCTGGGAAGATCCCACATGCTGCGGAGTGGCTGGGCCCGTGAGCCAAGGCCGCTGAGCCTGCGCATCCGGAGCCTGTGCTCCGCAACGGGAGAGGCCACAACAGTGAGAGGCCCGCATACCGCAAAAAAAACCCCCCCAAAAACCTAGAGACAAATGAAAACAAAAATACGATGATCCAAAACCTATGGGACTCAGCAGAAGCAGTTCTAAGAGGGAAGTTTATAGCGATACATGCTTATCTCAGGAAATGAGAAAAATCTCAAATAAAGAACCTAATCTTATACCTAAAGCAACTAGAGAAAGAAGAACAAACAAAACCCAAAGTCAATAGAAGGCAATAAATCACAAATATCAGAGCAGAAATAAATGAAATAGAGGCAAAGAAAAAAAAATCAATGAGTCGAAAAGCTGGTTCTTTGAAAAGATAAACAAAATTGATGAACATTTAGCCAGACTCATCAAGAAAAAAAGGGAGAGGGCACAAATCAATAAAATCAGAAATGAAAAAGAAGTTACAACAGACATCACAGAAGTACAAAGAATGATAAGAGACTACTATGAACAATTATATACCAATAAAATGTACAACCTAGAAGAAATAGCCAAATTCTTAGAAAGGTACAATCCACAAGACCAAACTAGGAGGAAATAGAAAATATGAACAGACCAATTAGCAGTACTGAAAGTGAATCAGTAATTTAAAAATCCCAACAAACAAATGTCCAGGACCAGATGGCTTCACGGGTGAATTCTACTAAACATTTAGAGAAGAGTTAACACCTATCCTTCTGAAACTATTCCAAAAATTGCAGAGGAAGAAACACTTCTGAACTCATTCTATGAGGCCACCATCATCACCTTGAGACCAAAACCAGACAAAGATATCACACAAAAAAGACAATTACAGGCCAATATCACTGATGAACATAGATGCAAAAATTCTCAACAAAATACTAGCAAACCAACTCCAACAATACATTAAAAGGATCATACACCATGATCAAGTGGGATTCATCCCAGGGATGCAAAGATTTTTCAATATCTGCAATTCAATCAATGTGATACACCACATTAACAAACTGAAGAATAAAAACCATATGATCATCTCAACAGATGCAGAAAAAGCTTTTGATAAAATTCAACATTCAGTTATGAAAAAAACTCTCCAGAAAGTAGGCACAGAGGGAACCTACCTGAACATAATAAAGGTCACATATGACAAACCCACAGCTAACATCATGCTCAATGGTGAAAAGCTGAAAGCATTCCCGCTAAGGTCAGGAATTAGACAAGGATGCTCACTCTTGCCACTTTTATTCAACATGGTTTTAGAAGTCCTAGCCACAACAATCAGAGAAGAAAAAGAAATAAAAGGAATCTAAACTGGAAAAGAAGTAAAACTGTCACTGTTTGCAGATCACATGATACTATACATAGAAAATCCTAAAGGTGCTACCACAAAACTATTAGAGTTAATCAATGAATTCAGTAAAGTTGCAGGATACAAAATTAATAAACAGTTCCTATTCACTAACGATGAAATATCAGAAAGAGAAATTAAGGCAACAACCCCGTTTACCATCACATCAAAAAGAATAAAATACCTAGGAATAAACCTACCTAAGGAGGCAAAAAAAAACCCTGTACTCTGAAAACTATAAGACGCTGATGAAAGAATTGAAGATGACACAAACAGGTGGAAAGATATACAATGTTCTTGGATTGGAAGAATCAATATTAAAATGACCATATTATCTAAGGCAATCTACAGATTCAATGCAATCCCTACCAAATTACCAATGGCATTTTTCAAAGAACTAGAACAAAAAAATTTTAAACTTGTACAGAAACACAGAAGACCCTGAATAGCTAAAACAATCTTAAGAATGGAGCTGGAGGAATCAGGCTTCTTGACTGTAGACTATACAACAAAGCTACAGTAATCGAAACAGTATGGCACTGGCACAAAAACAAACACATAGATCAATGGAACAGGACAGAAAGCCCAGAAATAAACCCATGAACTTATGATCAGTTAATGTACAACAAAGGAGGCAAGAATATACAATGTAGAAAAGACAGTCTCTTCAATAAGTGGTGCTGGGAAAACTGGACAGCTACATATAAAAGAATTAAATTAGAACATTCTCTAACACCATAAAAAAATAAACTCAAAATGGATTAAAGACCTAAACATAAGACTGGATACTATAAACCTCCTAAAGGGAAACACAGGCCTAAATCACAACAGGATTTTTCTGGAACTGTCTCCTAGAGTGGAAACAAAAGCAAAAATAAACAAATGGGACCTAATTAAACTTACAAGCTTTTGCACAGCAAAGGAAACCATAAACAAAACAAAAAGACAACCTACAGAATGGGAGAAAATATTTGCAAATAATGCAACTGACAAGAGATTAATTTCCAAAATATACAAACAGCTCATACAGTCATACAGCTCAATGTCAAAACAACAACAAAACAAACAATCCAATCAAAAAATGGGCAAAAGACCTAAAGAGACATTTCCCCAAAGAAGATATACAGATGACTAACAGACACATGAAAAGATGCTTATCATCGCTAATTATTAGAGAAATGCAAATCAAAACTACAATGAGGTTACACCTCACTGGTCACCGGTCAGAATGGCCATCATTAAAAAGTCAACAAAGGGTGTGGAGAAAAGGGAACCCTCCTACGTTGTTGGTGGGAATGGAAACTGGTGCAGCCACTATGGAGAACAGTGTGGAGTTCCTTATAAAACTAAAAATAGAGTTACCATATGATACAGCAATCCCAATCCTGCATACATAGGGAGGAGACTCTAATTTGAAAAGATACATGCACCCCAATTTTCACAGCAGCATTATTTACAACAGCCTAGACATTGGAGCAACCTAAATGTCCATCGACAGATGAATGGATAAAGAAGATATGGTATATTCATATATATATATATGGAAGCAACATAGATGAGCCTAGAGATTATCATATTAAGTGAAGTCAAAGACAAATATCACATATCACTTATATGCAGAATTTCAAAACATGACACAATGAACTAATTTACAAAACAGAAAAAGACTCACAAGACAGAAAACAAACTTATGGTCACCAAAGGGGAAAGTGGGGGTGAGGGATAAATTAGGAATCTGGGATTAACAGATACACACTACTATATATAAGATTGGTAAAGAACAAGGACCCACTGTATAGCACAGGGAACTATACTTAATATCTTGTAATAACCTATAATAGAAAATGGAAAAAAATCTGAAAAAGAATATATACATGTATAACTGAATCACTTTGCTATACACCTGAAACACTGTAAATCAACCATAATTCAATACAAAAATAATACCTGGAAAAAACTTGACAATTAAATGAGATTATAATTATATATAATAACGTATATAAAGTACTTTGCACGTTATAGAGTGATACAAAGGTTAGTTGTCATTTACCACCCTTGAGTAAGTTTTCTCTTTTGACATAACAGTATTTATCAGGCCATTTTTCACACAGCTGAATGGGTGCACTATAAAACTAAGTTTTCAAACTTGCTGCTAGTCTTAAAATGGACTGGTAGTAGGACAGAGAAACAGGTTTATTTTTGTGTGTACTATATGCTTTACACACCATACTGAATCCTCATTGTACCTGCTTAAACAGACTACAACACTTCGTTTTGCAGATGAGGCTACTGAATCTGAAACTTGCCCAAGACTATAAGTGTATAACTGATAGTGCTTGGATTTGCAACATTCATGCTCTTTCCCACACCATAGCATGTAAATTTCTGTAACTATTTTCCCTTTTTCTAAGTGATGGAAGAAAAAAATTTCAGTATCAGTAAATAACCATATGAGTTTGCCATTTCAATGGAATACCTATTATTAAAACATATAGTCAATATGGATATAGTAAAAACTATAGATAAAAATAATAAGACATATCAGAAATATAATCCACTTGTTTTTAAATTATTCTGATCCAATTAGGACTAGTGCTTAGGAACTTCAACAGCTATCTAGCCAAAGGGCAGAAATATTTTGATCTGGACAGTGTTAAATAGAAAACTCAATGATATTTTTGACTACCATCTGAAGCTGGGTTTATGTGACCTTTCAATTCCATATGAGACACAGGTTGGACAAGTGTGAGTTACTTATGGATCAATACAACAGGATATTTGAAAGCAGGGGTTCAGTGTAATAACTGCTCAATCCACTTTTGAATAAACTGCTTACCCACTGAATATTTTTAAATTGAATTCTGCACACTAGATCCTTTTGACTCTAAAAGAAGGGAGCACAATACCAGCAAAAGATCTTTTCCCTATTGTGTATCATGTAATATCAATGGTATATGGTCAAGCAGGTGTATAACTTACAGGCTTTTATAGTATCTAGTGAAGTATTACAAGTAGACTCAAGTTCTCCTGTCATTTACAATGCTAACACTTACAAATGGCATACTCAAAAGTTTTACAGAAGTAGACTAACCTGTGGTACAATCCAATCATGCTATGTATCTGGAAAAGGAGACCTTAGATTTAGCCTTTTTCTTTTTTTTAGGCTTTACTAGTATAGTTCAAAAAATAATTTATTTCTGGCACGAATCTTAGGGAGTCAGGAAAGATTGCTCCCATATGTACTATCTTAAGAGGGAGACAATCTGACACTTAAACAGACATACTTTGTACTATTCATTATCAGAAAGACAACAACTTTTCCCAGAGAGAATCTGACCCTTTCGCAGTCTAGACTAGATGCCTAAGTCAACAGTTATTTAAACAATATTGCTTTCTTATCATATCTACACTCCTGGCCTCAGCAACCTGTGTCCTTTTGCTGTCCCTTCCTCCCTATTTCACCTCAATGGCTGATTGCCAGTTCCTAATCTTTTTTTCCTGCTCTCAGCTTCCATTAGGTACACTTTTTTATCCCAAATATACTGACTTGAAATGGAAACTTTTTTGGTAGCTTTCTCTTTGACTTTTAGTTTCAACTTGTGTTCACTGAGGCCTGCTATGTGACCTGTACTTATTTACACTTACTGGGTTTTCCCTTCCCGACTAAAAGGAACTGGGTTACTGCCTCTGTGGTCACTGAGTGGTGAGGTTATTTTGGGCCATGCGGGCTGGGGGCAGGGTTAGGCTGGGGAGGTAGCTGAAATAAGTTTCATGGCTGAAGCTAATCTTTGGCTTTCAAGTCCCATACACATTGCAATCTAATTCTCATTAGAAATAGAATATGTGCATCTAACGTATCATTTAAATTATTAATTATCTGAAATAACTCTGAAAAAACATATCCATGATTTAGGAGGGATAGCTTTTCTTTTTTACTCTTAGCTCCACATTTTAAAAGTTACATTGTCTGCATTTTGAATTAAGTGAAAGGGCTGAGAAAGGTCACTTTTTCTCCTTTATATCTCAAAAATAAACCAACTTTGTCTGTACGTTTCAGATACAATAGTCCTCAAATCACCATGACTAACTGAAAGCAATTGTCAGATTAAGGATAGAGAGGAGAGGAAAAATGACTATCAGAAAGCAGAAATATTTATCTGAAAAACCAGGTAATCTTGGGAAGTTATCAGCTATAAGTTTTAAAACCACAGAACTTTGGATATAAGGAAAGAGTGTGTGCATGGCTAATAGATGAGGTGAAGGAAAGCTTGTTATGAGTCCAGAGTAGCAAGGCAGCCCACTCACTGAGCAAACTAAGATGTCCACCAAGACATTTATTTTGATGAAGTTATTTAATATTCCCCCTTCCTTAAAGCACTCCGGGAATCAGATGGGGGAAAATGGACTAACACCATTTTATCAAGTATTGGCAAAAGTTATAGCTGGGAAAGTCTTTGCATGGTGAATGGAAGAGATCTCACAGAACTGAGTAACCGATTCTCTTAATATTTAGATGTTGAATTAGGTTAGGTCTTGATCTGCTTCTAGCCAGTTGATCTCTTCAAATATGTCAACTGACATTCAAAGAAAGATAGACAAGATGAAAAGGCAGAGGGCTATTTACCAGATGAAGGAACAAGATAAAACCCCAGAAAAACAACTAAATGAAGTGGAGATAGGCAACCTTCCAGAAAAAGAATTCAGAATAATGATAGTGAAGATGATCCAGGACCTCGGAAAAAGAATGGAGGCAAAGATTGAGAAGATGAAAGAAATGTTTAACAAAGACCTAGAAGAACTAAAGAACAAACAGAGAGAGATGAATAATAACTGAAATGAAAACTACACTAGAAGGAATCAATAGCAGAATAACTGAGGCAGAAGAACGGATAAGCGACCTGGAAGACAGAATGATGGAATTCACTGCCGTGGAACAGAATAAACAAAAAAGAATGAAAAGAAATGAAGACAGCCTAAGAGACCTCTGGGACAACATTAAACACAACAACATTTGCATTATAGGGGTCCCAGAAGGAGAAGAGAGAGAGAAAGGACATGAGAAAATATTTAAAGAGATTATAGTCGAAAAATTCCCTAACATGGGAAAGGAAATAGCCACCCATGGCTAGGAAGCACAGAGAGTCCCATTCAGGATAAACCCAAGGAGAAACACTCCAAGACACACAGTAATCAAATTGGCAAAAATTAAAGACAAAGAAAAATTACTGAAAGCAGCAAGGGAAAAATGACATGTAACATACAAGGTAACTCCCATAAGGTTAAGAGCTGATTTCTCAGCAGAAACTCTACAAGCCAGAAGGGAGTGGCATGATATACTTAGTGATGAAAGGGGAGAACTTACAACCAAGATTACTCTACCCAGCAAAGATCTCATTCAGATTCGATGGAGAAATCAAAAGCTTTACAGACAAACAAAAGCTAAGAGAATACAGCACCACCAAACCAGCTCTACAACAAATGCTAAAGGAACTTCTCTAAGTGGGAAACACAAGAGAAGAAAAGGACCTACAAAAACAAACCCAAAACAATTAAGAAAATGGTCACAGGAACATAAATATCGATAATTACCTTAAACGCGAATGGATTAAATGCTCCAACCAAATGACACAGGCTTGCTGAATGGATACAAAAACAAGACCCATATATATGCTGTCTACAAGAGACCCACTTCAGACCTAGGGACACATACAGACTGAAAGTGAGGGGATAGAAAAAGATATTACATGCAAATGGAAATCAAAAGAAAGCTGGAGTAGCAATACTCATATCAAATAAGACTTTAAAATAAAGAATGTTACAAGAGACAAGGAAAGACACTTCATAATGATCAAGGGATCAATCCAAGAAGAAGATATAACAATTATAAATATATATGCACCCAACATAGGAGCAGCTCAATACATAAGGCAACTCCTAACAGCTCTAAAAGAGGAAATCGACAGTAACACAATAATAGTGGGGGACTTTAACACCTCACTTACACCAATGGACAGATCATCCAAAGTGAAAATAAATAAGGAAACAGAAGCTTTAAATGACACAATAGACCAGATAGATTTAATTGATATTTATAGGACATTCCATCCGAAAACAGCAGATTACACTTTCTTCTCAAGTGCGCATGGAACATTCTCCAGGATAGATCACATCTTGGGTCACAAATCACAAATCAATCCTCAGTAAATTTAAGAAAACTGAAATCATATCAAGCATCTTTTCTGACCACAATGCTATGAGATTAGAAATGAATTACAGGAAAAAAAAAGGTAAAAAACACAAACTCATGGAAGCTGAACAATACGTTACTAAATAACTGAGACATCACTGAAGAAATCAAAGAGGAAATCAAAAAATACATAGAGACAAATGACAATGAAAACACGATGATCCAAAACCTATGTGAATCGGCAAAAGCAGTTCGAAGAGGGAAATTTATAGCTATACAAGCGTACCTGAAGAAACAAGAAAAATCTCAAATAAAGAATCTAACCTTACACCTAAAGGAAAGAAGAACAAACAAAACCCAAAGTTAGCAGAAGGAAAGAAATCATAAAGATCAGAGAAGAAAGAAATGAAATAGAAACAAAGAAAACAATAGCAAAGATCAATAAAACTAAAAGCTGGTTCTTTGAGAAGATAAACAAAATTGATAAACCATTAGCCAGACTCATCAAGGAAAAGAGGGAGAGGACTCAAATCAATAAAATTAGAAATGAAAAAGGAGAAGTTACAACAGACACCACAGAAATACAAAGCATCCTAAGAGACTACTACAAGCCACTCTATGCCAATAAAATGGACAACCTGGAAGAAATGGACAACTTATTAGAAAGGTATAACCTGCCAAGACTGAACTAGGAAGAAATAGAAAATATGAACAGACCAATCACAAGTAATGAAATTGAAACTGTGATTAAAAATCTTCCAACAAACAAAAGTCCAGGATGAGATGGCTTCACAGGTGAATTCTATCTAACATTTAGAGAAGAGCTAACACCCATCCTTCTCAAAGTCTTCCAAAAAGTTGCAGAGGAAGGAACACTCCCCACACTCACTCTATGAGGCCACCATCACCCTGATACCAAAACCAGACAAAGATACTACAAAAAAAGAAAATTACAGACCAATATCACTGATGAATATAGATGCAAAAATCCTCAACAAAACACTAGCAAACAGAATCCAACAACACATTAAAAGGATCATACACCATGATCAAGTGGGATTCATCCCAGGGATGCAAGGATTATTCAATATATACAAATCAATCAATGTGATACACCATATTAACAAATTAAAGAATAAAAACCATATGATCATCTCAGTAGATGCAGAAAAAGCTTTTGACAAAATTCAACACCCATTTATGATAAAAACTCTCCAGAAAGTGGGCATAGAGGAGCCTACCTCAACATAATAAAGGCCATATACAACAAACCCACAGCAAACATCATTCTCAATGGTGAAAAACTGAAAGCATTTCCTCTAAGATCAGGAACAAGACAAGGATGTCCACTCTCACCATTATTATTCAACACAGTTTTGGAAGTCATAGCCATGGCAATTAGAGAAGAAAAAGAAATAAAAGAATACAAATTGGAAAAGAAGAAGTAAAACTGTCACTGTTTGCAGGTGATATGATACTACACAAACAGAATCGTAAAGATGCCACCAGAAAACTACTACAGCTAATCAATGAATTTGGTAAAGTTGCAGGATACAAAATTAATGCGTAGAAACCTCCTGCATTCCAATACACTAATGATGAAAAATCTGAAAGAGAAATTAAGGAAACACTCCCATTTACCACTGTAACAAAAAGAATAAAATACCTAGGAATAAACCTACCTAGGGAGACAAAAGACCTATATGCAGAAAACTATAAGACACTGATGAAAGGAATTAAAGATGATACCAACAGATAGAGAGATATACCATGTTCTTGGATTGGAAGGATCAACACTGTGAAAATGACTATAATACCCAAAGCAATCTACAGATTCAATGAAATCCCTATCAAATTACCAATGGCATTTTTTACAGAACTAGAACAAAAAGTCTTAAAATTTGTATGGAGACACAGAAGACCCCGAATAGCCAAAGCAGGCTTGAGGGAAAAAAGCGGAGCTGGAGGAATCAGACTGCCTGACTTCAGACTATACTACAAAGTTACAGTAATCAAGACAATATGGTACTGGCACAAAAACAGAAATATAGATCAATAAACAAGATAGAAAGCTCAGAGATAAACGCACACACCTATGGTCAACTAATGTATGACAAAGGAGGCAAGGATACACGATGGAGAAAAGATAGTCTCTTCAATAAGTGGTGCTGGGAAAGCTGGACAGCTACATGTATAAGATGAAATTAGAGCACTCCCTAACACCATACACAAAAATAAACTCAAAATGGATTAGAGATCTAAATGTAAGACCAGACACTATAAAACTCTTAGAGGAAAACATAGGAAGAACACTCTTTGACATAAATCACAGCAAGATCTTTTTTGATCCACCTCCTAGAGTAATGGAAATAAAAACAAAAATAAACAAATGGGACCTAATGAAACTTCAAAGCTTTTGCACAGGAAAGGAAACCATAAATAAGACGAAAAGAAAACCCTCAGAATGGGAGAAAATATTTGCAAATGGATCAATGGACAAAGGATTAATCTCCAAACTATATAAACAGCTCATGCAGCTCAATATTAAAAAAACAAACAACCCAATCCAAAAATGGGCAGAAGGCCTAGACATTTCTCCAAAGAAGACATACAGATGGCCAAGAAGCACATGAAAAGCTGCTCAACATCACTAATTATTAGAGAAATGCAAATCAAAACTACAATGTGGTATCACTTCACACCAGTTATAATGGGCATCATCAGAAAATCTACAAACAACAAATGCTGGACAGGGTGTGGAGGAAAGGGAACCCTCTTGCACTGTTGGTGGAAATGTAAATTGATACAGCCACTATAGAAAACAGTATGGAGGTTCCTGAAAAAGCTAAAAATAGAATTACCATATAATCCAGCAATCCCACTACTGGGCATATACCCAGAGAAAACCATAATTCAAAAAGACACATGCACCCCAATGTTCATTGCAACACTATTTACAATAGCCAGGTCATGGAAGCAACCTAAATGCCCATCGACAGACGAATGGATAAAGAAGATGTGTTACATATATACAATGGAATATTACTCAGCCATAAAAAGGAACGAAATTGGGTCATTTGTTGAGATGTAGATGGACCTAGAGACTGTCATACAGAGTGAAATAAGTCAGAAAGAGAAAAACAAATATTGTATATTAACGCATATATGTGGAACCTAGAAAAATGGTACAGATGAACCAGTTTGCAGGTCGGAAACTGAGACACAGATGTAGAGAACAAATGTATGGACACCAAGGGGGGAAAGCGGCGGCGGGGGGCTGGTGATGAATTGGGTGATTGGGATTGAAATGTATACACTGATGTGTATAAAATTGATGATTAATAAGAACCTGCTGTATAAAAAAATAAAATTCAAAAAAAATAAAACAATCCTTTTTCATGTCACTAGGCACTAACTAAAAATCAACAGAATAGCACAGTGAGTTGGCATACGGCTTTTAAATTGTTTATTTAGTTATAGGTCATGTTATGTCAAATCACTTTTGACAAAAAAAAAATATGTGGGCTGTGCAATAAGTTTTTGGTTCTGCTATAATTTTCTTCTTGCATTCTAGACTTCACATAGTCTTAATTTATTTTACCGATCACTGCTTTTCATTTGGAATAAGCCAATGTGGATAAGGGAGACCAAAAGGGAATTAATAAGTGTTAAGATAGCTTGGTTTTAAGGTTTTGGTGCATATTTTCAAGACATTTTCACAGAACATGTTGCTCTCAAGTTAGGGTTAAAGTGAAACTTTCCATTAGGATAATACAGAGGATAACATTCTCTCAGGAAAAAGTAAGAATTCTAACCTTTCCTCTACCAGGCATCTTCCTTCAGGCACTGAGGTTGTAGCCATCCAAATACATGGGGAGAGGCGAGACTTCAAAAGTCACAAATATATTTCAACAGCTAATTTTTAGCAAGTGTGGCAATGAGATCTTTCCATTCTCCTCTCTTCTTTGTGATGTACGTAGGAGTGAGTAGCTGCAATAGTGATTCTGGCTGTTGCCTGAAGTAGTTCTGACACAAGGCCTCAGTGTTACATATCACGTACATCCCACAGTCATAGCTGTTATGTTGAGCAGGGGCTTTCTCTTCCACAAAGGCCAATTTGTCTCCTTTTCTGCCTAAGAAAGCCTCTAGTTTCTCTGCTACCTGCTTTGCATGGACTGAGTTGCTCCTACTATGAGAATCATAATGAAAAAAGCTATTTTTATCTTGGAGATAAACCAACAAACTCCAATGGGTTCCCCCAGCTGCCTGGTTGGAATTATCATTGATGGCTAAAAATACAGCTCTCTTGTGAGGGAGGTCCAAGGGTTCAAGGAACATGGCGATCTCTGCTGGGTTGCCAGTGCACTTGATGAACTGGGTGACTTCAGGGCTGATGAAGCAGACATGGTCAGAACAGTCATGAAACTGACTGTTGGCAAAGTACTCAAAGGCAAACCCAATAATATGGTCATTGAGCCAGCTTGGAGGATCCAATAGTGAGACATCTGATTGCCGCAGTAGACTGTCCATGTAACTCAAGACTACTGGGTCCATCTTGTACTGACCAGGGCTGCTCAGAAATTCCAGAAGCTGAAGGAGAGGCAGAAGACAATATTTACTGTTGAATATGACACTTGGCTGTAAAATGGGGATCATAAATATCAACTACTCTTACAAGGTTTTGGGTAAGGATTAAATATAACTGTAAAGTGTTTAGCAACAATGTCTGGCTAAGAGTAAACACTCAAAAAAAACCCTCTAGCTTATGTGCTTTATGTTAACAATTAGTTAGAATGAAAACTTTGGAAATTCTGCATCTGAAATAGTAACCATGGATTTAAAATCTCCTCTTTAAATGCAGAGATTGGTTAAAATTATAACTAATGTTTTACAAAACTCTATAGCATTAACCATATATTTGGCCCTTTAATGAATATGCATGATAAGAATGGTAAATTGTTTTTATATTAAAGATGAATTTTCAGGGCTTCCCTGGTGGTGCAGTGGTTAAGAATCCACCTGCCAACGCAGGGGACATGGGTTCGAGCCCCAGTCCAGGAAGGTCCCACACGCCGCGGAGCAACTGGGCCCGTGTGCCACTACTGCTGAGCCTGCGCTCTAAAGCCTGTGAGCCACAACTGCTGAAGCCTGCGTGCCTAGAGCCCGTGCTCCACAATGAGAGGCCCGCACACCGCAACGAAGACTGGCCCCTGCTTGCCACAACTAAGAAAGCCTGCGTGCAGCAACGAAGACCCAACTCAGCCAAGAATAAATTAATTAATTTTAAAAAAGATGTATTTTCAGAGTCCAATTTAAATGTTACTAATTACTAAGGGAAATAGCTTCCATTTCAAAATTAATTTTCAAGAGATAAGATAAAATATTGCTTCCTCATTCCATAATGGAAAGTGACAGTGATTAGAGTATTAAAAGGAACTGTAATTTCAAGAACAGAAAATCATGAGTAATACAAATGAAATTCATTCCTGATTCTGCCCAGTTATGAACATGAGTGACAGTCTTTCCCATCTTTAACCTCAAGGGGTAAGACAGAGACTACAGAAATTCTTTGGGCACTGAAAGGTAGTGTGGCACAGAAATCATGAGACCTGGGTCTAGCCCTAGCTCTACCACTGATTTGCTAGTATCATCCTGATTAAGTCATTTAATTGATTTTGATTTTGTCCTTGTTTTTGGTCATCTGTAAAAAGGCCCCAGAAAGTTGTAGAAAAGGCCAAATAATTTTACTCGAAGGTATTAAAAAAGTATAAAATGTTGTACAAATAGTATTTATGTTATTAATTGGATGATATTAGTAAGATGATTGGACAATCTGGATAGAGCTCCAAACTAATCAAAGGAAATGAGGCTTGGAAACAAATATCCATTCTTATTACCTTGTTCAAACAAAGGCATGACTAACTTAGAGTGGGAGCAAGACAAGTCATATAGTAAATTAATATGCTCATGATCACCTGAGGTAAGGTGCTAACAGAGACAAGAAATGTGATAAGTGTGGTAATATAATATTTGAACCTAACAGAGGTCACTGCTATGCACTCACTTGGCAGCATAACAATATTTCTAAAAATCATAAAGCAATAAACTGTCACATGCAGATTGTGAGTACAAAGCAAAGCATATTGTAAGAAAATAACACTGCTATGAAAGACTGGGCTAGAATAGTGACATCAATTTAATCAACTCTGGCCATTAGACCAGTTATTTTACCACTTGGTTACACTATTAAAACAATAAAATTTTACCATTTTCATGTAATCAAAACCCTACAAAAACCCATACAGAAAAATAAATATACCCCGAAGAAAAAACCTCAAGTAATGAGTTAGCTAGGAAGCACCAAAGACGGTTTTTTTGTGCATACAGTGTATCATAATATGAACTATTTCAGAATACAAGGCTGTTGATGAGTGTGTATATCAATCTGTATAAAATAAGATGGCATGAGTTAAGATTTTCTTAAGAAGAATAACTTGAGCACAGACACAAACTGGAGCCAGGAACGAAGTTAACGAGGCATAGAGTACACTTGTTATGGGTGGGCCACAAATTTGGCTCTTGCCTTTTGGCAGCTAACCAGAGAGTGTTAAGTTAAACATTCACAATGTCCATAAGGTAAAAACAAAGCAATTGCTCTGGAGAGGTAAAAGCATTCTTTGCATTAAGGTCAGACAGATTTCTCTCAAGAAATTTTCATAAAAGACATGGTGTATTATAATGAATGTCCCATAATACCCTTATAAAAGATGAAACCGTTTCAGAGGACTGTTTCTTACAATGATCCTTAATATCCAGCCTGATGGCAAATGAGCAAACAGCAATCTAGTAAAAGCAGCTGTGGGAGGCTAGGTGCTCAGCTGGCTGCTGCTGTGACTGGATTTAAGAATATATGAGTATGAAAAGGGAATGACTGCATGTGCATCGAGCAAGGCTCCCTGACTCTCCCCCTCATGCCTTCAATGACTATGAGGAGTGGTAAGGGCCAGACTGTACTGCCTCGCAAATACCTGGAGACCTGCTCTCTATGCAGCCCGCTGAAATCAGACCCACACCTTAACAGCAAACCCAACTAGGGGTAGAAGCCCACAAGAAGAGTGCCTGAACAGACAGGCATCTCACCTTGGAGGGAGTGTCTACAGGCAGGGCCAAGATTTTCTTCAGAAAACAGTTTTTGTGTTTTGTTTGTTTGATTTTGAAAACATCCAACATACAGACATTGGGTCAATCAGGACTTAATTCTATTCCATACAGCATGATTGCAATAGCTTAACCTCAACAATCCTTTTTTTGCGGTACGCGGGCCTCTCACTGTTGTGGCCTCTCCCGTTGTGGAGCACAGGCTCCGACGCGCAGGCTCAGCGGCCATGGCTCACGGGCCCAGCTGCTCCGTGGCATGTGGGATCTTCCCAGACCAGGGCATGAACCCGTGTCCCATGCATCGGCAGGCGGACTCTTAACCTCTGCGCCACCAGGGAAGCCCTAACCTCAATAATTCTAAAGCAGATGGAACCAGACTGGCCTTTGGGCAAACCACCTTGGCCAAGAAAATGGATGCTAAACGTCATATCGGAAGACTTGAAATTTAGACTCCATTATGTTAACTCATTGGCTATATGATCATAAACAAACTACTTCATTTCTTTAAGAAACAGTTTCCTTTTCTGTAAAGTGAAAGTATTAATACATGGCCTTTACCAACCGGTATTTGTCAGTATTTAATGAAGAAACGTAAGTAACTAATACTTAAAAAAAATATAAAAGTAGTATTTCCAGATATCTACTGGGTCATCAGGAAATTTATATCCTGACAACTGGTAACTGTAGTGATTCACACTGAACAAATGTTTATTGAGTGTTTCCTATGTGCTAGGGGCTAGAAAATCAGAATGGGGATAAGATAGTCATAGTTCCTACCTTCACTGAGCTTAAGCCTATTATGCTATATAATGAATACATAATGAATATACACATCTCTTTTAGTCAATAAACACCTATTGAGTACCTAATATTAGGTGTCATGGGAGATACAAAGATGTGTAAGGTAGCTTACACTCAAAGAAGAAGCCCATAAGCCACAAATAAAATGAATGGGAATTCAAAAGAGGGAAATGGATGGAGAGCTCGGATCAGGAAAGACTTCAAGGAGAAAGTGGCATAAAAGTGGGCTCTTGAAAGGCAGGTAGAGTTGCACGTGTAGAAGGGCATTAAGAAGGCAGAGAGGCAAGGAAAGTGCCTTTAAGTGTGTAGTCCAGTTTGTCTGGAATGAAGTGGGAGTAGGGATGTAGGTGAAGGCTGGAGGAGGATTATTAGAAGCTAAGTGTTGATAGACTGATTTCCAAGTGTAAAGTGTAGAACTTATACTGGAGAAAATGTGGAGCCATTAATGGCTTTGTCAGTGCTTTAGGAAGATTAATGATTCAGGCATAGTATACAGGATTAACTGGTAGGGAGAGAAATTGGAGGTAGAGATCAACTAGATTTTCATTGAAAGTAAAGGTAGGAGGACATGACCTAAACCAGGCGAAATGGTAGTAGGAGAGAGGCAAGGAGGAAAAGATATTATAGACAGAGTATCAATAAGGGATCAGAGGAGGGTAGATAAGAGAGAAGAATTAAGAAACGGTCTGGAAGCTTTCGTTGGAGTGACTGGAAGAACAGTGATCCCATCATTAATGGAGTAAGGGAAAAGGAGATGGAAGGGGACCTAGCACAAGACCCAGGAGCCATTTGGAACCATCCTAGGGTTATATCCTTTCCATATAGTGAGCACTGTGCTTAGCATACCTGAGGTACAATAAATGTTTGTCAGATGAATGAACCTTTTTAAAAAGGGAGTCAGAAAATACAGATTAGGAAAAAAGGGAAATAAGGCATTTTAAGATTTTTGTTTTGTCTGTAACATCCCCATTTTTGCTTTGGCTTTGTGTCTTGTCTGTTTTTTCTCTGTTGATTAGTAGTAAATTCCTTCAGAAGTAAGAGACCTATGTATCTGGTCCTGGTGGATGGTAAGGAATATTGGGGAGACAATGACCTCCTCATAGTTCTATTTGTAAAATCCTACAAAATACAGTATAGTCATTTTCACAATGTTGATTCTTCCAATCCAAGAACATAGTATATCTCCCCATCTGTTTGAATGAAATTAGAACACTCCCTAACACCATACACAAAAATAAACTCAAAATGGGTTGATTAAAGACCAAAATGTAAGGCCAGACACGATCAAACTCTTAGAGGAAAACATAGGCAGAACACTCTATGACATAAATCACAGCAAGATCCTTTTTGACCCAACTCCTAGAGAAATGGAAATAAAAACAAAAATAAACAAATGGGGCCTAATGAAACTTAGAAGCTTTTGCACAGCAAAGGAAACCATAAACAAAACAAAAAGACAACCCTCAGAATGGGAGAAAATATTTGCAAATGAAGCAACTGACAAAGCATTAATCTCCAAAATATACAAGCAGCCTATGCAGCTCAATATCAAAAAAACAAACAACCCAATCCAAAAATGGGCAGAAGACCTAAATAGACATTTCTCCAAAGAAGATATACAGATTGCCAACAAACAAATGAAAAGATGCTCAACATCACTAATCATTAGAGAAATGCAAGTCATAACTACAATGAGGTATCACCTCACACCAGTCAGCATGGCCATCATCAAAATATCTAGAAACAATAAATGCTGGAGAGGGTGTGGAGAAAAGGGAACCCTCTTGCACTGTTGGTGGGAATGTAAATTGATACAGCCACTATAGAGAACAGTATGGAGGTTCCTTAAAAAACTAAAAATAGAACTACCATACGACCCAGCAATCCCACTACTGGGCATATACCCTAAGAAAACCATAATTCAAAAAGAGTCATGTACCACAATGTTCATTGCAGCACTAGTTACAACAGCCAGGACATGGAAGCAACCTAAGTGTCCATCAACAGATGAATGGATAAAGATGTGGCACATATATACAATGGAATATTACTCAGCCATAAAAAGAAACGAAATTGAGTTATTTGCAGTGAGGTGGATGGACCTAGAGCCTGTCATACAGAGTGAAGTAAGTCAGAAAGAGAAAAACAAATACCGTATGCTAACACATATATATGGAATCTAAAAAAAAAAACATGGTTCTGATGAACCTAGGGGCAGGACAGTAATAAAGACACAGAGGTAGAGAATGGACTTGAGGACACAGGGAGGGGGAAGGGTAAGCTGGGACGAAGTGAGAGAGTAGCACTGACATATATACACTACCAAATATAAAACCAATAGCTAGTGGGAAGCAGCTGCATGGCACAGGGAGATCAGCTCGGGGCTCTGCAACCACCTAGAGGGGTGGGATAGGGAGGGTGGGAGGGAGACACAAGAGGGAGGGGATATGGCAATATACGTATGCATACAGCTGATTCAATTTGTTATACAGCAGAAACTAACACAACACTGTAAAGCAATTATACTCCAATAAAGATGTTAAAAAAATATATAGTATAGTTTTATATTTTGGAGCCAGGAGGCTTTGAGTTCAGGATCTGACTTTGCCACTTGCTATCTGTGTGACTCTGGACAAGTTATTCATCCTCTTTCCTAGCCTCATTTTCTTCATCTGTAAAAGGAGGTAATAATAAAACCTGTCTCTCAAGAGTTGCTTTGTGAATTAAAAACACAAGTGAAAAGACTCAGCACATTGTCTGGTAGATAGCAAGCTCTCAAAAAAAAAATTGTTTCCTGCCCTGTTCTCTATATATTTGCGGTGGTAATAATGGATCTTAAAGATTTCTTGAAAATAAAGCATCTGTTTGTCTCTTTATATAAAGCCACAAAGTCACCAAGGATAGATCTAGCCAGGGCATGACTCTGCACTCTTGTACTTTACCTTTGGCATAAGCAGAGTGAATGCTAACTCCAGAGAAAAGCAGTCTCTCAACCTGAGTGAAGCGTGCTGTTAATGTGTTGTCAGCATACACAAACCTTGTGGTTACAGGGTTTAGTTTATTATATCTTCCAACTTCTGTAGCTAAATGAAGTGAACACTGAATTCATAGTATAGAACACTTCCCAAATATTTAATTTTAACAAAAGGAAGAGACTATTTTTCATATTAATCTTAAAATCCTTAAAATGCATACTACTTGAATATTTCTGTTTGATATAAAAACAGGGAAATTAAATAAAAATTAATTTAAAGGGAAAGTTTATAATTCAATAGGAACCATTCTGATTTCCTGCTGATATAAGTAAGGCAAGAAGCTGCAGGTTCAGTAGAAAAAACACTAGGCTGGGAGTCAGTAGACTTGGGATTCAGTTCAGATCTGCAATCAACCAGTTGTTTGACTCTGGAGAAGACATTTTAAACTTCTGGGTCTCAGCTTCATCATCTGTAAAGTGAGGTTTGAACTAGATAAATAGCGGTTCTAGCCAGGGATGCACGTTTGAATCATCTATGGAGATTTTAAAGAACACACATGATCTATCTCTGGGGGGAGGGTCTGGGCACCTGTATTTTTAAGATGTTTCCAAGTGATTCTATGATTTCTAAAAGACTCCTCTAGCTCTAGGGTTGTACAATTCTAAGCTCTAATCTTTGCAAATTTAAAAATCTTCCCTTGTGGGAAGTAGCCGCATAGTACAGGGAGATCAGCTCAGTGCTTTGTGTCCACCTAGAGGGGTGGGATAGGGAGGGTGGGAGGGAGACCGCAAGAGGGAGGAGATATGGAGATGTATGTATATGTATAGCTGATTCACTTTGTTATACAGCAGAAACTAACACACCATTGTAAAGCAATTATACTCCAATAAAGATGTTAAATACAATACAATAAAATAAACATCTTCCCTTCCTATTTAAAGTCTTACTGGAACAAAGTCATGCTCATTTCTTTATATATTCTTTATGGCTGCTTTTGAGCTATAAGAGCTGAGTAGCCTGCAAAGTCTAATATATTTACTGTTTGCCCTCTTAGAGAAAAACTTTGCCAATCCCTGTTTTAGACCACTATAATGTAACCTACTGTAAATGTCTAGCCTGAATTAATTTTAAGAGCTTTTAGAGATCTAATAAAGCATTGGAGCTATTTGTTAAAATATCTTAAAGGCAGTTTCCAAGTAGATTAACCTTTAACTAGAGGTGTTACTGCTGATTCAGTTGGAATTTTTGATGAGCAAATACTTAAAAATACTAATTACAGTGGATATAAGAATTGCCTACATTAGAGATGCATAAATATTCATAAGATCAAAAATATACATGAAGTTTTTAATTAACAAGCATTTCATAAGGTATGCATCAATTCTCATAACTTCTGGGAAAATATGCCTGTCGTGGTTAAAACCACAGTAGTGAGCCAGATAAGTTTTACTGTAAAGCCCCAAAGAAAACACTATCCCAGAACTGTGACTTTTATTCATTTTTTCCCCCTAATTATTCAGAAAGCATTCCTTAAAAAAGAAAAAAAAAAGGAACAGCCTCATTCAGTTATGTTTTTAAACACTACAAAGGGCAAAGTGCAGCTATTTACTCATTTTAAGTGAAGATTATAACAGTTAGTAGTTTTGAAATGCAGTTCCCCTTTCCCCTCCTCACTCCCTTCAGTTTTTGTTTTAAATTGTATCAAACTGCAAACGCTCACAGATGTGGTCTGTGCTCCTCTAACTAGATACATGGCTATGTGCCAGCAGGTATTGACAGACAAAAGCAAACAAACACACCCACACACCGAAAATCAAACATAGGCTAATAATCCCAGTGCATCTTCCTAGAGCTTCAATTTCACTAATTTTTTGGGAAAAGAGCTAAGCAATTTAATCTTAAATATTGATATTTTTATATCTTAAATACTTAAAACGTTTAAATCAGTAACTTACAACATCTTAATTAACATAAAGATGGACATAATGTAGCATAAAATGCAAAATCAGCACAGATTTTTAAAATAAGAAATTTCCAGAGAACTTTTGCACCTGAGAAAGGCGATTTTCTAACCTTGTGGTTACAGGGTTTAGTTTATTACATCTTCCAACTTCTGTAGCTAAATGAAGTGAACACTGAATTCATAGTATAGAACACTTCCCAAATATTTAATTTTAACAAAAGGAAGAGACTATTTTTCATATTAACCTTAAAAACCTTAAAATGCATACTACTTGAATATTTAGGATTCTTAGGAACCAGATTCCCTAAAAATTAATAAAGACATGAGCAAAACCTTATGCTTTAGCAGCTTAAATGTGTATAGGAGCAAGACAATTATTGAAGCAAATTTATTCATTTGGTCAAAATACATTTACTCGTGTTTTCTGTGTGCCAATTTTGCCTACAATAATGACTAGAAATTGAACCTAATATTATATAATGAAAATATAGACATCATCCCTGAACTTTCTATTTTCTTCATACCTCCTCTCCAATTGATAAGTCCTATTGATTCTACAGCCAAAATGTTCTGAACCTGTCCAATGGTTTTCATCTTTACTTCCATCACAGTCAAGACCATCAACATTTCTTATCTTGATATAGCCTAACAGGTCTCCTTACTTCTACTATTGACCCCTCCAGTAAATTGTTCATACAGCTGTCAGAGTAATTGTTTAAAAATTTGTCAGGTCACACCTGTCCTGTTTAAAACCCTCTGGTAGCACACTATTACACTCAGAAAAAAAGGTGAATGCCCTGCCCTAGCTGCTTACAAACACTCTGCATGATCACATGGCCCCAGCCACCGCTCCAATCTCATTTCCATCACTCTTCCCCTTGCCCACTAAGCTCAAGCCACTCCAATTTTCTTTTTATTCTTCAAACACACCATGCTTTTTTTCTCCTGAGGTCTGGGGTACTAGCTGTGCCTGAACCTTCTAGTGGTTGGCTCCATGTGTTGGGTAGATTTCAGTTTAAATGTCACTTATTCACAGAGATCTCCCATGATCAGTCAAAATAAGAGGCCCCCAGTCACTCTCTTGTCCTCTAATTTCAATTCCTTGCATAGCACTTGTGGCTGTCTGACAGTTTTCTTTTTCATTTATTTGTTTCTTGATTAACACTCCCCCTCCCCAGGCCAAAAATGTAAGCTCCATGAGCATAGAGAATAAAGGACCTTGTCTGCCTAAACTTGTTTACCACCTTGGCCCCCTGGGCCTAAAACAAAACTTGTCGGGCAGACAATAAATAATAATTGAAGAATAAATGAATGAATAATGGAGTATGGATCTTCACATGATATATATCATGTTCTGCAGAGAAATTTTTACCTTTATAGAGTCTTAGAAGTGTAAAGGCCTTTACTATCCCTTCTAGTCTAACTTCCTACTCCATGCAGGAATTTTTCATTTCTGCTCTCAGGGAAAAATGTGCAGGAGCCTGACTTACAACTAGCTGTGTAATACTGGAGCAGAAACAGATAAATCAATGCAACAGTACAAAAACAAATCCATGCATTTTAGAAATTTTAAATATGATGATGAAGACATTATAAATCAATGGGAGAAATTTATGGATTATTCCATTTTCAATGAACACTATGTTCTATAGCAGTGCTGTCCAGTAGGACTTTCCGTGATGATGGAAATAAATGTTCTTTATCTGCAATGTCCAATATAGTAGCCACTAGCCACATGTGGCTATTGAGCACTTGAAAATGGCTAGTGAGACTGAGGGACTGATTTTATTTATTTTAATTAATTTAAACTTAAATTGAAATAGCTACATGTGGGTGGTGGCTACTATTTTGGACAGCATAGTTCCATAGGATTTCATAGGTATTTCTGGAAAGAAAAAAGATTATATGGTTAAGTAAGTTAGGGAAATGCTGCATCCTAAAACTCTGTATTGTTGCTTGTTGCACAAGCATATTAGAGGCTACGAGAGGTTCTGCAATAAAGAAAATTAACTTTTCTTGGTCTGATTTTTTTCCCAACTCATTTGACCAATGAAATCCTTTTTGTGTTTGTTTTGGTATATTATCTATTAACACCTTATTGTCTGTGCAGTGAAGTTTGGGATATGCTAACTGGGTAATTTAATAAATGGCACTGGAACAAGTTGTTAATCATTCGATTAAAAAATGAAGTTAGATCCCTACTTCAGACCTCATATCGAATTACATTGCAGATGGAGTGAAATTTAAATGTTAAAAAGTGAAACAAAAATATTAAAAGAAAATAGAGCTTAAAAACACTTATACAACTGGTCAATAAACACATGAAAAGATACTCAACACCTTACTAGTAATCAAAGAAATGTAAGTTGAAGTAACATTTCATTTTTTACCTGTCAAATTAGCAAGCATGTAGAAAACTGATAATAACCAGCATTGCTGAGTAACTATGGGAAAATGGGCATTCTTATTGTTAACAGAAATGTAAACAAATGCAAGCTTTTTGAAGGATAATTTGCCATTATATTTTAATATTTAAGAAATGTCTATAGGTAGGTATTACACTTTCAGAAATTTATCTGAAGGGAAACATTAGGATATGTGCAAAAATTTAACAGGGATGTTTACCACAGCAATATTTATAACAGGAAAATTGGAAAGTTTAAAAGAGGACTGGTAAATTTAAATAATAGGATTTCCATTCAATGGAATACTTTGCAGCCATTAAAAAATGAAGTTATAGAAATAAATTTATTGACACAGAAATATGTTCATAATATGTTATGGAAAGAAAGGCTATATAAAAATCTGTACACAAATATACACAAAAATAGTCAAGAATGATAGCCATCTAAAGTTATATACAGTTTTCTTTAAGAATGGAATTTTAATACATTTAAACTTTTTTCTTCTTTTGATATTGACTGCTTAATTTTTTCCCCTTTCTTTTTATAATGAGCACATACCAGTAAGTACAGCTATTTTCATTCAAGAAAAAAAAAAATGTACCACCTCCCACTCTTACACTGACCTAAAAATGTCTGTTTCTTCAACTCACAGGTCTCACTTTCGTCCTCTGGAAAAAAAACAGTAAATCTAATCTCTCTTCTACAAAACTTCGAACACAAAGATTTAAATATAATCTGATGTTCATTAAGATTAGATTACGTCCAACTTCTAATGAATGATTCCCTTTGCAATTTCACAAAAAGAATCACATCCAAGACCAAATGTGCTTTTCATGGCAGCATAAGCAGAAAAATTTTCAGGAAGGAAGTTGAAGCCTTATTTTTTGGTTTCAATTTCCCCTAATTAAACGTTTCCTTTTAATGCTAGGCTAAACCATCCAGAGATTTGTATAAAGTGGCATGTTAAAAATTACCATCAAGATTTTACATCCCTGTTGAAGACAAAGATTATATTTTACTCAACCGTGCTATCTTCAGTGCGTGAAAACACAAAATTGTTATAAACATAGGAAGATTTCTCAATTTTATAAATTATTTATAAATTTGAACAATATTACTCTAACATGAATATTTTACAAATAGAGGAATTCAGCTCTCAAAGCAGAAAAACCATTTGGTATGATGATGATGCCTGGTAACTCTACAGCCATAAATTCCATTTGGCCCTACCTTGGGCCAGGGAGATAGACTAAGTAACCTTTTAGAATTTCTTCTAGCACTGAGGCTCTGCATTTATTGTTCTGTTACTTATTAGGCATGGCTATCAATGGCTAAGGGGTCATTGACCAGAAAAAGTACTTTATTCTTAGTCTACCATTTCTACTTCAAAGGTTCCATCTATAAGTGTGTCACTATTTTTTTCCTTTACTTGGTGTAAACACCAGCCTTTTTTTTTTTTGCGGTATGCGGGCCTCTCACTGCTGTGGCCTCTCCCGCTGTGGAGCACAGGCTCCGGACGCACAGGCTCAGCGGCCATGGCTCACGGGCCCAGCAGCTCCGCGGCATGTGGGATCTTCCCGGTCCGGGGCACGAACCCGTGTCCCCTGAATCGGCAGGCGGACTCTCAACCACTGCGCCACCAGGGAAGCCCCACCAGCCTTTTCTTAAAATGATTTTGTTTTGCTTAAATTTTCTGAGAAATGACTTAACACAATTGCAAAATCTGAAGTGACTAGGGCTGTAAATAGTGTTTGGGGAGGACACTAGATTTAATGAGAGGTCTAAGATATTTTACAAAAGAGTAGACAGAATTTTATTTAGTATATAGCTAATATATCCTAGCTGATAAGATGTGGTCAAGCTAAAGTTATATAGTCTGCCTGGTTTCGCAAATAATCACTGTGTTTAGCCCACAGTAGCTATACACAAGCATTTTGTCTGAAAGAGTATAAAAAAGCCATCATCTTTTATTTTTTGTCTTCTAGATTTCAAAGCCTGGTAAGTTATTTTTTTCATAGATAGTTAAGAGGTAAATTGTTATTACAAACTCCTATTTAATGGATTTCAAAAATGTGCTTGGTGTATAGCAGGTGCTCAGTAAATATTTAATGAACAAATGGAAGAAACAATGAATTTGTTTTACTGTACTGTGCTGACAGGAAAACAGTGTCTGATGGGACCCAATTATGACATAGAATTCTCTTAGCAATTTGTCTTTAAATGTTAATTAATATGAATACTTGTGAGTCATCTGACCAGGTCTGAACTATATATTATTAAGTAGGACTAAACATTTCCAGCAACTATATATTTTAGCTGCTAATATAAAGTGCCAAGTTGCTGCAACAAACAGTAGTGGGAAAATTACGGCCAGCTAAGGCCAGATATCCACACCCTATTGTTTTGAAGGAATTTAACCTATCACACTACTCTGAGAGAGCATTTATTTATTTTTTGGCCCTCAGGGAAGGCAGGCCTAGAACGATTTTTAAACCTACAATATAGATGCTCAAAAATAATAACTGTAACCAGGACAATTTTTTTCAGTATCATGACTGTGTTCTAGTACTTTTATAACAGATGAATGTGCAAAAGTGTAGTCATCTAATTGGAAGCCAGAGAAAGGAACTTCCAGAGATTTTCTGTAAGTAATAAAAATGCTTAAAATCTCTCATATGTGTCAAGTATTCTCTCTGCTTTAAGATAGACCTATTCCCCCCTTCCCTAAAAAAGGAGACAGACAGATGAAATTCAAAGTCTACATAAACTTGACTTTCTATCTGTATTGAACCATATCATTACCCAAATGGTCTCCAGTAGGTAGATGGACAAAGTGAATATAAGCTAGTCATGCTGAAGAAGGTAGCCTCTCAGAGAATCTGGTTCAGAAAAGTTAAGTTACTTTACTCATTTGGATTAGTAATACTTGGACCTCAAATTCAATTTTTTGAATAATATGGTTAAAAAAGCACATTATTTGGAGAGTAGCTGGGATTTGAGCAGTAAGTTTTATATAGTCTGGCAATGGTCAGTTTCCAAAGAGATGGGTTACCTGGGCCTTGAGGACTTCCTTTTTGTTTACTAATGCATTTTACTCATCCAAGAGGTTTAAGGAATTGGCAAGGAGAGGAGTCTGGACCTTAAACAGTCAGAAATTTAGGACTTACAGATGTAGATGGAATTTAACCAAGGAAGGCCTTAGCAATATCTAGAAACGTAGATAGGTGGTAAAGCCATTGCTTATCATAAGTTCTAACATTATAACATAAAAGAATGGGCTAGCCTCTTGACAACGTAAACTGCTAACTGATCTCTACACAGGTGTGCGTGTCCTTGTTGAAAGGTATGTAATTCAGTCCAATCTTTTTCTTTAGATTGGTCACCCTGGGAAAATAAAGGAACTCAGCAGACTCTTTGGAGATCGCTTTATGATAAAATTTATTTTTAAAAAAATTTAATTATTTATTGGTCTAGTCTCTTCATTCCTATCCTTTGATGATCTAACCTATACATTACTGCTACATTATTTTTCAAACAGAACTCTAGTTTCATTATTCTCCAAATTTTTAAACATTTCTCCATCATCTACCAAAATTAAGTACAAACTACAGCATGGCATTAAATTATTTCCATTAAAATAGCCGCAACCTTTCCCAATTTATTTCCTTGTACTTCTCCCACATACACAGCCACAAGCTCAATTCTCCTGCAGGCCCAAATTATTAGGCAACAGTGGAGTCGTAGTGGTTACTGCAACTAAGGTACAGGAAAAAGAGAAGAGCCAGCTCCCCACTCCCACTCCAACTGAGAGGTTAAGAAGTGAACACTGCTCAAGTACCCTTCCGAAACACAGACTTGATCTGTCATGCTCTTGCTTAAAACCATTACAGTAAGCTTTTTATAAATCTAGAATCCATGGGCCAGGAGGTGGCTAGAATTAAGGGTTCCATGAACTTGGATTGGGGAAAAAAATTGCATCTTTTCAATAAACTCTAGCTGAAATTTAGCATTTTCTTCACTAAGTGTAGGCAATAATCCTCAGTGGTATTAACAGTCCCTATGTCTTTGTCACCATTAGAAATATATTTTCATATCACATTAAAGTTGTTCCAATTACCTCAAAATATAATTTATACTCATCACTATTTTGAAATTACATAATTAGACCTGCTGCCAGATGTTATTTAATGTGTAAGGAAGCACATATATAACTACATCACACATTTGTTTTAATATTTTTAAAACTTTCAATAAAAATAATTTCATTTACATTTCTATGTATTTTACTTTATACATTTAAAAACATTATTCTGAGATAAGGTCCACAGGCCAGGCTGCCAAAGTGGTCCATGACATAAAAGAGGTTATTTTATTTTTACCTTTGTTATTTATATCTATTAATTGCTTATAGTATATAATCTAAACGCTTTAGCATGGAATTCAAGGCTCCTCATTAACTGTTCACACCCACTTTATCATCTTTATCTCTGTCCCACCCCTACTTTTCATACTAAACTCTAGTCATACCAGACAATAGTGACTCTCTCTTATCTGGTGGCAGATAGGTTTTTGAATTAACCCTAGTTAATAGACAGTAGCCATGCACTGGCCTGGGCTTTGCCTTACCCAGGCCTTCTCTGCCTGCCAGGTGAATTCTTTTAAAGGTCTGTTTTCCCCAATACTACGAGGTCCTAATAGGGCTGAATCTTTAATCTTTCTCATACCTAACGTAAATGATCAATGAAATGAATATAAAAGACAGATTCTAAATTGGCAAGGCACTGTGTGTAGTAATAATCTCTAGGGGAGTGAAGTTAGCCTCTGAATCTCATAAATTCGCCTAGCTCTGATCTTTTTGGGGATAGAAATGAGGAGGCCCTTGAGCTCTAACGCTGGATCCCCAGCTGATAAATCTTGGATGGAGGGGAAAGGCAGGGGAAAGAGAGCAGTAACTGAGGTGGATCTGATTAAGACTGAAGGATGGAAATGCGCTGAAGGGAAAGGCAGGAGTGACGACTTCTCCCATTTCCCAGAGCAGTTATTCAAAACTATCATCACTCTGACCAAGCGTCCCATTCCATCTCTAACTCTCTCTCATCAAATGACTCCCATCTTAATGTTACAGAGTCAACTCTATCAACCTTCTGCCTTCCCCTACTTCCCATCCTTTCCTTTGCTCTAGTTTAGTGGTTCTCAACCCACAGCATCAGTCACCTCAGGAGTTTTTAAAAATGAAACACTGATTCCCGAGTTTGTTTAATTGGCCTCAGATGGAGCAACTGCATTGGTTTTATTTTTAAAAAGCTTCCCAGGTGACTCTAATGTGCATACAAGATTGAGTTCCACTAGTGTTCTTGGTTCTGTAAATTAGCTATTCTCATCCATAAATTGTCTACTTCTCGGTTCCATGGTACACTTTTATGCCTAAGAGTTTCCCATCTTAAAAGAACACACTGTTGCGGCCCACACACTTGCCCCTCATCTCATCACTTTACAACGATGTTTCTTTAAAGGGTAGCCTACACCTGTATGGTTTTTACCAGCTATGTTCTATGACTTTTTACTCTTCCAGCCAGTACTGGCATATGATTTTGTACTCGTCATTCCCTCTGCTTCTATCTCCTCTCATATTTCTTTGACCAGCTTCTGCTCACTAGCCTTTTAACACAAATTGAGTGACCCAAAGGTCACCTTGGAAAGGGTTTCCTCAAGTCCTTCTATACAATCAGGTTCAGAGTATCCTGTGTTGTTTTTTTTTTCTATTATAAATTTACTACCACTGCGGATTCTCTCATCGTCTCGACATAACAGAGCGCTTCAGAAAGCTGAGCCTGTTTCATTTGCTTCTGACTTTCTGGAGTCTAACTCCTGGAAACCACTCAGTGAAAAAACTGAGTAATGAATGGAAAGAAAGGCTAGGAAACGGAGGTCTGGGGCGGGGAAATGAGGGGGAGGGCGTGTGTGTGGAAACGGGGTGGGGAGGGCTAACGGGGTGAAGCTGAGAACCCTGCGCCAAAACTGGGGAGGGGGCAAGGATACCCTAGATCTGCGTGGGCGGTAAAGCGGTCCCCGGCCCAGACACACCGACCAGCAAACCCAAGTGGGGAGCAGGCTTCTTACCTGCCTCGGACCTCACCACCCCAACCAGCCTTCAGGCGGCTCTCTATTGGCCGGAAAACGAAAGCTACGGTCGCAAACCCTGAGTTTTCTACCCCAACATTGCGACATTCCTCTTTAGTAGAGAGAGAATCTAAGGCAGAGTTCCCAGCTCTGCCGTAAGGTGAGGAAGAAAAGTTTGGGCGGGGCCGCCCGGGACGGATGAAATGGGGCGTGTCCGCGCAAGCGCATGCGGTACTCTCGGGCGGCGTCACGTGCGGGGGCGGGGGCGGGGCCGGGCGGCCGGGCCAGCTTCGGCCGGCGGTAGGGGGCGTGGGAGGTAAGTGCGCGCGCCTGCTCGTCTGCAGCCGAGGAGTCGCGCGGGGCGGGGCCTTGTGCGCGGGGTCGGGGGCGCGCGGGCCGGAGCGGACGGGGTCGGGGCGGCGGTTGGCTGTGGCTGCTGGGAGTCCAGCCAGGACGCCGAGAGGCGGCGGAGGAGGCACCGGCGGCACCGGCATAGGGGGCGACAGCGGTTGAGGCGGCGGTCCAACGCGTGCTCTCTGGGCGGGTGCGGCGGGGGATGTGCCTGCCCAGGCCGGGCGGAGTCTCTCTGACAGGGCGGGGGATGCGCGGCGGCCGCTCGCCCGGACCCTAAGGCAGCTGGGCCCACCCTCCCAAAACCCTCCGACCCTCGGTGGTCTCGGCCTCTGCTGTCTCCTCCGGCCTGACCCTGCGGCTGAGGCTGGCAGGCGGCTTCCGCCGAAGAGGAGGGGGCTGCGGTGGCCACAGCGGCGGAGCCCGAGGTAAGACCCGCCCAAGCCGCTCAGCGGCCCTGCGGCCCGGCCCACGTCTCAGTCTCTCTTTAGGTTTTGCGGGGCCGCTCCGCCCCGCCCCGGCGGAGACGCCCCGCGAGCGGGTCTGCCCCGCAGCCTCCCTGACACCCGATCGCTGCGCCGGGTCCCCCGTAGACCCCACCCATCGTATCTTCCATTGACCAGACACCATTCCGGCCCTCCAACCTTTCTAGGGGTTCTGTCACGGGCCCCCCACCCCAGCACACCGTACTGGAACCTCCTTCAGACTCTCTTAGGACGCTTAATGGGGCCTCGAGATTCTGTCACGTCCTCCCGTGAGCTGACCCGGGTTTGTCACTGTTCCTCAGACCCAGTTACTGCCACCCCCTAACCCCTTGCTACCCCCAGTTCCAGGGCAGATCCATCGTGCCCACCTCTCTTCTCTCCTCCCCCGCCCAGCTCGCTCACCGCCTAGCCGACTAGCTCTTCCCCTACCCAACTCGGCTTTCAGATAGTCTGCTTCGTGATGCTCTTACCTCCCAAGAGATCTGGTGTCAGTCAGCCCCTCTTTAGACACCATCAACAGCGGCCTCTCCCCCCAACTCCTACTGTAGCCTCTCCCCCAGACCTCTTGTCCTTAGGCAGACCTGATTATCTTTCTCCCCGCTCGTGATCCTTTCTTTGGTTGGAAGGGCTTTGCCATGAAATCCTGAAGGGGTGTTTGCGTAGCCTAGTGTGTTCCCTCCGGTGGGGCTTAAGGGGACCAACTGACACCCTTGTTTGGAGGGTTTAGTCTGGTGGCTATAGAGGAAGAAGGAAGAGCATGGAAACCCCGGGCAGGGGGTGTGTGCTGTTGTAAGGTCTCACAGCCTGCTTCTCATCTTGTCTCTTCTGTAGAACCTGTGAGGTAGTCCAGATCGTGACATTTTAGCGACATCTGTAAGGATCAAAGCACATAACACTAATGAATATAACTGTGTCTCCATGTGGTATCATTTGCTTCACTTTCCTAGATTTTTACAAATCTTTTGCACTGTTTTTGAAGGTTACCAGGGTGCTTTTTTTTTTTGGATTTGCTGTTTGCGAATTTGCTGGAAAAGTAAGATTTGTAGCTTTCCTTAATCCCTGAAGACTTTAATGTCAGTTTAATAATAAAATTCTTCTACCTGGTGCTACTGTCGTGCTTTTCCAAGGAGCAAGTACAATTATCATGCAGTGTTCACCGATGTCATTACCAACAGCCTTCTCAATAGTAAAATATTGAATAAAATGTAGTTTGTTGAACTACTTAGCTGTCAAGAAGGAAAGGTAATTTTACACCAGATGATCAGTGCATAATTTTAACATTGGTATAGGGATGAAGTATAGAGAGGTTTTTGTAGTCAGTACTTTAAAATTTTTATTTTGTGTGTGTGGAACTGAGGAGGGAGAAAATCATATTAAAATTATAGGTCATAACTAGACATAGTATAAAAGTCAAAAGGTTCAAAAGAATATGCAGTAAAAAGTTTCTTTTCCCCCTTCTTATCCTCTAACCACGCATTTTCCCTCAGACGCAACCACTGTTTCCATCTTTGTGTCCTTCCTGTGATATTTCTAGCATACAAGTCTATACATTTATATTTTTAAAACACTCCACAGACAAATCCTTGCATACTGTATACTATGGATATACCACCCCCCCTTTAATAATACATCCTAGAGTTCATTCAACAATAGTACATTTGGAAGTGCCTCATTTACTGGGTGGATAGTATTCCATCCTGGTGATCTTGAGGTTATTTTCAGTCTTTGTTTTTATAAACAGTGCTGCATGCTTTTCTTTTAAATGTATCATATGTTTTGTATGTTTTAAGTAATTTTCAGGATTTGAAAAATTTCATGATGATTGTTTTGTGAACCTACAAAAAAGCATATAACTAAAGTAAATTTCTCATTGAATCTCTAAGCTTCCATGGAGTGACTGGCTTTGATAGAGATCATAATGTTTGTCAGGAAGTTACTGAAGGATTTAAAGAAGGGGACTGAAATGATAAGATTTGCATTTTTAAAAGATCACTCTGCTTTGAGGAGGGTGGATTGAAAGGTAGACTAAATGTGTCAGGAGGGTAAATGATGATGGTACAGTCTTCATTTGGGTTTTGAGAGTAGACAGGATTTGGTGATTTCATTGGATTTGGGATTAGGGTGAGGGTTCATAGAGGATAAGATCTAGGTTTCTAGCTTGTGCCTTTCACTGAGGTGGGGATCCATATGAGGGAGGAGTGGAATTTTTATTTTTGTCAAGAAAGGGGAATTCAATTTGTGGCATGTTGAGTTTGGGTGATTATACTTCTATCAGATGTAGATGGCCAGGAGGCAACTGGATTTGTGGCTTAAGCTTATTATCAAGTTCTGTGATGATAGTAATAGATTTGGGTGCAAAAGGTGTACTGAGAGGAGAAGAGATTGTAGGATAGAAATCCAACATTTACAGTATAGGTAGAGTTGAATGTCAAAGCTAGTAAATTATGTGATTAAGTTCTCTAAAAAATCTTGTTGTAGTGAACATCAATAGGTTCACTGTCTGACAAGACTTTTTAACAGTGTTTTCCCTGAGTGGTATATAGTACTGAGGGAAATGGAGTAAACTTAGATTATTAAAAAGGTAAAACCTCAGTAGAAATTAGCAACATAAATCCCATTTTTTTCTAATCATTTAGATTATACTATTGTAAAAGTTTGTTCAATCTTCACTGTTTATAGAGAAGTATAGGAGCTTGGAAAATGTGGTTTGCCAAGAATATTAAGTTTTTTGGTTTGTATGATTTCTAGTTATATTAGTAATAAAGATTAGTCAAAGATTTTTCAGTCACGTTTTTAAAACATTACATGACTTACTGTATTTATTCCTAAGTCCAGAGCTGCAGTGTAGAGCTCTTGCCTTTACTCTGGATCCTTGTAAATCACTTCTAATGGACATCTCCACTGGGATTCATATTTCACAAGCACTTAACACATGTACAAAATAAAACTCTTCTTTGCCTCTCTTCCCTCCAAAAAGGTGGGGGTAGAAGGAGACAAACTGCAACACAATTTTTTCTTTTGATTGTCTTGATGAACGGTACTACTCTCTCCTCCTCATGAAGCCTTTAAGAATCTGGGAATCATCCTCCACTGCACTCTGTACCAAACTACCAACATCACAAAGTCCGGCACGTTCTTCCTCATGATATTTCAGATCATTCCTGATTGCTATTTTTTTGTTGTCTCTGTTTTTTTTTTTTTAAATGTTGGGGGTAGGAGTTTATTTATTTATTTTTGCTGTGTTGGGTCTTTGTTTCTGTGCGAGGGCTTTCTCTAGTTGTGGCAAGTGGGGGCCACTCTTCATCGCGGTGCGCGGGCCTCTCTTGTTGCGGAGCACAGGCTCCAGACGCGCAGGCTCAGTAGTTGTGGCTCACGGGCCTAGTTGCTCCGTGGCATGTGGGATCCTCCCAGACCAGGGCTCGAACCCGTGTCCCCTGCATTAGCAGGCAGATTCTCAATCACTGCACCACCAGGGAAGCCCCATGTTGTCTCTGTTTTAACCCCGAATGTCTTTTGGTCTTCTTGTCTTCATCTGCCTCTTGTTTTGCCGTACCCTCTAGTTCATTCTGTCCACTTTTGCCAGAGTAAGTGTTCTAAAATGCTCTTTTAGTTAGGCTATTTCTGTTGCAACGAAGAGACTCAAGTTACCTTAAGTAGTGGAGTGCTTATTGAAAGAAAACATGCACAAGGGAACCCAGGAAAAGTTAAACAGCTTGGTCTCAGGAAGAACAGGAGCTTAAAAATAAAACTAGAGGGCTTCCCTGGTGGGGCAGTGGATAAGAATCTGCCTGCCAATGCAGGGGACACAGGTTCAATCCCTGGTCCAGGAAGATCCCACATGCCGTGGAGCAACTAAGCCCGTGCGCCATGACTACTGAGCCTGCACTGCAGAGCCCGTGTGCCACAACTACTGAAGCCCGCGTGCCTAGAGCCTGTGCTCTGCAACAAGAGAAGCCACCGTGGTGAAAAGCCCGTGCACCGCAACGAAGAGTAGCCCCCGCTCACCGCAACCAGAGAAAGCCTGCGCACAGCACTGAAGACCCAACACAGCCAAAAATAAATATATTTTAAAAATAATTAAATAAAACTAGAAGCGGGAAAAGACAGATTTTACTCTAGTGCTCTACTGTTAACTTGTCTTAGCTACTTTTTCTATTTCGTTTTGTATTATTTTTTCTCTCTAATCTCCTCCCCCACCCAATCTTATGGCTTCCATTTATTTCTGATTTCTTCCTCCTTATAACTACCGTGTCACTCCCATGCCAACATCTTACCTCCTGACTACTGTCTTTTTTCTTTTTTAACATCTTTATTGGAGTATAATTGCTTTATAATGGTGTGTTAGTTTCTGCTGTATAACAAAGTGAATCAGCTATACATATACATATATCCCCATATCTCTTCCCTCTTGCGTCTCCCTCCCTCCCACCCACCCTATCCCACCCTTCTAGCTAGTCACACAGCACCAAGCTGATCTCCCTGTGCTATGCGGCTGCTTCCCACTAGCTATCTGTTTTACATTTGGTAATGTATATTGGCTACTGTCTTTTTAACTTGAGCTTCTGTTGCTGACTTTTTCCTAAGATTTTCTGGTTTGAATTCCCAAGAAACAATCT
The DNA here is from genome assembly GCF_039906515.1 of Pseudorca crassidens. Classification (NCBI taxonomy): domain Eukaryota; kingdom Metazoa; phylum Chordata; class Mammalia; order Artiodactyla; family Delphinidae; genus Pseudorca; species Pseudorca crassidens. The sequence continues at coordinate 119,723,745 of NC_090296.1, read as the reverse complement.
GTTTGGCTCAGCTCTGTAATCATGGGCTGCTAGCAAGCCTGTGTACTTGGGTCATGTGACTACTCCTGGCCATTTAGTGTTGGCTGTGTGTTTATTTGTGCATGTGGGTATGGGGCAGGATCATAATGGTGAAAAACATGGGGCAGTGTGTAGGCTAACTTTCCCACAAAATGGGGTTGCAAACATGGCAGGCACCATGATTGACACAGTACAAATACAAATCTAATCATATCCTTTCCTGTTGAAAGATCTTCAGTGCTTTCCCATTGCTTTCAGAATAAAGCTTAAACGGTAGCTTGGCATGTGTGTGAGATCCTTCGTGATCTGACTCTTCTTTAGGCTTTCCTTCCTTGCTCTCTTCCTTAAATTCTTTGATCCACTCATTGAACTTAGGTCTTTGCACTCTGTGTTCCCTTTCCCGCCTTTCCCTTCCACCTTCTCTGCTTAACAATCTGCTATCTGATCTTCAGGACTCAGACCAGGTGTATCTTTGGGAAGCCTTCCTTTACTTCCTCCAGGTTAAGTTAGGTGCCACTCCTATAGTATGTAGTGCTTGCTTCTGTCACAGCCCTCTAATGAAATTCCTAATAGCTTGTCTATTTTCTTCACTGGGCTGTAGCTTCTTTGGTATCAGTACAATATAGTAAGGCACGTTTTTATTTTTTTATTTTTTGTTTTTGTTTTTTTTTTTTAACATCTTTATTGGAGTATAATTGCTTTACAATGGTATGTTAGTTTCAGCTTCACAACAAAAAGAATCAGTTATATATATACATATATTCCCATATCTCTTCCCGCTTGCGTCTCCCTCCCAAGGCACGTTTTTAGATTGAGGATTTTTTAAAAAGAATATGCTTATTATAAATTATATATAAAAAAGTGCACAGATCATAAATGTGCAGCTCAATAAATTTTCACAGAATGAATACACAAATGTAAACAACACCTACATCAAGCACGATACAGGATATTACTATCAATACAACCACACAGGCCACCTTATGCCCTCTTCTGGTTGCTAGTCCAGTTCAAAGAGGATTTAATTTTAAGTGGGAAAACTCTTTAACGTAGATTTCTCTACATATTTTGTGTGTATCTTTAGACATACAAGAGACATAGATATTAGAATTTTGATCCTATGGAAAGAACATACGTAATTTATATTAGTACAATTTTGGCATACTTTTGTGCAATAGATAAATTCAAAATCACATCATATTTTAATTTTCAGTTATGGGATGTTTGTATTTAGGTAGATTTTCTTGTTTTTAAGTTTAATATTTTAGAGTAGTGGAAAAGAATATGACAGACCAAAGAATATTTGCTTAAAATAGCCTGTTTTGAGTGGGGATCATGCTTGAGATGGGTATAGTAAACATGTAAAGCACTTTCCAAATGGTGTTTAGCCTCTGGGTTTTAATGTGAATTATGTTGCTAGCATATTTTGGCAATGGGGTCATCCAACGGGCAACTGGAGTATAATTTTACATGTACAGTGAGGAAAGGACTAGCTGTCCTGTGTCATAGACAGCTGGCTTGCTAAGAATTGAGTTTTTTTTGCAACTAGCAATAATTTTAGAGCATGCTTATTCTTTTTCTCAGTTTTGATTTTTCTTAAACTTTAAGATTATGTGGCTCTTTGAGTATGAAGGAATTCTTTTAAACATACTTTTTCCTTAGATGGACTTTTCTGTCTGTAAGTATTAAATTTGTTAAGGCCAATTAAATGCAAAGAATACTATAGACTTTTAAACCTGGATTTTCAACAGACCTCGATTCAATTTCCAGCCTCATCCCTTATGAGCTGTCATTTGTGGGCAAGTCACTTAACATTTCTGAGCTTCAAGAATGTTCATCTCACAAGATTATCATGAGTTAAAACAGTTTATGTAAATAAAGCACCAAGCACGTAGTAGATACTTAAGAAGTCTTCATTTTCCTCCTTGAATATGTCTATTTCTTGTTATGTTTAAATATGAGATCAAGAATTTAAAGAATTTCATTGTGTGGCATAAATAAATGGCCATCAAAGTTTGTTGCCAGTAGAAGTCAATCTTAGAAGGATAGTCTGCTAGCTGTCTTTCAAGTGTGATCATAGTTTTCAATTCAAAAAGGCTCTAAAGAATTGCTTCTCTTGATGTCTTAGTATATGAGATTAATGGATGTTAGAATGTATTTTGATTCAGTGTGAGGTACAACAAAATGTTCTGTTTGCCAATGACAAACATTCCTTAAATCATTGACAGATTGTAGTACTATTGCTGTCTGTAGTGTGTAAGTATTTGAGATCTGTTTACCTATATTGATTAGATGATAGTGGGCTGAGTAGTCTCTGGATTTTTTTTTTTTTTAAAAGACAGTTACTTTATTTTATTTTTTTGGCCTTGCCGCGTGGCTGGCGGGATGTTAGTTCTCCGACCAGGGATTGAACCTAGGTCCCCAGCAGTGGAATCGTGGAGTCTTAACCACTGGACTGCCAGGGAATTCCCGAAATTTTTATTTATTTATTTATTTTACTATAAGGGAGAAAGTTCTTCAGATAACTGTGTGGATATGAGTTTATAAATGATCTTGAGATCGTATTTTTTCCTTACCTTCTTTTGCAACTCTACCTTATTTTAGTTCTCTTCCTGCCTTCCCCCTCCTTCTTTAAAAAAAGAAAATATTTATTTGGTTGCACTGGGTCTTAGTTGTGGCAGGTGGTCTCCTTAGTTGCGGCTCACTGGCTCCTTAGTTGAGGCTCACCAGCTCCTTAGTTGTGGCATGTGGGCTCCTTTAGTTGCAGCAGGCGGGCTCCTTAGTTGTGGCATGCGAACTCTTAGTTGCGGTAGGCATGTGGGATCTAGTTCACTGACTAGGGATCAAACCTGGGCCCCCTGCATTGGGAGCGTGGAGTCTTATCCACTGCACCACCAGGGAAATCCCCCCCACCCCACTTTTTCAAATAATGAAAATACTTAGAAGATGTTGAGGGACATCACTGGCCATACAGTGGTTAAGACTCCGTTCTCCCATGGGTTCGATAGCTGGTTGGGGAACTGAGATCCCGCATGCTGCACGGTGCGGCCAAAAAAAAAAGTGTTGAAAAGTTGAAAGAATATACCAAAGAGCATTGATAAGTCAGCCACCATAAGAACCTGCTGTATAAAAAAATAAATAAAATTAAAAAAATAAGTTAACAGTATGCCATCCACATTTGCTGTATCGTTTTCTATGTGTATGTGTGTGTATATACTTTAACTGAACCTTTTGAAAATTGCGACTATTTTGACTTTTACCTCATAACACTTGAGCATATATCTCCTAAGAAAATATTCTCTGTATCACCACAGTGCCATTACCAACACCTAAGAAAAATAACAGTAATTTCCTAATAATATTTAGTATTCAGACTACTAAAATTTTCAATTTTCCAAACCAGAATTCAGTCAAGATTTTTGCATGCATTTGATTATCTTTTTAGTTTCTTTTAATCTAGAAAAGTTTCTTATACCACTCCTTTTTCTTATGATATTGAAATTTCTTTGACGAGACTAGATCATTATCTTATAGAATGGCCTGTTTTTTTTTTTTAACATCTTTATTGGAGTATAATTGCTTTACAATGGTGTGTTAGTTTCTGCTTTATAACAAAGTGAATCAGCTATACATATACATATATCCCTATATTTCCTCCCTCTTGCGTCTCCCTCCCACCCTCCCTATCCCACCCCTCTAGGTGGTCACAAAGCACCGAGCTGATCTCCCTGTGCTATGCGGCTGCTTCCCACTCGCTGTCTATTTTACGTTTGGTAGTGTATATGTCCATGCCACTCTCTCACTTCGTCCCAGCTTACCCTCCCCATGTCCTCAAGTCCATTCTCTATGTCTGTGTCTTTATTCCTGTCCTGCCCCTAGGTTCTTCAGAACCTTTTTTTTTTAAGATTCCATATATATGTGTTAGCATACGGTATTTGTTTTTCTCTTTCTGACTTACTTCACTCTGTATGACAGACTCTAGGTCCATCCACCTCTCTACAAATAACTCAATTTCATTTCTTTTTACGGCTGAGTAATATTCCATTGTATATATACATGCCACATCTTCTTTATCAGAATGGCCTGTTTTCTAGTTATCTAATTATTTCTTTGTGCTTTTGCTTAACTTGTTCCTCTGTTCCGTGTATATCTTGCACGGTGGAAGTTATAATTTAAAGGCTTGATTATGCACGTTAAAAAGTTTTGGCAAGAATACTTCATAGGTGATGTTATATTTCATGTTGCATACTGTGGGAGATATATGACATCACTATTAGTGATCTAAGTTTTATGAAGTTTAAAGTGGTGTTTGCAGACTTCCCTGGTGGTGCAGCGGTTAAGAATTCGCCTGCCAATGCAGGGGACATGGGTTCGAGCCCTGGTCCAGGAAGATCCCACATGCCGTGGAGCAACTAAGCCCGTGTACTACAACTACTGAGCCTGTGCTCTAGAGCCCATGGGCCACAATCACTGAGCCCGCACGCCACAACTACTGAAGCCCCTGTGCTCTGGGGTCTGTGCTTCGCAGCAAGAGAAGCCACCGCAATGAGAAGCACGTGCACCGTAACAAAGAGTAGTCCCTGCTCACCACAACTAGAGAAAGCCCACGTGCAGCAAGGAAGACCCAACACAGCCAAAAATAAATAAATAAATTTAAAAAATAAATAAAGTGGTGTTTGCTCTATCTTTCCATTGTAAAAGTATATTCTTTCCTCTTACGATCATCAAGTACAGTAATCTGTGGGGGCAATACTTTGGTATCATACAAATATTCCATCCTTCAAGATATTCTGTATCTAGCGATTTTACCATCTTTTGTGAGCCTTGGGTGAGGGGTTGGTCTAATAGTCATGTACAGTGGTGGCAGACGAGCTTATTAATGGTCTCTTGGATTTTTATTTATTACAATTAGTTACAGATGTTCTTTTTTTTCAGATTTTATTGAAGTAGAGTTGACTTACAATGTTGTGTTAGTTTCTTCTGTATAGCAAAGTGACTCAGTTATACATATATATACATTTTTTTTCATATTCTTTTCCATTATGGTTTGTCACAGGATACTGAATATAGTTTCCTGTGCTATACAGTAGAACCTTATTGTTTATCCATCCTATATGTAATTAGCAGTTTGCCTCTGCTAATTTCAAACTCCCATTCCTTCCCTCCCATTGTCCTTTTTTGATGCTCAGATTGTCTCAAATAAGGATATTGGGAGTCCCTTCAAACAGACACCTGAGTTCTTTTTGCATAAGCCTATTCTTTGAGTGATTCTTTTTGCATAAGCCTATTATTAGTCTTTGAGTGATTCCTTGCTTTTGAGTATAAGACATCTTGGCTCACCAAGGACTTTGCTTTAGACAGGAATCAGCAGTTTCTCCAAGGAGATCTGTCTCCTTTTAGTGGAGGATGATATTTAGAAAACAACATCTGGATGTTGGTATGCTCCCTTTTATGGAACTGTCATCACTTCTAGGTCTTCTCAGGGGAGAAAAAAAAGCATGAGGTCATATTGATAATTCTTATTCAAATTTAACATTGCATGTTTCTTTCTTCTTTTTTTAAAAAAGTACTTTAGTTTTAATCTCTTTTATATTGAAAATCTTAATTTTTATTAACATTGATTTTTTTCCTAAGTATAACTAATATAGTTTAAAAATAAATAAAACTACTAGTAAATTTTAAGATTTCTTTGCATCTCATTTTGTCCTAGAACATATCCCACCAAGGTTATACTTATTGTTAGTACTGTGTTTAAAAGTCACTTGAAATCATTATTTTCTCAGTGTGATTGTTACTGGTTTGGTATGTATTTAGGTCCATTTGTTTTTCATTTTAGGGTTTGCTTCCTCTGTTTTTTTAAATTTACTGTTATCCTTTGAATATGTAAGATACATAGTTCAAAAGGAGAAACCAAATGTAAAGGTATATGTAGAAATCTTATTTTCATCCTCATCCCTTCTGTTTCCTTCTTGCTCTCCTATAGATAATCATTTTTGTAAGTTTCTGATCAATCATTCCAGTTTTTTCTTTTTCTTTCAAAGTTAGGTGTATATGTATTCTTTCATACCATATGTACTGTTCTGTATTTCTTCTTTTTTTTTTTTTCCATTTAACAATATATTTGGGAGAATACTCCATATTGGTACATACAGATCTTATTCTTTTTTATGGAGGCATAGTATTCTATTGTGTTGATATACCATAATTTTATTAACGAGTCTGTATCTGATAGATATTTGTGTTTAATCTTTTGTACTATGAATAGGTAATACATACTGAATAGATTAACTGAAAAATAAAGTTTCTTCCTCAGGTAATTAAGAAGGAGTTGATTTGTTCCAGAGAGCCCTATAGTCTGAGGGGGCTTTAGTTTTTTGTTTTAATATTTATTTATTTATTTATTTATTTATGCTGTGCTAGGTCTTAGTTGCGGCACACGGGATCTTCGTTGCAGCATGCGGACTTCTTAGTTGCAGCATGCATGTGGGATCTAGTTCCCCAACCAGGGATCAAACCCCGGCCCCCTGCCTTGGGAGTGCGGAGTCTTACCCACTGGACCACCAGGGAAGTCCCTGAGGGGGCTTTGTTATTGTGTTTTGTTGTTGTTGTTAAGAGGATTTCAGGAGAAGTAGATATATTTAGGTACACTTTCTTGCACCTAAATATTAGGTGATTGATATCAATGATGTTAATCTGCTTTGTTTTATGGCACCTGGTCAGAAGGGACAGAGAAGATTTACCTACTTCCTCTCCCTGTGCTTCCTGGCTCCTTGAAGCATTGGAACTAAAAATCTGACGTCCTGGGTGTTTTCATGTAAGCATAAGTCAGTTTCTTTCCTTACTGTTTTTTCCCACAACTTCCCCTCTCCTTAACCTTTCTTCTTCCTCTTTTTGCCTTAAATCTTTCAGATTATCGAAGCATTCATTGGACAGATACTTAAGAGTCTAGTAAGGCAGATAAAATGTATACTATGAGTGTAAAGAGTAAGAGCTAGGAATACTAAAGACAGAGGGAAGGGTACCTGCTAGGATATGAGGAATTCAAGCTCTCGAGCTTACATAAATTGCTTTATCATATTAAATTACTATAGCAGGGACTTCCCTGGCAGTCCAGTGGTTAAGACTCCGTGTTTGCACTGCAGGGGGCACAGGTTCCATCCCTGGTCAGGGAATGCATGCTGTGTGGCATGGCAGATGTTTTAGAAAACATCTAAAAAAAATTACTATAGCAGTCATAGGCAGTTGTTACTTTTCCTTTTTATTCAAACATACGGGAGAGTGAATAAAACATATGCAGTTTAAAGAAAATTATAAAGTAGATATTTGTGTTGTCATTGCCCAGGCCAACAAACAAGAATTACCTCCCCATTACCTCACCCTCCCCTTGCCCTTGTCAACATATCCCACTCTGTGGAGGTGGCTATTATCCCGACCTTTTGTGACTGTCATTTTCTTGCTTTGCTTCATAATTTTAAATCCCAGGTCATATATCCTTAAACAATGTAGTGTAGTTTTCCTTGTTTTTCAACTTCATATGAGTACTTTATGTGATTTAAAAAATTTAGTTCAGCATTTGTGAAATTAATTCCAAGTTGTTGGCTGTCGTTCGTTAGATTTCATTGTGGTAATGTATTACAATGTATACTACAATTTAATCATTCTAGTTTTGATAGACATTTGAGTTGATTTCACTTCCTTGCTGTTATACAAATAATTCAGTGGTGAGTGCTCTTGTACCTGTTTCATGTATGCAAGTGCACAGATATTTCTGTAGAATTCCTAGGAATGGAATTGCTGGGTTGCGAGGTATGCACACATTCAACTTTGATAATGACAGAGTGTTTTTCAAAATTATTTCAGTTTATAATTCCAACATAATGAGAGTTCCCTTTGTTTTACATTCTCAGTACTTGGTATTGTCAGACTCTAATTTTTACCAATCTGAAAGGTGTGATGGTGTCTCATGGTTTGAATTTGCATTTCCATGATTACTAATGAAGTTGAGCATCTTTTCATAGTCATTTGAGTTTTCTTCCTGTGACGTACCTGTTCAAGTTGTTTGCCCAATTTTTTTGTTACGTGGTCTGTGGTTTTCTTACTGATGTTTAGAAATCCTCTGTGTGTGTGTGTGTGTGTGTGTGTGTGTGTGTGTGTGTGTGTGTGTGTGTGTGTGTGTTTGGCTGTGTTGCACGGCTTGCTGGATCTTAGTTCCCTGACCAGGGATTGAACCCAGGCCCATGGCAGTGAAAGCGTGCAGTCCTAACCACTGGACCGCCAGGGAATTCCCTATATGTGTTTTGGATAATAACACCTGTTTTTGGTGTGTTATTTCACTTTCTATGGTGCTTGTTGATCAATAAAAGTTCTCAGTTTTAATGTAGTTGAATTTATCAGCTTTGGCTAGTGCTATTTGAATCCTCTTAAAGAAACTCTTTTGTAGTCTGAGGTAAAGTAGTTCTCCTGTATCATCTTCTAAGAGCTTTTAAGTTTTAACCTTTCACAAATTTGGTCTTTACCTGGAATAGATTTTTATGGATAGTACGAGGTCCAACCTTATTCTCTCCCACCCCAAATGGACACTCAATTGTTCCAGCATTGATTTTGAAAAATTCATCTTTACTGATCTGCAGTGCCACATCTCACATATGTCCAGTATCCATATTTGCATACTTCTGTTACTGAACTTTCTTCTCTGTTCTACTGGTCTGTTTGTCTATTCCTGTACAAGTGACACACCATCTTAACTACTTATAGCTTTAGAAGTTCTGATACCTGGTAAGGCACGTCTCCCCAGTTTGCTGTTGTTTTTCAGGAGAGTCTTGGCTGTTTTTGGCCCATTACACTTTCATATATATTTTACTTTTTTTTTTTTTTTTTGCGGTATGTGGGCCTCTCACCACTGTGGCCTCTCCCATTGTGGAGCACAGGCTCCAGATGTGCAGACCCAGCAGCCATGGCTCACCTCCGCAGCATGTGGCATCCTCCTGGACCGGGGCACGAACCCGTGTCCCCTGCATCGGCAGGCAGACTCTCAACCACTGCGCCACCAGGGAAACCCTTCCACTTTACTCTTGTGAGAGTTTTGCCAATTTACAGTTTTTTCAGAAACCCACTTCTAGCTTTGTTGGCCCTTTTTATTTTATATTTTCTTTCTCATTTCTATTATTTTCTTTTACCTGTCCTAGTTTTACTTTCCTGTTTTTTCTATCTTCTTAAAAAGACAGTTCCCAAATTTTCACTTTTTTCTATTATACCTATTTAGAGTTATAAATTTCCCTATAAAGTATTGCGTTAGCTGCATCTCACAAGTTTTGAAATGTAATATTTTTGTTATGGTTTATTCAAAATATTTTGTTTACTTATTTTCCCATGGATTATTTAGGACTAGATTTTTAAGTTTACAGCTATGTGAGGATTTCCTACTATATTAGTTATCTATTGCAGCATAACAAGTTAAGCCCAAAACTTAGTAGCTTATTATTGTTTACAGTTTTTGTGGGTCAGGAATTCAGGAGTGGTTCAGCTTGGCAGTTTTGCCTGACTCAGTTCCTTGCCATATGGGTTTTTCCGTGGAGCTTTTTAAGTAGTTGTTAAGGTATGACTGCTAGAATTCCTGAGGGAGAAAGTGCTAGGTAGAAGCATGTTGCTGTTTATGATCTAGCCTCAGAAGTCACTCAGCCTCACTTCACTGCATTCTGTGGGATGGGATAGATATTGGTGTGAAAGATTCTATTTGTTACTCCTAGTCATTTTTTTGTTACTGATTTCTATATGTTTGAAAGAACATGTTATGATTTCAGTGCTATTTCTTTTCTTTTTCTGGATTTCCAATTTACATATATTAGATTTTCTCTCAGTCTCACGTTCCTTTTTTCTTTTTGAAGTTTTTTTCTTTAATAAATTTATTTATTTATTTTTGGCTGCATTGGGTCTTCTTTGCTGCACGCAGGCTTTAGTTGCAGTGAGCTGGGGCTACTCTTCATTTCAGTGGCTTCTCTTGTTGTGGAGCACCGGCTGTAGGTGCTCGGGCTTCAGTAGTTGTGGCACGTGGGCTCAGTAGTTGTGGCTCTTGGGCTCTACAGCACAGGCTCAGTAGCTATGGTGCACAGGCTTAGTTGCTCTGTAGCATGTGGGATCTTCCCAGACGAGAGATTGAATCCGTGTTCCCTGCTTTGGCAGGTGGATTCTTAACCACTGCTCCACCAGGGAAGTCCCTCTCACATGTTTCTTAACTTTTTTTCTGTGTTTTTCTTCTTTCACTGTGGGCAGTTTTTTCAGTTAGGTCTTTTAGTTCATTCATTTCAACTATTCCATTTTAAATTCCAGTTGTGTTTTAAAATTTTACAAGTTCTTTTTAGCTTTTAAAATCTTCAAAGTCATTTTTTATGGTTCTTGTCCCTTTCAGATATTTTCAGTCTTATTTATCACTTGAAACATTAGTAAGCAGTTGTATTTTCTGTGTGATCATATCCAATATCTGAAATCTTTGCATATCTGTTTCCATTCCTTGCTTCTTCTTATTCATGGTGCTTTGTTTCCTTCTTGCTTGGTTTAAATAATGTCTTTTCTTGGGACATTATTTGTGATGCTTGCACACGCGTCTTCTCGATGCCTGTAACCTGGGTTTTTTTTTGCGTCATTCAGGTAATATGAATTAAGGCAACAGATTGTGTGTGTGAGTGTTGAATGTATGTGTGTGTGTAGGATAATAGTAGCTGAGGTGGTCTTGTGTCTAGTGGTTACAATTCAAAGCATACTGTAGCCTGTGCTACCTGTTTTTGTAAGGTTACAAGCTAAGAATAGTTTTTACATTTTTATTTTTATTTATTATTATTTTAAAAATTTCTTTATTTTTATTTTTGGCTGCCTTGGGACCTTGTTGCTGGGTGCCAGCATTCTCTAGTTGCGGCGAGCGGGAGCTGCTCTTCGTTGCGGTGCGTGGGCTTTTCATTGCAGTGGCTTCTCTTGTTGCAGATCATGGGCTCTAGGCGCGTGAGCTTCAGCAGTTGTGGCGCACGGGCTCTAGAGTGCAGACTCAGTAGTTGGGGCACATGGACTTATTTGCTCCATGGCATGTGGGATCTTCCCAGACCAGGGCTCGAGCCCGTGTCCCCTGCATTGGCAGGTGTATTCTTAACCACTGTGCCACCAGGGAAGTCCTCTACATTTTTAAATGATTGGAAAAAAAGAATAATATTTTGCAACATGTGAAAATTATATGAAACTCAAATTTCAGTGTCCATAAATAAAGTTTTATTGGAACACAGTTGTGCTTATTTGTTTCTATATTGTCTGTGGTTGTTTGCATGCTACAACCACAGAATTGAGTGGTTACAACAGAGGTCAATATGACCTCCAGAGCCTAAAGTATTTATATCGGGCCCTTTACAGAAAAAATTACAACTTGTCAGGAACTCTCCTTTACAGCTAGCTCAGTGCCAACACAACTTTCCTTGCAGTTCTTGGGGGATAGGGTAGAATGGGACAGGTTTATTTTGGTTTATTTTATGAGTTTGAGTTTTATTGTATAGGGTCTCGTATCAGACTCACTTCCTAGCGTGGGTCCTGGGTTTGGCTTCTGTCTTTATGAGACTGTGAAAACCAAAGCCCAACCTTGGCTTCAGTCAGGGGTAACTTGGCTTCAGCATTCTGCTTACCTTTCTGTTTTGACCTTATAATTCTTATGTTTTGTCCTTATAATTCCTTACCATCTTGTTAACTCTTTGATACTTTTTAGAACATATATTTTCTATTTTATTAATTTAAACAATTTCAGTGGGTGTTTTGTTCTAAATAATTGGCCATATTATTGGAGATTGATATTCTTTTTGAATATTAAGAAATTAAGGCCCAAAAAACAATAAAAAAGAAAGAAATTAAGGCTCAGAAATAGCCCAAAAGTTATATTACTGGTAAGTAGCCGACAGAGACTTTGACTTTAGGAAGCTTATTTACCATCTAGGAGTGTGAGAAGTTAGGATTGTACATCATTTCCCATGTTCCTAATATAATTAGGATTTCTGCTACTTTGGCCATGCAGGAGAAATGTCTTAGTTACAGAGGACAAGAAAGGCAAAAATACTCATAAGCTCTTTGGCAGGGAAAACAAACAACCATATGCAGAAGTCAGAGAAATAAAAAATGTTGAGAAAGAAATGGAAAATTATTTTGATTATATAAAAGACAGTAAAATTTAGTAAATTTGCCATATTAACTGTATGAATCAAAGAAGAAAATAGGTCTTTTAATTTTGCACCTACTTTGTAGCAGTCATTTTTTATATATAGTATCACATTTAACTTCATAGCAACTGTGAGTTAGGTGATAATGTTGATTTAACAAGTATGCAAACATTTAGGGAAGGTAGTTTGTCATTAATTTACCCAGGATTATGCAGCTAGTAAGTGCTAAAAGTAGGATATGAACCCCCCTGTGACTGTAAAGCCCATGTTTTTTCTATACAATTAGATTGTAAAAAAAAACAGTCTCTAAATGGTTAATGGAGAGTGTATGAAAATATGTGGTTAACATTTCTATACTTACATGAGAATTCCTCAGGCTTTCATTTAGAGGTTAGTCTTATTTTAGACAATTCAAATAAGTAGTATTTGGTTTCTAAGGTCACATGGATTAGAAGCAGCAATGAGAAAAGAGGGGCATTTGTAGGTTTTTATGCTGACAGGGTGAAATTTTTTCTATAAACTAAAAGCCAATCTGGTGATACTGAGGATAGGGACAGACAGCCTTACTTTTTTTTTTTTACGGTATGGCCATTTTTTTTTTTTTAACATCTTTATTGGAGTACAGTTGCTTTACATTGTTTTGTTAGTTTCTGCTGTATAACAAAGTGAATCAGCTATATGTATACATCTTACTTTTATATATCAGTAGTTTCTATGAATATCACTATCATAAAAATTAACATATATTGCAGGAGTCCAAATTCTTTTTTTTTTAATATTTATTTAATTTATTTTTTTTGGCTGCGTCAGGTCTTCATTGCGGTGCGGGGGCTCCAGGGCGCGTGGGCTCTGTAGTTTGCGGCACGCAGCCTCTCTCGTTGAGGCGAGCGAGCTCAGTAGTTGTGGCGCGCGGGCTTAGTTGCCCTGTGGCATGTGGGATCTTAGTTCCCCGACCAGGGATTGAACCCACGTCCCCTGCATTGGAAGGTGGATTCTTTACTACTGGACTACCAGGGAAGTCCCAGGAGTCCAAATTCTTAAGAAACACATAAATTATGTTCAGTATACTGTTGTCCCTTGGTATCCACGGGGGACTGGTTCCAGACACTCGACCGTGGACACCAAAAGCTGAGGATGCTCAAGTTCCTTACAGTTGGTCTTCTGTATCTGTAGGTTTTGCATGTGTGGATACTGAGGGCCGACTGTATTCTGCTTAAAAGGATAATAAAGTGAGAAATACATTGTAGAAATAATTTCATCCAGAGAATTTGAAAACAGCAACTTCTGATGCTTAAAGAGCTGAAATTCCAGTTTATTGGGAAACTTGGATCTCTAGAATGACTTCTCTAAAAGTTCAGAATAGCTGACAATTGTCTCTTGTGCTAATAAGTAATTTGTCTTTGCTATCTATCTGATTCTAATTACAGTAAAATAATGATTAACTTGCACTTTTAATTTACATAAAACTAGTAACTCTTCATAAATATTCAGTCTTCATAAGTTATTAATTCAGCATTGTTATCTCACAGCTTAACAAAAGAGAGGTAAGATTGTTTAGAATCCCACTTGAAGTCATTCACATAATACAGTTATTTGACACATAATGATGGCACCTTTTTAAAAAGACCAAAACCCAAGAAAACTTTTAAGATTGAAGTTTTTTGTAAGTGGTCTGGCAACTCTGCTGTTGATAATGTCAAGGTCTTGAAGGAACAAAAATGATCAATTTTTCAATAATGTTTTGAGTCTCGAGGCAGTAAGGCAATATCTGATTAATATTTTGAAGCGTTAACTTAGTTGTTCAGTGTACCATTTTAACGAGAACAAAATTTTAGGCTTTATTGAGTAAGTTTATTGAGTAAGGGGTACTCTGTTCTCTGATCATACTTCTACCTTTGGAAGACTGTTGCTTTTGCAAAAATGCACATCACTGGTCAGAGAAGGGAGGCTGGATGACTGGATGAGTGAGCAGAGACATATCAGTGTAAATAGAAAGAACTCTTAGCACATGTTTTGTTGATGGGAACCAGCAAAGATGGACTCTCTTTAGATAGTGTGTGAAGAGCAGTCATTTTTCACTGTGATAAGCTACATAGAGTTAACATTTGAATTTTCTCAACTCAAGGATAGGTGCAACTGTCAGAAAAAAAATAACCTGTTGATGTGAGCAGTAAGATAAATAATCGACAGAAACCAGCATGTTACTGGTTTATTCAGTGACCAGAAGTACTCTCTCATTGGTTGGTGATGCTTCTAAATGCCTAATGTCAATACTACCAAGGCTGAAAAGTATACATGAAGCAGTTGGGAAAGGAGTGAGTTGGGAGGAGGGGGGAAGGTGTCAAGAGTGCCTGCCAGGCGGCAAATATGTCAGATGACAAATTTGATAGTGTATTGGCAAATAGACCTCTGGCAGTGGTAGATACTAAGAGTAGAGATCAGAGATGATCATAGTTGAGGGGATGGAACAGAAAGGACCTTGAGTATAATATTTGAAGCTCTGTTGGTAAAAGAAAGCCATACATATATGACACTAGGCACAGAGAACATTGTACTTATTAGACGATGGAAAAAAACTAGAGTTAGTATCCTGTAGAATTCATTATAATATGATGTCAAGTTAAGATTTATTAGTAATTGTGTACCAAAGATTGCTGTATGGTTGTATTAGTTTGCTAGGGCTGCCATAACAAAATACCATAAACAAAATTTCTGTGGCTTACTCAACAGAAATTTATTTTCTCACATCTCTGAACGTTGAAAGTCCAAGGTCAAGGTTTTGGCAGGTTTGGTTTCTCCTGAGGCTTCTCCTTGGCTTGTAGATGGCCACCTTTTTGCTGTGTCCTCACATGGCCTGTTCTCTGTGTGTGTGCATCCCTGCTGTCTTTTCCTCTTTCTATAAGGACACCAGTCCTATTGGATTAGGGTCCCACCCTGATGACCTCATTTAACCATAGTTATCTCTTTAAAGGTTTTATCTCCAAATATAGTCACATCGTTGGGGGGGGGTGGTTAGGGTTTCAACATATGAATTTTGGGGGAACACAATTTAGTCCATCAAAGAAGTAGTACCCAGACCACAGAACAGAATAGAAGCTAAATTTTTTCTAGAGAAAGGCATAGTGGAAAAGAATATAAGAAAGACAAGCATGGGATAGTCTTGAGGCATTGGTATATTGTTAGTTTATCAATGCTATAATAGCATATCTCAGATCAGTCCTTTGCATTCTGAAATATGGATGATGTTTAATGTTGTGTTAGAACTTCACTAATGTCCATCAGGGTGTCAGACTGTACATTAAGTTTTTTGTGGGTTTTTTTTTGAGGGGGAGGGGTCTAGGAGTCAGCTAAGTAGTGAAAGAGGAAGGTGCAGTGGAAGTACTGTAGTCGTTGTAGGGATGGAATTATTGATAAACTAGGAATCAGCCAATAGTACTTGTTCCTAGTGTGGTCAGTCACAGTTGAGTGAATTAAAATTCCTTATAGGTGTGGAAATCTTTTAAAATAAAGATCTATGTCCAATGTTAATTTACTCCAAGGCTGTTTATTCTTAAAGATTTAGAAAACATTTTGAAATTTTTCTTCAAATTCTGAAGCCTGCATTTAAAACCTAGAAATAGCCAGTTTAAAAAATTAATGTAGATTTTCTGAATAGAGATTAAGAGACACAGATTTAGGTGTGCCCCCACCCCCATCCTTCCATCCTTTTCCCTTCACAGTAGTGCTGTTTTCCCATATGATTAGCTCCCTAGCGCTGCTCTTGCAGTTTGGTACATGTTTTTTCAGATAGTTATCTATGTATTTACTTACATGCATATATATGCACTTGTAGAACATATATCATCTTGTTGTAAAACACATAAATGTATATGTCCTTTGTTCTATATGCATTTTCAAATAAGAGTTCTGAGGAACCATTTATTTCATTTTTGAAAATTAAGGTATGATTTACATGGATTAAAGTGACTGAATCTTAGAGTTTACAGGTTGATGACTTTATATAAATTTGTTACAAATTTATTTTTAATTAATAGACTTTTTTTTAAAAGCATTTTTAGGTTTACAGAAAAATTAAGCAGAAAGTACAGAATTCCCATACATCTCTTCACCCTATCCCTCCAGTTTCCTCTATTATTAACATCTTGCATTAGTGTGGTCTGTTAGTTACAAATGATAAGCCAGTATTGGTACATTATTATTATTAATTGGAGTCCATAGTTTACATTAAGGTTCATTCTTTTTGTTGTACATTCTGTGGGGTTTCCCCACCATTATAGTATACCAAATAATTTCACTGTCCTAAAATCTCCTGGGCTTCATTCATCTATTCATTCCTCCATCCCTCCTCTGAACCCCTGGCAACCACTGATATTTTTACTGTCTTTATATTTTTGCCTTTTCCAGAATATCATATAATTGAAGTCATATAGTATGAAGCCTTTTCAGATTGGATTCTTTCACTTAGTAATATACATTCAAGGTTCCTCTGTGTATTTTCATGGCTTGATAGCTCATTTCTCTTTATTACTGACTAGTAATACATTGTATAGGTACCATAGTTTGTTTACCCATTCACCTTTTGAAGAACATCTCGGTTACTTCCAAGTTTTGGCAGTTTTGAATAAAGCTGCCATGCACATTGGTGTCCAGTTTTTTGTTTGGACATAAGTTTTCAACTCATTTGGGTAAATACGAAGGAGTGTGATTGCTGGATTGTATGGTAAGAGTATGTTTAGTTTGTAAGAAAACTGCAAAACTATACTGTTTTGCATTTCCACCAGCAGTGAATGAGAATTCCTGTTGCTCTACATTCTCACTAGCATTTGGTGTTGACATTGTTTTGTTTTTTTGCCATTCTAATAGGTGTGTTATACTATCTCATTGTTTTGATTTTCAATTCTCTAATAACATATGATGTTGAGCATCTTTTTAGATGCCTATTTGCCATCTGTTTATCTTCTTTGGTGAGTGTCTAGATCTTTTACCTGTTTTTCCACCTTAATTGGATTGTTTGTTTCCTTGTTGTTAGGTTTCTAAGAGTACTTTATGTAGTTTGAATACCAGTCCTTTATCAGATATGTGTTTTGCAAAGATTTTTTTCCCCAGTCTGTGGCTTGTCTTTTCATTTTTTTAAGTGTCTTTTGTAGAGCAATATTTGATTTTAATGAAGTCCAACTGTCTTTTTTTTTTTTTCTGTGACTTGATATTGTATTTAAAAAGTCATTACCAGGACTTCCCTGGTGTTGCAGTGGTTAAGAATCCACCTGCCAGTGCAGGTGACACGGGTTCGAGCCCTGGTCCAGGAAGATCCCACATGCCACAGAGCAACTAAGCCTGTGCGCCACAACTACTGAGCCCACATGCCACAACTACCGAAGCCCACGCGCCTAGAGCCCGTGCTCTGCAACAAGACAAGCCACCGCAATGAGAAGCCCGCGCATCACAACGAAGAGTAGCCCCCGCTCGCTGCAACTAGAGAAAGCCTGCGCACAGCAACAAAGACCCAATGCAGCCAAAAATAAATAAATAAAAATAAATAAATTAAAAAAAAAAGTCATCACCAAACTCAAGGTTATCTAGGTTTCCCCCTATGCTGTCTTCTAGGAATTTTATAGTTTTTGTTTTATAGTTAGGTCTGTGACCCATTTTGAGTTAATTTTTGTACAAGGCATGAGGTTTATATCTACACTCTTTTTTTTCCTGCATGTAGATGTCCATTTATTTCAGCACCATTTTTTAAAAATTGATTTTTATTGAAGTATAGTTGATTTACAATGTTGTGTTAGTTTCTGCTGTGCAGCAGAGTGAATCAGTTATACTATACATATATCCACTCTGTTTTAGATTCTTTTCCCATATAGCTCATTACAGAATATTGAGTAGACTTCCCTGTGCTATACAGTAAGTTCTTATTAGTTATCAATTTTATATATAGTAGTGTATATATTTCAATCCTGATCTCCCAATTTATCCCTCCCCTCCTTTTCCCCCTTGGTAACCATAAGTTTGTTTTCTACATCTGTGACTCTATTTTGTTTTGTAAATAAGTTTATTTGTACCATTTTTTTAGATTCCACATATAAGCGATGTCATATGATATTTGTCTTTCTCTGTCTGACTTAATTCACTCAGTATGACAATCTCTAGGTCCATCCATGTTGCTGCAAATGGCATTATTTCATTCTTTCTCATGGTTGAACAATACTCCATTGTATATATGTACCACATCTTTATCCATTCCTCTGTTGATGGTCATTTAGGTTGCTTCCATGTCCTGGCTATGTGTATTCCAGCACCATTTGTTGAAAAGACTATCCTTTCTCCATCAAATTGCCTTTGCTCCTTTGTTAAAGATCTGTCGACTATATTTGTCTATATCTGGGCTTTCTTTTGTGTTCCATTGATCTATTTGTCCATTCTTTTAGCAATACCAACTGTCTTGATTACTGTAGCTTTATAGTAAGTCTTGAAGTCCTGTAGTTTGATTCTCCAACCTTGTTTTTCTCCTTCAATATTATGTTGGCTCTTCTGGGTCTTTTGCTTTCCATTTAAACTTTATAATCAGTATGTCGATATCCACAAAATAACTTGCTGGGATTTTGATTGGGATTGTGTGGAATCTATAGATTAATCTGGGGAAGGTTTGTTTCTTAATAATATTGAGTCTTCCTTTTCTTGAACATGGTATAGCTCTATGTTTATTGAGATTGTCTTTAATTTATTTGAGCAAAGTTTCATAGTTTTCATTTTAGAGGTCTTTCACACCTTTTTGCTAACTTCACTGCTAAGTGTTTGTTGTTTTTTGATTCTGTTGTAAATGGTATTTTTAAATTTCATTTTTCCAATTTTGTTGTATTAGTAGTTAGAGTTTACTTGATTTGTATATATTGACTTTGTGTCATTTGAACTTGGTAAATTAAATTGGATTCTCTGTGTATGGTCCTGTTATCTGAGGATAAAGATAGTTTTACTTCCTTCTCAATCTTTATGCCTTCAGTTCTTTTTCTTGCTTCATGGCACTGGCTACTACCTCCAGTACAGCATTGAACAGAAGTGGTGAGAGTGGACATACCTTTTTTGTTCCCAATATTTTCTGATACTCTTCATTTTTTCCTGCAGATCCAGACTTCCATTTGAGATTATTTTCTTTTGAGTCTGAAGAAATTCCTTTAGTATTTCTTGTATATCTGCTGGTGATGAGTTCTTTCAGCTTTTGTTTGTCTGAAAATATCTTTATTTTAACATTCATCTTTAAAGGATATTTCTTGCAAGGTTTAGAATTCTAGGTTGACAGTTTTTTTTTTTTCTTTCAGCGGTTGAAATACATTATCTGTTATCTTCTAGCTTTTATTGTTTTTGATGAAAAGTCAGCTGTCATTCTTGTTGTTAACCTGAATGTAAATTGTCCTTTCTTTGGATATTTTAAAGATTTTTTCTTTATTTTTGATTTTTTAAAGATTTATTTTAATTAATTAATTAATTTATTTATTTTGGCTGCGCTGGGTCTTAGTTGCAGCACGAGTGATCTTCTGGTTGCAGCATGCAGACTTCTTAGTTGCGGCCTGCAGCCTTCTTAGTTGTGGCATGCATGCGGGATCT
Organism: Pseudorca crassidens; assembly: GCF_039906515.1. Lineage (NCBI taxonomy): Eukaryota > Metazoa > Chordata > Mammalia > Artiodactyla > Delphinidae > Pseudorca > Pseudorca crassidens. The sequence goes on along the minus strand of NC_090296.1, from coordinate 119,703,946 downwards.
AGTTCCCCAACTAGGGATTGAACCCAGGCCCCCTGCATTGGGAGTGTGGAGTCCTACCCACTGGACCACCAGTGAGGTCCCTATTTTTGATTTTAAGAAGTTTTACTATGATGTACCTAAGTGCAGTTTTCTTTGTATTTATTTTGCTTGGGGTTTGCTGAGTTTTTTGGACCTGTGGACTTACTTTTACATCAATTTTGAAAAAATTCTGCCAGTTTCTTTTCAAATATGTCGTCTACCCTATTCTCTTTTTCATCTCTTTCCAGACTGTTTGATATTACTTAACAGATATCTGACTCTAATCCTGTACTTTTTTTTTTCTATGCTTTAGTTGGATAATTTCTATTGATTTCTTGCATTCAGTGATCTTTTCTATATCTTGTTTATTGTCAGGCCTATTCAGTGAACTTTTTGTTTCAGATATTGAATTTTTTTTTTTTTAGTTTGAGAATTTCCATTTGGCTCTTTTTTTTCCCCAGTGTTTTCATTTCTCTGCCGAAATATATTAAATCCATATTTTTCTCAAACATGTATTTATAAGATTTATTTTAAAGTTTTTGCTAACTCCCACATCTGGGTCATGTGTAGGTTTGTTTTGAATTTTTTCCCTTGCCTGTTGGTCACATTTTCATGATTCTTTGAATGTCCGTTAATTTTTATTGCATGTGAATATTATATGTAAAAAGAACAGATAGAATGAAGTTTATAACTGCTTCCTCCTGGAATAAAGCATGCTAACTCCTCAGATAGACCAAAAGGGTTAAGGGCTAATGTCTTCATTCTGACATAGAATTGAATTATAAATGGGCTGGATTATAGTTAATTTTGGTTTCCAGTGTTTTGAGGATGGATTCAATCTCCACCCTACAACAGAGCTTGGAATTTAAGTACGGCTAGATTCTAGAGATCTCTTTATAGCCCTGCACTTGGCTTACCACTCTCCAGAAGATCCCACTCTGCCCTCCTAGTCTACCCCTAAGTTTATGCGTGCTCCATACTCTCTGAAACCTTCCTGGGGAAGAATTTTTAGGTTGTGTTGATTTGTTCTGCTGTGGGATTCCTCTGGATTTCAGTCCATCTTATTGGTTGATAGAGTTGTTTGCCCCTTTGCTCACCATGGCATTAGAGTTGAAACTGGTCACTTGTTTCTTTACCTGAAAATGGCTTGTCCCTCTATGGATTTGAGTTTTTTTAGACTTCTTTGTGTTCTCAGCTTTCTGATGGGTTTAAAAAATTAATTTTGTCTAACTTTTAGTAGTTTGTCCAGATTTTTTCCTTTAATTTATGGTGGGGATGACTCTCTTTTATGATCTTATATATTCTAATTAGAAGAGGAAGCCTCAACATGATGTTATTTTATTAGTTGAGTTAAAAATTCGTTAGAAATTTTAGTAGTTTCTTCATTTACACAGTTGAAAAAGTGGTGTTCTATTAATTCCTTAGCAGTATCGACAAATTTGCTGGCATGTCCAAGTGCCTTAAGCTTTGCTTTCCTTTTTGTTTCCATTGAAGATGATATAAACGATATGGAGCATGTTTATTTTTTATTATAATTGGACAGGAATGGCTAGTCAAATCTAACTTTTCATCAGTTCATTTTTTTCCTGGATTTCAGCTTTTATGAGTAAAAGCCAGGTGTTATGAGGATAAAATTTTGTTTATGTCTGTTTTTGTGTTACAAGGGCAGAGTTGAGTATTTGGGAAAGAGACCTTATGACCTGCAAAGTTTAACATATTTACTGTCTATCCGTTTATGCAGAAAGTTTGCAAACCCCTGCCATGATTAAATGGCAGTCAATAATAACTGCCAATTAAATAGCTTGTCCCAGGTCACACAGCTACTTTGCATTAGCTGTCTTTAACTCTCCAGGGGGCTTTTCCTATAAAATCATTGCCATGGTGAACCATTGCTAAACAGTTAATCCCAGCTATAGTTTATGTATTTGTTTATTTCAAAGTGTGGCTCTTCCTAATCTAAATTTCTTCTTTCAGTTCTTCTGAGATTGTCATTGATATTTTAATTTAGATTCCCTTGAGATGTATATCTCAAAACACTACGCTGGATCTATGGAATAAATTTACTAGAGCAGGGGTTATGCCTAGATCTAATGGCTGTTGCCAAATGCATTACTTGGTTATGATTTTTCGATGTTCCATAAACCCTGATAATTGCAATGGTCAATTGGTTGAGTCAGGTACACTTTCTGATTCATCCTAGTTACAGGAGCCACTTAAATGACTTTAAAGTATCTGAGGCAAATGTTGCAAGTTGTTGATCTGTTATAGGTCTTATGGTCTTTAGAGGTAAATGCTGACTTAATGCAAGGTCATACCCGACAGGTGGTCAGCAGTGGTTTAGCTTTAACTTCTGGGAATAAGTGGTTCCTATATATCCACAATGTCTTAAATATTCATATTATTAGAGGATACTATAAAAATAGGTTACTAACCATGAATAATTTATAATAGGAAAGATAAGATGCCTGCTTCAGGTAACGGGTATGTAATGGGATGCTCAATAATAATAATAATACCTGCCAAAACTTATATGCTGTTACTATGTGCCAGATATTGTTTTAAATTCTTTTCATATGTTAACTATCTGTCACACTAACCCTATGAGGAAATTGAGGTACATTCCCAGACTCAACTAGCTACAATCATGAATCAAACACAGAAATGTTCACAAATGATTTCTGTGGTTTCATATCCATAGGTCATTTCTCTTATCTTTATCTGACTTCATGTGCTGCTTCTTGAAATACTTCTCTTTTCATGACCCTTCATGTGTCTGGTGGTTTTCCTCTACTTAGATGTATCATCTAGAGGAGGCTGTTTATCCTGTGTTCTTCAGTTTCCTCATTGGAAGATGGAGATAATAGGGCTTACCTTCACAAAGTTGTTCTAAGATTTAATGACTCAAATGAATAGTTTGGCACATAATAAGTATTCTAAGGGTTAACCATTATTACTATTATTACTACTACTGTTACTACTCTGTGTTTTTAAGTCATTAGCTGCTCTATTTTTGACTCTCATTTTTTCTCTGCTGGACCACTAAACATTGGTGACCAAAGGGCTTGGTCATAGTTTTTTTTCTCTATCTGCAGCCTGTGTGTGTGAGTTCATCTAGTCTGATTGCTTCAGATGCCATCCATATGCTAATAAGTACCAGATCTCTAGTCCTATTCTCATTTCTTTTACAGACTTGTATATCCATTTGCTTACATGATATTTCCTCTTGCCTATCCTCTAGGTATTTTAGAGTTAATATGGCCAAAGGCAATCGAAGCCATATTCCCCCCTCCCTCCCAAACAACAACAAAACAGCATCAACAAATGAATGTAAACAAACCTATTATACTCCCTTTTCCCCATTTTAGTAGATAGAACCACTGTTTACCTGGTTACTTTCAGTCAGATAAACCAGGGTGTTGTCTTTGTTCCCACATCTAATCCATCAGTGAGTCCAGAATGCATACCCAATCTGTCTACGTCTTTCTGTCACCATTGCTACTACTCTATCCATCAACCATTATCTTTTGCCCGGGCTACTACAGACAGCCTCCTAACTGGTCTCCCTGCTTCTGCCCCTTCCTCCCTCTGTCCTTTAATCCACTTTCTTTAAAGCAAGTGGAATAATCTTTTAAAAACATAAATCAGGTTGTATCATTCCCTGTATATAAAAACAAAACAAAACAATACAATACAATACCCTAGGCTTTCTATTACGTTTAGAATAAAATCCCAGACTGCAAGGTACTATACAATCCAGTCCCTTTCTACCTCTGACCTCATCTCTGATCATTTTCCTCTTTGAATACTTTGCTTCAGCCACACTAAGCTCTTTTCTGTTCCTCAACCATGCCAAGTTTGTTTCTGATTTTGCACTACCTATTCCTCTTAGCTTCGAGCATTTCTCCCATATGTTAGAATAGTTGGCTCCTTCATTGTCCTATAGGCTTCTTACCACCTCCCAGAAGCTCCCTGAATGCTACTGATAACTAAAATAACACACTTAAGCCCTCTAGTATAATGATAGACAAACTACTGCCCACAGGCCAAATCCGGCAGGTGGCCTGTTTTTGTATTGTCTGAAAGCTAAAAATGGTTTTTACATTTTTGAACCTTTAAAAGAGCGAAAGAAAACCACAAAAAACCTGAGTATGTGACAAAGGCTATATGTGATCCACAAAGCATAAAATATTTACTATCTGGCCCTTCACAGGAAAAGAACTTCTAGCTATAAAAAATTACTTTGTTCATTTGTTTCCTTGGTAATTTTTTTTTTGTTCTCAGAGTGTTTAATTGTTGAAGAGTTTTGGCAAGTTGGCTAAGTTGTCTGGAATGAAGGAATCGAGCAACAATAGTTAATAAAAGGAACATTAGAATCATTGTTAAAAGGATAGAAAAGTAGGACAGATAAAAAATGTAGTAGGGACAAAGACTGAAGAGTCTGTGGACTTCTTTCAAAGTGGACAAGAAGAGATAGTCTGTTCAAAGGATCTACTGCTTCTGAAAGCCCCTCAAAATATGGAGGACTCAAATCTGAGTTTAAAGTATACCTGTGAAACTATTCAAGTGCTTGAGAGTATGCACATCTGAAAGGCCACTAAGTACCTGGAGGATATCATATTACAAAAGGATGTGTTCCATAGACAAAGTATAGTAGAGTTGAAAGATTCCAAGGCCAAAATAAGTGCTGAATTTTGGTTGCACAAACTTAAGCATGTGGAAAGTGATGCTGAGTCTCAGTATTTTGATGTGCATTTTGTAGTGATTGAGTATATCTTGTCAACAAGATCTCCAAAATATGCAGACATCTATGGAGCTCCTAAGTGGATCAACCTGTAGATGAACTTCCCTAGTATCTGATTATCGTTGAAAGTCAAAGGGAGAGGTGCTCAAATGAAGGATATCTTGAAAGAAATAAAAATTTGTAAATATGTAAATAAGAAAAAGACAAAGTCTCTCTTTGTTTTGCTTATTCCCGTATTTACTGCTGGCTATAAGTAATATATGTTTCTACTCTTTATTACATTCTTTTCCTACTCTCCTGTCTACTTTAACAGCCGGATAGTGGTTTATCACAAATTATATAATTACTTATGAACCTCTATTATATTATTGATTCTGTTGATGGGGGCATCATGAGGTACAGCCCTTTGTTTCACGTATTTATTCAACAAACATTTTTTGAGTTTCTACTAGGTACTAAACGTTGTGTAGCAGATATAAAGACAAAGAAATACTCTGCCCTTAACAAGCCTATAGACTAGTAGGGGAGACTACCAAATATGAACTGAGCAATTAGGTATACCATTTGGAGTTCATTGGCAAGGCTAAGCTCAAACATTACTATTGCAAAGAAGCCTTCCTTAGGACCCTAGTCCCTATGTCAGAGAAAACCTAATGCTGAGACTTGATCTCTGTTCTCTAAAAGCTTATGATTTCATAGAGAAAATATGATATGTCCCTTATCAACTATAATGTAAGGCAGTTTATGACAGGCAAAGTAGCATAGTAGTTAAGAACCCAAATTCTATGGCTAGACCACTGAGGTCCAAATCTTGGCTCTGCCATTTACTAACCTATAACCTTAGACAAGTGGCAACCTCCATGTGCTTCAAATTCTTCATTTGTAAAACAGGGATAATAATAGTATACATTTAATTAGGATTGTTATGAGGATTAAGTGATTTAAGCACATAGTAAATGCTATATGAGTGTTTATTGCTATTATTATTAATTATTATCATATTTCTTATTTGTGCTAAGTTGCTAAGCAAATTGTTTGAGAAATTGGGGCCTGGCTTCTAACTCCAGATCATCCATGTACTGATTATATTATCTTGGGAACATCATATAACCTCTCTGGAATTGGTTTCTTCATCTGTAAATGAGGATAATAGCGTACATTTCTTATTAAATGAGGTAATACATATAAAACACACAGCACAGTGTCTAACTATATGTTCTCAATAAAGAGGAGATATTTTTCTTAAAGCTATGAATGAAATAAAGGAAATGTTATGGAATTTCACTTCGGAGAAGTGAAGTACTGTTGAGATGTAGAACACATTCCTGAGCTCATAGGAGTCACTAAATGCATGTTCACTTAATCGTTTATTTAGAGAATGGGAGCCTAGGGGGAAAGCTGTTTGAAATACAGGTTTCTGTCCATGAGGAGCATGGAGAGATGATTTGATAATCGTGTAGGCAAATATCATTGACCTAGTAAAAGGAAACTTCAACATAAATGACTAGAAAAAGTCACTTATAGTTTTCTTGTCTATATACAAATAGGATTTTTGTGTTTTCATTAAGAATTCTAAAAAATTATAGGATTCTTAGTTTTTCTGTCAAACTATGCATTGTTTTGTAACTATGAGTAAATTTGAGGGAGTTTCTATAGAGTAGAAAATTTGCTGAGTAAAACAATATACATTTTTTATAGCCTTAAAAGATTTTTATTGGAATAAATAGACATTTAGAAGTTTCTGAAATTTTATTAATTAAATATATAAAGCACAGGCGCTTCATAAGTACTCCATTCATATTATGTTGGTGTATTAAGAAAAAAATGTAATTTTACAAAGAATCGAAATTTATCTTGTAGAGGGAGAGATTTTAAGTTGTTTAAGATTCATGTTTTGGTTATAGTCTAGTCTTCACATGGTGTCCCTGTAGAATGGCAAAAGGTCCATTATTCTGAAACTCTTAAAATACAGTTGACCCTTGAATAACATGGGGCTTAGGGGTGCTGACCCTCTGTGCAGTTGAAAATTCGTGTTCTAGGGTATAGTTCATCCTCCATATCTGTGATTGCTCCATATCTGTGGTTCCATTTCTGTGGATTCAACCAACTTTGGGTCATATAGTACTGTAGTATTTACTGTTGAAAAAAAGTCTGCACGTCAGTGGATCCGCACAGTTCAAACCTGTGTTTTTCAACATCAAGTGTAACATTAAAAAAAATAAATCTTTGGGAACCACAAGAGATGCCCAATTGCTGAAACAATCTTGAAAAAAAAGAATAAATCTGGAGTTATCACATGCCCAGACTTCAGACTATATTACAAAGCTACAGTAATCAAAACAACATGGTACTGGCACAGAAACAGACTCATAGATCAGTGGAACAGAATAGAGAGCCCAGAAATAAACCCACACACTATGGTCAATTAATCTACGACAGAGGAGCCAAGAATATACAATGGAGAAAAGACAGACTCTTCAATAAGTGGTGCTGGGAAGGCAGGGCAGCTACATGTAAAAGAATGAAATTAGAACATTCCCTTACACCATATACAAAAATGAACTCAAAATGGGTTGAAGACCTGAATGTAAGACCTGAAACCATAAAACTCCTAAAAAAGAACATAAGCAGAACACTCTTTGACATGAATCATAGCAATATTGTTTTGGATTTGTCACCTAAGGCAAAAGAAACAAAAGCAAAAACAAACAAATGGGACCTAATTAAACTTAAAAGCTTTTGCATAGCAAAGGAAATCATTGATAAAATGAAAAGACAACCTACTGAATGGGACAAAATGTTTGCAGATGATATGACTGATAAGGGGTTAATAACCAAAATATATAAACAGCTCATATAACTCAATATCAAAAAAATACAACTCGATTAAAAAATGGGCAGAAGACCTGAATAGACATTTTTCCAAAGAAGATGTACAGATGTCCAAGAGGCAAATGAAAAAATGCTCAACATTGCTAATCATTAGAGAAATGCAAATCAAAACCACAATGAGGTATGTGTAACTGATTCACTTTACTGTACAGCAGAAACTAACAACATTGTAAAGCAACTATAGTCCAAAAAAAATTAATTTAAAAATTAAAGAAAAGACAATGAAGTGCCACCTCCTACCTGTGAAAATAACTATCATCAAAAAGTCTATAGGACTTCCCTGGTGGCGCAGTGGTTATGAATCCACCTGCCAATGCAGGGGCACAGGTTCGAGCCCTGGTCTGGGAAGATCCCACATGCCGTGGCGCAACTAAGCCCGTGCACCACAACTACTGAGCCTGTGTGCCACAACTACTGAAGCCTGCATGCTTAGAGCCTGTGCTCCACAACAAGAGAAGCCACTGCGATGAGAAGCCCACACACCACAAGGAAGAGTAGTCCCCACTCACCGCAACTAGAGAAAGCCTGCACACAGCAATGAAGACCCAACGCAGCCAAAAAAATAATAAAGTCTGTAAATGTTAGCAAGGATGTGGAGTAAAGGGAACCCTAGTGCACTGTGGTGGGATTGTAAATTGGTGCAGCCACTATGGAAAACAGTATGGAGGATTCTCAAAAAACTAAAAAAAAACTGCCTTATGATCTAGCAGTTTCACCCCTGGGTATATATACAAAGAAAATGAAAACACTAATTTGAAAAGGTACATACATCCCAATGTTCATAGCAGTATTATTTACAATAGCCAAGTTGTGGAAGCAACCTAAGTGTCTATCAACAGATGAATGGCTAAAGAAGATGTGGTTTATATATATGATGGAATGTTACTCAGTCATGAAAGAGAATGAAATACTGGCATTAGCAACAATGTGAATGGACCTAGAGGGTATTATGCTTAGTGAAATAAGTCAGACAGAGAAAGACAGTACTTTATATTATCACTTATATGTGGGATCTAAAAAATAAAACAAACTGATGTATATAACAGAAACAGACTCACAGATATAGAGAACTACTAGCGGTTACCATGGTGGATGGGAGGAAGATAGAGGTATGGGATTAAGAGATACAAACCACTGTGTATAAAATAAATAAACAATGGGACTTCCCTGGTGGTCCAGTGGTTAAGAATCTGCACTTCCAATGCAGGGGCACGGGTTCGATCCCTGGCCAGGGGGAGCTAAGATCCCGCATGCTGTGTGGTATGGCAAAATAAATAAATAAAATAAACAAGCGACAAGGATATATTGTATAGCACAGGGACATATAGCTCTTATTATATAATTTAACTATAAAAATGTTGAATCACTATGTGATTATATGCCTGAAACTAATATAATATTTTAAATCAACTATACTTCAATAAAAAAATAAATCTTCAGAATAATATTTAGATGCTAATTTTCCACTTCCTCAAGGTATTTAGAGATTATGGTAAGTGTAATTTTGAGACATTATTAACTTAGCAGTAGTAACTGCAATATCAGACTGATATTTATTACATGGAATACCATTTTAACTTCAAATAACCAATCTCATTATTTATGCTAAAGTTTTTCCTCTTTTTTTAAAAAAATTTTATTTATTTTTGGCTGTGTTGGGTCTTCATTGCTGCGCGTGGGCTTTCTCCAGTTGCAGCGAGTGGGGTCTACTCTTCATTGCGGTGCGTGGGCTTCTCATTCTGGTGGCTTCTCTTGTTGTGGAGCATGGGCTCTAGGCACATAGGCTTCGGTAGTTGTGGCACGTGGGCTTAGTAGTTGTGGCTTGCCAGCTCTAGAGCGCAGGCTCAGTAGTTGTGGCGCATGGGCTCAGTTGCTCCGCGGTATCTGGGATCTTCACGGACCAGGGCTCGAACCCATGTCCCCTGCGTTGGCAGGCGGATTCTTAACCACTGTGCCACCAGGGAAGTCCCTTTCCTCTTTTTTTATTGAGATGTAGCATATAGCAAGTGCACAAGTATTCAGTGATCACAGTTTAAAAATTCTAGGTATATACCTGCTTATGTACCATCTAAATCAAGATACAGAATGTTTATAAAACTCCATAAGGCTTCCTTTCGTGCCCTGCCTCCAAAACTCCTTCTCCCCTAAAGAGAATCATGCTTCTGAAGTTTATAACCATAGATTTATTTTGTCTGTTTGTGAACTTCATATAAATTGGATAATTTAGTATGTATCTTTTTGTATCTGTTTTTTTTTCACTCAGCAAAAAAGTATTTGGGGACATTTGCAAGAAAAAATCATTACAAAACACATAGTTTGCGTAGTTTACAAATATTTGCATATCTAAATAAGTTACATGTATGTTTATATACATAAGTACCTAATTTTTTTTTTTTTTTTTTTTTTGCGGTACGTGGGCCTCTCACTGCTGTGGCCTCTCCCGTTGCGGAGCACAGGCTCCAGACGCTCAGGCTCTGCGGCCATGGCTCACGGGCCCAGCTGCTCCGCGGCATGTGGGATCTTCCCGGACCGGGGCAAGAATCCGTGTCCCCTGCATCAGCAGGCGGACTCTCAACCACTGTGCCACCAGGGAAAACCCATACGTACCTAATTTCATGGCACTTTGCTTTATTGTGCTTCACAGATACTGAATTTTTTACAAATTGAAGTGGCCACTGCATTAAAGCAAGTTTATTGGCACCATTTTTCCAACAGCATGTGCTCACTTTGTGTTTCTGAGTCACATTTTGGTAATTCTCTCAATATTTCAAACTTTCATTATTACTGTATTTGTTATGGTGCTCTGTGATCAGTGACCTTTGATGTCACTATTGTAATTGTTTTGGGGCGCCACAACCACGCCCACACAAGACAATGAACTAATCGGCATATGTTGTATGTGTTCTGGCTGCTTCACCGATTGGACGTTCCCCCCGTCTCTTTTCCTCTCCTCAGGCCTTCCGATTCCCTGAGATATAAAAATATTGAAATTACGCCAATTAATAACCCTACAGTAGCTTCTAAGCGTTCAAGTGAAAGGCAGGGTCGCACGTCTCTCACTTTAAATCAAGAGCTAGAAATGACTAAGCTAAGCGAGGAAGGCATGTCGAAAAGCTGAGATAGGCTGAAAGCTAAGCCTCTTGTGCCAGTTAGCTAAGTTGCGATTGCAAAAGAAAAGTTCTTGAAGGAAATTAAAAGTGCTACTACAGTAAACATCACAAATAAGAAAGCAAAATAGCATTATTGCTGATATGGAGAAAGTTTTAGGGGTATGGATAGAAGATCAAACCAGTTACAATTCCTTTAAAACAAAGGCCAATCCAGAGCAAGGCCCTAACTCTCTTCAATTCTGTGAAGGCTAAGAGAGGTGAGGAAGCAGCAGAAGAAAAGTTTGAAGCTAGCAGAGGTTGGTTCATGAGGTTTAAGAAAAGAAGCTGTCTCCATAACATAAAAGTGCAAAGCAAAGCAGCAAGTGCTCATGTAGAATTTGCACCAAGTTATCCAGAAAATCTAGCTAAGGTAATTAATGAAGGTCGCTATGCTAAACAACAGATTTTCAATGTAGGTGAAATAGCCTTCTATTGGAGGAAGATGCCATCTAGAACTTTCATAGCTAGAGAGGAGAAGTCAATGCCTGTTTTCAAAGGACAGGCTGACTCTTGTTAAGGGTTAATGCAGCTGGTGACTTGAAGTTGAAGCCCAGTGCTTATTTACCATTCCAGAAATTCTGGGGCCTTTGAGAATTATGGTAAATCTACTCTGCCTGTTCTCTAAAATGGAACAACAAAGGCTGGATGCTGTCACATCTGTTTATAACATGGGTTACTGAATATTTTAAGTCCACTGTTGAGACCTGCTCAGAAAAAAAGATTCTTTTCAAAATATTACTGCTCACTGACAGTGCACCTGGTCATCTAAGGGCTCTGATAGGGATGTATGAGATTAATGTTGTTTTCATGCCCCCTACACAACGTCCATTCTGCAGATCAAGGTGTAATTGTGACTTTCAAGTCTTATTATTTAAGAAAAACATTTCATAAGGCTCTAGCTGTCATAGTGATTTCCTCTGATGGTTCTGGGAAAAGTCATTTGAAAACCTTCTGGAAATGATTCAGCATTCTAGATGCTATTGAGACCATTTGTGATTCATGAGAAGATGTCAACACAGAAGTTTGGAAGAATCAGATTCCAACCCTCATGGATGACTTTGAGAGGTTCAGCACTTCAACAGAGGAAGTAATTGCAGATGTGGTAGAAATAGCAAGAGAATTAGAATTAGAAGTGGAATCTGAAGATGTGACTGAATTGCTGCAATTTCATGGTGAAGCTTGATTGGCTGAGGAGTTGTTTCTTATGGATGAACAGAAAGAAAGTGGTTTCTTGAGGTGGAATCTACTCCTGGTGAAGATACTGTGAAGATTATTGAAATGATAACAGAGGATTCAGAACATTACATAAACTTAGTTGATAGAGCAGTGGCAGGATTTGAGAGGATTGACTCCAATTTTGAAAGAAGTTCTGTGGGTAAAATGCTGTCAAACAGCATTGCATGCTACAGAGAAATCGTTCATGAAAGGAAGTCAATCGATGCAGCAGACCTCATTGTTGTCTTATTTTAAGAAGTTGCCATAGTCACCCCAACCTTCAGAAACTACCACTGTGATCGATCAGCAGCCATCAGCATTGAGGGAAGACCCTCCACCAGCAAAAAGATTACAACTTGCTGAAAGCTTCAGTGATGGTTAGCACTTTTTTTTAGCAATAAAGTAGTTTTTAATTGAGGTCTGTACATTTTTTAGACATAATGCTGTTGCACACTTAATAGACTATAGTATAGAGTAAACGTAACTTTTATAGCAACGGGAAACCAAAAAAATCTTTGTGACTTGCTTTATTGTGATATTCACTTTATTGTGGTGGTCTGGAACCGAAAACTGCAATATCTCCAAGGTGTGTCCGTATGTGATTATACGTTAGTATGGTAATAAATATATTTATTTGTAGAACATTTCAGTTGTAAGTACTAAAAAATGAAGAAACATGAATATTAGCTCTTGAGTACCGCTTTCCCGGAGTCATTTTTCTAAAATAAGTTCAAAATGTTTAATAGTTCTCTCACCATGAAATTTATAGCAGTACACAAATCAGTAATGTTTTCTCAAATGGACCCTACCTTGATAGTAGAATGTTCTTCTTTCAAAATGTACTGGTGAGGCTCTTGCTTTGAGTGAAGCTGTAACAAAGCTGGATTTTTATTTTTCAGATATACGTTTGCCTGATTCTGTCCTTCCAGTCCTCTTGTCACTGAGTGATAATATATGATCCTGCTTGCTAACGTTCATAAATAGATCCCTATGATAAAGCAAGTATAAAGAGAAAGGACACTTCTTTTTTATTCTTGAAAAATAACTGATAAAAAAGTAAAAGCAACAATGCATATTTTTTGAAAATTAAGTTTTATTAGCACAAAGACAGAACACTGCATTAAAAATCTTTAGTTATTTCTTTTTATCTTTTTTTTTGCTGAACTTCTGATTTAAAGGAAACTGTATTCCGAACTCTGTTTCCTTCACCATAGTTTTCCTCTATAATTAGTCTCTTCTAACTCAGTCCAGTGGATGTCATAAGCTAGCCTATTCTGAACCACACCCTACTGACCACAGCAACTGTCTCACCACATTGTTTTTCTCTGTTAGCATGTACTTTTGAAATAACTACTTTGGGATAGGGCATAAAAAGAATATTAAATAATTTTCTTTATGAAAAATATAGCAATATCTGACGCTATATAAGTGCCAGTAATTCCTAATATGCATAGTTTTATTTTATTTTTAAAATTAGTCATTTATCCCCATATCATTATTGAGTAATCCCTTTTTCTCTGCTGATTTGAAATATTTATTATCAATTTTATAGATTTTTTTTTTTTGCTCTTTAAGCCTTAATTTTCTATTTTGAAAGGTAATAGTTTGTTTCCTGTCTCAGAGAATTGCTGTTCAACTCAAATGAAGTAATGCATGTCAGACTTAATTTTGGTGAACACTATAAAAGGAAAATTTGACGATTTCCCCAAAGCCTAATATTGTGGTTCATTTTATATATATGTATACTTTTATATACAATTTTGTAGTTTATGTTTTTTTCATTTGACGTTATATTGTACATCCCTTGCCATATTTCTGCATGGTTGGCATTGCAAGTATCCTTCACTATCTAAATCTGTTTAATTCTTCAGTTTTGATAGTGGATTTGGATGTCCAGGGGGGTACTGCCTTATTTGAATTTATTTGGTTATGCAAGTGGATAGCAAATAGCATGATAGTGAAGGAAATATCCAGAAGTGTATTCAAATATATTTGGTTCCTGAGTTTAGATTGTGAGATTTTGGATATGAGGAATTGTATAACAAGGGATGCCTATATTATCAAAGGATATTATACTAAACCTGTTGTAGTGGGTTCTTTTGTTGACAGAGAACAGAAAAACCCCACTCAGAGTGGCTCAGGGAATAAAAAGGAATTGATTGGCACACTTAACAAGAGGTTCAGTGGTTGAGTTTATCTGAGGCACAGCTGGATTCAGTGGCTTAGTGTTGATAAGGTTTTGCTGTGTGTTGAGTTAGTTCATTTCTTTTACTGCAGAGAGGCTTCTTCTATGCATTCAGAGAAGACGACTGCCAATAGCTCTAGATTTACATTTTTCTAGATTAGCAGCCCTAGTAGCGAAAAAAAAATGCTTCTTTCCTAATAGTTACAGCATATTTCCAGTAGGGAATCTCAGTAAGCAGCCACTGTCACTAGGGGGAATGGAATAAACTGATTGGCTAGGCCTGGGTCACAACTAAGTGGGGGGTGAGGGTCACAACTAAGTGGGGGGTGAGGTCAGTCCATTCAAACTGTGTCATATGACAAGGGAGGAGGAGTAGTTCTTCAAAGGAAAACACATTACTTTCACCAGAAGAAGGTATAGATTACTTACGGGACAGACTAAACCAATAGATGTCCGTATACCTATGCTATAGTGTGTCATACGATGACTCATTTTTTCCATCACCCTTTCTTTAGTTGAAATACTACAAGATGTTTTTTCTTTCAGCACCAAATTTGGCTTTTAGTTGGTATTGATATACTATAGGTTAAAATTGGGCTGGGACTTCTCTGGTGGCGCAGTGGTTAAGACTCCACGCTCCCAATGCAGGGAGCCTGGGTTCGATCCCTGGTCGGGGAACTAGATCCCACATGCATGCCGCAACTAAGGAGCCTGCAAGCTGCAACTAAGGAGCACGCCTGCTGCAACCAAGACCCAGCACAACCAAATAAATAAAATTAAAAAATAAATATTAAACAAAATTGGGCTCCTATAGCCTATCTAGTGATAAATATCAGCTAACATGTACTTTTTTTTTTTAAGTCTTTATATTGAATTTGTTACAATATTGCTTCTGTTTTACGTTTTGGTATTTTGGCCGCGAGGCATGTGGGATCTTAGTTCCCCAACCAGGGATCAAACCCCCACCCCCTGCTTTGGAAGGTGAAGTCTTAACCACTGGAGCGCCAGGGAAGTCCCTAACATGCACTCTTGTCACATCTTACCTGAAAAGCTGTTCCTCAACCCATCCTTTTTTTTTTGTTTTTTTAATTCTTTCAGAAAAAGTGTTTTTCTTTCTGTGAGAGTTACCTGTCTGCCTTTGACCTAAATCTTATTTTGTCTTGCTTACCAAAGAACCTTGGCTCATCAGACCTTCATTTTTTTAAGTTCTCAGTTCCTTTTTCTCTGCTTGATTCTATTTATAACCATAAAGGTGTGCTGCCGAGCCCCCTAATAAACATTTCACTCATACTTCTTCTCCTTTGATATGAGCAACACCTGCTGGTCTACTTGCCAATCTGTCACTTCCTGTTTAACTTCTTACAGTCCTTTTCTATTTTCTACTTTTCAGGGTCACCAGTGATATCCTGAGACCTTTGTCTCAGGTGTAAACCTAGTCTTACAGTATGTAAGGGCTATAAAGGGCCTTAGAGATATTTAACTCAACTTTCTTTTTCCGTTTTGCTTGAAGTTATTTTGATTATACCAACTTTCTTTTGGCTAGAATTTACATGGTATATCTTCTTTTTTATTTTTTTTTAACTTTCAGGTTCTGTATCCTCATATTATACATGTGTGTCTATTGAAAACAGCACAGAGGTGGATTTTAAAAATCTGCTCTGGCAATCTTTGTCTTTTAACTGGAGCATTCACACTTAATACAGGTACTTATATATTTAGTATGCTTTCCATTTGCTCCATCTGTTCTAAATGCCCCCCTTGCCCTCCTTTATATTGATTATTTTTTATCATGCCGTATTTTCATTCTACTAGTTGTGAAGTTATACTTTTTCCCTATTTTTTTTTAGTGGTTATCCTAGAATAGGGGTTGGCAAATGTTTTCTTTTAAGGGCCTCATAATAGACATTTTTGGCTTTGTGGACTATATGGTCTCTGTCATAACTGCTCAGTTCTGCCACTGTAGTGCAAAAGCATCCATAGGTAATAGGAAACAGTATAAATTATAGAGGACTAGATGTTATCATCCAGATAGATGAGCACTGGGTTGAGACCAGAAACTGGGAGAATATTTTTATCTTTAAAGTGAGGTAGTGGAAGAGGAACTGTAAGATTGATTCAGAAAAAGAATCAACCTATCAGGAAGATTACAAGAAAAAGAATTGTCATGTGAGGGCAGTTTTAAGAATGAGAAGATGGCCACATTAGTCAAACGCTACAGTGTGGTGTGTTAAGATGAGGCTTGAGAAAAGACCTTTGGATTTGGCAACGTTATGGTAATTGGT
Source organism: Pseudorca crassidens (assembly GCF_039906515.1). Classification (NCBI taxonomy): domain Eukaryota; kingdom Metazoa; phylum Chordata; class Mammalia; order Artiodactyla; family Delphinidae; genus Pseudorca; species Pseudorca crassidens. Next base: position 119,687,464 of record NC_090296.1, on the reverse strand, counting down.
GACGTTTTTAAAGAACATTGGCAGTAGCTTGCTATGTGGAAAGGGTGGTAAGGGAGTGGAAAGTGGATATATAGACCACTGATTCCCAAATGCTGTTCTCTGGACCAGCAACAAAACAATTGCCTAGTTGTCCCAACCTCAGAACCATTATTGGGCCTAGAAATGTATATTTTTAAAATTTCCCTAGATGATTCTGATAAACACTCACGGATTGCTGTCAAGATGTATTTAAGAGTGATTTTTTTTTTAATTAAAAAAATTTTTTTTGGCCATGCTGCGCAGCTTGCGGGATCTTAGTTCCCCAATCAGGGATCGAACTGGGGCCCCCTGCAGTGGGAACTCAGAGTCCTAACCACTGGACTGCCAGGGAATTCCCTGCGAGTGATATTTTGAGGCAACCCCTTCTTTCTAAACACAAAGCAAAGACTGATAAAGTAACAAAAAGAGAAAACTGAATTGACATAAATGGGGCTCAAAAAGGTAAGCATTTCTATTTTGGAAAGAGAATAGAACACAAAGCAGTGACTGGGGCTTATGTCTGGGAGCTTGCAGGGAAAGCATCTGAGGTTTTGGCCTCTGAGATAATGTGGAAGTGTCATTGGAATTGGGCTCACTGTTGGTAACCATGGGCCAGGGTAGGTAGGGCTTCTCTATTGAAAAAGGTATTTCTGAGTTTAGCTCTGGGGCTGCCTTTTTTTTTTTTTTTTTTGGCCATGCTGTGCAGCATGCAAGATCTTAATTCCCCGACCAGGTATCGAACCTGTGTCTCCTGCATTGAGAGCACGGATTCTTAACCACTGGACTGCCAGAGAAATCCCCTGGGGCTGCCATATTATTCACCTTTATAGATCAGACTACAGTTATGCAGTGCATCTCCTGAAATAGTACACAGCACAGCCTGCATGACTGTAAGGAATAGCTTTGCTGCTTTCTATTGCCAGAAGCCACAGTTTATACGAGGCTTTATACCTACGGATTCAGGGGAACACAAACATAGCTTTACAGCTAGAAACCTCCTAGCTTAGAGCATATTCTTACTGTTACTGCAGGACAGATCTCCTGATTTGAATAGGCCAACTGTAAGAAAAATATTTATGAGATAACTGGGGAAATCACACACTGACCAGTCGTATTAAAAAATATTAATTTTTAAAGGTGTGATTAATGGTATTGTGGCTTTGTTTAAAAAAAGTAGTAAATAGTGGGTTCTTAGTAAATGCTGGTATGAAAAACAAAAGTCTTCCATCAAAAAGTTCACCTCTAAAGCTAAGTTCTCAAACAAATTAAGTCATCTAATGCTGAGAAACATAAGAAATAAAATCAACAATCAGAAGAGCAGTTCACGCTGATGACATTAAAATATGAGTCTGAAAAATATCAGATTATATATTATTTAGGATTTTCAAGGAGGTAAGTAAGTGAGTAGTATCTCTAAAAACTATATGACATACAGAGTGGAGTAAGTCAGAAAGAGAAAAACAAATACCGTATGCTAACACATATATATGGAATCTAAGGGGAAAAAAAAGTCATGAAGAACCTAGGGGTAAGACAGGAATAAGGACATAGACCTGCTAGAGAATGGACTTGAGGATATGGGGAGGGGGAAGGGTAAGCTGTGACAAAGTGAGAGAGAGGCATGGACATATATACACTACCAAACGTAAAATAGGTAGCGAGTGGGAAGCAGCTGCATAGCACAGGGAGATCGGCTCGGTGGTTTGTCACCACCTAGAGGGGTGGGATGGGGAGGGTGGGAGGGAGATGCAAGAGGGAAGAGATATGGGAACATATGTATATGTATAACTGATTCACTTTGTTGTAAAGCAGAAACTAACACACCATTGTAAAGCAATTATACGCCAATAAAGATGTTAAGAAAAACCCAACATTGTATGAAAATGACAGAAACCTTAGAAGTGAAAACAGTGTGATTAAAGATAACACATGGTGTTCATGAATGGGAAGTCAGCAGGATGTCAGTCTTTTCCAGTATTAATCTGTAAAATCATTGCAATGTCCATCAAAACACCAAAAGGTTTTTTATTGTAGTTGATATGCTGATCTTAAAATTTTTATAGAACATAACCGAAGTAACATTAAAGAGGAACAAATTGAGGTGGTATGCCCTCCAGATATCAAAACTTATAATAGAGCAGTAATAGGTAAGACAGGCTTATTGATGGATAAATAGACTAGTGGAAAACAATACAGAGCCCAGAACAGATTGATACTTATCTGGAATTTGCCACATGACAGAGGTGGCATTATAAGTCAGTGGGGAAAGATTAGACTCTTCATTGTGATGCTGGTTCATTTGCTAATCTGAATTGACTTGAAAATAATTACAAGCCCTATCTCACAGCATACATGAAAATAAGTTCTGTATGCGTTAAAAGACCTACGTAAGAAAAGCAAAATTTAGGCCTTTTAGAAGAAAAGATAATAACTTTATATCCTCAGGATAAAGGAGGATTTTAAAAAACGATACCGGGAGATAATAGTATGTAGGTTTTAGAGCCAGACTGCCTGCTTCAAATCTCAACTTTATTACATTTGGTCAAGTTCTATAAAATTTCTGTGTTTTCTCATTTGTAAAATGAGGATGATGATGATAAAAACAACCCTGAGGGAGGAATTGTGAGGATTAAATAATCCATGTGCAATGCTTAGAAAAATGACTAGTACAGATAAGCACATAAGAGTTAACTGCAATTGTTGTTAATGTTGCTTCTTAAAAAAGAAATAACCTGTAAAATATTGATAAATTTATTAAAAATAAAACTTCTCTACAACAAAAGGCAACATGAACAAAATAGAAAGATAAGCTACAGAATGGTAGGAGATATTTGTCACTCATTCAGCTGAAATTGATTAATATCCAGGATATATGAAAAATCATTCAAATTAATAAGGAAAAGACAAGTCAAAAGGGGAAAATGAATAAACAATCATAGCCCCAATGGCAAATGATAGGATAAGTGTTGCCCCTCCTTACTAGTCACGAAGGAAATACAAATTGAAGTAATGAAATACCTTTTTATATTTCTTATATTGGCACAAACTCAAGTCTGACAATATTGACTTTTGGTAAGGAGTCAGAGAAACATGAGCTCTTCCTACACCGGCTGTGAAATAGTCAGTTGGTACAACTGCTTTGGAGAGCATTTTGTTAATATCTAGTAAAGTTGAAGGTTTTGCTTAAAACCCAGCAATTTCACTCTTAGGTCTACAGTCCAGAGAAATTCTAGCAAAGGTACATGAAGAGACATGTATGAGAATTGCAGCATTGCTTTAATAGTGTAATACTGGAAACATTTTAAGCGTTCAATGGAAGGATTTAGTGTAGTAGGTTGATAAATTGTGGTTTAATTAATAGTAGATAGATAAATTGTAGTATAAGCATACAATGGGAGTTTTTGAAAAATAGACTTTATTTTTTAGGACAGTGTTAGGTTTACAGCAAAATTGAGTGGAAAGTAGAGAGATTTCCCGTACATCCCCTGCCTGCCCCCACATATGCATAACCTCACCCATTATCAGCATCTCCCACTAGAGTGGTACATTTGTTCCAATTAATGAGCCAACATACCATGTCATATTGCTTGGCAATTAATGAACGTTACATGTATCAGCATTTATAAATAGGAAAGACAATGTTAAGTTACAGTGAGATGCAGACTATTTGGTATAGCAATTTTTTTAAAGCTTAAAAATTGGAAACAATACTATCTATAATTTATGGGGACCCACATATGTAGTAAAAATATAAAAGCATGTATGGGAATAATACCAACCTCAGGATAATGGTTACCTCTGCAGAGCAAAGGAAGGAGCGTTAATTATCTCTCTAATATTTTGTTTGTTTATAAAATAATCTGGAGTGATTACATCAGTTTTCAAACGGTGAATTTGGGTAGTAGATTTATGACTGGTTTTTATATGTTCTATAGTATTCTCTGCTTTTGAAAGATCATCTAGGAAAAAGGTAAACAGAGTATCTTCATTAGAGAGGACTTTGACAAAAGTAGTGTAGTCGTCTGAGAGAAGCAACTGAAGGTATTTTTCTTTTTTAAAAAAATAACAGCATCTATATGTTAAAGGATGCAGTAAGTGAAAAAGGAAAGATGGATAGCATATGGGAGCTGTTTTTTTTTTTTTCGGTACGCAGGCCTCTCACTGTTGGGGCCCCTCCCGCTGTGGAGCACAGGCTCCGGATGCGCAGGCTCAGTGACCATGGCTCACGGGCCCAGCCGCTCCGCGGCATGTGGGATCATCCCAGACCGGGGCACGAACCCGTGTCCCCTGCATCGGCAGGCGGACTCTCAACCACTGTGCCACCAGGGAAGCCCTGGGAGCTGTTTTTTGATGGGGCAAGATACTGATGGAGATGCTAAGAAATGGGAAGGATCTGGAACATTTTCTCTGTAGACAGAAATGGAAGAACAGAGATGAGATAAAAATAGGAATACATTTTGAGTTGGAGAAGTCATTTAAAAGAAATCACTGTTTTCTCAGTTAGGTATAAAAGTTGAAATCATTCTTTCAGAGGTGTGATATATGTGGGGTTTGAGAAAATTGGAGGGTATGCAGAATACTTGTAAGAAATGAAATAAAGTTAGATAAAAAGACAGCATTGAAGGAAAAGGGAAGGTTGAATAAAATTTGTAATGGTGCCTAGTTGTATAATTTTGTCAGCTTTGTTCAGCAAGCCAGGGGCAGGATCAATTTTGTTGCTCCCTTTACATCTTCACCTTAAGGGAGGCAGAGTCCAGAAGTCCTTGAAAATATGTCTGTTCTATAGCAGGTTTCTCTCATTGTTTTCTTGGTTATAACTTCATCTAGTTTAATTTCTGTTTATCTGATCTCATCTTCTTACTGTTTTTAATTTCACAAATTTTTGCTCTATTGATGCACTCTTTCTCAGTTTTGCTTTAACCTTAAGAGCTTTTGGGTGTGGGGTGATAAAATTTGTGTGACTGTTCTGTCCATCTTAAGCCAGTCTTCAGTGAGGCTCTTTTCATATATAAGGAAAGAACTTGATTCTATTCCCAGGTACCTTAGAAACATTGAAGATAGTAGAGGACAAATTAATTTTTATTTTTACTCTTTGGGTTTGGAATTATTAATATAACAAAAGACTGAAAAAATTTTGGCTGTTTTGGGAAGTGTACAGATTTGGACAATAGTATGAAATATTATGTGATCTCAACGAGACTGTCTTCAAGAACGGTTCTTATACTAAGAGAAGAGTTAGGATTTTTTGTCCTAAAAGGTGTAATCAACTTGATTGTTAAGCCTCCTTTTTTTGAGCTTCAGAAAGCAGTGACTGTGTAATGTGACTCCTTAATGTTTCACATCTTTTATGTTGCAGCAGTTCTTTTGCCACGAAAATGATTTGTGCAGTCTTGAACACATACTATCCATGCTGATGGGACAGGATCCAATATGAATATAAATGATGGAGGAAGACGACGCTTTGAGGATAATGAACATACATTACGTATATATCCTGGGACAATTTCAGAAGGGACAATCTACTGTCCAATTCCTGCCAGAAAAAACTCCACAGCTGCTGAGGTGATCGACTCTCTTATAAACAGACTTCATCTTGACAAAACAAAATGTTACGTTCTAGCAGAGGTAAAAGAATTTGGTGGAGAAGAATGGATACTCAATCCAACAGACTGTCCAGTTCAGCGAATGATGTTGTGGCCCCGAATGGCTCTGGAAAATCGCCTGAGTGGAGAGGACTACCGTTTTCTTCTGAGAGAAAAAAACCTTGATGGATCAATCCATTATGGTAGTCTTCAGTCATGGCTACGGGTAACAGAAGAACGTCGCAGGATGATGGAACGGGGTTTTCTTCCACAGCCTCAACAAAAAGACTTTGATGATTTATGTAGCTTACCTGATTTGAATGAGAAAACTCTCTTAGAAAACCTACGAAATCGCTTTAAGCATGAAAAAATTTACACCTATGTTGGCAGTATTCTAATAGCTATTAACCCATTCAAGTTTCTTCCTATTTATAACCCCAAATATGTCAAAATGTATGATAACCACCAGTTGGGAAAACTTGAGCCTCACATTTATGCTGTGGCTGATGTAGCTTATCATGCCATGCTTCAGCGCAAAAGGAATCAGTGCATCGTGATTTCAGGAGAGAGTGGTTCTGGGAAGACTCAAAGCACAAACTTTCTTATTCATCACCTTACTGCCCTCAGTCAGAAAGGATTTGCCAGTGGAGTGGAACAAATTATTCTTGGAGCTGGACCAGTACTTGAGGTAAGTGTGTAGAAATACTTTTCTTACTCTTAAATATATCTTTAAAAAAATTAAAATTTGTTAGATGTGAGAAAATGAAATGAAACTAAATAGAAGTATAGACATCATTTTTAGTTACCAAGGAAAACTGGAAGATAGGAAACCAAAAAAAGGCAGTGTGGAAGATTGAAAGGTGTGACAGTGGCAATATTTTTTTCAAAGGATGTCTTTGGGCCATTTCAAAGGATGCAAAGGAAAGTTGATTGGAGTCAGATATATCCCCCTGTAAAGGGAGATAGCAGGGGCAGGACTCCTGTCTGTATTGGATTGTGGAAATAGGTAGTTGGGGAATATAGTCTTGTCAATATATTTTTATCTTTGCAGCCTTAAAATCTGTGCCTAAGATTGAAATTCTAAGGGTTCATTTTGGAAAATGCAGAGAATATGGGAAAAATTTTTTAGTTCTGTGTTTTAGAAGTAATACCATCAAGGGTAGAAAGGAAAGAGAATACACTATTTTTGTTTTAGAGCTGAAAGGAAAGGTAATATTGTTTTTTGAAAGAGATTTTTGTGAGGTATAATTGCACATATTTAAAGTGTACAATTGGATAAATTTGACATATGTATTGATATATACCCATGAAACCACCACCACAGTCAAGATACTGAACATATCCATTATCCCTAAAGTGTTCTCATATACCTTTGTAATGCCTCTTTCTCACCTTTTCTAGCCCACTCATCTATAAGACACCACTTACGTGCTTTCTGTCACTGTAGGTTAGTCTGTACATTCTATAATTTTATATAAATGGAATCATGTAGTATGTACTGTTTTATGTTTGACTTCTCTTACTTGGTTTAATTATTTTGTGTGTGTGTCAATAATTGATTCCTTTTGCTAAGACAGTATTCCATTGTATGGATATACCACACTTTGTTTATTCATTCATCTTTTGATGGACATATACGTTGTTTCCGGTTTTTGGATATAACACAGAAAGTATTCAAGTTTTTGTGTGGACATATGCTGTCTTTTCTTTTGGGTAAATAGCTAGGAGTGGAATGACTGGGTCATATGATAGGTATCTGTTTAACTTTTTAAGAAACTGCCAAACTTATGTATAAATTTTACATACTATTTTATATTCCCACCAAACAGTATATACAGTTTCAGTTATTCCATATCTCTGCTAACCCTTGATATAGTCATTCTTTCTAATTTTAGCCATTCAAATAGGTATACAATGGTATCTCATGATTTTAATTTGCATTCTATAATAACTAATGATGTGAGCACCTTTTCATGTGTTTACTTGCGACCTATATATGTTCCTTGGTGAAGTGTCTGTCAAAATCTATTGCCCAACTTGTTATTGTTGTGTTTTGAGAGTTCTTTGTGTATGCTGGGTGCAGATCCTTTATCAGACATGTTTTGAAAATATATATACATTTTTCCCAGGTTTAACCCTCTCCTTTTTAAAATTTAAATTTTTAAATTTTTTTACTGAAGTATAGTTGATTTACAATGTTGTGTTAGTTTCGGATGTACAGCAAAGTGATTCAGTTATACATATACATACATATTCTTTTTCACATTCTTTTCTATGTGGTTTATTACAGGATGTTAAATATAGTTTCCTGTACTATACAGTAGGACCTTGTTGTTTATCTATTTTATATATAGTATATAGTTTATATCTGCTAATCCCAGAGTCCTAATTTATCCCTCTTCCACTCCCTTTCCCCTTTGGTAACCATAAATTTGTTTTCTATGTCTATGAGTCTGTTTCTTAGCAGTCAGAAACTTCCAAAAAAAAAAAAAAAAATTGCCCAGGACCAGATGACTTCACTGATGAATTCTACTAAACATTTAAAGAAGAATTAACACAAATCCTTCAAAAATTCTTCCAAGAAATAGAACAGGAGGGAGGAACACTTTCTAATTTTATAAGGCCCAAAATATTTCACTGATACCAAAATTAAACAAAGACACCACAACAAAAGAAAATTACAGACTGATATACCTTGAAACACAAACATTCTTAAAGAAATACTGGCAAACTTAATTCAGCAAAATATAAAAAGAAGTATACACCATGGTAAAGTAGGATTTATATTAAGGACTGAAAGTTTGGTTAAACAATACAAAAATAAATGTATTATACAATATTAATAGACTAAAGGACAAAAGCCACACCATCATCAGAATAGATACAGAAAAAGCATTTGACAAAAACAACACCCTTTCATGATTAAAAAAACAAAACAAATAAACAAAACTACACTCTCAACAAACTAGGAATAGGAAGGAACTTTCTCAATCTGATTAAAAACACCTATTAAAAATTATAAGTTAACAACATACTTAATGGTGAAAGACTGAAAGCTTTCTCCCTTTGATCAGAAAGAAGACACAGATGTCTGCTCTCACCATTTCTTTTTTTTTTTAAATATTTATTTTATTTGGGTGCACTGGGTCTTAGTTGCCGCTCGCAGGCTCCTTAGTTGTGGCTCGCCAACTCCTTAGTTGTAGCTCTCTGACTCTTTGGTTGTGGCATGTGGGCTACTTAGTTGTGGCATGTGGACTTCTTAGTTGTGGCACGTGGACTCCTTAGTTGCGGCAGGAGGGCTCCTTAATACTCCTTAGTTGCAGCTCACCAGTTCCTTAGTTGTGGCATGTGAACTCTTAGTTGTGACATGCATGTGGGATCTAGTTCCCTGACCAGGGATCGAACCTGGGCACCCTTCGTTGGTAGCATGGAGTCTTAACCACTGCATCACCATTTTTTTTTTCCTTTTTTTCTCTTTCTCGCTCTCTTTTTTGGTACTGAAATATAGTTGATTTCTAATGTTGTGTTAGTTTCTCGTGTACAACAGAGTGATTCACTTATACATATATATACATATTCTTTTTCATATTCTTTTCCATCATAGGTTATTACAAGATATGTATATAGTTAGTTCCCTGTGCTATACAATAGGTCCTTGTTGTTTATTTATTTTATATGTAGTAGTGTGTATCTGCTAATCTCAAATTCCAAATTTATCCCTCTCCCACCCCCTTTCCTCTTTGGTAACCACAAATTTGTTCTCCGTGCCTGTGAGTCTGTTTCTGTTTTGTAAGTAAGTTTATTTGTGTCATATTTTAGATTCTACATATAAGTGGTATCACATGATATTGCTATCTTTCTCTTTCTGACTTCACTTAGTATGATAATCTCTAGGTCCATCCATGTTGTTGCAGATGGCATTATTTCATTCTTTTTTATGGCTGAGTAGTATTCCATTGTGTATATATACCACATCTTTATCCATTCTTCTGTCCATGGACATTTAGGTTGTTTCCATGTCTTGGCTATTTTAAGTGGTGCCACTATGAATATAAGGGTGCATGTATCTTTTCGAATTATTTTCTCCAGACATATGCCCAGGAGTGGGATTGGTGGATCACGTGGCAACTCTGTTTTTTAGGTTTTTTTTTTTAACAAACACACCTGTGGGAAAAGGTTGTTCTCAGTGAGTGATCTTCAAGTCAGGTCACAGAAAGATAGCCCTTTGAATGAGGTTTTCTAGGAAAATGCCAAATAAGTCAAATTGTGAGTTATCTGTGGGACAAGGCTTTAACTCTAACCCTAGTCTGATCTTTCTAGTGGCTTCTAGGCTAGACTGCTTTTTCTAAAAAAACCCTGTAATCGTAGGGTGTCAGTTTTCTCTTCAGTGTGGAGCTAGGGAGAGGGAATTGGTAATCAGGTAAGTTAAAATGACACCAATACCTGCTTTTCTTACCGAGATCCAGCTGTTTTCCTTGATTAAATGTTCTTCTACAAAGGATTATTCCAAGCCCTTGTTAATTTCTAGAATAATCAAAAAGTTGATGTTACTTTTGACAAATAACAATTTTTGTTAGTCTTATTTGTTTTATGAAGGGGAGAGGAATTTCAGAGATCTTTACCATTTTCTCTGATCTCATTCTCAGTAATGTTTTCAAGAGGTCTAAGTAATAAAATGTATTTTATATAGTTACTCATGTGGTTACTATTTCTACTGTTCTCTATTCCTTACGTTGATCCATATTTGAACATGATAGCATTTTCCTTCTGCATGAAGGACTTCCTTAGTTCTTTTAGTGTGGGTTCACTTAATGATGAATATTTTCAGATTTGTGTATCTGAAATTGTGTTTTATTTGCCTTTATTTTTTAATGATTTACTTTAAAAAGTAGATATTAAACTTAAAAGAAATAACTTTACAGTAAAATTCTATGAATTGTAAACATATTAATTTGTGTAACCATTTATGGGTGTAGGTACAGAGTGGTTCCACTACCCCATGAAACTCCCTCATGCTATTCCTTATCTTCATACCCTCTGCCCTCCCATACTCCCATAACTTGTGGGAACTACTTGTTTATTCTTCATTGCTGGTTGTTGTTTTTTTATTTTCAAAGTGTCATATAAATGGAATCATACAGTATGTAGTGTTTGGAGACTGGCTTCTTTTATTCAGCATTATGTCTTGAAGATTTCATTTAAGTTGTTGAATATGTGAGTTCAACAGTGGGTTCTTTTAAATTTAAATTTTATTGAGATATAACATGAAATAAAATATAGCCATTTAAAATGTATGGTTTAGTGAATTTTGATAAATGCATATACCCTGTAACCACCATCATACAATCAAGCATAGAATATTTTCATTACCCCTTGTGTCCCTTTGTAGACATTTCCCACCCCCATCCCCATTCCCAGACAGCTTCTAATCTGCTTCTTGTTACTCTTGTTTTGACTTTTCTAGAATTTCATATTACAATATGTACTCTTGTGTATGGTTTCTTCCACTTAGCATAATGTTTAATATTTGTCAGTGTTGATGTCTGTACCAGTAGTTCCTTCTTTATTGCTAGGTAATATTTCATTGCATGGTGTATACTTTTGGTTATAACTTAGGAAACATATATTTTTCATTCTTTCTAAAATAGTACTGTCATTTTGTTTTAAGTAGATATAATAAAGCGTAGTACATTATGTAATGAAACTTTATTTCCTTTATACTGTTCTAGAATTTTAATTCTTTTGATGTAATTATTCTTTTCCTAGCCCATTGCTATTTCAGTTAAGCAAGTTTTAAAAAATACATATGTATAAATATATCAAGAATATTTGCTGGCTCTGGAATGTGAAAATGAAATCTGATTTGTAATGAGCAATACATTTTTTTTTTTTTTTTTTTTTTTGCGGGGCCTCTCACTGCTGTGGCCTCTCCCGTTGCGGAGCACAGGCTCCAGACGCGCGGGCTCAGCGGCCATGGCTCACGGGCCCAGCCGCTCCGCGGCATGTGGGATCCTCCCAGACCGGGGCACAAACCCGCATCCCCTGCATTGGCAGGTGGACTCTCAACCACTGCGCCACCAGGGAAGCCCAGCAATAAATTTTTAAAATTAAGATTTATTTTACTGAATAGCGTAAAATGCTGTCTACTTGGTTTCATTTCAAATGTTAGTTGCTTTCTTTTACTTTACCTGAACTATGAAAGTGAATTGCTTTTCTACTATCTCTTTAACATTATTTTATCTTTGAGCTGATTTAAGCAGGATTTTCCATTTTTAAAAAATAAAATTAATGAGAACTCTTTATTTTGACAGGCCTTTGGAAATGCAAAGACAGCTCATAATAACAATTCAAGTCGTTTTGGCAAGTTTATTCAAGTAAATTACCAAGAAACAGGCACTGTACTTGGGTAAGTAGCAGTAGCAGACTTTGGAGCGTGTTTATATTTTTGCCATTGCCCCTTCATAAACCATAGGTTGTTCATTTGCTTTTTAATGAGAATAGTGACATTAGTGTTTATATTAAATTTTTTTCTTCTCAATTATTTCTTTCTTTTGGAAAAGTTCAAACCTGAGAAAAGTTCTAAGAATAGTGTAACCCCCATATACCCTTAACTTAGATTTATAAATTTTTAACAATTATATGCATTTGCTTTATCTTTCTATATTATTTCTACATTCATTTTTAAAATATTGTTTTTGAGTAAGTTGGGCAGGTAACTTGACCCCCTAATTACTGTATTTCCTAAAGCAACCACAATGACATTTTCCTACTTAATACTATTTTTTTAAAAATATCTTTATTGGAGTATAATTGCTTTACAATGTTGTGTTAGTTTCTGCTGTACAACAGACTGAATCAGCTATATGTATACATATATCCCCATATCCCCTCCCTCTTGAGCCCTAATACTATTTTATACTTAAGATATTTAATTTTGTCATAATAATAATTCTTATTATACAGTCTGTGATCAGAGTCCTCTGGTTGTGCCAGCAATATTCTTTATAACTTTTAAAAAATTAATAGACTATTTTTAGAACAGTTTTAGGTTTATGACAAAAATGAATAGAAAGTACAGAGAGTTCCCATATACCTCTTCACCCTGTCCCCCAGTTTCCCCTCTTAATAATATCTTGCATTAGTGTGTTCCATTTGTGTTGTACCTTGAATGGGCTTTGACAGATGTATAAAGGTATGTATTCACCCTGACAGTATTATATGGAATAGTTTCACTGCCCTAAAAATCCCTGTGCTCCACCTGTTCATCCCTTCCCACCCACTAACCTTTGGCAACCACTGACCTTTTCACTCTTAATAGGTTTGCATTTTCCAGAATGTCACATGGTTGGAATTATATAGTATATAGCCTTTACAGATTGGATTCTTTGCTCCTTAGCAATGGGTATTGAAGGATCTTTCATGTCTTTCATGGCTTGGTTTTATTGGACTAATAAATTTTTGGGTAATTGACATCTTTATGCTTTTTAGAAGTGTTTTTAGTTTCTTTATGTTTCTTGTTGAGTTTATTCCTAAGTATCTTATTTTATTTTTAATGTTGTTATTAAAGTGTGATTTTTCTCTTGCATTATATCTTCTAAAATTGCACATTATTTGTATATGTGAAGGCTACTGATTTTTATATCTTGTTATCTTACTGAATTATCTTATTGTTTATATTAGTTTTACTGTTGTTTCTCTTAACATTTCTAGGTGTATTATCATATCTGCATAAATAAATACTTTAAATTTTTTTCCTGTTCCTTATATCTCTGATTATTTTCTATCTTGTCTGATTACATACTCCTATACTGTGATAATATTGTTTTAGACCTTTGTGTGAATGCCTTTAATTTTCTTCACTAAGTAAAATACTGGCTTTAGGACATTTTATTGTGTTAATGAATTAAACATTGATTTTAATTTTCTTTGAGTGTTTTTGTCAGTAATGGCTATTGTATTTTATCAAAGGCCTTTTTGGCATCTATGGAAATTAGCTTGATCTTCATTTTGGGATCTATTAATTTTATTGTTATTTTGCATTCCTGGGGAAAAGATATCTGACTTGGTCAATACAAAGACACAAACACCCACAGACGTACACACACAGACATGTTTATACACATACATATGTAAACTGGTTGTTGTGTTCTGCTTGCTAGTTTTTATTTATGATTTTTGTATCCATATTAATAAGTGCTATGTACTCACCCTCTATGTGAGTTCTTCCTTACGTCCTTTTTCCTTCTTGGATTGAATCTTATGTGTCTCTCTTGGTACATCCATAATATTCTGGTCATTGCTGTAAAATAAACCCTATCAACTCAGCATGATAGCTGCTAGTTTACCTGTTTTCTCCACTAGTTTGTAAGCCCCTTGAGGACAGGTAGTATATCACTTATTTCTGTATTTGAACAGTGCTTAGCACAGTGCCCAGTTAATTAATACTTACTGAGTAAATTGGTAAATAATAAACTTACTTACCAGAATTTATTCCAGAATGTGGCAACAGCATGGATATATAAAAAAAGTATATCTTTGAGCCTTATTTAGTAGTCTGGTCAACCTATAATATCTGAAAGGATGTCCAGTGGTATTGAGCCTAGAAAGAATGTAAGGTCTTTGTCACGGGAGGGTCTTATGTGGCATGTTTTGAACTTCTGACTTTATTTTGCTTTATTGAAAGAAAAAAAAAAGACTTAGGAGTTTATGAACTTAATGTGGATGACACTAACAGTGTCCATAACACAATTATAGTGGTAAATGTACTCTGGAAGGCAGCTGTGCTCACCACTACACCACCAACACCAGTGCTACATGTACTCTGGATAGTATTCTTTATACTTTTGCATCTTCTCTGATAAAATATTTGTCTACTTTATATTAAGCTTTATTATTTATATCAATCAATTTTATTTTTCTTCTAGTGCCTATGTTGAAAAGTATCTACTGGAGAAGTCCAGACTCGTTTATCAAGAGCATAATGAACGGTACATATTTTAATTTGTGTAATTAGATCGAATTAACATTTGTATCATGTAGATTGACTTTTCAGATCTTTGTATATTATGACCTTTAACTCAGTTTATACCATGTATAACTTTATATATAATTGCTATTTCTCTCATGGGCAGAATACTGTACTTTTTAAGAAGCTGCTAGGAGGTCTTTTTTTTAATGGGTATATAGAAATGTTGTCCTTTCTAAATTCTAGGCAAACTATCAGAACAGGAAAATAGTGGTATCTCAGGTGGTATCGTTTTGTGAGCGTTTTGCCTTTGGACCTTTTGTCATGTCTTGATGTTCTTTCTCTAATTTGAGAAAAGTTTTTAATAAAGCTCTTAATTTCATTGTAATCTTTGAGGTATATGGAATTTCAGAGATGACATATATGTAACTTTCTTTAGATGAGGAAGCCAAATACCAGAGAGGTAAATGATTTGCTTCATGTTATAATGAGACAAAATGAAGAGCCAGAGTTTGAAGTTAAACAAACCTATATTCAAATATTGGATATGCTTTTGGCATATCACCTAACTTTATATACTTATATGCTTCTTATATACTTTTTCTCATTTTGCAGATGGAAAACTATCCTAAAGTTGTTTAGAGGATTAAATGAAATAACGTTTATAAAATGCTCAGTGTAGTCCTTATATATAATAAAATTTCATTAAACATTATCATAATTAATTACCTGTAAGCTTAGGACTAGAACTCAGACTTTTCTGTTAATTTTTTTGTGGCTAGCTGATGAGGAAATCTGAATTAGAGATGTTTCAGAATGAAGGGAAGAGAGTTTGGGGAAGAGAATAGCCTCCTAAAGACTTGTAGAGCTAACAGATACGGCTATTAGAAGGTTATTAGTAACTTTTTCTAACACATTTTAATAGAGTGGTAGTGATATAAGCCTGGTTTCCTTGGTTTTGAAGAATCAATGGCAGAAGAAGATCCAGAGCTTATATAAACTGATTCTCTGTTATCTTGCTAGATTTGATTTGTAGATGTATGTATAGTACTTATTACATGTTGCTGGATTTGGTTTGCTAGTATTTTTCTTTTAACATTTTTATTGGAGTATAATTGCTTTACAATGGTGTGTTAGCTTCTGCTATATAACAAAGTGAATCAGTTATACATATACATATATCCCCATATCTCTTCCCTCTTGTGTCTGCCTCCCTCCCACCCTCCCTATCCCACCCTTCTAGCTAGTCACAAAGCACTGAGCTGATCTCCCTGTGCTATGCGACTGCTTCCCACTAACTATCTATTTTACATTTGGTAGTGTATATATGTCCATGTATGAAATCATGTGATTTTTCTCCTTCAATTTGTTAATATGGTGTATCACATTGATTGATTTGCATATATTGAAGAATCCTTTCATTCCTGGGACAAACCCCACTTGATCATGGCGTATGATCCTTTTAACATTCTGTTGGACTGTTTGCTAGTATTTTGTTGAGGATTTTTGCATGTATGTTCATCAGTGATATTGGTCTGTAGTTTTCTTTTTTTGTGACATCTTTGTCTGGTTTTGGTATCAGGGTGATGGTGGCCTCATAGAATGAGTTTGGGAGTGTTCCTTCCTCTGCTATATTTTGGAAGAGTTTGAGAAGGATGGGTGTTAGCTCTTCTCTAAATGTTTGAAAACGCCTGTGAAGCCATCTGGTCCTGGGCTTTTGTTTGTTGGAAGATTTTTTTTTTTTTTTTGCGGTACGCGGGCCTCTCACTGTTGTGGCCTCTCCTGTTGTGGAGCACAGGCTCTGGATGCTCAGGCTCAGCGGCCATGGCTCACGGGCCCAGCCGCTCCACGGCATGTGGGATCTTCCCAGACTGGGGCACGAACCCGTGTCCCCTGCATCGGCAGGCGGACTCTCAACCACTGTGCCACCAGGGAAGCCCCTGTTGGAAGATTTTTAATCAGTTTCAATTTCAGTGCTTGTGATTGGTCTGTTTATATTTTCTGTTTCTTCCTGGTTCAGTCTCAGAAGGCTGTGCATTTCTAAGAATTTGTCCATTTCTTCCAGGTTGTCCATTTTATTGCCATATAGTTGCTTGTAGTAATCTCTCATGATTGTTTGTGTTTCTGCAGTGTCAGTTGTTACTTCTCCTTTTTCATTTCTAATTCTGTTGATTTGAGTCTTCTCCCTTTTTTCTTGATGAGTCTGGCTAATGGTTTATCAATTTTGTTTATCTTCTCAAAGAACCAGCTTTTAGTTTTATTGATCTTTGCTATCATTTCCTTCATTTCTTTTTCATATATTTCTGATCTGATCTTTATGATTTCTTTCCTTCTGCTAACTTTGGGGAGTTTTTGTTCTTCTTTCTCTAATTACTTTAGGTGTAAGGTTAGGTTGTTTATTTGAGATTTTTCTTGTTTCTTGAGGTAGGATTGTATTGCTATAAACTTCCCTCTTAGAACTGCTTTTGCTGCATCCCGTAGGTTTTCGGCCAGCGTGTTTTCATTGTCATTTGTTTGTAGGTATTTTTTGATTTCCTCTTTGATTTCTTCAGTAATCCATTGGCTATTTAGTAGCATATTGCTTAGCCTCCATGTGTTTGTATTTTTTACAGTTTTTTTCCTGTAATTAATATCTAGTCTCATAGCATAGTGGTCGGAGAAGATACTTGATATGATTTCAATTTTCTTAAATTTACCAAGGCTTGATTTGTGACCCAAGATATGATGTATTCTGGAGAATGTTCCATGAGCACTTGAGAAGAAACTATATTCTGTTGTTTTTGGTTGGAATGTCCTATAAATATCAATTAAGTCAATCTTGTTTAATGTATCATTTAAAGCTTGTGTTTCCTTATTTATTTTCATTTTGGTTGATCTGTCCATTGGTGAAAGTGGGGTGTTAAAAGTCCCCTACTATGAATGTGTTACTGTAAATTTCCCCTTTTGTGGCTGTTAGCATTTGCCTTAAGTATTGAGGCTCTCCTATGTTGGGTGCATAAATATTCACAATTTTTATATCTTCTTCTTGGATTGTTCCATTGATCATTATGTAGTGTCCTTCTTTGTCTCTTGTAATAGTCTTTACTTTAAAGTCTATTTTGTCTGATATGAGAATTGCTACTCCAGCTTTCTTTTGATTTCCATTTGCATGGAATGTCTTTTTCCATCCCCTCACTTTCAGTCTGTATGTGTCCCTAGGTCTGAAGTAGGCCTCTTATAGACAGCATATATACGGGTCTTGTTTTTGTATCCATTCAGCCAGTGTATGTCTTTTGGTTGGACCATTTAATCCGTTTACATTTAGGGTAGTTATCGATATATATGTTCCTATTACCATTTTCTGAATTGTTTTGGATTTGTTATTGTAGGTCTTTTCCTTCTCTTGTGTTTCCTGCCTAGAGAAATTCCTTTAGCATTTGTTGTAAAGCTGGTTTGGTGGTGCTGAATTCTCTTAGCTTTTGCTTGTCTGTAAAGGTTTAAATTTCTCCATCAAATCTGAATGAGATCCTTGCTGGGTAGAGTAATCTTGGTTGTAGGTTTTTCCCTTTCATTACTTTAAATGTGTCCTGCCACTCCCTTCTGGCTTGCAGAGCTTCTGCTGAAAGATCAGCTGTTAAACTTACGGGGATTCCCTTGTATGTTATTTGTTGCTTTTCCCTTGCTGCTTTTAATAACTTTTCTTTGTATTTAATTTTTGATAGTGTGATTAATATGTTTCTTGGCATCTTTCTCCTTGGATTTATCCTGTATGGGACTCCCTGTGCTTCCTGGACTTGATTATTTCCTTTCCCATATTATGGAAGTTTTGAACTATAATCTCTTCAGATATTTTCTCAGTCCCTTTCTTTTTCTCTTCTTCTTCTGGGACCCCTGTAATTCGAATGTTGGTGCGTTTAACGTTGTTCCAGAGGTATCTGAACCAGTCCTCAATTCATTTCATTCTTTTTTCTTTATTCTGCTCTGTGGTAGTTATTTCCACTATTTTATCTTCCATGTCACTTATCTCTTCTTCTGCCTCAGTTGTTCTGCTATTGATTCCTTCTAGAGAATTTTTAATTTCATTTTTTGTGTTGTTCTTCAATGTTTGTTTGTTCTTTAGTTCTTCTAGGTCCTTGTTAAATGTTTCTTATATTTTCTCTGTTCTATTTCCAAGATTTTGGTCATCTTTACTATCATTACTCTGAATTCTTTTTCTGGTAGACTGCCTATTTCCTCTTCATTTGTTTGGTCTGGTGGGTTTTTACCTTGCTCCTTCATCTGCTGCATATTTCTCTGTCTTCTCATTTTGCTTCACTTAGTGTATTTGGCGTCTCCTTTTCGTAGGCTGCAGGTTCGTAGTTCCCATTGTTTTTGGTGTCTTCCCCCACTGGGTAAGGTTGGTTCAGTGGCTTGTGTAGACTTCCTGGTAGAGGAGACTGGTGCCCGTGTCCTGGTGGCTGGAGCTGAATTTTGTCTTTCTGGTGGGCAGGGCCACATCCGGTGGTGTGTTTTGGGGTGTCTGTGAACTCATTATGATTTTAGGCAGCCTTTTTGCTAATAGTGGGGTTATGTTCCTATCTTGCTTGTTGTTTGGCATGGGGTGTCCAGCACTGTAGCTTGCTGGTCGTTGAGTGGAGCTGGGTCTTAGCATTGAGACGGAGATCTCTGGGAGAGCTCTCGCTGATTGATATTATGTGGGGCCAGGAGGTCTCCGGTGATCCAATGTCCTGAACTCGGAACTCGGCTCTCCCACCTCTGAGGCCCAGGCCTGACACCCAGCCGGAGCACCAAGACCCTGTTAGCCACATGGCTCAGAAGAAAAGGGAGAAAAAAAAAAGAAAGAAAGAAAAAATAAAATAAAGTTATTAAAATAAAAAAAATTTTTTAAATTATTAAAATAAAAAAGTAATTAAAAAAAGAAAAGCAGAGAGCAACCAAACCAGTAAACAAATCCACCAATGATAACAAGCACTAAAAGCTAAACTAAGATAAACATGTACATCAGAAACTAGTCAGTGTGTACAGCAAACCCCAGGTCTACAGTTGCTCCCAAAGTCCACCTCCTGAATTTTGGGATGATTCTTTGTGTATTCAGGTATTCCACAGATGCAGGGTACATCAGGTTGATTGTGGAGATTTAATCTGCTGCTCTTGAGGCTGCATGGAGAAATTTCCCTTTCTCTTTGTTCACACACCTCCTGGGGTTCAGCTTTGGATTTGGCCCTGCCTCTGTGTGTAGGTTCCCCTCTGACGTCTGTTCTTCGTCCAGATGAGGGGCGGTTAAAGTAGCGACTGATTAGGGGACTGTTGCTCACTCAGACTAGGGGGAGGGAGGGGTACGGAATGTTGGGTGAGGTTGAGGTGGCAGAGGCTGGCGTGACGTTGCAACAGCCTGAGGCATGCTGTGTGTTCTCCTGGATAAGTTGTCCTTGGATCACAGGACCCTGGCAGTGGCAGGCTGCACAGGCTCCCAGGAGGGGAGGTGTGGATAGTGACCTGTACTTGCACACAGGCTTCTTGGTGGCTGCAGCAGCAGCCTTAGCGTTTTATGCCCGTCTTCTGGGGTTCGCACTGATAACCGCAGCTTGCGCCTGTCTCTGAAGCTCGTTTAGGTGGTGCTCTGAATCCCCTCTCCTCTCACACCCCGAAACAATGGTCTCTTGCCTCTTAGGCAGGTCCAGAGTTTTTCCCGGACTCCCTCCCAGCTAGCTGTGGCGCACTAGCCCCCTTCACGCTGTGTTCACGCAGGCAACCCCAGTCCTCTCCCTGGGATCTGACCTCCGAAGCCCAAGCCTCAGCTCCCAGCCCCGCCTGCCCCGTTGGGTGAGCAGACAAGCCTCTCAGGCTGGTGAGTGCTGGTCGGCACCGATCCTCTGTGCGGGAATCTCTCCTCTTTGCCCTCTGCACCCCTGTTGCTGTGCTCTCCTCCTTGGCTCCAAAGCTTCCCCCTCCCCACCCCCTGGTTCCACTAGTGAAGGGGCTTCGTATTGCGTGGAAACCTTTCCTCCTTCACGACTGCCTCCCAGAGGCACAGGTTCTGTCCCTATTCTTTTGTCTCTGTTTTCTCTTTTTTCTTTTGCCCTACCCAGGTACGTGGGGGGTTTCTTGCCTTTTGGGAAGTCTGAGTTCTTCTTCCAGCATTCAGTAGGTGGTCTGTAGGAGTTGTTCCACATTAGATGTATTTTTGATGTATTTGTGGGGAGGAAGGTGATCTCCACATCTTACTGCTCCGCCATCTTGAAGGTCCTCTCTGCTATTTCTTTCTTTCTTTCTTTTTTTTTTTTTTTTTTTTTTGGCGGTACGTGGGCCTCTCACTGTTGTGGCCTCTCCCGCCGCGGAGCACAGGCTCCAGACGCGCAGGCTCAGTGGCCATGGCTCACGGGCCCAACCGCTCCGCAGCATGTGGGATCTTCCCGGACCAGGACACGAACCCATGTCCCCTGCATCGGCAGGCAGACTCTCAACCACTGCGCCACCGGGGAAGCCCTGCTATTTATTTCTTAATGCTTAATTGAATCTCCTCTAGTTTCCTTTCATTTCAGTGAGAAAAACTCCCTGTAGCATTTTTTATGGGGCCCATCTGTTAGCTCTGAAGTATATTAATTTTTGTTTATCTGGGAATATCCTAATTTCTCCTTTATTTTTGAAGGATAGTTTTGCTGAATATATAATTCTTGATTTTTTTTTTTCTTTTAGTACTTTGAATCTGTTTCCTTTCCATGGTTCCTGATGAGAAATTATTTGGTAATCTTATATTATGATCCCTTGATGAGGCATTTCTCTCATGGTGCTTTGAAAATTTTTTCGTTGTCTTTCAACAGTTTTACTTTGCCTAGGTGTGGATCTCTTTGAGTTTTTCCCTCCTGGAGTTCATTGAGTTTCTTGGATGTACAGATTGATATTTTTCATCAAATTTGGGGAGTTTCTGGTCATGTTTTTCAAATATTCTTTCTGCTCTTTTCTTTCTTCTCTTTTTGAGGCTCCCATTGTGCATATTTTGGTGTTCTATATTGTACATGTGTTGGTGTCTCCTTAATAGTGTCCCACAGATCTCTGAGGTTGATAATTTTTCTTCATTCATGGTTGTTTCTCTTCCTCAGACTAACTAGCCTTAATTGACCTTTCTTCAAGTCCACTGATTCCTTCTTCTGCTTGCAAATCTGCTTTTGAGCTCCTCTAGAGAGTTTTTCATTTTAGTTATTACAATTTTGAACTCCAAAATTTCTTTTTTGATTATTTTATAAGTTCTGTATACTTATTGAGAGCTTCTATTTGATGAGACAGCATTCTCATACTTTAGTTCTTTAAACATGGTTTCCTTCAGTTCTTTGTATTTAAAACAGCTGATTAAAAGCCTTATCTAGTAAGTCTAATGTCAGAACCTCCCCAGGAACAGTTATTATTGAATGTTTTTTCTCCTTTGTATGTGGTATACTTTCTTTGTTTGTTTGTTTTAAATAAATTTATTTATTTATTTATTTCTGGCTGCATTGGGTCTTCATTGCTGCGTGCGGGCTTTTTCTAGTTGCGGCCAGCGGGGGCTTCTCTTCGTTGCAGCGTGCAGGCTTCTCATTGCAGTGGCTTCTCTTGTTGTGGAGCATGAGCTCTAGGTGCCCGGGCTTCAGTAGTTTTGGCACACGGGCTTCAGTAGTTGTGGCTCGCAGGCTCTAGAGTGCAGGCTCAGTAGTTGTGGCGCATGGGCTTAGTTGCTGTGCGGCATGTGGGATCTTTCCGGCCCAGGGTTTGAACCCGTGTCCCCTGCATTAGCAGGTGGATGCCTAACCACTGCGTCACCAGGGAAGCCTGTATGTGCTATACTTTCTGATTTCCTTGCGTGACTTGTAAATTTTTGTTGAAAATTGGACGTTTTAAGTAATAATTGGACATTTAAAATAATCATGTGGCAGCTCTAGAAATGAGTTCCTCCCCTTCCAGGCTTTGTGGTTGTTACTTTTGTTCCTTGTGTTTGTTTTGTGAATTTTCTGAGCTAATTTGAAGTCTTTGAAAAGTCTTTTTCAAGTGTAGCTATTGAAGTATCTGCTTGGTTAGATTTAATGATTGAGCAGAGTGTTCCTCAAATGGTTGGAAACAATAAGTCTCCCAGACTTTGCCTCAGGGCTCTCTATGGGTATTGGGCCATGACGTTTAACACCTAGGTAGGCATTTTGTAATTCTGCCTTAGCCTTTACTTCCTCCTTGTGCAGACCTTCCGGGTTAGTGATAGGTGAGAGGTTAGTATCTCCTCTTGTCTTTGCTGAGTGGACATGCAACCCTGGGCATGGGCACAGGCTATGCATGCACATGGCCTTTTAGATTCCCAGGAGCGTATTGGGGCTTTTCAAAGCCTCTGTGGATGTCTCATTTCCCACCTTTTCCCTTTAAGTTCTTTGGTGAGCCTACTGTGTGCCCCAACATTTGTTCATGGCTGCAGGAGGCTGATATGTTCAAAAATTGCCTATAATTGTTTCCTACAAATGTCTCTGGGGCAAAGATTTTCGTACTGGGCTAACTCTGAGTCAGGTCAAATAAGGATAGTTTTGAAAATGGCTCCTTCCAAGGAACAACCAGACAGATCAGATAATCATATTTCTCAGGGAATGAGACTCTGAATGAGCCCCAACCCCATTCTGCCCTCTTTTGGAGGCTGCCAGGCTTTGGGTGTCCACTTCAGTTGTAAGCTGTTGGTATTGAAAGCTACCATGTATCTGGTAAGCAGGAGGTGGAATAGGGCAATTTAAAAGGCCATCAAGCTTCAGTTTTTACTGAGATTCAGCTGTTTCTCTTGTGTAAACACTCTCTGGATTGCTGTTTTCTTTTGGTTAATTTCTAGAGTTGATTCTGACAAATTTGCCAGTTTTCTAATTGGTTCTGTGGAGAGAATTTTTAGAGGTCTCACGTTTACTGTATTGCTGCCTTCACCTTTCTCTTTTGTTTCCAGCATACAAAACATTATTTTATTTTGTAGTACTTATTTTTTTTTGGGCCACACTGCGCGGCTTGCTGCATCTTAGTTCCCCGACCAGGGATTGAACCTGGGCCACGGCAGTGATGAAAGCTCTGAGTCCTAACCACTTGACTGCCACTTGAATTCCCCTGTAGTACTTAAATATTGAATTTATCACCTGTGTATTAAGAAAATGAAGCAAAGCTGAAACAGTTTACTAATTAATGTTTTCTTTTTCTTTTTTCTTGTTGAATAATAACCATTAGACCATGTTCATTATAAAGCCATACTTCTTTGTTTCCAACAGGAACTATCATGTATTTTATTACCTCCTGGCAGGAGCAAGTGAAGAAGAGAGATTAGCATTCCATCTTAAACAACCGGAAGAATATCATTATCTCAATCAGGTGGGAGTTCATGAAAAGCGTTTTGAAATGTAGGGCATTATTAAATTTTAGCTCTTGAGGAAAGTTTTTTTTCCTAGTACTTTGTTTCTGAAACCTGGTTGGTAGTGGATATTAACTAGCATTTTCATGTATGCAGTCTAAAAATCTATGTGATGCAGTTCTTAAATTTAAAAATTATTATTCTTATATGAATTGGAAAATTGCTTTTTGTGAGACTCTTTAAGAGAATAATAAACTGTTTATAGATACTTCCAGCTTAGAAAAATGCTTTACTCTTTCCAAAGTGATTTACATTTTACAGACCACAGCATGTTAAATGTTACTAATGATTCATGCTTGCCCTTGTCAAAGGATTACTGAAACTTTATTTGCATGTTTGAAGTCTAATACATATACCTCTTTGCATGATATTATGATACTGACTTAGAGTATGATTATTTTTATAACTCAGTGATTATCCTATTAAACATTCAGTATGAAAATTCACTAAAGGAAATGACTTAGAGAATTTGTAACTTACCTTGTAACTCAGAATTCACCCCTAAACTTCCATAATAAGTAGTAATTCTCACAACTTTTCATTGCATTGGTTTCTACAATTTTATTCCTCATATTAACAGAAATTCTAGAACTGGTAATAATGGAATTGGTCTGACAGTAGATCATTTAAATAATAGATTGTTTCCCCTCATTTTTTTGTTTGAGGCAAGATGTAATGTCTATGGAAAGAAATTCCTTTTGGGTAATTTAAAAAATTCTTATGAGGGTTTTGTAAGGAAATTGACACTTTGATGTGGCTCGGAGATTGTAGTATGTATTTAGGGTTATGAAAGTAACATCTCAGACTTTTTGCAAGATATAGAGCATGCTGTATAACTGATATTTCCTAATTTTGAAACTACATATTTATATAAGCTAATATAACTCTGTATTACTATATTGAGAATTTCAAAATTGTGTTATATATCACTTCCCAGTATGACACTAGGCATTTTTACTGTATTGAATTTAAGTATATTAAAAAAAATCATTGATTTAGCTTCTGAGTATTTTCCTTTCCTTTCCTGTTTAAACTATTTGCCTTATATATGGGTGATTAAATATTTTCCTTTTTAAAAAGTAGTAATTGCCCATAAATGAGCTGATAGTTGTTAGTATTAGAGAAATCCAGAGTTTATTGCATCTCTTCCAGATATTTTTTGTAATCAGTGTCCATACCATACATATTCTTATCGTAAGGTCAGTATTCAGAGACTATGGGACTCAGCAGTTACTATATTTCAGAGTAACTGAATAATAGCAAGTATGGATTGGTTATGATAATATATGATCTCCCAGAATCTGAATGTTTACTTAGTTGTTTCTTGTTTTGTGCTGGTATACAAAATAACTTTCTTTGGTAGCAGCTGTGCTATGTGAGCACTACGTCTAAGAGGTGATTAGAGAAGTGGAATAATTATTACTTCTACCTAACTAATCTGCCTTACTTTCAGATAACAAAGAAGCCCCTCAGACAGAGCTGGGATGATTATTGCTATGACTCTGAGCCGGTCAGTACACGTGCCTAAATAAATATTCTGTGTTCCTGTTAAAGGACCCTCACCTTGCTCATTTGCATCTGTCTTGTGACTTAGGAAGAAAATCAGCTAAAATACAAGCAAAGACTCTAAGAAAGAAGATAAATCAATGTTTAATTTATTTGAATTGATTTATTTGTATGTGTATGGTTTATTGATTAAAAACCAGTCAATTTACCATTTTTGGATTGTTTTTGCTGTTTAGACTGTATTCAATATTTATTTTGACCAATAATAAATAGATTGCATTCCTGACTTCAGCATTGTTATGGATCCTTATGAACTATAGGATTTTTTTCCTTGAGATTTGTTTGTTTCAGTTCTTTTTCAATAGTTTAGTTACCCACATATTATGAGTAATATTTATTGTTTATTTTAAAAAGTTACATCCTTCCTGTTTTATATGTCAGGTAACAGTCTTTTCACATAATGAATGCATACTTTTTTTTTAATAGCAAGAGAGGCTATAGCCTTTATGTAATTTTCCAAAAATTAAGAATTGAAATTCCTATAAATAAGATTATTTTATGTTTTAAATTGAGAATGATTTAAGGGCATATATGATGTAATATAAAATGAGTAGGTAAATTTAGCTTTAATTGTTATATTTTGTAAGAACAAGTTTGTAATTGTAAAAAGAACACAAAAAGCCTTTTTCCTTTACTTCAGTTTGCAATTAGGTCAGATGTGAGAGGCTGAAAACATGCACTCATCTATATTCATTAACTAATGAACTAATTTATTAACCATTCCTCCTGGAAACATAACATGTCTTATTCCTTGCTTTAAATAACCATCACTTTAATTCTTACTGCATGTGATGACAAACTCCTCTAATTGCAAAACTATCAGAGTTGAGAAGGATTAGTAATTATGACATTAACTTTTTCCTTCAGTTTAATTGCATTACCATTTCATAATAAATCAAGTAATTTGCAGTTTCAGATTTAATATTTTGGAAAATAAATTTTAGACACTTAAATTTATAGATACTGATAACTTTTAATAGAAAAATTTTATGCTGTTTTGTCACTCTTGAGAAGCTTCCATCTTTCGCCTAGTATACCGGGTGACTGTGTGTGCCTCATTGGGAAGTAGGTAGGAGACTGGGAAACTCATATGGTGAATATAAGACTTGATTGCCTTTACAGAGCTTATAGTGAAATTGTGAACTGGTCTGCTATTGTTTAGACAGTGTAAGCCCCAAAATTCTTAAGAATTTTGGGGCTCTGAAGTAGATAGACCTGACTTGAATACTAGCTCCATCTACTTACTAGTTTTGAGAACCCAAGCAGGTCACTTACTCTTTTGTTTCCATCACCTATTTAAGGGAATAATAATGGTCTTTAACTTTCATGAGTATTAAATTAGTGCATCTAAAGAGTTTGATAGATTGCTTAATACTGTGTAAGTGCACAGTAAATGTTTCCCCCCCATCACTGCCACCACTGAAAACATCACTCTCCATCTTTTCCTCTTAGAAGAACTTTGTAACCGTACTATCCTACTCCCTTAACATTACTTCCATCACTACCCTCCCATTTATTACGTTTTCAAATATATTATAGTTAGAACTTTGATTAATTTCTGTTGCTTTTTTTTTGCAAGGTAATTAATGCAAACAAGCAGTCTATTTGAGGATCTTTTGTTTTATTCTTTCCTCTTAGCTCCTCTTTCAGTATATTTGGGGGCAAACTAAACTTGTACCACTCTGAGTTATTAGAACTTATGTGACTAGCATTATAGGAAGAGAGCTTATTAAGGAGGGTTCTGCAATTTGTGTTGTATTTTTTAACATACATTATTTGGAATTGTATAAATGATCCCAAGAGAAGTTATGGTGAGAAAATTGCTTTTGACGAGGGACCTGTTGTTGCCCATTGTATGGTGATTTAATTCGTTTTAAGGGTTATCCTATTAATACAAGCTCAAGCAGCTAGTGTTTCATGGGAGATAGCAGAGGACTTAGAACTGGATAGATTTTGGTTTGGCCATCCCTGTTATTTAGGTGACTTATTTAACTTCTGAGTCTATTTTCTTCCCTATAAATGTACGTACAATTAAATATACAGATGCATAATTAACTCCTTGTGTTTTGAGGATTTAGAGATTATAAATGGTAAGTGACTCTCATAATGACTGATATGTAGAAGATATTTAGTAAATGCTAATTTCCCTTCTTTAAATGGTAATAATCTATTCAAACAGTTTTACCTTAAAGCCAGTTCTGAATAACTTCAATGTAAACAGTTAGTGTCACCTAATTTTTAAATTTTTCTGAACTAAGCTTTGAATGATTTTAGGGTCCAACTATCAGGCGAGTTTAGTGAGAATTGCCAGAATAAGTCTCAGGATATTGACATTCCACCATGCTGCAGAGGATTAGAACTCATATCTCAGTGAGGCCATGCTTCCATCCTGGTCATTACTGCCTTTATAGGAACCCAACCATTTGTATAGTACCTGGCCTCCCATTTTTCCATGAGGTAGACCTTCTGCAGGAATCCTGATGCAACTTGGGCAGGAATCTTTGAATTCATAATGTTTCCATTCTCCCTATTTTAAGTATTTCTACAACATAGCACTCTTACTGCTATTCACTGTCCAACAGTTTATAAATTTGTGGTCACTCCCTTAAATACTGCCTTTTTGGCTTTATGCCAGTCCAATATGAAGGTCTCTGCATGCTGCCCAACTTCCTTTGCATATATTTTTCCATTTAAAAACCACTTTAACATCCATATTCTGTTTGATCATTATAAAACCCCTGGTTGTAGTTAGTATGATTACCTTTCACACCAGAAGCAACAGTGGCTCAGAATTTAAGTGACTTCCCCCACGGTGATGAAGCAAGTTAATAGTGTAATTGGGATTCAAATCAGGCTATGTTCTTTATATTCTTTTTTCTTAAATGATCTTCAGCATCTTTACTAATTCTCAAAGTCAATTATTCCTATTTATGTCCTGTATTATCAACTGGTAGCTATAAAAAAGTATGATTTTTATAAGCACCATTCTAAGAAATATATACAGCGTAGGAGAAAAATGTGTAATTTGACTCTGCTCTTCACTTTCTCTCCCTCATAAATGTTTACTATATGCCAGGCTTATTGTAGGTGCTTATAAATGAGAAAGCAGTCTCTTCATCTCATACAAAGGGAAAAAAGGCTGATAGCATGAAAGAACATTTTGGTGTGTTTGTGGGGAGTGTGCAGTGGCATGTTATCAAGTAAGACTAGAGCCTGAGCTAAGTTTGACAAGAGGAATCAACTATTTTCTTTCAGTGGAAAGGGTCCTAACAGTTGTTGGTTAGTTCCCTGTCTTATTCTTTGACCCTTACCGTTTCACTGTTTTCTAAATGACCTCCAACAGCCAGTATTTGTATCTTGGTGCTTGAAGGCTTTTCTCAGAACCCTTGTGCTCTTGCATGACCCTCTAGAAGTTCCTAGGAGTTAACAGCTTATCTCTAGAAGTCCTCGACCAATAACTCATGGGAGGTGGTATATAAGTGTTCCTGCTCCTTCACCTGTCTATTTTTTTTTTTTTTTTTTGCGGTACGGGGGCCTCTCACTGTTGTGGCCTCTCCCGCCGCGGAGCACAGGCTCAGTGGCCATGGCTCACGGGCCTAGCCACGGAGCAGCATGTGGGATCTTCCCGGACCGGGGCACGAGCCGATGTCCCCTACATCGGCAGGCGGACTCTCAACCACTGCGCCACCAGGGAAGCCCCACCTGTCTATTTTTTATACTGTTTCCCAGAGATTACTTTGGGATTAAAGTCCAGTTACCCACTGTGGTAGCTACTTTAATATTGTACCCTATTTAGGCTACATTGCCTTCCCTACATTCCGCTAGTACTTGTACTGAATCTTTGTCTCAAGGTCGGCTTCCATAGGAACTCAAATTAAGATAAAGATATTTCTGGTCTGGTAGGTTAGT
The DNA here is from genome assembly GCF_039906515.1 of Pseudorca crassidens. Taxonomy (NCBI): domain Eukaryota; kingdom Metazoa; phylum Chordata; class Mammalia; order Artiodactyla; family Delphinidae; genus Pseudorca; species Pseudorca crassidens. The sequence goes on along the minus strand of NC_090296.1, from coordinate 119,658,054 downwards.
CCATCCTTAGTTTTTCCAATACCGTTGTCATCAGGGAAATACGCGTTAAGTACAAGCATTTAAAAGTTAATTATGATTTTGGTTTTCACTGAGACCATTTTGTATTTCCGAAGAACAATTTGATTATAGATAACAGCAAGTATAAATGTATTTATATTTTAGTTCTTTATTCAATTTATGTTCTCAATATTTTATACACATTGTTTTATTCATTCTTGGGGTAGATAAGAACAACCGTCAGTTACGAGAATCATTACTGTATCATTGAGTTTATACAAGCGGAAGCATAGTTCTCTTTTTCCCCACTGATTTATTATAGAAAACTTTTTACTAAATCATAAAATGAGTGAGCTATTTGTGGTTTTGGGGGGAAGAAAAGCAAGAGCTTTTAAAAAGCTTTACTATAGGTAAAAGAAAAATGTGTTAACTTAAAATTTTTTAGTAGGTAGGATGTTGGCATGTCTGTAGAAGTATGTCTTAAAATTGCTTACCAAAATTTTATAGTCAGAAAATTAAGTACATGGGTTCTCAGAAAGAACGTTTCTTGAAGTGAATTTAAAAATTTAAACTATCCATGTATACCTTTCCATAGAGAATAAAAATATTTTTAATAGTATTGTAAGACTTAATATTTAATTTAAAATTTTATTATTTACATATATATTCATTAACTCATTCTTACAGTGCCTAAAGCAAGTTGTACATGGTAGATACTTGATAAATACTTTTTAAAAAATAAATGAGCACTTTGTTTACTTCTCAAAAAAGAATATCTCATTCAGTCAAATAAATCATTCATTGTATATCTGCTTTAATAATTTCCCACTTTCTTCTTGGCACTGACTTGATACTGGAGAACTGCAGTAAATGAGACAAGTAATAGTTCATGTGTTCATTGAGTATTTAATACAATATTTCATAGGAAGATAGGCATTAAAAAAGTAAATACATGTGAGGAGGTTTTTGAAAATGTTAAGTGTAAGGGACTGTGAGAACATATAGTAAAGGGATTTAGAGACTTATTTATTGTTTTAAAGATTTAGATTATGTGTACAGTGTTACCGTTTGACTTTTGGGGGAAGTGAAATGCAAGAGTTGCTCTAGAAGAGTAGTATTTTTTTATTTGGTAGTCCATAACTATTTTTACTGACTCATATCATGTGTGTTCTTTGCAGGTTTTTATACTTTCACATATACTTTTTTATTTTGCTGACTGATTACCATGTTTATGTTATTAGGAATATAATATTTATGTTATTTCTAATATTGATATAATATAAACCTCTTTGTATTATAAAAGTCTAGTCTCCACTTCTCAACTAAATTGTTGCCTGTTCTAAAATTTATTTTTGTGTCCCAGGATCTAGTTCACCTTGCATATGGGTAGACACATTAAATATTTGTTGAATAAATAACATTTGTTTGTGGAATTGAGCTCTCTTAAATGCTTTGGATCTCCAAGACTCTTCAGAACCACTCAAAATCAAACTTTGTATCAGAACATTTTATACATATTGCTAGCTCTTAAGTTACTTTTGAGATCCTTGCTTGGGTGGTTGTGAAAGAGGGAGAAAAGATTACCTACTGGTATTTTGGTAGGTGTGTGTTTAGTGTGCATACTTGTGGTAAGATAAGAGAGCTAATGAATTTGGCAATGTCTAAATATTTCACCAGCTCTAATTTTTATAATAGGTATATTTATCTAAAATTACTATATTTCCACGTGGCTTAGATTACTTTTCAATAGGTAGTCTTGATTTTTCTCCCCCTTTTTTCTTAAAAAAACAGGATTGCTTCACAGTGGAGGGGGAAGATTTGAGGCATGACTTTGAACGCTTACAACTAGCCATGGAAATGGTAGGATTTCTTCCCAAGACACGAAGACAGTGAGTTTATTTATTGTATTCTTATAGCCTTGATAGAGAATAAATCATGATGTGTTTCAAAAATTCCTCTTCTTTGATCCTTTGAAACAATTTTCTGATATTCCTGATCCAGTTCCATCTTAAATGTTACTTAGAATTAGAAAATTTATTTTTCTAAAAGACTTGTTTTGAATTGCTTTCTTTTGTCATAAATCTTTGAGAGTCTGTTGAAAGTTGGAGCTCTTCTTCCTGTAAAATGTAATACATAAACATTTGCATATTATTGCAAGGGCTCATGGTGCCCCCCAAACCTCTCCATGTACCTTACCTAAAAACCGTTGCTTTGTAACACTATTTTATAACTCCTTGCTTTCTATATCATTGATCTTTAATCTTATTAAGACATGCATACATTTCAGTATAACATAATTTTCTATGTATTTCAACTGTAAATTTATGTCTGTAGCATTGTGCTAAATGTATATTTTTCATTGTAAATATAAAAAAGTAGAACTGTAAAAAGGTTGAGATAAGGATGGAGTAAACTATGCTTAAAATAAAGAAGTAAATTATATTTAAAATAAAACAAAATACTTTAAAGATGCAAATAACCTTAACCTTATAAGCTTTTTGAGAGCAGGGATTCTTAATTCATTTTTATAAATCTTTTACTATTGAATTATAGTATATTCAATTGTTTATAAGACATTTATTGTTGCTGGAGACTATGCATCACATATTTGTGTGTGAGAAACATTATTGTGCTGATTATTGAATCCAAAATTCTGAAATAGTGTAATGTGCAACTATATAAACTACTACTAAAAATAGTTTTTTAAAAAATGGCTCATAAGTTTGGTTTTTTTATGTTTTTGGCTTTCAGTAGTTTTTATATTTCAGTTGATACTGAGTTTCCTCTCTAACCCAGAATGTTTTTGTGAAATATTCCTTTAGAATTGACTTGTATTTTGTTTGAGTTGTGTTAATGACTCAATCATTTAAAAATTTTGAATTATTTGAAAAATTACACCTACGAATTAGATGTTGCTTCGGACCTCCGAAAGTACAGCTCTTAGGTTCCTAACGCAATATCTTTGTTTTATTTAAAATGCTTCCTAATTTTAGGAAAACACAAAGTTAAAATTTCTTAAGTAGGACAGATTTATTCTGAGGAAATAACTGGAGAAGGCACAAAGATGTGTGTATATATAGATTTCTAGGAAGGACTTTTAGGTGGAGTATTCAACTGTGTTAAACGCCTTTGAGATATCATGTAAGTTAAGGACATAATATATTTTTCTAAGTTACACGGAGGTTCTTGGTAACTTCTATGAGACATTTTACTGGGAGGCAGATGCCAGAATGTGTTAGCAAATAGTGAATGACAAAGTGAAGGCAAGGAGTGTAAGTTAACATTTCAATAAGCTTGTTTATGAAGTGAAGAAGATGTAGGATCTAGGATGGGTTGTTTAAAGTAAAAGAGAAGTGAGATTATTTTGATAGAAAGTTCTTGTCAGGTTCAGGCTAGAGATAGAAAATTGGTATAATAATGTTCCAGAGTAAACTGAGTTCATGAGATGTATAGCAGAAGCGTAGGGATTAGTTGTTGGCTGGAGGAGGGGCATGTGTTCTTCTGAGACAGGAGGGAAGGACAGTCCAGATACAGATGTTTCTCATTAAGGGCCTGATATTAGATAATATATCCCAGTGGCCTCATACTGTTTTTTAAAAAGCATTTATAATATGATGGGCAGTATAATATGATGTAGGAAAGCATTTAAAAAATATAACTACTAATAAAAAATCACCTAGATTACTTGGTTAAAATACAGATTCTAAGACCTTTCTCTTAAAGATTCTGATGCAGCAGATCTGAAATAGACAGTGTAGGGAAAGGACATTCCAAGCAGGATGAAAAGCGTTTATAAAGTCCATGGACTTTTGAAACACTACGGCAGGTTCAGACAATAGTAAGAAGTCCCCTTCAAATAGCTATATCTGACAGGTGATATAATTCTGAAAGGGTTATGTAAAGCGCTTTGCACAGTGCCCGACATAGTGAACACTCAATAAATTTTAGTTATTTTAGTCATTAGTATCCTATTTCTTATTTTTCTGAAGACTGAATGCTTTGTACTGGTTAATTTGCTTGATTAGAATTTTGGAATGAAACAAGCTTAGAGAATGCACATAAGCAAGCTGTAATTTATGGTTTTATTTTCACAGGATTTTCTCTCTTCTCTCAGCAATACTACATTTGGGTAATATCTGTTATAAAAAGAAGACATACCGGGATGACTCCATAGATATATGTAATCCTGAAGTTCTGCCTGTTGTCTCAGAATTATTAGAAGTAAGTGATTACATTCTCAGTTGTCATTTCAAATACTGGGTAACTTTTCAGTTTTTATTTTGTGTAACTATTTTGTAGATATAAATGGGTTAATACTTTTTATTAATAGTGTTACTCCAAAAGTTGGAATTTCTGCTATTGTGTGTGCCAGAATCTTTAGAAGATTTGGGTTTTCTTCCCTGCCTCCCTTTGCCCCAGATATCCCTGATTCCTCAATTTGCTGAATAGGATGAGTTTTTCACTCTATACTGTATCATGTTCTAGGCCTTTGTAATTTTTCTCCTTGTATATTTAAGATTTCCTCTCATAGTAGGATGTTGGTTAGATTATTTTATTTGAAGATGGATATCTGGATGGGTGGAGAAAAGGGTACTACTTTTTCTTTCTTCATGGCTGAATGGGAGCCAAAGGTCTTCATCTCCTGTGACGTTTCTTCCCACATCAGGGTCCTTATTATTACCTTATTCTTTCTTCCTGGAGTGATGATTTCTTATGTTTTCTGAGCTATCTACTCAACTTAAAAGGGATATGATTTTTGTAGGCCCTCTCCTCTGACAGGAAGTATATGTGTGTATACTCCCCTGAGTATATTCACATATCTACGAATATTTTTATGTAACCATCTATATCTATATAAAGATAAACATGATCTGCACAGCAAGGGAAACCATAAACAAAGTGAAAAGACAACCTACAGAATGGGAGAAAATATTTCCAAACAATGTAATTGATGAGGGATTAATTTCCAGAATATGCAAACTGTTCATACAGCTCAATATCAGAAAAACAAAACAACCCAGTCAAAAAATGGGCAGAAGACCTAAATAGATACTTCTCCAGAGAAGACATACAGATGGCCAACAGGCACATGAAAAGGTGCTCAACGTTGCTAATTATTAGAGAAATGCAAATCAAAACCACAACGACGTATCATCTCATATCCGTCAGAATGGCTGTCATCAAAAAGTCTGCAAATAGTAAATGCTGGAGAGGGTGTGGAGAATAGGGAACCCTCTTGCACTGTTGGTGGGAATGTAAATTGGTGCAGCTGTGATGGAGAACAGTATAGAGGCTTCTTAAAAAACTAAAATAAAAATAGAGCTATAATATGATCCAGCAATCCCACTGCTGGGCATGTATCCAGTGAAAACTCTAACTCGAAAAGACACATGCACCCCAATGTTCATAGCAGCACTATTTACAATAGCCAAGACATGGAAGCAACATAAATGTCCATTGACAGTTGAATGGGTAAAGATGTGATGTGTACACACACACACACACACACACACACACACACACACACACACACAATGGGATACTACTCAGCCATAAATAAGAATGAAATAATGCCATTTGCAGCAACATGGATGTACCTTGAGATTATCATACTTAGTGAAGTAAGTCAAACAGAGAAAGACAAATATTGTATGATATCACTTATATGTGGAATCTAAAAATACGATACAAATGAACTTATTTACAAACAGAAATAGACTCACAGACATAGAAAACAAATTTATGGTTACCAAAAGGGAAAGTGGGAGGGAGGGATAAATTAGGAATTTGGGATTAACCGATACATACTGCTATATATAAAATAGATAAACAACAAGGACCTTACTGCATAGCACAGGGAACTGTATACAGTATCTTATAATAACCTGCAATGGAAAAGAATCTGAAAAAGAATACATATTTATATATATAGTATATATATATAAATAAAACTGAATCACTTTGCTGTACACCTGAAACATTGTAAGTCAACTGTACTTCAGTAAAAAAAATAAAAATTATAAAAAAGATAAACATGAGATTATACTGTTGTTTCTAACTAATCCATTAGCACATGTATCGTTCTAGCCTTCTCCCCTTGCTTATCTGTAAACTCACACTCTAACAGTGAGGAAGCTGTCTCCCATCAATCTGCCATTCATTTAGGTATTGGATTCTAGTATACCTGTAAAGCAGTATTAGAATTTTTAACCCATATCCCTGTGGGAAATGACTTTATGGACTCATGTTACCCCTAGTTTTACAGACTCCATTTATTTCCAGAATTACTTAGGTCAGCACCTTTTTTCCTCCCACCCCCTTCACTGAGGTTGTTCCATATATTTGTCATACAGTTTTCATGTCATGGTCTGTATTCTTTTCCTAAGATTCCCACAACATCTTAAATAATTTTCTAAAAATTTGTATACATTAAGATTCACTCTTTTTGCTATTTGGGTTGTGACAGATGCATAATGTCGTGTATCCTCCACTACATTATCATACAAAATAGTTTCACAGCCCCCAAAATTCCCTGTGCTTCACCTATTCAATCCATCGCAGCAAACTACTGATCTTTTTACTAGCTCTGTAGGTTTGCCTTTTCCAGAATATAACGTAATTAGAGTCATATAGTATGTAGCCTTTTCAGACTGATTTGTTTCACTTAGCAATATACATTTAAGATTCATCTGTGGCTTTTCCTGGCTTGATAGCTCATTTCTCATTATTGCTGGGTACTATTCCATGGTGTGGATGTGGTTTATCCATTCATCTGTTGAAGAGCATGTTGATCATTTCCAGTTTTTTGCTTTGTTTCACTTAGCAATATACATTTAAGATTCATCTGTGGCTTTTCCTGGCTTGATAGCTCATTTCTCATTATTGCTGGGTAATATTCCATGGTGTGGATGTGGTTTATCCATTCATCTGTTGAAGAGCATGTTGATCATTTCCAGTTTTTTGCAATTATGAATAACCTTATTTTCTGTTGAAATATCACTTATCTTTCAAATCTTGGTTCATATACTACTTCATGGGACTTAACCATATTAAAGGGTCTAAACTGACTCTATCAGCATAGAACATTTGCTTCTCCTTAGCGTAGTTCAGTATTGGCTTTGTAGCATAAAGTTAATTGTTTACCAGTTTGTGTCCATTATAGGGTGGTGGCAATGTTCTTTGAGAGCAATGGATGCCTCTTATTGATCTAACCTTACAGTGTTTATTATTTTGTACATGCCTTGCTGTTGCTTATTAACTTTAATGGAATGAGTTAGCCTAGAAGAAGGGTCAGGAGGGAGTACCTTGAATTGGAACTAGATTCACTCATTGGAAAGAAGTTCCAGGGTGTGGAGTGTGGTATCTGAAAGCTGTAATTTTGAAGGTCATGAGGGTCAGAAAACAGATGTATTTCAGGCAGGCATTTCAGGTGATATTTTAGTCAGACATTTGGTATTGTGGCTAGTGGTCTTTCTTATAAGTTCAGGCATTCAGCAAGTACTCAAGGCTTCTGGTCCTAGTGCAGTATTACTTTTTTTGGTGAGAGACTAGTAAGAGGAATTCAGGCAATTTAAAGAGGTATTGGTAAAAAAAGGAGAAATCCAGTTCTGAGAATTGGACTTACCAGTGTCAAAGTTAGAGTAACAACTAAATGTGATTTGATAGCAAATCTCACTTTTGAACTCAAGCTTCTCAAATTCCTTCTTGTTACATATAGTTTGGACTGGTTCTAGGAATGGAGGTTTATTAAGTAGAAAGAAGATAATCTTCAAAGTCAACGAGCTAGAGAAGGTTTGAGAAGACCTACCAGGGTATCCTGCCTATGGTTAGATCTTATTTTTATTTATTATTATTATTATTTTTTTATTTAAAATTGTTTTTGGCCGCGCGGCTTGTGGGATATGAGTTCCCCGACGGGGGATCGAACCTGGGCCCTCGGCAGTGAGAGCGCAGAGTCCTAACCACTGGACTGCCAGGGAATTCCCATAGTTAGATCTTATTTTTAAATATGATTTTCTCTAATTGATTAACATTGATAATGATAATTGGAACCTTAAGGCTTTCATTGAAATAAGATTGAAAGATAGGCACAATAACTGGTTTAATTAAAATGTAAACTCTTTAGTAAAGGTTTAATTTAATTTCCCTCCTTCCCAAAGTGATTCAATTCAATAATAAATATAGATTTAGCTTCTAAGAACAAATAATGGTTTAATTTTATTTATTTTTTCCAATTATTTTTTGTAGTTACCTCAGGCAGTAGTGAATGGTTTGCATCTTCTGTGTACTAAATCCTATCTGGGGTAGAGGCTTGTGAAATTATTAAAAGCAAACAAGCTCCAGTAGATTAGTTGTATTTAATTGTGGAGCATGTTTTTGTTGTGAAATATTAGAACCATCATCATTACTATAAATTGTTCAATTTTTAGTAGATTTATGTGTTTTGAGTATATTTAACATCTATTGAAACAATATTAAAGAATGAATTTTTAATATACATATCAGTTTCTCAATTAGGTGAATATGAGAAACATTGTAGATTGGATATTGAGCCCATTGCTAATTATTAATATTTTGTATTAATAAAGTGTATTTATTTATTGGCCTCAACACGCACCTTGCAGGATCTTAGTCCCCGACCAGGGATCATATCTTGGCCCTGGCAGTGAAAGTGCCGAGTCCTAACCACTGGGCTGCCAGGGAATTCCCTCAAGAAAGTTTATTTTAAAAATTTAAAGTCATATATGCACGATTAAGACTATTCAGAAAATTATAGAGGTAGCTGATTGAAATATGAATTCAGTAATTTTTTTTGGATGTTTATCAAAATACAAGCAAGATTAGTGTGTTTTGTGTGATTGTGTATATGTGTAGATCTGTGTATGACCATTGTCAGGTTTTAGTGTCAGCATTAAATCAGCTCCTTAAAATGAATTGGGTGGTTTTTCATTCTTTAAATTTTTTTTTCTGCATTTAAAAGACGAATCATGGGCTTCCCTGGTGGCGCAGTGGTTGAGAGTCCGCCTGCCGATGCAGGGGACACAGATTCGTGCCCCGGTCCGGGAAGATCCCACATGCCGCGGAGTGTCTAGGCCCGTGAGTCATGGCCGCTGAGCCTGCACGTCCGGAGCCTGTGCTCCGCAATGGGAGAGGCCACAACAGTGAGAGGCCCATGTACCGCAAAAATAAATAAATAAATAAAATAAAAATAAAAAGACCCATCTGTCTTATTTACCCTTTGTGTCTTTTTTATGGTGAAGTATGGTGAGTGGGACACTTAAATTCCACTTTGGCCAATATTTAAATTGCCCAGTGTATTGTCTTTTTGTTTTTTCTCTGTTGCATATTTACTAATCTCAGTAATTTTTTTCTCTATTTGACTTTTCAATAAATAATTCAACCATAGTCATAAATCTTTTATATTGAATTTACTTTTCCGCTGTATAGGTTAAAGAAGAGATGCTATTTGAAGCACTAGTTACAAGGAAGACCGTGACAGTGGGAGAAAAGCTTATTTTACCATACAAACTGGCAGAGGTATGAATAGATTTTCTTTGAAATCAAGGAACTCTGAACATTTTTAGAAGTTTAGGTTTATATTCTTTCTGTTAACAGAATGAAAATAACAGTATGGATTGAAATATTTTCTGGGCTCTTGAAATTTATCGTGAACTTTCTGTCAACTTGGAAACTTAAAGTTGAATGTAATTTTAAGCAATACGCTTACATTTTTCTCCAATGATCTCAATCTGATCACCGTTTTTAAGTTTCATAGTATTACTGTGGGATAAGTAGATGGTAGGTAGAATTATAAATAAGCAGTCCTTAACCCAATTGATTATTCCTTGTTGAGCACATCATATCTTCCAGCACATCATATTCTTTTGGTTTACTTTTTCGTTGTTGGCCTCTCCTTTGCAGTTCTTTTTGTTTGTTTTTTCTTTTCTTCCTGACTTCTTAAAGATTGGGTGCCCTAGGACAGTCTTTGTCTTTTCTTCTCTATACTCTTTATCTAGATTTTCTCACTTAGTCCCATGGCTTTAAATATCGTCTGTATAGTAAAGCTTCCAGGTAAGTTTTATTGCTACAGTGTGCCAATATTACTATTATACCACTCAGGTGTATAGGAGTAGGAAAGTTATTGAAAAACCTACTATTTTATGGTGAAGTTTTATGAAAGTGTTGAGAAATCAAACTGACAATTATAAAGATAGGACAGGAATATGAGATTGGAAGTCAGAGAGGTGGGGAAACAGTGATTTAACTGTAGAGAATGCTTTCTAGGCAGACATTGATTAATTTATCCCATTGATCCATTTATCCCATTTTTGGGGTCTCTCCTGATTGTACCTACAGGTCCACATTTCTTCATTATGTCAGGTATCTTATATCGTATTTTATAGTTGCCAACTTTGAGAGCTCCTTTCTAGACAAGAGAAAAAGCCAAACCGTTTTAAGAGTTTTGTTCATCTTTTACATAAAAGTTCAATGCTTTTATATTTTCTTTCTCAACTTTTTTCATTATTAAATATTTCTTTATGTTTATTTACATGTTTAACTTTAACTTCAACATTTTGAGATTATTTTTGTAGCCCCTGCTTTATTTTTGTTTATGTTTGTTTGGTATATTTATTTGTTTAGTAAATATTTGAAAACACTTTTTGTGCCTGGAATTGTGCTAGGCATTATGAGTAAAATGAAGAGCAGTCCTTGAGGATTCTAGTATTTTGTCTGAAGAGCAATGGAAAGAAGGGTTTTAAGCAAAAAAGTTGCCTTAGATATTTTTTAAAGGACAATCTGGCAGCAGTGTGAAAAAATTAGTTGGAGGAGAGCGTGTTAGTTTTCTATAGCTGTGTAACAAACTTAGTGACTTACTATAATACAGATTTATTATCTGACAGTTTCCATGAATCATCAGTCTGGGCACAGGTTAGCTGGGTCCTCTGCTCAGGGTTTCACCAGGCTGAAGTCAAGATATTCATGATGGCTGTGACCTTATCTGAGACTCAACATCCTCTTCTAAGTTCACAGGTTGTTGACAGGATTCACTTCCTTGCAGTTGTAGGACTGAGATCCATAATTTCTTGTTGGCTGTTAGGGGCCATTCTCAGCACCTAGAGTCTACTTGCCATTTCCTGCCATGTGGTCCTGTACACAACATGGCAGTTTGCTTCTTCAAGGCCAGCAGGAGAATCTCTGATGGATGGGCTCAGTCCCTAGTAAGTCAGCTCTACCCAAGACAGTATCTCTTGGGTTAACTAAAAAATTCAGCTGATTTGGGGCCACAATTATATCTTTAAAATCCCTTCGCCCTTGTCATATAACAAAAGATAGTTATGGGAGTGAAATCCATCATTTACAGTCCTGTTCACACTTACTGGGAGAGGATATAGAGAACATGTACACCTGGTGATGGGAATCATTCTAACCCAGAGGGCAAGAGTGAATGTGGAATGATGAGTTTGGAGGCTATAGTAGTTAGTACTCCTGAGGAGAAAGATGCTTGCTGCTATGTCTAGAATGGTGACCTACTGATAGGGAGAAATGGATGTATTTAAAAAGAAAGAAATTTAGATGGTAAAAGCAACAAGATTGGGCAATGATTTGCTTAGTGGGAAGCAGGGAGGAAGAAGGAGATGTCAAGGATGAATCCTGATTTTCTGGTACACACAACTGTAGAATATTGGTACCATTCAGTGAGACAGGAAACACTGAACGAGATCTTATTTGAGTGAGAAAATAATTAATTGGTATTTGGGCTTATTGAGGTTAAGCTGTGATAGGCAGGACTGCATTTCAGAGAAAAGAGGCTAAAAGTATAATATTGGGAGTTATGGTGTAAATAGGCATTATATTTGTATATTTGGTATATTTGGATTCTCTATAAATCTATTAATTTGATATGGAGGTTTTCTTTTAACTACAAAATTCAACTCATTTATATTCATTGTGATAACGAACATGTTTTCTTACTGTGTGTTTTAAAATATTTTGCTTTTGCTGAATTTAATCAGATTGTCTTTATTCTTTTTCCTCTCCTCTGGGGAAAATAGAATGGTTATTCTCTCTATATTTTCTACTATTGATTTTCTTTTTATTTTAAAGATACTTGGTTGATAACTTGCCTAAGAATAGACTTTTAGGGCCACATCCTTTTTTCTCTCAGAACTTCTAAACGTTTTCCAATTATTTTCAAGTGTCTAGTGTTGAAGATAGAGAATTTAATACCTGTCTTCTCTTTCCTATGTAGGTGATAGTTTAGGTAGGTAGTTTTTGTTCTGGAAACTTGAGGAGGTTTTTTTTCCACTGAAATTCAGAAATTCATTCATCATCTATGTGTGGTCGGTTATAGTATTGTCTCCATTTTACAAATGTAAAAAAAGCTGTAGCCTAAGAGTTTAAGTAACTTGACCAAGGTCAAATAGCTGGAATAAGTAGAGAAACCGGGACTGGAAGATAGTCTAGCTCTTAATCAACACTCTCTACTTCCTCTAAAATTAAGAACATAGATATAAATATGTACCTGACTATACAAGCTGCAAAATAAGTCCCTAGATGAGAAGTACATAAATTATTAGCATTTGTATTCTTTTAAGTTCTAGGACTCAGCTGTCTAAGATACGTGCCCCACAATCCTCTTTTTAGGTTGCGGTACTTTCTAAATGTTGGATTTTCTTTAAGTAATAGACTTCATTTTTTAGACTAATTTCAGATTTACACAAAAATTGAGCAGATAGTACGGAGAGTTTCCATAAACTAGGGAAGGCTTGAGGTGAGGGGAAAAAGTAAATCACATAACTCCATAATGAAAGAATTGTTACTGTTTGGGGATGGAGAAATTCTAAAGGTTACTGTGGATGACAAGCTGAAGACAGCCAGGAGTGTAATTGTGGTGGTGTGACTAGGATTCCACAGATAACTGATGCCTTTTTGATAATTGATTCCTATGCCTGGAATACTCTTCCCCACTTTAGTTGGCAAAGTTCATTTATTTATAAAGTTCCTATTCTACCTTCTTTACTAGGTGAAATATATACCCCAGTTTTCAGTAAAAGTGTTTTGAAATGTGTGGACTCATGTTTTGTTTCCTTTATCTTTCATGGCAGTTTAAGCCTGGATTCCCTGAGTTGGATTAAATTAATGAGTATATATAAAAAACTTCAATTGTAGGTTATTTATATTGAAAGAAAAATTAATTTCTAATTCAGGATAATAAGCTTTCTTTCTTGAATGAGAACAAAACACTTTGTTGTAGTATCTTAGTCAGATTGTTGCCAATTTCACTTAGACTCCTAACTTTTTTTTTTTTTCCAGGCTGTGACAGTGAGGAACTCCATGGCTAAGTCTTTATATAGTGCCCTGTTTGACTGGATAGTTTTTCGGATTAATCATGCACTTATGAATAGTAAAGATTTGGAGCAAAATACCAAGGTAGACATATATTGGATTATAATATATTTTTCCTGAAAAACTGTTTTAATAAAATGGGTAATGCATAAAATTTAAAAACATAGAGTTATATAGAGTAATAAGTTCACCTTTTATCTGTATTCCCTGCTATTTCTCTCCTTATTTCTGCTTCTATGACCCTATTCAGCAAAACTGTTCTGTGTGTCTTTCCAGAGCTTTTTTCCTATGTACTTACATTCCTATAGATGTACATGTACAGAGTTGCTTTTAAACGTAAAAATAGGATCATGCTATCTGTATTGTTTCTAATTTGTATTTTTTTTTACCTGGTTATGTCTTGAAATATATCTAGACCTCATTATTTTTAATATTTAAATGTAAAACGTAAATATTTAAATGTAAAATTGCTCTTACATGACCTTTTCATGCTTTGAGTAAGCCCACAGGTAGAAAGTTGATTTTAATTCTAACCTAATATACCAAGTTGACTTATTTTTTTTAATTAATTAATTAATTTTATTTTTGGCTGCATTGGGTCTTCACTGCAGTGCATGGGCTTCTCATTGCAGTGGCTTCTCTTGTTGTGGAGCACGGGCTCTAGGCGTGTGGGCTTCAGTAGTTGTGGCACGTGGGCTCAGTAGTTGTGGCTTGCGGGCTCTAGAGCACAGGCTCAGTAGTTATGGCGCATGGGCTTAGTTGCTCTGTGGCATGTGGGATGTTGCCAGACCAGGGCTCGAACCCATGTCCCTTGCATTGGCAGGTGGATTCTTAACCACTGCGCCACCAGGGAAGTCCCAAGTTGACTTATTTTTGAAGATCATTATTTTCACTGTTTTTTGTAAGGGCTTAGAATTAGTCAGCAGTATTAATCACACAAAATACTCTTAATGGAGACTTTTAAAAGTCTCTTACTATTTATCACTCATTACATCAGTTTGCCCAGTATCTCTCTTAGCACCAGTGGAGAAAAATTATTTTCATTTAATCAAAATTGTCATACAACTGTATTTTAAGAATAAGGTGGGGTGGTGAGAAGAATGGTGGTTTGGGATATTAGAACTGAATATTTATCATCCATAGTAAGAAGTTAGAAGGTAATTTCTGGAGGTAAAATATCAAGAAATAGAAGAATAAACATTTTTTACTATATTATACTATTCTTTACCAAACAACTAAAAAGATTTGAGTGTTGTTGACTTTATGGAGCAGAAATTGAGGGTGGAGAAGGGATTGTTGTTTTTTGTTATAATCCTTTTAGAAATGTTTAATGTCATAAATCTTGTGTGTTTCTTTTTTTTGATAAAAATTTTTAAAGTTTTAACTTCAAGAAACCACATATTATGATATCCAGTTTCATTTCTAGCCTGTGTAAGACTATTTTAAACATACCTGTTAGCTTGATTCTTAATGCAGAATTTTATTGGGATAGAGAAGTCAAACTAGGAACAATTGCATGATCCTTTTGGCATAACCAGGCATAGCTAGGAGTAACCTAGCTTTACTTTAGTAACCTTCTGACTTTCCAATAGCCTGTTTTTCCCTTCCCTGTCTCTTGGGTTTTAGAGATTTGTGATATTGAGGTAACAGGTCATTAACTCTGCTTTGCACATTTTTGTACAGTAATCAATGAATTACATGTGTTAAAACTTTGGATCTATTTTTATAACTAAGATAAAAAGAAAAAGATGAAGAAAAAGAGAACTAACATGCTTTTCATTTATAGTAATATTTTGACTGAACACTGGTCCCCCAAGTTTTCCTCTCTACTGCTGTTGAAGAACATTTTGTTACTTACATTGTGAATATTATTCATGAAATAAATTTGAGCATCCTTTTTTAACCATAATTTTTTTTCCTGTTTCATAGACTTTGTCCATTGGTGTTCTTGATATTTTTGGGTTTGAAGATTATGAAAATAACAGCTTTGAACAGTTCTGTATTAATTTTGCTAATGAACGCTTACAACACTACTTTAATCAGCATATCTTTAAATTGGAGCAGGTGAGTACCTGAATGTGTGTACACTTGCCCCCTTCCTGCTCCCTAAACCCTAACCCCCACCTTCACATACACACACATAAATTTTTTTTTTTTTTTTTTTTTTTTTTTGCGGTACGCGGGCCTCTCACTGCTGTGGCCTCTCCCACTGCGGAGCACAGGCTCCGGGCGTGCAGGCTCTGCGGCCATGGCTCACGGGCCCAGCTGCTCCGCGGCACATGGGATCCTCCCGGACCGGGGCACAAACCCACGTCCCCTGCATCGGCAGGCGGACTCCCAACCACTGCGCCACCAGGGAAGCTCCATAAATTTTTGAGTCATAGTCGTGATAAGTATTTTAAATGTTGTATTTCAATATAGATATTATTGACTTCATATTAGTGTAAGCAAATGACAGATCAGAGCATAGTTTGGGGGCCTTATCACACAGGGTTTTCTTTTTTGTTTAATAGGCCTCAAGTATTAGAATCAATAATATGTGCTTGTTTGACTGCACCTTTGAATGAAAAAATACGGGTTTGTTTTGCATTTTTGTTGATGTTTTTGATTTTTAATTGCCGCCATGGGCTTGGTCGCTGTGTGTGTAATGTTAAGTGTGGTTGTTGGATTCCTTTGATTTCTTAGTTCGAGGATGGGATAGAGGAGCTTATTAACAGAATCTCAAATGAGCTCAGAATGTGGATACAAAGAAATAGGACAGTGTAGAGAGACCAAAATGAGTAACTAGATATTTCCTGTGAGAAGTTCAAATTGACTGAACTAGTATAGAAAGAGCAAGCCATCAGTTTCTATGACAATTCTTAGGGTAAATGCAGGGTTGAAGGAAATGTGGGCTCTTTCTCCAAGTCAAGTTTGAATTCAGTAACAAGTTGAGATTGTAGCCCAGAATTTCAGTTTGTATAAAAAGAAGCAAGGGGCTTCCCTGGTGGCGCAGTGGTTGGGAGTCCGCCTGCCGATGCAGGGGACACGGGTTCGTGCCCTGGTCTGGGAGGATTCCGCATGCCGCGGAGCGGCTGGGCCCGTGAGCCATGGCCGCTAAGCCTGCGCGTCCGGAGCCTGTGCTCCGCAATGGGAGAGGCCACAGCAGTGAGAGGCCCGTGTACTGCAAAAAAAAAAAAAAAAAAAAGAAGCAGGGTTCACATTCACCTCAAAGGAAATAGTGAAGAAAATAAACGAACAGAAAACCACAACAGGTCTTTCCTGTCATTGAGGCTTGCCGTCCTCTGTCCTGGCTTTAAGCACTGCTATTTTACTTCAAGAGTTATAAGGACTGATTAATATTCACACAAGCAGCATTAGTCTTGGCCATTTTGATAATTCCTTAAAGTTTTTAACACATGACCTTTTAGCTAGACTCTTTTATAGAGCTGTTAAAAGATAGTATTATTTGTTATAATATCACCTAACATATATGTAGTGCTTACTCTTAAGTGGGTACTCTTTTTATTCTGGTGTTGCAAATGATGCCTAAAGCCTGTATTCAAAACACTCTGGCTTCATAATTCTTGCTTTTAATCAAAAGTTGAGCTGGGATTGGTTTCTTTACTCAATCCAGTGTTCTTTTTACTAGATTATGCTAAATCAGTATTTTTATCTCCTAAAATGGCTGTGTGTGTTGGAGGGGTTGAGGAATGCATTTTGTTGAAAGCGTTTTGTATTTTTCAAAGAAAAGCATCAATTGCTCTGTGGATCATTAAACAGAAGACTGGTTAAATTGCTTTTGAAGAAGAAAGGTGTTCTCTTATTGTGAACTGAAATTATTCTTACCTTATTTAGAAGTCTAGATTAGCCATGGAGGAGCCATGAGAAATGCCTTACCTAAAAACATGTATAAAAATAAAACCTTACAGTTGATGGAAAATGTGTTCAAAACTACTTGGTGGGTGGGTGGTCCTCATTTATTTGCTACCCTGCATATCATAGTTGTGGGCAATGTGGTGGAATTATGGATCAAAAGACATAGATACTAAGGTATAGCTTTTTTTTTCTTTCTTTTAAGTCTCAGTATTTTCTTCTGTTATTTGTGATGTAGTGGATAAGCTTTTGATGTAATTTTGGAAAGCTTAGAGAAAATTTATACTTTTTGCCACCCCATCTATTTTTTTTTTTGCGGTACGCGGACCTCTCACTGTTGTGGCCTCTCCCGTTGCGGAGCACAGGCTCTGGACGCGCAGGCTCAGCGGCCATGGCTCATGGGCCCAGCCGCTTCGCGGCATGTGGGATCTTCCCGGACCGGGGCACGAACCCATGTCCCCTGCATCGGCAGGCGGACTCTCAACCACTGCGCCACCAGGGAAGCCCGCACCCCATCTACTTTATTGTTCCTTTCTCTCCCTCCTCATGTTTTTCTACTTAAAATGGATTTTCTGGAAATAAGAGATTTAAGTCAGTTTAAATATTGAGTGTTTTATTTATTTGTGTATCACTGGTCTGGTACCTGTTATGAGATGGGTACTCAGGAACTATTTGTTAAATTCAGTTGAATAGAGAATCAGTTAAGTAGATTAAATTTTTTGAATAAATAAAACACAGAAATAAAAAAGTACCAAAGATGCTTTGGGAGGAAACATCTTGAAAATCTTGATTACTGAAGTTCACTTCTAAATTTTGCCCAAAATTAGTACATATGCACATAGGATGGGAGAGAGATGTAATAGGTGCCATGCAGGATGATAGGTATAAGGTAATCAGATATAAGGTAAAGTAGTGATATAAAGGATGAAATTGATTAGAACTTACTGAAAGTCTGCAAAGATTTCCCAGGGGTGATTCTGGAATAGAGTTTTGAATAGAAAGTTGAGCTCACCAGACTGTCAGTGGGGAAAAGATATTTTAAACAAAGGTAACAGTATCTTTAAAACTGTGAGGCATAGAATAGCACAGCAGTTTTGATGAATTGGAAATGATTCAATATAGCTAAAATATAGGACATAAGGATGGAGGCAGGAAGGGAGATAAGTTTGATGAAATAGCCTGGGGTCAGAGAGTTGTGCAGAGAAGATTAGAATTTTTCTTTTAGAGAATGAGGAGCTATTTGAAGTATATTTAGCAGAGGATTTGAAATGGAACTGTGGAAGATGGATTGAAGGGAGGTGAACTGGAGAGAAGGACATAATCCATGAGCCAGTTGAAGTAGTATGGGAGAGTGACTCTGAGTCCTGAATCAAGGTATTTATAGAGATAATGTGGAATAAGAGACAGATGAAAAGAGGTTTCTGTGATTTGAAAATCTGTTTCCTGTTATAATTTGTAATACGGCTCTTTTCTTATTTCCTTTACTTGCTCAGAATTATTCCTTAGGTCATTGATTCATCAGTAAATCGAATAACAATTATGTATCAGGCACTGTTAGGCACTGAAGATAGACATTTTAGAGTTCAGGTATCTTACTGTGGAGTTCATAATCTAGTGAGTTGTTCTTTTGTCTATCCCACTTCTGGGGATGTCAGACTAGGAAATTTTGACGAAACTTGCTTGCAGAACACCTAAAAAAAAACTGAACAAAACATATTTGAAAGCATTGGAGTACCTTCAAATAAGTGAAGTTTTATAGGACTTAGATATGTAAGCACGAAACCCGGGATTTGAGCCCAGCATTCGGGGACTGCTTTGTTCCTAGAGACATTTCTGTTCTGGTAGAGGGCTGCCAGATTCTGAAAGAGCCAGGCTTGAGAATCTGAGAAGCCTAAATGGGTTTTCTCCAGATTAAAGAACAAGGAGGAACCCCCTGGCAACTCCCACAGGCTTTAGGTTGAAGACCTCAATGGGTTATATCTTAGAGTAAAGGTAAAGCAGAAATAGTGAAGGCATCATAGGGACTGAAGCCCAGTTTAAAATAATCTCAGTTCTTCACTGGGTTAAAATAGTGTAGAATTTCCAGCATTCTTAGCCACCTGCTAAGAGCAAATTCAGTCTCCAGTGGAGGAAGAAATCATTCTAGTGCTAAAGTTATCTCTATACTTTTTCCTATACAAGCATTCAGTTTTTAACTGAGAAGTTTGTTTGTTTTTTAAGACATACAAGGAAGGAAACCAACATGAATAAGAACCAAGTGAGACAATAGACTATATACCATAGGGGATCCAGATAATGAGTTTATCAGACATGAACTTTAAAGTAACAGTGGTTACAAGAAATTTTTTTAAGTGATAATTTTATTAAAGAACTACAAAATTTTTTAAAAATCCTAAATTTAGGAAAATTTAAAACTAATTTAGAACTAAAGGAAAATTTTAAAAATTTAGAACTAAAAAGTAGAGTGAAATTAAAAACATTAGTTTTTCACAGTTTGTTAGATATAGCTTAAGAGAAAATTAGTGATGTGGAAGATTGGCCAGAAGAAATAACAGCCTGATGAATAAAGCTAAAAGAGGAAAATACAAACAGTGTAAGAGACATAGGGCATAGTAAAAAAGTCTAACATCTGTGTAACAGGAATTCTGGAAAGATGTATGTGAAAGAGAGAGAATAGGATAGAAGCTGTATTTGAAAAAAGTGATGGCTGAGAATTTTCCAAAACTTAAAACATAAAACAAAAAAAATTCATCAAGCACACATTTGAGAAGCCCTAAGAATGCAAAACATGATAAGAATAAAGACAGCCATACAGTAAGACAAAGACAGGGACTTCCCTGGTGGCACAGTGGTTAAGAATCTGCCTGCCAGTGCAGGGGACACGGGTTTGAGCCCTGGTCTGGGAAGATCCCACATACCATGGAGCAACTAAGCCCATGCGCCACAACTACTAAGCCTGTGATCTAGAGCCCGTGAGCCACAACTACTGAAGCCCGCACGCCTAGAGCCCGTGCTCCACAACAAGAGAGGCCACTGCAATGAGAAGCCTGCGCACGGCAACGAAGACCCAATGTGGCCAAAAAAAAAATAAAAAAAAAAACCCCAATGAAAACAATATCTGAGAAGCAGCCAGAGATGGGGGAAACAGTACCTTTAAAGAAGCAACAATAAGGGCTTCCCTGGTGGCACAGTGGTTGAGAGTCTGCCTGCTGATGCAGGGGACACGGGTTCGTGCCCCGGTCTGGGAAGATCCCACATGCCGTGGAGCAGCTAGGCCCGTGAGCCATGGCCGCTGAGCCTGCACGTCCGGAGCCTGTGCTCCACAACAGGAGAGGCCACAACAGTGAGAGGCCCGCATACCGCAAAAAAAAAAAAAGCAACAATAAGATTGGAAGTCAGTCTTTCAGGGGAGACAGTGGATGCCAGAAGACAGTGGGGTATTTTCCTTAAAACTGAAGCATGTTATTTAGGCAGTAACTAAATTATTCCCGTTGTCACTGAGTTGCAGGAATGAATGAAAAGCAATGAACAATGTAAAAAAGTGGGTGAATCTAAATGAATTTTAACAAAATTAGACAAAGATAAAAATATCTTTTGTGGTTTAATGTCTGTGTAGAACTAAAACATGTGAGTACAATAGCATTTAATTCAGGAAGGGATACAGAATTTAAGGTATTGTAATATCTTTGTATTAAATGCCAAGTGATAGAAGATTTTTTTCTCTGTTAGACATTGATCAGTTAAGAATGTGTCTTATAATTTTATGATAACCACCAAGTAATAAAAGGATATAAAACTCTCAAGTTAATATAGGAAGCAAGTGAAGTAAAAACAACTCTAGTAATACAAAAGAAAGCAAGAAAGAGGTATAAAAGCAATAACAAGAAAGCAGGACAAATAACAAATGGTAAGATGGTGATTTAATCCCACAAATACCAGTAATTGCATTAAATATAAATGGACTAATTACTCCAACTAGAAGCCAAAGATTGTCAGGCTGAATGTAAAATAAGACTAAATCGTTCCTTCTAAGAGAGACTCTTTAAATATAAGCATACAGAAAGGTTAAAAGTAAAAGGATGGAAAAAGATTTAGCAAGCCTTAACAAAAACAAAAGAACTGATATAACTGTATTAGTGTCACACTTTAAGCATTGCCAGAGATAAAAAAAGGAGTATTTGATAATACTAAAAGGATTAGTTCATCAGAAAGTATACAATTCCAGATTTATAGGTACCTCATAATACGGCCTCAAAGTATATAAAACAAGAAATTGATAAAACTAAAAACAAATATATATTTGCAATTTTAGTGGAATATTTTAACATACCTTGCTGAATAGCTGATAGAACAAGCAGACAAAAAATTGGTAAGGATACAGAAGATGTAAAGCACCCAGAGAATTGGATGGGTGCGTTTTTTTGTTTGTTTGTTTGTTTTGCGGTACGCGGGCCTCTCACTGTTGTGGCCTCTCCCGCTGCGGAGCACAGGCTCTGGACGCGCAGGCTCAGCGGCCATGGCTCACGGGCCCAGCCGCTCCGCAGCATGTGGGATCTTCTCAGACCGGGGCACGAACCCGTGTCCCCTGCATCGGCAGGCGGACTCTCAACCACTGCGCCACCAGGGAAGCCTGGGTGGGTGCTTTTGAGGGTACCTAGTTCTGCCTGCCCTTGATGTCAGAATGCCAATTTCCCTGGGTCTGAGGCCTGTATCAAATAAGGATATAGAAGATTTTTAAGGCAAATACTTATCTGACATATATAGATAACTGCAAATTTACAAAATTTGCTTATATACTGGACCATAAAACAAGGGTCAAATTTCACAGTTTTGAAATCACACAGATCTCAATACCATAATGAATTTATATCAGAAACCAATAACAAGAAGATAACTGGAAAATACTTTATGATTAAAAATTAAGTAATGAATTTCTAGATAGCCTAGAAGTTGAAAAAAATTAGAAAATATATTGAACTTAATATATTACATATTAAAACTTGTGACTAAAGGTGCACTTGAGTCACTAAAGAAGTGTGACTAATGATTTACTTAGAGGAAAATTTTATAGTTGTTAGAAGATTTTAAGGTTGAAGAGCAACGATTAACAAATTGGAAAAAGACCAGCAAACTAAACCAAAGGAAAGTGGAAAGAGGGAAATAATAAAGAAAAAAAGATTAAATAAAAGTGAAAACAAATATATTATGGGAGAGGATCAACAGAGTGAAAAGTAATACTTTGAAATGACTAATAACATTGATATAACCCTTAAGAAATTGGTGTGAGAGAGAGACAGAGAGGGATGTAAATAGCCAGAATTCCAATGATAAAGACCACATAATTGTGTATCCTACACATGTTAAAACGATAGTAGGATATACTAAACAACTTCATGTCTGTAAGCCTTATTAAATGATATGAGAAAAAACTTTTCAAAACTGACACAGATGAAATACAAAGTTTAACTCTAGAACTATTAAAGAAATTGAATATGTAATTAAAAACCTTTCCATAAAGAACATCGAAAGCCAAAATGACACCACTGATGAATTCTGCTGACTTTGAAAGAATTATTTTCAGTTTGACATAAATTCTTATGCGGAATAGAAAAAAAGGGGACAATTACTCAACACATTTTGGGGGCCAGGATAACATTGCTTTCTAAATCTGTGAAGGATATTATTAGAAGTGGAAATTGTCAATTTCACTCATAAATGTAGACTTAAAAATTCTAAACAAATATATATCCAGCAAGATATATAAAATGATAATACATCAGAACCAAATGGTGTTTTTCCTGTTGCATGTTACATCTAACCACCTATCAATTTAATTCATCTATTAACAAAACAAAAGAAAAAATTCATGGTGCTCTCAGTAGAAATGTAAAAAGCATTTGATAAATTTACATATTCGTTCTTGTTAAAAACAAAACAAAACCCTTAGCAAACTAGATACATATAGAAGGGAACTTCCTGATAAAGGGCATTTACAAAAAAACCAACAGTTAATGTCAAACTTAATGGAAATAGACTGAATGATTTCCTCCTAAGACTGAGAACAAGGCAAGGTTGTTTTCTAAGAATTTTTATCAGGAACACAGGCATGTGAGAACATCCAAATGGGAAGTAAACATAGGAAAAGATTTTTCACTTATTAGTCATTAGGGAAAATAAAATTAAAAACATAATTAAATATTCCTAAGCATTCACCAGAATGACTAAAATGGAAAAGTCTGACAATACAAGTATTAGAGAAATACTGTGCACCGAAAAGTCCCATTACACTGGTGGTAGGTGCATAAATTGGTACAACCACTTTAGAAAGCTGTTTGGCAGTATCTTCTGAGGTTATACATGTGTAGTTTATAAGCCTGTGGTTTCACGCTCAAAATGTATGTAATTATAGAGATGTACAGCATATTAGTGGTTGCCAGGGGTTAGGGATTGGAATTGTGTGGCTATAAAGGGGTAGCACCATCACCTTATGGTGATGGTACAGTCGCGTATCTTTATTTGTGACAGTGGTTGTGCAAGACTACAATGTGATAAAATTGTAGAGTACACACACATATACACACATACACACTACATACACAAATGAGTTCATGTATACCTGATGAAATCTGAGTGAGCTCTGTACATCTCTATAATTACGTTATTTCATAAATGTTACATAAATGGAATTATGCAGTGTGTATCCTTTTGAGGTTGACTTTTTTTTCACTCAGCATAATTTCCTTGAGGTTCATCCAAGTTCTTGCATGTGTCACTCATTCTTTTTTTTTTTTTTTTGGTCTGGGTAGTATTCCCTGGTATATATACACCATAGTTTATTTAATCATTTACCCTCTGGAGGACATTTAGGTATTTTCTAGTTTGGGGCTATGATGAATAAAACTGCCATAAACAAACAAAAAAAAAAAAACCAAAATGTATGTAAATGTTCAACAAGAGTTTTTTATAGAAATGTTCATAATGTCATTATTTTTAATGGCCAGAAATTGGAAATAAGTGTAATGTCTATTAATAGTATATAAATAGGTGAATACATTGTATATAAATACTCAACAGCATTGGTTCTCAAAGAGTGGTTCTTCTCCTACCCCTACTGGTACCATTGACATCACCTGGGCACTCCTTAGAAATACAAATATAGGATCCCACCCTATACCTACTTATTCACAAATTCTGGGTTTGTGGCTTCTGTTTTTAACAAGCTCTCCACATGATTCTGTTGTTATTATTAAAGTTATATATTAAAGTTTGAGACTTAATCTCCGTAGCCGATTTTGGCATACTTTTTCTGTAAAGGGACCAGACAAACCAGTGTTCTAGGTTTGGGGGGCCGTATGGTCTCAGCTCTGCTGTTACATTGAGAAAGCAGCCTGGACAATAATGCATAAATGAGCAAATGTTGTACTCCACAACCCCAGCCCTACAACAATTAAAATGAATGAACTTTAGGTGCATCCTACAACATAATGTTGAGTAAAAGAAAAAAAGCCAGATGAAAAGAATATGTATTATATGATTCTATTTATATAATATTTATAAACAGGTGAATCTTATCAATGGTATTAGAAATTAGGATAATAGTTAACTTTGGGCAAGAGGGTCTGAATCATCATTGGGAAAAGGGGATGAGAAAGGATTTTGGACTGCTAGTAATGTCGATAAAAATCCATATGCTCGTACTATTTAGTATGCTTTTTATCCATGCTCTGAAAAAGAATAGGGAAAAGACTTTCTTACCACTGCTTGGGGGTGACCTTTGTATAGCATTACTTACTTGTGAAATTGTTAATTACGAGGAAAGAATTAAGCATTTACCTTTCCCAATTAGAATGACTGTAGTTTATAGTAGGGTCCACTTTTTCTTTACAGGATAATGATAATACGGAAAGAGTGATAAAATTACAAAATCACTATTTCACAAAACACCATATTTGTAGAGAAGTGTGCAAGTGTAATCAGTAAATAATAAAACCATCAGATGAGCAGGATATTTATTTGGTGCCTAAATATCAGTGCAGTGTAGAAACGTAACTTCTTTGTGCTCAGGGGCATCTTTCTGACAGTTTAGAAGTTAAAGCATCACAGAGATGAATAAAAGAAGATTTCCTAGTATAGAAATTAAGGAAGGACCAATGGGGGCTTCATAAGAGAGTTCTGCATAGTTGCTAGTATGTGAGCTTTGAGTTATTTAGTCTTGAAATTTGGGAAACTACCCTGCCCCCCACCTTTTGAAAGGTGTTGTAAGAGTTTTATTTTGCTGAAGTTCAGTGTGTATGAATTCCATATGATTTATATCAGTGATCACTGGCGGTGATAGTTTTCCACTTTTCCCAGACATTGTTTCATTAAATTCATTGTTGACGATCCAGCAGTTCTTTTTGATGGCTTAGAGTTGTGTGGGAGAAATTAGGCTTTTTCATTTTATATTTTTCCTTAGTGCAGTCATCAGATAGTGTGGCTAAAACAAATCCAGCCCTAAATTCTCATCTGAGTGGAATCACAAATAGGATTCTAACCAGAAAATTTGGTTGCATGCACTTTTAAAAGAAAACAGACATACCCTATATCGAGATTTTATACAAGTGAAATTTATACATTCTTCCATTGTGTGGATTAGTGATTTAAAAGAGAAAAGTTTAAACTATTCTTTTAATCCTGGTAAAAGCTTTTTAGTCCTTATTCTCACATTCCTGTTATTTTCTGCAAGATGAATATATTGTTAATATGTTACTTCCTAGGAGGAATATAGAGCTGAAGGTATCAGCTGGCACAATATAGATTATATTGATAATACCTGTTGCATAAATCTTATTAGCAAGAAACCAACAGGCCTGCTGCATCTTTTGGATGAAGAAAGCAAGTGAGTATGATTCTTTTCAGTTTTGTTATTGGCCATTTGGGCTTTTCATGTCTTCTTAAGCCCTACGTTTTCTTCTTAACATTATTAAGTAAAGAGCCAAAGTTTCCCATGTATGGCTTTTTTGTGCGTGTTTGTGTGTTTCTAAAAAAATTGGATGGACTTCACTATAGAACTCATTTTTTCCTTGAGTTTTTCCAGATTTCTTCTACAGAGTCACTTTGATGTTAGATTTGTTGGTTTCTATTTATTTTTTGTTTTTGTTTTGTGTTCCTGTCTTCTTGAATTAAGTTTGTGTATGTGTGTTTTAAGAATGGGTTTATTTTTAATTTTTATTGGCGTCTAGTTGCCAACTAGATGCCAATAAAAATTAACTTAAAAAAAAGGGTTTTTTTTGCCAGTTAAAGAAGGTCCTTTTTATTTGCAGTGTCATTCCATACAAAAGCAATAGAAAGATAACAGTCTTAACAAGAAGTTTACAATTGAATATTTGAACAGAAAATCTGTACACATTATCATTTACAGTAATTTTACGTGGTAAATTAACTGACTGTAAAAAAAAAAGGTCTTTCTAAATCCTCCTGCTGTCTTAACTCTTGGAGAATTATAGATAGAAGGCCTACTTAGTGCTATTTACAAGTACCAAATTAAGACTGTATAACTTACATAAAGCCCATTAACTTACCAGCTCAATTTAATATCTTTGACTATTCAGTCCTCTTAAAAAAAAAGTTTTATATATGAGATGTGTTTGCAGTTTTCCTGTTTTGCAGAAGAGAATAATAGATTTGTGATAACTGCCATGGCTGTGCAGGTTTTAAGTGGCAACATATGCTAGATATTTGCCATCCCCTGATAACACTGTTCAATATACTAAACTTATATGTATGCTTCAGAAATAAAGCTTCCTATAGCATCCTCCAGAGTGTTCTCAGTGCTCTATAAAGTATTATTTATAGTTTAATTATCCTAAGAGATGGCAAATCTAGAATTGGAGAAACCAAAGTGGTGAAGTATGTGTTGGTTTTCTGTGACTCTTTAGTAAAATATTTAGAACTTGAATTAGTTCACCTGATTCCTCGCTTAATATTATACTCATTAAACTACAATATAAAATATTAAGCATTTACTATCATAGGATGACTATATACCAGGTTTGTGTGGGACAATCTAAAGTTTATGCCTGTTGTTCACTTTAGTTATTAATGGTGCCTACTTTTACTCTCAGAATATCCTGGTATGTATGGTAAGTTATATGTCACCCTGTTAATATGCCATAAACACAGAATTGCTACATAGAATTATAAAGTAATATAGCAGAATGCAAAATATATTGGAAAGGAGACTGCTAACAGTTACATCTACCCACTCTATCACCAGTCTATCACATTTATTTCCATTAATCTAAATGAATTAAAATGCAGCCAACACAAAAAATATTTTAATTTTATGTCCAAAGTCGTGAAAGTTTCTTGTATTGCTCTGTATGTCCTGAAACATACACTGTCTCTTATACAATTGTAAGGTTATTAGTTCTTAACTCAGCTTGCATACCTTACTTCTGGTGTATTTTATTTTGGAAAGCGTCATAGGTGATTTTTGATATTTAGTGTTGAGACCCATTATGGTAGATATTGAAATGATAAGCAGTTCTTTTTGTTTGAGCTATATTATGGTAAAAGGACAAGAAAGTTTAAGTAATCGAGAAAAAGATCATATATGTAGTAAATGATGGACTCGAGATTCAAACTCAAATATTGAAATTCAAATACCTGGACTCCAGGTATTTCTAACTAAGCTTTATTTATTTATTTTTTTAACCTGAGCTTTTGTTTTCCTTTTTTATTGAGGTAGCATTGGTTTATAACACTATATAAGTTTCATGTTTACAACATCATATTTCTACTTCTGTATACCCTACAGTGTGCTCACCACCAAAAATTTATTTTCTGTCACCATACAGTTGATCCCTTTTACCAATTTTGCCTTCCCCCCTGCCCCATCCCCTCTGGTATATAAAAAACTAATGAACAAACGAAAACAAAATAAATGACTAAACCAAACAAAAACAAACACGTAGATACAGAGAGCAGAATAATAAGCATGTGCTTTGAAGTATTGTCCTGTATTGCTTCACCATAATACTTAGGCTTCAGAGTCAGAAGTTCAGGGTTATATTCCAACTCCCCTTAGCAAATCTTTTAATATCCTTGGTCCTCAGTTTTCTTGCATGCCAAAAGGAAATGATGATGATAAATTATAATGCTGTGTGCTGTATATCTTATGGTGGTTGTGAGCAGCAAATGAGCTAGTGGATATATAATTAAAACATGAATAGAGCAAAGGGGTTTTGTCTGGTCTGTTATTCTTCAAGCAAAATTTCATTGTGTGCACATCTTATTTTATAAAGACCATCTTTACCTGGTCAGTTGGTACCTCACATAAATGTAAGTATTACCCCAAGAAGAGAATGGCACCTCTTTGCTGTTACCCAAAAGCTTCTGGGGTTAAGCCACATGGCCAGAAATTACAGGGAGACAGACTTTGGCTCAATATAAGGAAGAACTTTCTAATCATTAGAGCTGATTAGCAACTGCTTCATAAAATAATAAAATTTCCCATTATAGTAATTATTTTGCATCATCTGTCAGGGTATTATTGTAGGTAGGAGATTGGACTGAACAATCTCTTAATTATCGCTTCAATTATGCTTTTATATTAGTTCTCCATAAAAATTTTTAATAAACCATAGTATTACTTTCCTTTCTTTATAAGTCAGTCAGTCAGTCCTATTATTAACTCCCCTTGTAAATGGACCAGCTTTGTCTCTATGCTTTAACACTCCAGAAGATGCAAAGGCATGAAATATTTTCCCTCTGTCATGTACCTACAAAGAGAGGTTGAAAATAAGTTAGTCTTATTTAGGAAGAACTGTTTTGGGAATCACTTTGAGTATTTTTCCTCTAAAAATATTTTGTTCTGTGGGGAATACATTACATGAAATATATCCTTAGTGGTGTTCCTGCTTCATTCAGTGTGTTTGTAGTGCTTTAGATGCATGGGTTGGAAGTTAGAAGTCTTATTTAATCTTGTCTTTGCTATCTACTGGCTGTTCACGTTTTATAAACTAGATTCTAAAGGATGCAGTGTGGAATTTAGAAAGGAGGAATGGTGTAAGCAAAGTTAAGAGTGTTATCAGTCTTTTCTATAGTACTTAGTGTGATCTGCTGACAGCAGCACTGGCTGCACCTTGAAGGTTGTTATAAGTACAGAGTCTCATACTTCCACCCCAGATTTCTTTTTCTTTTTTGTTTTTATGTCCGCACGGCATGCAGGATCTTAGTTCCCTGACCAGGGATCAAACCCGTGTCCCCTGCACTGGAAATGCAGAGTGTTAACCACTGGACCGCCAGGGAAGTCCTACACCCCGGATTTCTTGAATCAGAATCTGCATTTTAACAAACTGAAGTTAAGATCAGAGCATTCATTTAAGACAGCATTTTATCAATTTTGCCTGTTCATAAGAATTACCTGGGGAAACTTCTAAATAGTACTGATGTACTATTACATCAGTTACACTGGTCTAGCATCAGTTCAGTAGAATCACAGGAGATGGGGTACAGGCATTGGTATTTTTGAAAGCTCCCAGAGGTACTTCTTATATGCAAAGAAACACTACTCTAAGGCTGCCTCTGCAGGTAGCCTTTGGGGAACACTAGCTGAAGAGCTTTGAAATGCACAGTGTCCGCTCTGACTCTGTTCCAAGCCCTTTTGCTTGGTTATGTAGTATGTATCCACAAATGTTTGTTGAATGCAGGACATGTGGAGAGTTTTTCTTTCCATCTTTCCTTGTTTGGAATAAAAATTGTTCTCATATCTGTCCTTCCTTTCAAAATTTCTTTTCTCCATTCAAAAGTAAGAGAAAAGCAAATCATAAGCTTTTTGATTACTCAGAGGATTAGAAGGTAAATAAACCTTTACCTAGAGACAATGAGGTGAGCATCCTTCCTGAAAAGAAGCATTCTGCTGTGGAGTAGTGAGGGGTAAGTTTGCAGAGGTTGGGTTGGTCTAGGCTTAGGAGCTTGGATTCCAGTTTTCCAGAGTAGGAGAGGCACACAATTAACACTATTGTAGGAAAATTTATTTTGATAGTTCCATTTGGTGACATGAAACAAAGTAAAATTAGAATCGCTGAGGCTACTGTAGAGGCTGTTGCGGTACTCTCTGAAATTGTTTAAGAGTTGTAACCCATTCTAGAATGGCTGAGAGTTCTGGATAGGAGAGGAAGAGCCTAGATAGTTGAGATATTTTGAGGATGGGATAGTATTTGAATGCAAAAGCAGGCCTAGTTGTCTAGGAAAATGGCAGTGTTGGCAACATAAAAAAGTAGGTAACATTTATGTCATCCCTATAGGATGTCAGCTAGTGTTAGGTGTTTTTAACTAGTGTTTAATTCTACTAGCACTGTGTTACCTCATTTTACTCATTTTATGTATTAACAAACCAGTTCTTGAAGGTTGTACCTAGCTTGCCCAAGGTCAAGGACAGAATTGGTAATCTAAGCAATGACTGTCTGATATCAAAGATCATTCTCAGGAGATGGAAACAACCTAAGTGTCCATCATCGGATGAATGAATAAAGAAGATGTGGCACATATATACAATGGAATATTACTCAGCCATAAAAAGAAACGAAATTGAGTTATTTGTAGTGAGGTGGATGGACCTAGAGTCTGTCATACAGAGTGAAGTGAGTCAGAAAGAGAAAGACAAATACTATATGCTAACACATATATATGGAATCTAAGAAAAAAAAAGTCATGAGGAACCTAGGGGTAAGATGGGAATAAAGACACAGACCTACTAGAGAATGGACTTGGGGATATGGGGAGGGGGAGGGGTGAGCTGTGACAGGTGAGAGAGTGGCATTGACATGTGTACACTACCAAACGTAAAATAGATAGCTAGTGGGAAGCAGCCGCACAGCACAGGGAGATCAGCTCGGTGCTTTGTGACCACCTAGAGGGGTGGGATGGGGAGGGTGGGAGGGAGGGAGACGCAAGAGGAAAGAGATATGGGAACGTATGTATATGTATAACTGATTCACTTTGTTATAAAGCAGAAACTAACACACCATTGTAAAGCAATTATACTCCAATAAAGATGTAAAAAAAAAAAAAAAGATCATTCTCCTTCCTGATTCCAATACGTACTATGTAATTAACCATTTTTGTTTTAATTTTAGAATCATTTTTACACATTAGATATCATATTCAGCATCTTTACAATCTCATGTCACATTATTTTTCATTATTTCAGCTACTGTTAAATAAAACTATTCTCTGAAAGATACTTGCCATATCCTTTTTATTTGTCAGTGATTATTTTCTGTATTTGAAACTCCTACCCAACCTTTAACATCTAGCTCATAATTAATTGTCTCCTTTATCCTCTGTGAACTTTTCCATTGTTCCCAACTAGAGATTTCTTTCTCTTCTGAAGTTTTATATGCCTGTACCATTATGTAGTTACTTCTTAATATTATTTGACTGATTCCCAGATATGAAATGCTCATCAGTGAGTATAAACCCATTGATGTATATTTGAAATAATAATAGATATAATATAAAGCTATACGCTAACTGGTATAGGTAAGAAAATTACTACTTGATTCATACATGAAGAAAAAACAAAAAATGACAGTGATTTAAAGGACCTGTCCAAATTGAGAGATCATTCCCTTACTGCAAGTTCTTGACCCCAAACAACATATGATTTAGTTTTTATTATTCTTTGGGTTTTATGGTAGTGCAGTACACTGTGACGTAAGCTAAATATCCAAAGACTTGAGTTAATTTCTCACTTCTGCCACTTGCAAAGTGTGAGTTAGGCAAATCACAACTTTTGAGCTCTCAACTGCAAAACAGGAATACCAATTCTTGTTTTACTCATTTTTCAGCTTGTTATGAGAACTTATTTAATGAAAACTCTCAGTAAGTTGCTAAATGTGTTAGATGGAAATGTAATTAAAATGTATTTTAAAAAAACTACTGTATTAGCTGCTGCATCTTTCTTTAGTGTTTTTGTTTTTATTTTTAATTCAGCTTTCCACAGGCTACAAATCAAACACTGCTGGACAAATTTAAGCATCAACATGAAGAGAATTCTTACATTGAATTTCCAGCTGTGATGGAGCCTGCTTTTATCATAAAGCATTATGCCGGGAAAGTGAAATATGGGATAAAGGTGAGTAAATTTATCACTGAATATGCCTTTAGGGCAGAGGAGTGTTCTTAACTATATCACCATCCCTGTCACACTACCCTCTTTGTAGTTGGTCAGTACAGTGGGAGATAGTTTAAGGATACTACTAAAATTCATACTCTACTTTACAGTATTCTGCTGTCATTAGAAGATGGTTTTGTTTGTTTCCTCCTGCAGCTAAAATTGATGTCAGCCCATTCTGTATGTAATAGTCTATTTATTTATATTCTATTTTTTATTTTCTAATTTTTTAAAATATAATTTTTATTTTAAATTTAATTTCTATTTTATACTGGGGTATAGTTGACTTACAATGTTATGTTTCAATTGTACAGCAGGTGTACAGGTGTACAGCAAAATGGTTCCCATATAGGTTATTACATAATTGTAATAGCCTTTTTAGATCTGAAAGAATAGTTACCATCAGTAAGTCTTAAATCCACTAGTTTATCTATGTAGTTGGTTGAATTTTTCTCTTCTCTACATCCATTAGGCCTGACAAAGTTCATGTCATCATGTACCATTGAGTATTTGTGAGCTTGTACTCCTAATGATTATGTTGAAACTCTTTTTTTTTTATACAGCAGGTTCTTATTAGTCATCCATTTTATACACATCAGTGTATACATGTCAATCACAATTGCCCAATTCATCACACCCCCACCCCCACACCTCCACGGCTTTCCCCCCTTGGTGTCCACACGTTTGTTCTCTACATCTGTGTCTCAGTTTCTGCCCTGAAAACCGGTTCATCTGTACCATTTTTCTAGGTTCCACATACATGCGTTAATATACGATATTTGTTTTTCTCTTTCTGAATTACTTCACTCTGTATGACAGTCTCTAGATCCATCCACAACTCAACAAATTGACCCAATTTCATTCCTTTTTATGGCTGAGTAATATTTCATTGTATATATGTACCACATCTTTATCCATTTGTCGTTTGATGGGCATTTTGGTTGCTTCTATGACCTGACTGTTGTAAATAGTGCTGCAGTGAACGTTGGGGTCCATGTGTCTTTTATTTTTTTATTTTTTGCGGTACGCGGGCCTCTCACCACTGTGGCCTCTCCTACTGCAGAGCAGAGGCTCCGGGCGTGCAGGCTCAGCGGCCATGGTGCACGGGCCCAGCTGCTCCACGGCATGTGGGATCCTCCCGGACTGGGGCACGACCCTGTGTCCCCTGCATCGGCAGGCAGACTCTCAACCACTGCGCCACCGGGAAGCCTGCATGTGTCTATTTGAATTATGGTTTTCTCTGGGTATATGCCCAGTAGTGGGATTGCTGGATCATATGGTAATTCTATTTTTAGTTTTTTAAGGAACCTCCATACTGTTCTCCATAGTGGCTGTATCAGTTTACATTCCCACCAACAGGGCAAGAGGGTTCCCTTTTCTCCACACCCCCTCTAGCATTTGCTGTTTGCAGATTTTCTGATGATGCCCATTCTAACCGGTGTGAGGTGATACCTTGTTGTAGCTTTGATTTGCATTTCTCTAATAATTAGTGATGTTGAGCAGCTTTTCATGTGTTTCTTGGCCATCTGTATGTCTTCTTTGGAGAAACATCTATTTAGGTCTTCTGCCCATTTTTGGATTGGGTTGTTTGTTTTTTTAATATTGAGCTACATGAGCTGTTTTTATATTTTCGAAATTAATCCTTTGTCCGTTGATCCGTTTGCAAATATTTTCTCCCATTCTGAGGGTTGTCTTTTCGTCTTGTTTATGGTTTCCTTTGCAGTGCAAAAGCATTGAAGTTTCATTACATCCCATTTGTTTACTTTTGTTTTTATTTCCATTACTCTAGGAGGTGGATCAAAAAAGATCTTGCTGTGATTTATGTCAAAGAGTGTTCTTCCTATGTTTTCCTCTAAGAGTTTTATTGTGTCCGGTCTTTCATTTAGGTCTCTAATCCATTTTGAGTTTATTTTTGTGCATGGTGTTAGGGAGTGTTCTAATTTCATTCTTTTACATGTAGCTGTCCAGTTTTCCCAACACCACTTATTGAAGAGACTGTCTTTTCTCCATTATATATCCTTGCCTCCTTTGTCATAGGTTACTTGACCATAGGTGCGTGGGTTTATCTCTGGGCTTTCTATCTTGTTCCATTGATCTATGTTTCTGTTTTTGTGCCAGTACCGTATTGTCTTGATTACTGTAGCTTTGTAGTATATTCTGAAGTCAGGGAGTCTGATTCCTCCAGCTCCGCTTTTTTCCCTCAAGACTGCTTTGGCTATTTGGGGTCTTTTGTGTCTCCATACAAATTTTAAGATTTTTTGTTCTGGTTCCATAAAAAATGCCATTGGTAATTTGATAGGGATTGCATTGAATCTGTAGATAGCTTTTGGTAGTATAGTTATTTCCACAATATTGACTCTTCCAATCCAAGAACATGGTATATCTCTCCATCTGTTGGTATCATCTTTAATTTCTTTCATCAGTGTCTTATAGTTTTCGACATGGTCCTTTGTCTTATAGTGTCTTATATATAGTGTCTTATAGTTTTCTACAGGTCCTTTGTCTCCCTAGGTAGGTTTATTCCTAGGTATTTTATTCTTTCTGTTGCAGTGGTAAATGGGAGTGTTTCCTTAATTTCTCTTTCAGATTTTTCATCATTAGTGTATAGGAATGCAAGAGATTTCTGTGCATTAATTTCGTATCCTGCAACTTTACAAATTCATTGATTAGCTGTAGCAGTTTTCTGGTGGCATCTTTAGGATTCTCTATGTATGGTATCATGTCACCTGCAAACAGTGACAGTTTTACTTCTTCTTTTCCAATTTGAATTCCTTTTATTTCTGTTTCTTCTCTGATTGCCGTGGCTAGGACTTCCAAAACTATGTTGAATAATAGTGGTGAGAGTGGACATCCTTGTCTTGTTGCAGATCTTAGAGGAAATGCTTTCAGTTTTCACCATTGAGAATGATGGTTGCTGTGGGTTTGTCATATATGGCCTTTATTATGTTGAGGTATGTTCCCTCAGTGCCCACTTTCTGGAGAGTTTTTATCATAAATGGGTGTTTCATTTTGTCAGAAGCTTTTTCTGCATCTGTTGAGATGATCATATGGTTTTTATTCTTCAGTTTGTTAATATGGTGTGTCACGTTGATTGATTTGCGTATAGTGAAGAATCCTTGCATCCCTGGGATAAATCCCACTTGATCATGGTGTATGATCCTTTTAATGTGTTGTTGGATTCTGTTTGCCAGTATTTTGTTGAGGATTTTTGCATCTCTATTCATCAGTGATATTGGTCTGTAATTTTGTTTTTTTGTAGTATCTTTGTCTGGTTTTGGTATCAGGGTGATGGTGGCCTCATAGAGTGAGTTTGCAGTTTTTTGCAGATTCCTCTGCAATTTTTGGGAAGAGTTTGAGAAGGATGGGTGTTAGCTCTTCTGTAAATGTTTGATAGAATTCACCTGTGAAGCCATCTCATCCTGGACTTTTGTTTGTTGGAAGATTTTAAATCACAGTTTCAATTTCATTACTTGTGATTGGTCTGTTCATATTTTCTATTTCTTCCTTTTTCAGTCTTGGAAGGTTATACCTTTCTAAGAATTTGTCCATTTCTTCCAGGTTGTCCATTTTATTGGCATAGAGTGGCTTGTAGTAGTCTCTTAGGATGCTTTGTATTTCTGCGGTGTCTGTTGTAATTTCTCCTTTTTCATTTCTAATTTTTTTTTTTTTTTTTTGCGGTACTTGGGCCTCTCACTGTTGTGGCCTCTCCCGTTGCGGAGCACAGGCTCCGGACACGCAGGCTCAGCGTCCATGGCTCACAGGCCCAGCCGCTCCGCGGCATGTGGGATCTTCCTTTACCGGGGGACGAGCCTGTGTCCCCTGCATCGGCAGGCGGACTGTCAACCACTGCGCCACCAGGGAAGCCCTACTCACCAAGTTTTAATCCTTCCATCTGGGTGTGGTTATAGTCAAATGCCTAGACTATGCATATCAGTCTGGGACCTTCTTCCAGGAGTGTTAAGCTTCTTGCCCTCCCTATCTTTCTGTGGGTATTTAAACGCCTTTTCTTCTGTTCTGTCATCGCCAACCCCTATTGACAGGTGGTTTTAACTGTCTATTTACAGTCCTTAGGTAATCTTATCCAGCTTTAAAAATCTGTATGCTGATGATATCCAAATGCATTTTCTGAAATCTCTGTAAGAATCTAGACAAATGTATCCATCTGCCTACTTGATGTCTGTATGCAGACATAGTATACTCGTTATAAGTGGCTGAGTTTGAACCTCTGTTCTTCCAGTTACTGTGTGATAGGAGCCAAGATAGTTAACCTTTCTATGACTCACTTTCCTCATCTATAAAATAGGAATAATAATATCATCTACCTCAAGGAGTTGTTAAAGTGATGAAATGAACTTATCAATGAGACAACACATGTAAAATGCTTAGAAGTGTGCCATACACTTAGAAACCTCTCAATAAATGTTACTCGCTATTATCGTTATTCTCAGCATCTCAAGCTTCACTTGGTCAAAACTTACCTCATAATCCTCATTTTCTATCCCTATACCTTCTCTTTCTCTAGTCATCTCCATATCAGTATATGGTACCTCTATCCACTTTGTTGCTCAAACCCAAAATATAGGTGTTAACCTAATTTCCTCATTCACTCACCATGCCCTAATCCACCAAGTCCTTTGTCCTTACCTCTAAAACATATCCCATATATGATAACCATTTTCCTTTTCCACTAACTAGTACCATCAATGTAGTCCAAGTCACTTTCAGTTCTTCTGGAATACTGCAATAGCTGGCCTACCTTTTCCATCTTTGTACAGTTCATTCCCTCTGCAGCAACCAGTGATGTTTATAAAACACCAGTTAGCTCATGTCATTATCCTTCCAGTGGCTTTTCTTTACACTTGAATAAAACCCAAACTCCTAGTTCAGGCTTACATAGCCTACATAGCCTATTTATTTGTTTATTCTTCTACCACTCTCACCCTTGCCAAGAATGCTCCAGCCCCTGGTCTTACTGGTTTTCTCCGAACTTGTTCAACTCCTTGCCACCTATAGGTAGTAGGTGTTCCCTTTGAAATGCTGTTCCTGGTCTTCTCATTTCTGGCTCCTTTTTGTTATTCAACTCTCTTGTCATTTTATGTGATAGTTCTGTAGAGAGTCTTTCCCTGACCAGTGTTTAACAAGCTGCAATAAGATTGTGGAATGCTTATTCTAATTTAAATTAATTTTTGAATTAAATAGTTTTAGGGT
Source organism: Pseudorca crassidens (assembly GCF_039906515.1). Taxonomy (NCBI): domain Eukaryota; kingdom Metazoa; phylum Chordata; class Mammalia; order Artiodactyla; family Delphinidae; genus Pseudorca; species Pseudorca crassidens. Next base: position 119,620,487 of record NC_090296.1, on the reverse strand, counting down.
CAGATGGGACTTTGTAGAGGATATCTATCTGGTCCCTTTAGCTGCCTTAAACAGAAGTCACTTCTATAGCCTTATTCAACCACTGTTCATATATGTCACCCATTATCTTCTTGGTTTAATAATTTTTTCAAAAGTGACACTGGTACTTTTTTCATGTAGGATTTCCGGGAAAAAAATACAGATCATATGCGCCCTGACATTGTCGCTCTTCTGAGAAGTAGCAAGAATGCATTTATCTCTGGGATGATTGGAATTGATCCTGTAGCTGTTTTCCGTTGGGCAGTTCTCCGGGCTTTTTTCAGAGCTGTTATTGCTTTCAGGGAAGCTGGGAAAAGACACATTCAGAGAAAAACTGGTAAGCAGTAGACATCAGTATTCTACCATGCTTCTGTTTGTTTTCTTACCCTGCCCTAACATCATGTTTCAGATCTAATGAGTTCTGGTGAGTGTATGTGTGTGTATATATATGTTGGTACATTTTTATTAATAAATACTGATAGGAATAATGAGTGTAAAGCACCTAGTATTTTTTAGGCATTCAGACATTGGTATGATTTTTAAACAAAAAGTGAAATTATTATTTAATTATATAGAATTTAATATTGATATTTTTCTCTGTTTTCTTCTTAAGTCATAGTTTTTACTACAAATGAAACATAATGTGGAAGCGTAAGTCAGGAGGCAGAAAAATTAGGATGGAGGTAGTATAGTATAGTGGGGTAACCCAACTTCAGTAATCAGTTGTCATCTCTTCTCTTGACTGATTTTGTGACTGTTAGCTGTTTTTCTTGGAGTGTAATACTGCCTTCAATATTATGAGGGTAAAATCAGATAATACATGTAAAGTATCTGTTTATGAGGTGTTAATTTTCTTTTCCTCTTACACTTAAGTCAGTTAGCTGGATTTTACTTTAAAAGTTAGGAATGGATAAAACAGGATACTTTGTGTGTCTCCTCCTTAAATCATAAAATATTCTCATTTTACATTCTGTGGGAGGAGCATCTCTAAAGCACTTGCTACCTACTTGAAATGACACTGTTGCTTGCTGTAGCTCTAGCCTTAGATAGACCATTGCTGCATAGTGAGGATATTCTAATACATATGTAATTATTTAAAATAATTTTTTTTGCCAAGAAGCTTCAGCAGAAGTGCAGGAGGACACATTTTGTGCTTTCAGAACTCCTAGACTTACTCATAGGGCTTTTGGGCATGTGCACTAGCAGTAAAACTTTAAATTCAGCTTTTATGTATTTTAACTGAATAAAATACTTGAGAGATTGTATTTCTAAAATGAGAGGCAAAACTAATTGAATTTCATTTCTGTACTTCAGATTATAACGTGTGCAAACTGGCCTTTGTGGAGAGAACTATAGTTTTTTTTGTAAATAAAAGGAGTATCTTAAAACTGCTTTGCCTTTGCCAAAATTATTTCTAAGAGGCTATCTTTGCAAAAGCTTGAAAAAAATTTAAATTGAGGTATAATGGACATATAACATTATATTAGTTTCAGGTATATAACATAATGATTCAATATTTGTGTGTACTGCAAAATGGTACCATCCATTACTATACAAAATTACAAAACTTTTTCTTGTGATGAGAACTTTTACAATTTAATCTCTTGGCAACTTTAACATATGTACAGTACTGCAATATTATTGACTACAGTTACCAGCAAAAAGCTTTAAGGAAAAGTTTTTTCTTTTAAGATGCATTCTTATTTATTACAGTGGTCTTTATCAATTATGAAAATTTTGAAAATTGATACATATCCTGCTAAGACGTAACTGACTAAGATAAGAAACTTTTCTTATATTTACTGTTGAATACATTGCATTCTGTAAAAGTTATTCACATTGAATGTTACTTTGGCATTTAAAATATTATTTGTGAAAGCTGGTTCTATGTATATTAGTATTAATTAGGACAAAGACATGCAGTGCTACTAATGATCAACAACTGAAATTATCTTTGATAATTTCTAGATTCTTCTTGTTTTCTAATCTAGTTTTGCTTTCTGGCCAGCATAGAGCTTCCACATAATAAACTCTTTTTGAAAACGCTTTTATACTAGGATATAACATGTATACAGAAAAGTGCACAGAACAAAACATATAGCTCACTGAATTATCACAAAGTGAAAACACCCCTGGAACTATCTTCTATGTTAGGAAAGAGAATATTACCAACATGCTAGAAGTCCCCCTTGCATAAACTTTTAAAATTTCACTTTTTATCAAGAAAAAGAAAAATGATAGTTCATTTGCATTTTGAGGCAGTGACTGAGCAGGTTTGTTACAGAGAATAATTGTATTACAGCATATTAGTGTCAGTGCCAAAATTTAGCATTTTTCCTCCCTCTGCACCACTTACCACCTGCTGTTTTCTGGTGATAACGGATAAACGGATATTATAAAATTAGAACATTGTAGTATTGCGAAACAAAAACTAACAGAGTAACTGTGAAAATGAACTAAGTAGTAGATGCAGAACTCTTATAATGACCATAAGTAGTATGTAAACATATCAACATGAAACAGGGATTGGAGATTATTTAAGCAGAAGTAGAATATATGAAAGGCAGAAGGTAACCCAGTTCACATCTTGAATGAGAGTAAGAAGAGGTCAAAGATAATATTTCTAATGAAGAAAGAAGATGTAGACTGCAGAAGTGCAATATATTTTCACTTCCTTTAAGAAATAAGATATTTCACTGGACTCTTAGCTGATTGTCAACAAATACCTTGATGGTGAACCAAAAAAATATTTTTCTTCATCAAGCCAACTGAGCACAAATGAGAATATCAAATTTAAATCTACTTTTGACTGTTATTTTTTCTTTTTTATAGACTTTCAAATTAGACGGCACAGTGCCATTTTAAGGTCTTTAAATAAAAATTAATTCAACTTATTCCTTTTAAGAATAAATTTGTTATAGCTGTGGTATGTTATAGCTGGGGCAGGTTATCAGGAAATCATAAAATGTTCTTAGTAGAGTCATATAAATAGGCAGTCTGAGTGAAGGTACATGTTGGCCCTGCTGGGAGGTGGAATTAAAAATGGTAATGATTTTTCTGGTCAGCAGTGAGGTATTGGAGTACACGTATTCCAGTGGTAGCATCCACCTTGCCTCTGTTTTACTCCTCCTGAATAAGAAAGAGCCTGGACTAGAAAGTACAGGGGAGATCATAACTTGACCATGAATTATACAGTGTGCAGATGTGAGTGCAGTGATGCTTATTTTGTTCTTTTGGAGTTACATAAAAGTATAGCCAAAGAGGAATTTTAATCCATCTAAAAAGACTAGGCAGAGACAGTGAATTCAGCTGTGGCATTGGCATAAGAGGCAAGAACGAGGGGCTTCCCTGGTGGTGCAGTGGTTAAGAATCCACCTGCCAGTGCAGGGGACACGGGTTTGATCCCTGGTCCGGGAAGATCCCACATACTGCAGAGCAGCTAAGCCCATGCACCACAACTACTGAGCCTGCGAGCCGCAACTACTGAACCCCATGCGCCTAGAGCCCGTGCTCTGCAACAAGAGAAGCAACTGCAATGAGAAGCCTGCGCACCACAATGAAGAGTAGCCCCCGCTCACCACAACTAGAGAAAGCCTGCGCGAAGCAACAAAGACCCAATGCAGTCAAAAATAAATAAATAAATAAATTAAAAAAAAAAAAGAGGCAAGAGCAAGAGTCCAAAGTGTCATTCGGTTCCTTAATCTACAGGGAGAAAAGCTGAAGCCATTCATATAGTGTCTGCAGATAGAGAGCTTTAATGGTTCCCACATAAACTTTTCCTCTTCCCCATCCCACACAAAGGACTCCGTAACTCTAATGTGCTCCCATTTGTTTTTGCAAGTGGGAGAAGGATTCCAGTGACCATCTATTTCCAGAAATGACCCGGTACTAAAACTAATTTAGATATCACCTAAACAGGATCTAGGATCTCTATGCAGTACTCTATCCATAATTCTACCCAGTACTTAAGACAATTAAGAGCATTTTTGTTAACTAACAAAACCCTGACCATTATTTATAAATCAATTCTGTATCAGGCACTATGGTGTGGTGATTAAGAGTAAGGGTTTTAGATTAAATGTCAATGAAACAGTAGAGTAAGGACCTCTGAAAGTTCTCTCTTCCATAAGAGCAACAAGAACACTTGCAAAAATTGTCAGAATAACTTTGCTGGAGCTCCGTGAATTCATCAAAGGCCTTCAGTAATCTGGGAAGTATATATACAAGAAAAAAGGCTGAATATTGATAATGCCAGTGCACTTTGTAGTGTTTTAACTCGCACTACTCACCTCCCTCCCTTCCAAGCTCTACGGTAGCCTTGAAAATCAATCGCCTGGAAGCACAATGAAAATCAGCAGTGTGACAACCCCTGGAGGGAATAGAGGGGGGCTGGCACTCCTTCAAAGCCCCATTCGCAGAGAATATTCAACTTATTTGGTAGTTCCCTGGAAGACCCCACTTACAAGGCTATCTTTTAACCTGACTTGGAGCTTGCCCAGTATGAATAACCTTTTACCTAGGGCTTTTGTCCAAAACAATCAGAAGCAGTTGTTGAACATTGCAACTCTCTGATGCAGTAGATAACAGCTGGGGCAAAGACTAACCAAAACATTTGAAAGGAAAAGCTGGAGAATGAGGTTTCCATAACGGCTATGAAAAGTTCCCATATATTCATGGGAATCTAGATAGCTATGCACATGCATAGGACTGTATACGTGCCCAGGGCTATGCATATGCTCAGTAAAGACCTGAGGATATCCTGATTTCTTACCTCAGGATAACCTTCAGATTCTGTGCAAGCAGGGCAAGGCAAAGTTGTAAACTTCCTAGCTGAGTGTTGAAGGTATGCACCAACATACACACTCAGTGACCCTTGACAAAAACTGGGAGAATTAGTGGTTTCAGGCATGTAAAGATATCTGCCTTCAATCAGTAGCTGACATTTAAGCTTACTGAGCAGAGATTTCCATGGTCACCTGTGACAAACTTTACAGAATTAGTTCAGGAAAGTCCTAAACAAATAGAAGCAACTGTAAGAAACAGCAACAACAGCAAATCCTGGGAAGAGAATTTTCAGAGTTGCCATGTTATATACTACCCCTGAAAAAATCCAGACATTGATATTACTAGACAAAGTCTTTAAACTATTTTAAATATATTTAAAGACTTAAAGGTAACTATATCTGAAGAACAAAAGGAAAGTAAGAGAACAATGTCTCACCAAATGGAGAATATCAATTTTATACATACACACACACACACACACATCAATTTTGAAGTGGAAAAAAATGTACAATAACTGAAATGAGAAATTCAGTAGAAGAGTTCAGCAGCAGGTTTGCATAAGCAGAAGCCAGAATCGGGTGAACATGAAGACAGATCAGTTGAGATGATCTGGCTAAGGAACAGGAATAATAAAGAATGAAGAAAAATAAACAGAGCTTCTAGACTTATGGGACACCATGAGGTATATAAACTTCTGAGAGTCCAGAAGGAAAGGAGGGAAAGGGAAAGAAAGAATATTTCAAGAAATAATGGCCAACACCTCCTCAAATTTGATGAGAAATTAATATACACATCCACACACACACACAAAAAAAATTAATATACACATCTAGCAAGCTCAGCAAACTGCAAGGTGGGTGAATTCAAAGAGATTCAAACTTAGATATATCGTAATTAAACTCTCTAGAGGTAAAGAGAGAATATTGAAAGCAGCAAGAGAAAAGTGATTCATCATGCACCAAGTATCCTCAGTAAGATTAAAAGTTGTTTCATCATTAGAAAGCATTGAGGCTAGAGGACAGCAACTTGGCATACTCAAAGTGCTGAAAGAAAAAAACACTGTCAATCAAGAATTCTGTATTCACTAAAACTATCCTTCAAGATGAAATTATGACATTCCCAGATAAACAGATCCTGAGTGACTGTTACTAGCTGCCCCACAAGAAATATTAAAGGGAGTTCTTCTGGCTGAAATGAAAGGACACTAGACAGTAGCTTGAAAGCACATGAAAGCACATGAAATAATAAAGAGCACCATTAAAGACAGCTATAGAGTTAAATATAAAAGATAGTAAAAATGTATTTTTTACATTTTGTAACTTTTTTTTCCTCCAATCTGATTTAAAAGACAACTGTGAAAAAGCAATAATTATAAATCTCTCTTGGAGGGCATGCCATTTTAAAGATGTAATTTGCATGACAATAACAGCATAAAGAAGGAGGAAGGGAATGAAGCTATATAGGAGGAAAGTTTTTATATACTATTGAAATTAAGTAGCTTTTAATCTAGATTAGATTGTTGTAAGTTAAGATGCTAATTTTAATTCCCTTGGCACCTGTTAAGAAAATAACTAAAAAATAATATAGTAAAAGAAATGACCAAAATATTAAAATAGTATACTAGAAAACATCTATTCAACACAAAAGAAGAGAGTAATGAAAGAAAAGAGGAACAAAAATAATATGTCTTACGGTATATGTGGAAACTAAATAACACACTTCTTAATAACCAATGGGACAAAGAAGAAATCACAAGGGAAATTAGAAAATAATTTGAAATGAATAGAAGAAAATATACACCCATACCTTATGGGATACAGCTAAAACAGTGCTTAGAGGGAAATTTATTTCTCCTTTAGAGAAATTTATCTCTATTAAAAAAGAAAGAATATCTCAAATCAATAACTTAATGCCCCACCTTAAGATTCTAGGGAAAAAGGCAAAACTAAACCCAAAGCAAGCAGTAGGAAGGACATAATAAAAAGTAGGTCTGAAATAAATAAAATAGAGAAGAAAACAATAAAGAAAATAAATAAAACTGAAAGGTACTTCTTTAAAAAGGTAAACGAAATTGACAAACCTTGAGGTAAACAGACCAAGAAGAGGAGAGAGGAGATTCAGATTACTAATTTGGGGAAAGAAAGGGGGGTGTTGCTGCTGAACTGATGGAAATAAAAAGGATTATCATACTATTAACAGTTGTATGTCAACAAATTAGAACCTAGTGGAAATGGAAAAATTCCTAGAAATATGCTAACAGCCTGTACTGACTCCAGAAGAAATAGAAAGTCTGAAAAGGCCTGCTACAAGAAAAGAGATTGAATTAGTTATGAAAAAAATCTTCCCACAAACCAAGGAACAGTGAATTCACTGATAAGTTTCATCAAATACTTAATGAAGAATTAACACCAATCCTTTATAAACTCTTCCAAAAACATAGACAATAAGGGAATACTTTCATTCTCAATCTGTGAGGCCAGTATTACCAGCATACCAGATAAGACATCACAAAAATGAAAACCACAAACCAATATCCCTCAACAAAAATCCTCAACAAAATCCTTGCAGACTGAGTCCAGCAATATGTAAAAAGTATTTTACACCATTATCTAGTGGAATATACCCAGGAATGCAAGATTGGTTCACCTTAGAAAACTCAAATCAATGTAATACACCACATTGATAGACTAAAGAGCAAAGATCAGATCATCACCTCAATAGACACAGAAGAGGCACTTGACAGACGTGAATACCTTTTCATATTTTTCATCATAAAAATGCTGAACAAATTAGCAATAGAAGGGGACTTCCTCAGTCTGATAAGGGGACCTATGAAAAACCCAAAGGTTGTATCATTCTTGATGGTGAATGACTGAATACTTTTCCCTTAAGATCAGAAACAAGACAGGATATCTGTTTTCACCTCTTCTATTTAACATTGTCCTGGAAATCCTGGTAAGAGTAATCAGGCAAGAGAAAGAAATAAAAGACATCCAAATTGGAAAGGAAGAAACCATTTTGTTTGTAGATGACATATTTTATGTAAAATTTCTTAAGGAATCTACAAAAAAGTCTACTAGATATAAAAAATGAGCTCAAGTTGCAAGACACAACGTCAGCATGCAAAATTGGTTGTATTTCTAGACATTAACAGTAAACGACGTGAAAACAAAATTAAGTTCGTGCTTCAGTTACAAGAGCACCAACAAGTATAAAATTCTTACTGATAAATTTAACAAAAGAATTGCAAGACTTGTTCACTGGAACTACAAAATATTGTTGAAAAAGCTTAAAGAATACTGCAGTAAATGGATAGATATTCTATGTTTATGCATTGGAAGGCATAGTTAAGATGGCAATACTGGATCTACAGATTCAGCATAGTCCTGTCAAAACCACAGCTACCTTTATGCAGATATTGACAAGCTAATCCTAAAATTGATATGTAAAGGAATCCAGAAATGCAAGAAGGACAAAAATTGGAAGATTCACACTGCCCAGTTTGGATTAGGCAGTGAATTCTTAGGTATGACAGGATTAGGTATAAAGCACAAGCGACCAAAGAAAAAATGGATAAATTAGACTTCATCAAAATTAAAAACTTTTGTGCCTCAAAGGATACTATTATTTTTAATTAATTTATTTATTTTTGGCTGCGCTGGGTCTTCGTTGCTGTGCACGGGCTTTCTCTAGTTGCGGCGAGCGGGGGCTACTCTTTGTTGCAGTGAGCGGGCCTCTCAATGCGGTGGCTTCTTTTGTTGCAGAGCACGGGCTCTAGGGCTCACGGGCTTCAGTAGTTGCGGTGCAAGGGCTCAGTAGTTGTGGCTTGCGGGCTCCAGAGTGCAGGCTCAGTAGTTGTGGCGCATGGGCCTAGTTGCTCCACGGCATGTGGGATCTTCCCAGACCAGGGCTCGAACCCGTGTCCCCTGCACCGGCAGGCGGATTCCCAACCACTGCACCACCAGGGAAGCCCTCAAAGGATACTATTAAGAGAGTGAAGGGACTTCCCTGGTGGCGCAGTGGATAAGACCACGCTCCCAATGCAGGGGGCCAGAGTTTGATCCCTGTTCAGTAAACTAGATCCCACGTGCATGCCACAACTAAGGAGCTGGAGAGCCGCAACTAAGGAGCCTGTGAGCCGCAACTGAGGAGCCCACGTGCTGCAACTAAGGAGCTGGCGAGCCGCAACTAAGGAGCCCACAAGCTGCAACTAAGGAGGCTGCCTGCTGCAACTAAGACCCGGTGCAACCAAATAAATAAATATTTTAAAAAAAGTGAAATGACAACTCACAGAATGATAGAAGATATTTATAAATCACGTATCTAATAAGGAACTGGTATCTAGAATATATACAATTCTTGCAATTCAGTAGTAAAAAACTAATAACCCAATTAAAAAATGGGCAAAGGATGTTAAAAGACATTTCTCCAAAGAAGATATGCAAATGGTCAATAAAAAGCATGAAAAGATGGTCAATATAATTTGTCATTAGGGAATTGCAAATTGAAACCACAGTAAGGTACAACTTCACATCTACTAGGATGGCTACAATAAAATAGACAGGTAATAACAAATGTTGGTAATAAGGATGTGGAGAAATTGGAAACCTCACATGCTGCTGGTGAAAACTTAAAATGGTGCAGCCACTTTGTAAAACAGCCTGGTAGTTACATTTTACCCAGCAGTTCCACTCTTAGGTAGATACTTAAAAGAATTGAAAGCAGGTGTTCAAACAAAAACTTGTACTTGATGTTCTTAGCAACATATTCATAATAGCCAAAAGGTAGAAACGACTCAAGTGTTTATCAGCAGATGACTGGATAAACAAAATGTGGTATATCCATACAATGGAATACTATTCTGTCACGTAAATGAATGAGGTACTAGTACATGCTATAACGTGGGTGAACCTTGAAAGCATTTTGTGAAATGAAAGCATAAGACACAAAAGGCCACATACTGTATGATTTCATTTATATGAATTTTCTAGAATAGGCAAATCTGTTGAGAAAGAATGTAGATTAGTGTTTGCTCAGGGCAGACAGGGAGATAACAAGGGGCGTGATAGTTTAAAAGTACAGAGTTTCTCCCTAAGGACTCCACACAAAAACTACTAGATTTAATGAATGAATTCAGCAAAGTAGCAGGATACAAGAGTAACATTCAGAAATCAGTTGTATTTCTTTTTTTTTTTTAATAAATTTATTTATTTATTTATGGCTGTGTTGGGTCTTCGTTTCTGTGCGAGGGCTTTCTCTAGTTGCGGCGAGTGGGGGCCACTCTTCATTGTGGTGCGCGGGCCTCTCACTGTCGTGGCCTCTCTTGTTGCAGAGCACAGGCTCCAGATGCGCAGGCTCAGCAGTTGTGGCTCACGGGCCCAGTTGCTCCATGGCGTGTGGGATCTTCCCAGACCAGGGCTCAAACCCGTGTCCCCTGCATTGGCAGGCAGATTCTCAACCACTGCACCACCAGGGAAGCCCCATCAGTTGTATTTCTTTACACTAACCATGAAATATCAGAAAGGGAATGTAAAAAAAAAAACAAAAAAACTGGGACTTCCCTGGTGGTGCAGTGGTTAAGAATCTGCCTGCGATTGCAGGGGACATGGGTTTAAGCCCTGGTCTGGGGAGATCCCACATGCCACGGAGCAGCTAAGGCCGTGTGCCACAACTACTGAGCCTGTGCTCTAGTGCCCGCGAGCCACAACTACTGAGCCCTTGTGCCACAACTACTGAAGCCCACACACCTAGAGCCTGTGCTCCACAACAAGAGAAGCCACCGCAATGAGAAGCCTGCACACCACAACAAAGAGTAGCTCCACTCTCCACAACTGGAGAAAGCCCGTGTGCAACAACGAAGACCCAATGCAACCAAAACTAACTAACTAACTAAATAAATAAATTTATTTTAAAAAACCCAAAAAACCTTTTAAAATTACACCAAAAGAAAAGTATCTAGGAATAAACCTGACCAAGGAGGTGAAAGACTTACACACTGAGAACTATAAAACATTAATAACGGAAGTAAAAGAGGATTCAAAGAAATGGAAAGATATCCCATGCTCTTGGATTGGAAGAATTAATACAGTTAAAATGGCAATACTACCCAAAGCAATCTACAGATACAGTGAGATCCTGTCAAATTACGCATGACATTTTTCACAGAACTAGAACAAATTCCAAAAATTTATATGGAACCATGAAAGACCCAGAATTGCTAGAGCAATCCTGAGGAAAAAAAAAAAGCAGGAGGACTTCCCTGGTGGCATAGTGATTAAGAATCCATCTGCCAGTGCAGGGGACACAGGTTCAAGTCCTGGTCTGGGAAGATCCCATATGCTGCAGAGCAACTAAGCCCGTGTGCCACAACTACTGATCCTGCACTCTAGAGCCCATGAGCCACAGCTGCTGAGCCCACGTGCCACAACTACTGGGGCCCGCGCACCTCTAGCCTGTGCTCTGCAGCAAAGACAAGGCACAGCAATGAGAGGCCCATGCACTTCAGCAAAGGGTGGACCCCATTCACTGCAACTAGAGAAAGCCCATGCACAGCAATGAAGACACATGCAGACAAAACTAAATATAAATTAATTAATTAATTAAAAAAAAAAAAAGCAAGAGGCATAACTCTCCCAGACTTCAGACAATACCACAGAGTTACAGTAATCAAAACAACGTGGTATTGGTACAAAAACAGGCATATGGATCAATGGTACAGAATAGAGAGCCCAGAAATAAACCCATACACCTATGGTCAATTAATCTTCAACAAAGGAGGCAAGAATATAAAATGGGAAAAAGACAGTCTCTTCAGCAAGTGATGCTGGGAGAGTTGGACAGCTGCATGTAAATCAGTAAAGTTAGAACACACCCTCACACCATGCACAAAAATAAACTCAAAATGTCTTAAAGACTTAAACATAAGACATGACAGTATAAAACTCCTAGAAGAGAGCAAAGGCAAAACATTCTCTGACATAAATCATACCAATGTTTTCTTAGGTCAGTCTCCCAAGGCAATAGAAATAAAAACAAAAACAAACAAATGAGACCTAATCAAACTTACAAGCTTTTGCACAGCAAAGGAAACCATAAAAAAAAAAAAAAAAAGACAACCAATGGAATGGGAGAAAATATTTGCAAATGATGCAACAGGCAAAGGCTTAATATCCAAAGTATACAAACAGCTCATACAGCTCAACAACAACAGAACAACAACCCACTTGAAATATGGGCAAAAGGGCTTCCCTGCTGGCGCAGTGGTTGAGAGTCCGCCTGCCGATGTAGGGGACATGGGTTCTTGCCCCGGTCCGGGAAGATCCCACATGCCACGGAGTGGCTGGGCCCGTGAGCCATGGCTGCTGAGCCTGCGCATCCAGAGCCTGTGCTCTGTAACAGGAGAGGCCACAACAGTGAGAGGCCCGCGTACCGCAAAAAAAAAAAAAAAAAAAAAAAAAAATGGGCAGAAGACCTTAATAGACATTTCTCCAAAGAAGACATACAGATAGCCAGTAGGCACATGAAAAGATGTTCAACATCACTAATTATTACAGAAATGCAAATCAAAACTACAATGAGGTACCACCTCACACTGGTCAGAATGGTCATCATTAAAACGTCTACAAATAACAGTGCAGGAGAGAGTGTGGAGAAAAGGGAACCCTCCTACACTGTTGGTGGGGATGTAAGTTGTTACAGCCACTATGGAAAACAGTATGGAGGTTCCTCAGAAAACTAAAAATAGAATTACCATGTGATCCAGCAGTTCCACTCCTGGGATCATTACTTGATTGACTTTGGGAGGGGTAGGGGTGGTATTTACAGGAAGGGAATGAAATAACTTGCTGAGGTGATGGAAATGTCCTATATCTTGATTGAGGATTATATGATATAACTATTTGTTTAAGCTCATCAAACTGTATACTTGAGATTAGTGGAGTTTACTGTATGTGAAATATACCTTTAAAAAAATGGCCCTAAGGCCTGGGAGCTGGCATTATAGAAACTATTACAGGATCAGAGACATGGCTTCAGGTTTGAATGACACAGTGGAGCTGGGATTGAACCCCTGTTTTATATGGTGTAGGACCTTCAAAGAGCTTGAACTCTTCTGTCACTGAAAAGATAATTGTAAAACTCTGTCTGTTGGCCTTGCCTAGAAGAACAAGAATCATATCAGTATGTGTTAGGGCTTAGATAAATTTTGAAAAAACAGTTGCCTAAAAAAATTAGTGCCCCATATCTTCTTCACCATGCGAGAGAATTTATACTGTTTGTTTGGCGCATAATCTCAAACTAAGAAATTATCAAAACTAGGCTAGGAACTTAGCATAAGCAAACACTAAATAAACCTCTTTTAAGAGTTTGAGACTCCACTGAAAATGTACTTATAAAACCATCCTAGGAAACCAAACCACCTTGACAGGGAGTTAGTACACACAACAGAGAGGAGTATCACTTTAAGGTTTGGAAATAGTATTATAGTCCATAAAGCAGTGTTTAAAATTGTTAAAGAGTTAAAAGAAGGCATAGAAAGCAGAATGAAAGAACAGAAGTTAAAAAAAAACAAACAAACCCTAAGTTGTAGGTACGATGATGAGACACAAAACAGTCGGTGAGACACAAAACAGTCACAGATATAAAATTACCCATATCCAAATTGCATTGCCACAATTTATTTAGATAAAATAGAAAATTGAGTACAGAGGCTGTAGTCAAGTTGAGTGAGTTTTAATTTAAGATTACATAATAATTTACTATATTTAATATTCTGAACTCTTATATAAAACACTTTAATACCATAATCTTCTTAAATTATTTCTGACTAACAATATATCATTAGCTATTGAAGGGCCTGAAAGTCTGTTGATAACTTTCAAAAATTACAATTTGGATGGAGTATGAGTAGAACTCACCAGGTGGTTTTTTCCTCAAATGGTCCCCCTCAACTGATGGTTTACCCTAACCCCTAGCCCCCCACCCTGTTACTAACCAAGTGCAGCCTCATCTGAGCCTATGCATTCCTTCCCCCACCCAAGAGTCCTATGAAGGAGGGGATTATTGAGAATAGAATATTTTTATTGAGGTATCTTTTGACTAAGAAATGATGGTAACTTGGTAATACTTGTCTCTTCTTGAAACATTGAACATGTACAGTTACGGACTCTCTGTACTGGTTAAATGAGATAGTGTTTTATTAGCTTACTTCTTAATTATAGGATACAAAATGTTTTTTTTAATTTTACAAAAGCCTGATATATCTATCTATATTTATATCAGATATCTGTTTCTATATCTATCTATCTGTAATCTGATGTTACGGTATCATGAGATTCTGTATCTTTAACTAAAACGTGGATGCCTATTCTCTGGATGTAGATATTCAGTTTAAGGAATTATAGCTTGGTTAAACCATGCAAACCTCCTTGAATTACTGTGCTTCTGTTTAACTTCTAAAATGATTCTGCCTTGAGAACTATTCATAGATAGTATCTTATTCCTAATTATACAGTAAATATGTACTAATGGAACTTTAGTTCATAATTATGTGTTGCTTAATTTGCCTCCATCTATTGTTAAACTATTCATTTTTGTTGTTGTTGTTGTTATTTTTTTTTGTGGTACGCGGGCCTCTCACTGTTGTGGCCTCTCCCGTTGCGGAGCACAGGCTCCGGACGCGCAGGCTCAGCGGCCATGGCTCACGGGCCCAGCCGCTCCGCAGTATGTGGGATCTTCCCGGACCGGGGCACGAACCCGTGTCCCCTGCATCGGCAGGCGGACTCTCAACCACTGCGCCACCAGGGAAGCCTTCACTTTTATTTTTTAAAGGCAAACCTACATACATTTGAACTTCATGTCCTAACTCTAGAGATGTTCTTGTGTAAATGATACTTGACTCCTCCCAAACCTGGAAAACCTGAATTCTCTTTTAAATCCATTTATTCCTAATATTTATGGTACAATCTTCCTTCCCTCTTTACTGCTCGAGTGTCTCACTGTTTCAGTAGCACTAATCTGGGGCTTTGGTCCTTACTTGAATGTGCTCTCGTTCCTTTCCTCCCAATAGTTGATTCTGACAGATTTTCCAGCTTTGTTTTCACATTTATAAGTACAGAAGTGCTGCTGTGTTTTCCTGCTCTATAGTGCTTTTCTTCCTACTCTTTCAACATTGACACACTTGGAATTCCTACAAGTGTGATTAATTGCGAGATTTGTGAACGTTTAACTTTTGGTAAATTGTTTTGGGTATATTTCTCTTTGGAGTTCCATCAGAAACAATGTTTCTTGCATTGTTGCCACCTCTATGCTAAT
Organism: Pseudorca crassidens; assembly: GCF_039906515.1. Classification (NCBI taxonomy): domain Eukaryota; kingdom Metazoa; phylum Chordata; class Mammalia; order Artiodactyla; family Delphinidae; genus Pseudorca; species Pseudorca crassidens. The sequence continues at coordinate 119,605,373 of NC_090296.1, read as the reverse complement.
TATATTTCAGACCTGATAAAAATGAGTCCATTAAAAAAAAGACACCATACAATTGTTTTTGAAATTTCCCTGGTATTTTAAATTAAAAATTTTTAGTATGATGTTAACTCACAACACTTTGAGTACCGATAAAGGATACTTTTGAATACCTGAACAGGACCTTTATTTTTTCCTATTGTTTTTGTGTAATTTCCTCAAATTAATTGGAAAAATTATTCACATTTAACCCCAATTATTTGATACATTTTTATTTACTCTTAAGATAGTTGGCAGCATTATCCTTGATTCTCTATTGGTTTGGGCTTATATAATGTCTTTTTCTTTTCTCCATTTTTTGTTTTTCTTTTGCTTCCTAAGGACATGATGATACAGCGCCATGTGCAGTTTTGAAAAGTATGGATAGTATTAGCTTTCTCCAACACCCAGTCCACCAGAGGAGCTTAGAGATTCTGCAGAGGTGCAAGGAAGAGAAGTACAGTAAGGCTGCAAATCCTGATAAATAAACTCCGTGTCATCACATCCATTTGGAAATGGAAACCAGGAGCATTCTACACCTGGGTGGGATGTAAATAGCTTAGGCAATGTGACTTTATAATCCTTTGACCAGTGAGTCTCAGGATACTTCCATTGAGACTTTCATTCTTTTTTTTTGAAAAAGTTGATATACCTGTTGTTTTAACTTGGATGACTTTTAACTTGGATGACTATTTGTGATCCTTGAGTTGTTAATTATACTTGGTTACAGACTTTGAATTGGTTTCTGCTTTTGACTTTAAAATATCCAAGTGATGAGTAAAAATGAATAATGATTTTTTCCTGTTGGTTTTTTTTTTAAACTTTATTGAAATCTAATTGAGGTAGTATAAACTGCATGCCAAAGCATACAGTTTGGTAAGTTTTGACATATATATGAAGTCATCACAATCAAGATAATTAACATATCTAACACTGCCAACAGTTTCCTGTCTCTTGAGAATTCCTGCTGATTTTTATGCTAATTTATACACTTGAATTTTAACATCAGCAATATTGTTTTCATTGGCAAATTCACTTAGTTTGACTATAGTTCTCCTATCAGATTTTATCATGTCTGATTTAGAGCAAAGTCACCACTTAATGTTTTGTCTAAGGAAGAATGACAGAATCATAGAGGGTGTTCTTTTGTTTTTGTTTTTTTTTGTTGTTGTTTGCTTTTTTATAAAATTGGTGTAAAAAGATGCCCTTGGTCTCCATTTTCTCCTTTTCTATTTGTTTTACTCATTCTGCATGAAAATGGTTCTTTTGCTTGTTGTGGGATAACAGTTGTTTGGCTACTGCTATTGCTATAGTGAGAATAAAGGATCCTTCAGAATATTCAAAGCCTAACTCAGCAATTTACATATAATGGACTAAATTACTTATGTAGTCTGTTCTGAGCTTTTTACAAATCACAGATTTACTTTGCTAACTTCACAGTTCTGTGATTGAAATTCCATGGAATATTAGTATTTAATTATCAGTGAAAGGAGAATATAAGTAGAATTCCTAAGAGCAAATGTTGTGGGTTCTTTCTTCAGTTCTTACTTATGCTGTCTTGGTATAAGAAAATGTGTAATGCATTTTGAAAAATGTTGTTAAAATATTTTCTCATTTTAGAAGAACGAAGGTAAGTATTTCATTTAAAAAAGACATCTTCAAATGTTGCTCTTAATTATTGCTGTTGTTTCTGAAAGGTGTACAAGTACTTATTCCAAATATCCATCTTCCTTTTCTTAATCTTTTAATCCATGGGACATGATTGAAAACAGTCTACAAATCTTTTGGAGGGAACTTAAATTAATTCTTTTTAACTTTTAAATAATTGCAAGTAGTTTATTTGCTTCGTTGATTTTCATGACTCTCAGCCTGACAACCCCAGGCCTAATTGTATTCCAGTTAGGTATATATGGGTGTAGAATAGGAAGGCACCAATTTCAGCAGCAGCTGCATGAGGATATTGTACATTGTACACATGCACATTTATTTCTACATTTGTGGAAGCTGGGCTTTTCCATTACTTTAGGTAGTTTATTTTCCATTATAGTACTACCAATAATTAAAATTTTATAATATATAAAATGATAAATTCAAGTTTTGGAGATTGTTTTTAAAAAACCGGGGGACTACTAGCCTTAGGTAATAGTAGTGGTGAATTGATGAGACAGACAGGTTTTCAGAGACAGAAAACCACAACCATACTGGCTTGAAGTGTCAGAGGATAAAGTTGAGGAGTAGCAAAGAAGCTTGAAATTTAGGAGGAAAATCCTGGAATGGAGAGAGCTGCCAAAGGCTAAAACTCAAAGTTAGAGTACGAATTCTGCCATCCATACCTGGCTGACTGTTGTGAGTATTCAGGGGAGACCATAGGAGCTCTGTCAAAGAGCAATGCAAACCAAATAGGAGATAACCTTGGAAGGACACAACTGCAGTAGGTGAGATTTGCAAGTTTACTGATTTTTTTTAACTGAGGGCTTTTTGTATCTCTGCATAGCTCCTCTTGGGGGATAGCTGAATTCTTACTGCCTTTAGTTGGAATCCCATAGGTAGAGGTGAGAGAGAAAGAAGCAGAAAAATATTGGAAGAAATAGTGGCTTGAAAACTTCTCATTTTTGAGAAAAACTAGCTTGGAGATTCAAGACAATCTGTGACCTTCAGCTAGAATCAATACAAAAGAAAACCACAACTAGACACATTATAGGCAAATTGCTAAATGCCAAAGATAGAAAGGAAATCTTGAAAGCAGCCCAGAGAAAATATGGTACATTAAATACAGGGGAATACAGGCATACCTCAGAGCAATTTCAGAGTCAGTTCCAGATCACTGCAATAAAGCAAATATCACAATAAAGGGAGTCACATGAATTTTTTTGGTTTCCTGGTGCATATAAAAGTTATGTTTACACTATTCTGTAGTCTGTTAAGTATGCAGTAGCATTATGTCGAAAAAAACAATGTACATACCTTAATTAAAAAATAATTTATTGCTGGGCTTCCCTGGTGGCGCAGTGGTTGAGAGTCCGCCTGCCGATGCAGGGAACACGGGTTCGTGCCCTGGTCCGGGAAGATCCCACATGCCGCGGAGCGGCTAGGCCCGTGAGCCATGGCCTCTGAGCCTGCGCGTCCAGAGCCTGTGCTCCGCAACGGAAGAGGCCCCAACAGTGAGAGGCCCGCATACCGCAAAAACAAAAAAACCAAAATAACAAAACTTTATTGCTAAAAAATGCTAACCATAGTCCGAGCCTTCAGGGAGTAGTAGTTACATCAAAGATCACTGATCACAGATCACCATAACAAATATTATAATAATGAAAGCTTTGAAATACTGCAGGCATTATCTAAATGTGACACAGAGACACTATGTGAGCAAATGCTGTTGGAAAAATGGTGCTGATAGACGTGCTCAACACAGGGTTGCCAAAAATCTTCAATTTGTAAAAAATGCAATATCTGCAAAGCACAATAAAGTGAAGTACAATAAAATGAGGTTTGCCTATAATGATATGGTTAACACTTGTCTTCTCATTAAAAGCAATGGAGGCTGAAAGATATCCAAAAATCATAATTAAAATCCAACAAAACAATTCAAGACCCCCAAACAAAAGCAGTGTTCAGGCAGTTGCTTAATTTATAGTTTGGGTCCAGACAAGTTAATTGTCTGTTAGAAGAAAAATCAAGGCTGCAGGAAAACATAACAATTCATTGTTGTTACAATGTATTATCCACAATGTCCAATCATCAGTTAGGAAAAGTATCTTTCAAAAATGAAGCTGGAATAAAGATATTTTCAGATAAACAGATAATCTGAGGGAATTTGTCACCGTAATGTGTTTTATGAAAAATGATAATGGAAATTCTTTAGGTTAAAAGCAAATGACACCAGATGGTAATTTGGATGTATAGTAGAGGCTGATAAACTTTTTCTGCAAAGGATCAGATGGTAAATATTTTAGGCTTTGTCAGTCATATGGTCTGTTGAAACAACTCAGTTCTGCTGTGAAAGGAGCTATATAGACAATATATAAATAAATGAGCATGGATACATTCCAATAAATTTTTTTATAGACACTGAAATTTAAATTCCATATAATTTTCACATGTTACAAAAATATTCTTCCATTGATTTTTTTCCTCAACCATTAAAAAAATGTAAAACCATTCTTGGCTCTCAGGCCATGCAAAAATAGGCAGTGGGTTTGATTTGGCCCATGGACTCTAGTTTGCTGATCCATGAGTTATTGGAAGGAATAAAGAAACCAGAGGTAATACATATGTATAAAAATGAATGACTATACATATTTTCTTTTCCTCTCTTAGTTCTTTTAAAAGATATATGATTATTTAGGGTAAAAATTATGACATTGTTCTGGTGGTTTAAAATGTGTCAACAAATTTTTTGATACTCCTCCCTTCAAAAAGCATGTGCTGTACTTAGTGATTTGCTTCTAAAGTGTCATGTGGCAGAACTGACAATGTGTGACCTTCGAGATTAAGACATAAAAGGTATTGTGGCTTTTCCTCCTCCATGTCATTTTTGGTGCTGCCACCTTCTCTCTATAGTGATTATTCTCTGAGATTTGCAGGGAGGAAATTAAAAGAGTGGGGAGAAATTAGGGTTCTTGGGAGCATGAGCTGAAGCCCCACTTCCACAAAGGTCAGGAGCCCTGGAAAAGGGAAGGAATAAGAAGCTGGGGGAAGAGAGAGAGAGAGGGTGGAATAGTAGAATGTCACTTGAATTTAAACCCATACTTTTGACCTTCTTGGAACAATGGAGATTGTGATGTTCCTGAACAAGATGAAGGACAAGCAATTGTCAGAGAAGGGCTTGTCACTGTCCTGATGTGCCTGCCTTAATGTCCATGACCTCAGGCATCAGTATGGTCACACAAATGTTTGAAAATTTAAAGGATGTTGTCTGACCAAAATGGAATTAAAATAGAAATCAGTAACAGAAAGACATCTGAGAAATCCTCACATGTTTGGAAAATAACATGTATAAGTAACTTATAAGTTAAAGAAAAATTTATAAGGGCAACTTGAAAATATTTTGGTTTGAATGATAATGGAAACACAGCATATTACAGGTTGTGGAATGCAGCTAAAGAAGTGCTTAGAAGAAAACCAGTAGCTTTAAACCTTTATATGAGAAAAGAAATGAGGTAAAAAATCAATGAACTGAGCTTTTACTTTATGAAGCTACAACAAGAAGGGCCTATTAGAGCTAAAATTACTGAATAGGAAGCTGACCAACAGTGGAGAAAATCAGTGGAAACCAAAAGCTGGTATTTTGGGTGTTTTAGTTTTTGTTTTGTTTTCTTTTATTTATTTTTGTAATACAGCAGGCTCTTATTAGTCATCAATTTTATACACATCAGTGTATACATGTCAATCCCAATGGCCCAGTTCATCACATCACCACTCCCACCCTCCTGCCACTTTCCCCCATTGGTGTCCATATGTTTGTGTTCTACATCTGTGTCTCAATTTCTGCCCTGCAGACCGGTTCATCTGTACCATTTTTCTAGGTTCCACATATATGCGTTAATATACGATGTTTGTTTTTCTCTTTCTGACTTAACTTCACTCTGTATGACAGTCTCTGGATCCATCCACGTCTCAACAAATGACCCAATTTCGTCCCTTTTTATGGCTGAGTAATATTCCATTGTATATATGTACCACATCTTCTTTATCCATTCATCTGTTGATGGACATTTAGGTTGCTTCCATGACCTGGCTATTGTAAATAGTGCTGCAGTGAGCATTGGGGTGCACATGTCTTTTTGAATTATGGTTTTCTCTGGGTATATGCCCAGTAGTGCGATTGCTGGATCATATGGTAATTCTATTTTTAGCTTTTTAAGGAACGTCCATACTATTCTCCATAGTGGCTGTATCAGTTTACATTCCCACCAGCAGGGCAAGAAGGTTCCCTTTTCTCCACACCCACTCCAGCATTTGTTGTTTGTAGATTTTCTGATGATGCCCATTCTAACTGGTGTGAGGTGATACCTCATTGTAGTTTTGATTTGTATTTCTCTAATAATTAGTGATGTTGAGCAGCTTTTCATGTGCTTCTTGGCCATCTGTATGTCTTTGGAGAAACGTCCATTTAGGTCTTCTGCCCATTTTTGGATTGGGTTGTCTGTTTTTTTTTAATATTGAGCTGCATGAGCTGTTTTTATATTTTGGAGATTAATCCTTTGTCCGTTGATTGGTTTGCAAATATTTTCTCCCATCCTGAGGGTTGTCTTTTTGTTTTGTTTATGGTTTCCTTTGCTGTGCAAAAGCTTTGAAGTTTCATTAGGTCCCATTTGTTTATTTTTGTTTTTATTTCCATTACTCTAGGAGGTGGATCAAAAAAGATCTTGCTGTGATTTATGTCATAGAGTGTTCCACTTATGTTTTCCTCTAAGGGTTTTATAGTATCCGGTCTTACATTTAGGTCTTGAATCCATTTTGAGTTTATTTTTGTGCATGGTGTTATGGAGTGTTCTAATTTCATTCTTTTACATGTAGCTGTCCAGTTTTCCCAGCACCACTTATTGAAGAGACTGTCTTTTCTCCATTATATATCCTTGCCTCGTTTGTCATAGATTACCTGACCATAGGTGCGTGGGTTTATCTCTGGGCTTTCTATCTTGTTCCATTGATCTATATTTCTGTTCTTGTACAAGTACCATACTGTCTTGATTACTGCAGCTTTGTAGTATAGTCTGAAGTCAGGGAGTATGATTCGTCCATCTCCGCTTGTTTCCCTCAAGACTGCTTTGGCTATTCGGGGTCTTTTGTGTCTGCATATAAATTTTAAGATTTTTTTTCCAGTTCTGTAAAAAATGCCATTGGTAATTTGATAGGGATTGCATTGAATCTGTAGATTGCTTTCGGTAGTATAGTCATTTTCACAATATTGATTCTTCCAATCCAAGAACATGGTATATCTCTCCATCTGTTGGTATCATCTTTAATTTCTTTCATCCATGTCTTATAGTTTTCTGCATACAGGTCTTTTGTCTCCCCAGGTAGGTTTATTCCTAGGTATTTTATTCTTTTTGTTGCAGTGGTAAATGGCAGTGTTTCCTTAATTTCTCTTTCAGATTTTTCATTAGTATATAGGAATGCAAGAGATTTCTGTGCATTAATTTTGTATCCTGCTACTTTACTGAATTCATTGATTAGCTCTAGTAGTTTTCTGGTAGCATCCGTAGGATTCTCTATGTATAGTATCATGTCATCTACAAACAGTGACAGTTTTACTTCTTCTTTTCCAATTTGTATTCCTTTTATTTCTTTTTCTTCTCTGATTGCTGTAGCTAGGACTTCCAAAACTATGTTGAATAAGAGTGCTGAGAGTGGACATCCTTGTCTTTTTCCTGATCTTAGAGGAAATGCTTTCAGTTTTTCACCATTGAGAATGATGTTCGCTGTGGGTTTGTTGTATATGGCCTTTATTATGTTGAGGTAGGTTCCCTCTATGCCCACTTTCTGGAGAGTTTTTATCATAAATGGGTGTTGAATTTTGTCAGAAGCTATTTTGCATCTATTGAGATGATCATGTGGTTTTTCTTCTTCAGTTTGTTAATATGGTGTATCACATTGATTGATTTGTGTATACTGAAGAATCCTTGCATCCCTGGGATAAATCCCACTTGATCGTGGTGTACGATCCTTTTAATGTGTTGTTGGATTCTGTTTGCTAGTATTTTGTTGAGGATTTTTACCTCTATATTCATCAGTGATATTGGTCTATAATTTTCTTTATTTGTAGTATCTTTGTCTGGTTTTGGTATCAGGGTGATGGTGGCCTCATAGAATGAGTTTGGGAGTGTTCCTTCCTCTGCAATTTTTGGGAACAGTTTGAGAAGGATGGGTGTTAGCTCTTCTGTAAACGTTTGATAGAATTCACCTGTGAAGCCATCTCATCCTGGACTTTTGTTTGTTGGAAGATTTTTAATCACAGTTTCAATTTCATTACTTGTGATTGGTCTGTTCATATTTTCTCTTTCTTCCTGGTTCAGTCGTGGAAGGTTATACCTTACTAAGAATTTGTCCATTTCTTCCAGGTTGTCCATTTTATTGGCATAGAGTGGCTTGTAGTAGTCTCTTAGGATGCTTTGTATTTCTGCGGTGTCTGTTGTAACTTCTCCTTTTTCATTTCTAATTTTATTGATTTGAGTCCTCTCCCTCTTTTTCTTGATGAGTCTGGCTAATGGGTTATCAATTTTGTTTATCTTCTCAAAGAACCAGCTTTTAGTTTTATTGATCTTTGCTATTGTTTTCTTTGTTTCTATTTCATTTCTTTCTTCTCTGATCTTTATGATTTCTTTCTTTCTGCTAACTTTGGGTTTTGTTTGTCCTTCTTTCTCTAGTTCCTTTAGGTGTAAGGTTAGATTGTTTATTTGAGGTTTTTCTTGTTTCTTGAGGTAGGCTTGTATAGCTATAAACTTGCCTCTTCGAACTGCTTTTGCCAATTCACATAGGTTTTGGATCATCGTGTTTTCCTTGTCATTTGTCTCTAGGTATTTTTTGATTTCCTCTTTGATTTCTTCAGTGATGTCTCGGTTATTTAGTAACGTATTGTTTAGCCTCCATGTGATTGTGTTTTTTACGTTTTTTTCCCTGTAATTAATTGATTTCTGATCTCAAAGTGTTGTGGTCAGAAAAGACGCTTGATATGATTTCAATTTTCTTAAATTTACTGAGGCTTGATTTGTGACACAAGATGTGATCTATCCTGGAGAATGTTCTGTGCGCACTTGAGAAGAAAGTGTAATCTGCTGTTTTTGGATGGAATATCCTATAAATATCAATTAAATCTATCTGGTTTACTGTGTCATTTAAAGTTTCTGTTTCCTTATTTATTTTCATTTTCCATGATCTGTCTATTGGTGTAAGTGAGGCGTTAAAGGCCCCCACTATTATTGTGTTACTGTCGATTTCCTCTTTTATAGCTGTTAGCAGTTGCCTTATGTATTGAGATGCTTCTATGTTGGGTGCATATATATTTATAATTGTTATATCTTCTTGGATTGATCCCTTGATCATTATGTAGTGTCCTTCCTTGTCTCTTGTAACAGTCTTTATTTTAAAGTCTATTTTATCTGATATGAGTATTGCTACTCCAGCTTTCTTTTGATTTCTGTTTGCATGGAATATCTTTCTCCCATCCCCTCACTTTCAGTCTGTATGTGTCCCTAGGTCTGAAGTGGGTCTCTTGTAGACAGCATATATATGGGTCTTGTTTTTGTATCCATTCAGCGAGCCTGTGTCTTTTGGTTGGAGCATTTAATCCATTCACGTTTAAGGTAATTATTGATATGTATGTTCCTATGACCATTTTCTTAATTGTTTTGGGGTTTATTTTTGTAGGTCCTTTTCTTCTCTTGTGTTTCCTACTTAGAGAAGTTACTTTAGCATTTGTTGTAGAGCTAGTTGGGTGGTGCTGAATTCTCTTAGCTTTTGCTTGTCTGTAAAGCTTTTGATTTCTCCCTGAATCTGAATGAGATCCTTGCCGGGTAGAGTAATCTTGGTTGTAGATTCTTCCCTTTCATCACTTTAAATATGTCATGCCACTCCCTTCTGGCTTGTAGAGTTTCTGCTGAGAACTCAGCTGTTAACCTTATGGGAGTTCCCTTTTATGTTATTTGTTGTTTTTTCCTTGTTGCTTTCAGTAATTTTTCTTTGTCTTTAATTTTTGTCAGTTTGATTACTTTGTGTCTTGGCGTGTTTCTCCTTGGGTTTATCCTGTCTGGTACTCTCTGCGCTTCCTGGACTTGGGTGGCTATTTACTTTCCCAGGTTAGGGAAGTTTTCGACTATAATCTCTTCACATATTTTCTCTGGTCCTTTCTCTCCCTCTTCTCCTTCTGGGACCCCTATAATGTGAATGTTGTTGCATTTGATGTTGTCCCAGAGGTCTCTTAGTCTGTCTTCACTTCTTTTCATTCTTTTTTCTTTATTCTGTTCCACAGCAGTGAATTCCACCATTCTGTCTTCCAGGTCACTTATCCGTTCTTCTGCCTCAGTTATTCTGCTATTGATTCCTTCTAGTGTAGTTTTCATTTCAGTTATTGTATTGTTCATCTCTGTTTGTTTGTTCTTTAATTCTTATAGGTCTTTGTTAAACATGTCTTGCATCTTCTCAATCTTTGCCTCCATTTTTTTTTTCTGAGGTCCTGGATCATGTTCACTATCATTATTCTGAATTCTTTTTCTGGGAGGTTGTGTATCTCCACGTCATTTAGTTGTGTTTCTTGATTTTTATCTTGTTCCTTCATCTGTTACATAGCCCTCTGCCTTTCCATCTTGTGTGTCTTTCTGTGAATGTGGGTTTTGTTCTGCAGGCTACAGGATTGTAATTCTTCTTGCTCCTGCTGTCTGCACTCTGGTGCTGTACAAAAGGCCAGTACCTCAGACTACTCTTACATGTATTCCAGAATTTCTGTGTCAGGTTAAAAACTATGTCATCCTTTTCCTGGAGAATACTCATACTGAAGTAGAAGGCAGAGATGTACACCGGCCCACTGAGCACCTGGTCGCACAGCACCTTGCCCAGGACGGCACACAGCGCGCGCCCTGGCAACACACGTGCAGCCATGTGTAGTTGAAGTTTGTGTGGAAGGCCACCGCCACGGTGGCCACGTGCCGTGTCTGCCACCAGTTGGCAGGCCTGCCCTGCAGCTGCTGCTGCAGCGCATCGCCAGCTGAGAAGAGTGCGGCGTCCAAAAGCTGGTATTTTGAAAAGAGCAATGAAATTAATAAAGCTTGAGTCCAGCACCATTCAGTAGAACTTTCTGTGAGGATGGAAATGTTCTCCAACTATGCTAGTCAAAACTGTAGCCACTAGCCACATGTGGTTGTTAAACACCTGAAATTTTTAAAAAATTTAAAACTGAAGTTTTAATTAAATCAGTTTAAATTTGAATGGCCATGTGTAGCTAGTGGCTGCTGTATTGGATAGTGTAGTTCTGGCCATTCTGATCAAGAAATATTAGAGAAGACACAAATACTGTTATCTGAAATGAACAAGTGGGCACAGTTACATATGGTATAGACATCAAAAGGTTGAGGAAAGATTATGAACATTTATGCCAATATATTCAACAACTTAGATGAAATGGACAGATTCCTTGAATGTCAACAGTTATCAAAATTGACCCAAGGAAAAATAAAGAATCTCTTTATCTTTTTAGTCCTGTATCAATGATTGGATTCATAAGTAAAATCTTCCCACACATGAAAGCAAAAAAGTCCAGGCCCATATAGCTTCAGTAGTCAATTTTATTTAAGAAATGTTTTCATTTTCGTTTTTTTTATTTTTGGCTGCGTTGGGTCTTCGTTGCTGTGCGCAGGCTTTCTCTAGTTTCGGTGAGCGGGGGCTACTCTTTGTTATGATGCACGGGCTTCTCATTGTGGTGGCTTATCTTGTTGCAGAGCCTGGGCTCTAGGCGCACAGGCTTCAGTCGCTGTAGCACGCGGGCTCAGTAGTTGTGCCACGTGGGCCCTAGAGTGCGTGGGCTTCAGTAGTTGTGGTTTGTGGCCTCATTAGTTGTGGCTCATGGGCTCTAGAGCGCCGGCTCAGTAGTTGTGGTACATGGCCTTAGTTGCTCCATGGCATGTGGGATTTTCCAGGATCAGGGATTGAACCCATGTCCCCTGCATTGGCAGGTGGATTCTTAACCACTGAACCACCAGGGAAGTCCTTAAGGAATGTTTAAGAAAGCAGTTATACCAGTTCTCCTCAACTCTTTCAGAAAACGGAGGAGCAAGTAGTACTATACAAATCATATCATGAGACCAGTATTATTACTCTAAATCCAAAATTAGATAGCATTACAAGAAAATTACAGTCTAACGTTCCTCACAGTGAGAGATGTAAAAATCCTTAACAAAATAAGAGCAGCGTGAATTCAGCAATATATTTAAAGAATAATACATGAAGAGCAAGTGGAAATTCAGGAATGAAAGATTAGTTTGATATAGAAAATCAATCAATATAATGTATTATATATATGTATATAGAGAGTCATAATTTATAATATAGATATTAATCATCTAAAAAAGAAAAACCATATCATCTTAGTAGATGGGTATAAGGAACTTGTCATAATTCTATGCCCATTCCTATTTAAAAACTTGTAGCAGCCTAGGAATAGAAGGCAACTTCCTCAACTTTATAAAGAATACACATGACAGTTCTACAGCAGACTTCATATGTTATGGTGAAAGACTGAGTACTTCTTCCCTGACATTAAGAACAAGGGAAAGATATCTGCTTTTGCCTCTCAGATTTAACATTGTACTAAAGGTAATTGTGCAACAAGGCAGCAAAAAGAAATAGGTACATAGATTGAAAAGGAAGATGTAGACAGCATGATCATCTACATAGAAAGTACTAACGGGTTTAAAAAATGCTTCTTTAATCTGAAAAGTGAATTTAACAGTCTCACAGTATACCAGCTAAATATAGAAAATTAAATTGTAATATTCTAGCCATGAACACTTGGAAAATGAAACTTATAAATTCCATTTATATATCTGTGGCAGCCAGCTACAGTAGCTATTCCCCATTTATCCCCATCTTCTGGTATTTACAACCTTGTGTAGTCTCCTCCCATATTTTGCCAGTGTTGGTCTATGTGACCTATAGGACATAGCAGAAGTAATAGTACATCACTTCCAAAATTGTTAAAAAAGACTACAGTTTCCATCTTAGGTACTTTCTCACTTGCTAGCTCTCTCTCGGATCACTGTCTCTTGGAGGATCAAGCTGCTGTTGTGAGTAGCCCTACTGAGAATCCCACTGAAGCCTCTAGTCAAAGGCAGTGGAGACCTTTGAGGCTTGCCTCTAAGGTCACATGAGTGACCGTAGAGACAGGTCCTTCAGTTCCATTCTAGTTTTGAAATGACCACAGCCTTGGCTGACAGCTTGAATACAACTCATGAGAGACCCTGTCAGAACCACCCAGCTAAGCAGCTCTTGAAACCTGTTCCTCTACAAAGTCTGTGATATTACGTGTTATTTTAAAGTGCTAGGCTTTGGAGTTATTTGATATGCAATGGATTATAATATAGCATACCAAAACATGAAATATTTAGGGATAAATTTACCAAATACTGTTAGAGTATATAACTGAGAGAAATTGAAAAATGCCTAAATAAATGAAGAGAGATACATATTTTTGTATTTCTGAGATGTCAGTTCTCCCCCAGATGGATCTGTGGATTGAATGAAGTCCCAGTGAATATCAAAGCAGATTTTGGGGTAGCAATTCATATGCTGATAACTAAGATTTTTATAGAAATGTAGAATATCTAGAATGACCAAAACAATTGTGAAGAAGAATAATGATGCTGGAGGTCTTACACTATATGATTTTAAGATTAAAATAATCATGACATTGTTCTCTTAGTGTAAGCAAGAGAGCAATAGAAACCTACTGTATAGCACAGGGAACTGTACTCAATGCTCTATGGTGACCTAAATGGGAAGGAAATCCAAAAAAGAGGGGAAGTATGTATATGTATAGCTGATTCACTTTGCTGTACAGAAGAAGCTAACACAACATTGTAAAGCTACTATACTCCAATAAAAAAATTTTAGTAATTTTAGAAAAATTGAATAAAATCCTTTTCTGCAGAAAAAAAATAAAAAACAGAGTCCAGGAAAAGATCTATACATATATTGTCCATTGATTTTCCCCAAAGGCCCTCAGATAATTCAGTGGGGGTATATATAGTCTTTAAAAAAATAAACAGCACTGGAACAACCTGGATATCCATATGTTCAAGAGAACTTTGACCCTTACCTTATATTATACATAAAAATTAACTTGAAATGGGTCATACAGCTCTTTGCAAAGAACGAAACTATCAAATTGATAGAAGAAAACCTGAGAGAAAATCTTTGCAGTCTTGGGACAAAATTTATTAGATGGGACATAAGAGCATGAAGTATAAAAGGAAAAAATTGAGAAATTAGAGTTCACCAAAATTGAAAACTTCTACTTTAAAAAAAGATATTGTAAAAAAAACATAAAGCATATCACAGCCTGGGAAACAATATTCATAATAATTTATAATACATAACCTATAATGGACTTCAAAATATTTTTTAAAAACCTCCTGCAATAATAAGAGAAACAGTTCAGTTAAAAATGGTCAAGAGGGGACTTCCCTGGCAGTCCAGTGGTTAAGACTGTGCTTCCACTGCAGGGGGCGCAGGTTTGATCCCTGTTTGGGGAAGACCCCACATGCCACGCGGTGCAGCCAAAAAAAAAATGTTACTTTCTGGTTAAAAAAAAAAAATGATCAAGAGGTTTAAGCATACACTTAGAAAAGAAGATATATGAATCATCTATAGGCGCATTAAAGATTACCAGCTTTATAAGTCATTAGGGAATGCAAATTATAATCACAGTGAAGTCACATTAACACCCTGTGTCATGGCTAAAGTTTAAGAAGTTGACAGTACTGATGGTGAGTGTGTGGAGCAGCTGGAATGCTTATCCACTCTGCTGACAATGTAAAATATAGTACAGTTATTTTGGAAAACAGTGTCAGTTTTTTATAAAGGTAAGCATATGCTTTCCATATGTTCTCTCCACGTAAGAAATGAACACATATGTTCACATGAAGACTTTTTATAGATCAAACTCTAAAATGTAATGTTGAGTGAAACCTTACACAAAAGAGAGCATACTGTTTTATTCCACTTATATCAAATTCCAGAAAATGCAAACCAGTTGATATGGACAGCAGGTTAGTGGTTGCCTTGGTCCAGGAGGGTGTGTGGGGGATTGTCGAAGAAAGGGCTTGAGGGAACTTTGGGAGATGATGGAAATTTTTCTTTTCTTTTTTTGGCCGTGCCACATGGCATGCCGGATCTTAGTTCCCCCACCAGGGATCGAACCCATGCCCTCTGCAGTGGAAGTGCAGAGTCTTAACCACTGGACCGCCAGGGAAGTCCCCGGAAATATTCTATATCTTCTTTTGGTGGCAGTTTTGTCTAAACTTAACTAACTGTATGCTTATAATGAGTATGTTCTACAATATGTAAATTTTACCACAATTTTAAAAATTAATTGCATATCATGAAGCCTGACATAAGTCTTAGATAGATATCTAGAAGAGACTATTTTTCATGGAATTAAGCATACCAAAAATTAAAATATGTTATGGGAACCCCAGGAAGTGTCCACACCTTACTCATCAGGGCCTCATCAGGACCAGAGTGGGAACTAGCCAGCTTGACTGATCTTGGGGAAGGCTTCAGTGCCGGGAAGACCTGACCGTCTTTTGCTTTTTGCCAGGGCTGTGGCAGGGCACAAAGATTCTGACGTGGGGACCTCCACGTTACTCTCAAAAGAGAGAGGAGAAACAGCCTGGCATTTGGAGTCAGGCAGTGCCAGGTACAAATTCTGGCTCTGCTACTTAGCCCCTGTATTCCTGTGTGTGGAAGATGTTGTTTCTCAGAGCCTCAATTTCCTTCTCTGAAAGGTAGTCCCCACTGCACAGGGGCAACGCGAGGCTCAAATGTGATAATGAATGCTAAAGCCCTTGTCTGCTATCCACTGCAGAGATTTGCATTAAAATAATTTAAAATATTCTAAAAAAAAAAATGTTACGTGATCAGAATTCTTGTTTGAAAATGGTAGATGGAAACAAATACAGGATATGCCAATATGTATTTTGGGGAAGCCTGCAGGAAAGTCAGGGAGCTATTTCTATTGAGTTGATAGAATAAGGCTATTTATCAAATTTAGGAAATCAATGTGGATAAACAAACATGAATGTCTGCCTTACAGACAATAACAAAAATTGATTCTTTTTTTTTTTTTTTTTTTTTTGTCAGCTGCAAGTGGCTTGTGGGACTTTAGTTCCCCAACCAGGGATTGAACCCATGCGTTCGGCAGCAAAAGCACAGAGTCCTAACCACTAGATCACCAGGGAATTCCCTGAATCTCTGTCTTCCAGGGAATTCCCTGAATCTCTGTCTTCTAAAGTAGCACGAGAAACCTTTATCTATCAAATGAAAACTAACAAGGGGGAATATGGATTTGAAGAGTGAAATAAAAGTGAAACAAAATACAAGAAACAAGTACTATGATTTAAATTAATAAAAATAGATTAATATCACCAATTAAAATCTCTATGAATTTTTCAAAAAGTTTAATTAAATGATATCTAGATTCTTAAAAAGATAAAAATAAAAGGATGGAGAAAGCTATGTCAGGCACAGGTGAACAATAGCAGTAAATAAAACTAGATAGTAATTTGAGCAGATCTTCATCAGTAGAATTTATAAAAAGATTTAGTTGAGAAAGACAGAAGCTGAATTCACTAGGAAGTTTTGAGAAACTTGTAAAATACAAGTTATTGTTTTATAAAACTTAATGCCTAATTTGCTTGATTAATGGGAAGAAAATAAGGTGAAAATAAATACTGGGTAACAATAGCTGTGATAGGAAGGGGATGACTTGTATCAGAGATTTAAAGGTTCTCGTACTCTTTAGAAAAAGAGAATAGAGAATTAATTTAGTTTAGAATTCATGAATATGTAAAAAATTCAAGAATAATCGAAGAGGAGAGTGTATATAACTTCCAAAACAAAACAAAGAAAGCAGAATATAAAGAAAATAGTTCAGTAGAAGTCTGGGTAAAAGCATACAATAATTAGGGTAGATACAAAACATAAAATAAGGCAGAAAACATTCCAGATATATCAGTAATACGAATAAAATAAACCCAACTAAACAGTTTAAAAAAAGATTATGCAATTAAAATAAAATTCAGCTGTAAGATGTTTATAAGAGACAAACCTAAAGCATATGAACACAAAAAGATATGACCACAAAAATATAAAATACTCGAATAAAGTTGTATCAGAAAGTTTATTCTTACTCTCGTACATTTTCGCACCCCCTTTAGACAACTCCTCTTAAGATGTCTGTTACTATAAATTAATTTTGCCTTTTCTAAAACAGAAATGGAATCATACAGTATTCTTTTGTGTTCTGATTCTGTTATGTAACATAATTATATATGTGTTCATTTATCTTGTTCCCTATATCAGTAATTTGTTGCTGAGTTGTATTCCATTGTATATGTATATACAATTGTGTATACAACTTTGTGTTTATCATTTATTTCTTGATGGATATAAGGTTTGTACTCTCTTGAGCTATTGTGAGGAACCCTGCTATAAACATTCTTGTTCAATTCATTTTGTGTATATAACTTTTCATTCCTTGGGTAAAAGTTATGATGGAGTTTACTGTGTCATAAAGTAGACATATGTTTAACATCATTAGGAACTATCAAACTTTTGGCACTTTAAAGATGTTCCATTTTCTTTTGTCCTACATTATTTGTGATGTTAAACTCAGATGTCATTCTGTTGTCATTCATATCGTTCATGTCTTTCATATCTAATATACCTTTTTTCATCTGGCTGCTTCAAGATTTTCTCTTTATTTTTTCATTTTCAGCAGTTTGACTGTGATGTCCCTAGATATCATTTATATTTATATTTATGCTGTTTGGTATTAGCTATACCTTTTGGACCTGTGCTTCATTATTTTTCATCAAATTTAGGAAATTTTTGGTCAGTATTTTTTCAGAAATCTTTTTCTGCTGCAATTTCTCTTTTTCTTCTGAGACCCCAATTACATGCTCTTAGAATATTTGATATTGTCTCAGATTCCTCATATTCTGTGGATTTTTCTTCTATCTTTGTTCTTCCTGTTCTTCATGTTGGATAATTTTTATTTATCCGATATCAAGTTCATTATGCTGTTTCAAGTTGCCTTGTAAAACCATAGAATGAATTTTTCATTTCAGAAAATTTCTATTTATCTGATGTCAAGTTCATTATGCTGTTTCAAGTCTCCTTGTAAAACCATAGAATGAAATTTTCATTTCAGAAAATTTCAGTTTTCAGTTCCAGAATATCCATTTGGATTCTTTTTACAGTTTCCATTTCTCTCCTGAGATTTTTTTGTTAGGTCATAAGACTGTCTTATACTTTTAGTCATTGAACATTATGATAGCAATTTTAAAGTCCTTTTATGCTAATTCCAACAAGTGGGCAGTGTTGGGATCTGATGCTGTTGAAATGGGATCAAGAAGAAAGGTGCACAGGACTTCATTTTCTAATCTCAGTGGTCAGTTGCAAGTGATCAGTATATTATTCCTTTAAAGTATTTAATAATTAATGTTTAAAAAATCATTACACAAAGGGAAATAACATGCATAAAAGAAACGCCCTATTGTGTTGGCAACACCAAAAACGAGAAGAAAATTCCCGGTGAGCACTTTACAGTTTAAGAAGAATTTAAGAACATGAATCCAATAAAGCAGTAGCACAAATTTAAGACTATGAAATATCAGAATGATGTTGAAATAGATTTTGAACTACCTAATCAAGTAGAGGCATAAATCAACACCTATATGATCTCAATAGAGGAAACATATCTGAAAATTGCATTACTAATATTAAGGAAAGGCCTGAAGTGATTATATTTCAATATGCAGAAGAAAAGAATTCATATGGCGAATAGAAAATGATAATTTGTCATAAGGATATTTGGTGTCCATGACTTAGGAACTGAATAAATGAAACAAAAACAATGCATTCAAATATGTAAGAAAATAAAGTTGTTCAAAGTTCTAACTGAATTTGTTGATCCCAAGACATATGTTTTCCAGTAACAGTTTCTATGTGGGTATAGATGTATGTCTTCAGTTCTGTTGGGTATATACTTAGTAGTGGAATTTCTGGGTCATATGGTAACTCTGTTTAATTTTTTGTTGAACTGCTAGACTGTTTCGCAAAGTGACTGTATCATTTCACATTCAGCAGTGTATGCAAGTTTCCAATTTTTACGTGTCCTTGCCAACACTTACTATCTTCCTTTTTTTATTATAGTCATGCTAGGGGGTGTGAAGTGCAATCTCATTGTAGTTTTATTTTTATTTTTTTGCGGTACGTGGGCCTCTCACTGTTGTGGCCTCTCCCGTTGCGGAGCACAGGCTCCGGACGCGCAGGCTCAGCGGCCATGGCTCACGGGCCCAGCCACTCCGCGGCATGTGGGATCTTCCCGGACTGGGGCACGAACCCGTATCCCCTGCATCGGCAGGTGGACTCTCAACCACTGTGCCACCAGGGAAGCCCTCATTATAGTTTTGATTTCATTTCTCTGATGACTAATGATGTTGAGCATCTTTTTATGTGCTTATTAGCCATTTGTGTGTTGTCTTTGGAAAAATATCTATTCATACTCTGTTCATTTTAAAAGTGGGTTATCTTTTGTATTATTCAGTTGCAAAAGTTCTTTTTATACTCTGGATTCAAGCTTCTTATCAGATATTTGATGGGCCATTTTCTGTTGATACCATTTTGTGGGTTGTCTTTTCACTTTCTTGATATAGTGTCCTTTGAAGCACAAAAGTATTAGATTTTGGTGATGTCTAGTTTCTCAGTCTTTCTCTCTGGTTGCTTGTGCTTTTGGTTTCATCTCTAAGTAACCATTGCCTAATCCAATGTCAGGAATATTTACTCCTATGTTTTAAGAGTTTTATACTTTTAGCATTTGTATTTTGGTCTTTGATCCAACTTCATTCTTTTCCATGTGGACATATAGTTTTCCCAGTTTTTGTTGAAAAGATTATTCTTTTCCCATTGAAT
Source organism: Pseudorca crassidens (assembly GCF_039906515.1). Lineage (NCBI taxonomy): Eukaryota > Metazoa > Chordata > Mammalia > Artiodactyla > Delphinidae > Pseudorca > Pseudorca crassidens. The sequence continues at coordinate 119,585,672 of NC_090296.1, read as the reverse complement.
TGTCTTGGCACCTTTATCAAAATTTAGTTGATCATAAATGTATTTCTGTACTCTCACTTCCTTTCCATTGACCTATTTGTCTATCTTTATGCTGGTGCCATACTGTCTCAGTTACTTTATCTTTGTAGTAAGTTTTTAATTCAGGAAGTATGAGTCTTCCAACCATGTTCTCTTTTTTCAACATGGCTATTCTGGGTCCTTTGCATTTCCATATTAAGTTTAGGATCAGCTTATTCATTTCAGAAAAAAAAAAAAAGGCAGCTGGAATTTTAATAGAGATTGCATTGATCTGTAGATGAATTTGGGGAACACTGCCATCTTAACAATATTAAGTTTTCCAGTCCATGAGCATGGATGGCTTTCCATTTATTTAGGTTTTCTTTAATTGCTTTTTATGATGCTTTGTAGTTTTTCAGTAGATATTTTATATTTTTTGTTCAATTTATTCCTTTTATATTATTTTATTGCTATTATTAATGGAATTGTTTTCTTAATTTCATTTTCCAATTGTTTATTGCTAAGTTGATTTTTGAATATTGATCTTATATCTTATAATTTTGCTAAACTTGTTTAATAGTCCTAATTTTTTGTGTGAATTACTTAGGATTTTCCACATACAAGATCGTTATCTCAAAGATACTTTTACTATTTTAAATATAGTTGTGTCTGTCTGTTAATCCCATACCCCTATTTTGTTCTTCCCTGCTTCCCTCTCCTCTTTGGTAACCACATGTTGGTTTTCTGTATCTGTGAGTCTGTTGCTGTTTTGCATATACATTCATTTGTATTTTTTTTAGATTCCATATATAAGTCATATAAAGTATTTGTCTTTCTCTGTCTGACTTACTTCACTACGCATAATATTCTCTAGGTCCTTCCACATTGCTGCAAATGGCAGTATTTCTTTTTTTTTTTTTAATGTCTGAGTAATATGCCATTGTATACATATACCACATCTTCTTAAGCCAAGTGTTGGTTGATGGGCATGTGGGTTGCTTCCATGTCTTAGCTATTATAAACAGGGCTGCTATGAACATTGGAGTGCATGTATCTTTTCAAATTAGTGTTTTCATTTTTTCCAGATGTATACCCAGGAGTGGAATTGCTGGATCATATGGTAGTTCCATTTTTAGTTTTTTGAGAAACCTCCGTACTGTTTTCCACAGTGGCTGTACCAATTTATATTCCCACCAATAGTGTATGAGCACTACCTTTTCTCCACATCCTCGCCAGAATTCATTATTTGTGTTTTTTGATGATAGCCATTCTGACCGGTGTGAGGTGATATCTCATTTTGGTTTTGATTTGCATTTCCCCAGTGATTAGCGATGTTGAGCATCTTTTTATGTGCCTGTTAGCCACCTGGGTGTCTCCTTTGGAAAAATGTCTATTCAAGTCTTCTGCCTATTTTTTTTTTTAACATCTTTATTGGGGTATAATTGCTTTACAATGGTGTGTTAGTTTCTGCTTTATAACAAAGTGAATCAGTTATACATACACATATGTTCCCATATCTCTTCCCTCTTGCATCTCCCTCCCTCCCACCCTCCCTGTCCTACCCGTCCAGGTGGTCACAAAGCACCGAGCTGATATCCCTGTGCTATGTGGCTGCTTCCCACTGGCTATCTACCTTACGTTTTGTAGTGTATATATATATGTCCATGCCTCTCTCTCGCTTTGTCACAGCTCACCCTTCCCCCTCCCCATATCCTCAAGTCTGTTCTCCAGGAGGTCTGTGTCTTTATTCCTGTCTTACCCCTAGGTTCTTCATGACATTTTTTTTTTCTTAAATTCCATATATATGTGTTAGCATACGGTATTTGTCTTTCTCTTTCTGACCTACTTCACTCTGTATGACAGACTCTAGGTCTATCCACCTCATTATAAATAGCTCAATTTCATTTCGTTTTATGGCTGAGTAATATTCCATTGTATATATGTGCCACATCTTCTTTATCCATTCATCCGATGATGGGCACTTAGATTGTTTCCATCTCCGGGCTATTGTAAATAGAGCTGCAATGAAAAACTACAAATAGAACTACCATATGACCCAGCAATCCCACTACTGGGCATATACCCTGAGAAAACCATAATTCAAAAAGAGTCATGTACCAAAATGTTCATTGCCCATTTTTTAATTAGATTTTTTGTTTAAAAAATATTGGTAATTCTTGAGGAAGCAATTCGTCATCTTTGATTCTTAGTGTCTTTATATGTAAGATTAATTGATCTCTAAAATCTGTAGTTTATAGGAGCAATATCCTGTTGCTGAAAAATGGTGCAAAGGAATCATTAGGAATTTTTTGAATATTAAAATAAGAAATGAGTTTGTATACTTCTAGACATTCAGCCCAGTTACCCTTGTATTTCCTGATAATATTTAAATGAGAGAAGAAATTAAAGAATTTATTATTAAATTCCCGAATTGGTTTCATTGTTGACTAAGTCAAATTTATAAGTAACAGTCATGGGATTGGTTCATATTATTATTATTTAGACATTTCTGATATGTTTAGCAAATATTTACTATTGAAGTATATTAATTTCATTTGTTCCTAGAAAAATTATTTCATGTTTAGTTTATCTTAGCACTGATTGAAAGTTTTTGCTTTCTCTATGCTAGGTATAACTCGGAAAAATCCCAGAACACCTCTTTCTGATCTTCAGGGAATGAATACTCTAAATGAAAAAAACCAACAGTAAGTATGTTTGGCTTAAGTTTTCAAGGACATAAAGAAGAAATAACTAGAATTCTTATTAATACTTCTGTGGCTTTAAAAGTATGCAGTAAATCGGGCCTTTTTTTCTTTTAATTTCTTAAAGCTTTTGTAAATGGTGTAATAAGTTAAAAAGGTTAGAGTTAACAGTACAGTAAATTGTCTAAGATTGCCTCTAGTAAAGTGGTTGTACAATGTAAAAAAAGTTTCCCCAGGATAATTAAAAATGAGTGCATATGTTTTAATTTCTGAGACCATTCTTGCGTTTTAAATGTCTTTTGCAAAAGTAATGGGTATTCTGCTTCTTTCCATGGAGAAATCTTATTGGTAAGTAATAATTGAGTAGTTTGATTTACAACAAACTGTCCGATACCTTTTCTTGATGAGTGTGATACCCAAAGCTTACCTTTTACCATTTTCAATGAAGAATTCTTAAGTAAAATTTGAAAGTAACAAATGTAAGTAATTTTTTGAGTTTGTAAATAAAGCTCCTTTTCCTTTACACATACTGTTTTATAAAGATTGTACTTTAAATGAGCAAAAGAGCATTGTTTAGTGTCTAGAGTCTGCTGTGTACATTTTAAACATCAAGAGAATTGAGCTTCTTAGTGTCCTGGTAAGATACAAGATTAGGATGATCAGTCATTTAAAATTAAAGTATAATTTCATTGATCAGGTTTTCCATTTTGAGTTACTATGTCTTTCTAATATATATTATCACTTCTCTGCTCCATAACTTTTTTTTATAACTCTTTATTGCTTATTACAAGAAGTCTAGGTTCACTATTTTAACCTGCAAGAGCTATCACAGCCCAAGTATCCAACCTCAACTGTACTTATCTTTAACGCCAGCAAATTGAACTACTGGCTGTCTTTATAATAGTGCATGCATTTTGTTTTCTTAACAGTGACAGTTGGCTGACGATGAAAATCACCATTATATGTGCATGTTAGATTTTACCTAAGAACAAATTAGATCATTAATCTGGTGACCTGTGTACCTTTTTTATTTCAATCTATTGGCAGTATTCTCACCCTGGTCATTAGAGATCCCTAACTTAAGGAACTCATTTTCTTGATTTGGGTAAAAGAAGGAACTGTGCCTTGTTGCATTTCCTGAAGCAATTTAATGGTTATAACTTTCCTAATTCCTAGTTTTTATTTTTGTTTTTTTCTTGGCCACTCGCGCAGCTTGCAGGCTCTTAGTTCCCTGACCAAGGATTGAACTTGGGCCACCGCAGTGAAAGTGCCATGTCCTACCCACTGGACTGCTAGGGAATTCCCAGTTATGTTTCTTTGTACTGCTTTCAATTTTGGATGCCTGAAGTGATCTATATGGGCTTCTGTTTTTTATATGTCAGTTGGAATAGTCTGATATATTGGTTTAAGATTGGTCTGGGCTCAAGCAGTTAAGGTGATTTTAGGCACTCATGGAATGACAAACTGATTTTGTAAAGATGTGTATAAGCTCATTTTTGAGACCCTTCCTCACAGAGAAATTGATCACACCAGCTTGATTCTTTTCCTTTGCGTACAATAAAGAAAGATAAAGAAAGATATGTGGCATTGAAGTAATGTTATCAGGAAAAGGCCAGCTAGCAGTCTTAACAAGAGAGCCTCCCCGCTTGTGTTTGTTGTATTGGTGAGTTTATTTTAGACATATTTTAGAGAAAATTGGTGAGAAGATAGAGAGGATAGAACAATAGATACTCAGAAAATCAAATCAGTCATGAAATCATGAGCTTGTATCTACTAAGTGGAGTCTTTTGGACCTTCCCTATGGAACACTCCTAATAAGTGACTCTTAAATGAAAGAGTGGAACATCCAATTTGCTGGTGATCTAGGACTAAGAATTGATGTAGTCTGTATAAAAACAAGGAAACGCAAATGTAAAACTATTTTTAGCCAGTGCAAATATTCCTCAAGTGAGAGAGAAAACTTTCATCAATGTTGAGTGGGCAGTTGCTTTTTGGTAAGAGGATATAAACTGGAAACAGATGTCTTTGTATCAAAATATGATTTGAAAAAAGTACAGAGCCTATAATTACATATCATGAAGCAGAGATGGTAAATAGAGGCTGCTGAAGTGACACTTAATGTGAATAACTAAAAAGACTGCCCTGGTTTCAAAGATACATTCGTTCCTAGATGGAAAAAGCTCTTCTGAATAGTTGTAGAGAAGATTGTGTGAAGAATAAAATATACCACCCTATATTGGGAAAATATACCTTTGGAAACTTGTTATTTAAGGGGCAAAAAGAGTATTATCAGAATTTATTGTAGACAAGGACATAATGAATTTGCACATTGTGGAAGTATATGGTATGTTTTATAATTAAATGGGGTCTGCTGTACTATCATGCTAATACCAGGGCATTAAGGAACTAGAATGTCTCATTAAAACTCATGGGTTATGACACCATTTTTTAGGACTTTGGCTATATTGATAACCACATATTTAAGTACTGGGATAAACCTATCCTCTAAGAGTTGACTATGTAGCATGTGTGGATCCTGATTTCTGTTCTTAATGCAACTGAAAACTCACTGTCTAAAGTGTTATTTTTGTTTAAATTCAACTTTTCCTCTTGATCTGGGTAAATGACTGCTTACCATCTGAGACATTGTATTATAAAATGCAACAATGAGAACAAAAATAAATACTTTTTTTGAAGGATAAGTCAAATAATTTATTACTAGGGTTTTTTAAGTAATTATCATATTTAACATGATTTATAAAGGTGAATGGATTTCAAGGTTCTCTTAGAACCAATATGACTTGATGTCACATAAAACAGCTTGGAGTAATTTCTCATATGTTACAGCCAGATAAATCTCATGGCATTTGATCATGTCTTAGAGTGTATTTTGTTTACCCTAATGAAAAAATACAGAACTTGGTTATTAATGTAAGCAGTTATATGTGATTAGCAGTTCATATAATAATAGCAAATTAGTAGTATGAAATAATACTCATATTTTAGTATAAGTTTAAAACATTAAGTATTATAGGGCTTCCCTGGTGGCGCAGTGGTTGAGAGTCCGCCTGCCGATGCAGGGGACACGGGTTCGTGCCCCGGTCCGGGAAGATCCCACACGCTGCGGAGCGGCTGGGCCCGTGAGCCATGGCCGCTGAGCCTGCGCGTCCGGAGCCTGTGCTCCGCAACGGGAGAGGCCACAACAGTGAGAGGCCCCCGTACCGCAAAAAAAAAAAAGTATTCTATAGTTGTTTCAAAAGTCTTTTCCAAATTTTTTCACTTTAATATATAGTATGTTGGTTATCCTAAATGATATTTGTGTGTTTTTACATAGTTTTGTTTGTCCTTTGTTTTAAAAATTAGTGGCTTTTTTACTGGAGCATTATTTGCATGTAACTCCATTCCTGAAGGTCAGATCGTTCTTGAGAGAAAAATAAAGCAATAAATTAAGACAGAGACAACTTCTCGTTCTGCCAGATCATTTGTTTATTTAACAAGTACTTCGTGCCAGGTCGTGTGGCAGAAACTGGAGATTCAATATTTTGTGAGATAGATGTGATAAGTGATATGATTGGAGAAATATAAGATACCATGGAAACATAGAGGAGGACTTTTAAATTTTGTATGCCAGTACTGTATTTAAAGAATTGGATATGGGGCCAGATGCCTCAGAAATGTTTTTCAGAAAAAGAATCTTTTAAACTGTTATCTGAGTGAAGAGTAAGGGTGAGCCCTTTGAAGAGGAGGGTGATGTTTTATAGGCAGAGGAGCAACCTGTATGATGGTCCAGGAGCAAAAAGAGAGCTCTCTCTAGAGAACATGGCACAAATAAAGAATGAAAAGAATGTGAGTAAGAAGAGAGAAATGATGAGAGTCGACTCTAGAAAGACAAATAGACATAGGCTAGTTCATGTGGGGCTTTGTTAGCCGTATTGGAGAGGCTGTACTTCATCTTAAGGGTAATGAGAATTTATTTAATGCTTTTAAGCAGGGGACTGACTGATATTTCAGAAGAATCTCTATGGTTGCTTTATGGAGAATGATTTGGAGAGGCCCTGGATTGGATAGCAGTTCTGGCAAGAGATGATGGCTTGCAGTAGGTGGTCATGGGTACACATTGATGTGAACCTGTATTAAGGAGGAAAATTGAAAATCTATATGTCTCTCATCTGATTTTATGAGGATTCAATGTTTATGAGAAGTCTGTGTTGGATTTTCTGTGCTTTGTGCAAATAATTTTTGTATGTATGCAACAAATATATGACAGTGATCTAATGTATATATAAGGAGTACGTTGTATATAGAGAACAAAGACGTTGTGTATGCCATCAATCTTAATAACAATGTGCTAAGCTAAGGGAAGCCCCTAGAAAAACTGAGACAGATACCTACGTCAAGTCATTTCACTGAAATAACCAACTGGCACAAAGATTTTTAAGTACCCACAGAGCTTTTTCTTTCTCCCCAGCATCCCATTGATTGTCATCTCTTAAAAATAGGCACAGCCTATTTTTGCTTTCTTTCACTTCCAACCTTCTACTTCACCATTGAGCCTGCCATTCTAATGCTGGGACTCTTCCTGTTACTCAGTGTGTAAAATACCAGTAAAACCTTTTTGCTGTATTTTAAGCCTTTACATAACACATAGGAGAAAGAGCACGGGTTTGGGAGTCACCAAAAATTTGTTCTTGGCTCAGTTTATCTTCGTATTCTGAGATTGTGGCTCTTGTAGCCTTCGTTTCCTGAAAAGAGAGGGTGGGGGGAATCTATGTCTTATATAAAACTTGTGGAATATATTGGGTGAGGAGACAGAGTAATTAAGGATGATTTCTCGATTTCTGGCTTAGTACTTAAGTAGGGAACATAAAAGAGGCAACAGTTTTGAAGAGGGAGTGATAGTTTCAGCTTGCACATGTTACTTTGAGATTCCTGAGAGATCTTCATCTAGAGAGAGAGAATAAATCATTGGATATACAGATGCACTCAGTTGATTCTTGGGCTAGAAGATGTATTTTGTTATTAATCGGGGATCTCGGTGTTTAGTTGGTGACTTCCAAATGTCTGCTATCTCTAGATTGTTTCTCTTGGGTCAGTCAGTTTTCCCTGCCTATAGCTTTTAAATCTGGCTACTGATGTTCTAGCTATGTAGCTGGGCTTCTCATGATTCCATACGCATACTTCCACTTAATTCCTCCTATTTTCAGTGTACCTCACCCACCCCTACCTTTAGCTATGCCTAATGTCTCTGACTTCTCCTGAGATTCTGTGTTTCCAACTTTTCTATAAAGTAAAATCTTTGAACGGTTTGAGGAAGGGAATGTTACTTCACTATATAGGGTAAGAGTAAGGATCTAGGTCATTTTTAAAGACTTTCAAACTAACTTCCTATTTTTAGCCCCATTCAGCATCACCCTTGCAGTGGTACCAGTTATCTCTAATATCTGACCCTTTCCAGAGTTCTGAATGAGAACAACTTACATTTTGTTGTTTTAGCCTCTCTCCCACTCCAAACCCCAGCCTCTACACACACACACACACACACACACACACACACACACACACACACACACGAGCATATGTGTATTCTCAATCATGCCTACCCCTATAGACTCCCCTTTTCTATGATTCTGACGTACACATATACTTAGGTTTTAATTTTTTCTAGTCTACTACATCTGTTATTACATGTCTGTCAACTTTAAACTTTTACTCTTCCTTGTCCCTTGCATAGTCTTCCTTCTCACTCTTTGTCCTTGTGAATTTATGACTTTGTCAAATTCGTGGTATTTCAGCTGGAGGCTGACATAAACAATTGCTATGGAGTATGCTATGGCAGCTTATTATGCAAATAATAATATTTTGCAAACACCAAATAGTTTATTTATAAATGTAGCTTATTTAAGAATGTTATCCTAGGGAGCAGGAGGGGGGATATGGGAATAAAAAAGGGAAAGATGGAGAATCCATACAAGAATCAATGAATGAGTTGGCCACTGGTTGCTCAACCCTGTGGGACCAACTGAGAAGCTTAATGATTTGTGTCTCAGGACCATCTATTTGCCTTGAGGAAGAAAAGAGGAGGGACTAATCCATTGCTCCAGGGGTTGCTAGCCCCACAGAGAGTTCTGCTTGTGTAAGTGCAGAGCAGAAGCCTACATCAGACAAGAGGCAAGTGTCTGGAGTCTGAAACTAGGTGCTGCCAGCAGCACCTGTTTGACGCTGGACAAAATTTGTGTGTATGACTAGTTACAGTACCATTTGCAATAGCAGCAGCTAGAATAAGAGGTAAGACTTACGGGATTTGAAATGGAACATAAGAAGTGTGCAGTATACATGTTTAATAGGAAGCTTTGATTCAGTCTTTATACATTAAGGTAGCATTTGATACAAGGGAATATACAAAACACACATGTACAGTAGGAAGCATGTCAATAAAATGAATACCACCCAAGTTCGGAACCAGAAGATTATTAGTATTGCTGCAGCCACTTTTTTATCATATATTTTCTGATCATTCTCCCTCTCTCCCCACAGGTAACTGCTATCCAGAATTTTATGTATACCATTACTATGCTCTAAAAAATAGTTTTACAATAAACATATGTTTTTCTAAGCAAAGAGTCATTTGGCTTAGCTAGTTTTTGAGTTTTAGAAATACTAATATATAGTATGTGGTTGCTGTGACTTTTCTCCTCAGTAATATCTATCTAAGATTCATCCATCTTGTGGCATGTAATTTGTTCTTTTTAGTTGCTATATAATATTATATAGTATTGGAGGGCATGGGGAGTTATTGTTGAATGGGTACAAAGTTTCCGTTTGGCTAAAAGTTCTGGAGATAGATAGTAGTGATGGTTGCACAACAATAAATGTGCTTAGTGCCACTGTATTGTACACTTAAAAATGGTTAAAATGGGGGCTTCCCTGGTGGCGCAGTGGTTGAGAGTCTGCCTGCCAATGCAGGGGACACGGGTTCGTGCCCCGGTCCGGGAAGATCCCACATGCCGCGGAGCAGCTGGGCCCGTGAGCCATGGTCGCTGAGCCTGTGCGTCCGGAGCCTGTGCTCCGCAACGGGAGAGGCCACAACAGTGAGAGGCCCGCTTACCGCAAAAAAAAAAAAAAAAAAAAAATGGTTAAAATGGTAAATGTAGTTAAATGTATTAATTTTTTCTCTATTATTTGTCCTTTTAATAACTTATTTAAATAATTGTTTCCTCAGTCCAAAGTCACCTATTCAGCCAGATTTTCTTCTACACTTTGGTGGTGCTTATATCCATTTCAACCCTAAGCTTTTTTGACAATTGTTTTAATTTCCTCTGATCATGTACAGATGCATCTTGAATTAATTTCATCTTCTTGTAGAAATCTCTGCTGGCATTTTTTTGATCAGAGGGGTTTGTTCTCTAGATCTATCACACAGCTGTCTTTACCTTTGTATTGGTCATTCCTTATGTTATTCTTCTGTTTTGTATCAACAGTTTTTTCTACCATTATTTCCTTTTATAGATCTACTTTGTAAACTTTTACAGAGCATATTCTCTAGAAGCTCCATGAGAAAGTATATATAGGAGGAACATGTTTTGATTCCTTGTATAACTAAGCATGCATTTATTCTGCCCTCACACTTGATCGGAAATTTGAGTGCGTATAGACTCTTGGTTGGAAATAACTTCTTTTCAGAATTTTGAAGACACCGCCACATTTCCTTTTAGTTACAGCATTGCTGATTTCTGAGGCCTTGTTTTAAATAGCTTTATTGAGATATAATTTACATACCACAAAATTTCACCCACTTAAAGTATACAATTCATTTAAGAGTTGGCCAACTATTCCAAAATCTAATTTGGAACATTTTAGTCAGTTCAAAAAGAAGTTTCCTGCTTACTAGAATGTTTCCTTTTCTCGTACTGTCACTCACTGTAGGTAAACATGATCTACTTTTTGTCTCTGTAGATTTGCCTATTCTGGAAAAAATATATATTTTTTGGAAATTTTATATAAATGGAATCTACAATATGTGGCCTTTTATGTGAGACTTCTTTCGTTTAGCATAATGTTTTCAATAATCTACGTTGTAACATGTACCAGTACTTCATTAATTTTTATGGCTGAGTAACATCTCATGTTATGAATATTTTGGTTACACATTTATCAGTTAATGAACACTTGAGTTCTACTTTTTGGCTATTATGAATAATGCTGCTGTGAACATTCATATACAAGTTTTTGTGTGGACGTGTTTTCAGTGCTTTTGAGTACATGCCTAGGAATGAAATTGCTGTGTTATATGGTTACTGTCTATTTTGTTTAACATTTTGAGAGTTTGCCAAACTGTCTTCCAGAGTGGCTCGGACATTTTACATTCCCAGTAGTAATGGGTAAGGGTTCCAGTTTCTGCACATTCTTGTCATTTTGTTATTGCCTGTCTTAGAGGGAATGAAGTAGTATCTCATTGTAGTTTTGATTTGTATTTCCCTAAATGATGATGTTCAGTATCTTTTTATGTGCTTATTAGTGATTTGTATATGTTTTTTGATGATTCATATATCTTCTTTGAATAAATGTCTATTTTGTCCATTAAAATTTTTTTTGGTAAATATTCTTTCCATGTATATAAATATAATTGTCTTAAAACTGTATCATGCAACAATATTTAGATTTGATAATATATGCAGACAGCTCTTTATGCCATTAAATACTGTTCTCCCACATGGTTTTTTTTTTAAACAACTTTTTTGGAGTATAGTTGCTTTACATTGTTAGTTTCTGCTGTATAGCAAAGTGAATCAGCTATATGTATACTTATATCCCCATATCCCCTCCCTCTTGTGTCTCCCTCCCACCCTCCCTATCCCACCTTTCTAGGTGGTCACAAAGCACCGAGCTGCCCTCCCTGTGCTATGTGGCTGCTTCCCACTAGCTCTCTATTTTACATTTGGTAGTGTAAAATACCAAATGTAAAAATAGAGAGTCAATGTCACTCTCTCACTTTGTCCCAGCTTGCCCTTCCCCCTCCCCGTGTGCTCAAGTCCATTCTCTACATCTGCCTCTTTATTCCTGTCCTGCCTCTAGGTTCTTCAGAGCCATTTTTTTTTTTAGATTTCATATATATGTGTTAGCATATGGTATTTTTCTCTTTCTGACTTACTTCACTCTGTATGACAGATTCTAGATCCATCCACCTCACTACAAATAACTCAATTTCATTTCTTTTTATGGCTGAGTAATATTCCATTGTATGTATGTGCCACATCTTCTTTATCCATTCATCTGTCGATGGACACTTAGGTTGCTTCCTTTCTATCATATCACTTTGTACATGTCTCAATTACAGAATTTGTCACACTTATTGTCACTGTTGATATATGACAATCTCTGTCCCCTATTCTACTAGTCTGTTCATCTCAGGCTCATCTCTGTCCCCTACTAGTCTGTGAGTGGGACCACGGCTTAGTCTTCTTCATTCCCCCAGCACCAAACACAGAGGCCAGCACGTGCTGAGATGAGGATGCTGCATAAGGCCTCTTGTCCCACTTAGGGCTGGAAGGAGCAGGGCAGAGGGGTGGCAGAGAGAGATTAAAGAAAAAAATGAAGGAGAGATTATGGAAATCATAGGGAGGTCAAAGTAAGGGGATAAATGAGACAAGAGGGGCAGCATTTGTATGAAGCACTGGGATGGGTAATATGAAGACCTTGCTCAAAACAGGTGGGGTCAATTTAAAAAACCAACATTTCTTCAGCACCTACTATGTGTGGGTAACACTATGTTAGACACTGTGGGGATATAAAGTTAAACAAAACACCTTTCCCTATGATTTGGTTGGGAAGATAAGACAAAGACTGGCAACATTCATGCATACAAATACAAAGTTTTAAGGTTCTTAAAGTTCAGTATCATTTTCAACTTCAAGACATTTAATATGAAGCCCCTCAGCAGTCAATAAGATATTGTTTTAAGAAATATTAGATATGGAAACTGACTTGCCTAGTTGAGATCTCAGCAAAGCTCAACAAGCCTAGACTTGAAACAATTTTCTTATAAAGTGGACTAAGACAGATTGACATGGAAATGTAAATTTTAATACCATTTAGGAGTAGTTCTCATTTCTGTGTCTCAAACTGTATATTATGAGCCTTTTTTTTTTTTTACCGTCCCTGAGTTCTCTCTACTTTATTTTTTTTTAAATTTTTTTTTTACATCTTTATTGGAGTATAATTGCTTTACAATGGTGTGTTAGTTTCTGCTTTATAACAAAGTGAATCAGTTATACATATACATATGTTCCCATATCTCTTCCCTCTTGCGTCTCCCTCCCACCCTTCCTATCCCACCCCTCTAGGTGGTCACAAAGCACCGAGCTGATCTCCCTGTGCTATGCGGCTGCTTCCCACTAGCTATCTATTTTACATTTGGTAGTGTATATATGTCCCTGCCACTCTCTCACTTTGTCACAGCTTACCCTTCCCCCTCCCTGTATCCTCAAGTCCCTTCTCTAGTAGGTCTGTGTCTTTATTCCTCTCTTACCCCTAGGTTCTTCATGACATTTTTTCTTTTTCTTAGATTCCATATATGTGTTAGCATACAGGTATTTGTCTTTCTCTTTCTGACTTACTTCACTCTGTATGACAGACTCTAGGTCCATCCACCTCATTACAAATAACTCAATTTCGTTTCTTTTTATGGCTGAGTAATATTCCATTGTATATATGTGCCACATCTTCTTTATCCATTCATCCGATGATGGACACTTACGTTGCTTCCATCTCCTGGCTATTGTAAATAGAGCTGCAGTGGACATTTTGGTACATGACTCTTTTTGAATTATGATTTTCTCAGAATATATATCCAGTAGTGGGATTGCTGGGTCGTATGGTAGTTCTGTTTTTAGTTTTTTAAGGAACCTCCATACTGTTCTTCATAGTGGCTGTACCAGTTCACATTCCCACCAACAGTGCAAGAGTGTTCCCTTTTGTCCACATCCTCTCCAGCATTTATTGTTTCTAGATTTTTTGATGATGGCCATTCTGACCAGTGTGAGATGGTATCTCATTGTAGTTTTGATTTGCATTTCTCTAATGATTAATGATGTTGAGCATTCTTTCATGTGTTTGTTGGCAATCTGTATATCTTCTTTGGAGAAATGTTTATTTAGGTCTTCGGCCCATTTTTGGATTGGGTTGTTTGTTTTTTTGTTATTGAGCTGCATAGGCTGCTTGTAAATTTTGGAGATTAATCCTTTGTCAGTTGCTTCATTTGCAAATGTTTTCTCCCATTCTTTTGGTCTTGTTTATGGTTTCCTTTGCTGCTCCCACATGATTTTTAATGACCTTATAGACTTCCATGGGGGTGGTTATAATATAACTTCTTTCATTTATTTCCAATTGTTGTTTATTTAGGTTGTTTCTAATTTTCTTGATATTGATGAAAATTTTTGTAGATAAAGTTTTGCATGTTTGATTATTATTTTATCTTCTGTTGTTCTTAGTAAGAAGCTTGACCAGAAGGACAGAACAAAGCTATTACAAGAATTTTAAGATATTGTCCTGGCTATCTAAAAAGTAGTATAGTTTAAATAAAGAACTAATTGGAAAATAAATATTTTAAGGTTATATTCCATTTTTCAAAAGCAGGAAGTTTCAAAAATAGTACAAAGGAAAAAAATAGTTCATAGAGTCCTATGTACCCTTCACTCAGTTTTCCTTAAATGACATCTTATATACTGGTAGTATATTATCAAAACCAGGAAAGTTACATTGTTACATTAATATTAATTAGACTACAGTTCTCACCATTTAAAAAAATCTGTGTGTGTGTGTGTGTGTGTGTGTGTGTGTATGGGTAGTTTTTTGCAGTTTTATCCCATGTATAGATTTGTGTAACCAACTCCACAATCAAGATACCGAGCTCTTTCATCATCATAAAAGAATTTATTCATGCTGCTTATTTGTATTATCCTTCTTCCATGTCCCTTTCCTATCCTCTAGCACTCACTAATCTGTTCTTCATTTCTGTAGTTTTGTTATTTTGCGAATGTTATATAAATCAAATTATATAGTATGAAACTGTCAGGCAGAAAAAACTTTTCATCTGCCTTCTTAGGTTCAGTGGCTGCGGGCCTGTAAATTAAACTAATGAAAGACAATTAACAGGAGAAGAAGCATACAGTTTTTATTAATGTTTTACGTACATGAGTATTCTCCGAAAAGAAGTGAAACTCAAAGAAGCGGTTACACTCAGTGACTAATATATCCTTTTTCAAAAGGAAAGAGGGTTTGGGCTTCAAACACAGACAAAAGCCATGACATTATATTTTAATACATTATATTATTTACTGCTTGTTAAGTGGTATATTTAAAGGTATTAGCTATATGATGTGCTCACCTTCATGCACATTTGAATGTGAATGTGCTAGAATCCGTAGAAATTTTTTGTTCTGAAAGAGTAAAAGATAAGCCAAATTAATCAGTAATCTCTCTGATAAAACCATTTTCTGCTGGTTTAGCATTTTTTCTAAATTTTAACTTTAGTGTTTAAAGTTTTATTTTACTTTTTTAAGAAATGTATAGAGTTTTAGGGATGTTTCAATTAACAAAGCACATTGTACTCTATTTACTTTTTACAGTGAAACATTTGATTTTGCCTGGAATGGCAGAACTGGGATTCGCCAGAGCAGACTATCCAGTAACACCTCCTTGCTTGATAAAGATGGGATATTCGCTAATTCAGCTAGCAGCAAACTCTTGGAGAGAGCCCATGGAATTCTCACGTTAGTATTGATCAATAATGTGGATTGCTTTTTATGACTGATTTAAAATTTCTGGCTAAAAATGAAGAGAGGTGATCATGAAGCATTATTTTCATGAGTAGAATTTTGAGTGAAACAAGACTCAAAAGTAGTCAGAATTTAGAGCTGTGACAGTCTCCTGTATTATAAAGCTGGTGTTTGTTTTCATCTCACCAGGAGAATCAGACTGAATATACTTATTATGGAGATGACTCTTTATTGCTCTTTAACAGACCCTACATCCAGAGAGAGCAAAAACTGATAGCTCTTTTTAGGATTCCTAGTCTTTAACTTCAGTTGTCCTTTAATTCTAGCAATCCTAACAAATTGGGCAGGAAAATCCCTTATGAAGTGGTGAATGGGGCCATATACAGTTTACCCCTCAACACTGCATGGGTTAGAGGTGCCAACCCTCTGTACAGTCAAAAATTTGTGTGTTTCCTGTAGTCAGCCCTCCATATCCACTGCTCCTCGGTATCTGTGATTCCACATCCACAGATTCAACCAACCTCAGATCAAGTACAGTAACTTGAAAGACAATTAACAAGAGAAGAAGCATACAGTTTTGAAAAAACTGTTGAAAAAAAATTCCACTTATAAGTGGAACTGCACAGTCAAAACCTGTGTTGTTCAAGGGGCACCTGTATGGTGATATATAACACTTAACCCAAGCCTGCCATTCCTCCTTACCTGATTTAGAACTGGTTTGAGGACATAGATATAACCATGCATGGTAGACAAGTAAAAAGTTCTTAGCTACCTATATCAACATATTTCAAACACTTCCAAAGCATATTTTTTGACCACTAGCTGGAAGTGTGACTGAATTGGATTCCTTAATCCCTAAATCATCGCTTAACAGTGTTAATAGGCTCAATTTGTATAAGTCTTGCTATACTCCAGAATTAGTAGGTGAAAGAGCTTAGATTCAAGCCAAGGTCTTCCTGACACCCCAGCCCATGTTCATAAGCATTGGGCTTTATTCCCTGTATGTAGTCATTAAAAATAAAAAAGATTTGATATAAGTGTGATACTGAATTATGAATAAGGGAAAAAAGGGCAAAGGAGAATTTTTAATTTCTAAAAATGGAAGATCATGAGTCTTAGTGAAAAGTACATTTTAAAAATTCATGAAATTAGGCATCTATTTAAGTTTAAAATGACAGAAACAATGCCTCTTTAGGTTTAAGAATGCAGAGCCCTATTAACATCCAAAAGAAAATGAAACTTCAGCTTTGAATGTACATTATGTTATTTATCATCGGGCTTAAATGTGTTTGTACCTGTATTACAAAGCAGGCATCTCTTTTCTTCTCTTATCCGTCCTTCCCAAAGGTGACTGCTTAGTTGAATTAGACAGTGTTTTCATTTAGGCGACCTATAACTTGGAAATGGGTATATAATCTGTTGTTTTAGTAGAGACCTTGAAATCATTCGTCTCTACCGTGTTTTTTTTTTTCCTAATGTATGATTTATCTCTATAGGAGAAACAAAAATTTCAAATCCAAGCCTGGCCTTCCAAAGGTGAGTATTACGAAAAAAATTTTTCTGTTAGTGCCCCATTTCATAATTATTTTTTTATTATTCATGCAAATGATCTTCATAAACAAAAAAAGAAATATCTTATTTGTACCCAAAATAGAGGTTAATTGTGTATATTCAGTTGAAACCATTTTAGAAATAATGCTGGATGTTATGAAATGGCCAAATTTAATGGTTCAGGTAAATATTTGTGATATGTCCCATTTTCTAGTGTTTGAAGAGCTTCTGAATATAAATGTAAATTTTTGTTGAGTAATTGCATCTTTGCATAAGATCTTTTCATTTCTCCTTGAGTCAGGTTAAGATAAAATTCTGAATTTTATCTGATTTAAAAATAATTTCTAAGTAATGCTTACCTAACTCTCATCATCGTTAACATTAGTTAGCCAGGTTTTTCTGTAAAGGTCCAGTTAGGCTTGCAGGCTTATCTGTTCTGGTCTGTGTTATAATTACTTAGCTCTGCTATCATAGCACAAATGCAGCTGTAGACAATATGTAACTGAATGAGAGTGACTGTATTCCAATAAAACTTTATTTATGGACACTGAAATTTGAATTTCATTTAATTTTCACATGCCATCATATATTATTTAATTCTTTTTGCAACCATATAAATCTTATAAAGACAGTGGGCAGGATTTGACCCAGGGGTTGTAATTTGCCTACTCTAATCTACATTCCAAAATATTTATTAAATTTACTAAAGAAAGAAAAATCTTACTGAGTTTTTCTTTCTCTTGTGCTCTCCCAAAGAAGGAGTCCTGTCGTTTGTAACTTTGTTAATGGGCATAATTTCAAAATTCTAAAAGAACTGAAAAAGAGCTATTTATTGTCATGATTCTCTAGTTCAAGAAAGAAGAAAATGAATCTGTCTTTAATTTTCCTTCTACTTAAGTCACCTTATATTTCCAAAGAAAATTTAATGTACTGCTGATGTGGTTTGTGGTAGTGACAAATATGTTTTAAGCCACAAAGAAAAGTTACCTAAGTGGTTTGTGATTATGGTCTTACATGAAACAATTTTATGTAGAGAGAAAGAGAGGAGGCTACATTTATTGTCAAATATTCATTATCATTCATTTGTCTTTCTTTTTTCCTTCACTGTCTCTCTAGCCTTTTTGTATTTTGAATGCCACCTCTGGACCTAGTGTTTGTGCTGTTCTTTACCCTCTCCTCAAATGGATAAATTATTTCTTTTTAATTGTAGTATAGTTGGTTTACAATGTTGTGTTAATTTCTGCTGTACAGCAGAGTGACTCAGTTATACATATATATATACATTCTTTTATAACTTCTTAAACTTTACATGATAGACAACAAGAATATGTTGGATACATCTGAAGTGAACGATTCCATTCAATCATCAGTCATGGGAATCCCATCTATTTCTCAATCTTTTAAATTTAAATATGGCTAATCTTTTGTTTATTTTAGTGTGTCTTGTGTATTCAAGTACATATATTTAATATTAGAGAGGCAACATAGTCTGTGAGAATATAGACCTTGGAGTCAAACTGACCTACATTCAAATGATGGATCTGTTACCTGCTCTTTGATTTTTTAAAAAATTAATTATTTTTTGGCTGCGTTGGGTCTTTGCTGCTGTGTGTGGGCTTTCTCTAGTTGCAGCAAGCGGGGGCTACTCTTAGCTGCGGTGGTGCGTGGGCTTCTCATTGAGGTGGCTCCTCTTGTTGCAGAGCATGGGCTCTAGGCGCGCAGGCCTCAGCAGTCGTGGTACGCGGGCTTAAGTAGTTATGGCGCATGGGCTTAGTTGCTCTGCGGCATGTGGGATCTTCCTGGACCAGAGCACGAACCCGTGTCCCCTGCATTGGCAGGGGGATTCTTAACCACTGTGCCACCAGGGAAGTCCCTGCTCTTTGATTTTTGGAGTTGGTTCTCGAACTTGTCTTAACCTCTGTCTCTTCATTTGTAATGTGGAGGATAATATATGTTAGGATGAGAGATATATATTTGGTATGTGCATGATTAGTATTCAATAAATAATAAGTATTTTCTTCGTATTTGCTGCCAGAATGTTAGCGCTGAAGCTGTGGCTCATCTGTGTACATACATGTAGGCATGATGTGTGCTTTGTTTAGTAACCTCACTCTTCATCTTACTTTCCTACCCTTCTTTAAATATGCCTTATTTTTTCTAATTATGCTTAATGAGTGTTTGTGTTTTGCTTGTTTCTTTCAGTCCATTTCAAACCAAGGCAAAACAAGTATATATTAATAAAATTAAAGTGGCGGGCTTCCCTGGTGGCGCAGTGGTTGAGAGTCCGCCTGCCGATGCAGGGGACACGGGTTCGTGCCCTGGTCCGGGAAGATCCCACATGCCGCAGAGCGGCTGGGCCCATGAGCCATGGCCGCTGAGCCTGTGCGTCCGGAGCCCGTGCTCCTCAACGGGAGAGGCCACAACAGTAAGAGGCCCGCGTACCGCAAAAAAAAAAAAATTAAAGTGACAGATCCTATATCCTCATTGACTATGGTCATTTGCTGATTAAGATATTTTGGTTGCGTTAAGTTAGATTTATGTGATGTGGAAGGAAGCAACAGAAGTGTAGATAACCTGAACTTCTTTTCCCTTTTGCTCTTTTGTGAAATCTGCAGCCACTTTCTTACCTTGAGTATGAATCATTATTGTACGCATCCCTACAACTTTTATCGCTACTGGAAATAAGATTCAGTCACCTGTATTAAGGGCACCTCATTTTATTGATATAGGTAGGATTTAGAATGCTTTATTTTTATTACAGTTCTGAATAAACACAGGCAAATATTCAACACATATAATCCAACAGCCCTTAGCCTTCTGTTAATATAATTCTGTTTTGATAGTTCTTTCCATTTCTCTCCTAGAGAGTACTTTCCCTCTCATACCTTGAAACCATCACTTCTATTAAATATACCTTTCTAATATGATCTACCTTTGAATTTTCAATCTTTTACTGACAGTTCCCTTGTTGTACATTTCTACTTTGACACCCTGCTCATCTCTCAGACTTGATCCCCAAAGCTATTTTGGTTTGTCACTCCCCTACTGAATTTTTGTAGTCACTCAGGCTCAAACGTTGAAGGTAAGTTTATTGTGCATTTTAGTTGTCTTTAACAACATGAGCAATATCTTCTTAATCTTTGTGGCTACAGCACCTTGCACAGCAAGCAGTAAATAATTGTTTAAAAAAGAATGAACTGACTAATCTTAATAAGCTAAACAATGAAGATGGAATTAAGAAAGGAATAAAGTAGATAATGAACAGAAGACCTAAGAAAGGAATTAACTCCGTATCTGTTTTCTGCTAGATCTTGGGCCCACAGTTCAGTTCTTGGTTTTTGTCACATCATACTGGACTATTGAAGCTCTCCCTTGACTGGATTTATCTCTCTCTTGCCTCCTTAGCCTCCTGTCTTCGACATTGTTCTGCTCCGCCTTGTCTCTCCTTTCTTCCTTGCCCTGTTTTATCATCTTCATAAATCTTAATAACCCTCAGATTATCATTTATTTTTTAATTTCCTTATAGTCTGTTTCCCTGTACTTGAATGCAATGTATTCCTGGCACTTAGAACAGAATCTGTAGTAATCACTGAATATTTGTTGATAGATCTAATCATGGTGAGTTTTGTGGACAAGAGACTGGTCTCCAGTTGCTGAGGAAACATTGTTCAAAAATCATTACTTGCTAACCATTCGTTCATTTATCCAAACTAATATTTATTGAGTTTGCAGTACCAGACACTGTTTTAGGCATTGGAGGTGCTGAGATAAACAGTCCAGTCAGAGAATCCTTGCTCTCTCATAGTGATTCTTTTAGAGAAAGAGAAAAAAATACATAACTAAACAAAAGATGATTTAGATGATATTATGTGCAAAGAGGAAAATAAAATGACATATTATTGATTTAGATGGGGGCTGCCTTTGGGGTATTTAAGAAAATAGCTTCATGAGAAAGTTTGGGTATTTAAGCTATAAGTTGAATGCTAAGAAAAATCAAGCAATGTAAAGGTCTAGCTATAGAGTATTCCAAGCAAATGAAAAGGTTAGAAAGACCTTGAGATAAGAATGAATGTGGATTTTTTTTGTTTTTACCTTTCTAATTAAATTCCTTGATGGGAAGGACTTTTTAATAGTTAAAAAAAAAATAGTTACTTGTATTTTTCACAGTTCATCTGACCCTTTTTCACATAGTGACATTTAGTAATTAATTTTACCATTGCTTTAGATATGGTTTATAAAATGCAACCATTTCCGAGGTCTTTTTATCAGAAGTATCTTAAATGTTGGGGGGGGGGGCAATAATTTTAGGCTTCGGTGATAATTTCATTTTACTTATGGGTAAACCACACAACTCTTCTAATTGAGTCCTGACCAGTATATGAAATTATTTTTTTCTTAATATACAATGAATCTTTTTGTAAGAATTCAAAAATACTAATAAAAATTAAGTATAAACTCTCAAAATTCAATATACACATGTACTATATATATTTACATATATATTATTGTTTTGTGTGGGGTTTTTTGGTCAAGAGTATTTGCAGATATTTTTCCACGTCAGTAAATATAGGTTACAGTATTTTTAGGAGCTGTATAGTATTCAGTTGTGTGAATGAAGCATACTTTATGAAAAAAATTCTGTATAGTTCCTTATTGCTTTTGTTTAGAATTTTTCACTATTTTTTTGAAGTACATTGTCAGAAATAACATTCAAAGCTCTCCTTAGATAAATATGTAGACGTGAAATGGTTTATCAGAAAGATTATAATGATTTGCATTCCTAAGAACAGTGCATAAATATGCCTATTTCATGTATACTGGGTTTTATCAGCCTTTACTATGTTTGCCAATCTGATGTGCAGAAAATCTCCTTAAAAGAAAATGTGTATTTCTTTGATTAAAAGTGAGATTGATTGTCATTATGTTACTTGTCATTTATATTTTGAGAATTGCCTGTTGAAGTCTTCTGCTCATTTATTATCACTGGATGTATTTTTTAAAGGATTTTTTTTACAGTTCTTATATACGGATAATAAGTCTTTGTCATTATTGAAAATATTTTTTCTTAGGTGGAATTGTTGAAATGTATATTATACTTAATGCCACTTGGAAGTTTTTATTTTTTAATGTTTATCTTGTCAAAATTAATATTTCTTAGTCTTTTAATTTGTCATACTTGTAACTCAATTCTGTGCTTCTCATACAATAAAACTTTTACTACTTTTAAAATAACATATGCAGTTGCACAACTGTATAGATACATTTTTTCCATTGACAAACTCACAGCCATAAATTAGTAGGATTTTAAAAATTGATTAATGATTAGCTAAAAAAAGCTCCAAAATACTTTATTAGTGTCCTGTTTTGTATTCTTTAGTTGCTTTATGTGTAACTTATATCTTATTTTTAAGATTAACAATTAGGACCTCAGGATGCGGGTTGATAGGGACTACATTTTCTTTTTTTCTGTGTACGTGTTCCTGGCTTACCTACAGTATAGCCCAGGGATTGAATTTAATTTATTATCTGTGTGAGTCGGGATTCAGTTGCAGATAACTAACAACCATAGATATTGTTAAGTAGAAAGGGACTTTATTCAAAGAGGTGCTTACAGAAGTCATCAGAAGTATTAAAACAACGGAGCAGAACTGACCTCAGCTGTACTCAGAAAGCTAGGAAATGAGGAAGCCACTATCGCTGGTGCTGCTTCCAGGCTCATACCACCTGCGGTGTATGTAATCCAGGAATCAAGAAGCTGCTACAACTGTTGGCTTCAGGGCTAAGGTGCTTTTACTAGAGTTGCAGTGACAACACAAATGCCCTGCACTCTGCCTCACAACACTTTAAAAAGTAGTGCCTGGGCACTGGGACCACCGAAAACTTAAGTACTTCTGTGTACATGTTTGCCAGCAGAAATAAGCTAGTAGCCAAAGCCTCTGCCTTAGTTAGACCTTCCCAGTTTCACGTGTGGGAATTGATGAACTTAAATCACATCCAGAACCTGAGATGTAAGAGAGTTTGGGAAATGTAGTTTCTTTTTAGCTGGTAAGCTTCTGTAAGAAAGCAGAAGGAGGGTAAAAATGGACATTGAATATTAATTGCTCATATTCACCACAGTCATTATACGCATGAATAATGAAAACTGGCTTACAATTTTGTTTTTCCTATTCTTAGATTAATTTATATGAAGAATTTGATTTTTTTCCCCTGCTTTTCAGCACTTGCTAGAAGTAAAGTCTTTAAAGCACCTGACAAGACTGACCCTACAGGATCGCATTACCAAGTCTCTTCTTCATTTGCACAAGAAGAAGAAACCTCCCAGCATCAGTGCCCAGTTTCAGGTTGTTTCCTGTTTTACCTTTTTTTCCTTTTATTTTTAACAAAGAGGAATTTGTTTTGTTCAGATTGACATTGTAAGGTCAAAGTGATCTGCAAGATACCTGAATGGGATATGATTCATGTGACTAAAAAGCTATACTATAATGGCCATTTTGGATGGAAGTACCAAAGATGGGGAAAAAATGTCAAGTGCTTTTGTTTTTCATCCTTGTATCTCTGGATAGTGCATATCCCAAAGAGTAATTTATTATTTTCAGTGTGAGGAGAAAAGCATCAGAAAATTGACTGCCCAGATATGGTCACTGTTAACATAATGATGTATATTTCTCCCTATATATTTAAACCTCATGCTACTGCCATCAACATTTAACTCAATGGGATTGTAAGTTTTTTCTTGATTGTTTATTTTAGTTTTGTGTATATAGGAATCCAGTTCCTTTCATTGTAACTGGGCATTTAGGAATAAATATGATCATAATCAATTAACCAAATAACCTCCAGAATAACTTTACAAAATTCTCTTCGAATTCTTCCCATTCTTCTCAAATCATCTCTAACATTCTATTCATTTGCTAGATATTTATGAAAAAGAGCTGAAAATTTTAAAGGAAACAGTGCTTTACATAATTTTACTCTACCTCATGCTTTTATCACAGAAGTGTCGTTCACTGTTAACTAAAAATTTCTTTATCTGCCGATAGCTATACTTCTATGTTATCACGTTTTTCAATGCTCCTGTTTAATCCAGGATACCTGAATGTAAATTATCTACTAACATATCACTGGATATGATCTTGTTTGATTTATAAGCACAGTTCTTCAAACTGTAGGCTAGAAATGTCATTTTATTTTAGACAATTTTCACGGTAGGCCTAGACAAAAATTTGATTCTATAAAAGCTACTTGGTCAAAGTGCTCTTTAAAAAAAAAACAGCAACCAAAAAAAAACAAGATCGAAGAGCCAAACAACTTATAACTTATTAGGTGCTAATAAAGTTAAAGGAAAGACAATTGAATATATAATGGAAGCTCTGCCATGAATTAAAAAAAAATCCTTCTTAAACCACAATCCTATGGGTTAATGGTATTTGATTATTTAAAAAAAGAGAGAGATGTTGCTTGACCAGACAGGTCTGTCTATACCTCGGTGGTGTCTTCACATCCCAGAGTTTGGGTTTTCACTTCATGGATTTAGAAATGCAAAGATGAATTTACAGGGAACAAAAATATCATGCTGACTGATAAACTATAAACACTGCTGTAAAACAGTATCAAAGTTTATTAATATACAATGAGAAATAAGAGTCATAGGCAGACTTGTTATAATTTTTAGTTCATGATCACATTTCCTCCTGATTAGCAGATCAAGGTGGGAAGCCAAATTCTGATCAAAAGGTAACGTGGTGAGCTTGGTATCTGAAAAGGAAGCATTAATCTCATAATTATGAAGGGTAGAACCATTAAGCTGTTGTGTCCTTTATTTTGTTACCTTGGATCTTTTACAGGTGCCTGTATACCAAACTCAGACTTTAATCTGAAGAGTACACATTATAGCTACTACAAGAAAACTTAGTTATAATTACAATCCTATCATGTCCCTTAAAATCCCCCAAATTCAGGAATTATGGATATTTTCAAATTAAATTCATGTATTGTGTTTAACATTTGCAAAAAGAGTCATCTTTAATGTTTCTAATACATTGTTAAGTATTATAAAAGTAATGAGTACTATATTCTCCAGATCCTTTACTAAAAATTTATATACATACATTATTTTTCCTCCAATTCTGTGAGATAAATACTGTCATTCTTATTGTACAGGTGAGGAAATTAGAAGTGATGGAGATAGATGGCACCCAGCTGTCTTTGACTTCATACACTTCTTGTGAATGAATATTTACTTTCATCAAAATGAAATCATAGAACTCATGAAGGATTAACCGATACAGGAATTGCCCTTCTGCTATAAACAACTAGAAAACTGGACAAAAGATAAGAATAGAATATTTTTAGATATTAGACAGTAAGCACTGCAGGATTATGATCCCTGAGAAGAGGGAAATTGAGGCAAGTCTCAGGTTACTGCATAAAGGCAATTTGCTATAGCCCAGGGAGAGGGAATCCAAACAAATGCCAAGGTTTTGCTCTGGACCTGCCCTCACAAAGCTTAATAAAAGCAAGTCTTGAAAGAATCAGAGTGATCCTTTATAACTTAACAGCCCCAGGGGAAAATGTCTGTTGCTCTTTAAAGAAATATAACAAAATCCAACAATGTAAAATCACACTAGCATCCAATCTGAAATTATTAGGCATGCAAAGAATCAGGGAAAAAACAACCCATAGCAAGGGAGAAAAAAATCAATCATTAGAAACAGATCTAGGGACTTCCCTCCTGGTGCAGTGGTGAAGACTCCATGCTCCCAATGCAGGGGGCCGGGGTTCTATCCCTGGTCAGGGAACTAGATCCACATGCATGCTGCAACTAAAAGTTTGCATGCTACAACTAAGGAGCCTGTGAGCCGCAACTAAGGAGCCTGCCTGCTGCAACTAAGACCCAGTGCAACCAAATAAATAAATAAATATTGAAAAATGAAAAAGAAACAGATCTAAAAATGACAGAGATTATGGAAATAGCATTTAGATGAGGATCTCAAAATAGCTATTATAAATCATATAAATATGTCCAAAGAAAAACATGAATAATGATGAGAAGAAAATAGAAGATATGAAAAAGACTCAAATGGAACTTTCAGAGATTAAAAATGTAATATTTGAAAATAAAAATAAGCTAGATGGGATTAACACCTATTTGCCGAAGTAGTGAATTAGAAGTTACATTTACTTTAAAATAAAGTGCAGAGAGAAATAACAAAGATGGAAAAAATGAAAAAAAGCATTAGTAACTTGTGGGAAAATATTAGATCATTGAACATAGGTGTAATTGGCATCTAAGAAGGAAAGTCAAGAGAGGGGGATACAGAAAAAAATTTGAAGAAATAATGACCAAAATATTTCCTTATTTTTATGAATAATATAAGCTCAAAGATCAAAGAATCTCACCAAATCCCAAGCAGAACAAACCTAAAAACACCAATACACATCACATCAAATTGCTAAAGCCAGTTAAAAAGAGAAAATTTTAAATACAGCCAGAGAAAAAAAGACAACATTTATGTGCCATGAAATGAAGATAAGAATAACAGTAGGTTTCTCATCAGAAACTATGAAAGGCAGAATTCAAGAGTAGTATTTTTAAAAAACTGAAAGGGGGAAAAAAAACCGTCACTCTAAAATTCTGTGCACGTGAGTATTGAAGGTTATATAGAGACTTTTTCAGACAAACAGAAGTTGAGAGAATGCATTGCCAGGAAATCTACATTATAGGAATGTTAAGTTTGGGATAAAAATGATGAGAAAACCATAGATTTTGGATCTATACAAAACACTAAGATTGCCAGAATGATAGAAGTGTAATTAACTATAATAAATACTTTTTCTCTTCTTTTAATTTTTTAGAAAGATAATTGACTATAGAAGAAAAAAATAATAATATATTGTGAGGTAAAAATAAAATGTATGACAAAAGTAGCACAAAAGGGAGGGGCTAAATGTAAGTTTATACTGTTGTGAAGTTTATACTGTTGTAAAGTTACAGCATTACCTGTATACGGTACACTATACAGGTAATGGTGTAGCATTATTTGAAGGCAGACTGTGATATGTTAAAGATGTAAAGTCTTCAGAAATCCTTAAAAAAATAAAAGCTTATCATAGGTAATGAGCTAATAGCAGAACTAAAATGGAATCATAAAATACAGGTGATCCTTGATTGAACTGCAGGGGTCCACTTACACATGGAATATTTTTCAATAGTTACACTACAGTTTTACACGATCAGTGGTTGGTTGAATCTGAGGATTCGAACTCCAGGTAGGGTGGAACCAAGTATACCGGGGGCCAACTTTAAAGTTACATGTGGGTTTTCAATAGCACAGAGGGTCAGTACCCCTAACCCCTGTGTTGTTCAAGCGTAAACTGTATACTCAGTTTTAAAAAGACAGGATAAAAGAAAGAGCAGATTAAACAAATAGAAACAAATCACAAGGTGGTAGACCATATGTATATTTTTCTTATTTCAGTGGTTAGGTAAATAGCCACCCTCACCCTACTCTGGATTATTCTCTTTTGAGACTTTGTCTACTGCCAGCAAATGTTAGTATCCTTTTAGCCACCAGACTGTCAAATTAAGTAGCTAAAGTCTTAAGTTATGAGCGAGATGATACAACTTGATCATAAGGCAAAAACTATGCATTGTTTTTGCATAGAGCTGTATATGAAAGGAGGCCACTTCATAGGTACCATGTGTCTGCTCAATTAATGCTTTGAAAGGAGTTTTGTGGCTTTCTCTTAGGATAATAGGTCATGCACATGCTGTTGCTGTTATATCTGCTGAAACATGTGGATAAAACTACTGCCCCTCTCTTGGCCTGACAAGACACGCATGCCTAGCTGCTCAGAGACCCACAGATTGCTGGGAAATATATCCACCACTACATCATTAGTCAGTGTAGTCCTTTGCTTGTAGTGGTGGAAATTCTAAGTGTTTCTCTTCCTTGGCTAAGGGTTTTTCTAACTTTGGGTTTTTTGGCAGAAATCTGAGTTCTCTGTGTAAAAGCCCATCGGTTTGAAGAAAATAATCTACTTCTAGTTCTACCTCTGGAACTAAGAATTAAGTCATTACACAAACTCAACCAAGCTGATTTTTATTCTCGAAATATGTATCTATGTATTCTGTTTTCTACAGTAGATACATATTGGTTTTATAGTGAGAGGAAAAGATGTCTAAAGAGGATTATTTTTTTCGAAGGTGGTTTATTTATAGCAGCAGAAAGTGAACCAGTGGTTGCCTGGGACACTGGGCGGGGGCAGTTTTTCACTGCAGATGGGCAGGAGGGGACCTTTTGAGGGGATGCGTGGAAGATTTCTAAATCTGGATTGTAATGATGGTTGCACAATTGTATAAATTTACTAAAAAAATCATTGATCTATGCACTACAATGGATACATTTTTATAGTATGTAAATTGTAATACAATAAAACTGTTAAACACAAACTCACTACTAAGAGAATGAAAGGGCAAGCTACAGGGTATATGCATATACTTGTAATAAAACTGAAAAAAGACCTTATATGTGGAAAATATGAAAAATCACAAATCAGTTCTTGAAAAGACAACCTAATAGAAATGGGCAAAAGTCTTGAACAAGCAAAACTGTCTTATATCAAAAGATGTTATCCAAAAGGCCAATAAGCCTATCAAATACATCCTCAATATTATTTATTATTCATCAGGGAAATGAAAATTAAAACTGCCTGTAAGGCAATAACACTACACACTTTCCAGTGTGGCTGAAATAAAAAAGATTGATTATGCAAAGTATTGGCAAGGATGTAGAGCAACCAGAATTTTTATACACTGCTATTTTTATACACTGCTATTGAAATATAAATTGATGCAGGCATTTTGGAAAACAGTTGAAAGACATGTAGAAGATTGTTCATAGCAACTTTATTCCTAACAGCCCAAACTTGAGCAACCAGATATCCATCCTAAACAGATAATTTAACTGTGGTATAGTCATATAATGAATCACTACTATATAGTGCTGAAAATGTACAAGATACAATTGTATGCAACAAATACAAGATAGTACATAGTGTATCTTTCTCTTTATATAAAGTTTAATAGCAGGTAAACTGACTTACCATCTTGGAAGTAAGGATAATGGTTACCCTTGGTTGAGGTGTGGAGGGTGGAGGCAGGTAGCCTATGTACAGTGATCTTGCTAAGTTCAGTGGGATGGAGCACAGAGGGACTTCTAAGGTTCTAATATTTTATTCATTGATTTGGGCTCTGGTTTCAAGAGTGTATTCCCTTTGTGAAAATTCATCATACTGCATATTTATGATTCAAGCATTTTATATTTTGTGTATTATATTACAGTAACACACACGAAAAGAACACCTAAAAGTAAGAAAATGTGTATGTTGATGTAATATATATGACAGCAATAACAGGAGTCTGTGTGATTGTAAGGCTTCTAAATTTTACTTGAAATCATAAAATATTGACTCTAAGTATACTGTGCGATTAGGTTAGTATATTGTTATCCGTTGAGCAGACACACACACAAAAAACAATACAAAGAGATGTAGCTGAAAAGCCAATAGATAAATAGAATACTAATAAACAAAATATGTTATCTGACTGTAATTAAACCAGAAATCAATAAAATAAAGATAACAATCCCCAAATATTTGGCAAATTAAAAAGACATCTAAATAAAACATGAGTCAAAGAGGAAGGACAATTTAAAAAATATTTTAAATGGAATGAAAATAAAATATCACAGTTTGTGCAGTGCAGCTAAATCAGTACTCCAAGGTTAATTTATAACATTAAATGCTCTTATTAGAAAAGGAGAAAGGCCTTAAGTCAGTAATCTAAGCTTCTACCCTAAGAAACTAGAAAAAGAAAAACATTAAACCCAAAGCAAGCAGGAGTGAAATGTTAAAGTAGAAATCATCAGTGAGATCGAAAAGAGAAAAATAATAGAGAAAAACCAATGAAATAAAAAAACTGGTTCGTTGAAAATATCAGAAAATTTATAAACCTCCAGTCAGACTAATCTGGAAAAAAGAGGCAAAGCACAAATTATCAGCATCAGGAATGAAAGAGGGAACATCACTACATACTCAAACATTAAAATTGAAGCAGGGGATTACTACCTTCCTTGATACCCTACTGGATGTTTTCCCAAAGTTACTCTGAGACTGCATGAGTTTGAATAAAGTTGTTTCATGAAATGTGAAGAAAGGTAAAAAATTTATTATAGACTTAGATTACTATAAAATATATCTGCAGTATTTGCTATTGCCAGTCTGTCAGCTGGTTAAACTGGTTAAATGGTTAAACTGCCATCCTCGTCCTTAACTGGCCTCAGTTTAATCAGTATGGCAGTGTACACAATGTGCTTTTCAGAAACAAACCTATTTCTATGTATACCACTTTTTTTTTGCATATTTTACCAACATTGTTGTTTATATTTATAAACCATTCGTTGCCAGTTTGGAATGAGAGTAAGTGCTAATTATATTGCTTTGTATTGCAGGCCTCATTAAGCAAGCTGATGGAAACACTTGGTCAGGCAGAACCATATTTTGTAAAATGCATTCGCTCTAATGCCGAAAAGGTAAAAATGTCTGTAAATAAGAGCTTCTAGCTCAGCTTACTTCAAACCAAGCTTTAAATTCTAAGAATAAGTGGCGGGGAAGAGCTATCTATAATCTTTGTAAGGAAAACAGTGTTCTATATTTTCTATGAATATCCTTATTTCCTCACTTAGCTGCCTGAAAAGTATTTATATGGACTCAATTTAGCATCTCCTAGAATTTAGCATCTCCTACAGAAGCAAAAATCTCTTGAAATTCCATCATATAAAAGAATTTTATGCAACTTTTGTTACCCGTACCAAGGTTAATCTCTCTTGTTTAGATATAAGGTATCAGTTATTCTTACAGAACTTGCGTGGCATTTTTCATGTTTAGAGATTCTTGTCTCTTCAAGATAGGGAAGATACTCAACATTCTTGATTTCTTCTTGTTTTATATGACAGTTCCCCTTATTAGAGCTTTGCAAAACATATCTGTTAAGTGTGAACAGTTGTCATCTTTATGTCCATCATAGGAAAAAATAGTTCTAGCCCAAACTGCTAAAATGTCATAGGAATTAGTTTCAGCTTTCTTAATTCTTAATAAGCAGTCTCTAGCTCTGCTAGTTATAAGCTTTGTGATCTTAGATGAGTTACTTAATCTTTCTATGCCTTAAATATTTTCATCTGTGCAACAATATACTGGAATTGTAGGACCAACCTCATAGTGTTTTGTGAATACATATGAGTCAATACCTATAAAGTACTTAGAATGTTCCTGGCCCATACTAAGCACTTAGTAAATGTTAGCCATTCTTTTATAGAGACAAAAGAGGAAACCATTTTATTTACAGTTAAATAGAAGTTTGAGTCCCTGTTATTCTTGCTATGCAAAGCGTTCAATTAATGAAGTATTTAAGGGCACAGAATAAGTACTAAATAAATATTAACTGCTATTATTATTTAACGTAAGTTGCCCACTTGACTTTTTTTTTTTTTTTGACAGCTGGTATGCCCCATCTTTCTGCAGGAAAATATTTAGGATTGCCTTAGTGGATCATTGAAAATAGTATTTAGAGAATAGGGAGAAATATCAGAAGCTCCAAATACAGCCTCTTTTGAATGTCTAAAAATATGCCTATGAGATACCTAGGAGTGACAAAGTGTCATGACTGGTGATGATTGAATGCCTCCCTTTAGCCTCTTCCCTATTGATGCTTATACAATGAGAGATCAATTCTCAGGGATTATAGGAATTTTTTGTTTTTCAATGTGTCATACCAGTATCATCAGCAAAAACTAGGGAAGTAAACTTCTTTTAACCTTGTACTAGTCATACAAGAAGAAATATGTCAGCTCTCAAGTTAACCAAGGCAACTGGAAGAGTGTGGGGTAAGTCGTTTCTGAGTGAGATTGTAGATAAAATCTTACTTAATAAAAATATAGACAGTCTTGACTATGTATAAGTAGGTTAATCTTGTTACAAATTTTATAGTGACTAGACTGTGTGGCCTGTGGGCAACTACATTCCTTTTGAGCTTTGAAGGCCCTCTTCTTCTGCAAGTAGAGAAGCCTGGAAGCTTGTGTCTCTTTTTTCCTTTTGGTCAGGCAGTTAGAACTTTTCTGAAGCTACCAGCTGGGGAGGTAAGATTGTCCCATTACCTCTGCTGTATCTTAACCAGACAGCCTCCAGTCAATTCCTAGATATTCAAAACTTAACTACACTTGTAAGACAAACATTAATTTGGAGATCTATTCTCCTGGGTTAATCTTTTTTCCATTTGCTTTGTTTTAGTTGCCGTTAAGGTTCAGTGATGCCTTGGTACTTAGACAGCTTCGGTATACTGGGATGCTGGAGACAGTTCGAATTCGCCAATCAGGATACAGCTGCAAATATTCTTTCCAGGTTATGCTTTTATAGTGATATTTAAATATATTTGTACATCAAGTAAAGTATTCCTATGCCTTGCTTATTTTTTATT
This sequence comes from Pseudorca crassidens, assembly GCF_039906515.1. Classification (NCBI taxonomy): domain Eukaryota; kingdom Metazoa; phylum Chordata; class Mammalia; order Artiodactyla; family Delphinidae; genus Pseudorca; species Pseudorca crassidens. Next base: position 119,553,117 of record NC_090296.1, on the reverse strand, counting down.
TGGGTCTCACTTGTTGTTTATTTCTCCTGATTCTTCCTTTACATTCTGTCTTTTGTATACAGAATTGAAGAGGGATAGAGAATGACAGCAATCTCATTAAGCTTGTGTTGTAATAGAATCCACTACTTGGTTATTCTCATTTGATCTGAATGTTTGTTAATATAAGTTTACTCATAACATGGCAGTTCTTCACACTGATTACGCCAGTAATTGAAATACTTCAATCAGAACTATCTAGTTCAAAAGAAAAGATCCCATTTAATTTTTCCTAAAGTCTTCTCAGCAGGATTTTCTTACATAGGAGGCTGCCAGCAAGGCTCACAACTGTTCTCATCAGCTACTGCTGCTATGGATATAGAAATTATTTTGAAGCTTTTCAGCAGCTGAGCAGGTCTTTACTGTTGAGTGAAAGCTTTATTCTCAGTTGTACCCTGAAATAGCTGTCACCTTTGCTTATTTTTCTGCTAAAAAATTCAGATTTTTGTTAAATAACCTTTTCTTTGGTCTTTAGTACAGCTTTCTCAAAGGGGGAATTAGCTTCTGCCCTTCTTTTCTTCTTTCATTCCCCTTTGATAACAGAATATGTAGGAATCACTATCTCCCCCCACCATTTTACTAATTAACCTTTTGAAATATTTTAAATTAACAAGTAAATTCTTGGTTTCACACTGTTTAAAATAATGAGAAAAAGATCAATAAAAGGACAATTAGCTAATTTAGGATTTTGTTTACATATGATTCTTTTGTGATTTTACAACATTTTCTTTTCGCTTTTCAGGATTTTGTGAGCCATTTCCACGTACTTCTTCCCCGAAATATTATTCCATCCAAATTTAACATTCAGGATTTCTTCAGGAAAATAAATCTTAATCCAGATAATTATCAAGTTGGAAAATCCATGGTAAATATAATATATACAGCTTTTGCCAGATTGAGTGCATTTTTGTATATAAGTAATAATGGCAGTCTTTGCCGAGGAGAATGTTTATAAGAAAGATAGTGTACCAGATTTCATAAGGAAATCAGTTAGGCCAAGATTTTTACTTAATAATATAGTCAGTATTAATCAAATAGATTATAGCCAATGCTCTAGTGCTGCCTATAATTTTAACTGCTTAAAAAGCATTTCTTCCTAGGTATTGCACTGTAATTATCAACTCAATTTGTCTAAAGTGACCTTATCCAGATTCCCCTACTATCTTTAACTAATCAACTAGTCTTTTTCTCTGTCACCTTTCTTCTAGTTTCTTAGGCTAGAAACCATAATCATATTTTGGCTTACCCTTCACTTTAATCATTTTACAAAGTTCTGTTTCTGTTTTTTTCCTTATAAATGTTTCTCACATCTCTCCCTTTTTCTCCATTCTTACTGTTTCCATTTTAGTTCTGTTTTGTAGCTCTCACACATTTCTCTTACAGTAAACAGATCCATCATCTACTGCCAGTCTATTTTTATTCCATTTAACTCACTCTACCCATAGTATCAAAATCATCATCTTAATATACTTTATGTCAGCCTCCTGCTCAATAATAATCCCCTTATAATTTCCTCATTAAATCTAAACATCTTTCTCTTTTTCAAGAATCTCCATGTTGTGACTTCACACTGTTTTTTTCTTTTTTTAATAAATTTATTTATTTATTTACTTTTGGCTGCAGTGGGTCTTTGGTGTTGCGTGTGGGCTTTCTCTAGTTGCGGCGAGCAGGGGCTACTCTTTGTTGCGGAGCATGGGCTCTAGGTGCGCGGGCTTCAGTAGTTGTGGCATGTGGGCTCAGTAGTTGTGGCTCGCGGGCTCTAGAGCGCAGGCTCAGTAGTTGTGGCACACAGGCTTAGTTGCTCTGTGGCATGTGGGATCTTCCCGGACCGGGGCACGAACCTGTGCCCCCTGCATCGGCAGGCGGACTCTCAACCACTGTGCCACCAGGGAAGCCCCTATTCATTTTTTTATAAATTTTTTTTTTTACATTTTTAGAAATTTATTTATTTGGCTGCGTTGGGTCTTACTTGCGGCAGGCGGGATCTTCGTTGTGGCACACAGGCTTCTCTCTAGTTGTGGCACATGGGCTCAGTAACTGTGGCACGTGGGCTTAGTTGCACCGTGACATGTGGAATCTTAGTTCCCCGACCAGGGATCCAACCCACATCCCCTGCCTTGGAAGGTGGATTCTTAACCACTGGACCACCAGGGGAGTCCCTGTACCTTTATTCTTATTTCCAACTCCTTGTTTTGCTCAGGTGGAGTCCTCTGTCTCTTGCCCTGAATAGCTTACTGTTTTCCTCTTTGGGTATCTAATATCTATCTGTACTTTCTAAGAATATTTTTTAATTTTTGACAAAAATGGGAAGTGATGGATATGTTAATTAGATTGTGGTAATCATTTCAAAATGTTTATACATACATCAAAACATCACATTGTACACCTTAAATATATACAGTTTTTAATATCTACCTGCTCTTAATGTTGAAGTGTAAATCCTGTTTCCAAAGGGACTATGTCTAAGTTATCTTTGTATCTCCCTAAATTCCTAAAGATTTATAATAGAATGAAGGAGTAAATAAGTAAACTGACGAATAGCTTTGGGCAGCAAGAAGCCTTTGATGCATGCTGGGTTTCAAAAATACTTATCATTATTGGTTTATTCATATTATGATCAAACTTTAAAATCTGTGGTTGTCATCTTTTTTTTCCCCACTCCAACATCCTTGAAAAATATGACATATTAATATTACCAGTACTACATTGGCTCCTAATGGTGAAGTTCCCAAGGGAATAATGTATCACAGTCTCTAGCACTGGGATCTTTGTAGTAATGTTCACCTTTCCAGTTCCCCTTCTGTATTCTAATGCCTCCTTTCCAGTTTGAGAATGACTACTTTGGCTAAGTTGATGGAAATATTTATCAGTACTGCTTGTACCTGTTTGCCACTGTGTCTGTTCTTCTCTAAAAAAGCTTACCATAGGAGCGATGATGCATGAAATAAATTTCTCATTTCTTCTTAAGCTGTATGCTTCATCTTTTTTCCTCCTGGTAGGTGTTCCTAAAGGAGCAGGAACGACAACACCTACAAGATCTGCTTCACCAAGAGGTGCTCCGCAGAATCATATTGTTGCAGCGATGGTTCAGGGTCTTGCTGTGTAGGCAGCATTTCCTCCATCTGAGACAGGCATCCGTTATCATCCAGGTAGGAAACAAAAGATTCTTTGCATGAGATTGGCTAGTTTATTTAGCCAGTGTTTTAGTAACTAGAACTGTTTTACTGTGAAACATTTAAGTAAGAATGTAAATTTCTTCAGTGGTGAGAATGTGTCCTACTCATTTGTTAAATGTTCACAGCATCCAACAGATTACCTGGCATATAATAATAGACTTTAATGGTGTTAAATTGAAATTAAATTGAATTTATAGTTATAATGTCTTGCGAGGTATGATTAGGGGCAAAGGAGTTATGTGCCTTAATTTTTGTTGGCAAGTTATTTTTAGTGTTGTGAGTGATATTTGAGAATTATATGTACATTGTTGTTGTTACGTATTCATTTTGGATGAAAGGTATCATATTTTACATTTATCTTTTATTTTCTCCCTCGTTGATTTATATGCTGGCTGTTTTCCACAGGATCTTTACTGTTTGTACAAGAAAATCTTTAATATCTTAATCTTTGCAATGTATACACGATGACGTTAAACCCATTAATATTGGCAAATTGTAGGTGAGAATATAATGTAATTTGTTAAAATTAATTTGTAGGGCATGAAAGCATCAAAAAGTTTTAAATTACTTTAAGTTGTATAATTAACTTCATTGAGGTTATATTATCTAAAATAGTTATTTTAGCCAGGCATATCTGGAAAAGGAAACTTTTTTTACTTTAACCACCCACAATTTAGCTGTTTAGCCACTTAACCTCTAGTTATGACATAAGAAATTTCTGTGAGAATGTGTTATAAGATATGACAACAGTTTTTATTACTTTGTCTTCCCCACAGCGATTCTGGAGGAATTACCTAAATCAGAAGCAAGCCAGAGATGCAGCTGTGCAGCAGGATGCTTTAGTTATGGCTAGTGCAGCCACTGTTCTTCAAGCTTCCTGGCGTGCTCACTTACAGAGGCAGCGGTATTTGGAGCTCCGGACTGCAGCCATCGTCATCCAGCAGAAATGGAGGGAGCACTACAGGCGGAGGCACATGGCTGCTATCTGCATACAGGCGAGATGGAAAGGCTACAGGGAAAGTAAGAGGTATCAAGAACAAAGGAACAAAATTATCCTTTTGCAGTCACTATGTAGAGGATTCAGAGCAAGACAAAGGTAATCTTTTTTGCTATAATAATTAACTCCTCACTTGTCAAGTACTTATATGTCTGCTCTAACATTTGCCTAACTTGAGTTAGAATTGGTTATCTCAGTTTGTCTTCTCCACTAGAAATAGAATTGTGAAATGTGCATCCAAGTTAGTTTAAGAAATACTTAATATTATAAAAAGAAAATTTTTGAGACTTTCCACTTTTTAAAATATTCTCAATAAATGTATTGTCTCCAGTGGTAACCAAGAGATATCTCTAGCCTATTTTTTTTTCCTGTTTTGATATAGATTTAAAGCTTTAAAAGAACAAAGACTAAAAAAAACAAAACTAAAACTTGGATTGGCAAATATCAAGCCATATGGAACTCTGGAAGTTCTCGGTTCAGACCCTTCAGAATGGGAGGATTGTTCATTTGACAACAGAGTAAAAGCCATAGAGGAATGTAAATCTGTGATAGAGAGTAATCGAATTAGTCATGAAAGTTCAAAGGACTGCTTGAACGAGTCCCCAAACAAGCGACAGGAGAGAGCCAGAAGTCAAAGTGGTATGGACTTGCAGGCAGATGTGACTGTAAGAGAGAGACCCAAGTCCTTGGAAGATCTCCACCAGAAAAAAGTGGGTCGGGCCAAAAGAGAAAGTCGGAGAATGAGAGAACTAGAGCAAGCTATATTTAGTTTAGAATTGCTGAAAGTCCGTTCTCTTGGCGGTGTGTCTCCTTCAGAAGAACGTAGGTGGTCTACAGAACTGATGCCTGCGGGCCTTCAGTCTTTACAGGGTACACCGGATAGTGAAAGCTCTCAAGGAAGCTTGGAACTTTTGAGCTGTGAGGAAAGCCAAAAGAGCAAACTAGAGCCTGTAATTCTAGATGAAGGAGATGTGCCGTTCCTGTCACCCAAGATATCTAGCAGTCCAAATTCTGATTCACAGGACAATGCCCTCAGTACCTCAAATGAGACTAACTATACATTGATTCAAAAGAGGGCACCTTCTGACTCAGTGCATTTAAAGAATGGGGCTATGAAGGAAAAACTGGTTTGCAGTTCTGAATCTATTACCTGTAAACCACAGCTGAGAGACTCCTTTATTTCAAATAGTCTGCCTACATTTTTTTATATTCCCCAACAAGACCCACTGAAAACAAGTTCTCAGCTAGATACAAGTGTCCAGAGAAACAAACTATTGGAAAGTGAAGAAACACTTCCGTCTCTTACTTTGGATATCAACAGGGAAGCCAGAAAGTACCACTTCCCAGGGGAAAATCAAGTTGTTGCTTCGTTGAATACAGCTTCTTCCAATATTGTGCTTAAGAAGTTAGAAAAGCTAAACACTGAGAAGGAGGAACGGCAAAAGCAATTGCAGCAGCAGAATGAAAAAGAGATGATGGAACAGATTCGCCAGCAAACAGATATTTTAGAAAAGGAGCGTAAAGCCTTTAAGACAATTGAAAAGCCAAGAACTGGGGAGACTTTTCTGGTACCATCTTTCCATCAGTCAAAGCAAAGAATAGAGAGGCCATCCTCTCTTCTCATCCTGAATACCCCAAATAAGGACGAACCCAGTGTAGCTGGGACTCCATCAGTAACTGTAAAAGATGCTGCTCTTGCCCCAAAAGACAGTCCCTCTGCTCACTTACCCTTGAAGGACCGACCTGTCACTCTGTTCTTTGAAAGAAAAGGAGGCCCATGCCAAGCTAGTGCTGTTAAGGAATTATCCAAGACAGACAAAATGTCCACCCAACTGAATGTAGCCTGTAAACCCTCTAATAATCGCATTTCAAAAAGAGAACAACTTAGGCCAACTCAGCCTTGTAGCTACAAATCTGATGACCCTTTCAGAGATGGAACTACTAGGGCCATTTTCTTCACGCCAAAGGAAAATATGAGTAGTTCCCTGTAAGTGAAGTCTTTATTTATTTTTATGTATAAGTGGGAAACTTTTTGGAAATTTTCATTAGGGTGCCTTGATCTGCCTCAACAATTTGTATGGGTGCTACTCAAATTAGCCATTTTCTGTGTGTAAAAAAATTTCCTAATTGTTGACTCCACCAGCCACCTGAAATTGGATATAATTATACCCTAGGAGTCTTTGACTAAGCACAGAAAGCAGGGTTTTTGGTTCCTCCCCATTAAGTGAGAAAACATTTGTGAAGGGCTGTACAGTGCCTGGAAACTTAGTAGGCAGTCAGCAATTGCTGGTTGCCCTAGAGCTGTTAGGTGTAGCAGTCCAAGCTTGTTAGTATCAGGCTTTAAAGTTAATGTGCTTTGTCACAGCTGTTGGCCTATTTATGGTCTGCATTAAGTTCTTTGTACCTTTTTTTTGGGGGGGTGGGAATAAAAACCACATAAAATTTACCATCTTAACCATTTTAAAGTGTACAGTTCGCTTGTGTTAACTGTATGCACATTGTTGTGCAACAGATCTCTAGACCTTTTTCATCTTGCAAAACAAACTCAATTACCCATTGAAAGCAGTTCCCCTTTTCCCCTTACCTCCAGCCCCTGGCAACCACCATTCTACTTTCTGTTTCTAAAAATATGACTACTGTATTTATTTTTGTCTGCGCGCCTTGTGAGATCTTAGTTCCCCAACCAGAGATTGAACCTGGGCCCTTGTCAGTGAAAGCGTGGAGTCCTAATCACTGGACCGCCAGGGAATTCCCTGTGACTACTTTAAATACCTCACATAAGTGGAAGTTCTTTACTCTTTTAGGTTGTCTTAAGTAGTGGTAGCTGTGAGAAAGCATTTCTTAAGTGGTACATAAAAACAAATTTGACAAAATTTAAGATATTTATGTTAAGGCTATGTATACAGTGAATTCTTTCTGTTCTTGTGGGAGAATATCACTGTTTAAATGAAAGGAGGGCTATATCTTAGGGCTAAAAAAGTTAAATTTCATGTTAACTCTGAAAATAACCTTTTCTCATCATAACCTAACTTTTAACTCTGTCAGTCTTTAAAATTACAGATTTTATAGAAACTCTTTGTAAATATGGGCAAGAGATCATTGATATTTTATTTTTCCACTGAGAATTTTTATACAGGAGTGTGAAATGCAGTTGGACTACATGACAACTTGAGATTCTAGTGCTGCGCATTAACCTAGAGATTGCCCAAAAGTTCAGACTCTGTGTAGCATATAAGCCCACCAGAGAACGTTAAAAACATATTATTTTCTGTCATTCTGATTAATTTTAGTTATGTGAGGGGTGTGCATGTGTGTATGTACATAGTTGTTACATCCATGAATCTGTTTTGTAGAAGACTTACAGATTTCAAAAACAATCATCCTTGTGAATTATTCCTTTTATCATTTTGCCAAGATAAAGTCTTACAGCTACTTGACCTAGTTTGCTTTACCTTATTAATATCTATGTATCTTCAAAATGGTTATATATTAGATTGTTTGTGTGAAAGTTTAAGTAAAATTCATACTTCACATCTTCTCTTGTTCTGTAAGTAATACTAGAAACATTAGCATTTTATAGAATCATAAATGTTAGTGTTTCTAAGTTATAATATCTAGTCCAGTTCCCACATATTATAGATGAGGTCACTGGTGCCCGTGGAGGTGAAAGGACTTGTATAAGGTCACATATTTAGAGAAACAGCTGAGACCAGAATTTGAGTTTCCTGTTTAGAAATGAGCATTGGATGTCATGATTAGGAAGTAACATTAGATTAGTGTCCTTTCTATGCCATAGTGGTGATAAGTACATCTTAGTCTTCAGCTGGTTAGTAAGGGAGAACAAAAAAGAAATCATGGAGAAACTTAGAGAAAATGCTGTGAGTTTAAAAGTTAGTTAGGGTGGTCAGGTGCTATCAAAGGTCCTATTAATTGTTTCTCTTTTGGAGAAAAAAATCAAAGGTAAATGGCTCAGCTGTGGCAAGAGAGATTTTTAATAACCAAAAGGGTTATTCAGGACAACCTAGGATTGCTGGACTTGATTGTACACTGGTCAGAGGGAGATCTCTGAGAAGCTTTTAGCTATCAGAAAGATTGACATCTAATTAGCTTTGTTTAGGGATTATTGCATAGGGCAAAGGACAAGATAACCTAGGCCTTCATTTATAAAATTAAGTGGAAGATTTTGAATGCAAGGGCAATTACTCTGCCAAATGGTATTTTAAGTTAGTGTCTACTTTAAACCCAGCAGTATGCTAGAAGGTAAGATATGATTTTCAGTGAGTTTACAGTCCTGTTATTGATAAATTTTAAGACTCATGGTTCTGAGTTAATATAGATAATTGGGGCCATAAAAGTACAGGTTCTGTTCAGATTTTCATCAGACACAGACATTCATTTCTACAGAGAATTTAATGATAAAGCAGTCATATCATGTGGTTATTCAAGCAGAATTAAATTTTCACAGACTAACACTGTATCATCTTTATGGTTTGGGACATACTTCTTTTAGCTTGATAACAATTTCTTATTCTGCCAGTGTTGATTTTATTCTAAAAATTTTAAACTAAGACCACAGATGAAAGCTACAGAGATTTCAGAATGAAAATTTGCTTATCAATAGGACCTTCTCAGTATAAAACAAAGTAATGAGGTACTCATCACTGGGTGGCTACTTATCAGGTATTTTATAATGATTAGAGTAAAGGCCCCTTCTTCTGAGACTGATTCTAAAGATTTGGGGATTTGGTATTTTCCCTTTCTCATTATCAAATCCATTTCTTTGACCTGACTTGTTAGACTATATTTCATGCTGTACTTTTAAGACTGCTGCCATGAGATATCTGCTAGGAATTGAAATGTAATCCTGTTGTTTTATCCTAAGTGTCACCAAGGAAGCCTTAAACAGTGGAAATCCTCAACTCCATAAACAAGATGAACCAGCTTGGAAACCTGTGAAGTTAACTGGGCCGGGCCAAAGAGAGGTAAGTATTGACTTTTGTTTTATTTATCTTCTATGCAAAATAGGTGCACGCTGTTTTGGAAATTATTATTCTTGTAGGTAGAGCACCTCATCTACTCATTTACTCCCAAGTGTTTATAGAGAAAGAAGCTATGAGTTAAGTCTGTTACACTTAGAGAGGAGTACTTCAGGCAGGGAAGGGTGCCTAAAAATCCAGATTATATTTACAAAGAAGAAGTTGCTGAGGAAAAGAAGGCAATTTATGCAAGTGACTTTGGTGACTCATTATGGCAGTGAAAGATGACTTCCTTGGCTATGGAGAAGAACAGTATAGATTTAGCTTCCATTCTTATTCTTTGTCCAGAGTAATGAATATGGATTGCTTTTGGTTATCGCTGTCACTTCTAGTGGAAAGGGCACAGGGGTGGAGGGGATGTTTCAAGAAATTCATGAGCTCTCTGATGTCTTTCATTGGCATCATCTCCCAAAAACCAAAACAAAACATTTTTGTGTTATTTGTTTTATCATTTGGTCAAGCAGGTTGCCAGACCGGCCCATAAAAAGAAAGCTCGAATGGCGCGGACGCGCTCCGATTTCTTGACTAGAGGTACTTTTGCCGATGGGGAGGGGGATACAGAGGAAGATGATTACGATGACATTATTGAGCCCCTTCTCTCCCTTGACCAAGCTTCTCACTCTGAGCTAGGGCCTGCACCCGGCCTGGGTCAGGCCTCTCACAGTGACTCCGAAATGGTAATTTTACAGCAATATAAGAAAAATAGGCAACAAGCAAATCTGATGGGAATAGTCTTTGCTAATCTAAAGCTAACCTTCACAGCTTCTTCTCCGTATAACGGTTTGTACATGGGAAACCTCAGTGAATAAAGCAACTAAAGCTAAACCTTAATTTACAAGGACTTGGATAAAGGACACTTTAACAGTATATGTCAAATCATAAATTAGGCAAAAAATATTAAAGTTATTTAACTTAGCACTAATGCAGGAGTTTTCTGTGTTATATCTTAAAAGGTCTAGAGCAGGGAGGCTCAAAATTTTTTTTTGTAAAGGGCCAGATAGTAAATGTTTTAGACTTTATGGGTTATATAGTCTCTGTTGCAACTGCTTAACTCTGTTACTGTAGAGTGGAAACAGCCATAGGCAATAAGTAAACAAAGGCACATGGCTATGTTCCAATAAAATTATTTACAAAAACAGGCAATGGGGCTGTATTTGACCTGCTGGTCATAGTTTCTTGATCCCTCCATGGTCTAGTGAATTGGGTATATAAAAAATAATCCAATAGCTTTTAACTGAAATGGTATTCTCTTTTCTTTTCTTTTTGGCTTTAAACTTGCTTCCCCTCTGCATTTTTTAGTAATAGAAAATAAACATGAATTTTTAAAAATTTAATAAGCAATGCCAAAAATGTCTTCCTGGGCCAACCGAGCCAACTAAAAGGCTATAGATAATGTGAATTTGTCTTAATCACAAATTACAACATTGGAGTTATGTTTGAATAAAGCTGCATTAAGAAAATAACTATTATCATATCTCAGCCCAAATTAGGCACATATAGTTTGATAAGTACAAGTGTTTATGGGTATAAAGTGTTTGATTTTGGAATTGTCCTGGAAAATACAATATGAGTACCCTGTATGTCTATTATGTACTAAAACATTATCACTGAGGAGGTGGAATGATATGCATTTTATTTCCGTGCATATCCTTAATTAAGTTGGGTCTCTAATGTTTTTCTTTAGTATCTGTTCATTATGGGAGAAACATTTTAGGATGGTCTTCTTTTGACTCATTAAACATTTTATCTTTGAGCTGTTTTAAAAGCTATTTGATTGTTCCAAAGACCTAGTTAATTAAAATTTTTGCTAAGTTCCAGAATATTCTCATTGTCTTTATCTTTTATTGGAGATGGACCCAGTTTTTAAATGATAATATTGATATTCTAAGAAAGGAAAAATAAAAACAACAACAAAAACAGAAAAATGCATGACCAGTTCTCTAATTAGACAAATGAGTCATTACCCTGAGCCAAACTGTAGGACTGTAAAAGTTGCAGCCTGTATATCCATTGATATATATAATTAGAACCAAAGCGTTCTCTTCAGTGTAGGATAAAATAACTCCACTTTGGAGGTGCCCTGTTTTTGAGTTATAAATAATGAAATATACTCTATCATATGCTTAGTTGTTAAAGATGAAATTATGTAATGGAGCAAACTAATTTTAATGAAAAGCGCTGCTATATATTTTTAGTGTAAATAGGGAACATTCTTAAATTATTCTCCAAAGTGTACATAGATTTTTCATTTGTTGAAGAATTTAGCATTTATAATTGCTGTTTTGTTCCTGAGAGTTTCCTTTGTTACAAACCTTAGTCCTTTTGGTGGTAGAATTCTTTCTCACTGAGAATTACTGAGATGAACCAGGAAGTTGGGCTTTCTGCTTGGAGCATTCAGCCCCTTTAAGGGTTCTAGCTGGTAGTCTCTGCCTGTGATTCTGTTCACCTGCTTGACGGTCACTGCATGCCAGTAGTTGTAGAGCACCCTCCTGCACAGTGTGTTAGTCACCTCGCCAGCTTTCTCACTGTCCTTCTGTTTCATCACTAGCTATTTTAGGAATAGGTGGTGGTGGTTGTTTCTGGTGAACACTTGCATGAAGAAGCTTTGCTTTTTAGAATGTGCTGATAGATACTTGCTGGGGTTGGGGGTGGGAAGGGTAGGGACAGTTTTAAAGTGTGTTTCTGTTTGTTTATCTTGAAAATATGCCATGTTCTAATGTTATCTGATATTGTGAAAAATGAAGTCTAATTGTTTCTAAATGGAATCTACTGAATTCTCAAAATCCACATATCTTCAGGATTTTAAATGGGCTTGATTTTATGGGCACATGATTTTTTAAAAAACTGGATAGTTTTTGTTTTTTCTCTGGACAAAGTGATTTTAATAACTGACATTTGCTAAGAAGTGTGTCTGTCTTCGAGGAAGCCATCCACTGACCTTTCCAGTTGTGAAATAACTGATCTAATAAAGACAGTTAGAAATGAATTACCTGAAGGGGATTTGATAAGCATTACCTCCTGAGCTGGTGAATTGTTAATTAGTTGTTACCTGCTGTGGAGGAGTTGAGGTGAGAGTAGTAGTTTCCCTCCTTATGACTTTAGTGTTTTTTTTAAACTTCCTACTTTTAACTCTGCCATTTGAATAACTGTTTAGTCTCTGTATGCTGCTTTCACTTAGTTTTTATACCTCCCATGTTTTATTTTATTTTTTTAACATCTTTATTGGAGTATAATTGCTTTACAATGGTGTGTTAGTTTCTGCTGTATAACAAAGTGAATCAGCTATACATATACATATATCTGCATATCGCCTCCCTCTTGTGTCTCCCTCCCACCCTCCCTATCCCACCCCTCTAGGTAGACACAAAGCACTGAGCTGATCTCCCTGTGCTATGCGGCTGCTTCCCACTAGCTATCTGTTTTACATTTGGTAGTGTATATATGTTCACACCACTCTCTCACTTCGTCCCAGCTTACCCTTACCTCTCCCCATACCCTCAAGTCCATTCTCTACATCTGCGTCTTTATTCCTGTCCTGCCCCTAGGTTCTTCAGAACCTTTTTTTTTTTTTTTTTTAGATTCCATATATATGTGTTAGCATATGGTATTTGTTTTTCTCTTTCTGACTTACTTCACTCTGTATGACAGACTCTAGGTCCATCCACCTCACTACAAATAACTCAATTTCGTTTCTTTTTATGGCTGAGTAATATTCCATTGTATATATGTGCCACATTTTCTTTATCCATTCATCAGTCGATGGACACTTAGGTTGCTTCCATGTCCTGGCTATTGTAAATAGCGCTGCAGTGAACACTGTGGTACATGTATCTCCAGAATGTACAAGCAGCTCATTCAGCTCAATATCACAAAAACAAACAACCCAATCCAAAAATGGGCAGAAGACCTAAATAGACATTTCTTCAAAGAAGACATACAGATGGCCAACAAATACATGAAAAGAACGTCAACATCACTAATTAGACAAATGCAAATCAAAACCACAATGAGGTATCACCTCACTGTTTAGAATGGCCATCATCAGAAAATCTACAAACAGTAAATGCTGGAGAGGGTGTGGAGAAAAGGGAACCGTCTTGCACTATTGGTGGGAATGTAAATTGATATAGCCACAATGGAGAACAGTAGGGAGGTTCCTTAAAAAACTAAAAATAGAACTACCATATGACCCAGATATCGCATTACTGGGCATATACCCTGAGAAAACCATAATTCAAAAAGAGACATGTACCACAATGTTCATTGCAGCTCTATTTACAATAGCCAGGACATGGAAGCAACCTAAGTGTCCATCGACAGATGAATGGATAAAGAAGATGTGGCACATATATGCAATGGAATATTACTGCTAAGCAATATTTTTAAGGTGGCTTTCATATCATCTTTTAGTCTCTGAATCATCTGGATGGTGAATGAGTTAATAAAATCATTTCTATCACTTATTTGTAGGATTGGTATAGGTAACAGTTTTCTCTGTATAGTTTCTTCTACCGTTCGCTAGACTTAAAGCAATCATCTCCGTGGGTATGATTCCCAAATAGCTCTCCAGAATTTGTTGACTTTATCTACAGTATGCTAAAACTAAGTTTTTCATTTCCCCCCAAAACTCCTATACTTCTTATATTCCTATTTCTGTTTGTTTTTCTCTGAGGTACTCTTCAATCCTTATATATGTTGAATTTTCCTTCTCTTTACTATCCACTCCACAAAAAACTGCCAGAAAAAAAACATTTATCAAGGCTAAATTTATTAGCTTATTTTACAGTAAGGGAAAATCCATCTTGACTAGGTCTTAGTAATTTCTCAGAAAGGGGAAGTCAGGAAAGGATATTTATAGTATTTTAGGGCCTAGGCTGGTGATTTTGAGGGTCTTACAAGTTGGAAAACCAGCTGAATTGAACAAAGTTTATGACATAAAAAGTTTAGATTGGTGGCCCCAGGACAGCAGCCACACTATTGAATACTCTTGGTATTTACTTATTTTTTAATATACTGTTTTCTATTTGATTTTGTTTAATTTCTTCAAGCCTGTTAGATCTTTCTGGTTTTCAGTTTTGTTCTCGGTTTTTTATTGATTTTTTTTTTTTTTTTTTTTTTTGGCTGCACTGCACGGCTTGCAGGATCTCAGTTCCCCGAATAGGGATTGAACCCCGGCCACAGCAGCGAAAGCCCAGAATCCTAACCACTAGGTCACCAGGGAACTCCATACACTTAGTATTAATATGTGTATTTTATTCCCCCCAAAAGTCAGGGACAGTTCATAGCATTGCGACTCTCCACTGTTTGATTTGGTAGAATTTCCCTATGAAACCATCTGGGGTTGATACTTTTTTGTGACATAATTCTTTTATTATAAGTTCCTCTATTTCTTCTAGGAAAGTTAGTCTTTAAAGCTTTCTGTCTAATGGGGGCAATTTTGGCAACTAGTTTTTTCCATTTCAGCTAACTTTCATAATTTATTTGCCTAGAGGTCTGGAAAGTAGTCTCATGATTTTAAAAAATTCTCTGTTTCAATCGTTATTTCCCTTTTGTCATTTCTTATTTTGTAGATTTTTTTCCCTTACCTAGTCGTTTGTCTATTTTGTTAATTTTTTCCAGAGTAACAGGATTTGGTTTATTTATCATACCTACTTTTTTTTTCATTCTCCACCGATTTCTGCTTTTACCTTTATTATTTATTTTATTATGCTGTTTTTGGTTTACTTTCTTATTTTTCTAGCTTTTGAGTGGTTAATTTAAGTCATTTATATATTTTTATCGATACAGGTTTGTAAGGCTATGGTTTTTCCTCTGATCACACTTCAGATGTATCTTGTTTACTCTAATATGTAAAGGATTTATTATTTTTTAAGAAAATCTGTAATTTTAGTTTTTTTACCCAAAACTAGTTTAATAAAAATTTTTGAGTTTTCAGATGAAGAGCCTTTTTTGTTTTTTAATTTTTGTTAGTTTCTAGTTTTATTGTATTCTGATGAAAGACTTTATGATGCTTCTGTTTGATCAAATTTACTGGTATTTTCTTCATTACTTAGTATATGATCAGTTTTTGTGAATGTACCATGTGCATTTTTTAAATTGAAATATAGTTGACGTACAATATTATGTTACTTTTGGATATACTATGTAATGACTTGACATTTGCATACATTATGAAATGGTCACCATGATAAGTCTCGTAACCATCTGTCCCCATACAAAGTTATTATAATATTACTGACCATATTCCTTATGCTGTATATACATCCCCATGACTTGCTTACTATTAAACTGGAGGTTTGTACCTCTTAATCCCCTACACATATTTCGCCCACCTCTCCTACCCTCCTCCCTTCTGGCAACCGCCCATTTGTTCTCTGTATCTATGAGTCTGTTTTCATTTTGTTCAGTTTGTTTGTTTTGTTTTTTCGATTCTGCATATGAGATCATGCAGTTTTTGTCTTTGACTGACTTATTTCAGTTAGCATAATACCCTCTAGATCCGTACATGTTGTCTCAAGTGACAATAATTAATTTTTTTAATGGTTTAGTAATATTCCACTGTTTATATATACCACATCTTTTTTATCCAGTCATCTATTGATGGGCACTTAGGTTGCTTCTATAGCTTGTCTATTGTAAATAATACTTCAGTGGACACTGGAGTGCATATCTTATGTTAGTGTGGTTTTTTCCTTTGGATAAATACCCAGAAGTGGAATTGCTGGATCATATCATAGTTCTATTTTTAATTTTTTGAGGAACCTCCATATTGTTTTCCATAGTGGCCATACCAATTTACATTCCCACCAACAGTGAACGAGGGTTCCCTCTTATCCACATCCTTGCCAACACTTGTTATTTGTTGAATGTGTATTTGATAAGAAGGTATATTCTCTACTCAGAGTATAAAATTTCAATATATATCTGTAA
This sequence comes from Pseudorca crassidens, assembly GCF_039906515.1. Classification (NCBI taxonomy): domain Eukaryota; kingdom Metazoa; phylum Chordata; class Mammalia; order Artiodactyla; family Delphinidae; genus Pseudorca; species Pseudorca crassidens. Next base: position 119,536,942 of record NC_090296.1, on the reverse strand, counting down.
GGTCTGCCTTATTAATTACGTTGTTTGCCTTCTACGTCCTTATTATTTTTGATCTGTCTTATACAGAATGTGTTAACGTCTCCTGTTATTCACTGTGAATTGTGGCTTTTAGTATTAAGAAGTGTCCTTTGTCTGATTCCATGTTTTTTGCTTGAATCCTACATAAATAATAATATCACAGCCTCTGTTTTCTTATTATTTCCACTTGCCTAGAATACTTTTGCTCACCCTTTAGTTTTAGCTTTTCTGGATCCTTTTGTTTAGAGGTGTGTTTTTTTTGTGCAGTATAGTTGGGCCCTGCTTTGTGAGCCAAATTAAAAAATTTTTCCTTAATAGGTGAGTTAAATCTATCCATGTTTATTAATGTAACTGATAGATTAATTCTCCACTCTTTCTTATAATTTTGTTATTATTATGTTAAATTTTCTGTGTTTATGTTACCTTTCTTTGATCTTTTATTTTTTTAATTTCTTTTGATGTTTAGGAGAGGTTGTGTTCTTGTTCTGTTGATTGTTTACCTTTATATATAACTTTTAAAAATGTCTTTAATATTTTTTAATTTAACCAATTATACTCTAATTAGTCATTTTAAAATAAATAATATTAATTCTCACCTATTGTGACACAACTGTTGATGAATTATTCTAGTCTCTATTCCCTTCTACTCCTATTTTTTAGGCTTTTATTTCTACTTTGTCAGAACATGTAATTTTATATATGATTCTTTCACTGTAGTCCCTACCTTTGTTTTTGATCTATTATTAAATGTATTAATTATCACTTCAAATATTTTGCAGAAGTTTCCCTGTTTATCTCTTGGTTGGATGAAGCTCTTCCCCTTAGTAGATTACTTACGAAGGGCCATCAATATGGAATTCCCCCAGATCTTTCTATGGCCTTGATGTTTGAAGGGACATCTTGGCTACATATAAAGTCCTTGATTCATATTTTCTTTCTCTGAGTTTTTTGAAAGTGCTATTTTATTGTTGTCTTACTTTATTTGTTACTGTTGGTAAGTCTATTACCAGTCTAAATCTCTTGCCCTTATAAGTTATTTGATGTTTATACTTGCATGCCTTCAGAGTTTCTTCTTTATATTTAAAGTTTAAGATATGTCTTTAAATCGATCATTACAGATTAATTATCCTGTATATCTGCAGGACTCTGTCAACGTGTAAATTCTGGTCTTGCCTTATTTTTGAAAAGTTTTACTGGATGATAGTTTTAAATATTGTGTTCTGTTGTTTTGTTCTTCTTGTTTAGGGATTGCAATTACAAACAAGTATTTTTCTTTTCCTATCGTCCATTTCAACTACCTTCTCTCTGACCATTTTTCCTTGTCTCTTTATATCATTTTATATTTTTTTGTTATCTTCCTGCTTTTGTTCCCTTTAAATTTTCCATTTGTGCTTTTTCTCCCTTAGGCGTCTCATAACTTAATCTTCATTTCACTTTCTTATTGATTGATTGATTGCTGTGTCCTAGCTGCTGCACGCAGGCCTTCTCCAGTCACAGCAAGTAGGGGCCTCGCACCACAGTGGCCTCTCCAGCCGCAGAGCACAGGCTCCAGCCACACGGGCCTCAGCAGTTGTGGCACGTGGGCTCGGCAGCTGTGGCTCACGGGCTCCAGAGCGCAGGCTCAACAGTTGTGCTGCCCGGGCACAGCTGCTCCGCAGCACGAGGGATCCTCCCGGACCAGGGACTGAACCCACATCCCCTGCACTGGCAGGCAGACTCCCAACCACTGTGCCACCAAAGACCTTTACTGTCTTTTTATTTCTTTCATGAGTTCTTTCAACTCTACTTTCATTTCTACCCAGTTTTTGCTCTCTCAGGGTTAACTGTTCATTATCTTGATAGCTGCTGTTTCTTCTTTTTTGGCTGCATTGGGTCTTCATTGCTGCACTTGGGCTTTCTCTAGTTTGGCGAGTGGGGGCTACTCCTCGTTGCAGTGTGTGGGTTTCTCATAATGGTGGCTTCTCTTGCTGCAGAGCACAGGCTCTAAGCTCGTGGGCTTCCGTAGTTGCAGCACACGGGCTCAGTAGTTGTAGCTCACGGGCTCTAGACCGCAGGCTCGGTAGTTGTGGTGCATGAGCTTAGTTGCTCCACGGCATGTGGGATCTTCCTGGACCAGGCATTGAACCCATGTCACCTGCATTGGCAGGTGTATTCTTTTTTTGTTTTTTTTAACATTTCTATTGCAGTATAATTGCTTTACAATGGTGTGTTAGTTTCTGCTTTATAACAAAGTGAATCAGCTATACATATACATATATCCACATATCTCCTCCCTCTTGTATCTCCCACCACCCTCCCTATCCCACCCCTCTAGGTGGTCACAGAGCACTGAGCTGATCTCCCTGTGCTATGTGGCTCCTTTCCACTAGCTAGCTATTTTACGTTTGGTAGTGTATATATCCATGCCACTCTCTCACTTTGTCCCAGCTTACCCTTCCCCTCCCTGTGTCCTCAAGTCCATTCTCTATGTCTGCGTCTTTATTCCTGTCCTGCCCCTAGGTTCTTCAGATCCATGTTTTTTTTTAGATTCTGTATATATGTGTTAGCATATGCTATTTGTTTTTCTCTTTCTGACTTCACTCTGTATGACAGTCTCTAGGTCCATCCACCTCACGACAAATGACTGAATTTCATTTCTTTTTATGGCTGAGTAATATTCCATTGTATATATGTGTAACATCTTTTTTTTTAACATTTTTATTGGAGTATAATTGCTTGGCAGTGGTGTGTTAGTTTCTGCTTTATAACAAAATGAATCAGTTGTACATATACATATATACCCATATTTCTTCCCGCTTGCATCTCCCTCTCTCCCACCCTCCCTATCCCACCATTCTGTCTGGTCACAAAACACCGAGCTGACCTCCCTGTGCTATGTGACTGCTTCCCACTAGCTATCGATATTTTACATTTGGTAGTGTATATATGCCCATATATACACTACCAGTCTCTCACTTTATCCCAGCTTACCTTTCCCCCTCCCCATGTCTCCAAGTCCATTCTCTAGTAGGTCTGCGTCTTTATTCCCGTCTTGCCCCTAGGTTCTTCATGACGTTTTCTCTTTTTTTTAGATTTCGTATATATGTGTTAGCATATGCTATTTGTTTTTCTCTTTCTGACTTCACTGTGTATGACAAACTCTAGGTCCATCCACCTCACTACAAATAACTCAATTTCATTTCTTTTTATGGCTGAGTAATATTCCAATATTCCATTGTATATATGTGCCACATCTTCTTTATCCATTCATCTGTCGATAGACACTTAGGTTGCTTCCATGTCCTGGCTATTGTAAATAGAGCTGCAGTGAACACTGTGGTACATGACTCTTTTTGCATTATAGTTTTCTCAGGGTATAAGCCCAGTAATGTGATATCTGGATCATATGGTAGTTCTATTTTTAGTTTTTTAAGAATCTCCATACTGTTCTCCATAGTGGCTGTACCAATTTACATTCCCACCAACAGTGCAAGAGGGTTCCCTTTTCTCCACACCCTCTCCAGCATTTATTGTTTGTAGATTTTTTGATGATGGCCATTCTGACTGGTGTGGGGTGATACCTCATTGTACTTTTGATTTGCATTTCTCTAATGATTAATGATGTTGAGCATCCTTTCATGTGTTTGTTGGCAAACTGTATATCTTCTTTGGAGAAATGTCTATTTAGGTCTTCGGCCCATTTTCAGATTGGGTTGTTTGTTTTCTTGATATTAAACTGCATGAGCTGCTTGTAAATTTTGGAGATTAATCCTTTGTCAATTGCTTCATTTGCAAATATTTTCTCCCATTCTGAGGGTTGTCTTTTCATCTTGTTTATGGTTTCCTTTGCTGTGCAAAAGCGTTTAAATTTTATTAGATCCCACTTGTTTATTTTTATTTTTGTTTCCATTACTCTAGGAGGTGGATCAGAAAAGTTCTTGCTGTGATTTATGTCATACAGTGTTCCACTTATGTTTTCCTCTAACAGTTTTATAGTGTCTGGCCTTACATTTAGGTCTTTAATCCATTTTGAGTTTATTTTTGTGTATGGTGTTAGGAAGTGTTCTAATTTCATAGTTTAACATGTACCTGTCCAGTTTTCCCAGCCCCACTTATAGAAGAGGCTGTCTTTTCTCCATTGTATATCCCTTCCTCCATTACCAAAAATAAGCTGACCACATGTGCATGGGTTTACCTCTGGACTTTCTATCTTGTTCCATTGATCTGTATTTCTGTTTTTGTGCCAGTACCATACTGTCTTGATTACTGTAGCTTTATAGTGTAGTCTGAAGTCAGGGAGCCTGATTCCTCCAGCTCTGTTTTTCTTTCTCAAGACTGCTTTGGCTATTCGGGGTCTTTTGTGTTTCCCTAAAAATTGTGAAATTTTTTGTTCTAGTTCTGTGAAAAATGCCAGTGGCAGTTTGATAGGGATTGCATTGAATCTGTAGATTGCTTTGGGTAGTAGAGTCATTTTCACAATGTTGATTCTTCCAATCCAAGAACATGGTATATCTCTCCATCTGTTTGTATCATCTTCATTTTCTTTCATCAGTGTCTTATAGTTTTCTGCATACAGGTCTTGTGTCTCCTTACATAGGTTTATTCCTAGGTATTCCATTCTTTTTGTTGCAGTGGTAAATGGGAGTGTTTCCTTAATTTCTCTTTTAGAATTTTCATCATTAGTGTATAGGAGTGCAAGAGATTTCTGCGCATTAATTTTGTATCCCGCTACTTTACCAAATTCATTGATTAGCTCTAGTAGTTTTCTGGTAGCATCTTTAGATTTCTCCATGTATAGTATCATGTCATCTGCAAACAGTGACAGGTTTACTTCTTCTTTTCCTATTTGGATGCCTTTTATTTCTTTTTCTTCTCTGATTGCTGTGGCTAAAACTTCCAAAACTATGTTGAATAAGAGTGGTGAGAGTGGGCAACCGTGTCTTGTTCCTGATCTTAGTGGAAATGTTTTCAGTTCTTCACCATTGAGAATGATGTTGGCTGTGGGTTTGTCATATATGGCCTTTATTATGTTGAGGTAGCTTCCCTCTATGCCCACTTTCTGGAGAGTTTTTATCATAAATGGGTGTTGAATTTTGTCAAAAGCTTTTTCTGCATCTATTGAGATGATCATATGGTTTTTCTCCTTCAGTTTGTTAATATTGTTTATCACATTGATTGATTTGCATATATTGAAGAATCCTTGCATTCCTGGAATAAACCCCACTTGATCATGGTGTATGATCCTTTTAATGTGCTGTTGGATTCTGTTTGATAGTATTTTGTTGAGGATTTTTGCATCATGTTCATCAGTGATATTGGCCTGTAGTTTTCTTTCTTTGTGACATCTTTGTCTGCTTTTGGTATCAGGGTGATGGTGGCCTCATAGAATGAGTTTAGGAGTGGTCCTCCCTCTGCTACATTTTGGAAGAGTTTGAGAAGGATAGGTGTTAGTTCTTCTCTAAATGTTTGATAGAATTCGCCTCTGAAGCCATATGGTCCTGGGCTTTTGTCTGTTGGAAGATTTTTAATCACAGTTTCAATTTCATTGCTTGTGATTGGTCTGTTCATATTTTCTATTTCTTCCTGGTTTACTCTCGGCAGGTTGTGCATTTCTAAGAATTTGTCCATTTCTTCCAGGTTGTCCATTTTATTGGCATAGAGTTGCTTGTAGTAATCTCTCATGATTCTTTGTATTTCTGCAGTGTCAGTTGTTACTTCTCCTTTTTCATTTCTAATTCTTTTGAATTGAATCTTCTCCCTTTTTTTCTTGATGAGTCTGGCTAATGGTTTATCAATTTTGTTTATCTTCTCAAAGAACCAGCTCTTAGTTTTATTGATCTTTGCTATCATTTCCTTCATTTCTTTTTCATTTATTTCTGATCTGATCTTTATGATTTCTTTCCTTCTGCTAACTTTGGTTTTTTTTTTGTTCTTCTTTCTCTAGTTGCTTTAGGTGCAAGGTTAGGTTGTTTATTTGAGATGTTTCCTGTTTCTTAAGGTAGGGTTATATTGCTATAAACTTCCCTCTTAGAACTGCTTTTGATGCATCCTATAGATTTTGGGTCATCGTGTCTCCATTGTCATTTGTTTCTAGGTATTTTTTGATTTTCTCTTTGATTTCTTCAGTGATCACTTGGTTATTAAGTAGTGTATTGTTTAGCCTTCATGTGTTTGTACTTTTTACAGATCTTTTCCTGTAATTGATATCTAGTCTCATAGTGTTGTGGTTGGAAAAGATGCTTGATACGATTTCAATTTTCTTAAATTTACCAAGGCTTGATTTGTGACCCAAAATATCATCTATCCTGGAGAATGTTCCATGAGCACTTGAGAAGTATGTGTATTCTGTTGTTTTAGGATGGAATGTCCTACAAATATCTATTAAGTCCATCTTGTTTAATGTATCATTTAAAGCTTGTGTTTCCTTATTTATTTTCATTTTGGATGACCTGTCCATTGGTGTAAGTGAGGTGTTAAAGTCTCCTACTATTATTGTGTTACTGTCGATTTCCTCTTTTATAACTGTTAGCATTTGCCTTAGTATTGAGGTGTTCCTATGTTGGGTGCATATATATTTATAATTGTTCTATCCTCTTCTTGGATTGATCCCTTGATCATTATGTAGTGTCCTTCCTTGCTCTTGTAACAATCTTTATTTTAATGTCTATTTTATCTGATATGAGTGTAGCTACTCCAGCTTTCTTTTGAGTTCCATTTGCATGGAATATCTTTTTCCATCCCCTCACTTTCAGTCTGTATGTGTCCCTAGGTCTGAAGTGGGTCTCTTGTAGACAGCATATAGGTGGGTCTTGTTTTTGTATCCATTCAGCAAGCCTGTGTCTTTTGGTTGGAGCATTTAATCCATTCACGTTTAAGGTAATTATCAATGTGTATGTTCCTATGACCATTTTCTTAATTGTTTTGGATTTGTTTTTGTAGATCCTTTTCTTCTCTTGTGTTTCCCACTTAAAGAAGTTCCTTTAGCATTTGTTGTAGAGCTGGTTTGGTGGTTCTGAATTCTCTTAGCTTTTTCTTGTCTGTAAAGCTTTTGATTTCTCCATCGAATCTCTATGAGATCCTTGCAGGGTAGAGTAATCTTGGTTGTAGGTTCTTCCCTTTCATCACTTTAAGTATATCATGCCACTCCCTTCTGGCTTGTAGAGTTTCTGCTGAGAAATCAGCTGTTAACCTTATGGGAGTTCCCTTGTAAGTTATTTTTCGTTTTTCCCTTGCTGCTTTCAATGTCTTTTTTCCCTTGCTGCTTTTCTTTGTCTTTAATTTTTGACAATTTGATTACTGTGTTTCTTGGCATGTTTCTCCTTGTGTTTATCCTTTATGGGACTTGCGCTTACTGGACTTGGGTGCCTATTTCCTTTCCCATGTTAGGGAAGTTTTCCACTATAATCTCTTCAAATGTTTTCTTGGGTCCTTTCTCTCTCTCTTCTCCTTCTGGGACCTCTATAATGCGAATGTTGTTGTGTTTCATGTTGTCCCATAGGTCTCTTAGGCTGTCTTCATTTCTTTTCATTCTTTTTTCTTTATTCTGTTCCACAGCAGTGAATTCCACCATTTTGTCTTCCAGGTCACTTAACCGTTCTGCCTCAGTTATTCTGCTATTGATTCCTTCTACTGTAGTTTTCATTTCAGTTATTGTATTGTTCATCTCTGTTTGTTTGTTCTTTAATTCTTCTAGGTCTTTGTTAAACATTTCTTGCATCTTCTCGATCTTTGCGTCCATTATTTTTCCGAGGTCCTGGATCATCTTCACTATCATTATTCTGAATTCTTTTTCTGGAAGGTTGCCCATCTCCACTTCATTTAGTTGTTTTTCTGGGATTTTATCTTGTCCCTTCCTCTGGTACATAGCCCTCTGCCTTTTCATCTTGTCTATCTTTCTGTGAATGTGGTTTTTGTCCCACAGGCTGCAGGGTTGTAGTTCTTCTTGCTTCTGCTGTCTCCCCTCTGGTGGATGAGGCTATCTAAGAGGCTTGATGGGAGGGACTGGTGGTGGGTAGAGCTGACTGTTGCTCTGTTGGGCAGAGCTCAGTAAAACTTTAATCCACTTGACTGTTGATGGGTGGGTCTGGGTTCCCTCCCTGTTGGTTGTTTGGCCTGAGGCAACCCAACACTGGAGCCTACCTGGGCTCTTTGGTGGGGCTAATGACAGACTCTGGGAGGGCTCATGCCAAGGAGTACTTCCCAGAACTTCTGCTGTTAGTGTTCTTGTCCCCACCCCTGCCTCTGCAGGAGACCCTCCAACACTAGCAGGTAGGTCTGGTTCAGTCTTCCCTGGGGTCACTGCTCCTTCCCTTGGGTCCCGATGCGCACACTACTTTGTGTGTGCCCTCCATGAGTGGAGTCTCTGTTTCCCCCAGTCCTGTCGAAGTCCTGTAGTCAATTCTCACTAGACTTCAAAGTCTGATTCTCTAGGAATTCCTCCCGTTGCTGGGCCCCCAGGTTGGGAAGCCTGACATGGGGCTCAGAACCTTCACTACAGTGGGTGGACTTCTGTGGTATAAGTGTTCTCCAGTTTGTGAGTCACCCACCCAGCAGTTATGGGATTTGATTTTACTGTGATTGCACCCCTCCTACCATCTCATTGTGGCTTCTCTTTTGTCTTTGGATGTGGGGTATCTTTTTTGGTGAGTCCCAGTGTCTTCCTGTCAATGACTGTCCAGCAGCTAGTTGTGATTCTGGTGTTCTCGCAAGAGGGAGTGAGAGCATGTCCTTCTACTCTGCCATCTTGGTTCCTTTCCTCATCCCATAGATTTTGGGTCGTTGTGTTTTCATTGTCATTTGTTTTCTAGGTATTTTTTGATTTCCTCTTTGATTTCTTCAGTGATCTCTTGGTTATTTAGTAGTGAATTGTTTAGCCTCCATGTGTTTGTATTTCTCACAGATTTTTTTTCCTGTAATTGATATCTAGTCTCATAGCGTTGTGGTTGCAGAAGGTACTTGATATGATTTCAATTTTCTCAAATTTACCAAGGCTTGATTTATGACCCAAAATATCATCTATCCTGGAGAATGTTCCATGAGCACTTGAGAAGCAAGTGTATTCTGTTGGTTTTGAATGGAATGTCCTATAAATTCCATTAAGTCCATCTTGTTTAATTTATCATTTAAAGTTTGTGTTTCCTTACTTATTTTCATTTTGGATGATATGTCCTTTGGTGAAAGTGGGGTGTTAAAGTCCCCTACTGTGTTTGTGTTACTGTCGATTTCCCCTTTTATGGCTGTTAGCATTTGCCTTATGTATTGAGGTGCTGCTATGTTGGGTGCAAAAATATTTACAATTGTTATATCTTCTTCTTGGATTGATCCCTTGATCATTATGTAGTGTCCTTCTTTGTCTCTTGTAAAAGTCTTTATTTTAAAATCTATTTTGTCTGATATGAGTATTGCTACTCCAGCTTTCTTTTGATTTTCATTTGCATGGTATGTCTTTTTCCATCCCCTCACTTTCAGTCTGTATGTGTCCCTAGGTCTGAAGTGGGTCTCTTGTAGACAGCATATATGTGGGTCTTGTTTTTGTATCCATTCAGCCAGTCTGTGTCTTTTGGTGGGAGCATTTAACCCATTTACATTTAAGGTAATTATCAATGTGTATGTTCCTATTACCATTTTCTTAATTGTTTTGGGTTTGTTATTGTAGGTCTGTTCCTTCTCTTTTGTTTCCTGCCTAGAAGTTCCTTTAGCATTTGTTGTAAAGCTGGTTTGGTAGTGCTGAATTCTCTTAACTTTTGCTTGTCTATAAAGGTTTTAATTTTTCTGTCGAATCTGAATGAGATCCTTGCTGGGTAGAGTAATCTTGGCTGTAGGTTTTTCCCTTTCCTCATTTTAAATATGTGTTGTCACTTCCTTCTGGCTTGCAGAGTTTCTGTTGAAAGATCAGCTGTTAACCTTATGGGGTTTCCCTAGTATGTTATTTGTTGTTTTTCCCTTGCTGCTTTTAATATTTTTTGTTTGTATTTAATTTTTGATAGTTTTATTAATATGTGTCTTGGCGTGTTTCTCCTTGGATTTATCCTGTATGGGAGTCTCTGTGCTTCCTGAACTTGATTGACTATTTCCTTTCCCATATTAGGGAAGTTTTCAACGATAATGTCTTCAAATACTTTCTCAGTCCCTTTCTTTTTCTCTTCTTCTTCTGGGACCCCTATAATTCAAACGTTGGTGCATTTAATGTTGTCCCAGAGATCTCTAAGACTGTGCTCAATCCTTTTCATTCTTTTTTCTTTATTCTGCTCTGCAGTAGTGATTTCCACTATTTTATCTTCCAGTTCACTTATCCATTCTTCTGCCTCAGTTATTCTGCTATTGATTCCATCTCTAGAATTGTTAATTTCATTTATTGTGTTGTTCATCATTGTTCGTTTGCACTTTAGTCCTTTTACGTTGTTGTTAAATGTTTCTTGTATTTTCTCCATTCTGTTTCCAAGATTTTGGATCATCTTTACTATCCTTACTCTGAATTCTTTTTCAGGTAGACTGCCTATTTCCTCTTCATTTATTTGGTCTCGTGGGTTTTTACCTTGCTCCTTCATCTGCTGTGTGTTTCTCTGTCTTCTCATTTTGCTTAACTTACTGTGCTTGGGGTCTCGTTTTCGCTGGCTGCAGGTTCATAGTTCCTGTTGTTTTTGGTGTTTGTCCCCAGTGGCTAAGGTTGGTTCAGTGGGTTGTGTAGGCTTCCTGGTGGAGGGGACTGGTGCCTGTGTTCTCTTGGATGAGGCTGGATCTTGTCTTTCTGGTGTTCTGGAGTGTCTGCGACCTTAGTATGATTTTAGGCAGCCTCTCTGCTAATGGGTGGAGTTGTGTTCCTGTCTTGCTCGTTGTTTGGCATAGGGTGTCCAGCACTGTAGATTGCTGGTTGTTGAGTGTAGATGGGTCTTAGCATTGTGATGGAGTCTCTGGGAGAGCTTTCGCCATTTGATATTACGTGGAGCTGGGAGGTCTCTGGTCGATCAATGTCCTGAACTTGGCTTTCCCACCTCAGAGGCACAGGCCTGACACTTGGCCGGAGCAGGAAGACCCTGTCAGCCACACGGCTGGTCTCCACTTCTGCTGGTACTAAGGTTCACACCTCTAGCCTTTTGTCGGAGTCACCCCACTGATGAAGACAGGACCCTCAACAGCCGGTTGTCGGCAGGTGGATTCTTAACCACTGCACCACCAGTGAAGTCCCTGTTTCATATTATTTTGTCTAAGTTTTTGTTTTCTTTTGTTTTTGTTTTTGGTTGTTTCAGGCAAGAGTATAGAACAGGTTCTTGTTACTCCATCTTGGCCAGAAGCAGAAGTCTGTTCTTTAAATTTAGCAGCTCAGAATATTTACTATTTCTGTTGATAAGGCCATAGTCATGCAGACCAAAAGGTTAAAGAAAAGATTATGACTGTGTAAAAATGAAATATTAGAAAAATTATTTGAATAGGTAACAAGAAATTCTGTCCTCCAAATGGTATTGTCTTTAAAGGGGCACATTGTAAACAAATGGAGCAAGAGTTATCAATTGAAATTCAGGTCCTTTTTATAGCTGTGTAAGTTGTTCATAATTTAGACCATTAGTGAGTATAATGATATTTTATTCTTTGGTCTTTTGGTTTTTCTTATCTTCCTGTGTTCTAGATCTTTTAAATCCTTAACTGGATATAAGAATCTATAGTAGCAAGTTAGCCATAAAAATAATTATCATCTTTTTAGGGACAAATAAAAGAAGGTATGAAAAACTATGCTTAGTATTCTAGATTTATCAGGTCCTGGATCTTTTGTCTCTATCTTTAGATGGTTTTGATTTTTTTCTTACTTTTCCACTTGATATTCTTTTTTTTCTTTCACCCTACTTGATATTCTTTGTTAAATTGTTGGAAAACATGAGCTTGTAGGTCCTGTTTAGCATTTTCATTGACCCAAGTTCTCTTTACTTCAGATTACTGTATGAAGTTAATGGAGTTTTTAGTAGGTTTTTTTATTTTAATGCATCTCGGAGTAATATGAATGTATTTTTGAATGTTTTTAATAGGTGTAATTCTCAAATAATTCTATAACCTGAGTTTTAATTACAGTGCTATGATATAATTACTTGGTTTTAAGGTCTTTACATATGTAATTATTACAGACATCACAGCGTTTTTCCTCAGTTGATGAAGAAGCAAAGCTTCATAAGACCATGTCTCAAGGAGAGATTACGAAGTTGGCAGTGAGACAGAAGGCTTCAGATTCAGATATAAGGTATAAAGCATACACTGACTGTTAATAGGGGTAATATAATTTTATTTACTAATAGACCATAGTTAAATACTGAGCATCTTTTTAAAAGCATAATTGATAGAATAGCTATCAATTTTGAAAGTTTTGAAATTTATTTTTCAACAAAGTACCTACTGTGTGACAGTAGCATAAATAATTCAGATATATATAATGAGCTTTGTCTTTTTATATGTTTAGCACTGTGATTTGGGCAAAGTCTTTACATCATTATATGACTTAGGATTTTTGGTTGTAAAAGAAAAGAGATTAGACTGAAAATATTTTCCAGTTTTGGACTTGGATTCTGTTCTGAGTTAAGTGTTTTACAAATGGAACTGGAAAAGACTTTCAGGAAAGAACTCTGTTCTCTTTAGGAGAGTACATGAAGTTTTTATTTACCAAGAATATGTCTTGGGCTTCCCTGGTGGTGCAGTGGTTGAGAGTCTGCCTGCTAATGCAGGGGACATGGGTTTCAGCCCTGGTCTGGGAAGATCCCACATGCCGTGGAGCAACTAGGCCCGTGAGCCACAACTACTGAGCCTGTGTGTCTGGATCCTGTGCTCCGCAACAGGAGAGGCCATGACAGTGAGAGGCCCGTGCGCCACGATGAAGAGTGGCCCCCGCTTGCCACAACTAGAGAAAGCCCTTGCACAGAAATGAAGACCCAACACAGCCAAAAATAAAAATAAATTAATTAAAAGAAGGCTCAAAAAAAAAAATGTCTTTGTCCCTTACCGTGTTATATAAGGCAGTTGGGCCCTCACTGAACATTTGAATATCTCATTGAAATCTATCTGGTTCATAACCCTATTAAAGATCAGTTTCTCAATGACTGTAGAGGCATAATCCAAGGTAACCCAAATCTAGAGCAGATTATGCTGGAGATCAAATTTTGGGAAACAAAATGTAACATAGAAAAAACATGCAGGTGGAGATAGCAGATTAACTATATAAATTTAATTTCCACATCCACCTAAAATAACAAAACCTATACAGGACAAAAACAACAGGAGACAGCAATAATAAAACAGGAGACAGCAATAATAAAAATGGAGACAGCAATAATAAAAACGTGGAATCCTAAAAGTAGATAGACAAATTTTAAATGTCTTTATAGATAGGAGAAAGTTGAATCCTAAACCAACTGGGTAAAACTGAGAAAGAAGCATCTGGCTGACTGGTCTTCCCCAATCCTAGCAGAAAACAGGAGATTTATTTTCTGGAAAGGATAAAACAGAAGATTGCTGCACTTGGAGGTAACCAGATACAGTTGAGGTGGGGTACATATTTGGAACAGGGAGATTTAATGAATGTTTACATACTGAATGTTAAGATCCCCCAGATTTTTTTCTGTATTCTGCTTCCACGTTTCACATACCCTCTAAGCAGATGATTCGAAGAGTCTTTGGGACTTCCATCCAACCCTCATGGAAAGACCTAAAGATATTTCTATCAGGGGCTCTCCCTACGAATTGGACCAGCCAGATAACCCTACAAGGACAACCACAGTTTGGAAGCCCCACCAATGCACACTAGACCTTCCAAGAAGCTTGTTTATACCCTACTTTTGATCACCACACATTTGAGGAGACATCAGAAGTGAAAGAATCTAAAACTAATTGATAAAATACAACTTGGAAGCAATAAACTATACAGGGGAAAGAAAACTTCAAGACAGACAAATACAACTATCAGTAGACCTTCTGCATAAATAAATATAACTACATTCATGAAACCAAACAGAATACTTTAAAGGGAAACATTCATAATAAAAAAGAGTATTTGAAAATTGAAAGTGTGATAGCATAAAGAAGTCAGAAGAGTTAGAAAGAAAGTTGAGGACATCTGTCAGAAAGTTGAGCCAAAAGACAAATGGATAGAAGAGACAAGAAAAGATAGGAAAATTAGAGGAGCAGTTCAGGACATCCAGTGACCCACTGATAGGAGCTCTGGAAAGATAGGACAAAGTAAAAATAAAGTAATTCAAATAAATTTCGTGGAACTGAAGGACTTGAGTTTCTATAGATTGAAAGGACCACCTGAGGGCCCAACATAATGAATGAAAATAGACCCATACCAAGAGACACGTCATCATAAAACAGTAGAGACAAAACACATCTCCATTATGATGGTGAAATAGCTTTTTAAGTGATGGTTGTACAGCAATCACTGAGGGAACCGTGCCGGATTAGAGCAGGTTAGATGGCTCTGGGAAAGATTTCTTCAAGAACATGGAACTGATGGTGTACCTACTATGTCTCAACATGTTGAGAGGAGATACTCATAAATGAGGAGACACTTGGAGGTGAATTGGACGTAGGAAAGTGAGCAAATGTAAAACAAAACACTAACTCTAGAAAACTATTGGTTATGGAGGGTACTGTATGTCTCAGTTGTGAATATTATTTACAGAGTAAAAAAAATAGTGAATACTACTAAAAGAAACTACTGTATATTGATCTAACTAAAATTATGATATTCTGTTGCGGGGATGTCTGTGTTTGTGGAGGGTATAGAACTGGAGTGTTAGAATATGCTTAATTATTATTTGTGGTCATAAATGTGATAGCAATATAAGTATGGTAAATATTAAAAGAATCAGTTAAATAAATTCAAAAGGGTTGCTCTAGGGAGCAGAAAAGGAATGAGAATGGCAGGAGGATGCTATCATTTGTAATAAGTCTTGTAGAACAATTTCCCTTTATACTATATGGATGTATAGGATTAGTAATAAGCTATTAGAAAAAGAAGGAAGCATGGATAAAAGAACATGGGCTTCAAAAGCAGACAGACCTGATTTTAACTTCCATCTCCATCAGCCCTCTGAGCCTCAGGTTGCTCATGTGTAAAGTTAGGATAAAAATACCTATTTATCATGGTAGTTGTGAAAAGAAGGCATCATAAGTAAGTCATAGTGCCTGGCTCCTAGTTGATGCTCAAAAATAAAGGAACCAACAAATTAATGTGCAAGTAAGCCTCCTAGTACGAGGTTAGGATACATACTTTATGGTCAGTAAATGTGAACTGTTATTATCTCAGGATGTTTCCTTGATTTATATGATGGGAGACAGTATATAAGCACTAATGAGGCAATATAGAGCATAGTTGGTGTGATTCTCAACTTTGTTATTCACTGGCTGTGTAACCTTGGGAAAGTTACCTAATGTTTAAGCTACCAGTTTTTCACCTGAAAAACGGTTATGGTTTGAATGTCAACTTGTTGTTATAGTTAATTAAGGTAATTCTATATAAGCACTTGTACCTGGAGCATGATAACAACTCAAATAAATGGTGGGTTTTTTTTTAACATTCCTGAGTCTCATTATTTCTGTATTCAAAATGAGGAAGCTATCATTTACCTTCCAGATGAAGTTTAAATGTACACTTGAAGATTAAATATGACTAAACTTAACTATGAAGGTTAAATGAATTAATTCACATGAAAGGTGTTTATATAACTTAAAGTGACGTACAGATATTGTCAATAGGACATGCTAATTTCCATTGTTACTTTTTTGTTGTTGTTGTTGTTAACAGACCTCAGAGAGCTAAGATGAGATTCTGGGCCAAAGGGAAACAAGGGGAGAAGAAGACTACCAGAGTGAAACCTGCCACCCATTCGGAGGTTTCGGCACTCTTTGCTGGCTCAGATGTGATTCCAGCTCATCAGTTTCCAGATGGTAAAAATGGACAAAGGGTGGAGATTGTCTTCATAATTTCTGTTTACTCTTTCTGAAAGTTTACTATCCCTCTAGTATTTGTAATGGTAATCCTGTTGGTGAGATATTCTAATGAGTTAGGACCAAGATTGTTAAGTCCCTCCTTAACTAACAGATAATTATAAAATTAAATTTAACCTATAATAGAAGTTTCAGGGAAATGTGGTACAAAACAGTGAAGTAACAACAACTTCAAGAATGACTGTGAATCTTTGATTAGCCTCAGTTTTCTAAAGTGTAAAAATCTAACCATCATTCATTCACTTAACAAATGTATATTCCTAGTAAAAATTAATGACAGCAGCAAATTTTTGAGTGCTTACTACATACAAGGCACTGTACTAAGCATATTGTATGTATTAACTCGATTGATCCTCACAACAATTTTTTGAGGTTGGTATGATTATTATTCCCAGTTTATAGATAAGAAAGCTGAGGCACAGAGAGTTATTTGCTTATACACATATAGCAATTGGCAGAGCTGAGATTTGAATTCAGGCAGTCTAGCTCCAGAGTCCGTATTCATAACCATTGTGCTGAAGTACCTATTATATGTTCCTGGGACTTTATAGTGGTAGCTGTTATTTTAACTTTTGGGGCATCAATCATAGCACATTAGAAAATACCCAACAGTTAGTTCATCTGTTGAGATATGGCCTTTCTAAATGCTAGAATTATTAACTCTCCAAGGATTCCAGTAGTCCCAGTATTAGAAGATTAGCCCATTCTTCCCAAGCCCTTTGCTCAAGTATGTATGAACGTTTTTAATTACCATGTAAAGATGCCAGCTGTCTTAAACAGGGATATACATCAGAGGTGGATGTGTAGTAATGAGTGGGTAAAATACCGGTGGGTGGATGAAATATCAGTATTGAATAAAATAGAGAGGCCCTAGGAAGAAAGTTATTATCTCTAAGAAGAGAGAGAACAGGCCCAGTTAAAATAAGTAAACAAAACTTGTCACATCTAGAATGAGATAAAAATAAAGGGACAAAGGATAAGATAAAGGGAGGAAAGATCAAGTTTCACATGGGAATGGATCAGCCAGAGCAGAGGCATCTGTGTGTCAAAGGAAAAACTGGTAGAAATTTAATTAGAACCCTGTTTTCTGTCTTGTGGCTTTGCTCCTATCACTTTGCAAACTGATATGGATAAAACCAGTAGTAAATTAAGTGAATACTACAGGTTCAGTTTGGAAAATTTGGAATTCCTAAGAGGATCAATTCATTTTATCTTATCTGGTTTACAGTAGTCATTCTAAATTTTTCATATTTCACAGTTATATTCTCCACTGCTGATTTCCAAGAAGGAATTAGGAAGCTCTTTGGTTGAAGTATATGTTATTAGTAGACTTCATTGTGTGTTTGCTTAATAAGGATACATGTATAAAAATTGATTGTAGCCTTTTTATTTATCTTTGGGTAGAAATTTATTAAGGTAGCCCTTGTTTTTAATGCTGAAATTGGATTATAGACAGTTTCTTTAGTAACTATTATTTCTTTTAGTATAAAGAACGATATTGACTTTGCTAAATGAAATAATTAGATACTTGTATATCTAGGTTATATAATGGAATTAATATTAGTTGACACCAATTTGAATATACTTATATCCTATATCTTGATAATTTTTATTCTGGTGCCATATCTCAAGTTTGTTTCACTTCCTGCCTAAGGTGGCATTTAGCAAGTAGGAGGCTATTTTTTTTCCTTTATTGTCAGAATTAGCTTTTAGATGGAATGAGGATATACCATTGGACAGAAGGTAAGGTAAATATATGTGGGGAAAACATGTGAAATGGGGCCAACTTTCTCATCAAGCCCCAGGTAGGCGTTGGCAAATCCAGTGTAGTTCTAGATTATAATGGACTACATGGAACCCAGTTTCTCTGGTGTAAACAATTGCAGAGAAGATTTGTTGTGTTTTACAATATTATATACAGAGCTAGTTAATTCCAGGAATTATCTGAGAAATTCATACAGTTATTTGGGAAATATATGTGAAAATCCTAAATAGCAAGCAGACACAGGCAGAAGTGAACCAGTTGAGTTACCTGGTTCCCTAAATAGAGGTTGCCAGCCTAACACCAGATATTGTCACTGGAGCATTTATGGCTTTAGACCCTAGTAAACAAATAATAATAATTATCAAACTTCACTGGCTTATTGGATTTGTATATAACTGGATGTTCTTTCAAACAGATATAGTAAAGCTATGACTGGGTTAATAGTCAGCATTTAACATGCTAGTGTGATTGTGTACTCTTCTTTCTTTTCTTTGGGACTGAGGTCTTTGGGATCCAGGCTTCAGTTCTACAAGACACTTCCATCCAGATTTTCAGTATCAGACCTCATCTCTTTGGGAGACACAATAGAATTTCCCATTGAAAAGTGATAATTCTTAAATACATTTTCTGTACAAATGTACAATCTGGATTTACTGCCTAACTGCCTGAACTTAAACATTAATGTTACTTTACTTTTCGGATATTTACATGTTTCCTTCAGTGACTTACTAAAGGAACTTAAAAAGAAGGATGTGGAGATTTCAGTATTTTTACTAAAAGAAATTTTTTTTGGACACTCTATCTTGATTTATAGAATTATCTCAGAATCAGCCAACACCTCCACTGAGTCCAGAATTGCCTGGGAGTTGCCGGAAGGAGTTCAAAGAGAACAAAGAGCCTTCTCCAAAGGCAAGGCGCAAGAGAAATGTGAAGATCAGCAGCGTGGCTTTGGAGTCTATGCATTGGCAAAATGACTCTGTCCAGATCATAGCAAGTGCCAGTGATTTAAAAAGCATGGATGAATTTCTTCTGAAAAAGGTACCCTGTGCCTGCTCAGTGAGGCCCCTGAGCAGCTTTGACTGTGGAATGCTTGTATATCAGGATATGCCCCCTAAAGGATATATGCTTCAGTAAGTTAGAGCATCTGTTTCTTTACCAGAAAGGTACAAATAATAGGATTCATATGAGTTAGACTGCGTAGACAGGATTTAAAGTTTTAGGCTTTACTGTTGACTTCAGTTTTACCGTAACTGTCATGTTGCATTCTGTATGGGAAGGTGAGGCTTGTCATTGCACACTTTGAGTTGTCTTTTTGGTAGCAGAACTGTGGAATCATGCAATGTTAGAAGGGACTTTAGAAATCATCTAGTAGTAATAAAACTTTGGCTACCTGGTCATGCTTTTTTCTGGGTCCCATGATAGTTTGCCCTTTCAGGACGGTCATTGTTGAAGAAACAGTATGTGTCCAGAGTGGCATTCACTTCTTTTCAATTTAGTTGATTGTGTACAAAATCTCTTTCTGTGGTCCCCAGATGAATGACCTAGACAATGAAGACAGCAAGAAAGACACACTAGTGGATGTTGTATTTAAAAAAGCTCTGAAAGAATTTCGGCAGAATATCTTCAGCTTTTATTCATCTGCATTGGCGGTAAGTTAAACTGTGTCAGGAGATATTCAGAAGTTCAACATATGAAAAATTTGACAATGCCATAAAAAATAATACAGGGGCCATGTTCAACTAGAGATTTCTCCAGTGTCTTCTTTTTGTTTTAGGGATAGATAGGGAAAAGCATACTGACTGACCTCAGATTAATAGCATTCTCAAATTTCCTTGAGCTGTTTTTTTTTTCCCCCCTGTTATAGGTATATTTTCATCTTAAGGTATTGAATTCAGATATTCTAGGTATGATTCTTTTTCACCCAGTGGCTCTTTACTATTTTGACTTCTCATGATCCTTTTAGCTCTGGCTCCAGCTTCTAATTCTCATTTGTGTTGGAATTATACTTTTTTATTCAGTAGAATTAGAGCAGTTTATGTTCACCAATTTCTATATATGAGTTTGTATCACTTTCAGATTTACCTATACTTTCATATGATGTTGGTCATGGTTTAGAAAATTTATTATTGGTGCTAAAGTATATAATAATTAATGCTTTTGATCTATAGAATCTTTATTAATATCTCTGAATTGTCATATTTATTCTATAAAAAATAATTTGTATTTAATTGGTTTTTCTTTGTTCAACCTGTAATTTAATGTGTAAAGAGAAATCAGGAGAACTTTCCTATGTATATTCTACTCAGTATAAGATTTTTTTGCCTTTTAAAAGTAGGAACCATGCAGTCTTAGACAGCAATAATTTCAAGACCATAATAAAGTAGTAATCAGGCTACGGCAAATGACTAGGTTTGGGTAGAGACAATGTTGGCCATATTTTTCTAATCCTGCTAACTGCTTGTCATGCTTCATACCTTTATTTTCTAGGTTAGGGACCAATATACTTTGTATCACATAGGAAGAGCCAACGTTATGAAATAGAGCTTAATAGTGGTTTTCTAACCCTGGATCAAAGAGGTTCAACTTATAATTCTGAGGAGGTGAAAGAGAAATACATTTTAAATGTATATAATACGTTTGGGTCACTTAAATCCTGTTTTTTTCTTTCTCATGAAGACTCCACACCTCATTTAAATAAGTTAAAAGGAATTCCATGTAGATTCCTTTGCAAGAAATACGGTGTTATTCTAAGCATGTCATTCTTCTTTGGAAAAATGAATCAAAGTAAAGGTTGCCTAATGTTTCACTAGGCAAGAATTCAAGTATTCACTTTTTCAGTTTTAGAGTGGAACTATCTAAACAAGGTTCATTTCTGGGGATAGGTAATTAAGAGGGAGGCAAATAATCTTTATAGCTAAATATAGTTTAAAATTCCCAGGGCTTTCTCCAATTATTACATTGTTTAAACTGTTAGGTATTTTACTAAAATTTAGCAGGTTTTATTCTGCAGACATGCCATAGTAGAGTGGGAATTTACAAATACCACATGACCTCGTGGACATGCCCATTAGAAAGTATATCAGGATCCTAATTTTTATTCAAAATAATTACCCAATAAAAATTGAATCAGTCTTCTATATATAAAGAATTTCTTCATAAAACCTTACATTTCTTCTCTTATTGCTTATTAGATAGATGATGGGAAAAGCATACGGTATAAAGACCTCTACGCACTATTTGAACAGATTTTGGAAAAGACCATGAGGCTTGAGCAGCGTGATTGGAGTGAATCTCCAGTCAGAGTTTGGGTCAACACTTTTAAAGTGTTTTTAGATGAATATATGAATGAATTCAAGACTCTGGAATATATACCCACAAAGGTAAATATATTTTGATTTCTAAAAGGATTCAGTTATGAATTCTTCTTAAGAGTCTGGGACATCTGGTATTTGAGAAAAACATTACAGTGAACATGTCAACTACTTTAGCACTACTTTAGATCCAGCAAACTCCATTCTGTCCTAAAAGTTCATCAGACTGTATTATCAAAGCCTTCTGCCATTAATATATTCTTCACTGAGTTAAAATGTAATGTTGTGCCATTAAGATTATACCCTCAGCTTTGATAGAGGTCAGTACATAAATTTCCTTTCGAAAAACAGTGGTTAAAGATGTGATTAGTTGTATCATCTAGTGGCCTTTATGTAAGGACCCACGAATTATATTTCTCCTTGAATTAGGTTTTAGGAAAATGTATGTTTCTGAATATCTATATAATAGTAATAATAAACTTTATTTATTGAGTACCAGGAATTATACTAGGTGTTTGATATTTTATTTACTTCTTGCTTCAGCCCTATTAAATAATTATTATGAAATTCTTATTACAGAAGAGATAGTAGGCTTAGAGAAGGTTGTCAGTGTGTTTCCTTTCAGTACCCCAACTGAAATAATTAGGTGTCTGATTATTGGGTAGCAGGAATACTGTTAATCCTTTTTATTGTCTCCCATTTTATTTTCAGTTATTCTGATTTGTGTATATTTAGATTTATAAAACATTTGAAATCATTTTGAAGTAATCAGATATAAATAAATCTTTGAAAATTCTTCTGTTCTACGTCTAAGTTGGGGTCTTATGTTATGCAGAAGAAGATTCTTATTAGGCTTATTCTGCCTTTGTTTGTAATTTTAAAAGGTTAGATTGAGATTGTTCTCTACTATGGCTAACAAGAAACGTCATATGTAAAAGAACTTTTCCATGTCCCAGATGATACCTTTTAAAAAAAAAAATTTCTTTTTATTTATTTTTGGCTGCATTGGGTCTTCGTTGCTGCGCGTGGGCTTTTCTCTAGTTGCGGCGAGCCGGGGCTACTCTTTGTTGTGGTGCATGGGCTTCTCATTGCGCTGGCTTCTCTTCTTGCGGAGCACGGGCCCTAGGCGCGCGGGCTTCAGTAGTTGTGGCTTGCAGGCTCTAGAGCGCAGGCTCAGGAGTTGTGGCACACGGGCTTAGTTGCTCTGCGGCATATGTGGATCTTCCCAGAGCAGGGCTCAAACCCATGTCCCCTGTGTTGGCAGGCGGATTCTTAACCACGGCGCCACCAAGAAAGTCCTCCAGATGATACCTTTTGTTTTTTAATTTAATTTATTTTTTTATACAGCAGGTTCTTATTAGTTACCCATTTTATACATATTAGTGTATATATGTCAATCCCAATCTCCCAGTTCATCCCACCACCAGCCCCGCCGCCACTTTCCTCCCTTGGTGTCCATACGTTTGTTCTCTACATCTGTGTCTCAATTTCTGCCCTGCAAATGCCTCATCTGTACCATTTTTCTAGGTTCCACATATATGCATTAATATACAATATTTGTTTTTCTGACTTACTTCACTCTGTATGACAGTCTCTAGATCCATCCACGTCTCTACAAATGACACAATTTCGTTCCTTTTTATGGCTGAGTAATATTCCATTGTATATATGTACCACATCTTCTTTATCCATTCATCTGTCGATGGGCATTTAGGTTGCTTCCATGACCTGGCTATTGTAAATAGTGCTGCAATGAACATTGGGGTGCATGTGTCTTTTTGAATTATGGTTTTCTCTGGGTATATGCCCAGTAGTGGGATTGCTGGATCATATGGTAATTCTATTTTTAGCTTTTTAAGGAACCTCCATACTTTTCTCCATCAATTTACATTCCCACTAACAGTGTAAGAGGGTTCTCTTTTCTTCACACCCTCTCCAGCATTTGTTGTTTGTAGATTTTCTGAAGATGCCCATTCTAACTGGTGTGAGGTGATACCTCATTACAGTTTTGATTTGCATTTCTCTAATAATTAGTGATGTTGAGCAGCTTTTCATGTGCTTCGTGGCTATCTGTATGTCTTCTTTGGAGAAATGTCTATTTAGGTCTTCTGCCCATTTTTGGATTGGGTTGTTTGTTTCTTTAATATTGAGCTGCATGAGCTGTTTATATATTTTAGAGATTAATCCTTTGTCCGTTGATTCATTTCCAAATATTTTCTCCCATTCGGAGGGTTCTCTTTTCGTCTTGTTTATGGTTTCCTTTGCTGTGCAAAAGCTTTGAAGTTTCATTAGGTCCCATTTGTTTATTTTTGTTTTTATTTCCATTACTCTAGGAGGTGGATCAAAAAAGATCTTGCTGTGATTTATGTCAAAGAGTGTTTTTCCTATGTTTTCCTCTAAGAGTTTTATAGTGTCCTGTCTTACATTTAGGTCTCTAATCCATTTTAGGTTTATTTTTGTGGATGGTGTTAGGGAGTATTCTACTTTCATTCTTTTACATGTAGCTGTCCAGTTTTCCCAGCACCACTTATTGAAGAGACTGTCTTTTCTCCATTATATATCCTTGCCTCCTTTGTCATAGATTAGTTGACCATAGGTGCGTGGGTTTATCTCTGGGCTTTCTATCTTGTTCCATTGATCTATGTTTCTGTGTTTGTGCCAGTGCCATATTGTCTTGATTACTATAGCTTTGTAGTATAGTCTGAAGTCAAGGAGTCTGATTCCTCCAGCTCCGTTTTTTTCCCTCAAGTTTGCTTTGGCTATTTGGGGTCTGTTGTGTCTCCATACACATTTTAAGATTTTTTTATTCTAGTTCTGTAAAAAAATGCCATTGGTAGTTTGAAATGGATTGCATTGAGTCTGTAGATTGCTTTGGGTCGCATAATCATTTTCACAATACTGATTCTTGCAATCCACGATCATGGTATATCTCTCATTCTGTTTGTGTCATCTTTGATTACTTATATCAGTGTCTTACAGTTTTCTGAATACAGGTGTTTTACCTCCTTAGGTAGGTTTATTCCTAGGTATTTTTTATTGTTGTTATTGTTGAAGTGGTGAATGGGATTGTTTCCTTAACTTCTCTTTCTGATCTTTTGTTGTTAGTGTATAGGAATGCAAGAGATTTCTGTGCATTAATTTTGTATCCTGCAACTTTACCAAATTCATTGATTAGCTGTATTAGTTTTCTTGTGGCATCTTTAGGATTCTCTATGTATAGTATCATGTCATCTGCAAACAGTGACAGGTTTACTTAAGCTTTTCCAATTTGGATTCCTTTTATTTCTTTTTCTTCTCTGATTGCCATGGCTAAGACTTCCAAAACTGTTGGATAATAGTGGTGAGAATGGACACCCTTGTCTTGTTCCTGATCTTAGAGGAAATGCTTTCAGTTTTTCACCATTGAGAATGATGTTTGCTGTGGGTTTGTCGTATATGGCCTTTATTATGTTGAGGTAGGTTCCCTCTATACCCACTTTCTGGAAAGTTTTTATCATAAACAGGTGTTGAATTTTGTTGAAAGCTTTTTCTGCATCTATTGAGATGATCATATGGTTTTTATGCTTCAATTTGTTAATATGGAGTATCACGTTGAATTGCATATATTGAAGATTCCTTGCATCCCTGGGATAAATCCCACTTGATCATGGTGTATGATCTTTTTAATGTGTTGTTGAATTCTGATTGCTAGTATTTTGTTGAGGATTTTTGCATCTATAATCATCAGTGATATTGGTGTGTAATTTTCTTTTTCTGTAGTATCTTTGTCTGGTTTTGGTATCAGGGTGATGGTGACCTCATAGAATGAGTTTGGGAATGTTCCTTCCTCTGCAGTTTTTTGGAAGGGTTTGAGAAGGGTGGGTGTTAGCTCTTCCCTAAATGTTTGATATAATTCATCTATGAAGCCATCTGGTCCTGGACTTTGTTTTTTGGAAGATTTTTACTCACAGTTTCAATTTTCTTACTTGTGATTGGTCTGTTCATATTTTCTATTTCTTCCTGGTTCAGTCTTGGAAGGTTATACCTTTCTAAGAATTTGTCCATTTCTTGCAGGTTGTCCATTTTATTGGCATAGAGTTGCTTGTAGTAGTCTCTTAGGATGATTTGTATTTCTGCAGTGTCGGTTGTGACTTCTCCTTTTTCATTTCTAATTTTATTGATTTGAGTCCTCTCCCTCTTTTTCTTGATGAGTCTGGTTAATGGTTTATCAATTTTGTTTATCTTCTCAAAGAACCAGCTTTTGGTTTTATTGATCTTTGCCATTGTTTTCTTTGTTTCTACTTCATTTATTTCTTCTCTGATCTTTATGATTTCTTTCCTTCTACTAACTTTGGGTTTTGTTTGTTCTTCTTTCTCAGTTCCTTTAGGTGTAGGGTTAGATTGTTTATTTGAGATTTTTCTTGTTTCTTGAACTAGGATTGTATTGCTATAAAATTCCCTCTTAGAACTGCTTTTGCTGCATCCCATAGCTTTTGAATCATCGTGTTTTCGTTGTAATTTGTTTCTAGTTATTTTTTGATTTCTTCAGTGATCACTTGGTTATTTAGTAAGGTGTTGTTTAGCCTCCATGTGTTTGTGTTTTTTACATTTTTTTCCCTGTAATTGATTTCTAATCTCATAGTGTTGTGGTCAGAAAAGATACTTGATATGATTTCAGTCTTCTTAAGTTTACTGAGGCTTGATTTGTGACCCAAGATGTGATGTATCCTGGAGCATGTTCCATGTGCACTTGAGAAGAAAATGTAATCTGCTGTTTTTGGATAAAATGTCCTATAAATATCAATTAAATCTATCTGGTCTATTGTGTCATGTAAAGCTTATGTTTCCTTATTAATTTTCTGTTTGGATGATGTGTCCATTGGTGTAAGTGAGGTGTTAAAAGTCCCCCACTATTATTGTGTTACTGTCGATTTCCTCTTTTATAGCTGTTAGCATTTGCCTTATGTATTGACATGCTCCTGTGTTGGGTGCATATATGCTTATAATTTTTATATCTTCTTCTTGGATTGATCTTTTGATCATTGTGTAGTGTCCTTCCTTGTTTCTTGTAACATTTTTTATTTTAAAGTGTATTTTATCTGATATGAGTATTGCTACTCCAGCTTTCTTTTGAGTTCCACTTGCATGGAATATCTTTTCCATCCCCTCACTTTCAGTCTGTATGTGTCCCTAGGTCTGAAGTGGGTCTCTTGTAGACAGCATATACATGGGTCTTGTTTTTGTATCCATTCAGCAAGCCTGTGTCTTTTGGTTGGAGCATTTAATCCGTTCACGTTTAAGGTAATTATCGATATGTATGTTCCTATGACCATTTTCTTAATTGTTATGGGTTTGTTTTTGTAGGTCCTTTTCTTCTCTTGTGTTTTCCACTTAGAGAAGTTCTTTATCACTTGCTGTAGAGCTGGTTTGGTGGTGCTGAATTCTCTTAGCTTTTGCTTGTCTGTAAAGCGTTTGATTTCTCCATCGAATCTGAATGAGATCCTTGCTGGGTAGAGTAATCTTGGTTGTAGGTTCTTCCCTTTCATCACTTTAAATATATCATGCCACTCCCTCTGGCTTGTAGAGCTTCTGCTGAGAAATGAGCTGTTAACTTTATGGGAGATCCCTTGTATATTATTTGTTGTTTTTCCCTTGTTGCTTTCAGTAATTTTTCTTTGTCTTTATTTTTGTCAAATTGATTGCTATGTGTCTCCGAGTGTTCCTCCTTGGGTTTATCTGGTATGGGACTCTCTGCGCTTCCTAGACTTGCATGGCTATTTCCTTTCCCATGTTAGGGAAGTTTTCCACTATAATCTCTTCAAATACCTTCTCTGGTCCTTTCTCTCTCTCTTCTTCTGGGACCCCTATAATGCGAATGTTGTTGTGTTTAATGTTGTCCCAGAGGTCTCTTAGGCTGTCTTCATTTCTTTTCATTCTTTTTTTTTTTTATTCTGTTCCACAGCAGTGAATTCCACCATTCTGTCTTTCAGGTCACTTATCCGTTCTTCTGCCTCAGTTATTCTGCTACTGATTCCTTCTAGTGTAGTTTTCATTTCAGTTATTGTATTGTTCATCTCTGTTTGTTTGTTCTTTATTTCTTCTAGGTCTTTGTTAAACATTTCTTGCATCTTCTCGATCTTTGTGTCCATTATTTTTCCAAGGTCCTGGATCATCTTCACTATCATTATTCTGAATTCTTTTTCTGGAAGGTTGCCCATCTCCACTTCATTTAGTTGTTTTTCTGGGGTGTTATCTTGTCCCTTCCTCTGGTACATAGCCCTCTGCCTTTTCATCTTGTCTATCTTTCTGTGAATGTGGTTTTTGTCCCACAGGCTGCAGGGTTGTAGTTCTTCTTGCTTCTGCTGTCTCCCCTCTGGTGGATGAGGCTATCTAAGAGGCTTGATGGGAGGGACTGGTGGTGGGTAGAGCTGACTGTTGCTCTGTTGGGCAGAGCTCAGTAAAACTTTAATCCGCTTGACTGTTGATGGGTGGGTCTGGGTTCCCTCCCTGTTGGTTGTTTGACCTGAGGCAACCCATCACTGGAGCCTACCTGGGCTCTTTGGTGGGGCTAATGACAGACTCTGGGAGGGCTCACACCAAGGAGTACTTCCCAGAACTTCTGTTGCCAGTGTCCTTGTCCCCACGGTGAGCCACAGCCCCCACCCCCGCCTCTGCAGAAGCCCCTCCAACACTAGCAGGTAGGTCTGGTTCAGTCTCCCCTGGGGTCACTGCTCCTTCCCGAGTTCCGATGCATACACTACTTTGTATGTGCCCTCCAAGAGTGGAGTCTCTGTTTCCCCCAGTCCTGTCGAAATCCTGCAGTCAAATCCCACTAGCCTTCAAAGTCTGATTCTCTAGGAGTTCCTCCTCCCATTGCCAGACCCCCAGGTTGGGAAGCCTGACATGGGGCTCAGAACCTTCACTACAGTGGGTGGACTTCTGTGGTATAGGTGTTCTCCAGTTTGTGAGTCATCCACCCAGCAGTTATAGGATTTGATTTTATTGTGATTGTGCCCCTCCTACCATCTCATTGTGGCTTCTCCTTTGTCTTTGGATGTGGGGTATCTTTTTTGGTGAGTTCCAGTGTCTTCCTGTCGACGATTGTTCAGCAGGTAGTTGTGGTTCTGGTGTTCTCGCAAGAGGGAGTGAGTGCTCGTCCTTGTACTCCGCCATGTTGGACCAATCTCCAATACCTTTTTATATTTAGCCCTAGGATGGAGAGTTTTCTAGAGCCAAAATATGCAAAGTGCAATCATTGAAATTAATAATCAGGTAATTAATGTTTAAAGTCAAATAATCATTTAAATTAATAATGGTATGGCTTCTGGGCAGAACTGAGGTTTAAAAAGATAATTTCTAAAGTATCCTTCCATTCTGTTGCTTTTATGAGCACTGTGTTTTACTAAACATAAATTATTTTTCTCACATATGCTTACTAGCACTGTGCGTTTCCTCTTGAGGAATAAAGAGCTGCTTATTTTATTACCTGTTGAGCAAAAATCTCAGCATTTGCAAAGAAGTAAGAAACTATGTTAGTCTTCGTTATCTCATATTTTCTGTATTTCTTTCCAACCAGGTGCCAAAAACAGAGAGAAAGAAAAGAAGGAAAAAAGAAACTGATTTAGTAAGTCGTAATCTATTTTTTTTATGTTACTAAAAAGTAATTTTTAGACCACTAGTCTGAGCTGTATCATACAGTATTTCTGTGGAAGTATTTAAAGAATAAGTTTATCAGATGCCTAGGGGGTAATCATTTACGTCTTTACAAAAATTTAGAAAGACAAATGTGTCTTGAATTCTTTGGCTCGACTTGTTATTAATGGTGCCTTCCTAAAATGGTAGAAAACTGAAATGTTTACTCATGAAAAGTACAAATATGAACCCTTTTCAGAAGTAGAGGTAGGGAGGGAGTTTTTTAAGGAGCTCTCCCTCCCTTCTGAGGAATATGAGGACTACTTAGGATTTTACAAATGTTAAGTCCTAATTCAAGAGACATTCCCAAAGGCATTTGAGCGTATTTTACCATTGTTCATGTTTTTATCTTTTGTATTATATGTCTCTATTGCATACTTTACCATAATCTCTGTAATTGCAAGGATGAGTTAAGCCCTAGAGGAGCTCATAATCTGCTAGTGAAGGCAGGCATTTAAAAAATTACTACTTTTAGATGTGATAAGTATTATAGTAGATAGTACAAAGTGCTGTGGAAATACAGAAAGAGAGAATGAAGCAATACTTTACAGAAGAGAAGATGTTTTTGCTAGTTCTTATCAAGTGAGTAGTAGTTTAGACAGGCAGTATCTAGCCAGAGGGAAAGAGTATGTCCAGAGACACATGAGTGAAAAACCTGGCATGTTGAGCCAGTAGCTTTAATAGGCTCAAGTATTGCATGTTTATGTGGGGGTGGCTGGAAATGTAGGTAGAACTCTGGCCAGCACTCTACCTCCAAAATGCATCTAATATCTGACCATTTCACACCACCTCCACTGCTATTACAGTAGTCCAGTAATACTATGTGTTGTCTCATAATTGATCTGCCTTCTTATATTCTTCTCCCCTTACAGTTTTCTACATAATAGCCATAATGAACATTTAAAAACAAAAATCAGGTCATGTTCCTCCTCTACTCAGAACTCTCTAGTGACTTCCAGTGTTACTCAACATAAAACTCAGAGTTCTTACCATGCCTACAAGACTCGACATGATCTTGACCTTGACCTCTCTAAGCTTCATTTCTTCCCGCTCTCCCCCTGTTCCCTCTGCTTCAGTTGCATTTGCCTCCACCACCTTCTCCTCTTTCTTCCCAAGTTGTTTCCCCTGCTCGTCCTGTCTTCCTCCATTTCCCCTGAAAATGTTAAGCTTTAGGGCCTACAGAACCTGGATTCACCCCTGCCAATGGTAAATTCTAATCCTAGAATATTTATTGTTAACCTTATTAATAAATCAGGATTATAAATCATCCCCTATCACTTGTAAACCAAATTCTAAGGTTTTTTAGATCATTGCTTGTCACTTTTCCACTGTGTGTGTTAGAAGCATGATCTGACTCTATTTTAGCATGATCTTACCTGTTAAAGAGTTTCTTCCTTTACATGGAAGGAAAAGGAATCCTGAAAGTAGGATATTTAAGCCCTTAGCCTGGCTTACTTTTGTTCACCAATGGAGAAACTTTAGACAACTTAATCTTTGAGTCTCAATGTCCTCATATATATAATGGGAGTATATATTATATAAAATAGGAGTAAAATAGAATTACATAAAACAGGTGTAATGTCACCCACCACTGAGGATTTTTGAGATTGTGTATGAAGTAAAGCGTAGGGAAGGTGGAGGAGTAACAGGAAGGCACCTGTTATTTAACAGGTAGTGTTTAGGCCTTCTATACATTTTAAGCCTTATAAGAATAATCTTTTTCATATCAATGAGGAAAAGAACAATACCTTGAGATAAAAATGAGTAAAGCATATGACATTAAAAAAAAAGAAAATTCATTAATTCAACTGCTATTATATTTCAGGGCCTGTGATAAGTGCAGGCCATAGAAAGAAATGTTAAGAAATATATGAATAAATGTTTATACTTAATAGTATTCAAATTAAAATGAAACAACAGTGATTTTCTACTTTGTCCATCTATGAGCAAAGTTAAATTAGTTACCTAGTTTGGAAAGATAAAGGAATATATAGATTTTTTTCAATACTGCAGATGGGGTTATTTGCATAACCTTCTTGGAGAAGGTACTTTAATAATGGTGTATTAAAAACCTTAAAAATATTAAAAACAAAACCAAAAAACCTTTGACGCAGCAATTCCGCATACAGGAATTTATCCAGTGGATATATCAATTTGTTCACACTGACATGTACAGGCTCTTTATTGAAGAGGAATTTGTAATAAATAAACGTTTTGAAAACAACCTAAATCAGTAAGGAAATGGTTAAATAAATTAGATACATCTATATAATATAATACTGATTGGCATTAAAGTAAGAGAAACCATTCTTTAAGATGTTTTATTAATTAAAAAGAGCAAAGAGCCAAACACTATATAGAAAGCTACTATTCGTATATTTTTAAAAAACCAAAATATGTTTATAACTGTACACACACGCACACGCACACGCACACGCACATACACACAACATCTGAAAGTATGCACAGGAAACTGGTATCAGTGATTATTTCTATAAGAGGAACTAAACAGTTGGAATTCAGAGGTGAAAGAAAGGTTTTCATTGTATTCTATTTTGTACCTTTTGATCCATTTAGAATAAAGTCATTTTTTAATGAAACTAACTTAATATTAAGAGTTCCAGTAGAGGAAAATAATGTGCATGTGTGTGATTTACGGTTTCATTAAATAGAAGGATATCTGTGTGATAAAATGTCAATATCTGGAAATATTTGAGACATCACAGAGCCAAGGTCATATTATAAAGCTGTGGGATGGATGAACTGTGAGTTAGATCTTTTTCATTTAGTTAGTTGGTTATTTGATTAATTAAGACAAAAATGACTACTAATACTCCCCTAAATATATGTATGTATGTGTAAATGTGTGTATATATGTATTTATTTATTTTAAAAAATTGAGATATAATTGACATATAACATTATACTACTTTCAGGTGTACAACATAATGATTCAGTATTTGAACTATACCATATAGTTACCAAAATGGTAACAGTACCATTTTATAATCCCACCTGAAATATCTGAGGGTTCCAGTCTCTCCACATCCTCACCAATAGTTGGTTTTGTCTAATAGTTATAGCTATTCTAGAGGGTATGAAGTGGTTTCCCATCATCGTTCGGATTTCCATTTCTCTGGTAACTAATGATTTGATCAGCTTTTCATGTGCCTCTTGGCCATTTATACTTCTTTGATGAACTGGCTATTCAATATTTTGCCCATTTAAAAAATTGAGTTGTCTTCTTATTAATACAGTTCTTCCTGTATTCTAGGTAGAAGTCCTTTATCAGATATACGATTTGCAAATATTTTCTCTGAGTCTGTGGTTTATCTTTTTATTTTCTTAACGGTACTTTGAAGTAAAAGTTGTAAATTTTAGTGAAGTCCAGAACAATGGATTTTAATGTTACAGAATATGAAGAGTTGATTGGTGTGGTTTTAGATTCCATATTTCAATTAACCTTTAAGTTACCATTTGCAGAGTTTTAATATTGTGTCATTTTCTGAAAGGACAATTAAATCATTTTTCCATTTTCGAATTTCATATCTGTATGAAGCTGAATTTTCTTCATATTTTTCAAACTTAATTGCATACTGCCACCAGATTGCATACAGAAGTGGATATGAGAATCCAGTTGTCCTTTATTAAGCCAGACATCAAAGAGGTTTACAAAAATGTAAAACAGTACCCCTCTTGTCATTACTTTTTTTGTGTGTTTTATTTATTTATTTATTTTTGCGGTACGTGGGCCTCTCACTGTTGTGGCCTCTCCCATTGTGGAGCGCAGGCTCAGCGGCCATGGCTCACGGGCCCAGCCGCTCTGCGGCATGTGGGATCCTCCCGGACGGGGGCACGACCCCGCATCCCCTGCATTGGCAGGCAGACTCTCAACCACTGCGCCACCAGGGAAGCCCTGTGTGTTTTAAAGATACAGTTGTTTTTCATTAAAATGTTACTTATGTTAAGATGGAATATGTTTAATGATAATTTTAAGTGAATTGGATAGTTAAATTTTTTTTAGTTTTAATTTCTAACTCATATAAATAGAAGTATCTTGAGATCATCAGTAATTTTCAGAAGTGTGAAAGATTCTTGAGATTAAAAATAAAAATTTGAGAACCGCTGCTTTTAATTTAACATGCCAATTCAGAGTTGCGTAAGACAGCTCTTAAATGTTTATAGCATTGTTTTCTGATTTTCACATAAGTTGTTTTTGTCTGTACTAGATTGTTCACTTTTTGAAAGCAGGGATCATATATTTTACCTTTATTTTATTTCTCAGATCATAATTCTCCTCCTGGAATAAGTACCCAATGAAGACAACAGGGAATTGAAGGATTTCCCACTGCCCGACATGTTAGGGCAGCATTTACTGTGTTGGCTTTAACATAGATAGCTGTATTTTTTCCTTCAGGTAGAAGAGCACAATGGTCACATCTTTAAAGCCACCCAGTATAGCATCCCTACATACTGTGAGTACTGTTCTTCTTTGATATGGATAATGGACCGAGCCTCTGTTTGCAAATGTAAGTATGAGAGTTCTTTGAGGAATTTTTTAACCACTTGATATTTCTGTTTCCATGAGTTTTCTTAAATCTTCTTTAACATTAAGGAATAATTCACACTCCCTAATTCTTTAACTTCATCTCTCATTATAGTTCCCTTTACCTACTCTTTGTTGGCAAATAAGATATTTTGGTGTTCTTTGGTTACTGTACTTGCAGCTCACTCCATCTGAAATGCTCTTCTCTCAGATGTTAGTATGACATACTACTTCAGTTGATTCATGTCTCCACCCTCCTTTCTAAAATGCCACCCTGTCCCCCAATTCTCTGTCCCTTTACTCAGCTTTTCTAGTCTTTATAGTAGTTATCACCACCCAAGATGATGTTAAGTATTCATTTGTTTTCTTGTTTGTCTGTCCCACTAGAATGTGTTCTCTGTAAGGTCAGGAAACTTATCTGTCTCTTCTGTATACCTAGAAGTATACAGAACAGTTCTGGCACATTATAAGTTTTAGTAAATATTTATAGGGTAGATGGACCTATAGATGGTTGGATGAATTAATGAACAAATTCTTAGATTATAACCAGAAAGGTACTTTTTTCTACTATAATTCTTTATCAAAACCTTTAAATCCTAGAATGTGAGTGGAGATTTTTTGTGGGTCAGCTTGGTTCTGGCTTACAGAGGGTCTTTAGCGTCTACTCCTGTCATTCCATACATCTATCCTGGTGCTTTTAATAATTTTGTGAGTCTTTGTTTACTAGTGGGCCAGAACTGAATAAAAGAAATATTAGGAAGGGTTGTGTCCAGTATGACAACAAGGATGGAAATCATGTTCACCATAGTGAAATCAGCACTTGGATATTGCTGGATATGTTCATTTGTTCTATGGTTCAAAAGTGGTTTTCTTTTTGTTTTATTATCAGTAGTCTAAAAAAATTGCAGTGAAAGTGAAATTGGGAGTAGTTTGCCATGTACTTGACTGTTTAATGTTAGTCTGATTCCTGTAGGTTTGGTATGATTTTCTCTGTGATCTGAAACTGAAAATACAGAGAATCTGCTTTTTTTTTTTAATGACTTGGGTGGGTTTGGTTTGATTTCTTAACAGCATTAACTAACTTTTTTTGTGCTTATACTGGTGATTTCTCCAGTACAGTGGTATGGTCTCCCCTCCTTGATCTTGGCTTTGAAAACCCCTCAAGTCATGCTTTAGAAGCTCAAGAAGGATATTCAGGTGTTGATGTGCAGGAGCCAGAGCTGGTGTACCAAAATGGTGTAGGCCAAGTAGTTTCTCCATATTCTCCTCTCAGCGTGCCCTTCGCACCTACTGCTGCCTAGCCACCCTGTTATCTCCTGCTCCGAGAAATTATTTCTGCTCTTAACTTCTTCCTTATCTCATCTTCCCAATCACTACTGATATTCTTTATGTTCTGTTTCCTCAGAGCTCTATTCTGGACCTTCTAGGATAGTAAATAAGGCCTTTCTTATATCTTAGTATGCTACCAAATTTGTTTTTATTTCAGTA
Organism: Pseudorca crassidens; assembly: GCF_039906515.1. NCBI lineage: Eukaryota > Metazoa > Chordata > Mammalia > Artiodactyla > Delphinidae > Pseudorca > Pseudorca crassidens. Next base: position 119,502,180 of record NC_090296.1, on the reverse strand, counting down.
AAGGTCTTTGACAGTAATGCTTTTCTTACCCATTGGAATGATTCTTAATAGGTATTTCTTTCATTTTAGCAGATCGTAGAACAAATTTAAGAGGGGAACATGAGCACTACTTTGTGAATCAGACCACAGAGATACATATTCTGCTGGAATATGGTGGGGACATGGGAGGAGGGGTGGGCAATCTTGAAAGAATAAAAAGCTTTCTCATAGACAGTGGTTAGAAATTTTAGGTATGTTTTTCAACTTCATTTTTCTGAAGTGAATGAATTAAGACAATTTTTCATTCTAATACCATACAAAGTATATGTATGTGATACTATAGCAGTCTCAGCTTTAAAGGAAAAAATTTATGCTCAGAATAAAGCAGTAAACTTACTAAATTCTTGTCACTGATGTACAGACTTCTGAAAATGCTACATTCTTAACCTATTTTTCAGTATGCAAGTATGCTTGTCATAAGAGGTGCTGTCTGAAAACCACAGCCAAGTGCTCTAAAAAGGTAAGAAGTTATCATCTATGAGTAATAAATAACAGGTCTGTTGGTTTTTCGTGCCTTGTAGAAAGAAATCAAGGCCTCTTTGATGATTTTATAGAGTAGCAGTTTTCAAACTTTTTGGCCACAAATCACAGTAAGAAATACATTTTATATCATAATCCAGCATACACATATAGAGGGATGTGTATATATAACTGAATCAATTTTCCTGGAACTATATTTACCTTTACTACATGGGAACTACTAAACTGATTTCACAACCGACAACTTATTAAAACACTTCTTTTAAAGGTTTCCTACTTCTTTAAACACTCATAAGTGTTTCTAGAAATTGTCTTGAAAGTGGTAGGCTACAATTAAAGATTTTAACATGAACAGTAAAATTCACCAGCATAGTTGGTGTTTTTACATATTTCTACTTGGATACACAGATCTAAAAGATACTGAACATGTACTCTGCTACCTTTATGCTTCAATGAAGCAACAATTTTGGAAATATTTCAGGCTTTTATTGGTGTATAATCACATTTTCTTATTTATTAGTCACATATAATTTTAACAATACTATGCAAATCTGAACTATAATAAAATGTGTGTGCATGTTTACAGCCCTTGTATATAGTTTGCATCTGTTCCAAATTAGTAGACAAACATGGCAAAGTACAAAGAGAAATTTGACAAAGGGCTTAAAATACAACGAAGGTGGGGCATCTGCTTCCAGCTAAGACGAAGTAGCTTCTGGCAGACTAATATTCATGCTCATGCTGAGAACAGCTGAAAAAAGTCTGTTGCCTAGCATTAGAAAGCTGCCTAGGCAAATTGAATTTAGGGGCCTAGATCCTACAGAGAAGAGAATTACAGATTGGTGAATCTACATCTATGAGATGTTTCTCTCCTACTGGGAGTTTGTCAATTTTTGTTGTAGGGCAGGAAACCAAGATTCTGGGCAGAGGGCCACACTTAAGAGTCAGAGAAGCCATCAGTGCTCTTAGAAATCTGATAGAGTTATAGAGACAAAAGTTGGAGTTTGGGATTGCCAGGACTTGAGGGACCATGATCCAAACATATAGAGAAGTGAGCCTGAAACTCAGAGGTTTTTCCCTCAAGGCGTTTTCTGAATTCTTAAGCTGCACAGGGCAAGAGGCTAAGAAGCTAAACAGAAAAGCAAATTAAGAGTATTTTGCAGTCTCACAGTGTCAAAGAGAGAAAAATTGGACTTGGATGACCCACCTTTGAAAAAGGACCCTAGTCAATACTCTAGACTCTTCAGTGAGACCTGTGAAGAGGTATACCCCAGGAAGGAGGATGAAGCATTGATAGCATTGATCAACTGAGTATTATAAAAACTGCAAGGCAGTCCTTGATTGGATTAAGATGATCTCTTCCTTTTTCTAGCTACCCACCTACAGAGAATAGCATGAATTCTCTCTAAAGAGAGGTAACATTGTTGAGAGCCTTTACAATTTGTTCACATATGAAATTAGACATTAAGAAATGAGACTAAGAAATAAACAGACAATATCTGTAGACTCATAGATGACCCATTACTGAATTCACACATGTACTTAAAAAATTTTTAATTAATATGTTTAGATGCTCGATAAAAAGATTTAAAATGGGGCTTCCCTGGTGGCGCAGTGGTTGAGAGTCCGCCTGCCGATGCAGGGGACACGGGTTCGTGCCCCAGTCCAGGAAGATCCCACATGCAGCGGAGCGGCTGGGCCCATGAGCCATGGCCGCTGAGCCTGCACATCTGGAGCCTGTGCTCCGCAACGGGAGAGGCCACAATAGTGAGAGGCCCACGTACCGGGAAAAAAAAAAAAAAAAAGATTTTAAATGTCTTTTTTATCATAAAATTGAAATATATATATAAAAAAGAGCCAAATGGAAATTATAAAAATAAAAAATGAAATTGTAAACTCAAAAGATAGGTTTAACAGTGTATTGGCCATAGGAGAAGAGAAGATTGGTGAGCTGAAAAATAGATAAGTAGAGACATCCAAGCATGGAGAGTAAAAAGAATGGGGAAATACAGAAATAAACATAGAGACATATGGGAAAGGATGGAAGTTTCTTAAATGTGTGCAGTTGGAGTCCAGGAAGAAAAGAGAACAAGGGAGAAGCAGCATTTTAAGAGCTAATGGTCAACACGTCAACCACTTTCAACCTAAAGTGGGATAAATGCAAAGAAAATCATACTAGATGAACAGTCCTCCAAATGGAAGAAAAGGAAGATTTCTTAAAAGCATTCAGAGGAGGGAAAAAAATAACCGCTGCTAAAGGAGCAGTGAAAAGACTGACAACTGACTTATCAGTAGAAATGATGGAAGCCAAAAAGACAGTGGCTTGGCATATTTTAAGTGTTTTAAGAAAATAAAGCTAACTCAGAATTCTGTACTTGGTGACAGTAGCCTTCCAAAGTGAAAATGACGTGAAAACACTCCAGACAAAAACTCAGAATTTGTCATCAGCAGACCTGCAATAAAAGAAATACTAAAGATTCTCCAGGCAGAAGGAAAATGATCTCAGATAGAAACAGAAGTACAGGAAGGAGTGAAGAGCTATGGAAAGAGTAAATAATATGTGTAAATATAAATGAATATTGACTAAAAACAATAATAATGTCTTGTGACTTAAAGTATAAAGAGAATTAAATTATGTGACAACATCACCACCAAGGTGGTTGGGAAAATGAAGTTAAACTATTCCAAGGTCCCTGGATTATCTGAGAAGTGGTGGCACAGTGGTTAAGAATCCGCCTGCCAATGCAGGGGACACGGGTTCAAGCCCTGGTCCAGGAAGACCCCACATGCCGCAGAGCAACTAAGCCCGTGTGCCACAACTACTGAGCCTTGCTCTAGAGCCCACGAGCCACAACTACTGAGCCCGCGTGCCACAACTACTGAAGCCTGTGTGCCTAGAGCCCGTGGTCCTCAACAAGAGAAGCCACTGCAATGAGAAGCCTGCGCACCACAAGAGTAGCCCCTGCTCGTCGCAACTAGAAGAAGCCCGCGCACAGCGACGAAGACCCAACGCAGCCAAAAATAAATATATTTGACTTAAATATGTTATGAGTATTTGTTGTAGTCTTTAAAGTAGCCACTAAAAGAATAGCAAATGAATATATAGGTAAAAAGCTAATAAAGGTGGGAAAATGGAAAAACAAAAAATACTTGATTAATCTAAGAGAAGATGAGAAATGAGAGAAACAGAATCATAAATCAGGTCAAAGAAAATAAATAGTGGATTGATAGATATAAGTCCAAATATATTGGTGATTACATTAAATGTTAATAGACCAAATACTTCCAATTAAAAGACTAGGATAGGGACTTCCCTGGTGGTCCAGTGGTAAAGAATCTGCCTTCCAATGCAGGGGACACAGGTTTGATCCCTGGTCAGGGAGCTAAGTTCCCACAGGCTGCGGGGCAACTAAGCCCACACGTCACAACTAGAGAGAGAAAACCCACACACCACAACTAGAGAGAAACCCAAGCTCCGCAACGAAGAGACCGCATGCTGCAGCGTAAGATCCCCCATGCCTCAATGACCTGATGTAGCCAAAATATATATATATTAAAAACAAAAAGAGACTAGGATAGGGACTTCCCTGGATGCCCAGTGGGTAACACTCCGCGCTCCCAATGCAGGGGGCCTGGGTTCGATCCCTGGTCAGGGAACTAGATCCCACATGCATGCCGCAACTAAGAAGTCTGCATGCCACAACTAAGAAGCCCACATGCTGCAACTAAGAGTCCGTATGCCACAACTAAGAAGTCTGCATGGCGCAACTAAAGATCCTGCATTCCGCAACGAAGATCCCATGTGCTGCAACTAAGACCTGGTGCAGCCAGAATAAATAAATAATTTTTTAAAAAGACTATGATAAAACCAACTGAGAAATCTCAATGATATGCTATTTACAAGAAACATACTTAAATATGTTTAAAAAAAACACAGAAGGTTGAAAGCAAAAGGATAGATAGATATAGCATGCAGAGACTAACCAATAGAAGAGTGGTGTAGCTGTAATAATACTAAAATGTACTTTAGGACGACAAACATTACTTCAGGTAAAGGTGTTTCATAATGATGAAATGGTCAAGCCATTAGGGAGCTATAAAAATTCTAACTTTAGAAGAGTCTATTATTATAGCTTCAATACCTGGAAGACAAAAATTCAGTAAGGATGCAACTGATTTAAAAAACACACTTAAAAATCTTATCTACTTGGGGCTTCTCCGGTGGCGCAGTGGTTGAGAGTCCACCTGCTGTTGCAGGGGACACGGGTTCGTGCCCCGGTCCGGGAAGATCCCACATGCCGCGGAGCGGCTGGGCCCGTGAGCCATGGCCGCTGAGCCTGCGCGTCCGGAGCCTGTGCTCCGCAATGGGAGAGGCCACAACAGTGAGAGGCCCGCGTACTGCAAAAAAAAAAAAAAAAAAATCTTATCTACTTGATGTGTATTGAACCCTGCATCTTACAACTGCCTGAATACACAGTCTTTTCAACTGCACATGGAACATTTGACAAAATTGATCATATGTTGGGCCATTAAGCAAGTCCCTACAGATTTCAGAGGATTGAATATTTTGAGAGTATATTCTTTGACCAGAATAAAATTAAGCTGTAAATCAACATAAAGATAACTAGACAATCCTCAAATGAAAATGGAAAAATATTTTGAACGAAATGATGAGGAAAGTATGACACAACAAAAGTGTGGGTATAGCTAAATTTGTGATTAGAGGAATATTTATAGCTTTAAGTATATATTAATATAAATTAATAATATATTAATGTACAATACATTATAATACACATTAGAAAGGATACAAGGATAGAAATTTTGTAAACTTCCATCTGTCGAAGGTAGGAAAAGAAAACCCAGCAAATTAAACCCAAAGGCAATAGAAAGAAGATAATAAAGATAAATAAATGAAATGAAAAACATCTATACAAAAGATAAAAAGCTACAAAGCTAAATTTTAGTTCTTTGAAAAGACAATGCATAAACTCTTAGCAAGAGTGATCAATAAAGAGAATTTTTAAAAAACCAATCATTCACAAGAAGAAAAACATACACCACAGATACTGCAAACATTAAAAGGAAAATAAAAGGCTATTATGGACACCTTGATGCTAATAAATTTGACATTTTAGATTAATTGGGCAAATTCCCACAAAAACACAACTAAGTTAAACTAAGTCAAGGAAAAATACAAAATCTAAAGAGTTATATCTATTAAAATAGAATCTGTAATTGAAAAAGCTTCTCACAAAGACATCTTCAGGCCCAGATGGTTTTGCCATTGAATATTTCCCAGTGTTTAAGGAAGAAACAACACCAGTCTTTTACAGACTCTGCCAGAGAATGGTAAAGAGTAAATACTTCAGTACTTTTTTCCCAAATTGACGAATGAAGATAGTGAAACCTTGAAGTCAATCATGAAAAGGATAAAGGAAAATTTCAGTTCAGGCTGTATCATAAGCTTAGATGTAAAAGCCTTAACCAAAATGTTAGTACATTGAATCTGTGCTAATGACAGATGAAAAAAAAAAGACTTCATGATAAAGTTGGGTTTTTTTTTGTTTGTTTTGTTTTGTTTTTGCGGTACACGGGCTTCTCACTGTTGTGGCCTCTCCCGTTGCGGAGCACAGGCTCCAGATGTGCAGGCTCAGCGGCCATGGCTCACGGGCCCAGCCGCTCCGCGGCATGTGGGATCTTCCGGGACCGGGGCACGAGCCCGTGTCCCCTGCATCGGCAGGCAGACTCTCAACCACTGCGCCACCAGGGAAGCCCGATAAAGTTGGTTTTTAATCCATAAATGCAAAGTTGGTTTATGGAAAAAATCAGTTTTTTTGAAAAAATCATTCAAAAATCTGTTGATGTAATTCACCACATTAAACTAATAAAGAAAAAAATATGGTCATCTCAATAAATACAAAAAAAGTTTTAGATAAATTTCAAAAAACACTATTCAAAGAAAAAAAAAATCAACCACGGAGTGGAAGAAGATATTTGCAGCTTGGATCTACAATATCTAAAAAGCATCTACAAGTCAGTAAGAAAGAGATGGTCAACTCTGTGGAAAAATGAGCACATAATTTAAGCAAGCACCTCACGAGAGAGGATTTCCAAATGACCAATAAACCTATGAAAAGGTGACCAGCTTCACTAATCATCAGGGAAATGCAAGCTGCAATCATAGTGAGGTATATACCCACTAGAATAGCTAAAATGAAGAACATCTTAACAAGGATATAAAGCAATTGGAACTTTCATACATTACTGGTAGGAGTTTGAGTTAACCTAACAGCTCTTGAAATTATTTGGCAGTACCTATCAAACCTGAACATAAGCATTTCTCATGACTTAGCAGTGCCACTCTAAGATACATACCCAACATATATACATAGATATCTGTGCCAAAAGACAAAAGAACATTTATATCAGCACTATTTGAAGTATCCCCAAACTGAAAGAAACCTGAATGTCCATCAACAGTAGAATGAATAAATAAATTGTGGTATATTTGTATAATGGAATACAATATGGCAGTGAGATTAAACTGTTGGTACTCACAAACATAATGTTGAGTGAAAGAAGCCAGAAACAAGAATACATACTGTATTATTCAAAAATAAATAAAGTTCAAGAATAAATGAAACTTAACTCATGGAATGCATATTATATGTTATCATTAATATAATGTTCAAAAGCAGTTAAGACTAATTTGTAGTGATAGAAATACAGATACTGGTTATTTGTGAAAGGTGAAATGCATAGTAGTTGGGAGGGTCTTGAGAGGGAGATAACTGCTGGTTATATTCTATTTCTTGATTTGGGTTCTGGTAAGAAGTGTGCATTCATTTTGCCTAAGTCTGTCAAGCTGTACACTTAACGATTTATATACTTTTTAATATATGTGTCATACTTCAATAAAACTTTATTTAAAATATACAAGGAAATTACTTTGGACAGAAAATAACTAAAGACACCCTGCCACCCCTTCCCGCAGAAGAAAAAAAAGAAAATAACTAAAAACATATATTGATTTTACAATAAGAACTCAGAGTTCACTTTTTCTCAGTTGAGAATAGTAAAATTAATTTTTCCCTTAATTTCAAGAAATAGAAATTTTTAGCATGTTTGCTTTAGATTAGTTGGTTTCAAATAAAACTATTTTGAAGTTTTTGTTTAATACCTTCAAGAATTTTATTTTTTTGCTTTCACAAGTCTTACTATTAATATTCCCAATGCCCTAGGGATAGCCATAACATTTAAATAAATAGATTATATGTGTGCATGTGTGTGTCCTAGTAATAGGAAGAAGATTGGCTAAAGTTATTTTGTTTTAATTATTGCAGCAAACATTATTTTATTTCTTTTAACAATTTATTAAGCATTTGCCATATACCAGATACTGTGCTTTGTATGTTCACCTGTAACTTAATTTTTACAATAACCCTCTGAGATAGAAAGGTGATATTCCTATTCCCAGCTATAATCTAGTTGCAAATATGAAATAACCTAATTCATATAGTGACAATATATGCCTCTGCCTTTAGCTATGACATCAATAGTCAGTTAAACTTCCCTTAAGTTTACATAAACACCGAAGCGTTCTTATGCTTCAGAAATTAGTGACAACTAATTAATTTTAAATCAACAGATTTTCAAATGGTACTTGGTGAATGTTTAACATACAAAGTCTATCCCCTTTCTCCTTTGCCCACATCCCATCTTTACATGAAGAGATTTTTTTAATAGAAAGGGAAACAGTAATCAGTTGCCACTGCCTCCATTCTGCCCCATTATTTGGCACGGGTCGGGAGGATTCCTAGTGGAAGAGGATTGAAACTAACAGCTCATATATTTTTACTCTCAGCATTTATCATAATTCCTTTTCCTCCCAGCTTTCATAACTATGCTTGTAAAACTTGAGGAAAATAAAAAGTAGTTACTCTTAAAGAATTGGATAAATATATTTAACAATGTTTGAATGTATTTGGAAACAAAAATTATTTTTCATTTAGTATGATCCAGAGCTATCATCTCGACAGTTTGGGGTTGAATTATCCCGTTTGACCAGTGAAGACCGAACTGTTCCTTTGGTGGTGGAAAAACTTATAAACTACATTGAAATGCATGGATTATACACAGAAGGTATTTACCGAAAGTCTGGTTCAACTAATAAAATCAAGGAGCTTCGACAAGGTCTAGATACAGGTAAGATAGTGCCCTCTAAATCAAGACCAAATAATTTTATTTAAATAGGTCATCTTATGCTCTTAGCTTTCATCACATGTTGATCATTTTCTTGCAGCCAGAAGAGTGCAGTCTTTTCTGTGGTGCTTGTTTTATCATTTGTAGCTTTCAAAAGAGTCTTTGTTTTTATGTGGTCAATTCAGCAAACATACATTGCATATCATTTGTACAGGCATTATTAGGTACTTCAGACAGATCTCATTTAATCTTTTTTTAACAGTCTGGTAAGATCATGTCTTTAATTTACAAAGAAGAAAATTTAGGTTCAGGGAAATTGAATAATGAGCTGTTGATGAGATGCAGGGCACTGTGCTGATGTTTTTGTATTAATTTTCACAACAGATCTTTGTACTAATCTTCCCAAACAGTGATTATTATCCCTGTTTACAGATGAAGAAACTGAGGCTTACACAGGATCTTGCCCAAAGACTCACCACCAATAAGTGACAAAGCTGGCATTTAACCCATAATCTAAACTATTGCCTGTTAGTCTCTGTTATTCTGACTCCAAGTGGTGCTCTTTCTGATGCATATTCTTGCCTTCCTACATTGATGACATAGTTATTTAAATGGATAAGTAGTGAACTGAACATGTATCTGTGTAGAGCTCTAGCCTCAGTCCTGGAATGTATGCAGAGGTTTGACTTTGGCTTTATGTTCAACTTCTACTCTTCACCACTATTAGAAAGGAATAGATTTTTTTTTTGTCGGACTGCATGGCTTGTGGGATCTTACTTCCCCGTCCAGGGATTGAGCCTGGGCCCTCGGCAGTGAAAGCACGGAGTTCTAACCACTGGACCACCAGGGAATTCCCAGGAATAGATCTTTTTGAATCACATATAGGTGCAAAGTTTGTCCCTGTGTCACCAAGAATCTACCCACAGGCATCATTCATCCTATGTCATCCCAGTCATCTCATGTATAACCCTAGGGAGTTTATAAGTGAAGCAGAGTAAAGATTTTCTTTACATTTCCTAAGCTCAATTATCACTGTCATTTCATCTCTGAAAATGACTTAAAATCAGTCTGACTTTTAGAAACTGTCCTTTGGGCCTTTTTTATGTTTGTCATCTGAAGCATCACTACTAGAAGTATCGTTCACAGACCAATTCACAAGAGAAGTACAGAAATTGAGAAAAAGCATTTAGAAACATTCATAGCAATTTAACAGTGCCTTGACATGAAAACTTGTGATCTTTTATTTTACACACCTATCAGTCCGCGACATTTGAAAAACAACCAACAAACAACAACTGTTCCTTTACCACAGTAGGAGCACTGTTCCAAAGCATGGAATTAGATTGTAGAAGATAGTCTGATTAAGAACATGAAGGCATTTTTCAATCATGATAGTTTCTAAAGTGAATTATTTGACTCTCTGCATGTTTTGGCTTTCTTATCTAACTCTTGTCTCTGAATAGATGCTGAGAATGTAAACCTAGATGACTATAACATACACGTCATTGCAAGTGTATTCAAACAATGGCTTCGTGATTTGCCCAATCCACTCATGACCTTTGAACTCTATGAGGAATTTCTTCGAGCTATGGGTAAGCACAGGCTTCCTGGGTTCAGGGAAGGCCTGCACTTGGGAAAGGAATGCCATCTTCATATTAGATTATTTAGCCGTCCTCTCAGTTGGTTTAGTTCATATAGATCCAAAAATGATACAGTCAGTACAAAACTGCCAGTGAACTCTCACCTTTTCAAATGTTAACTTTTTTAGAAACTCATTAAAAGGTCAGTGTCCTAAAAACTTTCTGAGCAGGTCACCTAGTTGCTTCTTACAAAGAGATTGAAAGACTAAGGTTATAAACAAATTTAAAAATTAAATAGGAGATTTATATTCATTTAAATTGTGAATCTAGGCAAGAACTCAGTGTAAAGTTGGCTGTCTATTTTAAGCCATGCCTAACATGTTGGTTTAGTTTTTCAGTGCTACAGATGTGTAGGATATTGATTAAGGCCTACCTACAAGTGTTTAGGCCCTGAGGCCTGACTCCTCAATTCCCATAAGACTGATTTATAACTTATATAACAATTTATTAATTTTAATGGGGAATTGGTTTGCCACAAAATGCCTGAAAAACTAGGGCATCTCTTGCCCCTTGCTGTAATCAAGAATTACTGGGCTATAGATTAAAACTCATGAGACTGCTTAGAGAGTATAGAACTCAAGCAAAGGGAGATTAGTGGTAACTGTGAGTTGTTCTTCTGCTATACAGGTATAGCTAAAACTCCTAAAAATCAACCCTAGAGCCAGTCGCCCTTGCTACCTAGGGTCTGTCCAGAAGGAATATGTAGTGTATAAGAGAGGATATTCATTCTTATTTGCTGCTCTTACTGCTTTCAGGCCTTCAGGAGAGGAAAGAGACAATCCGTGGTGTATACTCTGTGATTGACCAGCTCTCCCGAACTCATCTCAATACACTGGAACGCCTCATCTTTCATCTAGTCAGGTAACTTCAAGAAACAAAGGAACACTTAACAGTTTCTCTTGGATTCTTTTAAATAAATGAAGAGCTCCTTTGTATGAAAAACTGACAGATCTTTTTTTTTCCTGTTGATAAAGTCAATGCCTCAAACAGGTGGTTATGATTCCTTGGAGCAGAAATCCTCCGCTGAGTTAGATTGCATGGCAGGTGCTTCTCTGCCCTGTTTGAGCCATGTAACACCTCAGTCTCATGGTGGCGCTGTGTAGCCTAGCCTGTTATCTAACTCCCGAGCTAGAAAGGCTGTGTGTCTGTTGACATAACCTAATTCATAGGAGGAGGGTTCAGACGGAGCTCAGGAATTGACTGACAAAAGACAATTCAGGGGTAGTCTCTCTCTTCTGATTGTAAATATTAGCAATAGTTGGGAAGAAAGCCACCTTTTTCTTTGGATACATATCTTACATGACTGTTTGAAAATGCCTTAAAGTGTCTACATTCTGTAGACATGTTCATCTAGTAACGGTGACCTGGGGCAGTGAGTCACAAATTTTTCCTTGATCAGCTCTCTGCTTGCCTGAATTGCTTCAAGGAACAGAGTAAAAGTACACTTTCCAGAGGCAAAGGAACAGATTTGGGAAAAGTCTACAGTATCTTCCTTCAACTGATAGGAACATCTTTCCAGTACTATGCAGTTGATGTCACTGATCTTCTTTCTCTCATCTCTTCTGCCTACCTCCCTGCAATTTTCCTTTTTCATCCTAGTTTCACTTGTTTTTTTTGTTTCTTAGGATTGCTCTACAGGAAGACACTAATCGAATGTCTGCTAATGCTTTGGCCATTGTATTTGCACCCTGCATTCTCCGCTGCCCTGACACCATCGACCCACTACAAAGTGTGCAGGACATCAGTAAGACTACCACGTAAGGCCAGTCACCATCACCTCTGCAAGACCCCAGGGACTTCTGAGTCAGTGTAGTCACTTTATCCAGATATCAAACATAGTGAATGATTTCTTTTTTTTTCCTTTTTCTTTTTTTTGACCATGCTGCATGTCTTGCAGGGATCTTAGTTCCCCGACCAGGGATCGAACCAGGGCCCCCTGCAGTGGAAGTACAGAGTCCTAACCACTGGACCACCAGGGAGTTCCCCTAGCAAATGATTTTTTTTTTTTTTTTAAGTTCATATGTTTTTAATAAGATTGCTAGGTGCCACTGGGCTTTTTTATGCTGAAGATGAAAAATTCCTTTAGGTTCTATTCAACTAAGCATCATTTGTTTTGAAGGGCCTTATTTTTTAAATTTGGCTTTTCTTTAGGAATGATTATAGTTTCCAAATGTATTTTAAAATACCATTTTACCAAATTACATATACTTTGTGTTTTCCTGTAATCTAGTCTAACTGTAGTCTTATGGCTCCGAATCCCTTTGGTCTTAATACTTCAATATTCCTGTATTTCACCTTGCCCTTTTTTCATGGACCTCTGATTTCCTTCTAGAGTGGTGATTCTTAACCTTTTCTGCAAAAGGAGCTTTCCCCAAAAAAGCCTAGTGTTTGCGTCCCATTCCCAGAGAGTGATTTAATTGGTCGGGGGTGTGGCCTAGGCATTGGGACTTACAACTGCTCCTCAGATGGGTACTAAAGTGCAGCCAAAGTTGTGAACCACCATTATAAACCCTGTCTCTGAGCTCATAAAATAAGGGATGTTGATTTTTCTTTTATCCTCCAACTATCTACCACACTTAGCTGAAAAATAGTCTGTGGGTGCTACAATTTATTTGATTTGACAATTTATTTGATTGACTTCAGCACTTAACAGTTTTCTCTTTTCCTGTTTCAGCTGTGTGGAGCTGATTGTTGTGGAACAAATGAATAAATATAAGGCTCGTCTCAAAGACATCAGTAGCCTGGAATTTGCTGAGAATAAGGCAAAGACCAGGCTGTCACTGATTCGTAGATCAATGGTAAGATGCAGGACATGGAATCACAGGGGGAAATGGGAGCCTTCCTCAGATTTTAAGTACATATTATGATATGTAGAGAGAGATTATTCTTCGAATCTTTTTCACATGGAACAAGTGAAAAAAAAAAAAGTCACCTTATCTCAGGGTACTATGTATGCCTCATGTTTGTTCTTTGAGCTGTCTTTAGTTATATACACAGAATACAGTTAACTATGAAGAATTTTTAAAATCAAGTATTTGGGTAAAATGTTGGTGGTTTAATAATTTGCCCTGTTTTCTTTTCCTGTCCTTTCTATGAAAACGTAACCCACCCTAACTTTTGAGTCTACTTTCTTCCACCGTCTGTTCCCAACCTCAACCATGTCACTTTTGGTGGTCCGGCCAATAGTTCTGGGATGTAGAGAACTTACTCACTTGCAAGAATGTGAGTCATAGGATATAGAACTCCACTATGAGTCTACTATTATCAAATAAAGATTTCTTTGAGGGTTTATTGCTAGGTTTTGAAAAAAGCCTTACAAAAATGATAATTTATTTCTTCCATTTGCCCATTTGTCTGTTTAATATCTTCCTTTGTAACTGGTGACCTATATATAAACAACTCCATTTCACACTGACCAATAATCAGTAGGGTCTAGATAACTGGAAACCTATTGTTGCATTAAAGTTTAATTATTGCCCATTTACTACCCTTCCCCTGAATTGTAAAACAAAACTGTATTAGTGAACACCCAATCAGATCCCCAGTAAATCTCTAAAGAGAAACAGGCTTCCCCATCATTGTGCCCATGTTTTTGCAGAGGCCTAGCAATACTTCCTCTATACTTGGTAGTTTATACTTAGGTTAGCATTAAAGTAACTCCATTTCTTCCTTTACTATTAAACTGCCTGGCACAGGACAAGTGCACAACAAATGTCTGTAGATTAAGTTAATGAAGGGTGTTCTCTAAAAACAAACATAAACACAGAATTTCTCCAATCAGTAAAGGTATTAAATAAAGCTCATCACAGAACACGTTCTGAATCTTTTCTCCAGGAAATGAAAACAGAAACCCCATTTAAAGGTGAAACCCTGGGCTTCCCTGGTGGCGCAGTGGTTGAGAGTCCGCCTACCAATGCAGGGGACACGGGTTCGTGCCCCGGTCCAGGAAGATCCCACATGCTGTGGAGCAGCTGGGCCCATGAGCCATGGCCACTGGGCCTGCGTGTCCAGAGCCTGTGCTCCGCAATGGAAGAGGTCACAACAGTGAGAGGCCCATGTATCGCAAAAAAAAAAAAAAAAAAAAAAAAAAAAACCCTTTCTGTAGTATGAATTTTTATGAACTCAGTTCTGAGAGGCCCAAGTTAGCAGTGCCCATCCAGGGAAGACAGGAAGAGACCTTTTACTATAAGGCTACTTTTCAAAGCAGGTAGACAAGCTGTGCTTTTTTGCTGATGCTGCGGAAGACAGATATATTCATTCCATTGAAAGATTAAACCTCTTTAATGGGGCAATGACATGTACATTCTAACCTTCTGCTTTCCTTTTCATGTCCTTCCTAATCCAGAAACCTGTACTAATTGCAGTTAGATTTATGAGCATTACCCGCAATTCAGTCTCGGTATGTATTAATATTGCAATGTGTCACAGCCACTTTACATTATTGTCTCTCATCCATCCAGGAGTTGTTCTGCTCTGTCTATCATCCATGCCTGTCCACCCTCCATGTGCAGCCCCAATTCAGGTCCCACTTCCTGATCAGCCTTCACTTGCTTTTCTCTTACTCTCTTTCTTTAGAACCTTTATTTTCTTTCCTCTGTGTCATGCAGTTGAACAATGTCCATTTATAATATACTGGTTTTTCCTCTTTGTGGATTTCTTCTTTGGTTGGATCATTGAAAGGTGAACATTGAAAGCATTAAGGTATCAAATAAATTTCTGCTCTGTGAGCTTTGTTCTCATCAGTCTCTTCCTTTATTACATAAAAACCTATTACTGTTTTTAGCATTCTCCATCATTAGAAATACTTATTTGCCCATTTCTATCTGTGACTTTGATGGTGTCTTCCTAGACGTAGAAGTATGACTGTTATCTACTCAGCATTTTTTAGACAGTGCTGCAAGTAGTAGTGAGCAAATTGATGGACTGGTTCTAGACTTAAATAATAATAGTATAATAGATCTCATACCAGGATTTCATATAAAAAAAAGAATGGAGAGATGGAACACCAATATATATGGAAACTAATTGCAAAGACTATCCATCTATGTGTAACCAGTTCATTAAGGATGTCAGTTTGCTGGGATATAAATGTCAGTCAGTTTTGCTTTTTATCTAGTAACTGCCTTCCAACTCTACCATGTCAAAATCCCCTTTTCTACTGGATATCAGCTACCTTAACAGCATCTTTTGACTATTCCGTAATTTTTAAATGCTCTAGTCTTAGTCCGGTATTTAAGACTTAGTTCTCTTCATATTATATCTTCATATTATAACATCAGCCACAGGCTTGATCCAGTACTCATCACTTTCTTCCAGGATAGACTAGACCTTAATCTGGGGCTGAAAACTTTGGGGGTGAGTGAGTAGGTTCTTTTTGTCATACACTTCTGCCCTCCCTCCTTTTTTCCTTGTTTTTTTTTTTTTAATTTCGAAATTCCAGAACATACCTGACTCCAAGAGTTGTTTGTTTTGTTTTTGTTCTTTTAAATTTTTTATTTATTTATTTATATTTTGGCTGTGTTGGGTCTTCATTGCTGTGTGTGGGCTTTCTCTAGTTGTGGCGAGTGGGGACTACTCTTTGTTGTGGTGCGCAGGCTTCTCATTGTGGTGGCTTGTCTTTGTTGCAGAGTACGGGCTCTAGGCACGCAGGCTTCATTCAGTAGTTGTGGCACATGGGCTCAGTAGTTGTGGCTCGCAGGCTCCAGAGCACAGGCTCAGTAATTGTGGCTCACGGGCTCTAGAGTGCAGGCTCAGTAGTTGTGGTGCACGGGCTCAGTTGCTCCATGGCATGTGGGATCTTCCCGGACCAGGGCTCGAACCTGTGTCCCCTGCCTTGGCAGGCAGATTCTTAACCACTGCACCACCAAGGAAGTCCCTGCCCACCCTCTTTCTTGTGCTGTTTCTTCCTCTGGTGTTGAAACTGAGAGGAGTGATATAGGAAAGGCAGAATTCTACGTGATATGCCAGTATTGAGGTGACAGTATTCTTGGTTGTTCAGCACTACTATTCAAATTCATTGTCAGTAGGCTAAATGAAGATAAGTGGTATCTCCAATTGACCCTGCTGACAGTGAGCAGAAGGCTATAGGCATTGGCAGTCCCTTGCTTTGGTTACACCTTCTGGCTAAACCTGACGGATGGCATTCATACTGTGCGACTCTGATATGTATGTCTTTTTTTTGCCTCAAGACGTTACCCAATCAGATCTACCTCCTATGGCCATTTCTAGGGCCTACAAGCACACTGGGGGAAAGGTTACATTTTTCATACCTCTTGGTTCCCAAGAACTCAAGGTGGGTAAGTCTTGCCTACCTCTCTATCTGACTCTTCCCACCACACTCTTTCCCCACTTCTCTTTTCCCCTGTGCATATAACAGAGTTGCAAATCAGTAAGTCTTTTGCCTATACAGACAACCTAATGGAATGAAATACCAGTTTCCCTTTCTTTTAGATGAACTCAAACCTTGATTCTTACCTTCTGGATTCAGTGATGACACTGCCGTTTTCCTGTAAGAGGGGAGGGAATATCCTCTTTTCATAAACTCTGTGTTTCCCTGAAATTCCAATAACCCCTCTTTCTTTTTAGCCTTTTTAGATTTACATTGAGGGAAAGGTGTTAGAATATTGATCACAGTATTGATTTAAAAAAATGAAACTCTCAGTAAGCCCTGAGAGGAGAAGCTGGTACCAACTACTCTTGGCTCTTTAAAGCTAGAAGAAGGGCTGCTTAATTATCCTCAGCTTTGGATCTTAGCCACAAGTTTGCAACAAGAGGAAAAATCCCACTTAACATCCTATTGCATATGCATCTCTAGCTGTAGAAAAGGTGTTAGTCCCAGACTTAAGAACAAGACCGTGTCTAGGACGTATTTGGTATTCATTCAGCATCTAAGGGATTGAATCTAAGAATTGAATCTAGGAGAGAGCAGTGAGTTTTAGGTTATTCACTACAAATAAACTAATCAAAGTCAATAGTATTCAGGTCTTCATAGATGAAAAAATTGCTATTCCATAATTAAATACAATGGTGACTTTGCTGAAATGAAGAGTGAAATGAATTTTCAAAAAGTATGTTATATTATTGCCAATGTGAAAAGTCATTTGGGTTGGGTGTTGAAAGATGAGTAGTAATTTAACAAATGGTGAGAAGACAGGGGAATGACAATTCCAGAGGCAAAGAAGCACGAAACAGATATCTGTGAATAATGACTGCCTTGTGTTGCTTGAGCTGGTCAGGTGGTGTGGAAGTGGCAGAAGAGTTTGGGAAGGTAGACTGGAACCAGATGTGCAGCATTAAGAATTTTGGGGCTTCCCTGGTGGCGCAGTGGTTGAGAGTCCACCTGCCGATGCAGGGGACACGGGTTCGTGCCCCGGTCTGGGAAGATCCCACATGCTGTGGAGCGGCTGGGCCCGTGAGCCATGGCCGCTGAGCCTGCGCGTCCGGAGCCTGTGCTCCGCAATGGGAGAGGCCACAACAGTGAGAGGCCCGCGTACCACAAAAAAAAAAAAAAAAAGAATTTTGAATTTTCCCGTTTTGAAGCACTTGGGAGCTATGGAAAGGTTTTGAAGTAGGGGAATGTCACCATCATTTCTTTTAGAAAAATAGCTGGTAGCATTCTAAAGAAGAATGGATTAGAGATGGGCAAGACTGGCAGCCATATATCAGTTAGGAGACTCTTGACTTGTAAGTAATCATATTTGCCATCACTATAATAGGTTGAATCCTGATCATGTCATTTTGAAAATATGTTTCTGCTACCATGTACTTTCCACAGAATTAGATTTATGGAGCATAATCTTTGACTCTAGGCTATTCCCAGAGTAGGATTTCAGAATATGATATGCTCACAGTCCATCCAGTTATGCCTCTTCTATAACAAATAGGTTTTTTTTGTAACTTATTTTTGTTATAATTCTAAGCATAAGTATTGATTTAGTATTATTTAAGATAATATAATATGAAGAATATAATTTGAAATAAAGTTTACTAATCCATAGAACCCTCACAAATTATCCTCTTGAAAGATGTTACACACAAAGGTTTTCATAGCCAAACAAAGTTTAGCATATAATGTGCAGTACTTCCAAAACTTTAATGTGGAGTGCTTTCTTCATGATGAGTCTAGTTGAACAGGGGTTCTAAAAAAAGCATTTTAAAAACAACATTCTAATTTTTAAAAATAGTATCAGTTGCTATTTTATGTACTCAGTTTGGAATTTTAAAATTGCTCTAAGTCTTTTCAGGATTTTCTTGCGGCGCTCATAGTGGTTGGCAGTACTTATAAATTTTGCGTCATCTAGGCTTATTGAAGAACTTACCTGCATGTCTCTGTTAGAAATTTGCATACCTGCAATTCTGTATCATTGTGGATCTGTGGGGGTAAGCTATGCAACTGAGAACACCAAAAGAAGCAAGAAATGCCCTTCCAGAAGTTAAGTATTAATAATTGGAAAGTTAAGAATCAATTGAAATGTGGCAGCTTTGAAGAGCTCCAAAAGAAAAAGATATTCCAAGTGTGGACTTGATTCTAGCAAAGGGTCCTGTCATTTCCTTATGTTAGTGCATGCTGTCTAAGTCTACTGTTCACATTCAGGTGACTTGACATAATAAGAATCAGACCCAGAGAATGAAGATTTTCTGAGAATATAGAAGTGTTCTTACTGTTTCTGGTACTGACCAGAAAGTATTTTTGTAGTATTAATCTTTTTTTTTTTCAAGATATAATTGACATATAACATTCTTAGTTTTAGGTATAGCACAATGATTTGATATATGTATATATTGTGAAGTGATTATCATAATAAGCTTAGCTAACATTCATCACCACATACAGTTAATAATTTTTTCTTGTAATAAGAACGTGTAGTGTTCTCTTTGATAACACCACAACAGAAGACCCTTGCTTTTTCTATTCCTCCGGAACCCTCTTTCAAAGATCACGATGGTAAGCAAGAGGCATTACTTGAAGATCCACATGCAGGAAACATGCAGCGCCAATGATGAGGAGGATTAGGCACAGGACCTCTTTGGGAGAGTAGGCAAAAGGAGAACAGTATTTGTGCTCCTTTTTGTGAATTGTGAAAGAAGCATCTCTTTTGAAGCCTTGAAATCATCTCTCTCAGATGTGGACAAATGGGAAGAAAAGTTATGTAGGGAATTCTTGTAGATAGAATTCCATAGGAGTGGAAGAACTACAGTAATATCTGGCAAGGGGACGTGACGCTCTTCAAGAGGCCTGAAAATTAGGTTTGGGGGAATAAAAGGCAGAAGTTAGGAAGTAAGGAAATATAAGGATTCTGTGATCTTGGGATGACAGGATTATATGTGAGAGAAGAGAAGGTGAAGATTTACAAACAGCAGAGTGAGTGAGCCAGGTGGGTTGAGAGTTTAGAGAGTAAAAAGTACAGAATACTAGACAAGCATAAATGATGGTGGCTCCCTATGCAATTTTTGCTGCTAGATCTACCAGTTGTATCCTAAAAATCGATTGTTAAATATTTTCATTTCACTCTTTTATCTCCTTTTTTAAACAATTCAGATTTGAAACTTAATACTAGCTCTTTTTGTATAATGATGTACTCAGTGCTTTTAAAGAAGCTGTTTTCTCACAGAACTTGGAAGATAAACTATTTTATATTTATCATTTTCAAATGACTGGAATTACTTCTTTCTCTTACAGTATATAATGTCTTTTAAAATTAGGCATTTGATAAATCTAAGATCTTGTGTTTCTACATAAAAGACACATTTACATACTTGTTTCATGCTCATTGTGGAAAAATTTGAACAGTAGGGTAAAGTGCAAAAAGCAGGAAGAAAATCACAATTTTCTATTAATATTTTAGAATACTTATATTTCCCTTGAACTTTTTCCTTATGTACATGTAGTGAAGTTATGACAGTCCTATGGTATTCATAGTTTTATGTTTCTTTTATTATTATTTATTTAATTTATTTATTTATTTTTTTGCGGTACGCGGGCCTCTCACTGTTGTGGCCTCTCCTGTTGCGGAGCACAGGCTCTGGGCGCGCAGGCTCAGTGGCCATGGCTCACGAGCCCAGCCGCTCCGCGGCATGTGGGATCTTCCCAGACCAGGGCATGAACCCGTGTCCCCTGCATTGGCAGGCGGACTCTCAACCACTGCGCCACCAGGGAAGCCCTTCTTTTATTATTTTAGGAAGATTTTTGTAGAGTTAAAACATGAATTCAATTCAGTATTGTAAATCCATTTGATATTTTTAAACTTACAGTTTTACTAAATAAAAATGAGACTACGTTCCATCTATGTTTCTTCAGAGGTACTTCTCATTTTAGACTACACTTTAGACACATCTTTTTTTCCTTCCCATTCTCTTCTGCAGATGAGACCTGTCTTCCTAGCCCCACTTATTGATTCATTTTCATTTATTCTCATTCATTTTTTTAACAAAAATGTAACAGTTCTGTTGTGTTTTAGGCACTTGTGCTAGGTGCTGGAGGTATAGAAATGACAAGGTCTCTTCTTTAGATAAATTAACAGTCTAGTAAGCAAAGGTATAAATAGTTGTAGTTCAGTTTACTAAATCTCATCTTGTCTGTTCAGAAAGCTGTAGGGAAGCATAGAGAGCTAGATGACTTAATACCTGAGAACACTGAATAAACTTCAATGGCTAGAATGTAAGATTTCTTGGTAAGAATGAAGGAAGGGAAGAGTGATAAGATATAATGAATTAGCAAATAAGTTTTTGGGTTCTTAAATTCCAGGATTAGTAGTTTGGATTTGATCTTTTTAGGCCTTGAGAGGCCATCAAAGATTGTCTAAGACTTTCCTCTTTTAAAAACACTGGACATAAAGTTTCACAGAGGAATTTTACCAACCCTTTAAAAACATAACAATACAATTTAATCTGTTCCAGAGCTGAGAGGGAAAAGGTCTTTTTTTATGAAAAGAGTGTAACATTGGTACTTTTTAACACCCTGCCCGAAAAAGAAAAACTAACAAAAATTTTACATGAAAGTATTAAAGGCAGCAGAGTACAGGATGGGCTCTGGACTAAACTTTTGTGTTTAAATCCTAGCACCAGATTACTAGCTATTGTGACATGGGCAAGTCATTTAATCTCCATGCCTCAGTTTTCTCATGTATAAACTGGAGTTAATAGTACCAGACTCACAGGATTAAATGAGTTTATACTTGTAAAGCCACAGAACAGGGCTTGATACACTGAGATATATATATATTTACACACATATATATACACATATGTGTATATCAATAGAACACTTGATATATAAATTCAGAACTGCCTCATCTGTCAATATTAATCCCCAAATCCCAAGTTAAAATATTAGCAAGCATAGCTCAGTGGCCCATAAACATAAACTTTGACTAAGTGTGATTTAACCCAGGAATGCAAGAATGATTCGATTAGCATAATTCACCATGTTAATTGATCTGTAGGAAAAATATAATATTATCCTCATAGATATTTAAGGGGCATTTGATATAATTATACAGGTATTATTTTTTAAATTCTTATTAAAATAGGGATATATCTATAATTCCTTAGCATGATAAAATATATCTGTTATATCCCCCAAACCAGTATCTTGCTTAATGGAGAAACATTGGAAGCTTTCTAATTAAAACTGGGAAAAGGCAAGAATGTCCATTATCCTCATTGTTATTTGCCCTTGATCTGGAGGTACTATCTAATGCAATTGGGTAATAAAAAGGAATCAGAGGTATAAAACTTATAAGAAGAAGTAGAATTATCACTATTTTCATTATGATTGTATATATGCAAAACTCAAGAAAATCAACTTAAAAACTAATTAAAATTATAGGGTATCTGAGTACCATTGATAACTTTGATATGTACTACCCATTGGATGATATAATGGAAGAAAAATGCCCATTTTTATTAGCATGCACTCAAAACAGCAACATAAAATACCAAAGAATATACTTAAGAAATGTAGAACAAGAAATGTGGAAGATTTATACAGACAGAGTCTTAAACCCCAAGAATTACAAAAGAAGATTTGAACAAATAAATGCATTTGGAAAGGAAGACTGAATATATAAAGATGTCAGTTCTTCCTAAATTCATCTATTCATTTATTGTTCTAACACCCAGTAGGATGGAGAGAGGATCTGTTGAGACTCACCTAAACTTTCAGACTCATAAGACTACCGTGAGCTACACTTGGCATCAGAATCATGTAGAAGAATATGGGACAGGAAGCACAGCATGCCAGCAGACAACATAAGGTCTTCCTTTTATGCCAGAGTCGTTGTAGCGAGTCATGCTGCCACGCCACCATCAGGGTGTTAGCTATATCTTTAGTCTCTCAAGTCACAGCTCAAGTGCAAGGAAAAAGAGGTCCACATTTAGTGGTTGCAGATCTGTTCTGCCTTAGAAGTTTCATGCCTCCACAGGAGTCAGTATCTTTCATAAAATTCCAGACATGGTTTCCTGGGTCCCTGCAAGGGATATGTCTAATTACAGCAGACTCCACACTCAAAGAGTCTAAATATATAGGTTTCAACTAGATATTTATAATTTATCATTCCTTCTTCAGATGCCAATCGGTAATTTTTGCCAGAGACAATGTTGTCTAGTAACATCATTTACATGCTACCTTTATCAGGTTTCCAGGGTCCTGAGCTAGAACATGGACCAAAGATCAAATTCTCATAGACAAGGAAAGAGTTTTGTAACATTTTACCAACAAGATGTGATGTCAATAAAAACAACAAAAGAATATTTGGGGGGACCTTGACAAGATGCTACTAAAATTGATAATAAGAAAATAAGGAAGCAGGAAAACTAAGAAAATCCTTAAAAAAGAAAAAGAAAGGATCATAAACATTAAAGTGAGTGACATTTCAGAGGTATACTATTCAATAAATGGTGAAGTAAAAAAGGATAGTCATGTGGAGAAAAAACAAGAAAAACTAAAATGTTGATCTAAATTAATCAAAGACTAAAAATTTAAAAATAAAAGTGCTAGGAGTATAGTCATCTCTCAGTATCCACAGGGAATACTATGATAGGGGTTTCAGAACCCCCGCCCCAAAGATACCAAATTTCTAGGATGCTCAAGTTCATTATGTAAAATGGCAAAGGGCTTCCCTGGTGGCGCAGTGGTTAAGAATGCGCCTGCCAGTGCAGGGGACACAGGTTCGAGCCCTGATCTGGGAAGATCCCACATGCCGCGGAGCAACTAAGCCCATGCACCACAGCTATTGAGCCTGAGCTCTAGAGCCCATGAGCCACAGCTACTGAGCCCATGTGCCACAACTACCGAAGCCCACATGCCTAGAGCCTGTGCTCCACAACAAGAGAAGCCACTGCAATGAGAAGCCTGTGAACCACAACAAAGAGTAGCCCCCGCTTGTTTCAACTAGAGAAAGCCCACGCAGCAGTGAAGACCCGACACAGCCAAAAATAAACAAACAAAATAAAGTTCCTGTTTAAAAAAAAATGGAATAGTATTTGCATATAACCTACACACATCCTCCCATTATACTTTATTTTTTATTTGAAGTATAATTGATTTACAATATTCAAGTGTACAGTATACTGATTTGATATTTTTATACATTACAAAATGATCACCACAATAAGTCTGATTACCATCTGTCACCATAGAAAGTTATTACAATATTATTGGCTATATTCCCTATGCTGTACGTTACATCCACATGACTTATGTACTTTATAACTGGAAGTTTGTACCTTTTAATCTCCCTCACCTATTTAACTCATCCCCCTACCCCCCTTCTCTTTGGCAACCACCAGTTCTTTGTATCTATTAATCTGTTTCTGTTTTGTTATGTTTGTTTGTTTGTTTAGATTCCACATATAAGTGAAATCATGCATTACTTGTCTTTCTGTGTTTGACGTATTTCACGTAGCATAATCGAGGTCCATCCATGTTGTTGCTAATGACAGGATTTCATTCTTTTTTTATGATTAATATTCCATTATGTGTGTATGTATGTGTGTATACACATACATGCATACATATAATATACTTCATCTTCTTTATCCAGTCATCTATCATTGGATACTTAAGTTGCTTTCATATGTGGGCTATTGTAGATAATGCTGCAGTGAACATAGGGGTGTATATATCTTTTCAAATTAGTGTTTTTGTTTTATCTGGATAAATATCCAGGAGTGGAATTGTTAGATCATATGATAGTTCTATTTTTAATTTTTTGAGGATCCTTCATACAATCTTTCATGTACCAATTCACATTCCCACCAACAGTGCACAGGAGTTCCCTTTTCTCCACATCCTCACCAACACTTACCTGCTGTCTTTTTGATAATAGCCATTCTGACAGGTGTGAGTTGATATCTCATTGTGGTTTTGATTTGCATTTCCTTGATGATAGTGATGTTGAACATCTTTTCATGTGTCTGTTGGCCATCTGTATGTTGTCTTTGGAAAAATGTCTATTGAGGTGCTCTGCTCATTTTTTAATTAGGTTGTTTGTCATTTTGAAGTTGAGTTGTATGAGTTCTTTGTATATTTTTGGATATTAACCCCTTGTTAGATATATCATTTGCAAATATATTTTCCTGTTCAGTAGGCTGCCTTTTCATTTTGTTGATAACTTCCTTCACTGTGCAGAAGCTTTTTAGTTTGATGTAGTCCCATTTGTTTATTTTTGCTTTTTTTTCACTTGACTAAGGAGACATATCCAAAAAAATATTGCTAACACCAATGTCAAAGAGCATACTGCCTGTGTTTTCTTCTAGGAGTTTTATGGTTTCAGGTCTTACATTTAAGTCTTTAATGCATTTTGTGTTTATTTTTGTATATGGTATGAGAAAGTAATCCAGTTTGATTCTTTTGCATGTAGCTGTTCAGTTGTCCCAACACCATTTGTTGAAGAAGCTGTCTTTTCCCCTTGTATATTCTTGCCTCCTTTGTTGTAGATTAATTAACCATATAAGCGTGGGTTTATTTCTGGACACTCGGGTTTCTGTTCCAGTGATCTATGTGTCTGTTTTTGTTCCAGTACCATACTGTTTTGATTACTGTAGCTTTTCAGTATATTTTGAAATCAGGGCATGTGATACCTCTAGTTTTGTTGTTCTTTCTCAAGATTGGTTTGGCTATTTGGAGTCTTCTGTGTTTCCATACACATTTTGGAATTATTTGTTCTAGTTCTGTGAAAAATGCCATTGGTGTTTTGATAGGGATTACATTTAATCTGTAGATTGCCTTGGGTAGTATTTGTGATTTTAACAGTATTAATTCTTCCAATCCATGAACATGGTATATCTTTCTATTTGTTTGTATCATCTTCAGTTTCTTTCATTGGTGTCTTTTAGTTTTCCAAGTACAGGTCTTTTATCTCCTTGGTTAGATTTATTCCTAGGTATTTTCTTCTTTTTGATGCAGTTGTAAATAGAATTGTTTTCTTAATTCCTCTTTCTGATAGTTCATTTTTAGTGTATAGAAACACATCAGATTTCTGTATATTAATTTTGTATCCTGAAACTTTAGTCAATTAATTTATTCTCATATTTTTTCAGTGGTATCTTTAGGATTTTTTTATATGTATGGTATCATGTCATCTGCAAACAGTGACAGTTTTACTTCCTCCTTTGCAATTTGTATTCCTTTTATTTTTCTTGTCTGATTACTGTGGCTACGACTTCAATACTATGTTAAATAAAAGTGATGAGAGTGGGCATCTTTGTTTCTGATCTTAGAGGAAATGCTTTCAGCTTTTCACCATTGAGTGTGATGTTAGGTTTGTCATATATGGCATTTATTATGTTGAGGTTTGTTCTCTATACCCACTTTGTTGAGAGTTTTTATCATAAATGGATATTGAATTTTGTCAAAGTTTTTTCTGCATCTGTTGAGATGATCATAATTTTTATTCTTCAGTTTGTTAATGTGGTGTATCACATTGATTGATTTGTGGGTGTTGAACCATCCTGCATCCCTGGGATAAATCCTACTTGATCATGGTATGATCCTTATAATGTATTGTTGAATTTGGTTTGCTAGTGTTTTGTTAAGGACTTTTATGTCTGTGTTCATCAGTGACATTGGCCTGTAATTATCTTTTTTTTGTGGTGTCTTTGGTTTTGACATCAGGGTGATGCTGACCTCATAGAAAGAGTTCAGAAGCATTTCTTCCTCTTCAGTTTTTGGGAATAGTTTGAGAAGGATAGGTGTCCTGCATACTTTAAATCATCCCTAGATTACTTACCATGCCTAATTCAATGTAAATGTAAATAGTTGTTATGTAATGCTATGTAAATAGTTGTTAGTGCATGGTGGCAAATTCAAGTTTTGTTTTTTGGAATTTTAGGGAAATTTTTTTCAAATATTTTCATTCTGCAGTTGGTTGAATCCAAGAATGCAGAACCTGCAGATACAGAGGGATGTCTTACAGCTCAGGCAACCTAGCTTTGCAGAGCTGTTTACTGCCCTGTATCCTGCAGGCACAAAAGCATTCCACCTCTTCAACTTCACATTGCCAAAACATCCAAGAAGAAGTTTAATTCAGCTGAAAGGGCAGTTATGGAAGAGCCCAAGAGGCGATGAAGAAGGTTACCAGATACACCTTTCCTACAAAAGTTGAAACCAATATGTAACAGGAGGCAGAAAAGGATAAATCTTTAGGGAAAAAAATAGGAACAAAAGGGGAAAGGGGAGCAAAAGGAAAACAGACTGAAGTAGCTAATAAAGAAACTAAAAACACCTTAAGATAACAGAGAAACTGAAGCCAAGTGTGATTACATTAATATAATTTATCAAGTCAGTGGGCCCTGTATTGTACTTCTTGTACAATCCAGTAGAATTTTTTTAATCAATTTTTTAAATGTGACTTTTTTAGATCTCTAAAAACATGTGTTTTGGTTTTTCTTTTTCTCCTAGTATATATATTGAGATTATATACATTGAGATATAGTTGATATATAATATTGTGTAAATTTAAGGTGTACAATGTGATGATTTTATATATGTATATATATTTATATATATATCATTATATCATATATCATATATCATTATATCATATATCATTATATATATATAATGAAATGATTACCACAGTAAGGTTACTTAACACATCCATTACTTCATATAGTTACTTATTTCTTTTTTTTTTTTTTGGTGGTAACAACATTTAAGATCTACTCTCTTAGCAACTTTTAAGCATATAATACAGTATTGTTAACTGCAGTCAGTATGCTGTACATTACATCCCCAGAATTTATTCATCTTGTAACTGGAAATTTATACCCTTTGACCACTATCACCCATTTCCCCCACACCCCAGCCCCTGGCAACCACCGATCTACTCTCTGTTTCTATGAGTTCAGTTACAAATATGTTTTTTAAGAAGAAGGGAATTCCACCTTCTCCCATTTTGAAAGGGTGAAATCAGTGCTAGTTTATTTTTCTTTACAAACTGAAAATAGTTAACTCTCCAAAAGCATAGTAATGTCTTAAATTGCTTCTTGATCTTGGCTCTCTGTCGTAACTGTGTTATCTGTGATGTCTTTGGTAGTGGTAATCCAGCTTTTCCTAGTAACTTTGTTAATGAGAGGTTGGAAATTTGAATATTGTGTATATTAAATCGTGGATAAGTGGGACTTTAGACCTAACACTCATCAACATTTGAAAATAATTGTAGTTGAAATCTTGATTTTCGGAATAATTTGTCTCTAGAGTTTAAGCTGGAACGTCACTGGCATAACTGTTCAGAAAAGGATTACAATATGGCTTTATAGGTTTTTCAGTACTTATATTAACAATTGGGTACACATTGTTCATGAACTATGTGATCAATCAAAACCAATAAAATCCCTATTATGTTAGAAAAATATACTGTGATCTTGGAGTAGAGGAGGTATTTCTATTATATAAAACCATTAAAAGAAATGTTCATAGGTTCATTGGCATAGTTATCAAGTATTAATGCATGACAGAAATGACCATAAGCAAGGCAAAAGGGAAATGATATACAGTAAGAAAATATTTACAACTCATATCACAAAGTCTGATTTGCCCTAGTTAATGAGGAGAAGCCCCTACAAATAAATAGGAGAAAGACCTAGTGGAAAATGATCAAAGGATACTACAAACCACTTCTCAAAGTGTTAACTGCTAACTCTTTCCAGGGAGTCCACAAGGTCAAATATTTTTTTCATAATGTGAAGAAAATATTTGCCTTTTTTACTCTGTTGACTTTTGCAGTGATGGTAGAAAAACAATTATGGATAAAACCACTGAAAGAGAATATATAGTGAATGTTGCTATAAAAAAAGAAATCCCATTTAAAAAAACTAAATTATGCTTACTATGGAAAAGTATGGAGAATAAAGGATATTATTCCACTCAGGAAATACCTTTATATATTTGCAGATTTTAAAAGAACCTATGGTATACCAGTTTATGTCCAGTTTTTAACACAGTATTAGCATTTTCCCATGTTTCTAAAAGCTCTATGTAATTAACTTTAAAATTTACTTTCTCTGACCTTGTAAGAGAACTCTGGGCTGTAGGGGTTCCAGCTTTTCCTTAATCTTTATTTAATGCTATCTTAAGAGAGATCACACCTGTGGAGTTTGATTTTCTTCAGCTCTGTTAAGTAATTCTTAGCTAACCCGTAGTGAAGTACTTTAGGCGGCCAGGTGATGGTATGAATGCCGAACAAAGGCAGCTCTTTTATTGAATACTGGGAAGTGAATACTAGGAGTAAGCTCAGATTTTTCCAGCTCCCTGAGGCTTTTATATCACATTAAGTTTTAGTTGTTCATTTGGCTTCATTAAAATAGTCACAGTGATATGTAATGAGAAGCTGTCTTGGAATTTATAATGTAATTCTGACCAGTCATAATGGACTTTAACACTGTTGATACCAACTCCAAACCCTGTTCTCTGCGTCCATTCCACAATGCTATCTTTTCCGTAGTTATCCTCTATTAAATTTGCAGACTGACCTTTTGTTTTGAGGGCCTTTTTCTTAGCATATTCTTTACTTCTTGCTCTCAGAACTAAAAGTGGAATAGCAGTCTTTTCATCCTCCTACTATTCATCCTGTTGCATGTTTTAGAGGGCGTGAGCTTGGAAGAGTCAGTCTGAATGCCCTTAGAACTACCTTCTACTTTCACCTTACCATTTGGGCTAGCTCAGCAGTTTCTGTTTCTGAGACGGCATGTCTTCCTTTCTTCTTCCCAAAATCAACTCAGAAATCTGTCAGTTTATTGTCCCATTCTATTCAAAAGATAGTAGTATATTTGCATAAATAGTTAACTTTGAAGAGGAGCTCTTACTTGTTGAGAAATACAACACATTAAAAAAAAAAGCACAGAAACATACATCTGCATCTTAATGAATTATGAAGTAAACATCCACATAGCAACCTCAGGTCAAGAAATAGAACATTGCCAGCACCCCCAGAAGCTCTTCTCTTTCTCTTTCCAATCGCAATCCTTTCTCTCCCCCAAAGGTAAGCAATAACTTGAGTTACTCTGTTTTCTTTGTTGTTTTCCCACTAAAGTATGTATCCCTGAGCACTATAGTTTTGTTTGGTCTGTTTTTGAGTTTTATATAAATGGAATCATATAATAGGTATTATTTTATATCTGACTTATTTCATCAACCTTATGTGTGTAAGACTTATCCATATTATTGTGTTTCATTGTAGCTCATATATGTTACTGTATAGTATTCCAGTCTATATGTATACCACAGTTTATCCATTCTAGTATTGCTGGACATTTGGCTTGTGTTTGGGGGAATTATGAATAATGTTGCTATGAACATTCTGTTACATGTAGTTTGGATGGACACATGGATGTATTTTTGTGGGGGTTATGTAGGAGTGGAATTACTGAGTCACAGGATATATATCTTCAACCTGAGTACATAATGCCAAACTTTTTTTCCAAAATGGTTGTACTTTACTAGCAGTGTATGAGAGTTCCCAATTGCTCCACTTCCTCCCCAGCACTTATATTGCCAGATTCCTTAATTTTAACCATTTTAGTGGATGTATCATTGGGGCCTTATTTTAAATTTCTGTGTTGTGACTCTAATGTGCTTAAGCACCTTTTCGTAAGTATGTTGGCAGTTTGGATATGCTCTTTTGTGAAGGACCTGTTCAGAACTCTTGCCCAGTTTTCTAATTGGGTTGTCTGTCTTTCTCTGATCTGTAGGAGTTCTTTATGAATTCTGGATACATACCCTTTATTGGTTACTTCTGTTGAAGCTTTCTTCTTCCACTCTTAAAGGTGTCTTTTGATGAACAGGATGTTCTTAATTGTAATGTAGGCTACCTTACCAGTCGTTTCCTTTAGACTAGTACTTTTAGGGTCATGTTTAAGAAGTTTTTTACTACCTGAAGTTATAAAGATAATCTTTATTATCTTCTAAAAACTTTATTGTTTTGCCTTTCATATTTAGATATATAATCCATCTGGAAAAAATTTTTGTATGTGGTATAGTGTAGGGAGTGGTCTTTATGTTTCCACATGGGTATCCAGTTTTTCCAGCACTGTTTATTTAAAAAAGCATCCTTTCCATACTGCTCTGAAGTTCCCCTTTTGTGATCAATCAAGAGTCTATATATGTGTGGCTCTCTTTCTAGGCTCTCTGTTTTGACTTTGTACCAACACCACTACTTTAATTACTATAGCTTTCTAAAAATATCTGCTAGAACAAGTCATCCTACCTCCTTCTTCAATAGCGTTTTGACTCTTCTTGGCTCTGTATACAGTATTGCCATATACATTATAGAATCAGCTTCACAAAAATTGTCTTGGGATTTTTATTGAGATTGCATTGAATTTAGAGATCACTTCAGGGAGAATTGATATTTTTACAATATTGAGTGTTCCCATCCGTGAACATGATATATCTCTCCATTCATGTAGATCATTAGTTCCTCTCAAAATTGTTTTATAGTTTTGTATATAGATATCTTACACATCTTTTGAATTATTTGAATTGTTACTAGGATTTTAATAATTTTAATTCAATTATAAATGTTATTTTAAATTTTTTGTATTCTCTTTTAGTTTTGTATTCTCTTTTAGTTTTCTCTTTTTTGCTTGTTAAATAAAAATACAATTGATTTTGGTATTTTTCCACTTATTCTAACAATTTTTCTGTGCATTCCTTTGGATTTCCTACCTCTACAGTCATATTGTTCATGAATAATGATAGTTTCATTTGTTCTTTCATAATCCTTCTGCCTTTTATTTCTTTTTCTTACGCTAGCTAGAACCTTCAATGCTATGTTGAAAGGAAGTGGTGATAGGGATCATTCTTGGCATGTTCCCAGTCTCAAAGGGAAAGCTTTCAGCCTTTTACCACTAAGTATGATGTTTGCTATAGAATTTTTATAGATGCTTGATGATATTAAATATGTTCCCTTCTATTCCTGGTTTTCTAAGAGTTGTAATTGTGATTTAATATTGAATTTTATGAAATTCCTTTACTGCGTGTATTGAGGTGTGCATGAGACTTTTTAATTTTATTGTTATGACATTTTACAATGAGTGAATTTCTGAATGTTAAATCATTATACTAGTGCAATAAATCCAACTTAGTCATGATGTAATATTCTCCTTATATATTGCTTGATTTGATTTACAGTATGTTGTTTAGAATTTTACACCCCTGTTTATGACTAAAATTGTCCTATAATAGACTTTCCTTTTAATGTCCTTATGTTTTGGTATCAAGCTTATGCTGGCCTCTAAGAATGAGTTGGAGAGTAGCCCTTATTTTTAATTCTGTGGAAGAATTTGTGTGTTATTTCTTCTTGTTTACTAGTGAAATCATGTAGGCTTCCACTTTTCTCTCTGTAAAGGTTTTATTTATAGATTCAATTTATAAGATTAATCACATTTGTAAATTTTTGACAGTATTACTTGGATTTTTGTAGAAATTTCTCCACTTTGTATAAAATTTCAGATTTATTGACATAAAGTTGTTCATAGTAGCCTCTTATCCTTTTCATGTCTACTAGATTTTTAGTGATGTCCCGTTTTCATTCCCGCCTTTGGTTATTTGTAAATTCTTTTTCTCTTACCAATTTTGCCAGAGTTTAAAATCTTTTATTAGTCTTTTCAAAGAGTTACATTTTGGCTCTGGTCCTCTTTTTTCTAATGTTTATTTACTGTTTATTTTCTTTTTTCTCCTTGAGTTTATTTTGTTGTTCTCTATCTAGTTTCCTGAAATAGATACTTACCTCTTTAATTTTTAACTTTTCTTTTTTTCTAATATATGCATATAAGGCTATAACTTTAATATAGGCAGAGTTAAACCGTATCCCATAGATTTTGATATTACTGTTCAAAGAATTTTAAAATTTTCATTGTGATTTCTTCTTTGGCTGGGCTATGGGTGTTTTAGAAGTCTTATTTTTTTTTTATTCAAGTATATTTGATTTACAATGTTGTGTTAATTTCTGCTGTACAGTAGAGTGACTCATTTATACATATATATACATTCTTTTCATATTCTTTTCCATTATGGTTTATACAGGATATTGAATATAGTTCCCTGTGCTATACAGTAGGACCTTGTTGTTTATCCATTCTATATATAATATTGATAGTTTGCATCTGCTAATCCAAAACTCCCAATCCATCTCTCCCTTACCTCCTTCCACCTTGGCAACCACAAGTCTGTTCTCTATGTCTGTGAGTCTTTTTCTGTTTCGTAGATAAGTTCATTTGTGTCATATTTTAGATTCCACATATAAGTGATATCATATGGTATTTGTCTTTCTCTTTCTGACTTACTTCACTTAGTATGATAATCTCTAGGTCCATCCATGTTGCTGCAAATGGCATTATTTCATATATATACCATATCTTCTTTATTCATAGAAGTCTATTTCTTAAATTCTGCATACATAGGGATTTTTAGTTTTCTCTTTGTAACTGCACTGTCAGAAAACTTACTTTAAATTAATTTAAAGGTCAGATAAACGATTTGAACCCTTGGAAATGTATTGTCTTGCTGTATGTGCTTTAAAGTAATGAATATTCTGTAGTTAGATCGTGAATTCTATGTATGTCTGTTATATCACTTATGTTTATTAAGTTGTTCAGTTCTATGAATTTACTGATTGGTGTGTACACACTTGTTTTCTCTGTGCTGACATGGTAAGTCTTTTACGCCAACCTTTTTACTTTCAGCCTTTCTGAATTCTGAATGTTTTATATGCATGCTTTGTAAACTTAATATAGTTGGGTTTTCTTTTTTTAATACAGTCTGATAATCTTCAGATTTTAACTAGAGCATTTAATCTACTTAATTTAATGTAATCACTGATATATTTGGATTTAAATCTACTATTTTATTTTGTGCTTTTAATTTTTCTTACCTGACATATGTTTCTTTTCTTTCTTTCCTTTTTTGGTTCATTCTTGCCTTTTTCTTTTGGCTACTTTCTATTATTCCATTTTTTTCCTTCGTTAGTTTTGAAGTTTTATACTTTTTTACTCTTCTTTTAGTAGTCAACCTAAAGATTACAACATAAATTTGTGGTTTATCACAGTCTGTTAATTGGTACTTTTATTTTTTTCCCAGATAATGCAAGGTCTTTAATATGCTTTAGCTATTATATGATGTAGTTGATGTTGTTGTTATGTTTTTAATTCCCAGTGTATTTTAAATTCAACACATTATTCTTATGTTTTATGCAAATTATTTTAGACTTACATATTTACCGTTTTCAGTACTCTTCATTTCTTCCTCCCTGACTTTTCTTCTTGGGTCATTTTCTGTCTGCCCTTCCTTTAGTGCAGATCAGCTGGTGACAGATTTCCTGTCTTAGTATGTCTGAAAATGTCTTTATTTCAACTTCATTCTTGAAGTTTGTTTTTGTGATGTATAGAATTCTAGATTGGCAGTTACTTTTTCCTTTCCTCTTTTGAAAATACCATTTATTGTTTTCTGACTTACATTGTTTCTGTTGAAAAGTAAGCTTTGAATCAAACAGTTGCTTCTTTGTGGCAGGTACTTTTTTTTTTTTTTTGACTGCTTTTACGATTTTCTCTTGCCTTTAATTTTTAGCAGCTGTCTCTAGGTATGGACTTCTTTTTATTTATCTTTCCTAGAGGTCAAAGGCTTTCTTTAGTCAGTAGGTTGATATCTTTAATTAGTTTTGAAAAATGTTCTGCCATTATCTTTTTGTTATTTCTTCTACAGGATCTCTCTTCTCTCCTGGTAATCTTTTTGTATATGGTAGATCTTTTTATTGTGTTCTTCTATCAACTTTTCTCAATTTTTCTAGAAAATTTTTTGTTTTGTTTTGTTTTCTCTGCTTGATTCTTTGTATTTTCTTCTGACCTAACTTCTGGTCCACTAATTCAACTATGTCTTTCTATCTCTTTCCTTCAGCATGGCTATTTTAAGTCTGTTCTGAGAGCAACAATATCTGGTGTCATTGAAGGTTTCTGTTGTTTTTATTGGTTTTCATTTACATTGTCTTGTCTCCTTTTGTGCTTGGTTGCCTTTTGTTGTGTGTGAGACATAGTATTTTTAAAAATTATTTGTAAAAATATTTTGAAACCTGAGATGATGTTACTTTCCTCCAGATAGTGTTTTCATTTCTTCTGCCAGGTCCTAGGGTACTAGCAAACTGGGGTTACTTTAATCCAGTTTTAGGGATTACAATTTTCTGAACCATTCAAAAGACTTGAAGCTAGGCTTCAGTATCTGCAAGGACCATAATAATT
Source organism: Pseudorca crassidens (assembly GCF_039906515.1). Classification (NCBI taxonomy): domain Eukaryota; kingdom Metazoa; phylum Chordata; class Mammalia; order Artiodactyla; family Delphinidae; genus Pseudorca; species Pseudorca crassidens. The sequence continues at coordinate 119,467,087 of NC_090296.1, read as the reverse complement.
TCAACTTACACTTATATCTAGGATGCAAACCTTAGGGGTCCCAGTATCAGGCATGGATGGGAATGGAGCCCACTGCAGCCCACACCCTTGCCTGGGTCTGGACTATTATTCTTTACCCCAGAGGTTGGCAAACTTTTTCTGTAAAGGACCAGAGAGTAAATACTTGAGGCGTTGTGGACCATACAATCTCTTGCAACCATCAGTGCTACCATTATTCTGCAGAAGAGCCATAGACAGTGCGTGAATTAATGAGCATGAAGGCATTTCAGTAAAGCTTTATTTACAAAATCAGGCACAAGGACAGATTTGGCCCAGGGGCCATAATTTGCTGACTCCTGCTGTAGTCTGTCAAAACTCTGCTCAGACTCTCATCCACCTCTTCTTAAATTTAAATTAGCCCTGAATGCTGGGCTAGCCTCATCTTGGTCTACCTTGTTAGTTCTCTGGTGCCTTCAAGAATATGTTGGGTTTTTTATGTTTGGTCCAGTTGTTCTCAGCAGGAGGTTTAATTTTAAATACCTAGTCTGCCATTATCAGAAGTGAAAGTTCTGTGCAAGGTAACCAGTTAAAACAATGAGATTTTTTTCCCCCTCTGATCTCAAGAAAGAAGTTTCTTGAGTTGTTCTTAGAGAATATCTCTCACTAACACCCTGTAATATATAAATGACTTTTTTAAAAAAATAAAACTGAGTTTTAAGACCTGTTTCTGTAGTCTTCCTAGAGAGACTGTGTATTCCAAGGTTAAAGTTATAGAGCAGTGTTGTCCATCAGAACTTTCTTTGTTGATGGAAATGTTCTAAATCTGCACTGTTCAATATGGTAGTCACTAGCCACCTGTGGCTGTTGAGCTTTTGAAATCTGGCTAGTGTGAACGCAGAACTAAATTTTTACTTCTGTTTAATTTTTAAAAAAATTTTATTGGAGTATAGTTGATTTACAATACTGTGTTAGTTTCAGGTGTACAGCAAAGTGAATCAGTTATACATATATCCACTTTTTTAGATTCTTTTCCCATGCAGGCCATTACGGAGTATTGAGTAGAGTTCCCTGTGCTATACAGGAGGTCCTTATTAGTTACCTATTTTACATATAGTAGTGTCAATCCTAATCTCCCAATTTATCCCTCCCCCCGTTAGCCCCCATTTTATTTTAATTAATTAATTTAAATAGCCATGTGTGGATATTTAGTTTGGAGGGGATGCAGCTTAGATTAAAAGAAGAATCTTGTCTCAGTACACAGTGTGTTCTTACACTCCCACCCACCAACGTACCCATTTTCCAGTGCTCTTGCAAGAAAAGGCGTAACCTAAATGTGTTCGATGGATGGTATCTCACTAAATATCTTAGGTCTCACAGAATGTTTCTGCTTATTCCTACCATTCACCAGGTGTGATGGAAGTAGTACACTTGTTATCCTAACTGGGCCAAGTAAAACTGATCAGTCACTCAATTTACCTTTTAACATATATTTTTCTTTGCAGGGGAAGGGGCGTCTTCGTCGAGGAAACTATCCATGCCCGTCGTCTCCTGTTGTAGTTCGGTTGCCCTCCATGTCTGATGTCCCAGAAGAGACCTTGACTAGTGAGGCAGCGCTGGAGGCTGACATCACAGAACAGCAGCAAGCAGCTATGCAGCAGGAGGAGAGAGTCCTGACTGAGCAGATTGAGAACCTGCAGAAAGAAAAGTGAGTTTCCAGGGGGAAAGGGAGCGACTAGTTATCTGTTTTCATTTCCTTCCTTCTGTCCTTTTCTTATTCTTCCTTATTGTGAGTCAAGCACTAGGTTAGGGATATAGGGGATGTGGAGATGACAAAGACATGTTGCCTGTACTCAGGTAGCAATGTGAAAGTTGTCACCTCAAGGAAGGTTGCTCTGTGAGCTGGGAGACCAAACTGTAGCTGCTACAGTGATGATTCTGGAGATGTTGACTGGGACAGGGTGTGTCAGTCTTAGCCAAGATCCCTAACAGGTCACCAGCCTTGGTGAACAGATTTGTCTTAAAAAGAAGGAATAAGGATTCCCAGGCTAAGATTATTCAGCACTCCATAAAGGAAGGTTATTATCTGAAGATCAACATAGCCATGGGGCCAGCACCTGGCTGGTCAGGGTAAGGCAGCAACTCTAGTGGGTGCTGGGATACTAGGTAGGTAAATTGGTTGCAATTTAGGCAACACATAAGCCGCTCTGTGACCTCTACCATCACTGGAGCAGGAGTGGGTATCCCTACATCTTCGGGATAATGTGAACATCCCATGGTTCTCCCTGAAGGTACTGTGCAGTGGTTTTGGTTGACAATGATGACTCTTACGTTTTAAGGGGATTTTTGTTCCTGATTTCCCAGGATCCCAGAATCCTAGGTCTGAGAGCTTGATTCATGAGAGGTTATGAGTCTGTTAAAGTACTTTTTTGCCTGTCAGGATTGAATCTAGAATTTGGGCAAGCTAGAAAAGGCAGCTAGGGCTCAGGTGTGCTGAACATGGTAAGGCAAAAGTGGTCTACTTTGACCAGGGGCTAGCTATTTGATATAAAAATGATCTGAAGAGAGGACCTAATTCAGTTTTGATGAAAATGGTATTGGAAGTATTGAAGGGTGAATAGGAATTTTCTAGGAAGGTGAAAAGTCTTTCCAGAGAAAGGAAAACGTATGAGCCTAGTCTTAGAGGTATGAATGCTCACTGCTTATGACAGTTGTAAATGCAGTAATGAGTTGCTGGTGAGACTGTCCTTGAAAAGATTGTCCATGAATCTCAAGCTAGATGTTGGAGGTATTAAAGGATGAATAATTTAAAGCTAGGTAGAGTGGAAGGGAAGCTACAAGGGCTCTGAAAGGGAGGAGACTCGATGAAAAACAGAGTTGCAGTTGGAAGGATAAGTAGATTGTGGACAGAGTGGAGGACTGGATTGACAAACTCTAGGATCTGCCCATTGGAGAAAATTGCCTATATAAAGTGGAGGAGAGGTTGTTAGGAGTTGCAGACGTAAAGGAACTTTGGTTTTAGAGTATTAATGTGAGCTTTCACAAAGATGTGGATTGAAATAGATCAAGGTGGTGTCAGGCAGTAGTGAGAAAGCGAGATTAGGAGCCACGTACCAAAGACGTCAGGGAATGAGGGGGCATGACTGAGAGGTAGGTGGGTGACTGATGAGGAGGAGTAGAGAATACTCTTACGTGGAGATGGCAAGGGCTTCAAAGGACAGAAAAGGTCAGTCAGTGTTTTACTTCATCTAGGAGACCTAGAGGTCTCTCCTTGGTCAAGGTAGAGGATATAGTCTGTAACCAGCGAATAAAATTTTGTAGAAAATAGTTTAAGCGCTGGAAGGAATCCTAGAGACTATCTAGTTTAATCTCTTTGTTTTGTGTATGAGAAAGTTGAGGTCCAGAGAGAGGAAAAGTACTTTCCTGATATATTATGAATGAGTTTAGAGTGAGTTTAGAATCATCTCCTGATTACCAGCCCAGAGTTCATTTTACCAGAAGGTCTCGTAGCTTCAGCATCTTTCTCTACCTCATGCTTAGCCCTGTTATAGGTCCCAGCCTTTGCTGTCTTTAGCCTTCACTGTGACTGTGCTTTCAGGTCCTTATCACCACCCTGGAAAGGAACAGTAAGAAATGTGACTATTTTTGCTACCTCAATTCCTGATTTTCACGGAAGGTCTTTTTTCCTGTTGTCTTCCTTCCGTTTCTTATCAAATGATATTGCGTTTCTTGATTGTATCTTACAGGGAAGAGCTAACTTTTGAGATGCTTGTACTGGAACCCCGTGCCTCTGATGATGAAACCCTTGAGTCTGAGGCCTCCATAGGGACTGCTGATAGCTCTGAAAATTTGAATATCGAGTCTGAAGGTGCCATCGCTGAGAAATCAGGTAAATGAACATGTTAGACCAAAGACTCCAGATTTGTTTTGCAAAGAAGGAATAAGGATTCCCAAGTGAAGACAAAGGCCCTTTCAAGAAGGCCTTGAGTTTACATGAAAAAGTGACAAAGTCCTAAAGAGTTGAAATATACCAATTTTGTGAAGCTTCTATACAAATTGTTCATCAAGCCTTCAATGTAAGGCGTTACTTTTGCAGTTTGATGTTTTCTCTATATTTACCACAGAGAAAAGGCAACAGTCACAGTTTCTGTGTCTTACTGACCCACGATCCATTTTCTAAGGGTGGGTAGCAGGAGCTGAGCCCTGCTGTGAGATGGGACTGTACCAAACAAGGTCTTTAACTGCCTAGTGTGTTTCAGCGAGATGTAGAATTGACTACATATCCTGGCAGTTTTTTAAATGATAGGGACGGTTGTAGGCCTCTTCTGATGCCATAGTCCAACTCCAGACTTCCTTGGGGTTGATTCTGAAACGATATGGGTGGTGTAGAAATGGGTGGTGAGCTCTTCTCGAGTCGTGTCTGTGCACAAAGTAGGTCGACCTGGACCCTCCAGATCTTAGCCCACCCACTTTCACATGTGGACAGTGACACCTCTTCATCACACGACGATTTGTTTCAGAGGGAACTGCCATTTACAGCTTCGGTCTCTTTCTTACATTAGAGAGAAGCTTAGCCCTTATCTCCCTGAAGGCAGCTGGCAAGTCTGAACCTTCAGGCAAGTTGCGGAAGCAGCTAAAAAAGCAGCAAGACTCACTGGATTCAGTGGACTCTTCAGTCTCTTCTTTATGTTCGTCTAGCACTGCATCTTCTCATGGGACCAGAAGACGATTTCAAATTTATTCCAAATCTCCATTCTACCGAGCTTCCTCAGCTGGCGAGGCCCTGGGAATGGAAGGGCCATTGGGCCAGACCAAGTCCCTAGAAGACAAGCCTCAATTCATCAGCAGAGGAACCTTCAACCCTGAAAAGGGCAAACAAAAATTAAAGAATGTGAAAAACTCACCTCAGAAAACCAAAGAGACCCCAGAGGGGACAGTTGTGTCTGGCCGCAGGAAAACTGTGGACCCAGACTGCAGCTCTACCCAACAGCTAGCTCTCTTTGGAAATAATGAGTTTATGGTCTGAACTGGCAGATGTGTTGTCCCTTCATGGCTACATCTCATCTTTGGGGCCTCATCACCTGGTCCACAATATTCATCCTAATTGTGGTCCTGCCTCTCGCCCAAGCATACAACCAAGACCTTGTGTGCTGAATTCCTGGTCCTCCTGCCGAAGCGGAAAGGCCTCTTTGAAGCCTGCTAGGGATGGTGCCAGTTGTGCCTTGGCTGCTGTATTTGACTAGAGATTTGACTAAACAAAGCAACCAGGGCCTGGGGATTTGGGTCAGTTGTGGAGGTCTTTGTAGTTGCCTCTCCTCCCTCCTCTTTGCCCTTCCCAGAGGTGAGTGTGGAACTGGGGGGACATTGTGGGCTGGAGGGACCCACTGATTTCTGACATTTGAAGAAAACATATAAATCTTTCTTAACCATGAAAGTGAAATCCTTTGGGTTTATTTTGGGATAGTTAGGAGCTGGGGTAGAATATAATTTTTTTCCAAGGATTTATAAACAAAAAGCCTAAGCCCTCTATTTTAAGATTTTTGAAAAACACTCCATGTTATATTCTGGGGAAAGTGAAAAAGCAGTTGTCTCCATTAAGCCATCAGAGCATGTCTCAGACATCTGTGGTTACACAGTGAAGAGGAGAATACATGTTTTGCTTTTGGTGATGTTTGATGTCATAATAATCAATGCTGGTTTAACTCCTGGTTAGTTCCTGCCAAATATATTGCATGGCCTGAAATTTCAGTAGCTATACTGTTCTTATAGCCCCTGATTCTAGGATCAGGTTCCTCTAATATTTTTTAAATGTCCCAGAGACCTGGTGAACCCTAAACGTGAGGGTTTCATGCTAATCCATCCAGGCTTTTCTCTTTGTGTAGATTAAACTGAAGATGGTTTATGAACCTATTTATCTGCTGGTGGATTTCCACCACGAGCTCAGACAAATAATGTGACCATTTAATCACTTCTCCCCAAACATTCACACACAGCACTGCATGAATAAGTGTTACAGAAAGCTGCCAAAAAAAAAAAGAGAAAAGTTTTTAATATGACCCATCTAACTTTTATCTTCTTTTCCTCAGACCATCAGTATTAAATAGAAGAAAAAAAAAATCAAGGACTACTTGAAGCTATTTTTGTTAATATTCTGGTTACTGAAGTTTACTGTAAATATATATATGTATAGTATGCATATTTCTTTTTAACCTTATGCTACCTTGCTCCCCATGGAATTTCTTCCCACAGATTAGGGGCCATTGGACATGATGGTGAGAGCCACTCATCCCTGGGTTGAGGGAAAAGTCAGACCATTTTTCTCACCACTGGGTGTCTCCATATACCTGAGTTATGAAAGCATTTTAAGCTTCTTAGCATTTGTGGGATTAGAAATCTGTTTTTGCCTATTTATAATATATGGAAAATGAAACATGATACCCTTTCTTGAGATAAGTATGTGAAAATGTTTTTTTAAAGTTACTAAATGCATCTTGTCTAACTACCACATGCACTGTTCTAAAAAAGAGCCTTTACCATCTGTAACCTGAATTTTGGTTATTCTTCCTTTTCATACTTATTTGATGTGAAGTTATAGAAATATTAAGACTTTTGTCAAGGCAGAGTCTCTCCTGTTACGCAACACTGAACCTCATGCCACTGCCTCCTTGGTTATCGTTGAGCCCCAGAGGCCAGACATGGAACATCATTCTGAGTGGCAGCTACAGGTAGCAGGAGGCTTACCTCTCTCTGGTTTGGGTTCAGAAATGACCTCGGGAAAGGAGTCTTTTTAAATCTCCAGAATGGTGATGGTTAGTAAGTAAATGTTAGATTTTATATCCTGCAAACATCTGCCACCTTGTTCATGCTGTCCTGAGGAGTAACAAAGGTAAAGCCTTTAAAAATCTGAACTTGAGAGTCTCCTAGAGTAAAACCCAACCCCTCAGCATGGGGTGTCAGCGTGGGTGCCCCAGTCCCCGTGCCCGGCGCAGTCTGTCCCATTATTCTTGGGAGGGTGGTTTTCAGCTGGCACTAACTACTACTCTCCACTTGCTCCAGAACATTGTTTAAATACCATACAAAAAAAAAAGAGATTAGCCCTGTTGAATAGTTTTCTTTGGCCCACGGAAATGGCCTGGGAAACACATCTTGGCACGTGGCCTCCCCTCTGAATCTTTGTGGAGTTTTTGTTTTGTTGCTGTTGTTTTGCAAAGTAAGTTTTTGGCAGTTAAAAAACTACTCATGTAGGTCACTTTATAGGAACCAGGCGATGGATGTTAAGAGACTTTATAATTTTTCTCAGGGACCTAAAACCTGAAATTGGATAAAATTAAATAAATATTTGTTTTTCAGTTGCTAGATTTGTGGATTTCTAGTCATTTAACAAGCTGCCAGAATGGAAGGTGGGGGTAGGGAGATCCATGCAATTATAAGAATGGAGAGCAAATGTGGGACCCTCCCTTTGAAGGAAAGCAAGCCGTTGTTCTCATAACATAACAGGCATTGTTGGCCTGGGAAAGAGATGAAGCCATAACTCTAAAATACTGTCAGAACCAAGTGCTGTATCTCCTTCCCTTTGATTTAACTGGTCCTCCCCATGGTTAAAGTTATGTTACCACAAGGCGATGCTGTATTACCAGGGGTCCCCAATCCCTGGGCTGCAGACCGGTACCGGTCTCGGGGCCTGTTAGGAACTGGGCTGCACAGCAGGAGGTGAGTGGCAGGTGAGCGAACGAAGCTTCATCTGTATTTACAGCCGCTCCCCATCGCTCGCATCATCGCCTGAACCATCTCCCCTCCCCCCCCACCCCCCGCCCCCTGTCTGTGGAAAAGTTGTCTCCCATAAAACCAGTCCCTGGTGCCAAAAAGGGTGGGGACCGCTGCTGCATTACAGTCACTTATGATTGAGATATTTAACCTTAGTATGTGTCAAATTTGTGTTTACTATTGCTTCTCTGCTCATTTTCTTTGATCTCAAATGCCTCAAAGGAAATCCCTGCATAGCAGCAGTGGGGCAACCCCTCATTTGAAGCCCATACTCTAATATGCAGAGCATTCTCTTCTTATCACACGTTCCCAGCCCCAAACACAGCCTGGATTTTTAATTCTCCCAATTAAAGCCAACGTATCCCTTATCATGGAAAATGTAATGGAAGCAGAGAAGTGTGCATTGTGTATCACAAAGTGAAGCAAATACAGGAAGGATTTAGGAAGGTGACATGCTGAGTTTGTAATGCGCTTTATACTTCCTGCCATTTTAATTATTTTGCCACTCTTGGCTTCTGAAAGACAAAGGAGATACAGCTCAGTATGAGCCTTGTAGAGGCAGAGGGACCTGGGGTTAGGGGGTGGGATACAAGAGCCCCACCTTCTCATGCTTTGGAAACCAGCTACAGCTCTTACCTTGCTGGGGGGTTAGTGGAGATTTCTGTCTTCCATCACAACAACAATAGGATTGTTTTCACTGTCAAAGACAGGGTTCCAGAAGCATGCTGAAGAGAGGAGGTCCAGCAAGGTTCTGCAGGCCCACTTTAGTGCCTGTGGGCCATGGTTTTTTAACTATAATGAATGTGTACCTTTCACAAGCACTTTGGTGAACCAGAGAGAAGAAAGTATTCTCAGGATGTGTTTAAAGCTAAGAGAGTTTTAAGAAGAAACAAAGTCCAGACGGCTTTGCTCATCCTTCTCTCTCCCTATTTTCTCCCCCTTGGTGGGGAGCTGGACAACATCATTCTGTGTTGACAGATGTGTTTGTCTGCCCATAATTTTGTGACAGTTGGCACTGTCCCCCAAAACCACGCTAGCCTTGTAGTAAAATTCCTTGGTATTTGTGGGAGTCCTCTGTCTGTGCCCCTAAAATACTATTAACCACTTTTCTCTGGAACCACTCCCACATTTGATTTGGTGTTGTAAAGGGCAAAACAGTGATTGTGGAGGTGGGTCTTTTAGGTCTTGTTGGTCTCTTGGTTGAAACTGTTTTCAAAAGCCCCACCAAGGGGTCTATTACCTTGCTCTCCATCCATACTTAATGCCTATTTATCAGCCCTGTTAGGTCATATAAAAGTTGCACCTTTTGAGCAAGTAATTGTGTTTACTAAGGGAAAGGTGTGCACTACAGATTAGTATTATATTATTTTAATGGATTGAAAGTAATTTATAAGTATGCTGAGTGTAAATTTATAAAAGACTATGTATTGTAAAAGGACATATCCTGTGAAATATAATATCATTTTACTGTTTAACAGAATAATTCTATACGAAGAATGATTTGTCTCACCCACAGAACTGATTACATTCCTGATGCAATCAACACGCACTTTGTGATTTCCTTTTTTTCTTTTTCATCTTTTTTTGGCGGGAGGGAGGGGGACATCATTTGTATAAAGTAGAGTTTGTGTCACTCAAAATATGCACTGTATGGCTACACAAGAGCAGCTTGATGAACAGATCACTCCATGGCTCATTAAAGAACAAAGCTTCCAGAAGCAGCAATACGTGTGGTTTGTTTTCTGACCATCCTGGCTCCCACCCCAACTCACTCCAACCTGAACCCAAGGAAGAGCAATGATTTTTGTTAAAGTGATGTTTTTTTTAAGGAAAGGGCTGAGCCCCCAAATTTTCAAAGTACAGAGGTGGTAATTATTGGAACTCAGTAGAGTTCAAGTGAAGGTGATATTCAAGCTGTGAGTTTTCTGTAATGGATGCTAAGCTGTCAAGACTTCATTTAATCGATTTAGAGGTAGGCGGGCAGGGAAGGCAATAAATCTATATTGAGGATCCTCACCAAAAAGGCCATGAAGAAGTAGCAATAGCTGCTAATAGGGGGCCCTAGTGTATCCTTTTTGTTCTGCCCTGCACTGCATGACTTTGGGAAAGTCATTTGCCCTCTGTCTGGAATGGGGTCTCTCCCCCTGGTTTACTTCTCCGGATAACTCTTGCTGACTCTCAGGTCTCAGTGTAAAAAGCAGTTCTACTTGGAAATGTCCTCTTCCTCCTTGAACTGGCTTAGATGTCTTGTGTTCTCAACAGCTCCCAGTATTTGTGGCATCAAAAAACTTTGATGTTAGCTTCCCAAGGCAAGAAAAGAGCCTATCTTGCTGACTCTTAGATCCTCAGCACCTAACAAAAGGTGCCCACACTTAACATTTTGGATGAGAGGGCCGAATGAGATCAGGGGTTCTCAAATGCCAAACCAAGTCTAAGGTGGAATTGAAAAAAAATTAATTGTGATCAATTTTCCCCTAATGTCAAATTTATTCAATTTTTAAAATTCTGAGATCATCCTTCACATTTCTTTTTACATCAAGTTTACATTTACATTTTGCATTAAATTCACATTACAACAAAATAGTGGACTAAGATTTCCTTAATTGGCTAAATAAAACCTAGTAATGCCATTTTTAAAAGTTGCCCCTGTGATTGCTGGATCCACAACAAACCTTTCTGATCATAAAGATAAGAGCAGAAAGCTGTAAGGAGATGCAGACTAGAGCTTTGCTTTTTAAAAACTTGTTCTGTCTCCTAGATTGGATAGCAGTACAGCATCTTAGAGCCAGGGACATAACCATGAATATGGATAAGACACATGTAACGTCTGTTGAATCTTGTGAGGCATCTCGGACTCCGAGGAGTATGTCACTTCTCAGTTCTGTGTGGCCATTCATTCAACAAGTATTGACTGAGCACCCACACCCACGGGCACTGTCCTAGGTGGCGGAGGTACGTTGGTGATCAAAGCTCCCACCCCCATGGAGCTTGCATCCTAGTGGGGAAAACCAGCGGTGTCCACCAGATGCAGACTAGTCATCTGCAATATCTGGCTTCCCCTGTCAGATTATACTTATGAATTTGAATGGGTGCTCCTTGGCATCTTTGAGCCTTTCTCTGTCCTTCCTACCTTTAAATACTCCCTTAAGGGCGGAGGAGGATAAGTGTCTCACAAGTCTGAAAACTGCAGTTGAGAAGAAAGGCCCAGATAGTACCACAGGGTCTTCCCCTGTGTGTTTCATAGCCAGAGACATTTCTGGCGTTGAGGGCTGAAGGGAGTTTCCGTAGTATCCCCTCCCCTAGCAAGAGCCCTAAGTGCAGTGAAACAGAGCTGTAACCCATTTGAGTTTCATGGGGCCAATTTACAGCAAAAGGTTGAATAAATCTTGGGATCAACTGAGAGCTGTATTAGGAGGAAAACAGAGGCCACTTAGTATATTTCAGGTGTGAAGGACTTAATATAGGTATTAGGGGCTTAACAAACTTTGGAAGAACTGGGGAAACAGATGAGAGAAAGCTCCCACAGATGGTCCAGAAAGCCAGCAGATCTGAACCAAAAGTTCTGAAGTTCTCTAGAGTTTGCCTGGAAGCTCCTGCAACTCTAAAGAAGGCTGCTGTGAAATCTCCGTGTTCCCACACACACGGCTGCAACTGCCTCCAGAGAATAATGGCTCCTCATTTACTTCACAAATCTCACGTGAGTGCCTCCCTTCCATTAGCAAACCATAGGGGAAGGGGATCCTGGGAAATGTACCTCCTGGCATCTCTGCAATGAAGACAAGACCTTAAGAGGGGCGGGGCGGGGTGGGGGGGGGCTATGGATGCCAGGTTGGCAGCAGATAATTCAGATTATGTACCTCCTCTAATTCTCCAAGACTTCTTCCTGAAGATCCCAATCTCTTTCTCAATGTAGAATTGCTGTGCTCACACCTCCCAGAGACTAGCCTGTGAACTTCAGCAGGCTGCCTTTGCAGCCTTACGTTCCCCAAAGCAAGACTGCAGGATAATGTTCAGGGCCTATTTGGTCAAAGAAATTGGAGAGTATAATGGCATTATAGACATTAAATGACCCAAATAACTGAGGCAAGTCTGATGCTTTTAGAAGATCAAGGGTCTTTAGTTTGAGTGCTTAGGTGGGAAGGGCTTAAGCTGGGCAGTATTTGCCATATTCTTTCTTCTCTGGGCACCAGTCTAGCTATTGTCATTTCCAGAGCAGAGTGTTCTGAACCATCCTTCCTCCATCACGGCCAGACATCTCTGGATAACTAGGAGAATTCATATACAGGCCAAAGGGCAGGGAACCCCTAGGATTTCACAGATTTCTCACATGACCTTTTTCTTCTTGGCTTTAAGCATTTCTTCTTTGAAGGCAGAAAATGCAACGGAATTGTTCTGCTGATTGCAGGGGCGGAGGGACAAAGTGGGGAGACAGTGCCAGGGTTAAACGGAGTCATACCAAGGTTTGTGTCCTCTCTGAGCCTCAGCTTTTTTCAACTATAAATGGGATGACTGGTCCCCCTGTCAGATTAATCTGATGGTTAAATAACAATACACATTCAGTGCTCAGTTCACTGCCTGGTGTATCAAGTGCCTGAGATACGTTAATATTTTATAAATTATTATTTTCTAGGTCTTCTGGATCTGTCTTTGAAAAGGAAGAGATTTGTCTGAACTTCATCTTTCCATAAGGAATTAAGAAGTCATGCGGAGCGGGGGTGGGGGGGGGGCTTCCCTGGTGGTGCAGTGGTTAAGGATCCGCCTGCCAATGCAGGGGACACGGGTTCAACCCCTGGTTCGGGAAGATCCCACATGCTGCGGAGCAACTAAGGCCGTGTGCCACAACTGCTGAGCCTGCACTCTATAGCCCGCGAGCCACAACTACGGGGCCTGCGTGCCAGCGCGCCTAGAGCCCGTGCTCTGCAACAAGAGAAGCCACCGCAATGAGAAGCCCACACTCGTCGCACCTAGAGAAAGCCCGAGCGCAGCAGTGAAGACCCAACACAGCCAAAAATAAAATAAATGAAATAAATTTATTTTTTAAAAAAGTGATGGAGGGACTTCCCTGGTGGCGCAGTGGTTAAGAACCCACCTGCCAATGCAGGGGATAGGGGTTCGATCCTTGGTTCAGGAAGATCCCACATGCTGTGGAGCAACTAAGCCCTTGTGCCACAACTACTGAGCCTGCGTGCCACAACTACTGAAGCTGAAGCCTGCACACCTACAGCCCCTGCTCCATAACCAGAGAAGCCGCCACGATGAGATGCCCACGCACCGCAATGAATAGTAGCCCCCGCTCGCCGCAACTAGAGAAAGCCCTCGCGCAGCAATGAAGACCCAACGCAGCCAAAATTAAATAAATAAATTTATTTAAAAAAAAAAAAAAAGAAGTGATGGAGATTCCCCTTCACAAAAAGTGCCTGTGGCTGCCTTGAGTCGAGTTGCATGGAGCTCACCTTTGTTTACGGAGAGGTGAGGAAGGATGAGGAAGAGAAAGATGGGGAGAAGCCATGGGGTGGTGGGATGCCATCTAGAGAGAAGCTGGGTTGTTGAATCCTCTGGGAGATTTTTCACTGGGCTTGGCTTTGTGGCACCTGGACTATGACTCGGAGTGGCAAAACCAGATGGAATTCGAGACCCTGTACCCACTCTTTCAGTGTCTTCAAAGGGAGAACCTTGGCCACATTGTCTTCCTGTTTTTGTTTTTTCACTTTTTTTTTTTTTGAGGTCTAACAATACAGTAAATTGCACAAATCTTAAGTGCATGGCTGAATTAATTTTTATGAATGGATAAATTTACGAAACCACCACCCGGATCAAAATAAAGAACATTTGTAGCACATCAGAAAGCTCCCTCAGGCCCCTTTCCAATCAACCCCAACCCCTGCCGCGGAGGTAACCACTATTCCAGCTTCTACCACCATTGGTTAGTCTTGCCTGTTCTTGAACTTTGTATAAGCAGAACTGGTGCCTGGATGCTTTTGTTCAATGTTTACATCTGTGAAATTTATCCATGTTGCCACATAATATTGATGGTTCATTCCTTTTTATTGCTGTTTTCCATTTTATGAATGTACCACAATTTATTAATCCATCCTATTGTCATTGTACAGTTTGGAGCTATTATGAAAAAAGCTGCTATGAACATTCTTGTCCTATCTTTTGGTGAACATTTCTGCTAGGTACACATACCTACGGGTACAGTTGCTGAATCAAAGGGCAGGCAGATGTTTAGCTTCAGTAGATTGTTTTCCAAAGTGGTTGCACCCATTTTATTTCCACCTCCACTAGTTTTTGAACATATCACAAAGGAGCTTCTCCATTGGAGTATTTCCTATGGTCTTGCGGAAAAAGAGGAGCTCAACACGTTCAGAAGTAATAAACCTCAAAGCCGGTAGGAGCAGGAGCAGTTTCCCAAACCTGAACAGGATAGAGGACACCATCAGTTTGGTTATCAGCTTCTGAGCCCGAGTCCTAGGGACAGTGCCATCCCAGGAGAGGCAGAAGGGGAAGGAGAGGGGAGATGACTGGCGCCCAGGGCGAGTAAGGAGGAGCTTAGAGGAAAGGCCCCATTCACCTACCCCTGACCCACTGTGGCCCTCCTCCAATCTTTAGTTGAGGAGTGTGATGAAAATAGTGAATAAATATCGTTTATTATGTGTAAAGATTATAAAGTGAGAAGTTATATATATATATATATTTTTTTTTATTTTTTTATTTTTTTATTTTGCCCGTTGCAGAGCACAGGCTCCGGACACACAGGCTCAGCAGCCATGGTTCACGGGCCCAGCCGTTCCGCGGCATGTGGGATCTTCCCAGACCGGGACACGAACCCGTGTCCCCTGCATCGGCAGGCGGACTCTCAACCACTGCGCCACCAGGGAAGCCCGAGAAGTTATTTATATTAATAGTACATGTGAATATATTATTAACTGAATATCATGATTATAATTACATGATGATTAATACCATATATATTTGAATAAGAATATAAATTCCTGGGAATTTCCTGGGGGTCAAGTGGTTAGGACTTGGCGCTTTCACTCATGCGGCCTGGGTTCAATCCCTGGTTGGGGAAGTAAGATCCCACAAGCCGCGTGGCACGGCCAAAACATATATATATATATACACACACACACATATATATATATATATATATATAAATTGCCCTCTGTAAGCCACCTAGGATGATAGAGTAGCTAGCCATTAGTGAAAATGTTCTGCAATCGAAACTTAATTTTTGTGGCTGAGATACTCATCCAGAAAAGGAGTAATTGTAGTTTTAAATAAGAAGCATTTGCCAAGGCAGGGGTCCCCAGTGCTGAGAACGTGGATGGTGAAGCCCCAAGAGACGGGGAGGGGCATTAGACCTTCCTTGGGTGGGAGGACTGACAGCTGGGGTCAGTGCCCAGTGTCAAGGAGGCCACATCAAATTGGGGCAGCTCCACACTCAGCTTCTACCACGGAGGTCTACAGGAAGTCTTTCCACCTCCCAATGACCTACTGAACCTGTTTTTCCAAACCAAGGGCTTTCTTTCTCTTGTAAGAGCCAAGCTGGTGGCACTGAGCAGTCGGGCAACCCTCCCTTCTGCTTTTCTGATCTAATCAGTGTCAGGAAGGAGTAACTATAAAGCCAAGTAGAGAAATTGTTTTTCAAACTGCCAGAAGTGGGTCACAACCAGCCTTTTTAAACAATAAACAATTTAAATAATTTAAACAGAAATATCAGAGTAAATCATTCAAAGTGAGGGCAGGTATTATTTGGGGGAACTTTGTTTCAGGGTCTGTGTGTTATTGGGTTATGATGGAAATTGCATTTCTTCCTGGGTGTTGCAGTTTTTAAAAACTGAAACACGCTGGCTTAGAGAACCCCAAATCACTTGCTCAGCCCTCAGTTTCTGCCTGTAGTTGATACTGAACCAACTCCAGTAGGAGTGGCAAAGGAAGTGTTAATCAGAATTTTGAAATTTGACACAAAACCAATATGCCCAGACATCTCTGGGAGCTGAGCCCAACAGAAACCTGGTGAAGGAGGGCCGCTGGTGCCTGAATGTCTGTGATGACTGTTCTTAGGGTGCTGTGTTGAGCCTTAGGGACACGTTCTACCTATGCTCACCAATAGCAGAAATCTTTCTGTGTGATGGGTATAGTCCTTATACCTTTGACTCTTTCTAAAAGAAAATTACCTCTTCTTTAGATGATTTCTCAGATTACAGGGGATTCGAGGGTGCCCGTGTTAGCTTACTTCTTCAGAGAGAACTGCTGGGGGCCCAAGAGAATGCAGAAAATATGATCTAAAATAGCCAATAGGTGCCTGGAGTCCAAGTGGTCCAATCTTGCTGAAGCTCCGTTGGATCTGCTGGTGCCGGGGCGAGCCGGGCAGTCCCAGAGCACTGGCTCCTGCCCCACTATCGCTGCAGTCACAGTCTCAGCTGGCAGCCACTGTCCTCCAAACCCAGCCAGGGCAGGGCTATTGTCCATGCACACGGCTTGTGCAAATGCATCCCTGTCAGATGTCCCGCTGCACCTCCAACAGGCCTCATGTTCCCTCAAAACTCTTTTCCTCCTGACTTTCCTTTTTATTTCTTGACTACCTCGTCTCCCAAATAGCTCTTCTT
Organism: Pseudorca crassidens; assembly: GCF_039906515.1. Lineage (NCBI taxonomy): Eukaryota > Metazoa > Chordata > Mammalia > Artiodactyla > Delphinidae > Pseudorca > Pseudorca crassidens. The sequence goes on along the minus strand of NC_090296.1, from coordinate 119,450,732 downwards.
CCCCTTGTTCCTTATATCCACTCAAGTGCCAAGTCTGACCCATCCCATCTCCCAGTGGCTCCCGCATCTGTCATTGCCTTTCCACTCCCAAAGAGCAGAAACTCCATGGCTCCCCTGGATCATGGCAATGTCTGCTTCCCTCCCTGGTTGGATGCTCTGTACTCACTGCCACGCCCCTGCATGAAGCCCAGCTCTGTGTACAACACTCTCCCGCTCAAAAGCCTGCAGTGGCTCCTCTCTGCCTAGCGGATCAGATTTGGCCTTTGGCTGGCCTGCACAGGCTGATGCCAGAGAGCCATTCTGGCTTAGTCTGCCACCTTCTCAGGGGCAGCGATCTCTTATACCTTCCAAACTGGGCTCCTGACCTAAGAACACATGCATATTCGCCTCTCTCTCTCTCCCCACCTTGGTGAATGATGATTTCTCTCCTTATAGACCTTATCCTTCCTCCAAGTCCAGCCCTGCCTCCAGCTCTGCTTGGCACCCCATCTCCCAGTGGGTCTCTGTCTCCTGCAGACACATGCAGCCCTCAAGACCAGCCCTCAACTGCAGCGTGGTCACTGTGCTGGGCACCCCTAGGAGACAGCAAGTTTGCCTTATGCACATTTTGGTCCCTACTCCCGGGCCTGGTGCTGTGCCTGGCACTCAGTAGGTGTCAGCCACGGGCCGGTTGTACTGAGACCCTTGTGCCGTCTAAACAGTGCAGCCCTGAGATGGTGTCAGAGAGGTGGGCAGGGGGATGGCGAGATGAAGGGAGAGATGGGCAGGGAGGCACGTGCGCGGGTCACCTCACAGGCTGGCTGGGATGGTGGGCCTTGCTGTGCTGGCTCAGCATCACCTGGGACTGGTCCTGCAAGGCCTCCACATGCTCAGGATCCTTCAGGCCCCGCGTTTCTGGAGAGAAGCGGCAGCAGTGAGCTTCTCTCTCAGCCCCTCCTCCCCCGTCACAGTCAGCCAGGGCCTCAGGAGGCGTGAGCCCAGCCCTGCAGCCATCCATCCCCTCCTGCCCCCAGGGAAGAAGTCTGCACACATCTGCGTCTATGTGGGGCCATGGAGGGAAAGTGAGAGGCAGAAGGAAGTCACCAGAAGTCCCTTTCTTCACCCCCAACCACTCTCCTCTAAGGCTTGGGCAAAGACTCAGCTACCTGGTTTGAAGAGGACCAGGGCCTTCATGCAGGCGAACTCCGTGGGGTCCACCGCCAGTGCCCGGAACCTTGAAATGGTTTCCTGCAGGATTCGAGTCTCTGCACTGGCCAGTGCCAGCCGGCCCTGAGAGCTGCCACCAGCAGAGGCCTCAGGCGGGGCCAGCAGGGGGCAGCTGTCCAGGGGCAGAGACCACTGGATGGCTCCGAGGAGGAAGAGTTCACTCCATGCCTCTTCCAGCAGGATCACCTGTGCCCAGAGAGAGGGCGAGGGTTATGACTGATACACAGCTCCTCTGGCTCAGCCTGGAACCTCTGCCACCTTCTCGGGTGTCCTAGGAAACGAAGGGCTGGTCCCGGGTGCCCAGAACATTCTGACCTCTGCCTGACATCAACCAGGGCTCCAGAGCTCTGGGACTTGGCACCATCTGGCCCAGATGCCTCAGCTTCAAGATACTCTGTGGGCTCCATCCAAAGCTGCAAGTGGGACACACAGGAAATCCTGGAGCTGTGAGAAGCTGGGTAGCCTCAGGGACTCCCCACCAGCATCCTAAGTTAGGCATCCTCAGCCTGGCTTCTGAGCTGCTTCATCCAAGCCACTGGCTGAGGACTCAGATTCTCAGTGTGCCTCTCTTCCTGGATCTGTCATGACAGGTCCCCTCGCTCATGAGAAGCCCAGAGGGCTGGTCTAGCGGAGAAGAGGCAGGGCTGAAATGCAAGCCCTGAAGTCAGGGGCATTTGTGTTCCAAGGGAGCCCAGGTTTGCCCACTGATGCTGTTTAGGGTGTGCAGACCACCCTGTGACAAACAGAGCATCTGTAGGGCCCGAGGGCTTGTCTAGGAGGAAAGAAGACCCAGAGGGGCACAGACACTGTCTTCAAATCCCTGGTCCCCGTGTGTCCCTGGCCATCACTTTCCCCTGGGTGATGACCCTGACCATCATTGCTGCCCAGAGAGTCAGATCCCTGAGACTGGTGTCCCTGACCATCACTGACTCTGAGGCATGGGTGTCCCCAGCCGTCACCATCCCCAAGCCACATGCACCGCCAATCATCACCTGCACAAGGAGGTATGTGCCCCCAGCACATGTGAGCCCCCTGACGGGTATACCTGATCCCGGAAGGGCAGGTTGGAGAACACGGGCAGGTTCTTGGCCCACTTGACAGCCATGAAGAGGAGGCGAGCTGACGTCTCATGGATGCTGTCCAGGCCCCAGGGGGAGGAGGAGGAGTATGGGGACGAGGGGAACTCGGGGTCATTGCTGGTGACATCAATATTCTCATCAGCTGTTGGAGGAGGAGGCTGTGCATCAGCCCCTGCTCCGAGGTAGGCGGCAGGGGCTCCTCAGGGGCCCAGGTGTGGGATGAAGGCAGGACCCGGGAGCTCAGCTCTCCTCCCACTTACCATCCTCCGGCTCCAGCTTAGTGCAGGTTTCGGCCGTTATCAGGCTGGCCATGAAGTGGTGGTGGCCTGGAGGTGTGAGGGCCCGGGGCCCCAGGGCTCTGGCTGCAGACACAGGTGTAGGACCCCGCGGGCTGGGCCCCGCTGGGGTCGGGGGAGCCGCCAGGGGCTCCAGCCAGGGCTCCGTGTCTGACTCCACGCGGTCCATTCGGACCTGGGCGGTGCTTCGTGGCTGGCGCTCATTCTGCACGGCTGGGGAGACAGGGAGGGTTAGGACGCCCCACGGGTCGCACGCCCCCTTCTCTTCCGCCACGCCTCTCCGGGTGGTCTCCCGACTCACCGTCCTGGTTCATGCCCGCCTGCAAGCACTTCTTCAGCCGGCAGGCCTGGCACTGGTTGCGGTGGGCCTTGTCCACCGGGCACATCCCTGCCCCCACCTGGCACCTGTGGGCGGAGGGGAACCCCCCAGGGAGTCAGGGTCCCGCCCAGGCCCTGGGCCGGGGGTTTCGGACATGTTTGCCACAGCTCCTTCTTCCCTGAATGTCCTCCGTCCCTCCCAGGCCCCTTCAGGGGCTGGAGGGCGGCGGGGCGCTGCCCCGCCTCACCTGTAGATGAGCCGCCGCCTCACGCTCCTCTTGAAGAAGCCGCTGCAGCCGTTGCAGGCGTAGATGCCGTAGTGCTTCCCGCTGCTGCTGTCCCCACACACGCGGCACTGGAGCGAGGGCCCTGCGCCTGAGGGGCAGCCGCGCTGGGTGGGGACTGGCCCAGGGCTGCTCACATCCCCCCTCCCGCCTCCTCAGGGGCCCCTACGCCCTCCTTGCTTCCTCGTCCTCAGCGTCCACCCGCCTTTAGACACGCCTGTGTCTCTCCCATCTGGAAGAGTGTCTCGCGTATCACACCCCCTCAGCCCTCCTCCTCCCCCTTCTCTCTCCATGGCCAGTTCTCAACAAGAGGACACTTTCTGCCCCACCTCCCGTTCCCTCTCTCTGCAGGCGGCTTCAGGCTCCTTCATGCAAAAAAGCAATCTTGGCACCACTGCTACGGACCTCTGCTCCCACCCCCTGAGGGCCCTTCTCTATCCTTTCCTCCCCCATCCGCTCAGCTGTCCTGTCTGATCCCCATGTTTCTAGGATTCTGGGTTTGCCAGCAGGTTCCCTCACACTTGCCCACAGTCCTTGGGGCTCGGTCTGAGTCGCTCCGTCTCCTTTCACGGTCCCTGCAAACCTCTGACCCACACTCCACTCTCCAAGGGTCCAGACCCTCCTACGTCCAGGAAAGCCATACCTGTCAGCTCCTCCCCCAGGCCCCACCTGCCTGGAGACTCCTTCCTGGAGGCAGGCACAGCTGTTGGCGCCGCCGCAGCCATGTTGGAGCTCATGGGTGCTGTCGGCCTGGTCCTGGCTGGTCCCAGGGCAGCCTCCGCCTTCCTGCCTAAGAGGCCTCAGGATCGCTGAGCCGGGCCCAGCCTCTGCCTCCCTCTCTGATCCTCTGTCTCTCTGTCGGTGCCCCCGTCTCTTGTCTATCTCTACTTCTCCCTCTGTCTCTGTCTCCTTGTCGCTCCTCTCTGTGCTCCTGCCTCCTGACCCCTCTGTCTAAACTCAGGAGCTGCCCCAACTTCCCCTCAGAGCAGCAGCTCTGGCTTGGGGGGATTTCTCCCGGGGCAGCACTGGAGGCAGCTTATGATCCTCTTAATCTTTACTGTCTCCGCAGGGGATCAACCAGCCACACCTGCAGCATTACCAAGGTGCCCCCGGGAGCCGCTCGGGCCTGCTGCGCCCACACCGGCTCCCAGGATGCTCAGTGTCTCCGGGTCCCTGTGCTCTCAAGCTGATCAAATCGTGAAGAGAGGTGTGGACTCCACTGGCCCCAGGACCGTAGGGGTCTGGGGACAAGTGTGTGGCCGAGATGTGTGTGTCTGGGTGTGGCTCCACACACAGGGTGCTCACTGCGGGCACTGCTCTCTGCCCCGGCGCTTCTCACCTAATCCCTTCATAAGGGATGGCTTGGGGCCCAGGATTTGAGGGTCTGGGCACTCCTGGAAGGCTAGCAGCCCCCAGACGCCCAGCACAGAGGCAGCTCCCATCGCATGTGGAAATGGGTCCAAGGTAGGGTCTGAGGCCGCCTTGCAGGTGGGGTCTGGGCCCCCCGTGGAGGGTCTCCTGCAGGACTGGAGGGGGTGAGGACACAGCCCCTGAGCCTGGCTATGGGCTCTCAGGCGGCCTCCCAGCCCTTCCCTGACTTGTCCTCACAGTTCCAGGCAGGCTGGTCCCTTAGTGTCCCCAGATCCAGTCTTCCCAGCTCGAACCCAGTGACGGTTCTGAGCTGGGGAGGTGGGAGGAGGCGTTTGTGTTTCCTTTGACCCCGAGGGTGGTTGGAGACAGCCAAGACAGACCCAAGTTCAAATCCCTGCTCCCTCACAGCCAGCCACACATCCCTGAGCAAGTGCTTTAACCCGTCTGAGCTTCAGTCTCCAGTAAAAAGGGGTGACAGAAGTACCTGCCTTGGAGGGTAGCTGGGGAAGCTAAGTCAGATGATCCTCAAAGCATTCCAGGGCCTGGCACTTAGCACTTAGTAGGCATGTAATAAATGATGGGGGCTGTTATTCTGATTGCCTCTCAGGGCTGTGGAGAAGATCCCAGAGGAAGCCTTGGCAAACAGCCATTCCTTTCCCGACCCCTTGGCCCCCATCCCCATTCCCACCCCATGCCCAGGCCGCAGCAGAAAGGCCCATGTTGGTCTGGAGGGGACCACACATCCTCGGCAGAACTGGGCTCACCTCTGGGTGAGCCTGGGGCAGGGCTTGGCCCAGCCTTAGAGCCTGAGGGAGAGGAGGGACAGTGTGAAACTTCTGGAAGGAATCATGGAGTTAAGGGGACAGAGGGGGCAGTGCAGCGCCCTTCTGTAAGTGGGGTTAACCCTCCCTGTGACAGAGAAGCACTACTGGGGATTTAGAAAGTCAGCTTGAGGGGCTTTGCAGGGTAATCCGCTTTCTGGGGCCTCAGAAGATCGAGGCCACTGAGCTGAGGCCCCTCACCTGGGCTTCTCTGCCTCTGTCCTCGCCCTCACCACTCTGCTGATGGGCAGGCCCTCGGGACCTTCCATGGCCAAGGTGTCTTGCTCCAGCTAACCTCCAAATCCAAGGGCGTCTCCTTGAACTCGATTGACCCATCCCTCCTTCCTGAAGCTCATCTCTTCCATTCTTCTGGAACTATCTTAACTGTCTTCCTCCCGCTCTGAACTCCTGAGCACCTCCAGGGCCCCAGCAGACCTTTCCACTCTCCCCGCTTGGGTAAACTTGCACACCTTTGCGGCTTCCACGACCACTTCACATCAGATCCTTGCCTCCGTCTCTGCCCCGAGCTTCCACCCACAGATACCCCCGGACCAACTCCACACGCCCCCAACCAACCCATCCCCAACTTCTCCGCAAAGAGATGCTCCCTGAAGCCCCGGGATTGAGAGACAGCCTGGGGCACCCTGTGCGGTAGGAAAGTGCCCAAGGCTGAGCTGACGGCCTCTAGTCCTGGAAGCCTGGGCTGAGGGGGATCCGCTGGCAGAGGAGCTAAGAGGGAAAATCGGGATGGCGTGGGTCATGGGAGCAAAGGCTGGGGGAGGATTCAAGGATGGAGGCCTCCACCAGGTCAAGTGTCCTTTGAGGTCGTTTGTATCCCCAATAATAAGGATGAGAAAGTAAGCAAGAAGAGTGCTTCCACAAATGCTGGCAATATATCCAAGCCTCACAGCATCCCTATAAAGAGTTATCATTATTACCCTCAACTCACAGATCAGGAAATTGAGTCTCAGAGAGGTTAAGCAATTCCCTTCAGGCCACACAGCTACAGAGTGGTGGAGGAGGTTGGGGATGGAGATGGGGGTTTCAAACTTGTGTCTGATTCCCAGACTCCCACTTTGTACCACGGTGCACTCCAAGAAGAGTCTGAGCAGTCGCTCTGCTAGGCTTTAGCAGCAGGAGGTAGCTGGCGCCTTTGGCCAGAGTCATTCCACACGAAGGGACAGCAGATGGCCCTGGGTTGGTGGTGCTGGTGGGGAGGACCTGGAAGCAGAGCCGTGGGCTGAGAGGAGAAGGAGACAGAGCTAAGGGGTTTGTAGGAAGGGTGACACTGAAGAAAGTTTTATTTTTTATTTATTTATTTTTTTCCTGTGGAGGGAGATATTAAAAGAAAAATATTTGAGAACCGAAGTTCCTTTTATAATGGGAGACACAGAGGAGAAAGAGGCAGGGGGAGAGAGAGTAAAGCTGGAGACGGGGTGTGAATCGAATACTGGATCCCTGAAGCAAGCCTGGGGGGTACAGGGCAGAGGTAGAGGGATGGCTTTGGCCTGGAGAGGGGTCGCCGGGAAGGAATGAGAGAACCCAGGGCTTAGGGCAGGCTCCGGGTCAGCGGACCTCCTCTCGGATCCTGGTTTTACATCTTCCTGGCTGTGTGAGCAAATGATTCTGCCTCTCTCTTTGTCTCCTCTCTAAACTAGGTAGGCTAGTGCCCCCGGGGGGGGGTTGTGGTGGGATCAGAGGAGGTGACACCGCAGGCGTTAGCACAGTCCAAGGTGAGAGGGAGCCGGGCCGGAAGGCAGAGGCTGGGGGGAACACCTTGCACAGGTGAGGTCTGAAGCAGCCACGCTGGGGAAGGGACTCAGGGAGGGACTCTGGGGGAAGCTCTGAGTCCCAGCTGAGAATAAAGACGGTGACAGTCTGGGCAGGTATAGGATTTTCCTTGGAGCCCCCAGCAGGGTGGCAGAGGCTGGGAGGAGGAGGTGGACACCAGGATTGCTCCAAGGCTCGGTTCCTCTGAGCAAGTGCATGGGAAGGACCGCGAGGAAGGAGTTCAAGGCACGGGGAGGAGGTTTCGAGGGGAGAGCTGAGTGAGGAAGCGGAGAAGGAGGGGACTTCTTTCCCCTGGAGGGTCTTTTCTCTGCTGTTCTCCATCTGAGCTGCCCTGCCCCTCCTGCTCTCCCTGCACAATTAATCCCATCCTTCAAGGCCTGTTCAGGGCTCACCTCCTCCAGGTAGTCTGCCCCGACTGCTCTCTTTCTAGAGGCACCTCCAGGGCCAGATATTGTCCTTAATGTTGACCTCATGCCAGGTCAACTTTCTCTCCTCAGTCAGTGGGAGATTCCAAGGTCAGGTTCAGGTTTCAGGCCAGCTGGGCACGTGGATCACAAGACACTTAACGGACAGAAGTCCATTTTTAACTTGTCCTTCTTTTCCTGGTATTCTGGAGTGGGTATAGAATAAAAAATAAATAAATCCATTAGAATAAAAGACACCGACAGTGTTTGACCTGCTTGTTCTTACACTGTTGGTTTTGACTTTATTATGTTGGCTCTCTATGTCATTGCTGGCTCTCCAGCCGAGCTCCTTTCTCATCCTGGCCCTCGGTTCTCTGGCAGTTCAGGCCCAGCCAGAGCTGTGACCGTGCTGGGGAAAAAGATGACAGCTCAGCCGGGCCGGGGGACGGGGTGGGGGGGACCGGGGGACGGGGGGGGGGGGGGGCGGTCTCTCCCGATCTGTGACCACCAGCTGCTGGGGCAGACACCAAAGGATTACTCAGCCCAAAGCCTTGAATCTGCTGACAAAGCCGCCAGAGGCCACCTTATCACTAATACAATTATTCCCCCAGGGGACAGGTCAGCAACTTCCTTCTGACTCCCTGGAAGTCTGGGACCAGGTGGAGGGGGGCTGGGGGGCGGGGGCGGGTGGGGAGATGGGTTCACGATGAAGCCTGCAGAACTGACTTCCCTCCGGACCTTGAAGACCCTACCAGGTAAAGCCGCCTGCTCCAGCCTGTCTGGGGCCTGTCATCCCTGGTGTCATCAGGTTCCAGACCTCAGAGAAGCACTGGGCTCCACCATCGGGGGGAGACAGTGGTTCCTGGGATGACCCAGCTGCCGGTCGGCCTGCTTAGGCTGGGTGGTGTGGCTGTCATTGTGGCAGCCACGGGCTTCTGGTTTGGGGCAAACCTTGTTCAGAGCATGTGGGAACATGTCTTTTGGGATTTCTTTAAAATTCTCTTTTTTCCCCATCCAAGGGTCTTCGCTATCTCTGAGAAAGGATAGCTAGTGACGAGGGCATGGGCTCTGGAGCTCGGGACCCAGCAATTCCACTTCTAGGAAACTCTCTCACAAAGATTTAATTATATGGCTGTTCTCTGTAGTGATTTTAGTAAAACATCCATCTGCAGACAACTGGGTAAATAAAATATGCTCCATCCCTACAGTGGAATGCTATGCAGCCATTGCTCCCAAGTTCATTTCCAGGGAAATGCGACCACAGTATTTCAACCTCAATCCAGCTGCAAAACAGCACGCACAGTTTGATTTCATGTGTCTCAGAGGAATTTCTGGCCACAGATCACGGGACTCTTTTTCTCCTCGGCAGGACCTGAAGTACTTAATAGTTTCTTTTTCTAGAGCAGTGAGTGGAAGGTTCAGGACTCCAAGGGGCCGACACCAGCAGGAAAGTTTCTCAACAAAGCCTCTTTATCTCCTCTTCAAGATAACACTTAGAAATAATCAGATATTCCCTGCGCAGTTTCCCAGCTCTTGGCTGCTGAAGTCTCTCTCCTAGAATCGTTTCAAAGGTCTGAGAGGAACAGGAGAGGCTCCCAGCCCCATCCGAGGATAAGTAGGCAAAAGGCAGGCCGTGCAGGACACATCCGATCTGCTGCTGCATGCTGGGGACCTGTGGGGAGACTCCCCTCCTCCATGGCCCTCCATGTCGTGATGACTGACAGTGAACGACGTCTGTATTGTTTTGTTGGGTTATTTTTGCCGTACGCGGGCCTCTCACTGCTGTGGCCTCTCCCGTTGCAGAGCACAGGCTCCGGATATGCAGGCTCAGCGGCCATGGCTTACGGGCCCAGCCGCTCCGCGGCATGTGGGATCTTCCCGGACCGGGGCACAAACCCGTGTCCCCTGCATCGGCAGGCGGACTCTCAACCACTGCGCCACCAGAGAAGCCCACGACGTCTGTTTTAACCTCTCCTTCTCCCCGGTGCTCGGAGAGGTGGGCTTCTCCACCCTTTAGCAGAGCTACGACCAGCAGAAATTCTCACCACACTCAGAAAATTTTGTTTCCTTTGAATGTTTAATAGTGAACATGTGTTACCATTTAATCAGGCTAAAGCAAAGGTCTTTTCAGTTTTTAAAAAAGAGCTAATTTGAAGTAAATATTACCAATAATAATAATAATCAGAGGAAATATTTATGAAGAAATGGTTCAGTGTTTCAATGTGTGTGAATGAAAAGCTTCTCATGTTCTGGGTTTCTCTCCCACGTTACCCAAGGGGAAGGCCCAAATCTCTTGCAGCGGCTCAGGCCGGGCCTTGGCTAATCAGAACAGCTGCAGCCGCAGAGATGGAGGCCTGGTCCTGGATGCGCCCCTTCCTTTTGCTGCGCCTGGTGTCAACCCTTTAGTGCTGGACCCCGGGAAGCTCTGCAGATCAGGGAGCGGCTGGGGCAGTGAGGGCCGGCTGGGATGGGAGCTCTTTGAAAGCCAGTAAGGAGGTATGTTAAGTTCAACTACAGGCACAACCATACCAGTGTATTCTAGGTGGCTGACCCTCCGGGTTATAATATTTATTATCTCCTAGAAATGAAACAACCTAAAAGCAGGGTTTTCCTCTTTCTGACTTACTTCACTCTGTATGAGAATGGACTTGAGGACACGGGGAGGGGTAAGGGAAGCTGGGACGAAGTGAGAGAGTGGCATGGACATATATACACTACCAAATGCAAAATAGATAGCTAGTGGGAAGCAGCCACATAGCACAGGGAGATCAGCTCGGTGCTCTGTGACCACCTAGAGGGGTGGGATAGGGAGGGTGGGAGGGAGTTGCAAGAGGGAGGGGATATGGGGATATATGTATACATATAGTTGATTCACTTTGTTATACAGCAGAAACTAACACACCATTGTAAAGCAATTATACTCCAATAAAGATGTTAAAAAAAAAAAGCAGGGTTTTTCAACTTGGGCATGGCTGACATTTTTTTTAATTTATTTTTTTAATATCTTTATTGGAGTATAATTGCTTTACAATGGTGTGTTAGTTTCTGCTTTATAACAAAGTGAATCAGTTATATGTATACATATTTTCCCAGATATGGCTGACATTTTGAGCCAGATAATTCTTTGTCATGGAGGCTGTCCTGTGCACTGTAGGATGTTTAGCAGCTTCCCTGGCCTCTACCCACTAGATGCCAGTGGCATCCCCTTCTTTCCAATGGTGACAACCAAAAATGTCTTCAGACATTGCCAAATGTCCCCTTGAGGGGCAGACTCGCCCTTGGTGGAGAACCACTGGCCTGAGCCGTGTTATTTCCTGCTTTCCTGGAGACAGGTCACCAATCTGTTTTCACAGATGCAGGAAGCACTTCCCATGACAGATGTCCCGGAGGCGCCCCAGGCCATCAGGCATGTAACATTATCTCCGGTGTCAGTGTCGTGTGTATACAGACTCAGGAACTGTCTGCGAGGATGCTCAAAGTCGGCAGTTTTCTCTGAAGGAGAATTTTACTCTTTTATTTGCTTTATATTTTTCTGTGTTGTTTGAATGTTTAATAATGAACGTGTGTCATAATTGTAATTAAGATAAAGTTTTTTTGTGTCTTTTTTAAAAAAGATGAGCTAATTTGAAATAAATATGACCTCGAATGATAATAATAATTGGAAATATTTGCTTAAGAAACTGTTACATGCCGGACACAGTTCTATGTGTTTATATGCGTGAATTCTCTTAATCCTCACAACACTATCAGATAGACATTATCGTTATTATCCTCCTTTCACAGAGAGGTTTAGTGACTTCCCCAAAGTCACACAGCTAGTAGGAGACAGAGCTGGGATTCAAACCCAGGCAGATAAGCTGGTTATTTTAGGAGAATGTATCTGCCCAAGGGTAGGGAGAAAAAAAAATGGGAATACCGTATTAAAATACCACCTTCATACGTTTAATAAAGAAAATCTCCTCCAGACACATTCTGTCTCCAGGTAGATTAAAAGCATAAAGCAGATATTCTAGGCTATGGAAAGTGACTTTGAGTTGGCATTTCTTTTCTCAGTTTTTCTACAAAATGCAGATTCTTAGACTCAAGCTACAATATCACTTATAGAGAAAAGTGAAACGATTACTCTGTAGGAACCTTTGTTTTCTATGTTTGCTTTTAAGGGAAGGGCTCTGGTGCTGCACCATGTATGACTGGGAATTACCTGTAGGTGTGAGTGTGTGTGTGTGTGTGCGCGCGTGTGTGTGTGCGTGGTGAGAATCTGTCTCGTGACTGTGGAGGGCTAACTGAGATGTCGCCACAAAGACTCCAGCTCTGCCTGTGTCTACTGCAGTTTTTTCTTGACGATCCAGACAATATCCTGACAACTGCGTGGGCATAAAGAAATTGCCCAAATTGAACTGTTTAGTTGAGCAATGTTCACATGTCACATTTGGCCTACTTTCCTTCCTGACTTCTGCTATTGAAGTTAGCTATGTTTAATGACATTCCTTATTAGCTCCATTTATTAATTTAGTGAAGACAGTAAATTAAGGTAGCAAAAATCCAGTGCCTCTCCACAGAGATGGAGGATATGTTTTTTAGGATGACATTTTAGAAAATGCATATACTCAAAGCAATTCTCCCTAAGGTGAATGGTACAGGAAGGGTCCCGGCGTGGACTGGCTGCTGCCCATCTTTTCAGCCTGGGCTGCAATCTTGCCCCGGCTCCATGCTCTGGCCACAAAGGTCTCCTGCATCCCTGAGTACAGCAAACTCCTCCCCAGAACGCGGGCTTCACACATGCTGTTCCTGCTCCGTTATCTTCAAAGGGGTTTGAAAGACCTGTTCTTTAATGGAGTTTCTTACACAGACACTACACCATGATATGAGATGTCGTTTACTACACCATGATATGAGATGTCGTTTTCAGTCACCAGGCGTTGGAAATAGCTAAATATATTTTTTTCAGTTAATAAATTGTGACACATTTCCCAGATGGCTACTTTTTCTGCCACTGAAAGGGGATTATATGGAAAAATGTTCTGATGAAATAGCAAGGTACAAAATACTACAAACACTATGGTATTTGTATACCAAACCAAAACTAATTCTGTTAAGTCAGAGGCATTCTGGTTGATATATATGAAATTAAATTTAATATATTTAATAGAAATTATTTTTATTTAATAAAAGTAAATAATGTTATTTAATAGAATTATTAAATTATAAAATGTTTATTAAAATATATTTAATATATTTAATGGAAAAATAGTCTTTAAAATAAATTAGCATTATGATTTTACTGATCTCATATTGTTATACTGTTTCTTCAGCATAAAGAATGGTCAATTCTTTATTTATTTATTTACCTAGTTACTTATTTATTTAATAATCTCCATCCAATGGTAACTTTTAAGTCTGTTGACCTATTATTTTACTCCCAGACACAATCTTAAGGTGAGACTCCCGAATAAGACATTGAAATTTAAAATAAGTATTCTGGAGTTCCGAAATTATTTTGAAAATAAAATGTTTACAGACAAATACACACATTTATAATACATTAAGTAATTGTTTTTAATTTGGTTTGTTCTGACAATGGTATTGTGGTTATGTTTAATAAAAGACAATCTTTATAACTGTTAGAATCATATTCTGAGGTATTTACCAGAGAAGTGATTCAATGTCTTGGATTTGCTTTTTAAAGATTCCAGCAAAAAAACCCAAAAACTGGAAGTTTGTACTCTTTGACTAACATCTCCCCTTTTCCTTCACCCCCAAGCCCCTGGAAAGCACCATTTTACTCTCTGTTTCTACAAGTTTGGCTTTTTTAGCTTCCACGTATAAGTGATATCCGGCAGTATCTTCCTTTCTCTGATTTCTCTCACTTGGGATACCCCCTGTTGGCTTACCAACAGGATTGCCCCAGGATCCTCCTCCCCTAGCCACCTCTTCCTCACACCTCAGGACTAGGCCCCAATGTCTCCCCTCAGGTCAGAACGCTATCATTTCTCCCCACATCCCAGTTATGATCAGAAGCTATCTTATTCACCTCTTTGTTTCATTGTTATTGCCCGTCTCCAACTACAACCAGGAGACGGCTGAGATCGGAAATCTCCATCTCGTGGAAAGGATTGACACAGAGAAGGAGCCTGATAATTATTTATTGAACCACTGACTGAATGGGTAAAAGAAAGCTTCCCCTCATTCCCCAGCAGAATTTGCTGCTCTTTCCTCACGCCCCGCCCTCTGCTCTTGCCTCCAATAGAATCATCTCACTGCTTCAGACTGCTCTGCTCACGTGACAGAGCCTGGCCCAGGGCCTGGTGTGGAGCAAGCCCACATGCATTCCTGCTGCCCTCACACCCACGGCCAGTGTGGCCACTGATTCTGTCATAGGAGGTTTAAACCATTTACTTGCAGTTGAAAACAAGTCAACCTAGAGATCCTCTGGGGAGAAGTAAAAATGAAGAGTTGTGGATAATCGTGATAGAAAGAGAATGTGCTTTAATAAAAGGGTTTTATCTGGCCAGAGTAGAAAACTGTTCAAATAATAAACTACATCAGGATGGAATGCTATTTTCCTAGGGATCTTTCCCAGGTTTCTACAGTAATGTTTCCACATTGATTTGCCAGGGGAGCAGCCCCTGATATAAGAAAACGTTTTTCAAAGTTTGCTGAGGAAAGGGGCTGGCAGGGGTAGCCCATCTCCACTTCAACCAGAACACCTCTGTGTTTGTCTGTTTTATAATTGGTAGGATTTTGTTTGAAGAAAGATTTCCTCTTCCAAAAAAGTGACAAGAGGATTGCAGGACTATCAGGTAAGGTGCTTAATAGCTGTGTGACCTTGGCTGAGCCTCATAACCTCTCTGGGCTGTTACAGTAAAAAAATAATGGAGCCAAGAAACCTTACCTGTGTGGAGGCAGGGGACTGAATTAGAGGACCTCTCAAGTTCTCTCCCAGATCTTCGATCCATGGTTGTACCAAGTCACAGAATTAGAGGGAGATTAATCTACTCTCAATACCCAGAATGGCCACAAGATAGAGACGTTACTCCATGAGCAAAGCTTTGTCTACTCCAGGGACTGTTTCACTCCCCAAATTCTAGCACAAGAGATTTGGGAATTTCTCCTTAGAAACTACAGAAAAGGAAAAAAAGTCCATCCATTGCAAATTCAAGCAGAAGATTTAAACTATTTTAGTGACGAATCCTGGCAAAGTTACCCAGTGTTTAGCTCATAGATTTGTTTTTCTACCAAAACATCAAAGAGTATCGCTCTTTGGAGTCTCCCTCGCCCCATGACAAGAGTCTCTGCAAGGTTTTGTTCTGAGATATTGGAGCTCCTGACGTATCATAAATATCCAGGAAATGGATGCTGAATGGAATGGATGTTGAATTCGTTGAATTGCATCAGTGAATGCCAGCTTGGCATTAAAAGATATGTTCTTCTGTGAGAAGGATTTCCTATTCCCGTAAGAACTGTTGACATGATTTGTCAAAATGGTTAGAGCTGTCTCTAGTTTTTGGCTAGAATTCAGCTTTTCTGTATTTTAGAGGTGATTGCCTCAAGCCCCAGATTACTAGGGTTTGGGGAGCATTGAGCTGGAAGGACATTTACTGAATTAAGACTTAGGAATATTTGTCACATTATACTTTACGGGTAGGAAAAGAAAGTATGAAAGCA
This sequence comes from Pseudorca crassidens, assembly GCF_039906515.1. NCBI lineage: Eukaryota > Metazoa > Chordata > Mammalia > Artiodactyla > Delphinidae > Pseudorca > Pseudorca crassidens. Next base: position 119,435,497 of record NC_090296.1, on the reverse strand, counting down.
ACAGGTTTAGGCAAACATACGTGGTCCCAGAGGACGTCTCACTCAGCAGACATTCGGCACAGAGTCGGGATGGAGCAAAAGAGAGTGGGATGTTGACTTCTTGCTGCTGGGAGAGCAGGGAAGATGGAAAGGTGGTGGAAGGAGGTTGCCCAGAAGATGATGACTGAGATCACCTGGGAGAGAGCCTGAGTGATGATAAAGGGTGGGTGCCCTGAGCCTGGGAGCTGGAGAACTTTCTGGACCCAGACCTGCCTGTTGTTTCCCCCAGAGTGTGGTCACCACCAGCATAAATGAACTGAATGTTCCTGAATCCTTGCTGGACCAATCTGTCAGGGCCTGCTTGTAGAGAAGGCCTGGTGACCTGGGGACCTTCATGAATAGGCTGGGGAAGGTAATGATACCTAGATTGCTCTCCCAGGCCCCTCCTGCAGCCAAGGAGCAGCCAGTCCTTCCTGAGTAGGTGATCAGCGGATCAGCATTGGAACAGCTGTTTTCAATTGTCTGATGCTTCAAGCTACTGGTTATTCCAATGTTGCTCATGCCTGAGTAACTTCAGACAACTTGTAAAGGAAAATAATTGTTTCACTCACCTGGGATGTTGAATTAAATAATGCTTAATTACAATGTTACAAAAATGAATCTAAGTAGAGGGATTATAACTCTTACAGAACTACATAATCAAAATGAAACTGCCAATTAAGTAAAAACACGATTTCAGAACAAACAGAATTAAAGGCAACGTCACTGATATGATAGATAATGCTTTGTTGAAACTCATTTGCCACTCACAGCATGGGTGCATGGTGGAAATTCCTTTGGGTTTGGCATTAATGACAAGTAACTCAGCGCTCTTGTCTCCCCACCCTACTGTGGGTCCTTGCTTCAAACAGCAAGTCTGTGACATAATTTGGCCTTTGCTTGGCATGAATAAACCTTGTACTGCTGAATTCAACTCCATTCTTCACGTATTAGCTCGCCCATGACAATTAATGTAACACTACCTGGTTCCAGGGCTGGAAACAAAAGGCCTTGTTGGGCCGTAAGGTGGTCAACTAGACGTGGTGTATAGGTTCATGCCTATATATGTGGTTAACTTTTTTTTTTTTTTTTTTGCGGTACGCGGGCCTCTCACTGTTGTGGCCTCTCCCGTTGCGGAGCACAGGCTCCGGACTTGCAGGCTCAGCGGCCATGGCTCACGGGCCCAGCCGCTCTGCGGCATGTGGGATCTCCCCGGACTGGGGCACGAACCCGTGTCCCCTGCATCGGCAGGCAGACACTCAACCACTGCGCCACCAGGGAAGCCCCCATGCCTATATATATATATATTTTTTTTTATCTGTGTTGGGTCTCTGTTGCTGCACGCGGGCCTTCTCTAGTTGCGGCGAGCGGGGGCTACTCTTCGCTGCAGTGCGCGGGCTTCTCATTGCAGTGGCTTCTCTTGTTGCAGAGCACGAGCTGTAGGCACGTGGGCTTCAGTAGTTGTGGCACGCGGGCTCTAGAGCGCAGGCTCAGTAGTTGTGGCCCACGGGCTTAGTGGCTCTGCGGCATGTGGGATCTTCCTGGACCAGGGCTGGAACCCGTGTTCCCTGCATTGGCAGGCGGATTCTTAACCACTGCGCCACCAGGGAAGTCCCGTGCCTATATTTTTTTAATGCACAATTATTTTAATGGCAGTGCTATTTATAATTTTTAAAAGGTGAAGATAAAGCAAAATTTCTAAGCATAGGTGAATGTTCAATCTCATTACAGTCACACAGCTCTTACAATGACATGTTCATGCCAATTTAAAAAAGATTATTATTAACATGAAACCACAAAATGAAAAGAATTGTTATTGAAGACACTCTGGGAAAACATTGTTTTATTAAATTCTCTCCTCAGGATGAATTCCCAGGCATGGAATTATTAAGTGAAAGTTGAAGGGCTTTATGGCTCTTGTTACCTTGTACTGAGTGGAGTTTCATAAATCAACATTTTCATTGAGATGGTATTTCTCAGCTTGCCTCCAAGGTCCGTGGTTTAACCCAGGAAAATACGTGTCTGGGGCACAGCTCCTGCAAGGGCAGAAATGGCAGCTCACGTCCGGCTGCTGGCCTTACTCGGATCCTGTCACCCCTCTGCCCAGATCCCCGGCTGGCCTCTCCTCTGTCTCACGGTGAATCCACAGCCTGTCCCTGGCTCCCAGGGTCTGACCTTATCGTCTCCCGTGCTGCCCCGCTCCCCCAGTGCTCCTGAACACCCTGTGTGCGCCATGGGGGCTCGACTCCGGCACGCTCCTCGCCCGGCACCCTTACCCAGCTATCCACGTGGCCGGCTTCTCCCTCGCCCCAACCATCCTATTTAAAGTCACACCCCTTGCCCGTCTCCACCACTGCCCCTCCACCTTCTCAGCTCGGCTGTTTGCCCCAACACACACCACCGCCTGACGTGCCGAGCACACGCGAGTTGTCTACATCCTTGCTTAGAACGTAAGCTCTGAGGGCAGTCTTCCGGCTGCGCTGCTGCGTATTCAGTGCTAGCAGAGCATCGGACACAGGAACGAGTGCGTGAATGGCTGTCACAACTGGGGAGGCTCAAAGCCTGGCGATGCACAGTGAATCCCGAGGGAGAATGCCTGGGATCTGAGGAGACAGAGCTCAGAGGGCAGGAGCAGGCGGAGGGATCTGCGGATTTCCCTTCCCTGTGATCGGCTTTGACCGGTAGAGCGAGGCAGAGGCTGATACTGGTATCAAGTTCAAGCACATTTGATCCTTTGGGTCCCACTGCTCTTGTTCCCCCTCCCACCTGGCCAGCCTCCAAACAGGGTTGACTCTGGGCTCTGAAGAACACGTTTTTGGAATCCACATATGAAAGCAGGACAGAGAAGTAGAGGCGTCTCCTTGAAGCATTTTCTCTGGAGGCAGTGGTATGTGTGTGTCTGTGTGTCTGCGTCTGTGTGTGTGTCTGTATGTGTCTGTGTGTGTCTCTGTGTGTGTCTGTGTCTCTGTGTATGTCTGTCTTTGTGTGTCTCTGTGTGTCTGTGTGTGTCCCTGTGTCTGTGTGTGTGTCTTTGTGTGTCTCTGTGTGTGTCTCTGTGTGTACATATCATAGAAGTGTGCTGCCCACTGTTGTCGGGCACTCCACCTCGAGCATGAGAATCTTTGTGAGGCCACAATGATCAACAACAACATCTGCTGTAATGTGTATTACTTGCTCAGGGAGTAAGTTCTGGGTTAAGTTAGTTTTCTAGGGAGTTTTTGTCTTGCACATGGATTTATGAAGTTCTTGTGGAGAGGCAGTGCCACGCAGAGGAACAAGCACACGCTTTGAGACTAGACAGATATGTGTTCGACTTCCTCAGCCACTTAGGACCTGTGTGATCAAAATATTTCCTCATCTGGCTGAGACCTGGTTTTCCCAGCTGTATTCTCTTTGCATCTCAATTTATTTATCCATAAAATGGCCACAAAATGAAGTGTTTGCTTTGAAGGTGTTGTCTTGAAGATTAAATGATGTAAAAGGACCTAGAGGACACCTGGCACATAGTAGGTGCTCAATAAGTTAGGGTTTCCCAGCCTCAGTGATGATAAGCATCACCCAGGACTGGCTCTAGCTGCTGCCAAAAATATTAGTTTCCCTTCCCCTGTCCTCTTTTTGTACTTTATTCCCTCCAACTTTTTACTTTAGAAAATCTCAAACCTCAGAGAAGAATAATGTAACGAACACTACATACCCTTCACTATATATTCACTAATATTCAGCAAAGTGCATTTTACCTTATTTGCACGTATTCTTTCTCTCTCTCCACATACACGTGCACACACACACAATTTTACTGACGCCCCATGTGAAAGTAAATTGCAGACCTTGTGACCTTCATCCCTAGGACTGCCACAGTGTGTACTCCTGCCCGACCAAACCCCACCTTCACATCCGAGAAGTTTTACGTGGATTCAGTTGTGTCATCTTAAGTACAGGCCATGTTCAGATTTTCCCTCTGCCCAAATGTTCCTGATCACTCTTATTTATTTACTCATTTAATTAAAATTTTTTTTAACATAGGTCCTTGTTGGTTATCCATTTTAAACATAGCAGTGTGTACATGTCAATCCCAAACTCCCAATCTATCCCTTCCCCCACCCTTCCCCCCTGGTGACCATAAATTCATTCTCTAAGTCTCCGTTTCTGTTGTGTAAATAAGTTCATTTGTATCTTTTTTTTTTTTTTTTTTAAAGATTCTGCATATCGTTGATCACTCTTTACTTGAGGGTCACTGTCGCTGAGACTATTACAGGAACGTGTTATTTTTGAACCAAGTCTGACTCGCGGGCCCTTCTCTTTCTGATATGCTGGAGGTAGATCTTGTTGTCTGTCCCTAGAGATGCCTGGAGATGGTTGAAGACAGTTACCCCTCCAGATCCTCCCTCCCCCATCCCAGTCACCATCCCAGTCACCATCCTGATCCTCTGGGCTCTTTCCTGGTGGCCAACTAAATACAATGTGTTATTCCCAGAACTGGAGACCGAGGGGTCCAGCTTGGGTCTGACCCCTGAACAGGGGCTTGTGGCCTCCCTCTCAGGGGCAGCTGTACATCTTCAAATGCAGCCTCCGCTCACACTGTCGTGCTGAGTGTGGGTAAACTAAACAGCACTGCACTTTCTCATCAACAGCCAAACACCCCATCCAGTCCTTGGGCAATTAATGTCCTTGATTGGAATCCATGTGGAGAGAGAGACTGGAACTAATATATGCTGAGACCATGTGACACGCCAGGCCCTGGGGAGATGGACATGGGAAAGACACAGGCCGGCCTCTAGGGGAAGCTGACAGTAGAATCCTAGTGCCACCAAGTGTTAGCTGGACACGAAACCTCTCTGAGTCTCAACGTTCTCGTTTCTAGAAGGGGGCAACATTCCAACTCCCTGGGTCTGCTGGGAAGATTTAATAAGACAGCATGTGTGAGGGTTCTCAGCACAGTGTCCGGCACATGGTAGACTTCTGACTTGGGTGCTGAAGAATAAATGGAATTTGGGGGTAACGAAAACGTTCTGGCAATGGTTGCACCACACTGTACTAAATACCACTGAATTTCACACGTTTTTATGAATTAAAAAGTTTATGAGCTGTAGAAAAAAAATTGATTCCTTAAAATCAATTCTCATTAAGTTCCCTGTAAAACAGCTTACAGAAAACTTCCTTTCTCATGAACAGAAAATCACCATGCTTTTGGTCCAAGATATGTTGGGGTTTTTTCCTTTCTTCTTCAGATGACAGATAGATGGATGGAGCTGAATCTATGAACGCGCGTACTTGCCGCAAATGTGCAACATAAATAGAGAAGCGACGAACAGAAGACTCATAACCAATACTGGAACCGGGCCGACTTTGAGCCCCGGTGAATCCTCTGTTTAGAATCGCCACATCCCCCCAGTGCCGGCTGGGGTCGTGCGGCCTGCGCTCCTCTCCGCAGCTGGCGGGTTTTCCTCTGCCAGACCGTGGATCTCGCCGCCCGGGCGGCCACTGCTCTGCTGGGAGAGCGCCCTGAGGAGACCACGTTAGTGCCACTGGGGGTCGGACGGGCATGCAGAAGACGGGAGGGCGGCAGGAAGCTGAAGTGGACAGCGGGGAAGCGGTGGAGCCCAGCGGCCGGAGAGACTGATGCAGGTTCACGCTTTAAAAGGATGAAAACAGTGAATTTTGTTAAGTGCATTTTACCGCAATAAAAAAAAAGAGTAAATGAAGATTTTCCAGGCAGAAAAGGTGGATGGGAGGGATGGGACGCACATCTGAGGCATAATAATAATTTTCTGAGAGTTACTGATGCTGCTGCTGCTGCAGGGCAGTCAGCGTCAAGGACGGAGCCTGTAGGCACTCGACTAGAGACTCTCTCATCCAGGGTGACTTTCAATGGGCTTTATGACCTAAGTCGTATTTCACGTTATTAGGCATCAAGATAACCCGAAAGATTTTGTCAAACACTCTGCTAAGCTCGAGCCCAAGGTAAAGTCAGCCTGAGGAGAGTTGGAAGAAGTTGTATTCCAGTTGAGAGATGGAGCCGCACGAATCAGCACAGTGGGTCCCAACACTTTCTGCCTCCTGGGGGAGGTTTAAAGAAATACCTGTAAAAGTGCAATCCTGTAAAACAAAACAAAACAAAACTGAAATCCTGTAGAAGTGCACACGCCTGACTATTTTATCTTAAGCTCCTCAGCTGAGGTTGAGGACCAGTGTACCAGCAGACTGACGTCCTGCACTCCCTGTCCTCTTAGGGGTCCAGGCACCCCCAGAGCCAAAGTCCCACAGACCAACCGATCTCTAAAGGGCTCGGCTCTTCTTTTTAAAGGGCTGTGCGAAGCGACGTGAGTAGAAATGGAATAAGGCCCGAGAAAGCACAGACGTGTTAACAAAGCTGACTTTTTAAAACCAGTTTATTGTATTTTTACAATAATAAAAATAAATTAGTCATACACAAAAATAGTTGTCATTTTTGCTGAAAAGATTATTTACTCATATAATTCGCCTCCGCCTCTTTAAGCAGTAATTGACACCGTACAGGTGACTTGGGGTGGATGGGGTATTCTGTGGGTTCCTCGCTCCTGGCTGTGCAGTTGACAACCCAGAGCTCCCACCCCCAGCAGCGTCCAGCGGGGGCCCTGGAGGCGTGGTCAGAGCAGTGAAGGCATCACCTCCCTTACACCCCTCCCTGCCCTTGCCAGGGGACCCTGCCTCCGTCACAGCTCTAAGCCAGCCTCCCGAACAACTTCCTGCTGGTGATTCTAAGGAATGAGGCAAGACAAAGAGAAGGGATGAAACAGACCCTCCTAATTCCTTCTTCAAATGTTTGAGGATGAGGAGATGGCAGATTACATGAGCAAATACGATATTCAAGGTGGAAAGGTGGCAATCCAGAGAGACCTGTTTCAGGTATAATCCAAGGGGTAAAAACTCCTGAATGAGTCGAAAAGCAGAGTCGTTTATATTCGATCTTAAAACCCAGGAATTTGGCTAATCAGTATGCTAAATTGTAACTATGGACCTGGAATAAGACATCACGTGCAGCAACTTTCCGGGAAGCTGGGTTAGTAGTATCAAATAATTTTACACAAATGTGGATCGAATATGTAAATAAATACCTATTAGATCCCTTTAAAATTAACATATTCTAAATAATAGAACTATTTTGGTGTAGTGACTCATTCTGCCGGTAGAGTTCAGAATACACATTTCCTATAAACATCTTGTATTTACAAAGGACAAAATAATAAGTTATAACAAAGTATATCCTTCCGTCAAACTGAATGGTGGGGATCTGGGGGTCAAGGTGGAAATTACGTAACAGAATGGCTTCTCTCTCACTGAGGCAAGGGGCTCAACGTCTGGAAGATGCTAAGAAAGCTGGCTAGAGAATCCCACCCTGTGGGGGTCACTTTTCCTCAGCAAGAAGGCAGTCTCCCGCTGTTACCCACCGAACAGAAAGAACCAGGAGTGTGGTTGAGAGGGGAGAGAATGACGCAGCTCCAGCAAAGGCGCAAGAAAGCAAAGTGAGTGGAGAAAGTGAGATGGTATTCAAAGGGTGCTAGTCTAGTCGAGGTTCTGCCCCCATCAAGGTGTGTGACCCTGGGCAGGGAACTAGCCATCGGGACAACTGGTTACTCATCTATGAAGCAGGACCAGACAGGGCAGCTCTGACCAACTGGCTAGTGGTTCTCCGAGGTATGAGGCCACGTTCAGCCCTGGAGAGGGGTGCGCCACTGGGTTCAAAACGGTAGAAATGGGAAGTACGTGTGCCGTGTACTTGCCATCCCAGACCAGGTGAATCACTAGAAGCTGTTCTACTTACAGAGTCACCAAAGTCCAGATTGGAGAGAATCTTAAAAGTCCTGTTGCCCCAGCTGCGTGCTCGAATCCTCCCTTCAGCATCCATGACAAAGGCCATTAAACCTCTGCTGAGACCTCCAGGGACGGGTCAGTCACCACCAACCACAGAGCGCTCTACCTTCTGAAGCCTCTCACTTGTAGAAAGGTGGTTCTTCTGTAAGAAGTAAAATGTGTCTCCCTGCAGCTTTAACCTTCTGGTCCTAGGATGGCTCTCCTCCGGGCTAAACATTCTCATGAAGTCCTTTCCACTGCTTCTCAGAGTCTACGCCCCTCATCAGGATTGGGCGTGCTCATCTGAATGTTGTATGTTACCAATATTCTTTTTAAAGTTTTCAACAATCACAAATACGGTTCACCAACATTTTCTCCTTATGTAGCCTAAATGTCGTATGGTGTATGTGTGTGTGTGTGTGTGTGTGGTGTGTGTGTGGGGTGTGTGTGTGTGTGTGTGTGGTGTGTGTGTGTGTGTGTGTGTGGTGTGTGTGTGGGGGGTGTGTGTGTGTGTGGGGTGTGTGTGTGGTGTGTGTGTGTGTGTGGTGTGTGTGTGTGTGTGGTGTGTGTGGTGTGTGTGTGTGTGGGGTGTGTGTGTGGGGTGTGTGTGTGTGTGTGGTGTGTGTGTGGTGTGTGTGTGGTGTGTGTGTGTGTGTGGTGTGTGTGGTGTGTGTGTGTGGTGTGTGTGTGGTGTGTGTGTGGTGTGTGTGTGGTGTGTGTGTGTGTGTGTGGTGTGTGTGTGGTGTGTGTGTGGTGTGTGTGTGTGTGTGGTGTGTGTGTGTGTGTGGTGTGTGTGGTGTGTGTGTGTGGTGTGTGTGTGGTGTGTGTGTGGTGTGTGTGTGTGTGTGTTTGGGGGTAGTTCCATCCCACTTTCTTGACTCACATTGAACTTTAACCACTGAAACTCTTGCATCTCCCCCACCTTGTACTTGCATTGTTTTCTGTTTTAATCCAAAGGTGGGACTTTATGTTGCTTCCTGGTGAATTTTGAAGATCCCAGGTTTCGTTCTAGTCTCCCAGACTTTTTTTGGTACTAGAATGTGTCATTCAAGCGTTACCTCTCCAGCTTCTTGGCATCCACCAATTTCATCAGGAAGGTGTCTAATTTCCCATCTAAGCCACGTAAAGAGTGTTTCATATGGCAGGATCAAATGTTGGCCTCCACCTGCCAGGCTGATAGAGGTTCCCTCAGGTTTGACTATTCAGCCTGTTTCAAGGGAAGTCATGTTTCTTTTTACCACTGATATTTGTGTCTTTGACATTAGAAAGCAGATATTCAAATTCTAAAGTGGCTATATTAAAGAAAAAGAGAGCCACTGGTTTAGAAAGTTACTAGTAACATCTGGGTTTCTCTCCTTGCCACACAGCTTGACAAAAAGAAATGAAGCCAGTGTCCCTCATTTTCATCCCTCTGGAAGGTCATTCTTTTTAAAGGAAAGAGTGTTGAATGCTAAACACTTTGAGGGTGAGTAAACGATACACACTCCAAGAGCCCTGGGTCAGAGAATTAAGGCAACGGGACAGATGGGGACAGTTCTGAGCGCTTCTGTCACACTGCACCTCCTCTAGGGCGGGCATTGGCCCTGCTCATCTGGCTTCCCCACCAGCTCGCAAGCAGGGGGCACTGTACACGCCGTTAATGAAATGAACTGACGCCATCTAGTGGCCAAGTTTACAAGATTTTTTTTTTTAAATGCCCTATTTCTTATGCTGTTCCTTTTCTAAGGGGAGAAAGGCGAGTCTACGTGAGATGGGGAAAATGGGCTGCACTGAATGGCTTTTGCCTAGGCTGCAAGAGGCACACTTTTCTTTTCTAATAAGTGATAGTAGAAAAAAAAAGCAAACTATTTCTGTTTGCAGTTTTGTTGATTTTTTTGTGAGAAAAACACAGAACAGTTTTAATTTATCTAATTTCAAAATTCAGAGCAGGGACTGAGGCAATCTGGTACACAGAAAAAAAAAGCTGTATTAAAATGTAAATTTCATTTCTGCATCATAGCCAGTTAAGGGACAAGGCAGAGGACTGAGACGGAGATGGTGGGTCATGGGAAGGAGAGGATGAGATAAGGGGACAAGAAAATGAGAAAGAGGCATCTCTGGAGGGAGAAAGGAACATCGTCACTGAAAATACTAAAGGACATTATCATGTGTGTTGTGCTAAGAACAAAGGCATTTAGACGTTGATATAAGAAACAAGGAGATTAGTAAAAATTGGATTTCCAAGTCAAGCTGATAAAAGCCCTCATCTAGCAATTTATAAGCTTTCCAGACATAAATGAATTCCAAGATTAACTCAACTATTTGTTGCAAGAGAAAAAAGACCCCTAGTTTCAGTACTTCTTTCCCCTGAAAACATGGGGTTGATTTATTTGCTCCTATCCAATTCCACAACTGGCAGGATGGCCGTTCTCATGAGAGGACCACTGTCCCTTTAAATAACTTTTAGGTGACATTTAGGAGCCACAGGACACTGCTGGATGTCAAAGAGACAAAGCCGTCACCCAGCCCAGTCGTGAGAATCCTGAGTTGGAAGGACCCAGGATGCTCACCTCCCACTTGGTGGAGAAATCCCTTTTAGGCTGGAGAGCTCACTCATTAGGACACCATACCTTTGTTGCACTGGGCAGCCTGGATGGCTAGAAGGTTTTCCCACAATCTGAGCTGAAATCAGCCTTTCTGCTCTTCCACCCATTGATCTTGCTCTGTCCTCCAGCAGGTAAAGAAAGCTTCCTCCAAAGAATCCTTCAAATGACTGGCTTGTACAGCAACATCTGAGAGCAGTTGCATAAAGGAAACCCTCCCTTGGGACGAGAAGCAAAGGCAAGTGGCGAGAGGGAAAGAGTGGGTGCTGGATGGAAACCAGCCATATGCTTGGCCTCTCTGGTCTGTTTTTGCTTGGTGGGCCCAGGAATCTGGGCCTCTGTCCTGCTGCTTATTGCATGAGTTACGTAAGGATCAGGAGAGATAGGGTGCTTTGGGGGAAATGATGGCTGGGGCTCTCCAGAAAGAGAAGGTCACATAAAAAGGCCAAATAGAATTTCTGAAAGCTCAAGGATAGTGGGAACCTAAGGGAGTGTGCAAGACTGAGCTGGTGATACTTCTTCCAAAAGCTGCAAATCATCACCAAATTAGCAGATTTTTGGGTTAAAGGGCTCACGGGAGAAACTCAGTTGCTATGAATTTCAAAGCAAATGCTTATTTTGAAAGGGAAATACGCCCAGGACCATAGTACTAAATAGATAAATTTTCTATACGCTTCCAATTTGTTCAGCCTGATTATTTTTCTTAGTGGGTGTAAGAATATATATATATATATATATATATATATATATATTTATATATATATACGTCCCCCCTTCTTTATCCTCACTGATTCTGCAGATAGCTCATCTTTCATATGCACTGCATTCCCCTTCCAGCCACAGGCCTCGGGAACTACAGAGTTATGTGAAATGAATCAGGGAAGACCCTGCCGCTGGGGCCATCGTGGAGGAGTTCACAGCCCCTTTTCCCAGGCTGGCTGCATTAATATAGATCTTAGTGCTCACATCTGGGAGGGGGAATATGGGTTGTGAGTCATGGGGGAAGGGAGGGATGAAAAGTCACAGAGAGACATCTGCAAAACAAACCAGAAAGACCCAAAGGAGACTCTTTCTAATATAAATATAGGGCTTTTGCTGGGACAGGTTGGTTAGACTTTCCACTGGGTGATGTGTGGGAAAGGACCCAGAAGAGATGTCTGAGGAAGGGGTGAGAGCCCAGGGGACAGAGCTGTGTGCTCTGGAAATCTGCTCTGGGAGACAAAAGGCCAAAGGGTCCACAATGTAGGATTCCATGGGCGGCATGTACCACTGGGGAGAGGAATCAGAATTTCAGGCAATCACCTTTCTACCCCAATGGCTTTCTTACCTCATGGCATAGTTCCATTAAGGATGGGGTTTAAGAAACTGTGCGGAGTCCTGTCACCAGGACCTGTGACTTTGTGGGGGAAGGGAAAAAAGAAACAGACTCCTGAAACAACTGAGCACAGGAGATAAAGACTTGATTTTTGGCCCGAGGAAAGAATTCAAAGGTCTGGGCTTTGTTTGCTGAATGGGAAACTTCTCAGCCTCTAGGTCTGAAATGAAGCCACATACTGCAGACCTAAGCCTTCTGGACAGGCCTCGGGGTGACGGCTTTGTGGTCAGACGACTGGGGTCAGGACTCAGCTCTGTCACTGAATGGGTCAATTACCTGCTAACGTGGCAGGTAGGTTACCTAAGTTCAGTCTCAGTTTCCTTGTCAGTAATATGGGGACAAGATTCATTCCCTGACTCCCATTCTGGAGCGCTGTGCTCACAGCCGCTAATGAGCTAATATCTCTGAATACACCTGCAAAACAATAAAGCTCTAAACTGGCATGAGATATCTGTGTCACAAGGCTGGAAAAGAGCCTAATGTCTTTGAGAGTAAAAATAGGCACAGGCGGGCTGAGGTAACAGAGGGATGCAGGCATCCTAGCAAGGCTTAGGGGGTCTCTGGGGTGGGGGGACTGTCTCCTCTGATTCTCCAAGGGGCGCTGGTATTAGAAAGGCCAGCAGCACTGGGGCTAGGCAGTGCCCAGACAGGGCCTGACTGCTGACTTAGAAAGTGCCAGGACGGGAGTCGGCCGAGAGCTGCACGCAGTCCCCACCGCTCGGTCTGCAGAGAGCGCAGGTGCCAGGTCTCTGAAGGAGGGGTCAGCAGTTCACGGTGATGCTCAAAGGACAACTGTGGCCTTGCTCCTGGGCACCGTGTGTACACTTTATGAAGGTGGGGTGCTGACTAAGTTGGCTGGCAGCTCCACGGGCCAGGGAGCCCCCAGGAGGGGCAGCAGTCAGCCAGTCCCACTGCTCACAGACTCCCTGACCTGCCCACGGTTGCGGAGCGGGGTGTTATCTGCTCCCCAGGAAGCCCGAGTGCCTGTTGGCCACGCGCGTGCAGGAGACGCAGCAGGCGGTCTTGTAGTAGTTGTAGACGCAGAGCCTGGCCTGGACCACCACGTTGCAGTTGTAGTACCTGTCCTTGCAGTTTTCATCTGTAGCAGAGGAGAACAGAAAAGACTGTCTGAGCACGAGGGGCAGCCTGGACTTAGGGAAGGAGGAAGGGCGGTGGGTGTGGCTCTTCATCCCGGTCCTGCTGTTTATTACTGATGGGAGGTGTGAGTGTGGGCTGAGAGCTTATATTTTTTTCTTCATCTTTAAACATGCAGTTGAAATCTATCTACTTTGGCCATAAGGATGCTGGAACCAAATCTCTGAGTGCATTGCTGTTTTAATCAATTCCCATGTAAGTTTATCTGTTGATGGGTGGCTTGGATTGCCATCTGTGTTATTAAACTATGAAATATATACCCAAAGGATGCTGACCCCCTTCAACTCCATGACTAGGCACAAGGTCACAGAGAGACGGAGATGAATCTGGCATTTTCATACCAGAGAACAGGACGGAGCTTGAGAAAGATGAATATTTTACTCCAAGATAGGACTCCCTACTTACCAACTTCAGGGACGCAGTCCTGAGGGTTACAAGATTCTTTCTCTTCTGGTTTCAACTGAGGGTCACAGAGATTACTGAGGGTCATCTCATCAGACAGACAGCGCACTTCCCGGACGCGGAAGCCGCCCTGGCAGCTCTTGGAACACTGCCCGGGGAAAGGAAGAAAGTTAGATTTCTTGATAGCCCATTAGCTCAGCACACAGGAGAAGACAGATATTAGAAAATTTCAGACATCTACCAAAGGAGACAGAGTATTAAACTCCCCTGCACCTAGCAACCAGCTTCAACACGCATCCACTCATGGCTAGCCACGTCTCGTCTGTACCCACCCGTCCATTATTTTGAAGCAAATCTAGATATCATATCACTTCTTCCATAATATTTCTGTCTGTAGCTCTAAAAAACAAAGACTCTTAAAAAATTACCACGATACCATTATTACACCTAGAAGTCAACAATAGTTCCTTATCTTCAAAGATATATTCAGTGTTCCTATTTCCATTTGCCTTGTGAATCTCAATTTTTTTAACAGAGTTTTTTTTGGGGGGGATCAGGTCTGTATATTGCAGCTGGTTGACGTGCCTTTTACGACCCTTAATCCACGGGTTCCCCTCCCCGGTGTTTCTTCTCCCTTATAATTTATTTGTTGGAGGAACTGAGTCATTTGTCCTGTAGAGTTTCCCATAGTCAGGATTTTGCTGACTGCATCCCCATGGTACTGTTTGACATGTTCCTCTGTCTTCCGCATTTCCTGCAAATTGGAAACTGGATCCAGAAGAGGCCTTAACAGGTGCAGATTTGATTTTTTGTCGTGAGACTGCTTCATAGGATGTGTATGGTTGTCTCTCTTTGGAGGGGGCCAGCAGCCACTGGTGAGCAGATCCATTAGTTCATGTGGGGTTGAAAAATGGTGATAATATCCTAACACCTCTTCTTCTTTTATAAGCTGAGAATCCAAAGAATCCCTACCCCTTCCTCACATATATTTACTCTCTGGTTACCCAGTGGTATGGCTTGTTTAGGAGAGACAGGGTAAATTCTTGACTATTTTCTTTTATTTATCAGTTTTCAGAATAATGAGTTGGTTCCCCTAGCATCCTACAATGGTGGAACCTCTAATTAGTTTTTTTATCATTACAAACTTATTATAGATGGATGGATTTAAACATATGTGATGTATTTCATTAAATCCATGGTAGTTATTATTATTTTTTGTTTGTTTGTTTGCGGTACGCGGGCCTCTCACTGTTGTGGCCTCTCCCGTTGCGGAGCACAGGCTCTGGACGCGCAGGCTCAGCGGCCATGGCTCACGGGCCCAGCCGCTCTGCGGCATGTGGGATCTTCACAGACTGGGGCACGAACCCGTGTCCCCTGCATCGGCAGGCGGACTCTCAACCACTGCGCCACCAGGGAAGCCCGGTAGTTATTATTTTTACTGATGCCCCATCAATGGCTATCAGTTATTATTTTTACTGATGCCCCATCAATGGCTATCAGGAGCCCAAAAGTTGGTTCTTGAGCCCTTTGGACATGAACTCGTCTTTGAGACTCTCCTTGCTACCTGGTATGAAAAGACATCCCGATCTAATTTATACCTATAACAGTCACAGACCTGGAATCAGCCATTTCTCTAAGAATTCTTGGCTCCTTGTAGTGGGGAGTGGCATTTTGAAACCGTATTCTGGCGGATAGGCATGCCGTTTGCTACTGGGTTGGTCATTGTTTCCAGGCTCTTTCAGTAGATAAAACAGGGAAAAAAGTTTTTTAAGATAAATTAATTTGTGAGTTCATACTGATATTTCTAAGTCAAATTCAGGACAACAGGATTTTCACTTAAATCTCTTCTACTTTTGGTCTGTATCTTCTTTCTCCTAAGTTAAGAATCCTATTTCTCAAGGATACTGGGGATAATAGAGCTCTCCTATCACACTAGCGTATTTACTGGTACATATATTATCACAGTACCATAAAGTAGATTATTCATTTACGTTATCACCCATTATACAACCAATCATCTCAGAACACAGGACACCAGCTATCACTAAAAATGTGATTATTGCAAACACTACAAACATTTTTCTGCAGTCCTTTTTGTCCTTAGGGATGGACAGTCAAATTACTATGGTTTACAGCCACATGCAAGGGTGCTGATGCCACCAACTGCATACATATTTAGGTTAATTTGTTTCATTGCATTTTCCATTTTTAGGGATTTATTTTTTTAAAAGAATAATTTTGTTAAAAAAATTTTTTTTTTTTGGCTGTGTTGGGTCTTCGTTGCTGTGCATGGGCTTTCTTTAGTTGTGGCGAGCAGGGGCTACTCTTCATTGTGGTGCGTGGGCTTCTCATTGCGATGGCTTCTCTTGCTGTGGAGCATGGGCTCTAGGCACGTGGGCTTCAGTAGTTGTGGCACGTGGGCTCTAGAGCGCAGGCTCAGTAGTTGTGGCGCACGGGCTTAGCTGCTCTGCGGCATGTGGCATCCTCCTGGACTAGGGCTCGAACCTGTGTCCCCTGCGTTGGCAGGAGGATTCTTAACCACTGCACCACCAGGGAAGTCCCTGTTTTATAATTATATAAAATATTTACTTAGTTCCAAACTCAAAATTTATAAAACAAGGTAAATTAAAAAATGTCTTGCTTCCATCATCTTTGCTACTATAGTAACTATATATTTCATATTAGTTTCAGTTCACTTATTTATTTTTAAATTTACATGCAGAAAAATTCAGTTTTTGTGGTGCACAGTTCTGAGTTTTGACAAATTCAGAGAGTCATGTATCTCCCACTGCAAACAAGACAGAACTTTCATCACACACAACGAATCCTCTTGTGTTGTCCCTTTGTAGTGAGATTCACCCTGCTCCATCCTCTGGCAATCACTGATCTGGTCTCTGTGCCTATAGTTTTTCCTTTTACAGAATATTATGTAAATGTAATCATACAACATACAGTTTTGGGGGGGCTCTTTCTTTCATTTAGCAAAATGCATCTGAAGTTCCTCCAAGTCGTGGGAGGTATCAGTTCATTCGTTCTTGCTGCTGAGTGGTACCCCATTGTTTGGACGCACTGCATTTTGTTTATCCACTGACCTGCTGAGGGACGTCTGGGTTGTTCCCAGGCAAGGCAGGTGTCTTTGGAGTTGGTGGCCTTTGACGTGGCCTGGTGAGTTTGGCCCTTTCTAGACTCTCTAAGCAGAATGGCAGAAGAAAATAGTGATCTGTTCCTGCTTTCTCAAGGGCCTTGGTCAATATCAAAATAATAAAATGGTAGTTCCCAGAAGTTGGCAAAACATCTTTGAAACTCAACACCTCCTTTATTCCCATTTGCACCCAAGGTGTGGTTCACCACATACCCAAATGGCTGTCGTACACTGTCTGAAAACAGAATTCTCAGCTTTTATCCACATATTTTATAAGAAAATCCCTTTGATCACCTTTGAATGATTTTGAGGAAGGCTCTGGCCTCTACTCTGGAGTCACCTACAGCCACTGCTTGACGATCTTCCCTGACAAAAAGCAGAACGAACACTGGCCCCCTTGTGTCCAAGTCATGTGAAATGGTCACTGGGAATGATGACCTCAGGAATTTTTCTGTTTTAGGAAGTTTCTTAACAATAAACTCTTTCACTTGAAAAAAAAAAAGAACTTTATCACTGTTTCCATCCTTTTCCATTTCATTCCTTACTAACCTAGTTCTCTATTCACTCTGCCTCTCTGTAGCTCTGTCTTTCTTCATTTACCCTCCTTCCGTACAAAAAAGGATTTGAGATGGCTTAAGAAATACATAAGAGGGCCACAAGACAAAAAATAAGTGAGGAAACTGGGGTAAAAAGAAGATAAAAGTAGGAAAGAGAAAGAGAAGCCAGAGAACATTAGCACCTATAAGTCACTTTGTATATTCTGATAAACTCTCTCTCAGAGATGGGCCACAGTTTTGGCTCTGAGTTTCCTAGTAGCCAATTCAAAGAGAAAAACAGGATCAGTCCCATAATCCATATTGTCTATAGGATTTTTAAAAAAGTGTACAACACACACACACACACACACACACACACACACACACACACACACACACACACAGGTATGGAGGCCTGACAGAAATTCCTCCAGTGGGATTTATAACAAGATCACTTCATGATGTTGTATTCTCAACAGCATCCCTGAATCCTTTCAGCCATCAAACTTCTGCAGCAGTATTTCTCAAAATGTTGGTTACACCTGTAGCCAACTCACCTAAGGAGCAAATTCCTTGGCCACGTTGGACCCAGAATCGGCCATTTCAAACAGATCCCCTCTGATTCTTATGCACACAAAAATTTGAGAGTCACTATTTTATGGCCTCTATAGTTTAGAAATCAAGATTGTCCCAGTCTCAGGCTCCCCACTCCCCTCCAAGCAGGCTGAGTCCAGGGCACCCTGGCTGTGACCAAGTAGAGCTGATTGCTGCAGGGAATCTACTCGAGGGCTGAGCCCAGTGCCTGGTACCCAGTAGGCGGCTCAACAGTGCGGGGGGAGGGGGGAAGCATAATGATGTACTAACACAACCTCTACCAAAAGCACCGGGACGTACCATGCTCCATTCTGTGTTAAACCATTTGGCTCCGCAGGGCTTGAGGTGGCAGGATTGCTGGCTGGGGGGTCTCTCCAGGAAGGAACATTCATAGGGTTCCAGCACTTCAAAGGTGTCAGCGTTCTTCCTAACACAAATCACCTCCCTCTGTTGGGTCCCGCTCCCACACTCGATGGAACACTGGAGAAAGAAGCAGAGAAAGATGGGTGCCACATGACGGAAAGGGGACGAGAACTGCCATCCATTGAGCGATGTTTACCAGAGCTTACCATCATTGATTCAGTGAGGAAGAGCCCGAGGGTGCCCGGAAAACACTTCTGGAGGAAAAGTTGCACACAGATTCCAGTTTTCCTAACACTTCTGTGTCTGGAATGGAGAGTGGGTGCCCTGAGTTCTCACAGCTCGAGGATGCTGGCTGCTGAGATCCTGGCACCCTCAGTGAAATGTGAGTGAGATAGTGTCCCGTAGGCTTTCCCACAGAACATACCAGCCAGTCAGTTTGGTTTTGTCTGGTAGACTCCTGACACCTCTCACTGTAAAACAATGAACTAACATTCTAGTTTATCTGCTGGTCTTTTAGGGGAGGGAACTGGGAATGATTTCATTTCCCAGAGTCTGCATGCCTCTGGATGAAGGGCTACATTAAAATTCTTTGGGACACACAAAGCTGAGAAGACCACAGGCTTGGGACGATGTCCCCTGGTCAGCCCTCCGCTCCCAACAGGGCAGCCAGCAGGAAGGCTTTGTCCGCGGAGTCCAATCCCCTGGCTTCTTACTTGGAGCTAAAGCTCGCTGCGGTTGCGGCCATGAAGAAGCCAGTCAGATAATGACACGTCTTGGTTCATTGTGTTAGGTTATGGAAATACGATGCATGTAACCGCCTATAAGTTATTCCATTTAGTATCTATTACTTTGTAAAATGTTTTTTATTTATGTTTGGTATACTCTTAATACCTTTTGATTAGAAAATTTTACAAGCTGTGATCTATATACTTTTAAAGACTTTAAAGAAGCTCTTGCCTTTATGAATAGCCTGTAAACATGTCTACAGCTGAAACTCAATATTATCCTTGCTGCTGTATGCAGGCACATGGTGAAATAAAAACAGAGTGGAAAAACCCACGTCACTACCCAGCAAAAGTACCCCAAACCCAAGGCAACAGACAATGGATTATTCACACAGGGCATAGTAAACATCTCCATCAGCAATTTCCACTTTGTGCCTTCTTTCTTCCATCTTCACAGACATCCAGAAAACTACAAGTCTTCTTAGTTTTGGGACTGTCTGCTCAGATGTTAGAGAGTAAATGTGATCCAGACACAGGGGCAGACAAGAAGGCTGCTCTTAATAGCTAAAGACTGTGAAAGAACCATCCCCCCCAGTCCCCCGCAAGAACTAAGACAATCTAAGGGTGAAGTAAACCCAGAATTGACAGGGAAGAAAGAAAGCATCTGCGCATGAATAATAGACCTGGTGGAATATCTTAGGAATAAGAGTTGGGCTACTTTGTCTCCAGAGTAGAAAAAGACTCCCCAAGCCTGACAGGTCTCATTCTCTTGGGCTGGCTTCTCCACCGGCCTCAACAGGACCACTGCTAGCACCTGTGCTCACAACTTCCCAGGGAGTCTCTTCCCCTAAGTCCACGTGAAAAGTCCCAGGAAAGGACTCCATTTGGCTCGGTTTGGGTCACATGTCCATCCTGGACTAATCACTGTGACCGGGCCAGTGGGGTGTTCAAGAGGCCAACTCTCATTCAAACCACGTGTCTGGAAGGAACATTTATTTTTATATCCTGAAGTCAGTTAATGTTTAAGACTTTCTTTCAACACAAATGCTCTATTTCATTTTCTTTGGGGATAATATCAAATTCCCAGGGCAGGGAGGTGCCAGCAGGCTCTGATAGTCTTACAAATTCAGAACGAAAACCTTGTCCACAATCAATCATGTCCTGACCCTTTGGATGACAGGCAATAAATCCCATGTTTCTAATCTTAGCAGAGATAAATGCTGCCTTCACCAGGATTCATGTGACTCTCAGTTCTCTGAGTAGGTCTGGAGTCAATAGGACACCCACAGGTCAAAAAGACCTGAATCGGGCTTCCCTGGTGGCGCAGTGGTTGAGAGTCTGCCTGCTGATGCAGGGGACGCGGGTTCGTGCCCCGGTCCGGGAGGATCCCACATGCCGCGGAGCGGCTGGGCCCGTGGGCCATGTCCGCTGGGCCTGCGCGTCCGGAGCCTGTGCTCCGCAACGGGAGAGGCCACAACAGTGAGAGGCCCGCGTACCGCAAAAAAAAAAAAAAGACCCGAATCCTGCTCCCCTTTCTTCTTCCTCAGACATTGGTGGACGTGTGAGTCGAACTGCACTGTTTATCTTCTCTGAGTGAAGGCTGTTATGATCCAGTATTACGATTTCACACAGGACTCTTCCCATTGCCTCAGTTTCCATGAATACTTGGTGTAATTAGTGTCCCATACACAGTCTGCTTCTGAATTATCTTTGGGGTGTAGATCCTAGGTGTTTTGCTACCAACAATGAGATAGAAACACTGGCAGAAAAAATAATAAACATGGAGAAAGGGAACTAATATTTATTAAGTACTCCCCACGTCCTAAGCAATGACCCTTTTATTTTTATTTCTTTATTATTATTATTATTATTTTTTGTGGTACGCGGGCCTCTCACTGTTGTGGCCTCTCCCATTGCAGAGCACAGGCTCCGGACGTGCAGGCTCAGCGGCCATGGCTCACGGGCCCAGCCGCTCTGTGGCATGTGGGATCTTCCCGGACCGGGACATGAACCCATGTCCCCTGCATCGGCAGGCGGACTCTCAACCACCGCGCCACCAGGGAAGCTCAGCAATTACCCTTTTATATACAGTGTCTAATGAAAACCCAATAGCAACTCTAAAAACTTGATATCATTATCCTCATATTTGGATGAGGAAACAGGCTCAGAGAGGTTAAATTACCTGCCCCAACTCAGAGAACTAAGGCGATGCAGAACTGGGATCTGTTATCAAGTATGTCTAACTCTGATACCGACTTGGGTAGCACTGGAAGTACTTGAATTCTTTCTTTTCTGAATTTTTAAATATTTTACACTTTGTATTATAAAAATATTAAGGAAATTTGAGAAGAAAACACTTGCCCATGTTGTTTATATAAAAAACTATACTTTGAAGTGATTGAGATAGGGTTCATATACTTTCATATTCTGTTTTTCACTTGCCTTTATATTATATGTATTTTCCACATCTTCCTAATTATCATTGTTCTTGTTACGTATCTTAATGAGTTACGATATACCATAATATCCCTAACCATCATGCTATCATGAACATCTCTGTTGAAAAAACTGTTTTTTCTCCTGCTAATTATTTCCTTAAAATGAATCCCCAGGAGTGGGGTGATTGGGTGAAGGCAAATGAACATTTTTATGGTTCTTGACTTTTATTACCAAACTGCTTTCCAAAGGGGTTGTGTTGATTTACAAGGAAAAGGCAGTCCATTTCTTTTCAGGGTCTGTTTTTAAAGCTACTTAAAAGAAATAAAATTCTATATGGAGCCAGAGGTCCAGATAATGTGTAAATCATGGTCATCAGCCAGAAAGTCTTTGGAGAACCAGCCCCGGGAGCCAAATACTAAATGGCCCGAGAACTCAAAATACCGATGGTAATCATAACGGGGCAAAGAGGGAATGATTTTAGGGGGTTCATGTTCAATTTTGGAACCCTAAGGAAAAATTAATTAATCAATTAAGTTACTTTTTTGAGGCTTTTGGTATTATTGGTTCTTCATAATGAACAAACTTAACTTTTTCTGTTTCTGCTTCGTTCCCCCAGCTTTGTTGAGATATAACTGACAAATAAAATTGTAATATATTGAAAGTATGCACACGATGGTATGGTATACATGTGCACTGCGAAAGGATTCTTACAGTCAAGTTAACACATCCATCACTTAGCATATTTACCTTTTTTGTGTGTATACGTGACCACACTTAAGTTCTACTCGCTTAGTAAATTTCAGTATACAATACAGTATTATCTACTATAGTCACCATGTTACACATTAGATCCCCAGAACTTATTCATCTTATAACTGAAAGTTTGAACCCTTTACCAACCTCTTCCTCTATCCCCCACCCCCAGCCCCTGGCAACCATCATTCAACTCTGTTTTCCTGAGTTTGACTTTTTTTTCAGATATCACACGTAGTGATACCATGCAGTATTTGCTTTTCTGTGTCTGGTTTACTTCACTTAGCATAATGCCCTCCAAGTCCATCCATGTTGTTGCTAATGGTAGGACTTCCTTCCTTTTTAAAGGCTGAATAATATTCCATGATGAACAAATACCACATTTTCTTTATCCATTCATCTGTTGACAGACACTTAGATTATTTCCATACCTTGGCTATTGTGAACAATACTATGAACGTGGCGGGGGGCTGGGCAGTGCAGATATCTCTCCCAGATAATGATTTTCTTTCTTTTGTATATATACCCAGAAGTGGGACTGCTGGATCATATCTATTTCTGCTTTTGACACTCAAATACAGACACAGCTGACTTTATTAACAATAATAGCGCTAGAAGCTACAATTTATTGTGTGTTTATTGTATGTCAGGCACTGCACTACATACTTTGTACACATTACTTCATTTCTTCTAAAAGTAACCTCATAATGTGCTTCATCATTGGCATTTTGTAGACAAGGAAACCATGCTGGACCATAAGCTTCCTGAGGGCAGGGATATTTGTTTTGCTCAATGATGTATCCTAAGGGCTTAGAGAGAAGAGCACATAGTAGGTGCTCAATAACTCCTGGGTTTTTTTTTTTGAGATATCACCAATATCTGTTAAAATGGCAAAAAAGAAACAAAAACAAAAACAACTCAGACAATACCATGATCTGATGATACAGAGGAACTGGAACTTTTAGACATTACTCACAGGAATACAAAAGGGTACAGCCACTCTGGAAGAGCTTGGAGCTCTGTATTAAATTAAAAAACCATTTACTACACAACTCAGCAATTCCACTCCTAGGCATTGACCCAGGTGAAATGAAAACTTATGCACCCATAAAAAACTGTACATGAAAGTTAAAATGGCTTTATTCAAAATCACCAAACACTGAAGTGTCCCTCAACTTGGGAATCAACAAGTGTAGTATGCCCATACAATGGAACACTACTCAGCCACAAACCTAATGAACTATTGATGTATGGAACAATGTGAATAAATCTCAAACGCATGTGTATTACATATTAGCAAAAGGAAGCTGACTCAAAAGGCTACATACTGTTATATACAGTAATATGAAATTTTGGAAAATGCAAAATTATGAGGACAGAAACAGACGAGTGGATGCCAGGTGCCAGGTTTGAAGGAAAAAGTTGACCACAAAGGCACAGGAGAATTTTGGTGGGCAATGGAACTGTTCTATATCTTGATCGTGGTGGTAGTAACACGACAGTAATGTTTGTCAATAATGACAGAACTATATACTAGTTATGGGTTGAACTGTGTCCCCCGAGAGTTCGTATGTTTAAATCCTAACCTCCGTACCTCAGCATCTGACCTTGTTTGGAGAGAGGGTCTTCACAAATTAATCAGGAATAACTACTGTTGACAGAATGAGGCTCCAAGAGCATAAGTAGCTTCTCCAGGGTCATGGGTAGCACAGCTGGGGTGCAAACCCACCCGGCACCCCTGGGATACACCGAGCCCTATTCCCTGACCCAGAAACAGGTCAGGGGACGGACAGACACACCCGGTTCCGGCCACTCACCTGACTCCAGCTTCCCGCAAACCACTCCACCTCGCCCGTGCAGGGCCCGTTGTCACACGGGGTGGCCTCCACTGGCCGGTTGTTCCCGCAGCCCTCCAGCGGCAGGCTGCTGACATGGTTGGTCATGCACACCACCGAGCGTGTCCGCACTCCAGCCCCACACTCTGCCGAGCACTGCGAGACAGCAAGGGGCGCCTTAGAGGGGAGGCCTCCCTGCAGGTTCTGAAGCCACTCTCAGAGGATGCGAACGACAGCGCATTTCCCTACCACCTCTTCCCCTGGAAACCTCTGACCATTTGTCAGGCGCGCTTTCCTCCATTATGGGATATCAGTATGGCACCCTGTCCTAGATTTTCAGGGACGGTCTTCTTTCCAAATAGCCTGTCCCACGGCTGTGAGTAACACACTTACACTTGTCAGACTACTGTTTTGGCTTTCGATTTCGAAAATCTATTCAGCAGCAGAAGAGTGAGGGCGCGAAAACGCGGGCACACCATCTGCCTGCTAGTAGCTGAGTCTGGACTGGTCTGGGAAGGGACGGCGGAAGTCTGTCACAAGACATTGCTGCCTGATACTAAGGCAGATGGCTCCAGTCCCCGAGGGCCATAGCTATGGGAGTATTGGGAGGTGGCCTGATATAAAGGGAGAGCTGGGCCTGGGAACTGGACACATCAGTGTTAATATCCCTGCTATCTGTGTGACCCATGCTCACCTGGACAGCTGGTACAGGGACACATGCCTGGCAGGATGACTCAGAGTCTGCACTATAACAAGATTTCCAGGGATTTGTGGGCACATTACAGTTTGGAAGCACCTTGAGGGATTCTGCTAAGGGAAATGGTGCAGACCTGGCCTAATTGGGAGGGAGGCACTAAGGACAGAGGCAGCCACTAATGTCTCCATCCCAGTTAAACCTCCAAGGTCTTCTGAAGAATCCAGAAACCCAGAAACTGTTCATCTGATGAGCAGTCCAGCTGCGCTGGTCAGAATATGCCTACTGCCAGCCAATCAACATCTTCTACAAGAAAAGGCAGGCAAAACTCCTTATCTCCTTCCCCGCTCGCTCCTTCACCCCAGCGTACATCCTCGAATTTTGCTTAGTATTTTTCCCTAACATTTTTTTTTAAATTATGGTAAAATACGCATAACATAAAATTTACCATATTACTCATTTTTTAAGAGTGCAAGTCAGTGGCATTAAGTACATTCACGTTGTTGTGTGACCAACACCACCATCCAACTCCAGAATCCCTCTCTCTTCTGATATAACTCTTATTTTTGTCTTTGATAGATGAATTCAATTTCTTAATGGCTTCCCTCGTACACAGGTAACTGGTGGGCTAATGATGAACTATATACACCTTGGAGTTCATCCTTGACACCTGACACCAGGGACCCTAAGGCGGCTGCGCTACTGGGGAGGGGAATGGTGGGATTGGTTTTGAGTCTGTAAGAAGCAGGGAAGGGGGCCTGTCATTTGCTGAGTGCCTGTTCTATGCCAGGCACGCCCAAGATGTAGGAAAGTTGTGATGTAATCCCTCGCTTTATTTAGAATTTCATTATCTAATATTCGTGTGACGTGCTAAGGAGAATTAAATGAATTCTTTCATACCCACATCTCGATCTTGGAGGCCATCAGTCTTCATAGAAGGATAGAAAGCCTACAGTAGTTCACCTCTGGGTTTTTCCCCAAAGCCAGAAATCACCTTTGGGATTCCAAGCTAGCGATTCGTCTCTGTGTGGTTTGGGGCACGTCGTGATGCACAGCTCCTGCCCATCAGACCAGCAGCCTTGGTCCCACCCGCCCGCCGTCCGGCACGCTCACCCTCTCGCTCCACTCCGTCAGGAACCAGCTCTTGGCGCAGGGTCCCATGTCGCAGTTCTCAATGTCGTTGGGCCGGAGTTTCATGTTGCATTCCTCGTCATCGACCACGTCCCCGATGTTACTCACACACTTCACATCGCGGGTCCTCTGCCCCACTCCGCAGGGCACCGAGCACTAAAACACAGCAAGCGCACATCAGCGCACCGGGCAGTGTCAGCTCTGAGGGTCCCTCTGGTCAGGGTGCCCTCGTCCTCGTTACCCGCCACCTGAGCAGAGGACGGGGTGGGGCGAGACCCCTGGGTTGCTGGGTCCCCTCTCAAGCGATGCTACCTGGGGAGGATCCCAGCCTGAAAACATCACACGCCTTCTCTCTAAGATCACCTTGGATGTCTCGCCTACTTTGATCCTCTGGGCCTCAGTTTTGCCATCTATAAAATGGGAGAGCACGATTGGAAGGAGGAGTTGGCTCTAGCAGCCTTTGCCAGCCTTCACTCCACCGTGACACAGGAGAGAGAGGTCACCTGTGTGCACACGGCTGCCATGGGCTCACCCTGAAAGTTGGCCCTTAAGTCTATCAGGATGACAGGATGGCCCTATCGGCACATCTTATGGTTTGCAGAATAGTCCTTCCAGAACCCCACAGGAGGGGTCCTCCTGGAGAATCCAGGGTTCTCCCACGTCAGGTCTTGGAGGGGGGAGGCAGGAGGGTGGTGGTAGGTCTTGGAGGGGGAGCTCCAGAGCAGGCTGGCCTGCTGCGTACCGAGGTCCAGTCCGTCCGGATCTGCCACTCGCTGCAGATCTTGAGCTGGCAGGTGCTGGTGGTCTCGGGCTTCTCCAGGTGCTGGCAGCGGTAGGGCTGCACCGTCAGGCTGCGGTTGGCATACACCTGGCGACACAGAACCTGGCGGTGCTGCATGCCCAGGCCACAGGTTTTGCTGCACTCAGACCACTCCCCGATGTCCCAGCTAGCTCAGGAACGAGAGATCGAGAGGGACCGGTCACTTCAGTCAACAGGAAGAGAGCATCTTACACAGAAGTTGGCCAAGCCAACTTACAAAGAAGCGTCAGAATTGTTATGGGTGATCCCCAGCCCAGAGCAGTGCCTGGCAGTCTGCCTAAGGCCGTCTGACTCCATAAAGAATGTGGCTCTGTTCCATATTCTCTTTCCCAGTGATTAGGGCCCAGATTCCGTAAAATTATAGAAAACCAAGAAGGTACAAAAGATTTTTATCTCGTCAGAAAAATAACTCCAAAGATGAGTTTTATTACCCTGCAGAACATTAACCCACTTTGGAACTAACTTAGAAATCTTCTTCCAACCTTTGTTATTTTTCATGAACTATTTACATATCAGTTTCACATATTCTCCTCTGTTATCCTGCTTTGTCATTTCCTTAAATAAGACATCGGCACATGGGCACTATGTCTTCGGATGAGAATTATGTTCTTATTAGTTTGAGAATTATGTTTTGACCCCTTTTAGGGCTTTCCCTCCTTGTTCTTCTAAAAGTGTCCTATTTATTATTCAATAACTGAACCAAGACCTTTCCTGAGACACTCCCCAAGCAGATGTATTTGTGACTTACATTAGTCTCTCTCTGTACACAGCTCGCCTGAGCACTGACTGCACTGGATTGTAACTCCTTGCTCCCCTCTTTGTTTTCCTTGCCAGCTAAAACCTAATTTCTCCAGTTCACCAAAGGCTTCCTGGGAGTGTGCTGAGCAGTTAAAGGCTGTGAGCTCCTGTGTGAATCCTGAAAGCCAGGTGCACTTGCTAAACAGATTGCATTTTATGCATAGACTAAGTCTCCTGTTTCTAAATCAGATGTAGGCTGATTTAAAAATTAGATTACATCTGCTACTAGGGTCCTATGCACAAGCAACTAGAAGTGGGCTGAAAACAGGCAGAGGCCCTCTTACAAGGCTGGGCAAGGGAAGATGTTGCAGGGTTCCTCTTCCGGGGTCGGCTTCATGCTCGAGTCACAGTAGCTCTCAGGAACCTCTTCGTGAGTGTTTCTGTTCACACAGCGAAAAATAGGGTACTGCGATCCTGCAGGGACAAGGAGAACACACTCTAATGCTGGGCTATGAACGCAGATGCGCAGAGATCCGGATGCTGATGAAGAAAAGCCTCAGCAACAGAACGATTCACGCACACACACTCCTCCGTTCCTGAGTTTACACGCAGCTCCTGCACAAGGGATTTCCTAGGCACCGTCCGGGGCAAAGAAGAGCAGGAATAGTTCCTGCCCTCAAAGGCCTTATAATCTATTTGTGGACATGGTTTGAACTTGTTCAGAGGCAGATAAAAACAATTCCCCTAAGAGTTCAAGACAACAAGAAAGATCGATAGGCAGGGGAATGATTATAAAATGAACACAAATAATAACTTTCCACAGACATGAAAGAGAGAGGGTTTTGCAGAGAGAGGGTTGGTTTTGGATAGCTGTGCACACGTGTGTCTTGGAGGGGGGCTCTGTCCAGGCCGTGGAACTGGAACAAAAGTGCATGGCAAACTGGCCTGCAAGAGCCAGGTATGTTGAAGCAACAGTCAGGTTGGGGCAGAGAAGCAAGAAGATTCAAGAGAGGCTAGAAAAGCAGCTGGCTTCGCCTTTGTAAATCATTTTACACATTCCCCCAGTAAAGGACTGATCCAGTGGAATTTTGGTTATTTGAGTATATGTCTGCCTCCTATGAGATGGTGAGTTTCTAGGGGACAGGACTGGTGCTTGCTCAACCCTGTAACCCCAGTACAGCAGGGGAGTAAGTGCTCCATAAAAGTTTGTTGAGTGAATATTTATCAGCGGTCTAACATTTGTTTTTGTTACTTTGCTAAAAAAAAATACTGACTGCCTAAGTTTTTTTTGTATGTTTTAAATACACAGCCTCATGTTTCATACTTAATAAGGCATAACCTATTTTGGAGAAACAGTCAAAGTTTGTTCAGTGAAATTTCTAGCTCTCAACGGGAAAAAACAAAACCAAAACTGATTCAATTCGGCCTGCCTCTCTCTCTCTCTGCTACCCCCTGGTGGCAGCACTGAAGTATTACTACTGGGTGTTTACAAAGAACCGTAACTGGGGGAAGGCGCAACCCGAGCGTCTGGAGTGTAAGATGCTTTTTCATAAATGACTGTGCACCCACTCCACCCACCCCCGGCCCCAGTCTAGGCCAGTAGCTGAGTCCTGCTGGGTAGAACACGGGCATTTAGCCTACAGCTTTGTCTCAGTTCTGTTGCTAATTGGCCAGGCATTTAGAGTTTCTCAACTTCAACTTGC
The DNA here is from genome assembly GCF_039906515.1 of Pseudorca crassidens. NCBI lineage: Eukaryota > Metazoa > Chordata > Mammalia > Artiodactyla > Delphinidae > Pseudorca > Pseudorca crassidens. Next base: position 119,406,662 of record NC_090296.1, on the reverse strand, counting down.
TATAATTTTAATTGTAACTAGAGGGCTAACTTTGAATGTGTCTCTAAATATTTCAGTAGCCACGAAGTGTTCCAATGCTTCTTTAAGCTGATTTTGTGGGACACACCGAGCCAGAAGGTGGTTCTTGTAAAAAACATGACAGTTTGTAAGACAGTTTTGAATCAGAAACAATCGTTTGTTTAAACTACTATGGGTGTAAACATTTACAATGCAGCTATAACTTGAGACCATTATTTTAAAATAATGTTCCAATTAAGCATAATTATTAGCTGAGTAAAAAGCAGTACTACGCATAGCACAGGGAGATCAGCTCCGTGCTTTGTGACCACCTAGAGGGGTGGGATAGGGAGGGTGGGAGGGAGACGCAAGAGGGAGGAGATATGGGGATATATGTATATGTATAGCTGAGTCACTTTGTTATACAGCAGAAACTAACACACCATTGTAAAACAATTATACTCCAATAAAGGTGTTAAAAAAAAAGCAGTACTGGCTATAAAATTAATAGGAAACATAAACTTTTGTGGAATTAAATTTTGTCCGGTAACATATCTGCTTCCATTAAGAAGAGATTTTTAATGAAATTCAGCAAACATTAAGGACATTGTGCTGAGTTACAAAGATGAATAAGATTCAGTTCACAGCTTCCAGGATACTCATTGGGATGCAGTTAATAAGGGCTTAAGTAAAAATTTTATTATTCAGCCCATCCCTTTCCCATCAGACCATGCGGGTTTAACTTTTCTACTTACACGTTTGTGGCTCGGAAGGCAAAAGTAACTACCCCAACTGCTTGGCACTAATGAGGGGGGGACTGAGTATCTTTAGCTGAAAGGATACAAGTTACCCTAGGAATGCTCTGTGCCTTGGAAAGATGGGTCCTGTTTGGGGCTGTGTGCACTTGGGCCACTGCCTGCCTTCCCCCTGGTCCAGTTCCAGCGTTTAGACAAGGACACAAACTCAGAGGTACTCTTTCTGTCTCCGATGGTGGGAAAACACTAGATCTGTAGTTCTTGACTCCAATGACCGAAAAGGTTTCTTTCTCTGGGTCAGTTTATATTTCTGCAGAAAGGGAGACTATCACTCAGAATGGTATCTGGCCACCTCTTCATTGTCCAAGCATGCCACACAATTAGCCCTCTAAGTGCTGGCCAGCAAGAATGGGGTGGGGAGGTCAGGTGCTCGCTGGGCTTCAGGTAGCAGGAACAATCTGGGATCAGTTTGGTTGGGCTGTACGTTCAACGTGTTGATCTAAACAGAAGTATGTTACGTTGGAGGGGGGACTGTACCACAGGTAATCAGTGGACATTAAAGGAGGTAAGTCAGTGAATTCAGGGGACCGTGTAGAGGTCAGTGAGGCATTGTGGAGAGATGGACAAAATAAGAAGAAAGAAAAAATTAAATAACTCTAGTCTTGGAACGTAAGGGATCAACTGGGCCAAGCCAGGAGCTTGACCAGATAAACAGAGGTCCGGGCAGTGACTGGACAGAGTATGGGCCTCTCTTGTACACCAGTGACAGGGCTCCCCACCGTGATCATGCTATCATGATGCTGGAATTTTAATCTGCAAGGCACAGAAATGTGTGGTCTGGTGAGTGTTGCCAGGAAGGGCTGGAGGAGAGTCTGGGAGAGGGTTTGTGTGGGGAAAATGATGAGATCACGAGGCAAGTGGACTTGGGTTGTGTAGAAAAGAGATGGACAGCCCTGGCAGGCTCAGAATTTCTTGGTCACGGCACACTTGTCCCTACCACTGACGATCATGAGATGAGCTAAATGTTTTGTGCATCCACACTGCCTCCCTGCCCTGACATCTCTGAGGCCATCGCTGGCTGGGAGCCAACCTTAGAGGGAGCAAAGGGGTCCCTCCACCATGCCTGGTACAGAACAGATACAGACTGTTGAATGACCACCTGGATGAGTCCAGTGAACACAAGGCTGGGTGAGCAGCACGCAGGGTGCGTGGCAAATGGCACATGCTCTTGTCCTTGTCCCACTGTGTCCACAATGCAATGCCTTATGGTCTCCAGACAGGCCTACATCTCATCCTACTGGAAAGGCTGGGCCAGGCTGTCTTTAAAGACATGAAATGGAGGACACTCTTCTATACATGCCACCCTTGATATCAAACCACATAACAATCTTTATCCTTTCACCTAGTTTTCACCTAGTTCTGAGTGCATCTGTTTTCACCTGATCTCACTTAGTTCTGAGTGTATCTGTTTCAGTTAGCAGGCATCACACCACTACCTAAATGGCAGACTATTTCAGCACTATCAAAATACTTTTTGGGGGCTTCCCTGGTGGCTCAGTGGTTGGGAGTCCGCCTGCCGATGCAGGGGACACGGGTTCGTGTCCCGGTCCGGGAAGATCCCACATGCCACGGAGCGGCTGGGTCCGTGAGCCATGGCCGCTGAGCCTGTGCGTCCGGAGCCTGTGCTCTGCAACGGGAGAGGCCACAGCAGTGAGAGGCCCGTGTACCGGAAAAAAAAAAAAAAACCTTTTGATCCTGGGCTCCTATGTCAAGTACATTTCATTTCACACTGCTTACCTCTATGGCGTCATGGACGGATCCTCACTAAACTGATTTTGGCCTTAATGCATAATTATCTCTAGCTTTCTGCCTCTTAACAGGCATTTAACTTTCCCTCATAAGGCTTATAAGAGAAGTTGGCACAATGACTCTCCAGTTCACATTCTCTGCGCAAGTATTAAGTATAAGCACAATAAAACCTCCATAAATCAGCACTCCAGTTATGAAGCCATCATGGAACCAGCAAGGATTCCAGGCAGGAAGGGCTCCAGACCCCAAGAGGAACCAAAGACTTAAATTCGATCCTCAAAAGCCATTAAGTCAGCACTCTTATGAAAAAGATAAAAGCGTTAAAGGTGGTCATGAAAGATTTTTCCATGTGTTGATTATGCCATCGTTTCCAAGTTTTGTACTCTCAGACGCAAGTCTCTTGAAGAAAAGGAAAAAAATTCCCCAAACCAGTACGCTGGAGGTATGTTTCCCAGTTGCAGAAACTCCTCAGGGATACAGCCTCTGTTTCTATGGTAACCTGCCCTCGAAGAACAGGTGTTTTACAGTCACAAATAGCACTTTACTACAAGCAGGAGGCTATCACCATGTATGTGAAGGAAATCATGACTGCACAGTTATACATATCCTTGCAATGAGGATCTAAGGCACCTGGAACAGAAAAGCAGCATCAATTTCCAACCCAGGTGCAGAACATCAGGTCAGGGGTTTCTGAACACCACATCCCACATCTATCTTGCCTTTGAGTGTTCAAGGACACAGGACCATGAGTCCACATCACAGTCCAGACTGATACTGACCCTTTTACACACAGCCAGGCTTTGCTTCAAGCCTATCACAACTCTGCTGCTTTATTTATTTATTTTTATAAATTTATTTATTTTATTTTTGGCTGCATTGGGTCTTCGTTGCTGCACGCGGGCTTTCTCTAGTTGCGGCGAGCGGGGGCTGCTCTTCGTTGTGGTGTGCAGGCTTCTCACTGCAGTGGCTTCTCTTGTTGTGGAGCACGGGCTCTAGGCGGGCAGGCTTCAGTAGTTGTGGCACGAGGGCTCAGTAGTTGTGGCGCTCGGGCTTAGTTGCTCCGTGGCATGTGGGATATTCCCAGACCAGGGCTCGAACCCATATCCCTTGCATTGGCAGGTGGATTCTTAACCACTGCGCCACCAGGGAAGTCCACAACCCTGCTTTATTTAAATTTCACCTAGACTCCACCTTTCCCCCTAAATCCTATTACTGGATCTTTTCTTGCCGTTGGAGAGATGCCCTATGCTCCCACTGGTGTGTGGTCCGCTTTGCTGCATAAACTGACTTCGTTAGGCTACAGCCTTGCTCCAGGTGTTCTGAGTTGATTGGTCTTAAGATAATGGGACAAATACAGGATTAAGAATTTACTGAGGAGGAAGAATGGAGCTGTGGAGTGTAAAAGCTAGCTAACTAACACTGCAAGCTCCCAAAGCATTCTTTTTTTCTGAAATCCTTAGATCTGAGAATGACTTTTTTTTTTTTTTTTTTGCGGTACGCGGGCCTCTCACTGTTGCGGCCCCTCCCATTGTGGAGCACAGGCTCCGAACGCGCAGGCTCAGCGGCCATGGCTCACGGGCCCAGCCGCTCCGCGGGATGTGGGATCCTCCCGGACCGGGGCACGAATCCGTGTCCCCTGCATTGGCAGGCGGACTCTCAACCACGGCGCCACCAGGGAAGCCCTGAGAATGACTTTTGAATGGCATTTGTGTAAGTGTTCCACAACCTTGACTCCTACGTCAGCTTGTAAATCTTGAACGAGGTGAGTGTATTCTCTGATTATTAATGAACACACTGTGCGGGAAAGGGTTAACTCAGCAGGCCTGGGTTGCTCAGACCCTGCATATTCCAAAGAGAGACCTGTATTCAGGACTGGTCCTTGACCAGGGCTGGAGACAACCTCAGAGCCCTTGGGATATTCTGCTGATAAGAGTTTTTCTATGCCAGAGATCTTGGGTTGCGCTCTGTCAGTTTGACAAGCTAGTTTCTGACAACAATGTGATTTCTGTGAATGCCTGTCTTTGCGTGCCTGAGGCCTTAGGCCATGTTGTATTAGTTTGACCTCTGGGGTGCTAAAGGCTGAGTAGCTAATGTGGGAGCTACAGGCCTATGTGATTGAACCCCAATAAATCCCCTGGACACCAAAGCTGGAGTGAGCTTCTCTGGTTGGCAATACTCGGCTCATATACAATATTGTTGAGAGAACCAAGTGCATCCCTGTGCCACTCTACTGGGAGGGGATACCTGGAGGCTGGCGCCTGGTGTGTCCTGGACTTTGTCACACGTGCTTCTCCCTTTGCTGATGCCAATCTGTAGCCTTTCACTGTTACAACTTGTAACCATGAGCACGGCAGGTTTTCTGAGTTTTCTAAGTCCTTAGGGTGGATCACCGAGCCTGAGCGTGGTCTTTGGGAACCCCCAACACAGCCTCACACTGACGAGCAATCTCACAGTCAGGCTCAAGGAGGGGAAGCTTTGCCACGTGCCTGGGGCCTACCTGCATGTTCCCCACTCCTGCTCGGGGATCTGCAGAGACCCTCCTAGCCCGCACATGAGCTCACCTTTCCCGCAGGTTGTCGAGCAAGCCGTTGTCCCCAGCTGTTTCCAGTTGTGATCCCGGCTCCGCCGTGGGGTCTGTGGTGCTGGTGGTACCACATTGTCCGGCCGGTGGGGAGAGAATCTATCAGGATGCCTGACCGGGAAGGTCTGTGCTGATTCCGAGGTGAATATTTCAGGTGCCCCGCCGTGCACGTCTGCCTTCTCTTCGTCCCCCTCTTTCCCTTCTCCCTCCTGCTGGTTCCCCCCTTCTGGTACCAGCTGGCCGTTGAAGGGCTCCCCTAGGAGAGGCAAGTGCACACACCACAGAAGATGGGTTTGGACGGTGAGTTGTAAAGAGGCAATGGCTCCAACATTAGAAATTAGGTAGCATGAGATCATTTCTAATTCAGAGCACATATATTTAAAAGAGGCAGATGTTAATTTCCCTAATATTAAAAACATTATTAAAAATGAATAAGAAAAAGATGAACATCACAGTAGGGAAAGTGGGCAAGGCACAGGGAGAGGCAATTTCTTTTCACATGAGAAGAAATACACACAGTCAAAAGTCACACAACAACGCTCAGCTTCCTTCCTAATTAAAGAACTACACGAGAAAGCAACTAACAACAGCAACTCTATTTACCTAACAATAAACTTTGGAAACCCTTAAATCCCTAAACCCCTCGCTGAAGGTGCAGGAAAACACACTTTTGCACACTGGGTGAGCCTGCAAATACACGCAAAGTTTTGGAGGGCAACTTGGCAATATCTCTCTAAATTTTAAATGCACATACCTTTTGACCTAGGGATTCAGTTTCCAGGACAATTGTCATACAAATATTCGCATTCTTTTATATAAAGTGGTATGTATAAGTATGGTTCCTAATTTGAAACAGCAAAACAGTAAAGTGAACTTAAATGTCTACCAGTGGTAGTGGTTCAAATAAATTATACTACAACCAAGAATGAAATATTATGCTATTTTTTAAAAGAATGAAGCGAATACATGTTGTGACATGGAGATATGACCCATAGGTTGTTTAGTGAAAGAAAAGAGCACAGCAGCAATTCAGTTTGTATACACATACACAGATGTGGCTGGACACTTTTTGAGAGACTAATTTTTTTTTTTTTTGGCTACATTTTGCAGCATGTGGGATCATAGTTCCCTGACTGGGGATCAAACCCATGATCCCTGCATTAAAAGCTCCAGACGCGCAGGCTCAGCAGCCATGGCTCACGGGCCCAGCCGCTCTGCGGCATGTGGGATCTTCCCGGACCGGGGCACGAACCCGTGTCCCCTGCATTGGCAGGCGGACTCCCAACTACTGCGCCACCAGGGAAGCCCAGAAGAGCAGAGTTTTAACCACTGGACCACCAGGGAAGCCCTTGAGAGATTAATTTGTGTTTTGTTCTTTATCTCTGTTCCTCCTCCTCTCCTAGTCCAAGTGGCCAAGTTCTTAGATTTTCTTGTCTGAGATTTTTGCAGGAGTGAAAGTGAAAGGTGCAGGAAGTTAACAGCTCTTCCTTCCCACAGGGAAAGCCTGAGCTCCCAGTAAGGATAACAGGTCCCAGAGGGGCCAGCCCAGGGAAAGGAGGAGGGAAAAGTGGAGAGAGCGCTTTCTCAGAGACAGAGAGACAGAGAGAGAGAGAGAGATCTCCAAAGTGAGGAGTGGCAGGTGTTTGAGGTCTTGGGTTTCCTGAGCACCACAGACCTGCCAGACAGGTATCTTTCCTCTATCTGGGGTGTGTGTGGGAGCCCCCAGATTGACTGAGATTGAGTTATTCTACCAGTTTCAGAGAAGTTTCAAATTGAGGTTAGATTTATGTTGGCTTATGGAAAAGACTGGCATGTGATGTTCCTGGCACACTTATATTGTAGACAAATATTGAAACTGGCCACATACATGTTTGTATACGTACGGAAAGGGCTGGGTAGGGTCCCAACCAAATTGTAAAGAGAGATTCCCTCTGGGAAGCTGGGAGAGGGCTGAGGTTGGGAATACTGCTTTTTTAAAAAATAGACATATATATATAATATAAAATACGTATATTAATTAGAGCAGTTTAGGTTCACAGCAAAATCAAGTGGCAAGTCTAGAAAGTTCCCGTATCTCTCCTGCCCCACACATGCACAGCCTCCACCATCAACATCCCACACCAGAGTGGTACGTTTGTGATAACTGCTGAGCCTACACTGACACATCCTTATCATCCAACGTCCATAGTTTACACTAGGGTTCACTCTTGGTGTTGTACATTCTGTGGGTTGTGACAAATGTGTGACATCTATCGACCATTGTAGTATCACACAGAATAGTTTCACTGCCCTAAAACCCTCTGGGCTCTGCCTATTCATCCCTCCCTCCCCTCTAATCCCTGGTAACCACCGATCTGTTTAATGTCTCCATAGTTTTGTCTTTTCCAGAATACCGTACATACATACTTGGAATCATACGATATGCAGACTTTTCAGATTGGCTTCTTTCACTTAGTAACATGTAGTTAAGATTCCTACGTGTCCTTTCATGGCTTGATAGCTCATTTCTTTTTAACACTGGATAATATTCCATTGCCTGGATATACCACAGTTCCTTTATCCAAATTTACCTACTGAAAGACATCTTGGATGCTTCTAAGTTTTGGCAGTCGTGGAGCAGTCGCGTTTTACTTTACATATTTCTGTTTTGATTGAATAGTGTTCAAGCATTCATTAGTTTAATATAAAATAAGGAGGCAAATCCTAAGGTTACTATAAAATGCAGTTAAACCTTAGAGCTTTCTCTACTCTTTCAGCAGCACTTTCTTATTTAGTTGGCTACTTATAATACTTCATAGTTTAAAATATTATATGCAAATTAAACTAATAGAATCAAGACCAGCATACTGATATAAAGGAAACTGTCCAAGATGTTATCAGATAAAACATTTTAAAATCTTTTATGTACCTTATAGGTACCGGGCACTGTGCTAGGATGGACACCTAATTTATTCAATACCTTCCCCCTCCCACATAAAACCTTTGAGTGTATTTTTTCCCTCTCTATTTTGTAGACAGTGAATGTGTTCAGAGAAGTTACTGACTTGCCTGAGGGCGCACAGCAAGAAAGTGGCAGAATTGAATTCAAGCTCCGGCCTCCTGACTCCACTGATACGGTGGATGAAGCCTGGTCCAGATTGCCTCTCCTCACCAACTCTTTACAGCTGACCCCTCCTGGCCTGCCCTGGCCCTGGCAGCTGATCCCAGAACCACACGCTACCCATTAGCTGAGACTCGTCATCATCCTATATGATTTCAAATAGTCTGTCCAACTGTCCTTATAAATCAGCATCAGTAATCTCAATCTTTCCCCATCTGAACTTGGTTTCTCAGACTGTATATTGCTCCTGGAAATGGCTTAAAAATTCTTTCAGGCTGAGTGGGCTGACTTGGAGTTTGGACAACACATGCACCCCACGTGCCGGGTGGCTCCTCCCCGACCTGTAACAATCAGATAACCTGGTTATCCAATGGGCAGCCCAGAGAAGGATGTACGGCCAGGTCTCACATCTGTCCCCTCACTTCCTAGGACAGGTATTGGACCAGGTCACCTGTAGGCAGTGTAATAAGCGCAGGGGCTAGTGACCCAGGCTGACCTGAGGTCATTGTGGGACCTGGGCAAGTAACTCAATCTCTCTAAGCTTCCATTTCCTTACTCTTAAAATGGGGCTAATAACAGTACCTCCCTCTGAGCACAGTTGTGAGAATTTGATGAGTTAGTCTATGTGAAGGGCCCAGCAGTGTCTGGCACATAGCGAGGACTCTGCGTGTGAGTGATTATGAGCGATTCGTATTAATATTTCTGCAGACCCTTCTGTCTGAAAGATGGAAAAGACAGTCTCCATTTGGGTGGTGGGCTCCGTCACCATTCGGTAAAGAAATATCAGCCAGGGGCTGTGCTATACCCAGCAGAGGCAAGCAAAGCTGCTGGCTCTGTCAGCGGAGCCCACAGGGAAGAAGTGGATTGTTAGGTGTGAGTTCATTATTCTTTTCTTACAGGTGAAAGCTGTGTTAGCAGAAGCAGAAGGGGACCAAGAGAAAAGGCATGTGGTGGACAGAATAATGGCCCTCTGAAGATGCCTGTGTCCTAATATCTGGAACCTGGGATGTGTTATTTTATACTGCAAAAGGGATTTTGCAGATGTGATTAAGTTATCCTGGATTTTGAGATGGAGAGATTATCCTGAATTATCTGGCTGAGCTCAATGTAATCGGAAGGGTCCTTATAAGAAAGAGGCAGGAGAAGGAGAGATGACAGAAGAAGAGGGTCAGAGGCAGAGAGAGAGTTGAAGGTGCTATTCAGCTGACTTTGAAGACGGAGGAAGGGGCCATGAACCAAGAAACGCAGGTGGCCTCTGCTGAAAAAGGTAAGGAAACTGATTCTTTCCCAGAGCCTGCACAGGGAGCACAGCCTGCCAACACCGTGATTCCCGCCCAGCAAAACCCATTTTGCACTTCTGACCTCCGGAACTATAAGACAGTGAATTTGTGTTGCTTTATGCTCCTGAGTTTAAAGTCATTTGTTAGAGCAGTGATAGGAAACTAATATAAAAGACATTTCAAAATGTTGAACTGGAAAGACAGACTGAGAATGTTCACTTCATTTTTGAGTCAAGTGAATGAAACACTCTTATCAGTGAAGGCCCAGGCAAATGGTGAGGCATCCTCTGATATCAAGGCCCATTGACTCTGAAATATGTGTCCATGGGTTTTCTCTGTGTTGACCGAGAGACAGAGGGCAGATACACAAGAAGAAGAGAGAAAGGGCGTTAAAAGGAAATGATCCGGAGTGACCGGCAGCAAAACCAGAAATTTTACCTGGTCTCCTGTGAGGCAGCACCTGTGGGCTGATGGCATTGTTCCCCATGATTACGTACTCGTAGTGGACTCCTGGGTTAGGCTGCTGGTGTATCATCTGACGACACAAAGGTCAATGTCACTGCACTGGCACACATGCATATCCCCTTCCTGCTGGCTTTGGGCTCAATGGTGTAAGTGGCACTAACTATAAATGAGTGGACTGATTTACATCTAATAATATTAGCGGACTGGTGACACACTAAACGAAAGCTATTTCCAGATGGCTTTTTGCTATCTGCTTTTGAAGAATGAAGAACGTAGTCTTTGAGAGAATAAGAAGAAAACTAGGTTGAAAGTCAAGATTTTATAAATTTTAAACAGGAAGATGGGAGCAATGGTAGGGAATCTTTCTGTCGGCTCCCAACCATCCTCTACCATTGCTTAGATTTTCCTCATGGCCCCCAAAATATCCAAAATAGACACTTAAGTTTTCACTACAGAGAACCCGTTTGAACACTAGGTGGCGAGACAGGGTCATGTAAGGAAGGGCCAGACCTCTGGCAGCGTCGCCCCGAGATCCCCCAGGTTCCTCCCAAGTCCTCTACCTGGCCCGGGAGGCTGACTCAGGAAGGGTCTGACCCAACCCTCTCCCTCATTGACTCTCTGGGTCCCATCCCCTCTCATCCATGGAAAGTTCCAGAACCACAGAGAGATAAGGTGAGGAAAACAGGTATAAGGGCAATAAGTCTCCTTGGGTCCTATTCTCTCTCAGGGACCCATGACAAAAGCTGCATAGGGCTGTGGAAGTCAGCAATGAAACATTGTCCGGGACAAGTACACGAAACAAACCAGCATGGCTCAGCAGAATAAATCCCTCCCTATTGGCTTTGGAGCACAAAATCCTTTGTGCTCATGGCTTTCCTGGAGGGAAGCAGGGTGGTGGGTTAAATGGAGCCGCGGAATGCAAATCTGCAGTGAAAATACGAGCCAGGCAAGGAGACAGGTCACGTTGTGATATTTCTGTCTCTACTGCTTTACGAAGGGGTTCTCCTCTTTACCCGCTGGGTCACCTAGAGCAAGTCCCTCAGTCTCATGGTTTTCGATTTCTTCATCTGGAGAAGCAGGAGGTGAGAATCCAGTTGATCTCTGAGGTCCTGTTAGCTACAGGCATTCTCTGAGTCACTCCTGCATGGGTGGGTCCTGTTTGGTCCATGAGGGTGTCTATTCTACCCAGTTACACCATCAGCCTTTACCCCTTCCCTACGTGTGAAACGTGGCCTCCCGTCTAGAAATCACCCAACAGAAGGCGGACATGAGAACCCCTGGGCCCCCTACATCCAGGAACCATGGCGGGGAGCAGAGAACCCCCGAGGGACACGGTGGTGTGACCACAGGTCCTTGCTGTCTACTCCTAGTCCCCTCACTTCTCTTTTCACACAATCCAACAGTCATTCTGGGGCCGGAAAGCCTTCCCCCCTCTACTGCGCCTCTTCTGTGTGAACATTCTGCCAGTGCAAACCTTGTCCCATTTATGAAATTATTACTGGCCACCACAACCCAGACCACCCATAGTGGGCCTTTAACAACCTGAGTTTTTACCCCTAATGCCATTCGAAGCTTACCCGGAGACCAACACCAGCTGGACAGTCTATAAAAAAGTATTCAGAATGAGCTGTAACAAGACTTCCTTTGTAGTTTCTAGTCCATGAGCCACCAGGCCCAAAGGGAATGAACATGTAACTGTATAGTTAGACAAGTCATATTTATAAAATTCGAACTTGGCAAATATCAAGTAGACCAGCACGGCTTTGGAGATGGTGAGAGAATATATATCTATGGGTGAGCGCATTCTTTTTTATCAAAACGTGATTTTGAGCTTTTATTTCCGGTCCCCTTTTATTTCCTGATCTTTTTAAGAAGATTGGAGTCTAGTGGTTTCTTTTAAAAAATAAGGACCATTTTTAACTCCGGGGCAACTTAATACTTTAGTTTCTTGTCAAAGAAATCAAAGTTCTGTCTTCTGCGAAGCAGGGAACGACTGGTAAATCTCTATATTGTTACTCCAAGCTTTATTGTGTCATCTGGAGTACTCTGGAGTTCTTGTTTCTTCACTTGCTTTAATAGAATTTGAAGAGGGCTGGGAACTGTGAGTGGTCTCCTCTTGCTTTAGGCATTTGCTTTCTTTTGCCGTAAAAAGAAAACACGCCAAATTAGCATAGGAGGAAAGTGTCTGGAGGAGAGCCAATGCTCATGAAATAAAGCGTACGTTTTGCCTCTGATTTGGTTCAACAAGTAAAATTGGTTTTACTGGCTCAATAAACGCTGAGGGTAATAAGCATCTGGGAGAGTTTAAGGTTTCTATGAGCTAGGTACATTCGGAGGTGAGGGGCAGAGAGGAATGCCAAGCGTGAAAGGGCACCCCAAAAGGCGCCGCTCAAACGGTCTTACTGAGCAAGGGCAATATTTGTTGTTTATTTGTTCTAAGTGTGGTCCTGAGAAGCAAGAAGATACAAAATCCAGGCAAGAGTTCACACTCACATAGACATCCAAGATCTCATTAGTGGGACCTTCGGCCAAAAAGGACTCTCCGGCAGTGCTCGAAATCTCATTTGGTCGCTTGTATGTGAACATGGTCCCTCCTCCTTCATATTTTCCAGGCCGGTCAATTGCCCAGTTCCCGTTGATGATGGAGCGGCCAGAACGACTTCGCAAGGCTGTTGAGAAAAATGAGAGTCCTCAGGTAAGCCCAGGTGTGCACAAGAAACTGACTGCCCCCTACTTGCTGGCTTATTCATTCATCGGGTTTGTCATTATGATCGACTATGTGCAGGGCACTGGCCTAGGCCCTGGAACAGGATGAGGCATCTAGATCACAGCCCTTCGGGCTTCATCACTTCTTCAACCCACTTCAATCCCTTCTGCCACTTGGACTTAGTCTAGAAAGGAAGGGTGGGCGTGGTTAGGAGAGAAGAATGTGGAAAATGAGAGAAAGGAGAAAGTTAGAGGTGGAAGATAAGGGGGCGGGGAAGGGAAACTGTGTTCTATCCCATTATCTAGGTGAGAGGTTGCACACTGGCAGCTCATGAGCTGCTTTTGGCCCACAAATGGAATTAGTTTAGCCATTGTAGTGTTCTTTTTTTGTAAATAATTGAAACCAAATTTAAGAATTGGGAGATCTCACATAAAAATTTTAGAGTTCTAGCTTCTCTTGTAAAACAAGAAGACATGTTAACCTTGGCTCCACATTCTCTCATGGCAGAGTCATGGAGCTGAGGAGGACTGCCTCTATTAGATGGGGCCTGCGTGCTCTGGCTTGCCCTACTCCCCACCGCTCCCTAGTGATCCCCAACACTGAGGCTAAGTCTCAGTTTATTACCCATTTATTTATGAATATAGATTATTTATTCTGTTTATGATCATGCTGAATTAATATTTTCCTTATAGAATAGAAAATTTCTTAAAATTCTTCCTACTGGTATGTCTACTAAAAGTGGCAATGCTAAAAACAGGCTAAAAGGGTCACAGGACTTTCTCCTACTTGGTCATCTTCATTCATTTGTATTATCTGACTTCTGTGGACTTTTGAGGGTGTAGCTATGTACCTACTCCCACATACACTGTCAGAATTCATCTTCACAACATTGCTAAGCGGATGTGCATCCTCATCTTTCAGAACATGGTTCAAGTCTGAGAAGGAAGTTGTTCAAGTTCATGAAGACAAGTGACAGAACTGCTATTTGGAGTCCGATAACAGTGGACTCAGGAGGGAGGTAAGAAAGGAGAAGAGGGGCAAGGAACAAGGTGTTAGAGTTATTGAGAGAAGAAAGGGCAGCATCTGAGAGCAGACTTGACTCCCTTAGACATTTGGTACCTTGAAACCCACAAGCGAATGGCAAATTGGATTTAAAGGAGATCCCATTTTAAGTGGCATGGTCAACAGTGGGCCTGTGACAGTCACTGGCTCTGTGTACTTTCAAGTTACATAGTTACTAAACTTAATTTTTTTACAATGTATTTTGAAAAAAATTTACACATAAACGAAAGTAGTGAGAACGGTATAATAAACCTCCACGTACCCATCCCATCACCCAGCTTCAATAATTATCAACTCCTGACTTAGCTTTCTTCACTTTGCAAATCCCAGACACTATTTATCCTTACAGTTTTCAGTAGGTGTCTCTAAAATATAAGGACTCTTTGTTTCTTAAAGCCAGTTTCAGCAGCGTTTTCTACAGTGGGCCTTCCCAGGCCTGCAGAGTCAGAAGCTGCTCTGAGAGGTGGAAGAGCCCCCAGGGTTGAGGTGGCCTCCCCTGCAGACGCTATCCCTGGCTGGCTTGTTGCCATGGCTCCTGGGAGACCACAGCTGTGGAACATCAAATACCAAATTAGAAAATCACTTCAGCTTACTGAGTGGCAAGGAAGGGTCAAGAGTAGAGACTGAGGATGAATAGGTTTGGGGCTGTTTTCTCTCAAAACCACACTTCTTGAGAGGGGTCCATATGGTGTCTCTGTGTTTTCACTTCCCATTCATTTCTCAATCATCTCCAGTCTGACTCCTGCCCCCATTATTTCACTGTAACAATTCAAATGAACGTCACCAGGACCTCCATGTTGCCCATTCCAATGGGCATTTTCCAGCCTTCCTCTTATTAGATGTCTCAGCAGCATTTGGCACTACTGGCTGCTCCATTCTATTTGAAACCTTCTTTCACTGGTTTCTGGGACACTGGTTTCGGGCTGCTCAGCTGTTCTTTCTTTTTTTGTCTCATCTTTCTCTACTCGGCCATTAAACGTTAGTGTTCCTTAAGGCTTCAGAGTAGAGCTGATTTGGGTGCTGTACTCCTTTCATGGGTGATTGCATCTTTGCCCATGGCTTTAATTACTATATTCCAGTGACTTCCATATTTATGTCTCCAATCCAGACTTTTCCTCTGATCCCAGGCTTATGGGATTTTAGTTCCCTGACCAGGGATTGAACCCAGGCCCTCAGCAGTGAGAGTGCGGGGTCCTAACCACTGGACCACGAGGGAACTCCCTGGTCCCAGACTTTTATATCTAATTAGCTATTTGACAGCTTCACTCAGACGTGTTGTGTAAGCCTGAATTCATCCTTGACCTCTTCCAGTATTTCTTTTTTTTAACTGAAGTATAGTTTATTTACAATATTATATTAATTTCAGGTTTATGGCATAATGATTTAGTATTTTTACATATTATACTCTCTTTCCTCTCCCCTTTGGTAACCTCTAGTTTGTTTTCTATGTCTGTGAGTCCATTTCTGTTTTGCATATACATTCATTTATATTATTTTTTTAGACTCCACATATAACTGATATCATATAGTGTTTTTCTCTGTCCTACGTATTACACTAAGCATAATATTCTCTAACTCCATTCATGTTGCTGCAAATGGAAGAATTTCATTCTTTTTATGGCTGAGTAATATTATATATATATATATGTAATGGAATATATAATATATATATATATCTCACATCTTTATCCATTCATCTGTTGACGGGCACTTGGTGTGCTTCCATATCTTGGCTATTGTTAATAGTGCTGCTATGTCCATACATCTTTTTGAATTAATGTTTTAGTTTTTTTTTGATGTATACCCAGGAGTAGAACTGCTGGATCATATGGTGGTTCTTATTTCAGTAAATGGTACCACCATCCATCTAATTAGGAACCTAGGAATCATCCTGGACACTTCCTCCCTTCCTTATCCCTTATATCCCATCCATCATCAAATTTTATTTGACCTTCTCCATATTTCTTGAACTCATCTACTTCTTTTTTTTTTTTTTTTTTTTTTTGCGGTACGCGGGCCTCTCACTGTTGTGGCCTCTCCCGTTGCGGAGCACAGGCTCCGGACGCACAGGCTCAGCGGCCATGGCTCACGGGCCTAGCTGCTCCGCAGCATGTGGAATCTTCCCGGACCGGGACACGAACCCATGTCCCCTGCATCGGCAGGCGGACTCTCAACCACTGCGCCACCAGGGAAGCCCTCATCTACTTCTCTTCATGTCCACTGTCATAATCCAGGGCCAAGGTACCATCAGATTTCATATGGACTAACTCAAAAACCTTCTGACTGGTCTTCCTGTTTACCTTCTTTTCAGCCAGAGTGATCTTTTCAGAATGCAGATTTGATAACCAACTGTGGCTCAAAATCCTTCAATACTTTCTATTTCTCTAGGAGAAGAACCCCTCAATCATCAATGGGGTCAGGGCCCAGGTGATGTAGTCCAGCCTCATCTTGTGTCACTGTTATTCTACTCTCTGTGCTCTGATCCCTGGCCTTCTTTTAGCTCATCTGGTACATCACATTCCCTCCAAAATGCTGTTCCTTCTTCCAGAAATGCTTTCCCTAACCACAAATCCTATTTGTTCTTTAGATGTCAGCTACTTCAGGTGATCTTCTCCTACCCTCAGTCCAGGTCTCTCTCTTCTCACATGCTCTAAGAGATGCAAGAGCCTTTTCTTCAGGGCACTTAACTCAGTCTGTACATACACCCATTCAGAGCATGACTTGGTTAATGTTTGTGTCCCAGTACTGTAAGCTCCCAAAGGGCAAAGACAGTGGTGTTTCCTCACCAACAATGGTGAGCTCTAGTGCCCAGCATACTGCTCACCATGTAGTAGGAACTTAATACTTACGGAATGCAAAAATATCTAGTAGAAAAAGGCAACAGCTCAAAAGAAAGACAGGCAAAGAATGATAAGTAGGCAATGCACAGAAAACCAAATACAAATTCCACAAGCAAATGAAAAGATGCTCTACCTTACTTATAATTTAAGAAATGCAAGTCAAAACCACAATGTAATATTCTTGACCCACCAGATCAGCAAATGTTTAAAAAATTTAATACTGCCAGAATTGACATGTGTGCAAACAAGCAAGCACCCATGACATTGCTGGTGGGAATGTAAAACGATTCAACCTTGGAGGGCAGTTTGGTTACAATCTGTTCTCAGGTCAAGAGGATGTTTAAATGCCCATCCTCTTGACGTGAGCATTGTACTTCTAGGAAACTACTTGAGGGCTATCCTTCTAAGTATACAAAAGTGTTTTTAATAAGGATATTCTCTGCAGACTGTTTTAACTTGAGAAAAACTAAGGCCAACCTAAATATCCATTAGTAGAGGATTGCTTATGTAAATTGTCACCCTGGATAATCATGCAATGGAATATCACGTGGCCCTAAAAATGATGAGGCAGGTCTGTGTACGTGGGTATGAAAAGAACTCTGTGATACATTAAAAAAAATTTTCTTTTTCTTACTTGAATACTTTTTCATTTTGGCCGCACAGTGGGCATGTGGGATCTTAGTTCCCTGATCAGGGGTCGAACCCGTGCCCCCTGCAGTGGAAGCGTAGAGTCTTAACCACTGGACCGCCAGGGAAGTCCCTGTGATATGCTTTTAAATAAAAACATATACATAAAACATGTAGACACACACAGAAAACATTTCAGGGAAAGATGGTTCTAAAACTGTTAACATTTGGGGACAGGAACCGGGGTTTAGGTTGGGATGGGAGATTAGAAGGGAGACATTTATTTCCCATTTTATATCTTTTTACTACCATTTAAAATTTTTTTTACCATATGCATATATTACTTTCTTTAAAGCTTAAAATTTTTAATTAATATAAAGGACAAGGTACTACAGAAATACTACTAAGGGATATAAAGATTTTCCCTTTTTTTTTTTACAGCTTCTCCTTAAAAGACCATTCAGAACATCAAGAGCTCAGAATTAAGGTAGGTTCTGGCTAAGATTTTATTGCTTTTAATGGCAGTATTGTAGAAGAGGTTATTATCTGGAAACCAAAAAGTCCATTAAAGAACATTTGAAGTCCTGTATGGGAGAGAGCATCAAAGGCCCCCCAGGAAATGAAACATTGGGATCCTGAATCTTTTTACCATCCACTACTGTTACCTGTACATTCCCTCTAAAGGTTTAGATGAATCTTTAATCATATAATAGCAAAGCATTAAAAAAAAAAAGCCACATCAGATTTTTAGTAAACATGGTCCTGATTCCATATGCCCACAGGTTAGCTTCTGAAATAGCTCCAAAACTAGCCCCCATCTGGCCTGGCCTTGCATATTGAAAACAGCTGCATCTACAATTTCTGTGCCTGTAAGCAGTTCCAGAGCTATTAATGGTGTCCAGAGCTAGCCCACAAAAAGGTGCAGGTGACTCATGGTTCTTGCTAATGAGTGTGTTCACTAAAGGTCTAGCTTTGGCAAAGCCTATTCGAAAGGCAACTTCACAACTACGTCAATAAGAGGAAATCTCTATTCTTGTTAGACATTTGGGTTTTATTCCAGTTTTAGTTGACGACGCTGAGCATATATATTTGGCCTAAACTATCTGCACCAATAATGCCTTTCTCCAAGGTTTGTATAGGAATTGCTAATATGTCCAAGCCCTGCTTCTCATATACCTTATCCCACCATCTTATTTTATTTTATTTATTTATTTCTGGCTGCATTGGGTCTTTGTTGCTGCATGTGGGGGGCTTTCTGTAGTTGCAGTGAGCGGGGCCTACTCTTCCTTGTGGTGCACGGGCTTCTCATTGTGGTGGCTTCTCTTGTTGAGGAGCACGGGCTCTAGGCGTGCGGGCTTCAGTAGTTGTGATGCATGGGCTTAGTTGCTCCACGGCATGTGGGATCTTCTCGGACTAGGGCTCGAGCCCGTGTCCCCTCCACTGGCAGGCAGATTCTTAACCACTGCGCCACCGGGGAAGCCTTATCCCACCATCTTAATGCCCACTGTTGATGACCCAATCACTGGCTTCCAAAATCAAATAAAGAAGGTGGTTTCCTTACAGCAAACAGATCACTGTGATCTAGATGTCTGTTTCTTCCCTTGGAAATGAAGCTTAAGTTCCTCCTATTAACAAAATTCCAAGCTTCTTAATGTTTCACCCATTCTTAGAAGCTGTTAGGGAAGCAGCGCAACAAACTTAAGGGTGAAGGGGTCAGACGTCACTGGCCACTGCCGTGATGTAGCTGAAGGTTTGGAGTCCTGCCATTTTCAGTCTGGTCTATGAGCTTCCACAGAAGCCCACATATGGGCATGATCCCAACTGAGTCTCAGAATATTTCAGCTAATCTAGAGACCCTGAAAATGGAACACAACTATTCACTTCATACTACCACCATGGAGGGGTCTGTCAATTACATCTTTATTTTCACCAGCTTCCAAGTGAAATTTAGCATTCCTTCTATTATAACTGTAGGCAACAAACCATAACAGTATTAGCAGTACTGTGGCTTTGTCACCAATAGAAATCACTTGTCTATTCACAAGACATTATGGATGTTACAGATATTATGAAATATTGTTAAATAACTCATCACTATTTTAGAATTACAATAGTTATTAGACCCTCCATGAGATCGCCTATTTTAATGTTAAAGGAGCATGTTACTATGTATAGTAAAAATTGGTTTTCTAAAGTGTTTTGATAATTAGGTATAACTGGTTTCCTTTGGATTTTTCTGTATCTTATTTTATGGATTTAAAAACATTATTCTGAGAAGGTATCCATAGACTGCCAAGGGAGTCCACAGCACATGAAAGTGGAGAACATCTGGTCTAGTGATTATGGTTTTCAAAACACAAATGAACTCATAATATGAATGCCAATCCTATAGGGCAAGCAGGACACGTATTATCCTTATCATACAGATGAGGAAATAGGTTCAGAGAGATTAAGTTGTTTGCTCAAGGTCACAGACTATTCGGTAGCATTTAGGACTTGGACGTTGATGCTCTAATTCCACATTCATGCAATTACACCAGTAATCCTCAAAGTGTGGTCCTTGGACCAGCATCCCCGGAAGCTGGTAGATAATGTAGGTTCAGGCCGGCTGAATCAGAAACATGGGTGAGGTCCAGAATTCAGGTTTCGCAAGCCCTCCAGGCGGTTGTGGTACATTTAAAGTTGGAGAAGCACTACACACCTTCCTGCCCTCCTCTCTTATTTTTGAGTCCTGATCAAAAGAGAAGGATTCTCAGTCGAGGGAGAAATGGTTTCACTTCTCATATACTGGCTTTGCCTGGGCAAAAGGGCCCACACTGAGAGGAGGGGAGCAAAGGGTCCAGTCTGGGGGTTGACACCTATGTTCCTTCCACCCTATCCCTGAAGCTCTCTCCATAGCACTCTCCCACCCTGTCTTTGAGCATTTAGGATTCCCAGAGCTGACTTTTCCATGGATTTCAAGTTACCAGTAAGCAATCCCAGAGGACACCTATCATCGCGTGACTTTACACACAAAGCATAAACCATTAAGGGTTTGGATTGTGATTAACCCTTGGGGTGTGTGTGTAGAAGACAGTCCAATTCAACTCAACAAAAAATTATATCAAGACACTGAGTAAGCCCACGTACTGTACTGTTAAATCCTTTGATGCACAATTTTTTTCCCCATTTTCCCATTACTGACACTGGATGTGTATTACAACAGAAAAGCAGTAGTTGTCAGGCAGATGATTAAGTTCTGATAGAGTTGTCATTTCCTGAACACATGTGAATTTGGTCCGATTCAGTCATTCCAGTTGAGTTAATTGCATTGGCAGCCCAAGTTATAGCTGTATTAAATTAAAAAAATAGGATATAACTCACATATAGTAAAGTATTTAAATGATAAGTTTAGAGCTTGAATTTTTTAATATTTGTATTACGCCTGTGTTACTACTACCTGGATAAAATACAGAACATTCCAGCCCCCCACAAGGCTCCTTCCGGTCCCCACAGAGCCTTTACCCCATCCTCGTAAGTCTCGAATGTTGCCACTACTCTGCCGTCTGGAGCCACAGTTTCCCTGTTTATGAATTTCCTATAAATGGAATAATAACATACATATTCTTTTGCATCGGACATCTTTTACTTAACTTGATGCCCGTGAGACTCATCCACTTTGTTGCATTTATCAGTAGTTCATTCTTTTTCATAGCAATTTAGTATCATATAAATATGCCACGATTTACTTTTCTATTGTTGATTGACTTTGGGGTGTTTCCAGTTTTGGCTCCTTTGGGTAAAGCTGCTATAAAACATTCTTGTATGTTTTTGGTGGACATAAGTTCTCATTTCTGTTGGGAATATACCCAGAAGTAGAATTGCTGTGTTAAAGGCATAGGTATACTTAGTTGCAGTAGGCACTGCCAAACATTTTCCCAAAGTGGCTGGACTTCTTGTTGGGAGCCAGGGATCTCACCGTGGAAAAGGAGGCGTACAAATATGGAATGGGGGAAGGCAACACAGAACACTGTGGGGCATGGATTTAAATTTAAGATATCAGTGTGAATTCATAATTTTGAAATCATGGATATGTAGGTATATGTGCATGTTTATATGTATACCATATATATGTATACGTATGTGAGTCTGTGTATTTTTGTTATGTGTTTGCATATGTATACATACATGCATATATTTCCTAGCTCTGTCTGCTAAGAGGGTTAAGAAGCAGAGACACCCCACTAGCAATAAGCATACCCTGCACCTTAATCTTGGTCTCTAATACCATTCCCCATGAAAAGGCACCCTTATTTGGAGAAATGACTAGTTCCAGGGATGGGGCACGGTAGGTATAAGATAAGCCTGGAAGTAAGGAAGTGTTCACAAAGATGATGGGGACATGTCACAAGGACATAGGAGTCACCTTGAAGAAGCTCCTATTGGCCACATCTGAGACAGTTTGAGCACCCAAATAAGTATGGTAACAAATTACAAATTACTGAAAGAAAAGGAAATTCATGAGCTCATACCAATAATAAGTAGATAAATAAATACATGGGGGAGAAGGGAGGGCTCTTGCTTATGAAAAATTTCAAGGGCCGACTGGTAAATATAGAGAGAGTGCTGGAGTTGGAAAATCATTTTGCAATCGTCATGGTAAAGATTGGATCAGCCAGAAATCATCAACACACACTAAACCTTGGGGGGAAATTTTGATGTGGAGCAATATATTCCAGTGGTCTTGTCAGCCCCTCAGACTGCTTATTAGTTGCAAGGGAGAAAAAGAAAGAGTAATTATCCAGTGAAGAAACTGGGCAACACTTTACCAGGTGATCAAAATTAACAGCACCAGTGAGAAAAGGTAGACACTGTGACGTGGTACCTTGCAAAGGGCGCACCACCCCTAACCCAGGGTTCAGCTGACAGTGTATAACTTTAATCTAGTCACGAGAAACATCAGACAGTGAGGAACACTTAAATTTTTTTAAGGGTGGGGGACTGTATTCTTAAAAAATGTCAATACGATAAAAGACAAAGTCTGTGGAAACATTAGAGATTAAATGAGGAGAGGGAGAAATGTCAAATGAATGCAGTACCTAGCCTAGATTTGCTCCTGAACTGGAGGAAGAAAAGTGCTATAAAGGACATTATTAGATCAACTGACAAAACTGGAGTATGGACGGTAAATTAAGTACTTGTAAATTTTATCTTTATTGGGGTATAACTGCTTTACAGGGGTGTGTTAGTTTCTGCTTTATAACAAAGTGAATCAGTTATACATATACATATGTTCCCATATCTCTTCCCTCTTGCGTCTCCCTCCCTCCCACCCTCCCTATCCCACCCCTCCAGGCGGTCACAAAGCACCGAGCTGATCTCCCTGTGCTATGCGGCTGCTTCCCACTAGCTATCTACCTTACGTTTGGTAGTGTATATATGTACATGCCTCTCTCTCGCTTTGTCACAGCTCACCCTTCCCCTCCCCATATCCTCAAGTCCCTTCTCCAGTAGGTCTGTGTCTTTATTCCTGTCTTACCCCATATTCATGACTTTTTTTTCTTAAATTCCATATATATGTGTTAGCATACGGTATTTGTCTTTCTCTTTCTGACTTACTTCACTCTGTATGACAGACTCTAGGTCCATCCACCTCATTACAAATAGCTCAATTTCGTTTCTTTTTATGGCTGAGTAATATTCCATTGTATACATGTGCCACATCTTCTTTATCCATTCATCTGTTGATGGACACTTAGGTTGTTTCCATCTCCTGGCTATTGTAAATAGAGCTGCAATGAACATTTTGGTACATGACTCTTTTTGAATTATGGTTTTCTCAGGGTATATGCCCAGTAGTGGGATTGCTGGGTCATATGGTAGTTCTATTTGTAGTGTTTTAAGGAACCTCAATGCTGTTCTCCATAGTGGCTGTACCAATTCACACTCCCACCAGCAATGCAAGAGTGTTCCCTTTTCTCCACACCCTCTCCAGCATTTATTGTTTCTAGATTTTTTGATGATGGCCATTCTGACTGGTGTGAGATGATATCTCATTGTAGTTTTGATTTGCATTTCTCTAATGATTAATGATGTTGAGCTTTCTTTCATGTGTTTGTTGGCAGCTGTATATCTTCTTTGGAGAAATGTCTACTTAGGTCTTCTGCCCATTTTTGGATTGGGTTGTTTGTTTTTTTGTTATTGAGCTGCATGAGCTGCTTGTAAATTTTGGAGATTAATCCTTTGTCAGTTGCTTCATTTGCAAATATTTTCTCCCATTCTGAGGGCTGTCTTTTGGTCTTGTTTATGGTTTCCTTTGCTGTGCAAAAGCTTTGAAGTTTCATTAGGTCCCATTTATTTATTTTTGTTTTTATTTCCATTTCTCTAGGAGGTGGGTCAAAAAGGATCTTGCTGTGATTGATGTAATAGAGTGTTCTGCCTATGTTTTCCTCTAAGAGTTTGATAGTTTCTGGCCTTACATTTAGGTATTTAATCCATTTTGAGCTTATTTCTGTGTATGGTGTTAGGGAGTGATCTAATCTCATACTTTTACATGTAGCTGTCCAGTTTTCCCAGCACCACTTATTGAAGAGGCTGTCCTTTCTCCACTGTACATTCCTGCCTCCTTTATCAAAGATAAGGTGACCATATGTGTGTGGGTTTATCTCTGGGCTTTCTATCCTGTTCCATTGATCTATCTTTCTGTTTTTGTGTCAGTACCATACTGTCTTGATTACTGTAGCTTTATAGTAGAGTCTGAAGTCAGGGAGCCTGATTCCTCCAGCTCCGTTTTTAGTTCTCAAGATTGCTTTGGCTATTCGGGGTCTTTTGTGTTTCCATACAAATTGTGAAATTTTTTGTTCTAGTTCTTGTAAATGTTGTGTCAATGTAAATGTGTGAAGTTGCAGGCTATCCTGTGGTTACGTAAGAGAGTATTCCCATTCTTAGCAAATACTCACTGAAACTGGGGTACTTGTAGATAAAGGGCTGTGGTACATGTAACTTACCCTCAAATGGTTCAGAAGGAAAAAATATAGGTGACTCTGAGTAAGTAAATACAGGGGTTCTCTGTACTATTTTAACTTTTTCAACATTTATTCAATAATTTGAATTCAAATTATTTCCACATAAAAACTTTTTTTTTTAAAAAAAACAAGATGACGGGCTTCCCAGGTGGCGTAGTGGTTGAGAGTCCGCCTGCTGATGCAGGGGACACGGGTTCGTGCCCCGGTCCGGGAAGATCCCACATGCCGTGGAGCGGCTGGGCCCGTGAGCTATGGCCGCTGAGCCTGCGTGTCCGGAGCCTGTGCTCCGCAGCGGGAGAGGCCACAACAGTGAGAGGCCCGCGTACCGCAAAAAATAAAAAAAAAACCCAAAAAAAACACAAGATGACTCCTTCTCCCCCAGATACTCACACCTGGGTCGCATCTCCCCATTGATTTGGATTTAATTGGTTGAGGTACAGCTTGCACAGCGAGTGATTTAAAAGCTCCCAGGTGATACTAATGTATAGCCAGGACTGGATTAGGTAACAGAATTTCCAAAGCAGAAGTAGGTGCCACTGTTTCCTGCATCCTGAACCACAAGTGTGTTGCTCCCCATCTATTTTTCTAAAGCTTTGAGCTAACTTTCAGTGGATAACTTCTAGAAATACATAATGTGATGAAGGGGAAACAGCGTGTATAATCAAACAAGAAGTTCAGACAAAGCCCCGGTATTCTCTAATGTGCTCTGAACATCTACTGATTGGTAAGAGATTGTCATACTGAGTGAAGTAAATCAGACACCATATGATATCACTTATATGTGGAATCTCAAAAAATGGTACAAATGAACTTATTTAGAAAACAGAAATAGAGTCACAGATGTATCAGTAAAAAACGAACCTATGGTTACTGGGGGGAAAGGGATAAAGTGGGAGATTGGGATTGACATGTACACACCACTATATATAAAATAGATAACTAATAAGGACCTACTGTATAGCACAGGGAACTCTACTTGGTACTCTGTAATGACCTATATGGGAAAAGAATCTAAAAAAGAGTGGATATATGTATATGTATAACTGATTCACTTTGCTGTACACCAGAAACTAACACAACATTGTAAATCAACGATACTCCAATAAAAATTAATTAGAAAAACATGCTGTAGGGAGACCATGTGCACAGATCACACAAAACATTCTGTCACTGTGATGCTCTAGAGAGCTGCGAAAGACCAAAAGTGGTGCAAAAAAAGTTTTAGGATCTGAGTATGAAGAAGGCTTAGAGTGCAACGTCAATGCAACTTTGAAAGAAGTAGCATCTATACATAAATATGTTATGGCTGGTTTCTATTATTAAGTTTATATCCCTGAACTATATGTGTATATACCTGCCTCGCTTGATAGAAGGTGAGTGCTTTAATGGCAGATACTGTGACATGTACATGTTTGCCCCACTACTTAGCTTTCGCTTGGCACTTAATAAATGCTTATTGAATAGAAGTAAATTATGAGGTGTATTGTTCCTTTTTTGTTTTTTTTTTGGCTGCGTCGGGTCTTTTCGTTGCGGCATGTGGGAACTTTCGTTGTGGCATGCGGGCTTTTCGTTGGGGCACACGGGCTCCTCTGTAGTTGTGGCGCGTGGGCTCCAGAGCATGTGGGATCTGTAGTTGCGGCACACCGGCTCTGTAGTTGTGGTGCGTGAGGCTTAGCTGCCCTGCGGCATGTGGGATCTTAGTTCCCCGACCAGAGATCAAACCCACATCCCCTGCATTGGAAGGCGGATTCTTAACCACTGGACCACCAGGGAAGTCCTTGTATTGTTCCGATCTATCTTATTTTAGCTTTGGAGTTCAGATAAGAGGCTCCTGAAATCTCCTTAAAGTCCTGCTTTTATCTAGATGCTCCTGTTTAAGAATTTCAATCTCAAAAATGTCCTCCATTCCTCCTGGTCAAAATGGTAAATGCATGCAGTGATGCCTAAAAATTCTGTTGAAAAAAAAATGACAAAAAAAAGCGCAACATCTCTCTTTGGGTAGATCCAGGTCCAGTCTGATAAAATGTCCAGATTATGGTTTCTGTTAAACAAATATACACACATATCACACTGATTTTTTTCAGTTCAGATTACTTTGGCATTTTGAGTTTGGAAAGAATTGAACCTGTGTGATTTTCTACAACATGATGTAACACATTTGGACTGAAAATCAGAGTATCAGAGAAAGAAGGCTGGCTTTCTCTTTGGCACTGTGTGATTACAGGCTGTGAGGGGTTTGAATAAAGGGAACTGCCAACTCTGTTATTTACTTGCTGAATTATGGCTAAGGACAGCTAATTCTCATTCTTTACAATATTAACATTTGATTTATTTTGACTCCAAATTTCCTTTGAATGCTTACTAACTATAAAGAAAGTTTGTGTATTTTTTTTTTTTTCGGTACACGGGCCTCCCACCGCCGCGGCCTCTCCCGTTGCGGAGCACAGGCTCTGGACGCACAGGCCCAGCGGCCATGGCTCACGGGCCCAGCCGCTCCGTGGCACGTGGGATCCTCCCAGACCGGGGCACAAACCCGCGCCCCCTGCATCGGCAAGCGGACACTCAACCACTGCACCACCAGGGAAGCCCAAGTTTATGCATTTTTAAGTCCCAAATAATGTTGTATGAAATAGATCCCATCTATGGTTTAAGTAAGATAATAAGTTAAGCAAAGAGGTACTGGGGGGCTGTAAAGGTAAGACACAGCCCACAACTTTGGGAGCTTAGACACATACTAATATGACGTGAATAGAGAGACAGGTAAAATTTCCATGGGGTGCAGAGGATCACAGCAGGGGGTGTTGGTGGTGTCTGAGCAGGAATTTGCAGGGTGAGAAGCAGTTCACCAGGCAGAGGATGCCGGGGTAGGGGGAGGAATTCAGGGGAGAACAGAGAAGGACATGGACAAAGGCAGAGGCCAGAAGAGGCCTGACCTTGGAGGGGTGGGGGACAGTCTGGTGCGGTTAGAGAAGGGGCATCATGGGGTGGTGGGGGCTGGAGTAGAGCAGGGTGGGGTGTGGAGTAAGAGCCCCTGGAGGTGAGGTGGGAAGTGAATGCTGTGGGCAGACTGTGAGGGCTGGATGGTGGGCACTGGGGAGCCATGAAAGGTTTTTGATCAGGAGAGGGACAGCTGAGATCTGGTTTTAGGAGAGAACACTGGATGCTGAATAGGAAAGGCCCCAAAGTTCATGATCACCACAGTTTCTGAGCATCCACCATGCCTCATGGGCAGCCCCAGCTCTGCCACTGCAGCCATCCGGGGCCACCTCTCTTCTCTAGGCTGAACTGTCTACTCCCCAGGAGCAGGGGGGAACTCCCTGCCCTTTAGAAGGAATTCCAGGAGCCTAGTTACTCTAACAGGTCTCATTATAGCTCAGTTCATCTAGAGATAAACCCGATATCTTTCTCGCCCTAAATGAACTTGCTTCCTAACTCCTCCTCCTTTTAAAAAAGAATTATTCTCCCACTACTCAGATTCAAGTTTTGGCAATCATCTTTGGTTTTTCCCTGTTTTTCTCTCTCCTTTCTCCTCCTGCCTAGTCCCCTCCCCACATTCAAGTTCGGTTTGCCTCACCCCTGGACCACGGCAGAAGTCTGATAATGGCTCTCCCTGCATGCTACCCTAGATTGATCTTTGTAAAGTACCCCCATGCTTAAAGGATAAAGCCCACCCTCCCCTGATTCACAATCAATGTCTTGTGTGATTTGACCCTGCCTTCAACCATCTTGCGCAGCCCCCTTGTCTTCTTCAATCGAGTATGGAAAATGTCGATAATTAGTACCTGAGATTTAAAAAAATCCTACTGTGACTTTTCATAGGGCAGGAGCCCTGTCTTATTTAGTATGTGACAAAAGGACACTCAGTAGACGTTGTCGAATAAAGCTAGCATCCCCTTCTCATCCTGAGGGTCCTATTCAAGAGCTGCTCTCTCTTGCTTCTAACCTCTTAACCCTAATCTTAGTGTCCATGCCCTGTTTTTTTTTGAGGCTCAGTCAATGGCTATCTTGATTGTTTTACTATTCTAAATGCTGCATCTAAGCTCCCAAGATTTTTTTTAACCTCAGGAGCAGAAAGTTGAATTAATCAGTCTCGTCAGCTCAGGACATTTTTGCTGTACAAGGCCTACCTCTCTTGTCTTATTTTATTTTCCCCTTCACACTGGATTCTCACTGACATCACCCCCTGCCTGTCCTAACCAGCACCTACACTAATGTGATACATATGTGTGTGTATAATATATATGTTATTCTTTTTCCAACAAAACTGTTTTTAAGATTCAAGCATAAACTTGAATCCAATGAAAAGATGCAAGATCTTGTGGGAAATTCCAAACAACCAGTCTAATAGCATTTTCACCTCTTTTATTCTCTTCTTTTTTAAAAGACTTTTTGCTGAAATATAGTTAATTTACAATGTTGTTGGACTTCCATGGCAGTCCAGTGGTTAAGATTCTGTGCTTCCACTGCAGGGGGCACCAGCTAGGTCCCTGGTTGGGGAAGTTCTGCATGCCGCGCGGTGTGGCCAAACCAAAAACACTAAAAAAACAATGTTGTGTTAGTTTCAAGTGTACAGCAAAGTGATACAGTTATGTGTATATAATATATATATGTATACACATACAGACACATTCTTTTTCAGATTCTTCCGGTGGGGGGGAGAGGTAAATTAGGAGTTTGGGATTAACACATACACACTACTTTTTTGCTGAGGGTTCCAAGATGATGGTACTAATTCAATCCTTACCAGTGAATTGGTAATGGCAGAAGTTAATCTAAAAAGCATAGGATGTACTTAGATGTAATGTAATATAAGAGTTTTATTGCAGAGACACAAATGAACCCAAACTCTTTTGTTGTCTGAGTATGAGAACACTGAGCGATAAATGCATATCAATTTCAATGTCCTCTGAAAGCAAACACAAGGAAAGAAATTCCTATTGAATTACTTTGTTGAGCTATGGTTCTTGCACTTGATACTCCCCTGAGACCGAACCACTTAAGTCTTTGGAGTTATAAGGGTTATACAGCTAATGATGGCAGCTTGTCCATCCATTAGGTGAACAGGTAAGAAACATTTTCCCATGATGATAATTTAAAACATTTTTAGATGAAACCAAATGGATACTAACTAGGATGCAAAACCACATTTGGGAGATAAAACACAAAATTTCAAAGAAATTTGGACTTGCAGTAGAACAACCTTGGGCTACCTTGTTAGTGTCAGGTAAGTATTAACGTTCCTCAGTACTAGGGGCTTAAAGGAAAGTCTAAGAAGCACTGGTGAAGTGGATTTATCTCTAAATCATCTTGAGAATTTGAAAATATCATTTAAATTTCCTCTAACACACATCCATCTTCTGCTAGGCTCCTCTATTTTATAATCTCAGTTTACTTAAAAAGAACTTTTTAAAAAATGGAAAATGTCAAACATATAATATTAGGAGTAAACAAAGCAGGATAATAAATTCTCATGTAGCTATCATCAAGCTTCAGGAATTATCAACATTCAGCCATTCATTATACCTCTCTAATTGCTTCCTTATCTTTTTTGCCTTTCAACCCTTCTCTTAGGGGAGATAGACCTGTTCGTTTCCCTGGAAGTATTCACTCAATTCAGATTTCAAGAATATAGCAGATTTATCTTTTTTTACTTCTCTGATTTAATTCCCTTTCCAAATTGGGTTAAGGAATGCAAGGTGGAGCTCAGAATGGAATCAACCCCATTTGGGCACTGTTCCTGCACTTGGGGTATTGAGCACCAAGTGCTGATGGGGTCCAGTTAGGGCAGCACAGAGCTAGAGCCATGGTTCTCAAAGTGTGAATCCTGAGTCAACAGCAGCAGCATCAGAGAACTTGTTAGAAATGCAAACTCTCAGGCCCCATATCAGACCTCCTGAACTTGAATCCCTGGGAGTGGGGCCCAGAAATGGGTGTTTTGGGGCTTCTCTGGTGGCACAGTGGTTGAGAGTCCGCCTGCCGATGCAGGGACATGGGTTCGTGCCCTGGTCCGGGAAGATCCCACATGCCACGGAGTGGCTGGGCCCGTGAGCCATGGCCGCTGAGCCTGTGCGTCCGGAGCCTGTGCTCCGCAACGGGAGAGGCCACAGCAGTGAGAGGTCCGCGTACCGCAAAAAAAAAAAAAAAAAAAAGGTTTGCTTTGTGAAAGACTCTGTATTTATTCTATATCTAAGATATATAAAGAACTCTTGAAATTCAACAGTAAGAAAACAAAAATCCACTTAGAAATTGGGGGAAGGATTTGAACAGAGACCTTACCAAAGAAATATACAGGTTGTATATAAGCACATTGATTTCCTCAATTGTTTTCCTATTTTCAATTTCACTGATTTCTGCTCTTATCTTGATTATTTTCTCCCTTCTGCTTGCTTTGGGTTTCATTTGCTCTTCTTTGCCTACTTTCTCAAGGTTTAAGATTAAATTACTGATTTGGAATCTTTCTTCTTTTCCAATATAAGCATGTAACACTATAAATTTCCTCTAAGTACTGCTTTAGCTACATCCCACAAGTTTCAACATGTTGTATTTTCACTTTCATTCAGTTCAAAATATTTTCTAAGTTCACGTGAAATTTTTGTCATTTTATTTCCATGTTTTGTTAAACTTCAAATATTTGGAAAATTTCCATCTTTTTTTTTTTTTTTTTGCGGTACGCGGGCCTCTCACTGTTGTGGCCTCTCCCGTTGCGGAGCACAGGCTCCGGACGCGCAGCCTCAGCGGCCATGGCTCACGGGCCCAGCCGCGGGGCGTGTGGGATCTTCCCAGACCGGGGCACGAACCCATGTCCCCTGCATCGGCAGGCGGACTCTCAACCACTGCGCCACCAGGGAAGCCCTCCAGATCTCTTTTGATTACTGATTTCTAGTTAAATTCCCATCATGGTCGAAAAAAAAGCTTATTTTATATGATTATCACTATATTAAATTTGTTAAGGTCTACCTTATGGCTCAGAATACAGTTTATCTTGCTGACTGTTCCATGTGCACTTGGAAAGAGTGTGTATTTCTGCTGCTGCTGGGTGGACTGTTGTTTAAATGTTGATTGGATCAAGTTGTCTTCTTGTTCTAGTAATTATCTTGACAGTCACACTAAAGTCTCCAAGTATAATTGTGGATTTGTCCTTCAGTGCTATCGGTTTTAGCTTTATGTATTTTGGGACTTTGCTGTTTAGATATATACACATTTATGACTGCTATGTTTTCTTGTTAATTTCCTCTTTATTATTATGTAAGTTCTCTCTTTGTGCCTAGTAATTTTTCCTTGTTCTGAAGTTTACTTTGTGTAATTATAACATAGCTTTCTTTTGTTTAGTATTTCCATGGCATATCTTTTTTTTTATCCTATTAGTTTTAATCTGTTTTTATCATTAAATTTAGAGTAGGTTTCTCACAGAGAGCATATCATTGGGTCTTTAAAAAAAAACCCAACTGGACAATATCTACATTTAGCATAATTATTCTGTTCTGTTTGTCTCCTCTGTCTTTTGTTCCTCTGTTCTCTCTTTCCCTTCCGTCTTTTGGATTTGAATAATTTTTAGTATTCCGTATAATTTATCTATTGGCTTTTTGTTCATAGCTCTTGTACTGTTTTTAGTTGTTACCTAAGGATTATAATACACAAACCTCATTTGTCACAGTTTAATGTTAATATTTACCACTTCAAATAAAACATAAAGTCTTAAAAACATATAGGTCCTTTTACACTCCCCTATTTATATTATTGATATATTTGCCATATGTATTACATCTACATACATTGAAATCCTCCCAGTGTTATTTTTGCTTTCAATAATCACGCATAGCTCATATAACTTAAGAGGATGACCTTGGCTTTTTTTAACCTCACGATAATCCTATGAAATAGGTAACAGGTATTATGATTTCCATTTTTGAGGAGAGGAAACTGGTAAGTTAGGTGACTTGTCTGCATTCACACAGCTGGCTAATGGCAGAACTAGGACTCGGCTTATTTGTTCTCACTTCCTATTCCTTTCTCTGTTACTAGGCTGCCATATATGTAAGTTATGGCTTTGGTACAGAAGCTAGAGTCTGTGTGGCACAGAAGGTGCCATGAAATTGCAAAAAAATGTTGGAAATGACAACACCTGGGTTCAAGACATGCTTTGCACATTGCAGGACATAACGACAGAGCTCATTCAGGAAGAACACTCAATATATGACTGCAAAGCCAGGGAAGTGTCAGTAAATAATATGTAAGCATTCTTCCCTTTGGAAACACCATGGTGACCTGGAGGAAGTGGCTCTTATATCCTACATGTGGCACCAAGATAATAAGCAGAAATAGACCTGGGTCTAATTTTTAAGGCACTGGATGAACCACAGACTGGCTTGATGCTGTTCATGTTCCCAACTAACAAAGAGTTTCAGTCCATGGCCATTTATGTTGGCTCTTCTCCATTTGGGATTTGCTACTTCTATTCATCCAAACAATCAGGATTCCAACTACAGATGGCTGAATACAAAATTCATTTCTGTGGAAATCCTATTTCCCTTCCCTTCAATTAGTGGTTTTAAAAACTGTGTTCCCTGGAGTCCTAGAGCTTTTCATTAACTTTCTAGATTTCCACAGTGTCCTCACGGGTCATCATGGAGAAGGGGGTAGAATGGACTTGGTGTGTGTAGGGGTGAGGTGGGGAGGAAGCCACCTCCTTCTTCTTTTGTTTTAAATATTTTATTTGAACAAATAGTTCCTTGGAACTATTAAAGAAATTTGAAAACCTCCACCTCAGAGCACTGACTCAGCCTCGCAGGATGGGTGGGAACTTGAGGTCGGTGAACTTCAGTCTAACCGTCCACGGAAGGCTTGCATTCATCACAACTACGTGACA
Organism: Pseudorca crassidens; assembly: GCF_039906515.1. Taxonomy (NCBI): domain Eukaryota; kingdom Metazoa; phylum Chordata; class Mammalia; order Artiodactyla; family Delphinidae; genus Pseudorca; species Pseudorca crassidens. Next base: position 119,373,569 of record NC_090296.1, on the reverse strand, counting down.
CCCAGACTGGGTCTGAGCAGCTTCAATGGCAGGGAATCTCCGTGTCTCTAGCAGTTCACTTTTTTGCTTAGCTCTGATGGCATCAGTCTTTCTGTAGATCAGTGCTTCTCTAACTTGGCTCCCCATTGAAATCACCTGGAGAGGTTTAAAAAATACTGATGGCTGGGCCCCACCCCTAGAGATTCTGATAGAATGGGTTTGGGGTACAGCCGGGGCCATGGGTGATTTCACAGTTTCCTAGGTGATTCTAATTTGCAGCAAAGTTTGGGAACCGTAGCCTTACATGAGCTGAAATCTGTACCTTAGAAGTGTTACCTAGTCCTGTTGAAGACACGTGTAAAAATTCAAATCTCTCTTCCACATAAGAACCTTTATGTTTAAAATCCAGAGACAGCTTTCACCTTCCTCGCAGAGTTTTCCCCTTCCAATGAAAATCCCAGCACTCCCTGGATGTCTCCTCCAGCAGCAATGTGATCGGGCTGGTCTGTATTTCTCTGAAAGTGAGGTGCCTCCTCTGGAGTGAGTGCACTGTGCTGGGATGGAATTGATGATTTCCATCAATTCCTCTCCCCCCTTGAATTTGGATACGAATTAAAAATTACTGGCCAAGGCCTAATGACAACCGGAAAACCAAATCAGCAGAGCCTGGAGACAATTCGCTCTTACATCCCTTAGCCTTTTACAGTTTGCAGAGGAAATTCACACACCTTATTTCAATTACTCCTCCTCCTCAGCTGTTCTTATTCCAATCCCATTATTCAGGTGAGGAAGCTCGTTTTAAAATAAAGCAGAATTGTGCCCCAAACCACGGGGTTAGCAAGTAGCAGAGCTGGGGGTAGAATGTAAGGCTCCTGCTTCCATATTTAAATTCCTACACTATGTCACACCACCTCCCACGTAACTGAAAGTCCATGGCAGGCCAGGGACAGGACCTCAGGGAATATAGACTTCTGGTTGTTGCCGCTGCTCTACGTGGCCGTGTTCCAGGGCCACCCAAGCTCTCTGCACTGTGTGTGTGCGGCACCATAACCACAGGACAGGAGTCTCTGCCACAGTGTTGAGAAAATAAGGCCAGGTTTCAGGCCACATTACACGCCCCTCACTCTGAATGCTGACAGAAATTATGTGGTTACTTTAAAACCTCCTTGGAGAAAGGCCGCCATGTGCATGGCTGAACCCAATCACAAAAACCAGGTCAGACAGTGGCAACCTGTTTGGCAAAAATTCGTAATTCATCTCACGAGGGATCCCTTCCTGCGTATACATGGGGTGCTTTATTCTCCTTTTGGCTCCTGGCTTGGGTCTGCCCTAGGACTTAAAAAAAAATCCCTTCTAACAACCGACACCTGAATTATATACCCTTTTAGTTTCCAGCTCAGCTCTGACCCTGGGCTTTGGTTTTCTAGCTGCACATTTGGAATATTCTCGGGACTTGCTGATTTCAGACTCCCATCGCTGACACTACTTTGGGTCTTAATTTCACCTATTTCATTGACTGAACTAAAGACAGTGTGATATTCATTGTCTGGGCAGCGGGGCGAGGTCTGTCCTGAGTACAGGGAATAAGGAGGTTCATTGTAGAGGATTTAAAAATGGTAATGACTGTCTAGCAGTCGATGCTTTTTATTATCACCATGATAAGATACTCCTCCCACGGCCCCCTCCCCCCTCCCCTTGGTAACACTCAGTCACAGATGTCCATACCAACCTGCTACAGCCCTGGGCTCGATTTCTGCCCTGTCTTTTGGGCAGGATGGAAGTCACATCTAACCAGGCTCGGTAGGGTTCTTCCATAGAACCTGCCCAACAGTTCAGATGGAGAAGAACTCTGTTAGGGACAACAGACCCCTAGAAGATAGTGCATCTTCCTTGGCTGGATAGATGATAATCAGAGAACACTGGATGTTAAAAATGTCTAAGAACATGCTCTCACATGAAGCACTGGTTATTCCCAAGCCCTGTAAAGTATCATGCTGGAAAAATAAGGCATGAAATTGTTTTAATTTAAGAGGCATTTGTTTGCAAAAACGATGCTTTCTCCAAGCAAAATGTTAGCTTGCCTGGTTAGAAGTTAATTACAGTATTTATTGCTTAAAGCCAGCCTGGAATTTTGGCCTGAATTCTTACGAGCCTATGATTCAGGGGGAAAATTACCTATTCAACCCAAGGCCAGTGAGCTAAAGGTTGATCTGATAACTGCTTATTTCAAAAAGACCCATGAGATAAGAAATAAGTCCCTGAGGGGGTAAAAAACCAAGCTGTGATTTTAAATCCGGGAACATTATCGTGGAGCTACAGGAATGTTTGTTACTCAGATTAGACCTAAATGAGGAAATGACTTAAAAGGATCAAGTGGGTAGTTGCCTGATTCTCACATTAATAATGCCCTTGTTCTCTCGATATCTTCAATACTCACATATTGGTTTAATTAAAATATTTGGAAGTTGAAGCCCAGTGCAAGCAGAGAAATCTTGCATGTGTTTATGTGGCTTAACGGACTTGAGCTGTATCATTCTAACCTGTCTCCAAAGCAAACGTTATCCTTGTTGGTCCTCTTCCTTTAGCCCCATCTTAGGGGCTGGGTACCATGGACTGACTTGTCTGGGCCTCTGGACATCACAACTGTGTTTTCCAGCTGTCCTCTTCTTGGTGCCTATCTGACCTTGACCTTTGGGTTTCTCCCAATGTTCAAGCCTTGGCCCTTTGTTTTTCTTCTTCCTGCGTGACTGACTCCATCCGGGAGCTTCAGTGCTCACCCCAGCCCGGCCCTCCCACCTCAGCTCAGAGACTTCCATTCCAACTGTCAATGGGCCATGTCCTTGACCTTAATCCCTCCTGCCTCCTTCAAGATCACCTGCCAGCAAGCATTCCTTCTCCCCTCCAACTCTTATCTCCCTCTCTGTCTGCCAGCTCCTCTCCATTTTCCAAGAAACATGTTTAAGTCTACCCTAGCCTTCAAGAAGAAAAGAAACACCACATCTTGCCTCAGCCCTGGCACGCCTTAATCTCCCTCCTCCTCTGCACTGTCAAACTTCCTAAATAACATTTACTCTGGCTGACTTGCACCTGCAAAGGTCAGGAGCAACGGGCTAGTGGCTAGATCCAGCTGCCTCTCTGCTCAGGCCTCCTGCCTATGGAATGTTAACCCTTTTTTACTGGGACGTAGACTGCTCCCCAGTGCATCTCTCTCATCCCTCACCTCCAAGCTGCTGCATCCCCTGACTCCTGCCTATCTCTGTGCACCTCTGCTCCTCCTCTGCCTTTTCCTGTCCAAAGGGAGCTGTGGCTGCAGTCTTTGGTTGGCTTTTTTTAAGAAAACAAATTTATTTATTTATTTTTTGCTGAGTTGGATCTTCATTGCTGCATGTGGGCCTTCTCTAGGTGCGGTGAGCGGGGGCTACTCTTTGTTGCGGTGCGCAGGCTTCTCACTGCGGTGGCTTCTCTTGTTGTGGAGCACGGGCTCTAGGCGTGCGAGCTTCAGTAGTTGTGGCACGTGGGCTCAGTAGTTGTGGCTCGTGGGCTCTAGAGCACAGGCTCAGTAGTTGTGGTGCACGGGCTTAGCTGCTCTGTGGCATGTGGGATCTTCCCGGACCAGGGATCGAACCCATGTCCGCTACATTGGCAGGCATATTCTTAACCATGGTGCAACCAGGGAATCCCTCTTTGGTTGGCTTTTACTTCCCTTCCATTCTGTTGCCTTCCTCCCACCCCCACGACAACTCCAGTTCTCCACTTTGAAGAGATGACCTGCAGTTTATATCTTTGGTCCCGTCTCCTTCCTGCACTCCAGCACCAGGTTTCCAAGGCCTGCCAGAACTTTACTCTGTACCTTTCATAAACATGCCCCATGCCCCCCAAGTTCAACATGTCCCAAAGCAAACACCCCATGATCTCTCCCAGCCCTGCTTTGCCTGTTCACTGGCCCAGGTGTCCTCCTAGTCATCGGGCTGGAAACCTCTGCTCTTCCCCAGCTCTTTCTTTACCCCTGGTGTCTAATCAGTTACAAAATCCTATTTTCCAAGCAAACTGTGATCCCCATTCCACCATCCACAGTCAGAACTTCCAAGCCTCCAGGCACTGGCCCGCACTGTGTGCTGGGTGAGGAGGGCACTGTGTGGACAGATGCTGCATTTAGGTAACGGCTAAGTTTCCAGACCTGCTCCTACCAGCCTGGGTCTGTGTCCTCATATGCACAATAAGGGACAGTCTCTAAAGCTTTGTGATTCTCACCATGTCTGCATGTCCACAGCCTATTTAACCTTCAAGATTCATGGTGGTTTCGCCTCCTTCCTAAATTTTCCCTGACTCCCTCTCTGCTGCACCCAAACTAGAAGTAATGTCTCCTCCTCTGGATTCCTGTATCACTTTATATATTTCTTTTAGGGATTTATCACTGATTACTTCTTACCTTCCCCATTAGATTAAGTGGCCGCACACTCTTGGAGGGAAAAGCCCATGTCTAGTTCTTTTTCTTCTTCTTTACATCCTCCTCGTAATAGAGTAGGCAACCATGAAATAGTCATTGAATGAATGAATGAATGCATGCATGCACTGCAGGTGCAGATGAGCTATCTTCTGTGGAGAGAGGTCAAAGGGTGGGGCTGGCTTTAGGTGTCCATGAGAGCACAGAGCCCCTGAGGCCCTCCCTGGTGCAACTTAAGACCTAGGTGAAATCCATCCCTTTTCTTTGCCACGTGCCTCAGGTTACAACCACTCACAGGTTCCCACCTCACTGACCCAGGAATAACTGAGTAAAAGAGTCAGATGCTGACGGACAGCTGAGCAAATGACACAAGCTAATGGAAATAGGTTCAACCTCCCTTGTAATCTACACAAATTAAAATAATAAAGCTGTATCATGTTTTTGCTTACAAAAAATTACATGCTAATACACATTTAATGGACTAGATAAGGAGACAATTACATAAGAGTAGGGACCAGAAACCTTTTAAAAGTAGCTGTTAGATTTGCTCATTCATTCACTTAACAAACTCCTTTGAGCACCTACTATGTGTCCTGTCATGCTGGGCACTAAGGACACACAGGAGGGACATGGAATCTGCCTTCTTAGAGGGAAACAGGTTGCTGAAAGGGACAATGATGGGGTGAGGATTTAATTTACACCAGGTCAGGGAAGGCCTCTCTGAGGAGGTGCCTGAGTGTGGGAAGGAGCCAGCCTTGCAAAAAGCAGGGAACTGCATCCAGGAAAGAGGGAACAGCATGTGCACAGGCCCAAAGGTCAGAATAACTTGGTTTGAAGAAACAACGGGAGGTCTGGCTGATGACTTTTGTCCTCGTGAAGAGAAGGGACAATGGTCCCCCTTCTGGAAGTGGACAGGCAGGAGGATGACAATAATATTCTCAAGTGGTAGCAAAAGGGCTGGAGGTGGCTTTCATAAGAGCCAAGAAACTAACTTACAAGGCTGAGCCTCTAAATTATGGGTGTTAAATCTAATACAATTTATGAAGGCTCTTTCTCTGGGCTGATTCCTCTTCCCTAAAATGCTAGGACTGAGCAAAAAGATTTCCAAGGTCCCTTTAGGTGAAAAATTCTCTTAAAAGATTAAATTTAATTAAAATAATGAATTTGAAATGGTAAAATGAATCAGTGAACCAGGAGTTTAAATATGATGACGAGCTCCAGAGACTTGGTGGTGGCCTCTTCCGGGTCCTGTTACAACACTCCAGGCTGCAGTTACAATGGTGTTGGGAGACCCTGGATGAGGCAACACCTTCAGTGAAGCCTTCTGAGCAGCAGGTAGAGCAACCCGGTGGGAAAGCCTGACACCGGGAGGAAAGTCACTGAGTGATTTGCCGACAGCCAAGTGTTTGAAGACGGTTGGTTGGTTGGTTCAGAATACCTTTGTCGGGGAAGAGGCCTGGCAGCGTACATCTGGTCCAAAGGCATTTTTCAGAGTTGATTGTACAGCAGTGTTACCTCTGACAGTTTTAATTTCCATCAGAACAATTTGAATTTTTTTTTTTTTTAACATCACAGAAGTTATTCATGATCATTAAAAAAATTAAAAGTCTTGGGCTTCCCTGGTGGCGCAGTGGTTGAGAGTCCGCCTGCCGATGCAGGGGACACGGGTTCGTGCCCCGGTCCGGGAAGATCCCACATGCTGCGGAGTGGCTGGGCCCATGAGCCATGGCCGCTGAGCCTGCACGTCCGGAGCCTGTGCTCCGCAACGGGAGAGGCCACAACAGTGAGAGGCCCACGTACCGCAACAAACAAACAAACAAACAAACAAACAAAAAAATTAAAAGTCTTAAAAGTAAGAAGTGGAAGGAGTATATTGGTAGGATAAACAGTTAGGAGTGGAATTGTATACCATGGGATATTATATACTTACAGCACTTAATGAGAGTTGCCAACTGTTTTTGCCTCCCTTCCCATACCATATTTTTACCAAGATTTATTTCTATAATCTACTACTGATTACTGGTGGGGTTAAATATCTCTTCATATATTTTTAGATCATTGGCATGTTTCCCCCCGCCGGGAATTACTTGCTTACATCATTTGCCTGTTTTACATTGGGTTGTTTTATCTTTTCTTAGTGAATTGTTTTTTTTCAAATATTAGTCACTAGCCCTTTGTTATATGTTCAAAACTATTATCTTTCAGTCGATCATTTGTCTTTAATAGATAGTCTTTAGATATAGGGAAGCCTCTAATTTTATTAAATCAAAATTCTAAATCTTATTAATGCTTACCAAGGCCAAAAGCATTTATCATCTTGTTAGAAAGTTTCTACTCATCACATGATTTCCAGATATTTTCCCCTGGTATTTTTATTCATTTTATTTTCCTGTATTTTCTTCTGGTATGTTTATAGTTTTTATATTGGTATAGGTTGTAACACAGAAATCTAATTTTATTTTTCCCCCATAATGATAACTAATTATCCCATGCTGATTATTGAATTGTCCCAGTTTGCTTCCATTATTTAAAATGCATCTTTTGAGAAGCAAAAAGAACTACAATCCTGCAGCCTGTGGAACAAAAACCACATTCACAGAAAGATAGACAAGATGAAAAGGCAGAGGGCCATGTAGCAGATGAAGGAACAAGATAAAACCCCAGAAAAACAATTAAATGAAGTAGAGATAGGCAACCTTCCAGAAAAAGAATTCAGAATAATGATAGTGAAGATGATCCAGGACTCCAGAAAAAGAATGGAGGCAAAGACTGAGAAGATGCAAGAAATGTTTAACAAAGACCTACAAGAATTAAAGAACAAACAAACAGAGATGAACAATATAATAACTGAAATGAAAACTACACTAGAAGGAATCAATAGCAGAATAACTGAGGCAGAAGAACGGATAAGAGACCTGGAAGACAGAATGGTGGAATTCACTGCTGAGGAATAGAATAAACAAAAAAAAATGAAAAGAAATGAAGACAGCCTAAGAGACCTCTGGGACAACATGAAACGCAACAACATTCGCATTATAGGGGTCCCAGAAGGAGAAGAGAGAGAGAAAGGACCCGAGAAAATATTTGAAGAGATTATAGTCGAAAACTTCCCTAACCTGAGAAAGGAAATAGGCACCAGAGTCCAGGGAGCGCAGAGAGTCCCATACAGGATAAACCCAAGGAGAAACATGCTGAGACACAGAGTAATCAAATTGGCAAAAATTAAAGACAAAGAAAAATTACTGAAAGCAGCAAGGGAAAAATGACAAATAATATACAAGGGAACTCCCATAAGGTTAACAGCTGATTTCTCAGCAAAAACTCTACAAGCCAGAAGGGAGTGGCATGATATACTTAAAGTGATGAAAGGGAAGAACCTACAACCAAGATTACTCTACCTGGCAAGGATCTCATTCAGGTTCCATGAGGAAATCAAAAGCTTTACACACAAGCAAAAGCTAAGAGAGGTCAGCACCACCAAACTAGCTCTACAACAAATGCTAAAGGCACTTTTCTAAGTGGGAAACACAAAAGAAGAAAAGGACCTACAAAAACAAACCCAAAACAATTAAGAAAATGGTCATAGGAACATACATATCAATAATTACCTTAAACATGAATGGATTAAATGCTACAACCAAAAGACACAGGCTTGCTGAATGGATACAAAAACAAGACCCATATATATGCTGTCTAGAAGAGACCCACTTCAGACATAGGGACACATACAGACTGAAAGTGAAGGGATGTAAAAAGATATTCCATGCAAATGGAAATCAAAAGAAAGCTGGAGAAGCAATACTCGTATCAGATTAAATAGACTTTAAAATAAAGAGTGTTACAAGAGACAAGGAAGGACACTACATAATGATCAAGGGAGCAATCCAAGAAGAAGATAGAACAATTATAAATATATATGCACCCAAAAAAGGTGCACCTCAATATATAAGGCAACTGCTAACAGCTATAAAAGAGGAAATCAACAGTAACACAATAAGAGTGGGGGACTTTAACACCTCACTTTCACCAATGGACAGATCATACAAAATGAAAATAAGGAAACAGAAGCTTTAAATGACACAATAGACCAGATAGATTTAATTGATATTTATAGGACATTCCATCCCAAAACACCAGATTACACTTTCTTCTCAAGTGCGCACGGAACATTCTCCAGGATAGATCACATCTTGGGTCACAAATCAAGCCTCAGTAAATTTAAGAAAATTGACATCATATCAAGCATCTTTTCTGACCACAACACTATAAGATTAGAAATGAATTACACAGGAAAAAACGTAAAAAACACAAACACATGGAGGCTAAACAATACGTTACTAAATAACCAAGAGATCACTGAAGAAATCAAAGAGGAAATCAAAAAATACCTAGAGACAAATGACAATGAAAACACGACAATTCAAAACCTATGGGATGCAGCAAAAGCAGTTCTAACAGGGAAGTTTATAGCTATACAAGCCTACCTCAAAAAACAAGAAAAACCTCAAATAAAGAATCTAACCTTACACCTAAAGGAAGTAGAGAAAGGAGAACAAACAAAACCCAAAGTTAGCAGATGGAAAGAAATCATAAAGATCAGAGCAGAAAGAAATGAAATAGAAACAAAGAAAACAATACCAAAGATCAATAAAACCAAAAGCTTGTTGTTTGAGAAGATAAACAAAATTGATACACCATTAGCCAGACTCATCAAGAAAAAGAGGGAGAGGACTCAAATCAATAAAATTAGAAATGAAAAAGGAGAAGTTACAACAGACACCACAGAAATACAAAGCATCCCAAGAGACTACTACAAGCAACTCTATGCCAATAAAATGGACAACCTGGAAGAAGTGGACAAATTCTTAGAAAGGTATAACCTTCCAAGACTGAACCAGGAAGAAATAGAAAATATGAACAGACCAATCACAAGTAATGAAATGGAAACTGTGATTAAAAATTATCCAACAAACAAAAGTCCAGGACTAGATGGCTTCACAGGTGAATTCTATCAAACATTTAGAGAAGAGCTAACACCCATCCTTCTCAAACTCTTCCCAAAAATTGCAGAGGAAGGAACACTCCCAAACTCATTCTATGGGGCCACCATCACCCTGATACCAAAACCAGACAAAGATACTACAAAAAAGAAAATTACAGACCAATGTCACTGATGAATATAGATGCAAAAATCCTCAACAAAATACTAGCAAACAGAATCCAACAACACATTAAAAGGATCATACACCATGATCAAGTGGGATTATCCCAGGGATGCAAGGATTCTTTAATGTATGCAAATCAATCAATGTGATATATCATATTAACAAATTGAAGAATAAAAACTATATGATTGGGCTTCCCTGGTGGCGCAGTGGTTGAGAGTCTGCCTGCTGATGCAGTGGACGTGGGTTCGTGCCCCGGTCTGGGAAGATCCCACATGCCGCGGAGCGGCTGGGCCCGTGAGCCATGGCCGCTGAGCCTGCGCGTCCGGAGCCTGTGCTCCGTAACGGGAGAGGCCACAACAGTGAGAGGACCATGTACTGAAAAAAAAAAAAAATATATATATGATCATCTCAATCGATGCAGAAAAAGCTTTTGACAAAATTCAACACCCACTTATGATAAAAACTCTCCAGAAAGTGGGCACAGAGGGAACTTACCTCAACATAATAAAGGCCATATACGACAAACCCACAGCAAACATCATTCTCAATGGTGAAAAACTGAAAGCATTTCCTCTAAGATCAGCAAAAAGACAAGGATGTCCACTCTCACCACTATTATTCAACATAGTTTTGGAAGTCCTAGTCACGGCAATCAGAGAAGAAAAAGAAATAAAATGAATACAAATTGGAAAAGAAGAAGTAAAACTGTCACTGTTTGCAGGTGACATGATACTATACATAGAGAATCCTAAAGATGCCATCAGAAAACTACTAGAGCTAATCAATGAATTTGGTAAAGTTGCAGGATACAAAATTAATGCACAGAAATCTCTTGCATTCCTATACATTAATGATGAAAAACCTGAAAGAGAAATGAAGGAAACACTCCCATTTACCCCTGCAACAAAAAGAATAAAATACCTAGGAATAAACCTACCTAGGGAGACAAAAGACCTGTATGTAGAAAACTATAAGATACTGATAAAAGAAATTAAAGATGATACCAACAAATGGAGAGATATACCATGTTCTTGGATTGGAAGAATCAATATTGTGAAAATGACTGTACTACCCAAAGCAATCTATAGATTCAATGCAATCCCTAGCAAATTACCATTGACATTTTTTACGGAACTAGAACCAAAAAATCTTAAAATTTGTATGGAGACACAAAAGACCCCGAATAGCCAAAGCAGTCTTGAGGGAAAAAAACGGAGTGGGAGGAATCAGACTCCCTGAATTCAGACTATACTACAAAGCTACAGTAATCAAGAAAATATGGTACTGGCACAAAAACAGAAACATGGATCAATGGAACAAGATAGAAAGCCCAGAGATAAACACACGCACCTACGGTCAACTAATCTATGACAAAGGAGGCGAGGATATACAATGGAGAAAAGACAGTCTCTTCAATAACTGGTGCTGGGAAAACTGGACAGCTACATGTAAAAGAATGAAATTAGAACACTCCCTAACACCAAACACAAAAATAAACTCAAAATGGATTAGAGACCTAAATGTAAGACTGGACACTATAAAACTCTTAGAGGAAAACATGGGAAGAACACTCTTTGACATAAATCACAGCAAGATTTTTTTTGATCCACCTCCTAGGGTAATGGAAATAAAAACAAAAATAAACAAATGGGACCTAATGAAACTTCAAAGCTTTTGCACAGCATGGAAACCATAAACAAGACAAAAAGACAACCCTCAGAATGGGAGAAAATATTTGGAAATGAATCAGCGGACAAAGGATTAATCCCCAAAATATATAAACAGCTCATGCAGCTGAATATTAAAGAAACAAACAACCCAATCCAAAAATGGGCAGAAGACCTAAATAGACATTTCTCCAAAGAAGACATACAGATGGCCACGAAGCACATGAAAAGCTGCTGAACATCACTAATTATTAGAGAAATGCAAATCAAAACTACAATGAGGTGTCACCTCACACCTGTTAGAATGGGCATCATCAGAAAATCTACAAACAAGAAATGCTGGAGAGGGTGTGGAGAAAAGGGAACCCTCTTGCACTGTTGGTGGGAATGTAAATTGATACAGCCACTATGGAGAACAGTATGGAGGTTCCTTAAAAAACTAAAAGTAGAATTACCATATGATCCAGCAATCCCACTACTGGGCATATACCCAGAGAAAACCATAATTCAAAAAGACACATGTTCATTGCAGCACTATTTACAATAGCCAGATCATGGAAGTAACCTAAATGCCCATGGACAGACGAGTGGATAAAGAAGATGTGGTACAGGCTTCCCTGGTGGCACAGTGGTTGCGAATCTGCCTGCTAATGCAGGGGACATGGGTTCGAGCCCTGGTCTGGGAGGATCCCACATGCCGCAGAGCAACTAGGCCCGTGAGCCACAACTACTGAGCCTGCGCATCTGGAGCCTGTGCCCCGCAACAAGACAGGCCGCAATAGTGAGAGGCCCATGCACCACGATGAAGAGTGGCCCCCGCTTGCCACAACTAGAGAAAGCCCTAGCACAGAAACGAAGACCCAACACAGCAAAAATAAATTAATTAATTAATAAACTACTACCCCCAACATCTTCTTTAAAAAAAAAAAAAAAAAAAAGATGTGGTACATATATACAATGGAATGTTACTCAGCCATACAAAGGAACGAAACTGGGTCATTTGTTGAGATGTGGATGGATCTAGAGACTGTCATACAGAGTGAAGTAAGTCAGAACGAGAAAAACAAATATTGTATATTAACGCATGTATGTGGAACCTAGAAAAATGGTACAGAGGAACTGGTTTGCAGGGCAGAAATTGAGACACAGATGTAGAGAACAAATGAAGGGGGGAAAGCCGCGGGGGGTTGGGGCTGGTGGTGTGATGAATTGGGCGATTGGGATTGACATGTATACACTGATGTGTATAAAATTGATGAATAAGAACCTGCTGTATAAAAATATAAATAAAATTAAAAAATAAATGCATCTTTTATCATATACTATGTTTTTATATACACAATCTTTTTCTAGACTATTCCATTTCACTGCAACCACTTTGGTATCCCTGTGTCTGTTCCACACTGTTTTAAGTGCTGTAGGCTTACAGTATTTTGATATCTGGTAGGACATGTTCTCACTTCATCTTTATTCAAAAATTTTTGGTGATTCTTGCACATTTGTTCTTCCAGATGAATCAGTTAGGTGATTATTTTTAAAATTCTACTGGAATATTGAGGTTTTTAAAAAATTGAATGGATTAATTTGGGGGAAATTGATGACTCTTTAATATGGAGTTGTCAGACATAAATATGGTACATTCTTAAATTTATTTAAATTTACTTACATATACTTTAGAAAAGTTTCACAGTTTTCTTAATATGGCTCTTGTGTGTTTATTGCTTCATTTATTCCTAAATATGTAAAACTTTTGTTGCTTTACTGAATGGTGTCTTTTAAAAATTACATGTTCCATATGGTTATTGCTTATGTTTAGGAAAGCTAGTGACTTTTGAATTTATCTGTAATGAACATATGATTAGGTCTAATGAACTTTACATGAATTGTCAATAATTTAATTGGTAAAAAGTAATGTAATATGCAAGTAAGGAGAGTTTTCTCTCTTTTCCCCCAATATTTATACCTTGTTTATTTTTCTCATCTTACTTCATTGGTTAGAATCTTCACAGTGATAGTAGGTATCCCTGCTATTTCTCTGAAACAGGATTGCTTTTCAAGTTTCACCATTAAGTACAATGAATACTATCGGATTCCAATAGACATTCTTTATCAAATTAAGGGATCCCTAGCTTATTAAGAGGGAATGAATGAGTGAATTCAAATACAAACTGGGTGGCAAATGTCATCAAGTGACTTTTTAGCATCTATTAAAATACTTTTTCATTTAATATATTGGTGTAGTAACAGATTTCCTAATGTTAGCTATCTTTTTTATTCCCAGAACTATTTGGGTTTTTGAAATTAAGTGACAATTCCCTCCCCAACATGCCTTTCTAATGGGATTTTCCATTAGAAACAACAAAGATTGTTATATTAACATGGAAAACCCTCCAGAATGCTGGACCTGCCACCTCTTAACCAATTCCTGATCTGTTTGGTGCTTTCAGGCCTGGAAGGCCCCGATGAAGGTGCAGTATGTCTAGCTGTAAGATTTGGGCATAGACCCAGTTTGAAGGTGGCTTTGGCAAACCGTAGGCTGAACCTATCAAGTGAAATGTGAAATGTCCAAAACAGAGAAACAAAGGGAATGACAATGTTATTTTCAAGAAGAGAGAAGCTAATAGACACTAACAGCTAATAACATTACTAAATACTGGAATAAAATATTGGCAGAAACTTTGCTTTGAAAGCTGGAGAAAAATAACAGATCAGAAGACAGACAAGGTACAGTATATACATTCTTAGCTACGAAAACTATCTGTGTATCCAGCTTTGCTGTTCCCAAAGGAAACATTTCACAACCCTGGAGTTTAGGGAAGGTCTCACAAGAGATTATGATTCCAAATGTCATCTTGAATCCTGTGAGGATGACTAGTCTGTAATCCTGCCACCTCATGGATCCTTCAAGTCAATTTGGCAAATCTCATTGGCAAGGTCCCCTTCCTTTTTGCTCCTGGCCTTCCTAATTCACTTCACCCAGCCTTTCCAGTCTCATTTCCCATTACCCTTTACATCATCCTGTGTTCTGGAATAACATTTCCAGAACATTCTATGCACATTTATACTTTCATGGGTTTACAGTTTGTTCTCTTTGCCTTCAAAGCTCTCTCTCTAGTCTCACCTGGAGAACTTGATTTATTCCTCACAATCCAGCTCAGAGGCAGCTCCCTTGAAGGCCTTCTATAAGCCTTCTTTCTCTCCTCTGCACACCCTCTGGGAAGATTTGATTGTTCTCTCTCTGATTCTACTTCAGCATTGTGTTCCAGAGAGCTGTTTAATCTTCTGTCTCCCCTCTAGACTCTGAGTTCTTCAAGGGCAGGGTACGATACCTATTTAACTGTATGTCTCCCGTATCTACCACAGTGTATGCAGGACGTGGCTGCATCCGATAGTTTTCAAAGTGTGTGTCACAGAGCCCTAAGGTCCTGAGTGGAATATGAAGGACTCTGCAGAGTGAGGGAGGGGCTGAGCCGATGAGGCTACAGGTCCTCGACCCCCTATTCTGTGAGAGAAATGCCCTGTGTCTTATTCACATTCTGAATTGGGGGTTCTGGGCAAAATTTCATCTATAAAAGTTTCACTGCCATAAAAATAAGAAAAACTCACATTTCCACCCAAGGCCCTGTTCTGTACATATTCTAGAGAAAATACTAGCTATCTAGCTTTTATAAAACTTCAAAGAGGAGGCCCCCACGTCTTGTGCCACAAAAATGAATTCACATTTTGTAACTGGAAAGATGTGACGTTTTACAAATATCCAATAATATCTCCCCCAACACACACAGAACACAAATGCAGATTTTGCGAACACCATAATTTGCAAAACCCTAAGTGTTAATCAGGTGTTATGAAGGTGGCTCTATCTTCCTTTTTTCACTTTATATGGTACATTTTAGACTCGGTGACCTGAATTCTACAGCATTCCTAGTCTATGGTGCCAGAATCATCACTTTCTCCCTCTCTCCTTTCATCTGGGTCCAAAACCACACTCTTTCTTTATGGCAGAGCCCTCGGAGGCGCTCCCCACCCCCGTTTCCCCTTGCCTGTGGGCCCTGGGATCCTCTGGCCCAGGCAGCTTGCAGAACGGGTGTGTTTATGTCTTTGTGTCTCTGTGCCCACTTCCCTTGAGCAGGTGTTTCCCCTCATTTTCCTGAAATGAATTCCAAGTTTGCTTAACGAAGCTGGCATTCCAGCACATTCCACCTTCCACTGGCTGGCTCCCGGCTCCCTGATGTCATGCACCTCTTCCTCATTTAGTGTCACTGTCCTCCACACCCCCCTTCTGCTCTACCATCCCACACTTTGGGGCAGCTCCTCCACTTAATTTTCCCATTTCCCCTTTTGAAGCTCTCCAACTTAAGATTCCTTCTGGAATTCTCCTGGACACAGCTCTTCTCATACTTCCCCTTTCCACATAATAATTGGTATCTGTGTGCCCTTAACAGTGGCCACCCTATTTTCCCCCTTTATTTCCCTCCCTCTTTTCCACCCCATCACACTTCTCCCTTCCTCACCTGTTCTCCTCCCCTGAAAGCTGTGTGTTACGTAGACTGCCCGTTCAAGACACCTGTACTTGGGACTCCCCCGGAGATTCCCTGGACACCTGGGTTAGTATTTTCAGGCTTAGAGCAGACTTAATTCTGCCAGGAGCTGTTTTAGATCAATCTGAAGCCTTCTTCTCCCTCCCCTGCAGATTCTTGGCATGTCTCTGCTTCCCCCGGCCATGCAGTGGGGATGCAGGTGAGGTGGGAGGACGTGTGCACCTTTGTGTGCTGGGCCGTGGTGTTCTTTTTCTTTTTAATTGCAGCTTTAACGTTTGGGCATTCTCTGGCCTCAAGTTATGCCAAGGGTGTGATTTTTGTGCACTTTCTTTTCCCCTTTCTTGATGTTCTAGCTTGTTTGTGGAAGAAATATTGGGAGATGGGCACCCAGCTGCTGTCCTTATTTTCAGCTACCTGGAAGCCCCTGTGTTCTTCTTTTAAATGATCATTGCTACCATAATAGAGCTTTTCAATAGACCATGTATTATACCTTACATAACAACAGTAAAACGAGCTCACATTTATTGCAGACTTACTATGCACCTTGTACGATAAATGCTCTATCTGTAATGACTCATTTAATTACCATAACCACCTTATCAGGTAGGTACCTTTATGACTCAGATTTTATAGAGAAGTTAAGTAACTTGCACAATATGCACACATTATCATGTTTACTCTTTATAAAGTCTCCAGGTAGGCGTTATTAGCTGCACTGTACAGATGAAGAAGCAGAGGCTCAGACAGGCCAAGTAACTTGCCCAAGGTCACAGAGCTACCAAGGTGCAAAGCAGGGATTTGAACTTGGTTCCAAAGCTATTCTTCTCCCTTGTGAAGGAAGAGGAAGGTAGCATGTGTGCTGCCTCCTGAGTGTGAGGGGCTGAAGCTGTTCCCAGACTTGGGGCTGTGACCCTAGGGCAGGGTGGGGGTCAGGCCACCTTCTCACTGCTTCTGTTGTGGTCGCCACCACCTCTCCCTTCATGAGGGGGCCCCGGGATGGCAGGAGGGATAGCACAGGCCCGATCTTCCTTTTGTGAGACTGTCCCCTGCCTTCACAGAGCTGTGGGTCTGCCTTCTTTTGGGACAAGGACATTCCATGTCTAGGCGGGCCCCTCTCCTGGAATGACAAGGGTGGACAGCAGACTCAGGAGTGGGGTTGGAGGGGGTCTCTGAAGGTGAGAAGCTGCAGTCTTCCAACCTCTTTACTGACCTCAATCTACTCTAGAGATATCAACATATGGACTAATGTCTCACTTGGGGGACTGTACCTGACTCTCATCTAGCCTCCAATCCAACTGCCAATTGGCAGAAAATAGAGAGGACAGAGGAACATACTAAACTGCACTGTGACTCTGCAATCAGCAAAACTCAGCACCACGGGTTACATGACAATCAATGACCCTGCGTCCTCAACAGGTAACTCATAAAGACAAGAAGAGAAGAGAGAATCTGTAGGTGAAGAGAGGTTTAAAGGACCTAATTGCAAGTGGGCAAGACTGAACCATGACTGAACCATGGTCATCCAAGGATGACCATTTGGGCAATAAAATTATAAATAAATGCAAGGAGGTGATTTCTCTACAAGTTAGGAGGAGGAGGGAGGGAGCAGAGCTTGGGACAGGGCATGTGGAGGGGCTTCTAGTGACTGGCAGGTTTCTAGTTCTTTACTTTGTAATAACTCATTAAGATATAGGGATAGGGCTTCCCTGGTGGCGCAGTGGTTGAGAATCTGCCTGCCAATGCAGGGGACACAGGTTCGAGCCCTGGTCTGGGAAGATCCCACATGCCGCGGAGCAACTAGACCCGTGAGCCACAACTACTGAGCCTGCGCGTCTGGAGCCTGTGCTCCGCAAAAAGAGAGGCCGCGATAGTGAGAGGACCGCGCACCGCGATGAAGAGTGGCCCCCGCTTGCCACAACTGGAGAAAGCCCTCGCACAGAAACGAAGACCCAACACAGCCATAAATAAATAAATAATTTAAAAAAAAAGATATAGGGATATACATATGCATATAGCTGATTCACTTTGTTATACAGCAGAAACCAACACAACACTGTAAAGCAATTATACTCCAATAAAGATGTTAAAAAAAAAAAGATATACACGTGTTCCATGGGATTTTGGAAGAAGGGAGATATGAGGATAGTGAATGGGACATGAACTCAAGAGGCACCAAAGGAAAAGTTTAAATTAAGAGACAAGGGTACATGGCCACTTTTTTGCACATACTCGTTTTATATTGTATCTGCCTCTCTTTTTTTTTTTTTTTTTTGGCGGTACGCGGGCCTCTCAGTGTTGTGGCCTCTGCCGTTGCGGAGCACAGGCTCCAGACGTGCAGGCTCCGGACGCGCAGGCTCAGCGGCCATGGCTCACGGGCCCAGTCGCTCCGCGGCATGTGGGATCTTCCCGGACCGTGGCACAAACCCGTGTCCCCTGTATCGGCAGGCGGACTCTCAACCACTGCGCCAGTAGGGAAGCCCTCTTCCTCTCTTGACTGGTTCCACTTATGGGCTTTCCTGGCCGTCAGGTGCACCTGGGCCCCAGGTGGATGCCGTGGGTGTTCTGTGTGGTTTGCTGTGTTCCTGCGGGGTCTACTGGGGGTGGTCCTTGGCACGAGGACGGGGCTATGGACGTCCTCAGATTTGTGCTTCAGGCTTCTCCTGACGAAGTTATACACAGTTATGGTAGCACATCCTGAAAACCTAAGTTCAGGATATCTGCACTTTTTCTTGGGACACAATAATATGGGCAGCAGTCATTAGACTTTTTAAAAAGTTTTTAACGGCTCCTTTGTTTGGGAGCAGAAGTTTTCACTTAGTTAAAACCTGAAATAATATTTGTATTATTTCTTACAACTGCATGTGAATCCACAATTATTTCAATACAAATTTCGGTTAAACCATAGAGAGGAAGGGAAAAATAAGCCGCTAGGAAACATGTTGAACAAATTGAAGGAAAACGCATAATTCTCGAAAAGCTTAACCATGTTAAAAGAAAATGTGATGACCCGAAGTCATGCTTAAAGGACATCAGACTTTTATTAAAAGTCATCAGAAACAGTGATCTGGAGGCAACTGATGAAAAGCTAACCAGATGGAAATCTCTATTGTGGGGGAAAATAAAATACAAAGAAAGAACAGACAGAGGAGAGATCTAAACATTCAGAGATGAATTGCTTGTGATAATGCAAGAAGGATAAAGTCACTAGAACATAAGTGAAAATCCATTCAGTGGCTGATGGCTTTTCAAGAGTCCTTCTCAGATTCTTCACCAAGGATCAAGCTTCATCTGAAAGCTCTCCCCATTGCCCTCTTCTCAGAGTCCCACCTTCAACCCAAGCTTTGTTCCTCCACCTCTCCCTCCAGTTCAAGATCTTTTGTTGCCAGTGGACACAAGGAGACAGATCATGGAAGTTGGATTTCCTTGTCCTGCTGCCCCACCAGAGAACACGTCTGGACCACCCAACAAATACTTCCTGCTAAGAGATGTTTTCTGCCTTCCAATCCTTTGGTAGCAATGAGAAATATCTATCTACTAAGAGGTTTTCCTGATTTTCCTTTCCCATAGGCTGGACTTCCCTCCACCATCCCCATATCCTGAAAGTAATAGTGAGTTAACATCATGGTTGAGTCAGTCTACAAACAAACTAAATGTCTAGAACCACAGCCAGAAATTTGAGATATTTTTGTGTATCTTCAAAATCAGTTTTTTTTTTGTTTTTTTGTTTTTTTTTGCAGTACACGGGCCTCTCACTGTCGTGGCCTCTCCTGTTGCGGAGCACAGGCTCCGGATGCGCAGGCTCAGCGGCCATGGCTCACGGGTCCAGCCGCTCCGCGGCATGTGGGATCTTCCTGGACCGGGGCACGAACCGTGTCCCCTGCATGGGCAGGTGGACTCTCAACCACTGCGCCACCAGGGAAGCCCTCAAAACCAGTTTTGGATTCACTCTCATTACCCGTTTAGGACACTGCTCTCTCTTCCTGATGCTTATATTCTTGGCCCAGTCGGAAGTTTTATGGAATTGTAATTCCAGGATAGTGACTTGTAAATAAAGTTGACTCAATGACTTCAAAGATCCTTTTAAATATTAAATATCACCCAGGTCAGCATTTGCCAAATTGTCTTCACTGGAACGTGAGTCCCACCAGATACCAGGGTGTTGGAGCAGGATTTCTTACTGCCAGCAATAGAGCCGGTGACTCTTACCTGCAGGCACCTCGGTGCCCTTCCTCCCCTTCCCACTTTCTCCTGCTGCTTCTTTAAGGCACCCTCAGATGTCAGAGCAACACGTGAACTCAGGGATGTTCCCGTCCAATCCCCCAAGCACAGAAGAGGAGACCAGGAGACTAAGGTGTGGCCAGCTGGAAAGACTGGCTCTGATACCTGAGCTGAGTTCACCATGGCCGGCTCCTGACCTCCAGCTCACTGGTAGCTCCCAGCATACTGCAGAGCTAAATCTTACAACCCAGTGAATGAAAAAAATCTCCAGTGGAAGAATATGTGTCCTGCCATAAAATACAGCTTTTGTCTAGCTAAATCCCCTTGGCATCCAGCAAAGTAAAAAGGGGGAAAAAAAAAAGAAAAGTCCTGAACTGTCTTGAAGGATGGTCTGGGAGTAAAATTCCAGTAAGATGACCTCATAATCTCTATAATTCTTGAAACCCGTAACAGCGATTCAGTTTAGAATAATGGAAAAATCAAAATTAGACTCAAATGTTCTCTTCCATTTGCATCTATCCCCATGTGTCTTTTATCAGTTTGTGCCTGAATGTTCTGGAACCCTCATTTGTATATATCAATGTCCTGGTATTTTTTCCCTCTTAAAATTATATGAAAAATTGGCCCTACAGAGGCTCTGGTCACTCAAATAGAGAACACGCCCGTGTGATTTCTTGTTACTTTTGGTGAACGTCCCAGCTGGAATTTTGTGGTCCCTCGTGGAAAGGTTAAACTTTCTAGCCCAATCACACTGCCGTTTTTGGTTACTCAAGGCTTTCACCTGGCTGGTGTGATCTCTGGGAATCTTGATGGCTGGTTGGTTTTGACGTCCAAAGAGATGTGCCGTGCCGAGTCTTCACGTATTAGCTGTCCTTGGAGAAGAGAGTGTCCAGCTGCGAGAGTCCAACTACCTCCAGTGGTATCACTAGGAATCCCTGGAGCCAGGCTCCCCAGTGCTGTACAGAGGAGAGAACATTGATCTCCTACACTCTAAATAAAGAGAAACGCTTCCCAGAGTCATTAGTAAAAGAGGCCATATGCTGAGAGTCCACTAGGTGCCGGGTACTCCACAAGGAGAACCTTCTGCAGTTTAATCCTTTCATGATGCCCATTTCATAGATGAGGATAATAAAGGCCATGAAGCAATTTGAGGCTGTGCAACCAGGAAGTGACGGCACTGGAACTCAATCCAGTCCTGCCTGGATCCAAAGTCTGTGCTCTTTCCTCTCCAGGCAAGTTGCCTCTTAATGATGAGTTAACACCTTAGCAGTCGCGGTCTCCAGGCAGGTGACAGTGAAGAACGATACACCCACAGCGGGAAGCAGGATAATGAAAGAAGGGGGGTGTATTAGTTCCCTGCTGCTGCTGTAACAAATTACCATAAACTTGGTGGCTTAAGGCATCACACATTTATTCTCTTGCAGTTCCTGAGGTCAGAAATCTGAAATGGGTTTCACTGGACTAAAATCAAGGTGTTGGCAGATGTCCCTTTATAGAAATTCTAGGGGAGATTACGTGTTCCTTTGCCATTTCCTAGAGCCATCTTCATTGCACTCCTTGGCTCGTGGCCCTACCTCCATCATCAAAACCGCCGTGAAGCATCTTCAAATTTCTCTCTGACTACAACTTTTCTGCCTTCCCCTTCCACTTACAAGAACGCTTGTGATTACATCGGACCTACCTGGATAATCTCCCCATCACAAGGTTTTAATTAGAAACTTTAATTCCATCTGCAACCATAATTCCCCTCTGCCATGTAACTTAATACGTTTACAGGTTCCAGGGAATAGGATGTGAACATTCTTTGGGGGAGAGCATTATTCTGCTTACCGCAGGGAGTATCAACATGACTTTGCCTCCTCGCAGTTTTACTTGAAGCTGGCTGATGGTGGCACTCAAGTCCCCATGTCCCCCTCTGACATGGGTGTTGACCCCTGGCTCCCACCCTGCTAAGCAACTTTGTGAAAATCTAGAAATATAGACTCTAGCACCATCCTAAGAGAGGGGGAGTTGGAGCTACAGCTCCTCTGGGACCCCAGCTTCTCAGCAAGGATTGTGAACTGATGCTCAGCAGTTCCAGAGAGGGAATCCGAAGAGGACAGTTCCACCAAGTAGTCTTGAAAATGGGAGGCTCAGAGAACACACAGAAGTAACTGCCCATCCATCACAAAACCATTTACACCACCAGGGCCAAGATGAAGGGCAAGGATGGTCTTCTGCAAAGATCCCTCTGGCTGGCTTTTAATTTTTCCTTTTAAGATTGACTTTGATGCTTAATTGAACCTGATTTCATTGAGATTTAAAAAAACACCTTAACTGGAGAAAGGCTTGGGGCATATATTCCATTTCATGGATTACGGGTGGGAAGTTTGAAGAAGCAGATTTGGGTTAAATAGAAAGTACTTTTGAGCAATCAGAACTGTTTGGGGTGGAAGAGCCTGCCCCGTGAGGAAGTCACTCTGCCTCTGTCTGTGTTTAGGGAAGCTGGGGAGAGTGGTCCAGAGAGCTCCAGATAGGATTCTGGACTCTGAACCCAACCTGGAGGGAAATAACAGCTGGAGAATCCCTTCCCTGGTCCAGATGAGATGCTAGTCCTTTTATAGACACTCACGACCTCAACGAGGATGACAGTATTAGCTCCACTTTATGGATCAGAGAACAGGCGAGTCACAGAGACTCACCCCAGGTAACAGAGCTTGCCCAAGACAGGGGTTGGAGGATGGCCCAGGCTCCTGGTGCTCAGGCCACATAACTCTCTCATTGGGAAGCCTGGATGCTCTTGGCTCTCCTTGCTGGCTCAGGAAGTCAGTGACTTTATGATAATTCTGAGAGCAGAGGCAAGAAAACGAAGCTTATTTCGTATCTGGAGGCAGCTTTATACAACTATCTCATTTCTGTCATCCCTACTTCATATGTCAGGAGAAGGAGATTCACAGAGTTCACAGTATATGCCCAAGATCACAGAGCTGCCCAGTGGTGGGCACGGAATTCAAAGATTGACTGAGGCTCCGAGTCCGGGACTCTCTCCACTGCCCCTTTCTGGATGCTGCTTCCAGAAGCCCAGAGGTGCCGAGCCCCCTGAGAAACCAGCTGGTGACTTCCAGAGCCAGAAGGGCACACCAGCTCCGAAATCCATCCTTGGTCTGACTACATGCACCCACATGAGGATACCAAGAGGAAAAAATGCTCTTTGAGGGTTAAAAACACTTTGTAGAAACTTCCAGCAGGAAGATTGTTATTTTGGGGTCACATTTTAGACCTACTGTTTATCTATCAGAATCTCAGTGACGAAGAAGTAAACTGAAGATCCCTGCAGGTCCTAATGGGCAGAGCTTCAGAGCAGAGGATCCCTGGCACTTGCCTGACACCCAACGGTGGACAAAAGACTTTCATGTGTGTTATCTCCTGGGTAGAGATGGATAGGAAGCAGGTAAACGGTCCTGCTTCCGAGAAGAGTCAGATACATGGGGTTCTGGAACATCACAAATGGGAATGGAAATGTCAAAGTGAATGACTAAAAATAAATAAATAATAACGGATGGGGAATGAGTATCCCAAGATGTTAACATTTTGCCCTCAAAAGTAGGTTTTTAAAAATTATAGGCAGCTCACGAAAAGAAAAAAAAAAAAAAAAAACAACCCAACAACTGTGGGTAACAAACAGGTAACTTAATAAAAGCGCTATTCTTTTAATTATAAAAGTTTTAATTTCCCTTTCCTCTCCATTATTTCTGCTAATAAGCTTGTTGACTGGGCTGGAAGTGATTATGAAAGGCTGGGAACAGGTTTTATTAACTGGAATAACACTTTTAGACATTAACGTTTTACTTTTCAGTTTTATGAGTCAGATGCAATATGGAGCCTCTTTAAAAGTTAGGACGCAATTCAGAATATTACCTCAGGATCACTTCATTTGAGTATGCAAATACACTCATCTTTAGGGTGAAGTCTGGGTCCTGGTAATTCTACACAAACCCTTAAAGGAAAATGTTCTTTGCAACCTTTGGGAATGATAGGAAAATTAAGGGAGGAATTCTGGATAGGCCTTAAGACAGAAGACTGGATTATAAAGGCTTCCCACCAGTCAGTAAATCAAAGTCATGAGCTAAGCACTTTTTTCCGTGTGGGGTATCCAGTTGGGAATTGTGGAGCATTATGAAGAAAAGGGAAAATCCAGATTTTCACTCAAGGAGCTTTTATTATCAAAAGGGAAGGTAGAAGAAATAATTATATAGAATACTTACGAGCACATGTGAACAAAACAAACATTTACAAGAAGCTGTAACTGAAGTCGTAACTGTAGCCTAAAACAGACTTGGCTTGTAACAGACTCTCAATAAACGTCTGTTGAATGAGTGAATAAATGAAAGAAAAGTGAATGAATAAGTGTAACTTGTATATAAGCACTCCAATATTTTTGACCGATTGATGGTTGACACAGATCAGTTTCTGAGATGTTAGTTTTTAAGGTTAGTTTGCAAGCTCATTGTCCTCTGATGGACTTTTCCTAAACAGAAAGTGCTGTCAAAAGGAAGCACTGGGGCTTCCCTGGTGGCGCAGTGGTTGAGAGTCCGCCTGCCCATGCAGGGGACACGGGTTCGTGCCCCGGTCCGGGAGGATCCCCACATGCCGCGGAGCGGCTGGGCCCGTGAGCCATGGCCGCCGAGCCTGCGTGTCCAGAGCCAGTGCTCCGCAACGGGAGAGACCACAACAGTGAGAGGCCCGCGTACCGCAAAAAAAAAAAAAAAAAAAAGGAAGCAATGATGCCCTGCTTATGGCTTCCTGGCCCAAACAGCCAAGATCCCACAACTTTGAAAAATTAAAGCATATCAGCATAAATTTTCATATAAAATAAAATTCTTATTTAAAATAGCAGACCATAACAAACATTAAGAGGTGGACTAAATAGTTCTAAAGAACAAGCAATCACGGAAAATGAATGCCTAGTAAGAAGTTGGTAGCTTAATTTTTATTCCCTAGGGCTTACTAGCCACCATCTAGCACTATGCTCATAATTGACTATGAAACTTTTCTCAACTAAGTTTTGGAACGAGGAATGAGTCCAGCTTTGGTACCTGTTAATAGGCACAGTATGTGACTGTTCATTGTCCTGATTACTGTTCATCTGTGTGCTGGTAGAGTTTTCCTTTAACATGGTCAGCAGGTAAAGAGTAAGCCACTTTTCAGATGCACCAGGCATTATAGCCACCATGCCGTACGTTACCTCCTCACGACTTATTTATTCGATAACTGGAAGTTTGTACTTCTTAAATAAGCAACCCTTGATAGAGAAAAAAGCCATAAAGCCACTCAAACTGTATCACAACTAAAAATAGACAATACATCAGAGGACATTTAAATAATGAGTGAATTCTACATGTAATTCTATACTACGACATTCGAAGCTCTCCATGAAAAAGCTATATGAAAAAATTACCAAATTGACTTAAGATGAACAAAAGAAACTCATGATAGACTAGTAACTGTAAACGAATGTTTAAGAGTTACCAAAAATAATTTAGGAAGATTCCAGAGCCAGATGTTTTTTATTGGTGCGTTTCCATCAAAACCTAAAGGACTAGGTAATGTTATAAACCTTTCCAGAGAATAGAAAAATTGGAAGGCTAACCTAACCTAAGCTTCAGAGAAGTGGCACAAAATGAAAGCAATAGGCCAGTCTCACTGATGAATTATAGATTTTAAAAGTCCTAAGTAAGGTACCAGCAAACTGAATTCAACAGAAGAGTAAAAGAATCCCTGAGCAAGATGAAGAAGGTTGTATGCCAGGAATGCAGGAATGATTTAATAAAGGAAATTTTTAGGAAAAAATAATTTAAATGGCTGCCAGAAATGACATCTAAAACTCATCCTGGTAAAAAAAATTTATAAAATTAGAAACAGACTTTCTCAACCTGATAATAAGCATGTCATCATACATTAATTTAAAATATTTATTGAGCATACATTTATCTTTCACGATAGCGAAAATTAGAGGTATTCGCATGAAAGTCAGAGATAGGTGAAGGATGCCTGCAATCACTCACTAACAGTTGTTTTAGAAGTTTTGGTAAACTTTTGGTAATATATCATGAAAAAGAAATCGAGGTATGACTGCTGGAAAGAAGAAGGCAACATGATCGTTATTTCTATCTGATATGATTATATCATTAGAAAATCATGAGGACCAATTGAAAATACTCAGAATTAACAGAAGTTCACAAAGTGGCCAGGAAATGTAAGAAAGCCATAGCTTTCCTATATACTGATAATAACAATTTGAAGATAAGACAGGAACAGATTTCATTCTCCATCATCGTCATCATCATCATCATACCACAGCAAAACACAGTTAAATACCTAAGACCAACCTTCACAAGAAATGCAGAGAATCTACATGAGAAATATCAAAATTTTACTGGCAGATGTAAACTATTTGAACAAATGGAAATAAATGCTACGTTCTTAGGCTGGATGTTTTAATTATGTCTATTACTCTCAAATTGATGTATAGATCTGGTACATTCTAGACAGGATGCAGGTTCCAATTCAAGTGTCAACTCCTCTGAGAGATCTTTTCTGACCACTGAACTCAGAGAGCACCCTGCTCCTCTAGCCAGCCACTCGTTCTCCACTTCCCCTGTTTTCTTTTTTTATAGCACATATCTCCATCTGAAATGATCTTTTTGCTTTTTTGTCTCCCATCTCCCCCACTAGAAAGTAACTGTCATCAGGCCAGGGGTGTGCCCTTCTTCTCTGCAGTATTCCCAGCGCCTAGAACAGAGCCTGGCACACAGTAAGTGCTCAATACATGTTTATCAAGTGGATTTAACAAAATCACAAGAAAACACCAATAGTATTTTTTTTTGAATGTGACAAAATGGTCCCAAAATTCACCTGGAATACAAACACCCCAGATTATCTTAAATGGTGTTAAAAAAGAAGCAAAAGAGGGGAGACTTGCCATGCTAAATATTAAAACACATTTTAAAGCTGCAACAGTCAAAATGTGGTATGGAGTTTATTTGACAGATAAATGGAACAGAGCAAGCAGCCATGAAATAGACCTAGGACAAATACGAGGATGGAGCACATTCTAAACATTCCAATGTTAAATAAATAAATTATCCAAAATGTTGGGTTGGAAAATTGACTAAATATTAGGGGAAAAATCTATAATCACATTTTATACTATTCTCCAAGTTAAGTGTAAAAATGTTTAGACCCCTATGCCCCCAAGCCAGACATAAAAGAGCATATGTTGTATTATTCCATATTTATATAAGGCTTTAAAAAAAACAGACAAAACTAATCTATGGTGTTAACAGTAAAGGTAGTGGTTCCTTTGGAGGTGACTGGGGGCAGGGTACTCCTGGAACACCAATAAAGTTCTATTTCTTGATCTGGGTACTAGTTACACGAGTGTGTGTTCACTTTGTGAAAATTCATCAAAGCTGTACAAATCTGAACTGAGGACTTTTCCTATATATTTACACTTAATACTTCAATCAGAAGCTTATTTAACAAAAAATAAGTACTAGGCCAGCTGATGGTTCTGGCCAGAGGTCAGGCTTTCCATCCTTAAACATGCATTTCTTCTCCATTTGTGTTCTGAGAAGAGGGAATAAAGGTCTGTGGTGAAAAGCTAAACTTATCTCATTGTAATCAATTAAGCAGGTCCATAAGGACCTTGGGTTGAAACATGTCTGCATCCCTCCACGAGGGATCTGTATCACAGCGGCTCTGAGATTCCCCATGCTGACCAGCACTGAGGGTTTATGTTTCTATGAGAGTTCCCTATGCTCACAGCAGACATTTCACTGTTCTGTGGGTCTCTGAGACATGGCTGAACATTTTAAAAAACACATCACAAAATAGAAAGTCAGTATTCATACTAAAAGCAGAACATCTAAAAGCCCAATCCTTGGGACTTCCCTGCTGGCACAGTGGTTAAGAATCCACCTGCCAATGCAGGGGACACGGTTTGAGCCCTGGTCCGGGAACTAAGCCCGTGCGCCACAACTACTGAGCCCACGTGCCACAGCTACTGAAGGCCGCGCGCCTAGAGCCCGTGTTCCGCGTCAAGAGAAGCCACTGCAATGAGAAGCCCATGCACCGCAAGGAAGAGCAGGCCCTGCTCGCCACAACTAGAGAAAGCCCGTGTGCAGCAACAAAGACCCAACGTAGCCAAAAATAAATAATAAAATAAATAAATAAATAAATAATTTAAAAGCCCAATCCTTGATCCCTGCCCAGACCTTAAATATAAGTGTTGCTCAACTTCTGACTGCATCTATGAACATCTTAGTAACACCTCAAGCCAATGAGCTCCATGAGGGACATCACATGGGCGGGATACAATCCAAACAGCCCTTACGATCTAGTTCACTGTCAATTATAAAAGCATATGCCATAAAACTTTGATTTCACTCTTGGCTTTTGGTATCGTTAGAAAAAAATCTTTGCTTGTGGAAGGGTATTTCTTGTCCAGAAAAATCTCAAAGCGCAAATATATAACCATATACTTCTGGACTAGTTTGCATAATAGTAACAACAATAAACATAGCAATAATAACATCTGATACTTGTTGAATAAGTATGTTGTGCCAGTCCCTGTGATGTGTGATTTCCTGGTAGTATCTAACTTAATTTTCCCAAAAGTCCTAGGAGATAAACATTATTGTCCATTCATTTTACAGATAAAGAAAATGATATATGGAGAGGTCAAGTAACTGACTAAAGGCCACAGAGCCAGAAAGTTGCATTTCACAACCTGCACAATTCTGCTCGTATTGAAATGTTTGCGACTTTGTACTTTGGGTACTTTTGCCAGTGAAACCGGTAACTACGGATGTTTCTGAAAATTCCAAGTTAGTCTTAGCCATTCACATGTTTGTAAGTAAAGGAAAGGCTAACCATAATGTGGAGTATTCATTCAGAAGAAATCTTAAGTTAGTTGATTAGTTCCTTTTTCTTTATGAACAGATTTCCACCGAACTAACAAAATTTTATCTTAAGGGTTAATATTGGTCTTCTTGCAGCAATTTTGGGGATTTATGGAATATATGACTTGTGAGGGATCATTAAAAATAGAGGAATTCCGTTTAAGCAAAGCCTTAATGAAGGATGGGGACAGGATCTCTGCTGCCCGATGGGAACTTGCTGTGAGGATTAGGTCATTGCCATGGGTAAACAGCATACCATTCGGCTTTGGTGTCCCTAGAACTCACCAACAAGGAAGGAAAGTCTGGGCTGTTTCAAGAGAGCTGCTTTAGAGACTTAGCTTCTCTCAAAGGCAACTTATATTTCCCTTTGTATATTGTTCCCGCTCTCCTTTTTTTTTTTTTTTTTTTTTTTTTGCGGTACGCGGGCCTCTCACTGTTGTGGCCTCTCCCGTTGCGGAGCACAGGCTCCAGACGCGCAGGCCCAGCGGCCACAGCTCACCGGCCCAACTGCTCCACGGCACGAACCCGCGCCCCCTGCATCGGCAGGCGGACTCTCAACCACTGCGCCACCAGGGAAGCCCCCCGCTCTCCTTTTTATAAGTAGGATCGATCACTTAAATTTCCAATTCCTGAAATTACTCATCAGTGCCTTCTACTCTCATTTGCTCCAGATCATCTCAAAATGCCAAATGCACTTTATCATTCCAGGATCTAGCAATGCTTTGGTGGACAGTATGTTTTTGTATAATGAGACACTTACAGTCATTGATTAAAGACACACATACATAAGCTCTGGTCTTCTAAGGTTCAGTTTATTGTTTGGAGTCATGGAGCCCACTGATATACACACCAATATCTTTGTTTACTAGTCAGTTCCTGTCCTATGGCTCTTGGTACAGACCTGACCTTTCTGAAATGCTTGCTCTCCGTTCCCTTCCTTCCCTCCTGCTGCCCCCCAAAATACCTTTAGAGCAGAGTCATGATCCTGTCACAACCCTCCTCTAGCCCCACATCTTCAGTGGCTGACCACTGCTCAAACATTAATCCAAAGGATGGAGTCTGGGATGAAAGGTCTTCCACGGTCTGGCCTTATCCTACAGTTGCAGCCTCAAATTCAATGTCACCCTCACTTTCTTAGAAGACATTGTGTCCAGACACATCTCACATTACCTCCTTCTCTGAACCTTAGCTCATGCTGCTCCTTTGGACTGAAATGTTCTTTTCCCTGTTTCTTCTGATAAAGGCCTACCCATCCTCTAAAACAGGGGTTGGCAAACTACAGCATGGAGGGCTACGCTGGCAACTGCCTTTTTTGTAAATCAAGTTTTATTGGAACAGAACCATGCCTCCTCAAACACCTATTGTCTATGGTTGTTTTCTCGCTATGATGGCAGAGAAGTTGCACCTGAGACCAAATGTCTTGCAAAGCATAAAATATTTACTAAATGGCCCTTTCCCAGAACAGGTTGCCAACCCTTGTACTAAAAGCCCAGTTTACACAGCATCTCTCCATGTTCCTCCTCAGATTATTCTGTTAGAAGTAATGTCTCCATACTTTGCACTTCCGTAGTGCTGAGTCTCTCTCTTTTTTTTTTTTTTTGCGGTACGCGGGCCTCTCACTGCTGTGGCCTCTCCCGCTGCGGACCACAGGTTCCGGACGCGCAGGCTCAGCGGCCGTGGCTCACGGGCCCAGCCGCTCCGCGGCATGTGGGACCTTTCCGGACCGGGGCACGAACCCGTGTCCTCTGCATTGGCAGGCAGACGCTCAACCACTGTGCCAACCAGGGAAGCCCATGCTGGGTCTCTTTATCAAAGTCTTCAAAGGATTCTCAAACAGACTGTAAATGCCTCGGGGGCAGGGACCACAGCTTCACATCTCTGTATTGCATTGCACAGAGGGGGTGTGCTTTATAGATATTCATTAAAATGCTTAATTATTTTGTAGGAATGTCAAGTCAGATGAAGAGCAATGTTTTACTTAATCAGATTATAGAACTACTAGATTAAGGAAGAAACAAATACTGATCAAGGAGACAAATTTTGCCCGTAAAGCAAAATAAACATTCGTGTGACTATCCGGCACAAAGGAAGCTGGAGGAGTAGGGCTATGTATATTTCCTAAGGACATGAATGTCGACTCAATTCAGACAGAAGAAGTAGACTTCTCCCACACTGACATGTATATGATTCTGATTCAAGGAATAGTGTCTGACTTGGGAAAAGGATAGAGTAGAATTAGGAGATGCCGAAAGTCCTTTCAAGAGCTGTTGAAGCTTGGCTATAACAGTTGGATGGGAGCTAACAGAGGCAGCCCACAACTAGCAGCAGAAAAGAACTTTATCTTCTAAAGCTCACCCCTTCAGGGATTTATTAGAAGAATTAAATGTTTAAAGGAAGAGCAGAATCTGACCGGAGCTCTGCTTAATGCGAGAAGGGAAAAGCGTGCTCAGTTTCTCCTGCAGGGAAGAGGGGGGCCACCCTAGAAGGCCGATTTCCCATTTCCGAAGCTTTAACTCTTGAGAGAAAGTAGGGGACCTTCCGAAGACAGCACTGACAATGGAGCAGCAAAGCATGGGCAGCCTTAGCTGCTGGTTAAGAAAGTCTGGAAGTTATGGTTTTTCTCGGCTGTTGCTTCTTTCCTTAAGTCAACTGTATTTACTAAATGTCGTTTAAACCTTAGAGATCTCTTCTTGAGGCTTAACTTGTATTAATTCCCTAATGTGGAAGCTCAGTGATCTAACACACCGCAAAAAGCCAAACTTTGCTTCAAAGAGGGAAGGCTTAGAGGCACTTCCGAGTGGGTTAGGGAGTGGATGGATTGAGGACAGCTTTATCGATGCTGGACGCACAGATAATGGGTTCTGAGCTATTACCCTAATCCAGGTAGGAGACCTGGGAGCGATTAGCAGCCCTGCTGAAGATGCTGTCTGCAGGTGCTGCTGGGAGATAATGTTATTCTCCCTGAAGGGACAGGGCTGTCAAACCACTTCCATAAAAATCTAAGACCCAGCCTGCTCGACAGCTGTTTCCTGCATTTGAGGAAAGCATCCCATTAGTGCAGAAAAGCAGGTGTGGGTGCTTTGCGTATGTCTGAGACAGATGATATAATTAAAAACAAAGGCAAATCTCAGCTTAACTCCTCCCCACAAAACAAAAGGCAAATCCAAGTACAAAGAGGCAAACTCAGTCTTACATTTCCAGGCAACTAGGTGCTAACTAAAAAGCAGAAAATGTGAAAACACAAGGAGCATAAGCAGGTGGGGCAGAATTGGTTCCGGTGTCTCTGAAAGCTCTTCAAGGCAGAGCGACTGTAAAAGTAAAAAGAAAGCCCATGTAAACAGACGCGAGGACATCAGAGCTTTCCTAAATCAAAGGGAGGAGTGCTGTCAGACACCAGGTGGAAAGTATGTAATGCAAAATTAAGTCTAGCAGTGCTCAAACAAATAACAGCATCTTTCCACTGTCTCTCTGGCACGGGATCTTTGGCAAAGACTTGGTTTTAGACAGGAATCATAAAAGCCTGTTGCTGAAGAGAAGGCAAGAACTGAATCCAAGTGAAAAACCAAATGCTCAAGGATCACCCTCTCTCGTGTGCCAGCATTGATGAGGAACCTCCGGCCGCGAATCAGGATATCAGTCTGAGATGTTTCCTGGGGCTGCCACTACCTGTAACAGGTAACCGAGAAGGGTCACGAAGCCCATCTCAGCAGCCTTTCCTGATGCTTGAAAGCAGGCCCTGTTGTATCACCTGCTTAAATACCCTTTTAAAAACACGCTTGAAGTGTTGGTAAGGATGTGGAGAACCTGGAACCCTCATGCGTAGCTAGTGGGGATAGAAAATGGTGCAGCCACTGTGGAAAATAGTGCAATTCCTCAGAAAGTTAAACACAGAATTATCACATGACCCAGCAATTCCACTCCTAGGTATATACACAAAAGAAATGAAAGCAGGGACTAAACAGATACCTATACAGCAGCATTATTCACTATAGACAAAAGGTGGAAACGACCCAAATGTCCATCAACAGATGAGTGGATACAAAAATGTGGTAGATACATAAAAAGGAATTAATTTCTGACACATGCTACAACATGGATGAACCTTGACAACATTATGCTAAGTGAAATAGTCCAGACACAAAAGGACAAATACTGTATGATTCCACTTGTATGAGGTACCTAGAATAGGCAAATTCATGAGACATAGAATAGAATAGAGGTTACCGGGGGTTTGAAATAGGGGAAAATGGAGAATTATTGTGTATTAGGTACAGTTTTGGGGATGATAGAAAAGTTCCGATAGTGGTGGTAGTTGGACAACATCATGAATGTACTTAATGCCACTGAAGAATACAGTTAAAACTGTTAAAAACATAAATTTTACGTTTACATATATTTTACCACAATTTTTTTAAAAGGAGAAAAAAACCACATGGTGTTTCATTTCTCCAAAATGCTCCACACTTTTTAAGAGCTGAACGTTCTTTTAGACGCTAGCTTCAGAAGAACGCTGTTGAGGCAGACGGTGAAAGTCTAGTGACTGAGACATAACTCTGGCAAGCTAGCCCAAGGATTTCCAACATGAGGGTAGGCCAAATGATTGTCGGCAAGTTTGAAGTAACAGTGGGGGGCAGGGATGGCACAGTGTGGAGGGGACAAAAGGCTGTGAGGAATTAGAACATATTTTTCTTCTCATGGTGATAGGGAGGGGGGCAGAGAAGGCACAGGTCCTCCTCCATGCCCCAGCTATGTTTTTCCTGCCAATGGCCACGGGTGTATACGTAGGTCATGAACAAGGACTGAGCCTGGATCTGAGACCTGACTCCACCACTCATGAACTGTTCCCCTCAGCAGGTCCCTCAACCAGGCTGAGCTCAGCACCTCAGCTCTAAATGCAGATCCTGATAGGACCCTGCCAGCCCACCACCACTGTGAGAGTGCTGCATTACACGAAGCAGGCAGACCCAGGATTCCTACAGTCTACGAGTAACACACGACCCCAGTACCGTAAGTGAGGTCTCGTGATCAAGGTGGGCTAAGGATGCCTGAGCATAGACCCCCAAAATGGCTTCAGGAGAGCCAAGGCCTGCCTTGATTTCTGTATCCCCACTACTCACCCCAGTTGCTGGCGCCTGGAGGGTACTCGAGGGAAGGAGTGTCTAAGTCTGGACTGTTTGTCTTCAAGGGGTACACAGACAAATTACAATAGATAAATTACAATAAAATAAAATATGGTGAGTGCCAAACTGGAGATATGATCAAAGTCCTATGGGAGTCCAAAGGAAAAATCTCTCTTTGCTTTTCCTTTTATCTATCTGTCTTTTATTCTTCTGCCATGTATTAAGAAAGCAAGCAAGGACTGCAGATTGATTTATAATGTCGTGTTAATTGCAGGTGTACAGCACAGTGATTCAGGTATATATCTATTCATTTTCAGATTCTTTTCCCTTATAGGTTATCACAGAATATTGAGTAGAGTTCTCTGTGCTAAACAATAAGTCCTTGTTGTTTATCTATTTTAGATACAGTAGTGTGTATCTGTTAATCCCAAACTCTACTTTATCCCTCCCCCCACCTTTCCCCTTTGGTAACCGTAAATTTGTTTTCTATGTCTGCGGGTTTCAAAGAAACCATTTTCTGATTAGAATGAGGTCATCACAGGGGAGATGCTGAACACACGGGTTCACTTGTGTTTCTTTCTTTGTTCTGCTGGGAAGAAGGAATTACTCCTAGAGAGACAGTTGGCGGGTGGTGGGGCAGAAGGACACATAACTAGAGCAATTAATTTAAATCAGGAGGGAAGAGATATGGGAACATATGTATATGTATAACTGATTCACTTTGTTATAAAGCAGAAACTAACACACCATTGTAAAGCAATTATACCCCAATAAAGATGTTAAAAAAAAAAAATGATGTAAAGACAGACAACCCTAAAAAAAAAAAAAAAAAAATTTAAATCAGGTAGGCTTTTGATGTCTAAGAAGAAAGGTACAAATTTTTACACTTGAGCCAGCATAATCCTAGAGGCTTCTGGCAATGGGTGGAAGAGAAGGCTGTTTTCTATTTAGCCATTACAAGGAAAAGCAGAGTTTTGTTAAGCAGCCATTGATAAATATTGGAACCTTGAGATAAGAAAGGGAAACTATGAATTAAGCCCTTGCCATGCTAGAAGCTTTATGTTATCCTATTGAATCCTTGCATACCTCTAGGAGGTAGTGGTTTTGTATCTACTCCGTGTTGCCACTTGCCCATACACACTCAGAGGAAACCTCTCGGACAGCAGACTGACAGCATACTGAGGTTTGTTCCATTTTAAGGAAAGGTAAGTGTCTTAGTCTGTTTGGGTCACTAGAGCAATAGATCACAGACTGGGTGGCTTGTACACAATAGAAATTTATTTCTCACAGTTTTGGGGGCTGGGAAGTATAAGATAAAGGTGTTGGTAGGTTCAGTGACTGATGAGAGCCTACTTCCTAGATGACTCTTTTCCCTGCAACCTGCCATGGCAGAAAGGGGTCAGGGATCTCTCTGGGGCCTCCTTTATAAGGGCACTAATCCCATTCATGAAGGTTCTGCCCTCATGACCTGATCATCTCCCAAAGGCCTCACCTCCCAATACCACCACCTTGGAGGTTTCAACAAATGAATCTG
Source organism: Pseudorca crassidens (assembly GCF_039906515.1). Classification (NCBI taxonomy): domain Eukaryota; kingdom Metazoa; phylum Chordata; class Mammalia; order Artiodactyla; family Delphinidae; genus Pseudorca; species Pseudorca crassidens. The sequence goes on along the minus strand of NC_090296.1, from coordinate 119,337,956 downwards.
GGAAGGATGTGAGCATTCAGTCTACTGCAGTAACTGAAGGAAACCACTTACTATACTTATAATAAACAAATATTCATTAACTTTATAAATGTAAATTGACAACTAAGGATAATCAGTCACTGGAGCAAAAACAAAAACAAGGGCAAATTACAATAAAAATTCTTAAAAGTTAGTTATGTAAAGAAAATTCCTTACTTTGATAAGAGGTGTCTATCAGAATCTTCAGCAAACATCTGTTAGAAGCATTCCCATTGTCAGAAACATGATAAAGAAGTCCACTATCAATATGATTATTCCAAAAATTTTTAGAGGTTTGAGTCTCTAAGTGCAACAACATATGAAAGAAATAGGAGGTAGAGTACTTCAAGGGAAGATAACATTATCTACAGATATCACACGATTTTCCACCTAGAAAATCCATGTTAAATAACTGAAAAACAATTCTATTAGAATTGTTAAAAGAGTCTAGCAAGGTGTACAGGTACAAAATAAATAAATAAACTGATTTAATATGCATTAGCACGTGTAATTGGAAATATAATGGAATAAAAATCTTATCCCGTATTAGGAAAAACTATAGCATAAACCTAATAAAACATAAGCAAAGTCTAGGTAAAGACATTTTATTAAAGAACATAAAACAAGGAGATCTACTATGCTCTGGAATCAAAAAAGTCAATATTGTGAAGACAGATTTTTCTTCTTCAAGTTAGTCTGTAAGTTTATTGCACTTTCAATTAAAATCTCAACAGAAGTTTTATAGATTTTGATAAATTGATTTGTAAAGTGTATGTAGAACAAATGTACAAGAAGACCCAAGAAAATTTAGGAAAAAACAAAGCGTTTGGGAAGAGTCAGAGAGTTGACCTACAAAAACTTAAAACATATGAAATTACAGTAATGAAAAAAAATGGTGCTAAAGGAGGAAGAGACAGATCAATAGACCTCAACTGAGAATTCACAGGTATATCTACAGATATTTAAATTTAAAATATATGGTAGAGGTGTCATTTCAAATTAGTGAGGGAAATTTAATAAGCATTATTGGGACAATACTGTCTATTAGGAAAAAGACAGATCCCTACCTCATACTGCACACAAAAATTAATTCCAGATGGATTAAACATTTAAATATAAAAAGAGATTATAAAAGTAATAGGAGAAAATATTAGAGAATAATTTTATAATGTTGGAGGTGGGCAGGTCTTCCTATGTTAGACAAAATCCACTAGCCATAAAAAGATGATTGATAGATTTGACTAAAAAAAGACTAAAAGTTTCTCCACAGAGCAATAGATATCATAAACAGAGTTGAAACACAAGATAAAGATGAATAAACATACATGAAGAGAACGGTTATTATTCATAACATATATGAGTTCTTAAAATCAGCAAGAAAACTACAAACACAATTCTTAGCAAATTCATAGAAGGAGTACAAATAACAACAATGAGTGGTCAGGGAAATGTAAATTAAAAAGGTATACTAAAAATTAAGTACATTCATAATATTTAGTGTTGGTAAAGGTGTGGAGAAATGGTTCTTTCATGAACTTTTGGTGGGGGTATAAATGGGTACAACTAAACGTGGAGAGGAATTTTGCTTTATCTTTCAGAATTTTAAGTGTTCATTCCATTTGACCTATAAATTCTATTTCTAGGAGTCTATCCTATAGAAATATTTATGTAAGTATGAAAGGATACATATTAGGATATTCATGGAAGCACTACTTGTTAAAGAACCATTCTTCAAGTTTTCTTCTCCAAGAATTTGCTGTTTCTTCTAGAAACATCTTTTTCTGTTATTTATCTTGGGTTTTCTCTTTCAGGCTTTTAAAAATGTCTAGTGATCCTTGGTTGTCCATTCATGTTATTTTCAATCATCCGCTGATATTTAAGACAAAAGTGGTGGGAAGGCTGCCTGAGAACTCTGTACACATTGGCTGAGCTTATTAACAGGCCAAGTTCTAAGAGATGGGGTACCAGTCACTCAGCAGCTCCTTCTTCCAATTCCAGAATGAATACTGAGGTCTTGGAGCACCAATCCTCGCAGCCACGCCCTTTTGAATGAGGAAGTCAGTGCCAGCATTCTGAACGTGTGTGTGGGGGCTGCCTGCTCACATACAAGTTTTTTCACTGTTTCCCTGTTTTTCAGCTCCATTCTCCCTTCCTACCTTCCATTTTACCTGCTGTCCCCCAGACTCACAGGCTCATGGGGCTCTGCATGCAGGTCAACCCCTCTTTATCACAGTCCCCTCTGTTACCTAGGCTGTGATTTCCTTTGCTCTATTAGTGAAATTTCCTCCACCTACTCTTGAGAATTTGTTCCAGAAATTTGTTAAAATCATGTAATAGATGTCCCCCCCCCCCGTTTTTTTGGTGGTTGTAGGTTATACCTTCTCTTATTCCTTTAGTGTCATTTTGATGAACCTTGAGAGGAAGGGAAGAAAAACTCATGTATGCAGTCTGCCATCTTGAACCACAAATCGAAAGTATTATTTGCAATATTAGAAAACTGGAGCCAGTCTCAACATTCCTCAGTAGGAAAATGCTTAAATAAATTAGGTTACATCTGTTGTATGGAATATTCTTTACTCAAAAATAATGAATTAGCTTATTATATGCATTGCTATGAAAAGTTATCATGATATAACATTAAAATAAAGGAGTACATTGCAGAAAGTGTATATAGTAACATGAATTTTAGAAAATATATATTTATTTGTATTTCCACAAAGGACTGGAGGGTATACACTGATGTGTTAAGAGTGGTCCTTTATCTCCATCTTTACACTTGAAACCAGTGGATCAAGTGTGAGGTTGGCATGGAAGAAGAATTTCATCTTTTTGCTCTATATCATCTGTATTGTTCAAATTTTTTACAATGCATGTGACTAAATCTTTGGAATTAATCATCATACAGATGTGAGGCATCATATTATTTAAATACTCTAGTCTTTCCCACATAGAAAGCTGCTCAACTAACAAATTAAAGGCTTGCAAATTACAGATGATCCATGATACTTGATTTTTAAAATGCTGACCACTACTTTCATTGTTTAAAACTTTTAAGAAAGCGTGCTTAAAAGTAAAGGTATTGCCAGTTTATTTTAATTTTTTAAAAAAATTTATTTATTTTTGGCTGTGTTGGGTCTTTGTTGCTGCGTGTGGGCTTTCTCTAGTTGTGGCGAGTGGGGGCTACTCTTTGTTGCGGTGTGCGGGCTTCTCATTGTGGTGGCTTCTCCTGTTGTAGAGCACGGGCTCTAAGCACGCAGGCTTCAGTAGTTGTGGCACACGGGGTCAGTAGTTGTGGCTCTCGGGCTCTAGAGCGCAGGCTCAGTAATTGCGGTGCACAGGCTCAGTTGCTCCGCGGCACGTGAGATCTTCCTGGACCAGGGCTTGAACCCCTGTCCCCTGAATTGGCAGGCGGATTCTTAACCATTGCGCCACTAGGGAAGTCTGCCAGTTTATTTTTAAAAGTTTATAAATCTTCAAAAACAAAAAGAATCCCTTCTAAGTCTAAAGCTCTATGACAGTGTAAACATGTTGGCAGGTAGAACATGTCCTGTAGAATCAATTTTTGCTTGGTATGCTTTTATGTCTGATTTCTTAACTGTTACATAATGACATTAGTAAATTGAGCTGGCTGAACTATGCCAAACTTTGATATTTCAGCTAAAATAATTTCACAACATCTTATTAAGGAAGAGGCAAGTAATATAAAATGTCAATCATTTTAATAAAATTAGATTTAACTTTTTATTTCCAAAGAGCAGGGTTCAGAATAATTCAAGTGGAAAAGGAGACTACATAGTTTACAATAGATACACTGGTTCTAAGGTATTTTCCATGAAAAAAAAAAAGATCTAGGAATCTATAATCTACCAGCTAGTCTATATTTTGGAGCAAGTGAAAAATTCAAATAAACACTGAAAAGTGGAGCTCATTTCTGCAGAACTTCATTGGTTTCCAACCTAAAATGAGACAGATAAACATCCTATCTCCTGAAATCTGTGTATCATTAAACGTCGTGATTTCTTCAGCATTGCTCAGAGAAATGGTAAGCATCACGAGGTGCTGAGCTGGCCTGTCTTCCCAGCTACACATGGGCCAGAACCCCTTGTGAGTTACGGCAGGGCCAGGGCCAGAACTCAGGCTTTCAGAATCTGAGTCCAGCAGGTCCAGTTCTTGATGGCCAAACCAAAGAAAGCCATAAACTCAAGAGTCAGGTTGAATGCTCCATCGCTATTTACATATTAGCCAAGGCTTTTGGTATATATGCCTCTTTCTTCTGTGAAGTTTTTGATTTTTTTAAATTGAAATATAGTTGATTTACAATATTATATGTTTCACATGTTCAACATACTGATTCAATATTTTTATAGATTATACTCCATTTAAAGTTATTATAAAATATTGGCTATATTCCCTGTGCTGTACAATATATCCTTGTTGCTTTTTTATTTTATACATAGTAGTTTGTATCTCTTGATCCCATACCCCTATCTTGTCCCTCCCCCTTCCCTCTCCCCATTGGTAACCACTAGTTTGTTCTCTATATCTGTAAGTCTGTTGCTGTTTTGTTACATTCATTCATTTTTTTAAATTGGCGTATAATTGCTTTACAATGTTGTGTTAGTTTCTGCTGTATAATAAAGTGAATCAGCTATATGTATACATATATCCCCTGCCTCTTGGACCTCCCTCCCCCACCATCCCACCCATCTAGGTCATCACAGAGCACTGAGCTAACTCCCTGTGCTATACAGCAGATTCCCACTAGCTATCTATTTTACACATGGTAGTGTATTTATGTCAAACCTAATCTTCCATTTCATCCCACCCTCCCCATCACCCCTGTGCCCACACATCCATTCCCTATGTCTGTGTTTCTATTTCTGCCCTGCAAATAGGTTCATCTGAACCATTTTTCTAGATTCCACATATATTTGTTTCATTTTTTAGGTTCCACATATAAGTGATAACATACAGTCTTTGTCTTTCTCTGTCTGACTTATTTCACTAAGCATAATACCCTCCCGTTCCATGTTGTTGCAAATTGCAAGATTTTATTCTTTTTTTTTATGGCTGAGTAATATCCCACTTTTTGTACCACATGTTCTTTATCCATTCATCTGCTGACGGACATTTAGGTTGCTTCCATATCTTGGCTACTGTAAGTAATGCTGTTGTGAACATTAGGGTGCGTATAACTTTTAGTATTAGTGTTTTCCTCTTCTTCTGATATATACCCAGGAGTGGGATTGCTGGATCATATGGTAGCTCTATTTTTAGTTTTTTGAGGATGCTCCATACTGTTTTCCACAGTGGCTGCATCAATTTACATTCCCACCAACAGTGTAGGAGGGTTCCCTTTTCTTCATATCCTTGCAAAAATTTGTTACTTGTGGTCTTTTTGATGATAACCATTTTGACAGGTGTGAGGTGATAACTCATTGTGGTTTTGATTTGCATTTCTCTGATGATTAGTAATGTTGAGTATCTTTTCATGTGTCTTTTGGCCATCTCTATGTCTTCTCCATGACATTTTTCACAGAACTAGAACAAATACTACTAAAATTTATGTAGAACCACAAAAGACCAAGAATAGCCAAACCAATCTTGAGAAAAAAAAAAAAAAGCTGGAGGCATCACACTCTTTGACTTCAGATTATACTGTAAAACTACAGTCATCAGGCTTCCCTGGTGGCACAGTGGTTGAGAGTCCGCCTGCTGATGCAGGGGACACGGGTTTGTGCCCCGGTCTGGGATGATCCCACATGCCGCGGAGCGGCTAGGCCCGTGAGCCATGACCGCTGAGCCTGCGTGTCGGGAGCCTGTGCTCCACAACGGGAGAGGCCACAACAGTGAGAGGCCCACGTACAGCAAAAAAAAAAACCCCAAAACCAAAATACTACAGTCATCAAAACAGTATGGTACTGGCACAAGAGCAGACACATAGATCAATGGAACAGAAAAGAGAGCAGAGAAATAAACCCATACACTTATGGTCAATAATCTATGACAAAGGAGACAAGAATATACAATGGGAAAAGGATAGTCTCTTCAATAAAGACCTAAATGTAGGACTGGAAACCATAAAACTCCTAGAAGAAAACATAGGCAGAACACTCTTTGACACAAATTGTAGCAATATTTTTTTGAATCTGTCTCCTAAGGCAAAGGAAACAAAAGCAAAAATAAACAAATGGGACCTAATTAAACTTACAAGCTTTTGCACAGCAAAGGAAACCATCAACAAAACAAAAGGACAACCTATTGAATGGGAGAAAATATTTGCAAATGATATGACCAATAAGGGGTTAATATCCAAAATATATAAATAGCTCATACAACTCAGTATCAGAAAGACCAAACAACCCAATTAAAAATGGGCAAAAGGCCTGAACAGATATTTTTGCAAAGTTTTTGATTTTTAAATTTCAATTTTCACATACTAACTCAATAATTGCATCTTCAGTAAATAACTCCAGATCTTTTTTGAAGCAAGCAAAGTAAAGAATGTCCATTTTTAAAAGTCAGAAGACCATGCATGTAAAAACACTTGGAGACTAAAGTACTACACATGTAGCATGACTACTATTATTAACTAAGCAAATAGCCTAGAATAAGTCATTTAAATATTGTGGGTTTTAAACAAACCTTTAAAAATGAGGTGATGAAACCACCTTCTCCAGCACTAATAATACAAGTCCTTCTGTTTTCATAGAAATCTACTTTCTATCTCTGTCAAGTTTGGAGAGTCAGTCATTTGAACAATTCCGAGTATTTCACAAGGCAAATTTGATTTTTATTACTGATAACCCAAAGGCCATTCAGGGAAACAATAGGGCAACTGAAAACACTTGTTAAAGGTGTGCATTTTTAAAAAGCAATGATACACATTCAAACTATTCATTTCCTCTACATTGTGTATTCTGCAGAACAAATGTACGCAGACAGCCAACTAAGTTTTGTGCATCAAGTCAAATTTTTGTACAAAATACAGTTTACATAGCCAGAGATCACAAGGTAAGAAAACCAAAACTTTTATCGTGACCTGGAAGATTGTGGAGAACCCTACTACATACCTCTTTGAAAAATGTTTCAAGACAAGAAAAAAAAGAAAGAAAAATGTTTCAATGTTTGAAAATGTATAATGTGAAATACAGTCATTGGAAAGTTCAAAAATAGCTTGATAGACCTGTGCTCTAATAGGTTACACATAATCTCCAACAATTGCATGCAGTTTAACTTTGAACATATATAGACTTCCCAGAACAGGAAATTTCATAGGATTAGGTGGAATAGGGGATGAGAAAAAGACCATCCCATCCACTGTGCGCTTTAAAAGAATGAATTTTATGGTAGGCGAATTAAATCTCAATAATAGAAGGAAAGAAGAAAAAAAAAAAAAGAGCCTTCTGGGTGATGCTACATCCCAAGTGATGCTTAAGTGCCCTAAACAGGAGGCCCTGTTCATCACTTCTGGAAACTCCTTTCACTCTCGCCTGTTCTTCTATCTCTACTCTCCCCACTCTGGCCACACGGCATCACGTCATACTGTCAGGGACTCTGGACTTCTCATGCACCCCACTGGTCACTGGGCATAAGAAGTTGAACATGATTTTCGGAATCACCCTTCCATTGATTCTGGATACTTCCATCCTCCTCTGCCTCCTCTTCATCTTTTTTAGGGAATTTCAGGGATTTAGGGAATTTGTATTCCACGAAGCTTTGACATACTGACAAGCTCTCTGAGACAAAAGAAAGAGATTGAACATTTGTCAACTGCTAATAAGTGCCAGGGGCTCGGTGGGGTCCTGAATATCTGTTATTCTATGGATTCTCATGAATACTTGTAAGGTCCAGATTCTTATTCCCATATTCTAGATGAAAACACTGAGGCTCTGAGAGCAGTTTCCACTCAGACATCTGGTGGGTAATCACCCAGATTATCTATTTTGCCTTTGGAAGGCACAGCTTAAAAGCCACTTACTGAATAGAACTAATTCGAGCCAGGGAAATTACTAAAAACTACGCAAAGCTCACAAAAAGTGGCATTGTTTGCTGGTGCATTTGAACACAGTCACACTTAAAGCAATCCCTCAAAGAACATTTTCCATTCTAGGAACAGGATGTTTGTGAAGACTTGCTCTTTTAATAGTACAAAAGAAAGGAATCAAAAAGACCACTTTTTTTTCTGCAAATAAAAATAACACACAAACAACTCAGGGGGAAACTAGCCTTATTGCCACTTTGGTGGCTCCTGGGTTTGCCAGAGCAAATGTAATAGCTTTCCACTATTAATTGGGTTTGTTTCGGAGTCCCATCTGCCATCCCTTCCTCCTCTCACCAATAAAACCAAGTGAAGCTAATTTTGGATGCATTTGCCCAGACAAAGATGGAAGAGCTTCAGAATCTAGAGTTCTTGAATTGTCTTCTGGGGTGGTCCTGGTACTCGAATTTATAAAATTAATGATCTCTCAGTTGCTGCAGCCATTGACTGCTGCATGGCCAATGGTGTACCAGAATTGCTCATGGGTGTTATCTCTTGGTAGACTACCACGCTTGGAGATAGACTGCCTGGCTTTGAATCCCAGCTCCACCTCTTCCTTGCTGTGTGACCTTGTCAAGTTACATGATCGCCCTGTGCCTGTCTCCTTATGTATGAAATGGGGAGGGGAATAGCTCCCATCTCCTAGGGCTGTTGAGAGGGTTCAATGATTTAATACCTGTAAAGCACCGAGAATAGTGCCTAGCATATAGTCTGTGCTATTTAAATTTCTGTTAAATAAATAATCAAAAAAAATGTATATTGCTGTTCATTAAATGTTTTTAAGAAATTGCTTTCCTTATACCATTTGTTAACTGATTTGTCCATGTTTACATGAATTAGAATTGCTAAAAATTAACTTGCAGGACCTGATTTGCTTTGCATAAAATCAGCCAGAAACAGAGAAGGAAGAATCAACAAAGATCTCCTTTTGTGGGAAAATGGGTTAAAAATGGTCTCCCAATATTGATGATATTGCCCAAAATGATCGCTGACGGGTTCTGCAGCTGTTCCAAAGACACACACATACTGTTGCCCCAGGCTGATGAAGCAGAAGGAAGAGAAAAATGGCTTTTGCTTTAGACCCCTGCAGAGTGAGAGACTGGACAGGACCACCAACTGCCCCTGTGCCCCTGAAATTCCAACAGAAAAAGACTGGCAGATCTCTTGGCATTTCAAAGAGCCTCCCCTATTTCAGAGAAACAATTTAGGCCATTCCTGATTTCATAGCCTTGTTTCTCTTGGAAGGAAGAAAGACCGGTTTAAATATGTAGATATTAAACATTTCCTCGCAAGAAGGACTTTTTTACTTTCTCCATATCATTTCAAGGGGAGGCCAGGTAGTGCTTTGGCATTTCCCAGGGGCACCTTCTACAGGTCCAAGGACCTCTGGACACTGCCGTGTCACAGTCCTGGAAGGAATAAATCATCTTGTAGGGACAGCTGGTTTCCTCTGGAAAAAGATCAAGCTTACCCAAATAGTTGTTGCTCTTGTACATCTCGGTGATGTTGATTTTTGTGGCTCCTTGAGGAATCTCAACAACTCGGTGGTAGCCCAGGCTGGTGAGGGCATGCTTAAACACGCCCGACACAACCTGACAGCCCGTGTTATCGCCTCCGCACATCCCGCATTTGTCCACGACTTTGTCGGAGCCTAGGTAGTCATCACAGCCAATGCTCTGCAAAGAGGTGGAAAACAAGAGACTCTTGTAGCATATGTCAGGAGCATCCCAGGGAGGAAGGGGAGAGGGGACGACTGAAGATCCGTTGGTGGGTCTCGACCTGAACTTCCTCCTTGCCCCCATCCAGATCCTGTAGATAAGCAAGTTCATTCTTCCCTTGGCTCAACGGATTTCCACTGAGCACCTACTCTGGGCAAGGAACTTCCTTCCTAGGTTATGTGTGAAATGTGCGTTCTAGGGGTGAAGCGGAAGCCACATCAGTAAATAAGTAAGTAAAACAAGCACCCTTGGTAATCAGGAGAAAAATAACACAGAGAAAATACATAAGGAGGGTGTGGGGACTGGATATTTATTAAACAGGTTGGATAGTGAAGTTGTCCTGAAAATCCATCCCCTTGTTGGAAGTTTTTTGGGACTTAAAACTGGAGTTTGTCCTCAAGTCTTCTGTCCTAAACGACAGATGATACAAACACTTAGCCAAGTACCCCCAACAGTAGTGTTCTCAGGCCCTGTTTCTTAGGAAATTAAATCAAATTGGTTGAGGTCTGGGTCCCCACTGGTCACTGTGACTCTGAAAAGCTGAGCCGTTGGGACTTTTGCTTGGCTCGTCTAAAGCATTTCTCCCAGGGCAGAAGGGTACAGGGAAGCAAGGACCAGAAACATCGGCAAACTGGATGAGATGCATCTAAATAACGGGATACGTCAGAGTTTAAAGGAACTCTGACCTTCCTGCGTTTCCTCCCCAATGAATCTTCTCATTATTCATCCCAAGATCTTTTTGCTTTATCTTCCCCCTCCCTATTCATGTGTTTCTTAGGCAATTTAACCTTAGGACCGAATGGAATGGTCTTCACAGAATCCTTTTGCATGTCTGCAGCTGAGTCCCTAGGACTCACATTCGTGTATCCTGAATTTAAAGTTGGGACGTGTGGTCTGAACAGAGAAGATTCTGTCACACTTCTGTTGGCAGATAGAAGTGAGCTGATTATAGTTTGGACAATGAAATATCGGGATGACAGGATTATTTCACTGGTTTACGGGGATAGGAAATGATACTTGAAATCAGAATGGTATTTTACAACTTGAGACACATGTCTGCTGAATCAGAGGTTTGTGTTGGTTCTGGAATTCTAAGAGCAATCGTCAGACCCCACCTCAGGGGCAAAGTGCTCAGCAAACCATTCAAAGTCCACTTTTGATTTTGTTAAACAATCCTGGGTCTGTTCATGTGGGTCCTACAGGCCAAATCCTACAGGCAGAGTCAGATCAAAAGGTTTTCATTCTTTCCCCTCCGACTTCTTGTTTGACTGACATCTTTCTGCAGGCACTGTACATCTGCATTATTATTTCCATATTCCTGAGTGCACATTAGTTCATCGACAATAACTGGTCTCTCTTCACAAATAGCTTCTCTGTAAAACATTATTTCTGACAATAACAGAACATCATCTCAACATGTTCCTCCACATCCAATTAGCTTTTCAAAGTGCCACGTTTGCTATGAATTTCTCCTCCCTCAAATATTTCTTGCCCTTGCCCTGCGCACGTTTTAGCAGAAAAATAAGGAAAACGCCTTCTGTGCGTGGTTTCTAGCCCGCACCCCTGCTCCGGGTTCTCCTTTGCTTTGAAACAAACAAACAAAAAGGCCACCATCAGCAGAAGTTTGGGAAAGTAGATCCCACGTTGCTAAAGAAAGATTCTAACTGAATGGAGATGCCTCTGATTCTCACTGAAGGGGAAGATGAACAGAAAAGCTGATAGCACTCACACCCTGCCCTGTCTAGCAGAATCTTAACTTCTTCCCTTCCCCACTACATGATCCATTCTTGCTACCCCTGGCCTCAACTTAACCCAGATGGAGCTCATTCCCTTGGGGCACTCCAGGTAAAGGCAACAATGTGTACCAAGGCACAGAAGTAGGAAAGAACACTGAGGAAGTAGGAAAGCATGCTCATAGACAGACATGGTTGAAGTGTAGGTTTGCTGCTAAGGATGAAAGGAGGCTGGAGGATTTAGCTGAATCCGTTAAGGATCTTGTTTGCCAGGGTGAAGAACCAGAATTTTATTCTATCATATCAACAACCACTGAAGAAGGCGGGGGCCATCCTCAGATTTGTTCTTCAGGTGATAACTTTAGCTGTAGTGAGGAGTGGGTCTTAGAGAGGGGAGAGCAGGCAGTCCAGTGAGTCTTTCTCTTGTCAGTGGGGTGTATGGGATATTTCAGGAATGAACAAGAACCTCCGAAGACAGGGACTGACTTTGCATGAATCCTCAGCCCGCAGCCCAGTTAGAATGGGATGAGATCACAAGGAAATTACACAGACGTGGATTGCTTCAGACAACCACACACACAGACAAGATAACATTTTATCTTGGAAACAGACACTATATTAAAATGCTCTGCACATTCCAATGGATCCCACACCAGATTTCCTGCACCACACTGCCACTCAGGATGAAACTAGACAATGGGGAGGGAGGGCTACAGCCGTTCTTCCTGGTAGATGTCTAAGAGCCTGGAGGTTGGCTTCAAGGACGCATGTGGCTGCACAAGTGACACCAAGAACTGAAGGTAACATCCTGCCTCCTCAAAGCCCATCTCTGGACTCTGAGCATCCAGGGTTCACTCCTTAAGAGAGAAGTCAGAACGAGGAGTGTGTGAACCTTCCTTGAGGGGTGACAAAAGGCTAACAGAGCACCCTTCTAGTGTTCTAGTGCCTAGCCAGGGTCTTCGAGAGGCTCAGTTGCTATGGAGTTGCTAAATGTCCCACATGCAGTTCGCAAAGCAGGAGGGACAACCCCATAACGCGAACTGGGCAGACGACGTGCTTTCAAGACCTTTATTTTTAGCACTGAGGGCATAGGTAAATTACATATCTGACAACTGTCCCTTCTCTGGCATGGGGCTATTATGAAGATCAGATGATATAATGAGGGAAAATTTGGACTTGGAGTCCAGGCAGGGAGGGCATGGCTAAGGAAGTGACCTTTGGGCTAGAATCTGAAGCGCAAGAAGGATCAACCATGGCAAGATCTAAACACGTAAACGCACATTTTATCACTAATGTTGTCGAGTGACTGCACTGGGCGAAATCTGGGAAATCCCAGGCTGACGCTGACACGGGTCCTGACTCTGGGAATTTGAATCTAAGTGGGGCGATTAGACACACATGCAGAAAATCACACGCTATTGGGCAACGAGGAGTCCCTGCATTCTCTATGTCATGCTGGGCCAGATCAATTCTCTTTTAGAAAGCTGATAATTAACAATGGGGTGCATGAGTCTGCAGAATGTGGCAAGAGCCCAGTCTCAACTAGGGGAATGATGATGGCATGAAGAGGATTTGAAAGATGCTTAGGAAGCAAAATGGACAGGCCTTTGTGAGGTAGAAGGGAACTCAAATGATTATCTTCCTCCTACCCCCCCTCTGCATCATCAAACCTAACATGTACAGTCTTTGTCATATTCCAGGTCCTCTGAATATGTAGTTTTCTCATTTAATCTTAAAAGCAATCTGTGCTATTGCTGAAAAACTAGGAAACTAAGACTTCAGAGAGAGGTTAGGTAACCGGCCTAAGGCTATGCTGCTAATAAGAGGTGGGGCTGGATTTGACCACAAATCCCATTTTTGTAACCATTATGCAAAAACCGCCCCCCTCCAAAGGATCAGAGGTCACACTGAAGGTTCTAGCTTTGTCGAAGGAGAGGATGGTGGCTGTGACCTAGGGGCAGAGGAGCAAGTTCAAAGCACTGTTACTATAGTGACTGTGAGAGCTTGGTCCAGAAGTGACTCTGGCATTCTCCTCTTCCAGCATTATGAAACACCAAGCACATTTTATATCTCTCTCACGTTGACTGTTTTACCGTTATACACACAGAAAGTGAATAAATATTTTAGCTCATCTTTCCGTCACGTTACTGTCACATAACTTTCTTACTGTCATAACTTATAATTTTGAGATAGTTTAAGACTCACAAGAAGTTACAAAAACAGTACAGAGCATTTCAGTGACCCATCACCCAGGCTCCTCCAATGACAGTATCTCACATTAGCACAGCATGTTGTCAAAACCATGCGTATCATGGACATCAGTGTAACATATTAACTCAAGGATAAACCTTATTTGGATTTTGCCATTTTTTACCTGCACTTTCTCTTGGTGTATAGGTCTACACAATTTTATCACATCTATAGCTTCCTGTGCTTTGTTGCTTTCTTTAAAGCAGCCGGTATTCTCCTCTAAAACATGGAGGTATAAGTTGATAAGTGGAGCTGATGTCATTTAGCAGGAAAAGCAGTTCAGCATGAGGGAAAGAATGTTGCACTGGGAATCAGGAAACCTGGAGCATAGTCCTGGCTCAGTCCCTGACTTATGTGTGGTGCTGGGTGGCTTGCTCCTCTCTGGGCTGGGTGCTGAAAACATTTCCACCACCATCCAGATCTTTCAGGGGACAGTGCTCAGAAATGCATCTGACCTGAATTCTGGTTTGCAGATCAGAAGTCTGGTCAACTGGTCTCTGATGGGGTTGACTTAATAGTGCTGGTCTGTGTCTCTAAACCCTTTCAGAGGCACCACCAAAGTGCTGTTGATCAGCCGTTCTGAGCCTCAGTTGATCTGTGGCTGGGGCGGTACCTCATAGCACTATTGGGAGGATCAGCTGAGGTAAACACGGAAGGCATTTAGCAGGATGCTGGATAGGGTGGCTTCTCAGGCAACTCTGGGCTTATCATTGTCTTCATAGACTTGATTTCAGCTGGAATCTATCCATTTTAAAGTAAATCCCATCCTTATATGTGTTCAGACTCACTCTTATTTCTAGAGCATTTTCTATTACTTCTCAGTTGTAGATATTCTCTTCTTCATTTGGAGAAATTCAGAAAAGCGTGAAGTGCTAAGAAAGGGCCAAGTTCTCCATAAAGGTAAGACAGCTTACATGGCTCCTTTGCACCCTTACTGCTCCAATAGCATTGAGTGATAAAGGACAGAACAAACATCTGGTCCCTGGCCCCTGATCTATACTTCATCTCTCTCTCTCTCTTTTTTTTTTTTTTCGCTCACCATGTACTGTCATTCAAAAGAGATATTTCTTGTGGTTACAAAGGCAATTGGACAACTATCATATAGCCTTATACTCTTCCAGTGATTTTTGCAACATGCTGTAGGAAAATTTTATAGGTTGTAAGCCAACACAGGAGAAATTGCTCAAGAATTGCCTCCAATTGTATGCCAAAATTAACCTAAATGAAATTTCCTCTGGGAAATGAGCAAGCTGGATGACATATTTGGTGGTGAATTTCACAGGGAGGAGGCCTCTGTACATCATGGCAGGGTAGGCTGGTGCCAGGCGTGCAGATAGTGGAGCTTCTGATTCCCTAATGGGAAGCAGATGTTTCTGTGTGTGCTCAGTAAACACATCAGATAGGGTAAACTCAACTGGTTGGTTAGATGACACCGACAGGTAAAACAATGTGCCTTAATAACCATGCTTTCCCAACAGTGTGGGAGAACGTTATTATTAAAATGATTAGTCGCTAACACCAATTTACTTACATTTATGGTGAGCTAATTCATGGAAATACACATGGATGCCCAAACTTTTATTCATGACACCCTGTTGAAAGCAATCTTTTGCCTATGATAAATATCTCCCTCTTATTACGGTCAGGAATGTAGATCAATACCACCTTCCTGGAAAGCTATTTAGCAATATATACTGTCTGACCCAAGAATCCTTCGAGGAATTTACACTAAGGAAATTATAAGAAATGAGGCCAACAATTTCTCTATGAAGGAGCTCATCACAGTATTATTATTAATGAAAACATGGAAACGTCCTAAATGTCCAACATAGGGAAATAGTTAAACACTATACAGAAATCCTCTGGGAAACACGGGAGGGATCTTTTTCCAGTTGTTTTTCTCACGAAAATCTTCTAGCACTTGTGCCAGCACGACTGACCCTCAATATAGTTTGGTAAATGTTTCCTGAGGAGCCTGTACTATGTGCCAATACGGTGTTAGGCAGGGGAGACATGAAGGTAAAACCAACAAGGTTCCTCCTTATGGTCTAAATCAGGGGTCAGCAAACTGCTGCCCACAGGCCGTATCTGGCCCATCACCTGTTTTTATAAATAAAGATTTATTGGAACACAAACATGTCCATTACTTACAGTTTACTCACTGTCCAGAGCTGCTTTTGTGTTATAACAGCAGAGTTGAATAGTTGCAACAGAGACAGTATGGCCCACGAAGCCTAAAATACGTATGATTTAGTGATTTACAGAAAAAAAAAAAAAAAAAGCCAACCCCTGGTTTAAATCGAAAGGCAGACACGACGCCATCTTTCAATATGGCATGTGTATGTTCAGAGGGAGGCATGCAGAGCCCTGCACAGACAAGGCCAAGGCTCAGGGTGAAGGCTCCAGTCTGCCCCTGACTGGCCCTCATCCCGCTGCCCACCTGATCCGTCCCAATGTGTCTCAACTATAATACGGAAGGCAAAGAGTTACCTTCTACCTCAGTCGTTTTCTTCTTTTCCTTAAGCAGAAAACACATACTTTTCAAACAAAACCTCATGCAGAAACAGAGAGAACTCCAATACGTAAAATGAGAAAAGCAGAACTGTTCTGGTTGAAGAGGGGCTGGCAGGGTTCGGAAGCCCGCGTCTCACCTTCCTGCTGGCTCTTCTCCCTCACGGCCACGGTTTCTCAACTGCGGCTCTAGTGCCAATTTGGCCTAGATAGTTCTTGGTTGTGGGGATTGTCTTCTGCATTGTAGGATGGTTAGCAGTATCCCTGGCTTCTACCCACTGGATGCCAGTAGCAACCCTCCCCCTCAGTATGACAAACAGAAACGTCTCTGGACATTGCCAAATGTCCCTTTGGGAACAAAACCACCCCCGGTTGAGGAGCACTGCTCTAGTTTATTCCACAGCTCACGGAACACCTAGGAGCACAGATCCCCTGGAAAAAAAGCTTTAAAACAATGGCAATTTCCTAGAAGCGCAAAAACAGTCATCTGTAAGTGTCAGAAGCTGATGAGCACAGAATACTTAATTATCCAGTTTTAAAAAACACTTCCCCACTGTTGTCAGGCTAGCCAGTAGCCTTCTAGAGCTCTTGAATCTTGCCTTTTGGCTAAACTTCATTATGAGCAGGGTTATGTACTGGAAAGAGCACAGTGCCTGGTATACAGTAGGTGCATAGTAAGTGTTGAATGAAGTAGCAGCTGCTTGAGGAATCAAGAGATCAAAATGATAGGAACCAACTTGCTTCTTGAACTGGATCATCTCTAAGTCTCTTCTGGTGCTAAATTGTGTCTGGGGAAAAAAAAAAGATACAGCCCTGATGTGAAGAATCCTGCCATGTCTAAAGTCAGAGGAGTTTGCTTCATGTAGACAAAATTAAATCGGAAACAGGAATCAACGGGAAACAAACTGACAATGTCATTCATTTGGAGGGAAGAAATGGTCCATGCGATAAAAGGTATTTTGGCTTCCTTAAAGAAGGTAATTGTGAAACTGGCAATCTGGTTTTAATGAAGCTTATGGCTGTCCCTTTTCAGTACCTCATCTTATTTCATTAGAGAATAGCACCTTACCAAGTGATTCCACTGGAAGAACATGTTGGTGCTCTCCTAGGATAAAATTGGGTGAGAATCAACTACACAAGTGTTTACAAATCTGAGGGAAGTAGTCCTGAGAGGGAAACATTTGATACGCAGTGAGAGAATTACCACCCCTCTTCCCACTAGGGTCGTCTTTCCCTGGAGAGTAGGGGGATTCCAGACTCTAAAATTTCAGTGCTTCGCTTTCGTGATCTTCCTCCCTGATGGACTGAAATGGCTGGGGGCGGGGCATGAATGAATTACAACAAGGACAACGGCTCTATTATCAAAGTAAGGTGTCCATATTTCTGTACAGAATAGTAGAAACCTCCGGACTTCCACTTTACTTTTAAAATGTAAGGCTGACTGGTAAATTCTCTGTTTAAAGAGAATTCTGTTTAAAGTATTTGGTCAGACTGTATCTGCACTCTGTAGGGCCTCCGGAGGGCTGGGTCTGTGAGGAGCTGTGGTCTGGGCAGCCAAGGGGTCAGGGTTAGGAAGCTTCTTGCAGAAAGGAGCAGAGAAATACTTGTCTACACTCTATAGGGCGAAGTTCTGGAAGCCGGATTACTAGCAAAAAGGCAAGAGCGAGTTGGGCGGATGAACTGTGCTCTAGGATGGAGGCTGCTTGCACACTGGCCCAATTTACACGGCCTCCTGGGTGCAGACAGCCGGGATCCACAGGTCCAATCAAAAGGCCCTTGGAGGACTGTGGGGGAATCCAAGGACCAGCAAAGAGGGAGGCTCGCGGTTGTCCTCGTCATTTCCTTGACTCACAGCCTATCTCTAGACCTGCCTGTTTGCATTTCTCTCCACAAGGTGGCACCTATAAGCCTTTGTAAAAGGGTCCTCACATAAGCAACTAGTTTAGGGACATGAAACAGTGGTTAAACATTAAAAGGAACGATAGTCGAGAAACATAAGAAGGGTAGACTCAGAACTTCAGGGTGACTATATTTACTGTGCTCTTATGTGCAAGTTGCTGCCATGTTGTTAAGATGTGATGTTCATTTCTCAAAATGTTTTTGTGGAGCATTTCAAAACGTGGGTGGGATAGTCAGGACTTTTATTTCCAAAATGTTCAAGAAAGTGCTTAAAAAGCTGTGTGAGTTAAACTTGGGGGGCTACATGGGCTTTTTCGATGTCACTGGGTGATCTCTTCAGGGATGGTTGAGAAGACTGGCTGTGTGGGTGGGTTAGTGGGTGAGGGACAGGAGATGAGAAGAAAAGCTGGCTACCAAAGCACGAGGGCTCGAATCCCAAGACTCTTGAGTGGGGGAAGGACACACTGAAACGCTGTTGTCGGAAGACGCTTGGCAGACACAGGCAGTGGGTTGGAGATGGAACAGACTAGAGATTGAGAAGCACACAGACAACTACATTAAAATGGGCACAGAGGGACGGTGGCCTGGACCAGAGAGATGGAATTAGAACAGAGGGCAAGGGCACACCAACGTTAGGCTGGAGGAATGACCAACAGAGTGATGAAGGATGGTCTACTGAACGTGAAGTAAGGAAGACTTGGAGGTCTGTGACTTTGGAATCTGGAAGATTAGTAGTGTTGCCTGTTTCAGGCAGAAGCTTTCCTAGGGAAGTAGGCCTTGGATGGAGTCATCTTAGAGCGAGGGTCTGAGTGTACATCTTGATAATCACTAATTCATTCATTAAATTTAGTCATATTAATTCTCTCTCCCTCTTTCACTGGAACTTTCCTCTAGAACACTAAACTTTTTTTTTTTTTTCAATGGAGCACAGGTTCCGGACGCGCAGGCTCAGAGGCCATGGCTCACGGGCCTAGCCGCTCCGCGGCATGTGGGATCCTCCCGGACCGGGGCACGAACTCGTGTCCCCTGCATCAGCAGGCAGACTCCCAACCACTGCGCCACCAGGGAAGCCCTAAACATTTTTAAAATTTTAGCTTTTTGGATAGGAATCCTTCCAAACTATATTTTTCACTCCTCTCTTCTGATTTTCTTTTTTAAAAATCAAGAATAATAAGCACTATTTGACCTTCTCTAGCCCCACTGTTACCCAAAGTGTGGCCCACGGACCAGAAGCATAGGCATCATCTGAGAGCTCGTTAGAAACCCTGGGGCCCACTGCAGGCTTAATGAATCGGAGCCTACATTTGAGTAGCATCTTCAGGTGACTCCTGTGCTATCTGAGATTATTTGACTTTCTGGATCACTTTTTGTTTGCTCCCAGTTCTTTCTACTTTTCCCAAGTTGCCCAACCAATTCTCCCACCCGGTCAAAACAAAGACAACACAACACCATCACCCTCTAGGTTAAAAATTAAAAAGAAATAATGCCTTTGGGAAGCTTTTCTCTGTGATATTTTTAATAGGGACTGGGTGGAGGCAAGACACACATTCCTAAACAGAGTCTCTTGAGAATCCCAGTACTGGACAGCAGGAAGGGCTCTGGGAGACCCAGCCCCTTGCTCCAGGGATGAAGAACAAAGTCTCAGGAGGGGAAGTGATTTCTCCAGGGTGGCAGAGAGAGGACTTCCTCTCTCTAGAGGCTACAGGCTAGAGACTCCTTTTCATGACGCTATGATGTCCCTCTGCTCCTCTGAGGCAGGGTTTTAACGTTTCCTCACTTAAATGGTCTATGTTCTTTTCTTTCTTCTTCTTACGTCCCTGTAACCATGTGAAAAAGGTTTTGTCTACCAGCTAGAATAGCGACTCCTTTTGGAAAGCAAACTGTCTCTGTGAAAATACTTGGATAAACTGCATGGGCTGGGAGGTGGGACCCTGAGGCCTGGGGGTCAGCAGAAATCAAGGCAACAAGAGATAATGGC
Source organism: Pseudorca crassidens (assembly GCF_039906515.1). Lineage (NCBI taxonomy): Eukaryota > Metazoa > Chordata > Mammalia > Artiodactyla > Delphinidae > Pseudorca > Pseudorca crassidens. The sequence goes on along the minus strand of NC_090296.1, from coordinate 119,317,808 downwards.
TAAACTGATATATAGCTAAATAGGAGAAGAGTCTGGTTTTGCTTCCAGAGCTGGAGACAGAACAAAGGGACAGAAAAGAGAAGGAGGAGAGAAGTTACGAGATTGTGGAGGGTCAATGAGAAGCCCTGAGTGGCTGGGAGCATTGTTAACACTGACCTTGAATCTGAAGTGTGTTTGCTGTGATTTAAACCTCTCTTTGTTCCCAGACTTCCCAAGTCTTCACTGAAGACTTAACATAACATCTCCGTTATGCCTATTTTCCTGCCTTTAAAATTCCCGGTTTAGGTTCCTTTAACCCCTCTTCATTTCCATAATCTGAAATAAGAATTTCTCTTCTATGCTCCCACATCTTCAAAAGTTTTTCTTCTAGACACAGGGATGCCCGCCTAAGAGCATCCCTAATGTATTCCTGCAGGTGACATCATCTTTCTGAGCCTTAGTTTCCTTCCCTGTAAAGCAAGGGTATTGAAATATAGTTTCTCAAATCTGTTGTGAAGATTGAATGAAAACATGCAGATGAAGGCACCTAGTTCAGAACCGGCTTGGACTTGGGGCTGGAAAAATGTTGGCATGCTTTCCTTCTCCTTGAGGGTGCACCTGCCTCCCTTCAATGGCCTGTCCCTGGGCATGGCCATGGGAATCCTTACTCTCACACCAGGCATACACATTTCTACTCTAACAGAGGAGGTTGTTCTGTTTGCACTGTCCACAGAAACCCCACTTCTATTTACACACGATTCTCAAGTACTGTTCCAAGCCAGGGTTGTAACGGCAAACTGCTATGATCTATTTGCATTTCAATAACATTCTGGGACAATGGGGATCAAGAATTCCAGAGATTTTCTTATAACTTTGTTACCTCTCTATTTTTTTTTAAAAAGTGTGGGTTTGCTTGTTTTGTTAGTCTTTCCTGGTTTGTCTTAGAGACCAGTTATGGAAAGCCTCAGACGTTGTAAAGAGGTTATGTTCATTTCAGAAACAGCAAGGGAAGCTGTGGGTGGGGCTCACAGCTCAGGCATGTTGAAGCACTGTCTTAGATGGACTGTAGGTGGAAAACAGGTGCAAATAGGGATTCAAGCAACTCCCAGGGATTCAGGCAGTAGGAAGCCCCACATATATATTTGATAGCTGTCATGGGTAGAGTACTGGCCACGTGCTAGGCACCTAACATGTTATCCTGTTTAATTACCTTGACTATCCCTACTTTATCGAAGCTCACAGAAGATAAGTAATGTGTAACACAGAGGTGGTGATGGTGGATTTGAATGAAGGGACTTCTGGCTCTTTCTGGCATAGTCCCTTAGCCCAGTGGAAATCTTTCTTTACCTTAAGAACAGAACCTGGTAGATGGCCGACCAAGGGCTACATATACTGAGGGCTAGAATGTCCAAGAAATCAAATAAGGCTAATTCCCTCTTATTGTTCTATCTCTAGGGCTGCTCTCTGGCTTTCCCCAAGACCTTTTCACGGGGTGCTACTTACGGTCCGAGGACTCCCACAAGGGCCGACTGAACTGTTTCCGCATCTCCTTCCTATAGCTTCTCTTTGTTCTCTTGTCCCCCCCCAAAGTCCCATGCTGTCTCTTTCCCCTCATGCAGCGCTCATTCACCTAAGGGAGGGGACATCTATAACACCATCCTTTCTTTCATAACAAATTCAGACTTATCCAAACTTATTTATTGAAATAGTAACTAGCTTTCTCATTTGTCTTGCTGGGAATGGAAACTGTTGGTGCACCAAGCTGGGAAATATTTATGACTCAAGGACAAACATCATTCCATGAGAGATATCATTACCCAATCCAAGAGCTTGCTCTTTAGGGCTAGACTGACCAAGACATCAAATAAAGATAATTCCTTCTTATTCTCTCTCCTAACCATAGGTGCATCCAATGTGAATATTTATTTCATTAAGAAATAAAGGGGCTTCCCTGGTGGCGCAGTGGTTAAGAATCTGCTTGCCAATGCAGGGGACACAGGTTCGAGCCCTGGTCTGGGAAGATCCCACATGCCTAGGAGCAACAAAGCCCATGCGCCGCAACTACTGAGCCCACGTGCCACAACTACTCAGCCCGCGTGCCACAACTACTGAAGCCCGCACGCCTAGAGCCCGTGCTCCACAACAAAAGAAGCCACCACAATGAGAAGCCCGCACACCGCAACAAAGAGTAGTCCCCGCTCGCCGCAACGAGAGAAAGCCTGCACAACAGCAAGGAAGACCCAACGCAGCCAAAAATAAATAAAGAAAATTAAAAAAAAAAAGAAAGAAAGACATTGTGTTCCATGCATGCTCAGAAGGAAGAAATTTGGCTGAAATATTTAAACACGAAGGCTCCTTCACGCTTCTTTTGAAGGATGTCTAAGAACAGGGTTATCTGTCAAACTCAATGTGTTCCATAACAATAATTCAGGTGGCAGCCAGATGAATAATTCTCACGCTTGCAGAAAACTTCCCTTCTTCTGCAACTTTAACCCTTCTTCTGCAACTTTAAACCAACTTTAAGGTAGGTAGGGCAATGGCAGATAGGATACCCACACATGGCTTCCGAGTGACTGCATGACCTATATGCACTTGTGTACGTAAATATTTAGGACATGCAAACCAGTTGGATAAACGTTGATTCTTCACCATCTTTGGTGGAACCCTGAAATTCTTAATTTTCACCAGCCCCTTCTTTAAACAGATCATACTTATGAGCTTTTAAGTCATGCCCCCCAGACGTATAAGCGTAAGAAAGGCTAATGTTGTGATTTCAGGTAATCTATCCTGCATGTGGCTGTGAAATTTATCTTCCCAAAATACAGCTGTCATCATGTCAGTCCTCTGGCTCAAAAGGCTTCCTGATGTCAGTTGTCACTTAAACAAGATGATTATTTTCTCCCAGGCATTATGCCTACATTTAAGTTCCTGATTCCAGGTGGAAAGGAGTGCCTGGGGCTATAGTAGCTCAAGAGTGAGCTTTACCCCAGGTGTGATAACTGAGTGAAAGTAGAAATTTTGAAAATGATCCAGCATCATTCCACTTTGACAGCAAAAATACTTTGTTAAAGTGACAGTAGCTATTAATTAGCAATGCTAATTATGAATTCTGCTCTAATCTGTTGGGTTGGTTTTGTGATAATAAACGGAGACAAAGTTTGTAAAAAGCATCTGACACAGGGGAGGAACTCAATACATATTATGTTTTATTTAAAGTCAAGTTAAAGATAACATAGAGGGCAAATTCAAAGAAATACAAACAAATGATATTCATTCCTAGCTTAAACAATAGCTACCTTGGAATGTTACTTAGCTAGAGAACAGCCAGACTGCGTATACTTCAAGGAATGTGGAATGGCAGCAAATATGCAAGTAAAAAGAAAAGCATTTCTCTGGCAGAGTAAAAGCAACCCTAGTTAAAAGAGAACCAGAGCCAAAGTCAAAAAGAGTCAAAAATTCAGTTTTGACAATTGATTGACTCTCTGGACCCTGTAAGAAAGGCAGGTTCTCATTATTCAAAGGAGTCCATAGAGGTGCTGATGGATGCCAAGAAAAGCAACGGAAAGAAAGGAAACGGGTACTTGTTGAGAATCTAGTAAGGTGACAATATTTACTACCATTTTAATAGAGAAGGAAAGAGGTCATATAGCTGAGGGTCAGGCCACGAACCCACAGCTATCTAGCTCAAACTCTTAGAAACAGAATGATAGGATGGAAGCCAAACAGGCGAGGTGAATAGTGACTGAGACAGTGAACACAGCGGTGAACAGCACACACTAAGGGGGAAAAGCAGGCGCTACAAGAGAGGGAGTGAGAACAGCTCTGGAAATGGATGAATGCAGTGCCCACAAAGGCAAGCGTCCTCTGGATGAGGACATGCAGCCTGGGGTTGACAGTGACGGAGAGAAAAATGGCTTCTGACTGCCTGCTCTTCCCTGATAGTTCACGGAAGGGAGTCTCTTAATATTGTGTTGGACTTGCTTTTTATAGTCATGGGAAAGCTGCAATTTCTCAGAATCTTTGGGTTCTCTCTTATCCATTGTCTCCATGTGTTGCCTGAAGCCCTGGCACGAAAAATTTTCCCAACCACTTTTTCCTGTTGTAACAAAAGGATCTGATGGAGGCTTTCTCTCCAGTACAGACCCAAGGGTCTTTAAATCTTTTGGACAGCCTCTATTTCCTATTAGACTGACTCTGCCTCAAACCTCCAGAATGTTCTCTTTTGACTAGTGAGTGGAAAGGGAAGCTAAAAGTCATGGCATCACGAGCTTATAGACCAGGATTTCTCCAAGACCACCTTTTCTCTGAGTGTATTTGAGTCATCCTAGCAATTCTGGGGCTTACCTTTTGAGGCCTAAGGTCACCCTCGTTGAGACTGTATTCTGTATGTTTGAGGACTACAAAGACATCCCTGTAGATTCAATTTGCTCAGCTTGTATTTTAAATAAGATAGGAAACAGCCTGCTCTTTTTAAGGTACAGAAACTTCTAGAGATCTTGAGCAGAGGAAGGCTATAAACCTATAACTTAATAGGTGCTTTGGTAGAACATTGATTTTGAGTGGTTAACTAAGATTTTACCCCTGAGATGAGAAGTGAACTGGAGTGCTCCAGAGTTATTGGAAGTGTCTACCTGAACACCGGAAAAATCTTTGCCTCAAATAAGTTGGGAATAGTGACATTGTTGACACAAAGGCCATTCAGATGGTAACTAGCAGAATGACTTATCTGCTTCTTAGGATGGCTGGAAAACCATATCATCAGCGTAGACGAGGATGTGTGTCTTCCTCTCTGCTGTCGTTCAAAGTCATCGACAAATTGAACCAGGTTGTTTTTTTTTTTCTTTTTTTAATAAAAGCTAAAATGTCAGGGAACAGAACACAAACAAGGGTGGCATAGGGCATTGACCTAGCTGGCCATGAAAAGCAAATTTGGATTTCTTCGTAAATTTGGACCTTGCAGTTGCCAGTGAGTGTTAGCAAATACCCCACTATCTCTCCTTGCTGTAGAAAACCACAGTTCTCTATTTTATACAAACATCGCTAAAGTGGGTAGGAACAATAATAAAATGGATTTTCAGCAAAGGATGTCCTTTTCAAAAAATATAACTTTGAATTTCTTTTCCTAACAGATTTTTGTAATATAGAGAAGAACAAAATGGTCCAACCCATAGGAGGAGGAGGCGGCTTATCATAGTAAAATCAGTCTTATTACCAAGTATTCCCACTACATAAAGAATGCTAGAATCACAGACTTAGAGCGGAAGAAACCATAGAAGTCATCTGGTCTAACCAAGGTCGGAGGAGGTAATGTAAGGGGCCCAGGTCCACACTGGTGTCAGGCTAGGAACTACTGTTCCCTGCTGAGACCTTGGACAGGTCACTGGGGCTAATTTAACTGATAAAACGTGTGTGCTAGACCAAATAGGCTTTCAAGCTATTCTAAGGTTGTATTTTAATGTTTTCATAATCTTTAAAACATGTCTGTAAAATATGAAGAACTTGATAAACATCCTTTTTAACCATTGTATATGCCTAATTATAACACACTGGACACTGCTGTATTAACTCATTCTTAGGCAGCCCTCAGGACAGACTGCTCCCATTTTTAATCAAAGAGATTGCCTGTCTACAATTTGCAATTTGTTGTCTGTCTTAATCAGGAATGCCTCAAGAACTGTAAGCTAAAAGAAAATTCAGAAATAAACTGAATGCTCAGGCATCTAAAATCATTTTCCATATTCTAAGCGCTAAAATTTCTACTCAACGAAAGAGCCACATGCTCACTAATTGCTATTATAACAGTTAGATGCCAATGTTTTAATTAAAATTAATACTAACACAACACATCGAGTTTTTAAAAATTTATGTTATGATTAGGATCTCTCATACCACTTTGTTTGGAAAAAGAGCATGGCTGCTAAAAAGTGAAGACTATAAGATTAGATAATTTAGCACAAGCATAGCACTTATTTTTATAAAATGCCTTACATAAATTAACTCATTGAATTTTCCCAACACCCCAAGAGGTAGATGATATTAATTCCGTTTTAGAGATGAGAAAACTGAGGCACAGGGAGGTTGAGAAAATTGTCCTAGATTAGCAAGCTATTGAGCTAGAATGTAACCTGGGCAGTCTGGTCCCAGAACATGGACTGTTAACTCCAACTCTCACTATCTCTCCTGATGACCTCATGGGTGCCTGGTGACCCTAACTTTGTAAGACATTTCCCTTCTTGGCAAGAACCCTCTCTATCTGTTTGTTTGACCCTCTCCCACTGTCAGGGAGCTCCCCACCTGCCGTTCATCCCTGAAAGACTCTGACTTGTAACAAATCCTCCCTTTGGAAACCACTCTCTTGTGTACCTTCCACCAGTGCTCCAAGCTCTGATCTCTGGAGACCTTTGGACACTGGCCTGTCCCACTTCCTTTCTAATATTTTCCATTTGGTTTGACGTTTTTGCCTAAAACAGTCCTTTTCCTCAACATTATCCCCTCTTTGTCAGGACTATGGGATGAGACGCTGGTGCAAGGAAAGCCCTAGATTTCCAGCTCCAAAGATGAATGATCTAGAATAACTTTACTGATGTACAGTATCAAAAATATATTTTCAGTATCAGACCTTTTCTAGCATTTGGTTTTCCAGAGAAAACAGGGGCTTGAAAATACCCCTTTTGCGAATCTGCTTTCCATGACAAAGTGTTTGCCCTTTTCACTCTTCTATTAAAAAGATGACATAAGAAATTTTATACTGTGAAAAAAGATAACATTACTATTAAATAGCAATGACACTGAGTAATAACTGGAAACTCTGTCTTTGGACTCATGCTCTCCTGGGGTTCCAATCCTGTTGGCCACTCTGGCTGTGTAACCTTAGGCAAGGTGCTTAAATAAAAAAATTATAGTAATTTAAAGCCACAAGAGGAAAGCATTTCTCACAGTACTTGGCATAAGAGTTTGTGATTGTTGTTAACAATTACAGTATAAAGATCTGGAGTGTTTAACAGGAAGAAAAGAAGACAGACATGCTAGATGGCTCTAAATATTGGAGGCTTTGTCACATGGAAGAAAGATGTCCTCTTCGTGGTCCCAAGAGGCTGGACTGGGACCAACAGGGGGATTGTACAGAAAGACCTATCACGTTACTGGTCCCAAAATGGAGTCTCAGGGAATGCCTGCCTCATAAGATTGCTGTGAGGATCGGATGTCACAATCTGTATAAAGGACTTAGCACTGAGCCTGGAACATAGTAGGCACTCAATAAATCTTAACTATGCTCGACATCAAAAGTCAGAATGGACTGAGGATGGAAGCATCTGGAAAGAAAGGTTTAACTCATCAGGTGAGTTACTATATTATCGAAGAATTAATTAAACACCTATCATACGCCCAGCACTGACACAATCCTCTAGAAAAATCCAAAGTGGGGTATGTCACGTCTCTGCTCTCAGTGGGCTTAGTGTCTAGCCCGGGGGATGATATCTGCGAGCAAAATAAACAAGAGATCAACGGCAGTTTGGGGAATGCCTGGAACGTCTAAATCATATTCAGCACAACTTGGGTCTCTGTGTCATGCTGTCCTTCTGCTCTCGGCTCTGAAGGAGTCACCTGGTTTGGTGGCCTCAACTTGTATCAGGGAAATCAACCTAACAATGGAAAATTCAAGACCAGGCAAACCCTGGCCCTCTGGCCATAAATTAGCCACCAGGTTTTGCTATTGTCTGCCCTCTAACTTCACTACACCAGACTAGAAACTTGCTTTTTTTTTTTTTTTCACTGCTTTTCAAATCTTCCCCAAATATTACTATTTGGTGGCTAAAAAAGAGTACCATTTTTTTCTTGACATGTTTCTACTGAGAAAGGCCAGTAATATACATTATGAGATGTATTATTCTTCCTGACACTAAAGGAAACTTTATTTTGAATAAGAAAAAATATACCTGAATATATTTTAATGCTTTTCTGGCTTGCTCTTTTTGCTAAATGGGTTACCTGTAATTGACCTAGACCATCCTATAAGAATTAGCAGATGAGAATCCCCAGGGATATACTGGCAGTAGGTCAGGATTACATAAAGCCACAAGATAAAGATCATAATTCTTTGTCGATGAACATTTTAAGTTAACTGGAAGTCTTTTAAAATATTTAAATCCCAACATTATCATCGACCTTGTGTTCAAGTTACATCTAAGTGTCTTGAGCAAAGAACATACAAAATTTAGCTCTGTATGCCTTTCAGAACTATTATCACATACTAAGTGATAATAATTCTTGAATTAAGTAAAATTTTATGGCTGCAACTCGGCTTCCTTTTCAGTTTACAGAATGTCTCATTCGGACAACGAAGAAATTAGAGCCTAGGTCCACATGGAGTGAAATTTTGTGGTTTAGTGCATTTTTGCTTCTGTATTGCAAATGAGGTGTTTATGTCAAAGAGATACTTTCTTAGCTTCAGTGGCTGTCACTCCTGAGTTATATCTGGCTTAGTGGAACTCTCTCCCATCCCCCATGCAAGTCACCAGGATTTACTTCAAAATTACAGTTTACAAAGTCTGGTTAAGTTGTTAAACCTACAGCCAAAAAATTATGTAGAATTTCATGCTAGGTGACAAAGACTAGATTATACTAATTTCTAATATCTGGTAGGTCAAACTATGTTCTGAATTCTTTCTTTCTAATGCCTGATAGAGAGTGTGCTATTGCATTGCTATATCATAGATTTAAATTACTATGACTATGAGAATAATAAAGTTTGAAATTGAGTAGTTGAAATTGCTTAAAAAGATTTTTTCTTTATTATATAGAAAAGACAAACTGTTAATAGACACAGAATGCTACTTGCCAATTCCACATGCAGTTCATGATTTTCATGTATACTTTTAGTCTCCTAGGGTTCAGACTTCAACTTGGCGTTTCTGGGTTATGAGATATAGTTTGGAAAGCTCCATGAAGGTCGCTGTAAGGAATCTACAAGACATTTCATCACAACTTCTGTGTATCACACAAAGCCAGAGTAAAACAGAGGTCCACAAGTAACCAAATGGCTTTCAGCCTTCTGAAAATACAACCCGGAGAATCCTGCATTCATTTGTCCCCACTGCATACTATCAACTCAACATGATACAAGAATACACGAGAATAACCATGTCCTGCAAAAAACTAGAAATTACACATTGACAATCCTGACCTTCACTGCTGCCCCAAGTCTGGTGCTGCCTCCAGTTTTGGCCATTATCCTCTCACTACCAAATATCTCAAACAAGCACCAACTTTCAAACAATCATGTCTCTTAACCTTTAGCCACGGATTCCCACCCTTGCTAGTTACTGAGATTTTCTCCCTTGAAGATGCTAATGACTTCATTTTACCCTGTATCAAATGGGGTCTTCTCAGTTCTCATTCATTCCCAAGAGCACTGCTCACGCCTCACCTCTTGAATTATTCTCTGCCTTTGCACCCACCTTGGCCTTCCATGCTCTCCTTTCTTCATTTCCTCTACTTGTTTCCTAACTGTGGGCTTCCAAAGTCTCAGTTCGATTCTTAATACTCTTTAGATTCGTGTTTGCAAATATTTAACATGGGATGGCAGGGAGAGGGGCCAAAGGCTCAGTTCTTGACTGTACTTTCTCAATCTATACAGCCCAGGATGTTTTCTGAAAGCCAATCTCTCTTTTTTTTTTTAGTCATCAATTTTATACACATCAGTGTATACATGTCAATCCCAATCGCCCAATTCATCACACCACCAGCCCCACCCCCCCACGGCTTTCCCCCCTTGGTGTCCATACATTTGTTCTCTACATCTGTGTCTCAACTTCTGCCCTGCAAACCGGTTCATCTGTACCATTTTTCTAGGTTCCACATACATGCGTTAATATACGATATTTGTTTTTCTCCTTCTGACTTACTTCACTCTGTATGACAGTCTCTGGATCCATCCACGTCTCAACAAATGACCCAATTTCGTTCCTTTTTATGGCTGAGTAATATTCCACTGTATATATGTACCACATTATCTTTATCCATATTCGTCTGTCAATTGGCATTTAGGTTGCTTCCATGACCTGGCTATTGTAAATAGTGCTGCAATGAACATTGGGGTGCATGTGTCTTTTTGAATTGTGGTTTTCTCTGGGTATATGCCCAGGAGAGGGATTGCTGGGTCATATGGTAATTCTACTTTTAGTTTTTTAAGGAACCTCCATACTGTTCTCCATACTGTGAAAGCCAATCTTTTAAAGACTTTGTTAGTAAAGGTTCAAAAACAGGTGTTCTGAAAGTAAACAAGAAGTTAAAGATCTGTAAACAATGCTTAAAAAGAGTTAATCAGGGCTTCCCTGGTGGCGCAGTGGTTGAGAATCTGCCTGCCAATGCAGGGGACACGGGTTCGAGCCCTGGTCTGGGAAGATCCCACATGCCGCGGAGCAACTGGGCCCGTGAGCCATGGCCGCTGAGCCTGCGTGTCCGGAGCCTGTGCTCCGCAACAAGAGAGGCCGCAACAGTGAGAGGCCCGCGCACCGCGATGAAGAGTGGCCCCCACTTGCCACAACTAGAGAAAGCCCTCACACAGAAACGAAGACCCAACACAGCCATAAATAAATAAATAAATAAATTAAAAAAAAAAAAAAAGAGTTAATCAGACTTGAAACTAGCACTGATCACTGATTCCCTACTACCTCCTAACAGTGGGTGTTCTCTCAAGAGAATTGTTCACTCTCTGTTTTCTATTTATTCTGTTGCTATCAGTAAATTCATCTACTCATTCTCACCTGAATTCCTAATGCAAAAGACCACAATCTTAACGAGTTCTTTAGGTGTCTGTGTTTTCCAGCTAAAGTCCATGGATTATATTTGAAAAGCATTCTGCTAATTATTGTCTTTTCTCTTTTTTTACTCATCCAGGAAATTCAGAAACCATACTAAGGCAGGAATGCCCAAGTTTCTCGAAGAAATAAAATCTGAATCTAGAAAGCAGTTTTGAGGGTGAAAACAGATGTCATGCAGAGCTCTTAGGAACCTGCTTAAATGTGAGAAATTCCTGAATAGAAGGGAATGCTGGGCCAGTAATCAAACTTGCAGGTCTCTCACCTCACAGGTCCTCCTGTGGTTCTGGGATGTCATGGGAATTGAGGAGAGAGGTGGGAGCCTGTGATTCCTGGGGGACCGGTGGGGGTCAGGGGAGTTGAAGGCACAGCTGCAGGATTGCTAGGAAGAGCTAAGCAAAGAAAGATTTCTTTGTGCTGGTCCCCACCCATGATAGAGAGCCAAGAAGCCAAGAATGCAGGGACAATGTAGCAGAAGATGGTGGGAGCTTCAGTCCAGGGATGGAAATAAGAAATAACTGGAATGAAATAAAATGGAGGAAAAGGAGGAGGTACTGACATCTGTTGACTATCTCTGTACTTCATGTATCCTTATTTCATTAATTTTTATACTAACTATGAGGCAGCTATTATTTTTTTCCCATTTTACTTGAGTTGAAGGACAGTTTCAGAAAAGTTAATCAATTTGTTGATGATCACATGACAGACCTGGACAAAACTCTGGTCTGCCTCCAAAGCCCACGTACTTTCCATTGAACCAGGATAACAGAAGGCGAAGAGCAAGAGCTTCAGGACAGACAGACAGACCTCACTGAGATCTGAGTTCTGACTCTGCCATTTCCCAGCTGGATGACCTTGGTAAGTTTCTTAAGCTTGCGAAACTGTAATTTCCTCATCTATGAAATGGACACATCATAGTGCCTACCTCATAGGTTTTCAAGAGTCAAATGAGATAATTCATGAAAATGCATACATTGAAAGTGCCACAGACTAAGGACCTAATAAACATAAACTCCCTTTTTATTATGATTGTGATTTTCTTTTTTTCAGTATCACCTCTGCCACCATGTTCCTGTTCCAAATCATGCTGCTGGGAAAGAATAGTATTTTCTTTCTTTGATAATTGGCAATCTTTGTACAATATGTTTTTGACTCCCTATTAATTAAAGCATTTGGTAACCAGAAGATCATGTGTTCCAACCAATCCACGATGTGTTTCCTTTAGAGAAAGATAGATATAGGAGAAAATAGACCATTCTTTCAGCCTTCCAGCAGACTCACAGTTGTCAATTGGTCCATTTTTACTCTCACAGAAAACCCAGCTGCTATCTTCAAGACCATCTTCTCACATGATTACTTTTCCCAGATAGCTTTTCATTTTCCAGGGTGCCTCAAATAAAGCCTGTGTGTGTGTGTGTGTGTGTGTGTGTGTGTGTGTGTTCCCACCCAATAAATCTCCCACTTGGCAAGGAGTGTTGATGGTTTCTGTGAAAGGGTCTTTGTGTCCCTTTTTGTCTAAGAGGCTTTTTCATTAGAAGCCTGGAAGTTAAGGTAAGTGCTACAGGGATTCGAGGATCTCTTGGCTTTTCTCTGATGTCCAAATTATCTCCTGGAAAAATGAAGTCCTACATTCCCTGAAGCCAGTTAATAGAAGTGACAGCTGTGAGAGCTTCAAATCTGGCCTTAATTAATGGGCACTACACAAATGTGACCAAAGCATATTTGCAGAGAAGAGGCTTTAAATAGCATCAAATGTTTGTGAGCAGGAGGCCATGCTATGGCAGGAAATATCTGACCATCTTAATGGGATCAGGCTTTTGTGTGCAAACAATGGCAAGCAAAACCACAGCCCAGCTGAGAGCCATTAGAATAGCTTCCATTTGTGGCGGTGTGGAAAGGCTCTTCACTGCTAATCAGAAGAGAACAATGAAATTGTGGGGTCATGCAACTGTAACAAAACTGGGTGCCCAAATGAGTGTTAGTACAGTTTACGTGGACTGGGCTTCCCTTTGACCTTGCTGCCTGGGCACAGAGGAGCACCGCTGCCTTCAAGAAACTCTTCCCGGGCTTCCCTGGTGGCGCAGTGGTTGAGAGTCCGCCTGCCGATGCAGGGGACACGGGTTCGTGCCCCTGTCCGGGAGGATCCCACATGCCGTGGAGCGGCTGGGCCCGTGAGCCATGGCCGCTGAGCCTGCGCGTCCGGAGCCTGTGCTCCGCAACGGGAGAGGCCACAACAGTGAGAGGCCCGGGTACCGCAAAAACAAAAAGAAAAAAAAAAAAAAGAAAAAAGAAACTCTTCCCTTCACCTCTGAGGCCAGTTTTTTCCTCTCATTTCTGATCAACCTATCTCTAACTTGCTCCTCCCATCTCCTCAATGAGTTAGTTCCCAAGCTACAATTCTTCTCTGTCCACATCTGCCATGTGACTGATTACCCTGGGGGAGACTCCTTCTCCCAAATCACATAAGGATTTAAAAATGTCACTTGTCCAGCTGTGGCCAAAGTACAGGGTGTGTCATTGGGTTGTGGATGTGCTCACACCTCCCTAAATACTTATACTGAAGACAGCAGAGACCTGAACATGTGAGTATGACATTCATTCATTCATTTCAGACACTTTCATTTCCAGATACAGATCTAGAAGCTGGCGATGCACACAGAACACTCCGTGTTCTCAAGGAACTTATAAAAACCCTCCTCCTTGTCACTGCAGCAACTGACACGGGCTGCATATACCAAGCACTCTGCCAGGTGCTCTACTTATATGATCCCACATATCCCTCAGAATAACCCAGTGAAGTGGCTACTATTATTATTTCATTTGACAGATGACAAAACTGAATTTTGAGTGGGAGGGCAATCAGATAACTTTCCCCAAGCTAGGGAGCCAGTGAGCAGCAGAATTAGGACTAGAATAGGCTTCCCATTGTCAGATCTCATGCCTTTACCCCTTATGCTATGCTGACTTTCCTTTCTGGTCATTTGCTTCCCAGTCTAGTGGAGGGAAATAGACAAAGAAGTTCACAATCATTGATCATTGATAATTATAACATCATTGATAATTATAACCCAGCAGGAAAAAGAACTAATAGGAGGACATATTAATAATCTATACCAGCACCCAGGGGAGGTGCATGTTCAAGGAATCAAAATTTATCCCTTCAAGAGAAATACTGCTCTTGATTTCAAGTCACCATCTTTCCCCAGTTACCCCTGTCTTCAAGCAGTGGAGTCATTCTCACAAGTGGCGATGCTTATTTGTACACCCAATAGATGGGGGCTGACTTAGAATAAGAATCTGAAGAATCTAAATTTGGGGGCAATGTGACGAAATATTCCTGGAAGCAATTTTCCTGTTGAGCGTCAACCAATGCCTAGGAATTCCAAAGAGTTTGATTTTGGAGCAGTTTGTCTTTTAGTTGCTTTTTTCCTTTAGGAACTCTTTTCTTTCCTGTCTCATCTTGATCCCCCCCAAAAAGGACAAATTGTTAGCTAAGGTGCCAAACTGGGGAGACCTGTAATAAAATAACTGCCTTAGACAAGGTCTGTCATAGTAATTAGGAGATTTGTTGCAGTAATAGGTCAGACAAGAGCTGAAAGGACCTAGAGTTCAACTTCTCCTCACTCATGAACTCTCCTCTCCTCACCCTGTCGTTGGCCTCTGTGCCCCCAGGAGAAAATTTCACATGTAAGCTGTTTGTACAGTCTTTTTATTAATGTAAGTAAACAAGACCCTACATGAGATGCAGAAAAGAAATTAACCAGGACCAGGCAATATTTCCAAATCACTGACAGCACTTGCTGGGAAAACAAAACTTTATATTTAAAACATAACAGGAAAAAAGTGTGCAACACTTCAGTCCAAGACATATAAACTGTGGATGGGGAGTTCATTCGACCCATACTTAGAGTGACTTGAAAACATACAGACCTTTAAAACCCAAGCAAAGTAAGCCAGTCCAGGCTCTTTGGTGGTGGGAACCAAAACTAACAATTCTGACACACTGGGAGACCACAGGGGGTCCAAAGAAGTAGATTCTGCCCACATGGCTTCTGGATTTCACGCTGTTGGTCCAGAGGACCTCTGGAAATTTTAATCAGGAGTCACATGACCCTAGTAACACCTGGAGAGATGTCAGCTTCATGACACAGCAAGGTAAACTTACAGGGGGTGTGACTGGTGACACAGAACTCAGGTAATACCAACAAAGATGGGAAGCTGGGGGCCATATTTTCAAAAGACATTTCCACGGAACAGGTAACAGAACTTCTTGACCCACTGGATGTTGTGGCCAAAGAATAAATAATGATAGTAGCTAATATTTAGCGAGCACTGTACTTAATGCTTTTCATGGATTATCTCATTCAATTCTCTTACCAGCTTTGTGAGATAGGCGTGATGATTATCCCCATTTTACAGATGGAAAACTGAGGCCCAGGTAGGTCAAGCAGCCTACTTCTCTTAAGATCTCTCCACTAGTAAGACATGGACTCAAGAACTGAACACAACTCTAGTGACTCCATGCTCTTAATCTCTCTGCCTCAGTAGAAATCTGAGTGCAAAACGACAGGAGGATTTCTAGCTTAGGCTATGAGATGGGATGGTAGCATCCTGAACTGAAACCCGGAAGTCTGACACGAAAGCATCCCACTGTTTTTCTTATCGCTTTAATATAGGACTTATGTTACCACAGAGGAACATGGAGGAACATCACAAGACCCCTAAGCCAGCACTGCTGAAGCCACTTCCTAACCCTCGGTTAATTGGAACCAAGTGGCCAGGAAGGAACGACTTCTAAGCCTCAGGGCTGCTTCCCCTCCTGGTCTGTCTCTCCCTCTTTCCCTCTTCCCTGAGGCCTCAGAGGCTCAGCTGACTTTTCTTTTTAGTATCTCCAAGACACCTTCTACCCCTTTAGGATCCCTCCTCTCTCACAGCCTGGCTGTGGGGTGTAACTGGGTCTCCCTGACCCTTCCCAGCACAGGGCTTCTTCATTTCAAGGTTCTTCTAACCACTAAGGAAGAAAAAAAGAGCAAACACAAGAGCTTAAGCTGGTCATTTGTCCTTCTTGGTCTTTCCTTTCTGACTGCAATTATTAATGAAATGGCGATGTTCTAAGGTCCATGTCTTCTTCTTAGTCCTCTGATGGAGGTTATGAAATGGTCCCTCTTTTCAAAGTTCTCTCTTTCTCAACACTGAGTGTATACTAGAATCACCTGGGGGCCTTTTAAAGCCATTGATGCCTGGGTCTTTCCCCCAAGACTCTGACTTGGTCTGGCACGGGCCTGGCCATGGTCATTTGTTGAAGTGTCTCAGGTGACTCACTACTCCGGGTCCCATAAACACTGCCTCTTAGAAGGATTCCTTTCCAAGTCCATCCAAAGCAGCAGTTCTCAAATGGGGGTTGTGGGGCGGTTTTTTCTTTCCTCAGGGAACATTTAGAAATGTCTGGAGACATTTTTGATTGTACAGTCGGTGGAGGCCAGGGATGCTGTTAGACATCCTACAATGCACAGGACAGCCCCACAGCCATAATTATTGGTCCAAAATGTGAATAGTGCCACTGTTGAGAAACTCCTCTCTAACGGAACTAGAGACACACACGGGTGCATTCAAACACCCTCGCACCTGTGAGGGGCTCCCCGGGGCTGTGAGAGGCCCTCTTTGGAAGGCCTCTGTCTTTGTGAGGCTCCTTCTTTCCTGGACAGCCTGCCTGTTATTACCGTTCTGGAAACGTTAGAGCGAAGGTTGTTTTTGCCATATCCTTATGGACGTTGTGCCTGAGAAGGTGGGGAGAAACCCTGCTCTGTCTTCAGGGGAGGAAGCTGCACTTCGTATCCTATTCACAGTCATGCTCAGAGCGCTCACACCTCTTTAATTACATGAAGAAAATTCTCAAGGAAAGCATGACAAGAAACAAGAACGCTGAAATTGGAGGTAAAATATAAACAAATGTTTCGGCTGGTGTACCGCCCATTTTTTAATCACAAAGTGTGTTTTCAGAGTGTACTGAGCTCGGCCTGGAATGGCTCGAATTAAAGATCAAAGGAGACAGAACAGAGCTCTGTGCCAATTTCACATCTCCCCGCCCCTCCCTGGAAAATCCTTGCATCCATTCGCCTAAGAAGCGCTTGTCTGAAGCACTACTTAAGCAAGCATTGATTAAAGGAGGGTTTTTTTTTTTTTTGTCTGTTTGTTTTCTTTTTTATTGGGGGAATTTTAGAACGTGGTTAGACAGGAACAACTTTTAAGAAAAAAACGAAAGTGCTGGAGAGCCAGCTTACATGGACATAAGCTTCATGCTTGGAAACTGTTTCCCTTTTTATTGAGCGATTTCAACTTGAGGCAGAAGAAGGAAAGCCGGTTAAGAGGGATGAGGGCCCCTCTCGGAGCGCAGAGCGGGCATGACCATGAGGGCTGGCGGATGTGAAGGAGCCACGGTGGGTCCCAGAACCAGCCATCGCCAGTCACAGCAGGCTGGCTACCCTGGGAACCAGAGGAACCAAACTCCTGTGAGCTGGGGCTGCAATCGACAGATCTCGAATGAGGAACGTGTACAGAAAGGCTGCTTGAGCAGCTGCCTACAGGATGGATTTTATTGGGGATGGGGACAGGGGACATAAGTAAACAAAGAGAAACTTCCAGGGAGGCTGATGCAACAGTCTAGGTGTGGGATGTGGGGTGGCGTGGGGCCCGGATGAGGAAAAGGCAAGTCTATGAACATCGCAAAGGAATAACTGGGAAGCCCTGAGCATCTTCTTCTGGATCCTATCCTCTAGAGCTGAGCTTCTCAAACTGTCCTCACACACAAGTAAGAAATGATGGGACAACGAGGGAGGTGATAAGAGTTAAGAAGAAGTGAAAACATGGACATGTGATGGGGAGTGCTGGGAACACGCGATGGGGAGGATGCCGTCACTTAGATCAGGGAGGGTGACAATAGCGTGGCCTGAACGACAGGCGTCATCCCTTGAGGACTATGGAGGGAGCACAGAGGCAGAGGGACATCCGGGGAAGGCCCTCAGGTCCCTCGCACCCTCTGTCTTGAAGCAGGACCTGGAACACTTCCAGCTCGTTCAGCAGTGCTTGATGTGACGTGTTCGGGTCTCCTCCCCTGTCTGGCCACTCTCCCTGGACGAGGCCCCGTTTGTCACAGTTCCCGCTGAGACAGGGCCCGGAGATCTGAAGCCAGGTGTCCAGCTGCAGGCTGGCTGGGCAGAGAGAGCTGGTTTAGGACACTTCTGTTCATGTAGCTGGAGCTTCCATTAGTTTTCTGGCAGTTCCACAACATTGTTTATTCATATCGAGCCAGCCTGGTGACAGACTGGACATACAGGCTGACAGAGCGAGAAAAGTCAGGGCATTTCAAGGGTTTGGGGCAGGAAAACAGTAAGTTAGACATGTCACCAAACCCCATGATAACTGTTTTGGTTTTAGGCTCACTCCACTGGATTATAAAAGTGACTTGTTTATCTTTCCATCTCAAGTGCCTAGAACAGTCTCCAGGTCTCTGTGGGCACCCCATAAATATTAGTTGAACCACTGGATGACTAACCCTATTTCCCTCACTGCCAGCCCCATTCTTGTTTCGCAGGGAAGCCTGTCTGATGCCTCAGTAGGACAAGCAGTGGCTGTGAGTCAAAGTAGAGACATCCCAAATGTGCATGGACATCAGGGGACATCTCTTTTTCTCAGTTTTCTCATCTGAGAAGTATAGTCATCAAATTCATTTATAATCAAGGACATCAGGATCATCTATACTCTCAATACAGGCAGACCTCGTTTTATTGCACTTTGCCTTATTTTGCTTCGCAGATATTGCTTGTTCGCTTGTTTATTTATTTATTTTACAAATTGAAGGTTGTGGCAACCCCATGTTGTCAGGTGATGATTTGCATTTTTTAGCAATCACGTATTTTTTTTTAAAAAAATAATGTCATTGCACACTTAATAGACTACAGTACAGTGTAAATGTAACTTTTATATGTGCTGGGAAACAAAAACATTAGTGTGACTCGCTTTATGGTGATATTTACTTTATTTCCGTGGTTGTGAACTAATCCCACTATATCTCCACGGTGTGCCCACAGAGACCTGGAGACTGTTCTAGGCACTTGAGATGGAAAGATAAACAAGTCACTTTTATAATCCAGTGGAGTGAGCCTAAACCAAAAGAGTTATCATGGGGTTTGGTGACGTGTCTAACTTACTGTTTTCCTGCCCCAAACCCTTGAAATGCCCTGACTTTTCTCGCTCTGTCAGCCTGTATGTCCAGTCTGTCACCAGGCTGGCTCGATATGAATAAACAATGTTGTGGAACTGCCAGAAAACTAATGGAAGCTCCAGCTACATGAATAGAAGTGTCCTAAACCAGCTCTCTCTGCCCAGCCAGCCTGCAGCTGGACACCTGGCTTCAGATCTCCGGGCCCTGTCTCAGCGGGAACTGTGACAAACGGGGCCTCGTCCAGGGAGAGTGGCCAGACAGGGGAGGAGACCCGAACACGTCACATCAAGCACTGCTGAACGAGCTGGAAGTGTTCCAGGTCCTGCTTCAAGACAGAGGGTGTGAGGGACCTGAGGGCCTTCCCCGGATGTCCCTCTGCCTCTGTGCTCCCTCCGTAGTCCTCAAGGGATGACACCTGTCGTTCAGGCCACGCTATTGTCACCCTCCCTGATCTAAGTGACGGCATCCTCCCCATCGCGTGTCCCCAGCACTCCCCATCACATGTCCATGTTTTCACTTCTTCTTAACTCTTATCACCTCCCTCGTTGTCCCATCATTTCTTACTTGTGTGAGAGGACAGTTTGAGAAGCTCAGCTCTAGAGGATAGGATCCAGAAGAAGATGCTCAGGGCTTCCCAGTTATTCCTTTGCGATATTCATAGACTTGCCTTTTCCTCATCCGGGCCCCACGCCACCCCACATCCCACACCTAGACTGTTGCATCAGCCTCCCTGGAAGTTTCTCTTTGTTTACTTATGTCCCCTGTCCCCATCCCCAATAAAATCCATCCTGTAGGCAGCTGCTCAAGCAGCCTTTCTGTACACGTTCCTCATTCGAGATCTGTCGATTGCAGCCCCAGCTCACAGGAGTTTGGTTCCTCTGGTTCCCAGGGTAGCCAGCCCGCTGTGACTGGCGATGGCTGGTTCTGGGACCCACCGTGGCTCCTTCACATCTGCCAGCCCTCATGGTCATTGATATAGTAATAAAGAACCTTCTTATGCTTCACCTTCCTCCCCCAGAACACTGGGCCTAGATGGTTTTGTAAGTTCTATCAAATGTTCCAGGAACAGATAATCCCCACTTTACAAGTTGTTCCTGAGTACAGAAAAAGAAGGAAAGCTTCCCATTTTATTTAATGACATTAGAATAGCTTTGATTCCAAAGCTGGATAAGAACAGTGAAAAAAAAGAAAACAATAAGCCAATGTTCCCTACTTTAACATGCCACAATCTTGAATTAAATGTTAGCTAATGTAATCCAGTAGTGTATTAAAATGGTAATAATTATATTCAAGTGATTTTATCTCAGAACGTAAGGATGGTACAATCTGATAAATATACCAATGTAATTCATTCCATCATTGGTACTAAAGAATAAAAATCATATGGGCATCTCAAAAGACGCTATTTAAATAAAGCATTTGTTAAAGTCCAATTCGTATTTAAGATAAAGCATTCCTAGAAAAACTTAGAAGTAGAAGGGTGCTTCCTAAACCTGAAAATGGTAATCTACCAAAACCTACCCACAGAAAACATCACTCTCAAAGGAGAAAAGTAAGGCATATTCCTTTTAGCGTCTGGGAGAAGACAGAGATGCCCAAATTACTGCTGCTCTTTCTTTATGGATGTCCTGGCCAGTGCAGTAACACAGAGAAAGGAAATAAGAAATATAAAGACTGGAAAAGATGAGACAAGACTGCCTTTTTCTGCAGATGGTATGTTTATCTACACAGAAAACCCAAGAAAATCCAAACACTCTTAGAATTAGTCACAGGGTACTGTGAGGTTGCACGATACAAGATACTACGTCAAGGTCAATTGTACTTCTCTATAACCAACAATGAACCACCAAAAAAAGAATATAAAATAACATACTCTTCACAATAGCATCAAAGATGATGAATTATTTAAGAATTAAGTTCAAAGACAAATAAAAGATCTTTATGGAAAACGTATAAAAATCCTCTTAAAGGATAAAAAAGAAGATCTAAGTAGGTGGAAATATGTGACACAATTATGGATGGAAAAACCACATTTGACTTATGCATTTCCAATCCTGGAGAATCCTCTAGACCTCCTCCAGGGAGCTCTCCCTGACTCTCAGAGGAGGGCTTAGGGACCAGCTGTCTGTGCTCTCTCAGTTCCTGTGCCTCTCTGTGTTTGTGCTCTATTATCTGTCAGTCTCAGCCCGCTCCCTCAGGCTGTGAGCTCCTGAAGGCAGAGGTTGAATCTTCCTGTCTGTGCACTGCTGACATTTGCACAGTGCTTGGAATATAGTAACTGCTCAACTAAGGTTTATTGCATGAATAAATAAGACAGATCCCTGCTTATATGCTCCCGCTTACTTGCTATCCCTCAAGATAAACACAAGGATCATCAGCTCGGTGCTTTGTGACTGCCTGGAGGGGTGGGATAGGGAGGGTGGGAGGGAGGGAGACGCAAGAGGGAAGAGATATGGGAACATATGTATATGTATAACTGATTCACTTTGTTATAAAGCAGAAACTAACACACCATTGTAAAGCAATTACACCCCAATAAAGATGTTTAAAAAAAAACACACAAGGATCATCTTCATTTAAGAGCAATGGATAAGATAATAAAAATAAACAAGAGCAACTTCAAAAAGATCTATGAATCTTAGAGATTTTTCATCATCCCTATCTCTACTTTCTAGTTCCCAATTCTGTCCTGTGTTCTCTTGCTCTTTTGAGTGCAGAGTTTTTCAACTTCTTTCTTTCTTCTAGATGGTACTCCCCACTTCCTCTAAGAAGATCTTTCTTTCTGAGATTCAGCCTTTTGGAGAGCCCCAACATATCCAATTGGTGACATCATCCTCAAAAACTCCCATAGAATAGACTGATTTATCAAAGGCCTCCACTGGCTCACTGGAAAGGGGTTCTTGAACTCTGGTGAATCTTAGAGGCTGTTACAAAATAAGCATTCCTGGATCCCACTCCAGCCACCAGGAATCAGATTCTCTGGGAGGTGAAGTCCAGGTATGTATGTATTTTGTGTGTTTGTGCCTAATATTTGTCAAGATCAGCTGTGGTATAATGGAGTGTCCCCTGGGTGACTTTGGCCCAAGACATTATTTACACAGCTCTTCTCTGCAGGCAAGCGTGTCAGGGTCTTTTTGATGGACGTGAAGGATGACTTCACGACACCATATGATTTGGATTCCCAGCCAGTGATGACAGTCTATGTCCTTTCTTTAGTCTGAAGCAAGAAAGCCATACTAGACTTCCACTTGAAAAAGGCATCATAAAAAGAGGGCAGGTGTGAAAACAGTGTTGGATTAACACCAAATGGGTCCAAAACACAGTGTTTCAATTAAGCCACACACCAAATGCCTTCCATATTGATTATTTTCCTCAAGAACTAAAGCCACCACTCTACAGCAAAGAAATGCACTGATAGATTTATTGGGTGTCTCCTCCCCACCAAAATAGTACTTTGAAAGGGAAGTATTCCCCCCAAATGTGACTTAAGTGGTTTATATTAAAGAGTAGATAGTTTTAAAAATATAAGTATGTTCTTATATTTTGTTGCAGTGGATGCTGTAGTATGTTGTCCAGATTGCCTTCAGGATTGAGGACATAGCTGAGTCCCTTCCCAGGACCTGTCTTCAGGAGAAGGAAGCTGCTTCGTTCAAAGGTTACCCTCCCTTCCTGCGGGCAGCCAGCATCCACTGATTGCTTGATGGAGGGGTACAAAGGCCTGGCCTCCTTGCCTTTATCGGGGCAACTCTGAAGGGCCATTCCAGCTCCAGAACTCCCTATAAGATCAGTTGAGGTCTCTGTTGCATCTGCCCGTTCCTGCATCCCTCACCTTTCATGGGATATTTTCCCCAAGCACTCTCCCTGATAAACCTTCTGCACACAAATCTCAAAGTCTATTTCCTGGGGAATCCAACCTATGACATCTGTTTGGTTCATGTTACAACTTGATTTTCTGGTTAGATTTTAAACTCTTATGATAAAATATTTGGTCTTAACTACTTTAAGATGCTATAATATCAAGTACAGTGCTAAGCAAGATATATATTGGCTATTTTTCATTTCTACCTTTCAAATACTTCTAACGTTTCTCTTTTATAACATGGGTTCAGCTGTCAGATAACTTAGGCTGAGATCTTCACTCTACCAATTAGGGGATCATGCTACCAATTAGGGGAAATCATTTAATTTTTCTAAGTCTCAGCTTCTTCATCTGCAAAATGGGATTAATAATAACTTATCTCATAACGTTGTTGTGATGATGATTAAATGATATACTCTATGTAAAGCACTTAGTACTATGCCTGGCACATAATAAGCATTCAATTAATGGTAGCTTTGTTGTTATGAATGGCATAACACTGGCACCACTCTGGTGACCTTAGTTATTATTACTTTAATCATCACTTTACTCCTTGATTGTTATAATAGAAACTGGTCTTCCTGCCTCTTAGTTTTCCTTCACCTTACTCCTTCCCTCCAGTTTTATCCAATGCCACTGAATTATTATTATTATTATTTTTTTTGCGGTATGCGGGCCTCCCACTGCCGCGGCCTCTCCCGTCGCAGAGCACAGGCTCCGGATGCGCAGGCTCAGCGGCCATGGCTCACGGGCCCAGCCGCTCCACGGCATGTGGGATCCTCCCAGACCAGGGCACGAACCCGTGTCCCCTGCATCGGCAGGCGGACTCTCAACCACTGCGCCACCAGGGAAGCCCTGAATTATTTTCTTTTAACGTTGCTTTCATTATATCACTTCTCCACTCAAAATTCTTCAGGGACTCCTGATTACCAAGACCTCTAAAAACTGGCTCTTCTGTAGTCATCCAACCATTTTTCCAATGGAGAAAACTCTTCTTCATTGTCTTTGAACCATTGCTCAGTCTGAATTACTTTCCCTTTTTTTTTAATCAATCCAAACCTGCCCAGATCAAAGTGGACCCCATCAATTAAGCTTCCTCTCTAAGTCAATAGCTACCTCTGTCCTAACATCCTCTCACGTTTCTAATACTGTATAGTCAAAGGCAGCCTTAAAGTTCTACATTTTCCTCCGATTTCATAAATGAGTCAAAAAATCTCCCTTGATAAGCTTGTCATCAGGACAGACTACAAAGGTTGCTATTCTGAGCATCTCCATCAGTCCTTAGGTGCTTTCACATCATTAAAATTTACAAAAGGATAGTACTAAAAAATAGAGTGGACATCTCAAAAAAGAAAAAAAGATTTAAAAAAAAGTGACTCCCACCCACAAACAACACACAAGATCAAATGCTGAGCCGCGATGAGGTAATGAGACATATGGAATTTGTCTAAAAGAAGTCAAGTGGCTTCCAGATTTGGAGGTTTGATGCCTCCAACTTATTTTTACTGGTAGAGATTCCATTTTATTAGTAATATTTGGGACATGGTATCAACAGTCGGCAGTTCACAAACTCTTTAAAAAGTCTGTCTCCCAGCAGAAAAGGTTTAATTAAACTTGACAGAAACTATCTAGCAGCTTTCATAAGTAATTGCTATTACCCAAAATAGGACCAACTCATAAACTGCATGATTTCAGAAATGACGAATCAATAAAAATGTTTACAGAAACAGGATTTTGATTAATTCCTTCAGACTAACAAATTCATGGCACATGTGATAAATTGAGATTTCTACTGTCAATTAGGGAAACCCAGAAATCAAACCCAGCCCTCAAATACGGCTCTTTGGATAACTGATCCCAGATTTTGGCGTTGGAACCACTTTCTAAGGAGCTCCTCCAAGATCAACCGCACCACAGCTCTGGGCTTTGTTCCTGCTATAGTCAGGTTCAAAACTGCTTCAATTCTCATGAATTCATGCTAAGAGCCACAGCGAGACTGACTATAACAACATGCATTGTAATTATTACGAAGGCTTGATAAATCAAGAAACAAGTTGTCCATAAGTAATAATCACTTCCCTTTATGCATATAAGCTCAACAGCAACCCATATCATTAGCAGTTATAATAAAGTAATATTTCCTCTATTACTAGGGTAAGAATTAACATGGAAGTTCCATTTATCTAGAGCACAAGTAAAAAATATTTTCTGTTATACAGCACTGTGCTCATAGCAATTAACTCGAGTTTCTACAAGAATCCAAAGAACCTTTGAAGCCATCAACAAATATGAAATTATTTTCACTGCAGTTTCAGTGTCCAAACATATTTATCTGAAGATAATCAATGTGTGACAGCTATAGGAACAATCAGCTGATCAGAATATCAGTAATTTAACACTTCAATGGAAATTTACGTGTAATTATTTAATAGGTACAATATTACTATGTCATTCCCATAAACCATCTTCTATTTTTTCCAAAATGCTCTATACTTAATGAGTGCACAAAATAACCAAGTAAGTGAAACAAAGTTAGTGTGTCAGAGCATCTCTGGGCCGAAAGGGACCTTCAGGGACACCCAAACCAATCCCTCCCCTGGGACAATTGTCCTTACAGCTTCTGGGTTGTTTTTATGTTAAAAATCTCCATTAAGTTACAAGAATTGTACATTCTCATTTTCATTTTTAGTCAGTATTTTGACAGTAATTTTCCATCTTCCTGTAGAAACTTCTGATAAAATAGTACTTATTATCAGTACTTCTCCTGTATTTAACACTGTATTTCACAGCAGTCTAAATTACCATCAGTTGTAATTTTTTGGATGTTAAAATGTGAAAAAAAAATGTGCATTTTACAGTTGAAAAACACATGGTCATTTTAGTGTGCAATCATACATGCAAAAAACAAGAAGTCGTGAACATGCAGAATTCTGAAGCAGAGGAATCCAGAAATCATTTCATCTAACATCCTACATCCCCATTTTTAAAGACCAAGAGATACAGAGCTAGGAAGTTATTTGCTCAAGATGACATAATAGGGGGTAGCTGATGGGGAGAATGGAAAATAGGTTGGACTCCCAACCCGAAAGTGACCTGCTGGTTGTTAACCTTTTCAACCCTCACCCCAGTAAAAGTGGTCACTAGGGCAGTGAGTCCAGGCTGGAGGGATGACATGGGATATACACAGCCATTTCAAATTTTTTTTAGAAAAATGCATTTACTTTAATAAAATTTTTTAAAATAAAATGTGGTGGCACAAATCACCACAAAGTTATTTAAGTGATTCTATCCATAGGCTGCTCTTGTAATTATATGCTAAAAATTTATGACTGTTCTCATTAACAGCATTTTCCCTCCTAATTAGAGCGATATCAAGAGCTTCTGAGAACGTGTAATGTTTCCTAAAGTACTACAAAAAGTATCACAAACACAGTTTGTGCAACATTCATTTACATCACCTTTATCCACCCAAGGTTTCACTTCAAGCTTATGCAAGGTTACACAGAATTCAAAAATCTAATTGTGTTTTTTGATACCACAATTGTCAGAAGCGTTGCTTCACAATGAGCTAATCCTGATGCCCTCCTGATGACAAATTATCATGTGAGAAGATGTTTGGTAAAGGGCATATGGATGGTTACAATCCCCTAGGCAAAACCTTGCTATGGCAATCTAACCAAAGCTGGACCAATATTTTTTTCATGTTGATGCGTTACATGCAAATCATATCTTCATAGATAATGTGCAGCACTTACATGTCTCTCCCTGTGTCTTGCATCAGGAATAAGGAAGAGGAAACTACAACTATGCTTTCAAATACCTACAATATGTCAGGCACTGTATGAAGCGTTGTACATTACTTATCTCACTCAGTTCTTTTGTATTTATTTATTTAATTTTTGGGGGCTGCATTGGGTCTTCATTGCTGCACGTGGGTTTTCTCTAGTTGCGGTGAGTGGGGACTACTCTTCGTTGTGGTGCGTGGGCTTCCCATTGCGGTGGCTTCTCTTGTTGCGGAGCACAGACGCTAGGCGTGCAGGCTTCAGTAGTTGTGGCATGCGGGCTCAATATTTGTGGCTCATGGGCTCTAGAACACAGGCTCAGTAGTTGTGGCACATGGCCTTTGTTGCTCCACAGCATGTGGGATCCTCCCAGACCAGGGCTCGAAACCTGCATTGGCAGGTGGATTCTTAAACACCGCGCCACCAGGGGAAGTCCTCACTCAGTTCTTAGCCATCCCAGAAGGTAGGTATTACTAACCTCATGTTTTGGATGAGAAAATAGAAGATCAGAGATGTTAAGTAACTTTTCCAAGGGCTCACCAGGGGTATCATGGCAGAGCTGCCATCCAGAGCTCCACTTGTCTGATCCCAAACACTGCACTGGTTCCTCCCTGCCTCCCTCTCAGGACGCTTAAAGGCCTTTATTCACAGCATCAATGCAACGGACAGTGCATTGTATATTTTTCTTCAAACTGCCTTCTGGGACTGCAAATGATTTTCTAAAGAGCTGCATGTAATTCCAATCTTATAGGCTGGTCACCCTTGACAGAGAAGATGTTGAATAGATACTGGCTGAACAGAAGTGATATTAGGTAACATTGAAAGAACTTCAAACCTTGGTCAGGATTTCCAATCAGGTGTTAACTGAATTAGTTGGAAAAATGAATTGTTACTGTCAATCAGACCTTCCTCCACCTGTAGCTATTTATTTCCATTTATTAAATAAAGTTCTATGTGGAATAGAGAGCAAGCTGTGCTATCCACCTATAGGTCCTGTTTGGGTGTATGCATTTGAATATAATGAACAGAGAAACGAGGAACTTGAGCCACAAAGGAACAGAATGAATAGCAGCAATGGAAATTTCGATTCATGGTGTCACCGGGTGGGATTAAAAATTTGTGCCAGGCAAGAAGAATGTGACCAGGAAGTTAAGTCATTAAACAACAAGCTTTTATGGAGTTTTAAGAGCAGGCTGCTGAAAGAGAAAGGATGAATTCGTTTGAATACAACTTGCCGGTACTTCTGTCTTCAGGAAGATTGGGGTCTCAGCTTGTTTTACCAGATGCCAACTATCCTTGCTTTGCTGGGTTTGGAGAGAAACCCTCCTGGGTGCTACATAGTGCATCCACTCTTTTTGTCTCAATCCTGGTTTGGGCTTTATGTTTAATTTGTAAAATGTATAAAGATGCATGTGTGAAACCTTTGAAAAACTGTAAATCACTAGAGAATGTAAAGAATTGTTCATTCAATTAAAAAAATCAAAAAAATGTGTAAAGATGCAGAAAGGCATAGAAAATAATACCAAGTACTCAGTAAATTAATTTTGTGTTAAATTTGCTTTAGATATTTTCTTTCTTAGGGAAACACAACATTACGGATAATGTTGAGGAGGCTTTGGTATCCCTCCCTACTTGCATCTTCTCCCCAGAGGCAGTCTCTGAAGTTGGGGTACATCCATGCTCTTATAGTGTCTGTTTTGTGTGGTTTTTTTTTTTTTTCCGTTACGCGGGTCTCTCACTGTCGTGGCCTCTCCCGTTGCGGAGCAGAGGCTCCGGACGCGCAGGCTCAGCGGCCATGGCTCACGGGCCCAGCCGCTCCGCGGCATGCGGGATCCTCCCGGACCGGGGCACAAACCCGTGTCTCCTGCATCGACAGGCGGACTCTGAACCACTGCGCCACCGGGGAAGCCCTGTTTTGTGTTTTTAATTCAAATATTTCCATAATGGTAATGTATCTTTAGTAATTTGCTTTCTTCACCCTGTGTTCTTGAGAGCTATCCGCGTGGACACATGTGCATCTGGTTTATTCTTTTTAACTGCTGTTAAGAGGGCACATGTGGAAGAGTTGCCCTGAAGTATATACCTAGAAGTGGAACTGCTTGCTTTTATGGTGTGCGTGCTTTCAGTTTTACTAGAAAGTGCCTCTGTTTTTAAGTTTCAGGTATCAATACACACAGTTTCTACATCTAAGTAAGACAACCTCCAACAGTACTAGGCTAAGAGAGTCTTATGAAAATTTAAGTGAGGTTAAATAGGCATCATAGTTTTCTTCAAAAGACTACTTTGGGTACTTCTCTGGTTTTAGAGCTTTCCATGACTGAATGTACTTCCAAACTTTGGGCTAGGACCAGAGATGGAAAATAAGAACGCTTGTTGTTTAGAGGTGTGTGCTGATTGTTTGGGGTCTGTGGACATCAGCTCATGCCTGCCGGGTAGGAACTGGTAAATGGCTCCTTTGAGGACAAAGATAAACAGAAATAAAGAAATGCCAGAGCTAACTGGAAAATTGTTTTCATAATTCAATTTTGTTTTACATAACCTTGCTCCCCAAATGTTAGCAATTTAGCTCAAAGAGCTGTTAGTGTTATTAAATCGTCACTAAAGGTTGCAAAGAGACAGCTCAGCAAAACTCATGAATCGAGAAACCATTTTATGACCATTGTTTCACCTCTGGGGGTGGCTCGCTGCATTTTGTTCCAGGTCCCTAGGGCCCAGAGGTAATAACATCTGTATTTTTAAGACCAGCTTTGTACCACACCTGCATATCAATTCCCCTTTTCGACTTCTGCCTCTAAACCAAAGCCAAATGTTTGGCTACAGATTGGGTTTCCAGGGTTCGGCTGAGTATTAAATGCAGCAGCCCCAAGACTTCACTGGTCCCACAAAAATTTTCTTAAGTGATATTAATTGAGTCCTGGGAAAGTTTAAAAAATATAAATTTGGTCTCACGCATGCTCCCGGGAAGGGCCTGTCCCAGTCGGCTCTGCCCTACCGCCACAGCGTCCCCACCTGGCTGAAGCTGACGTCTGACAACGTGAAGGAGCAGATCTACAAACTGTCCAAGAAGGGCCTGAGTCCCTCGCAAATCGGTATGATCCTGAGAGACTCACATGGTGTTGCACAAGTACGTTTTGTGACAGGCAATAAAATCTTGAGAATGCTTAAGCCCGAAGGACTTGCTCCTGATCTTTCTGAGGATTTCTATCATTTAATTAAGAAGCTGTTGCTGTTCGAAAGCATCTCGAGAGAAACAGAAAGGATAAAGATGCTAAATTCCGTCTGATTCTGATTAAGAGCCGTATTCACCAGTTGCCTCGATATTACCAGACCAAACGAGTCCTCTCCCTCAACTGGAAATAGTCTGAAAAGTGGCTAACTGTCATAAACCAAGAAATAAACTTCCTGTAATAAGGCAAACACCTCCAAGGGTGATGAACAAGTAAAACAAGGTAACAGCAAGATCCTTTGCAAACCCCAGGGTCTTCAAGCTCCTGCAGTGCTCTCCCAGCAGCTCCAGAGCAGCTCTGGTTTTCTGGTATTTAAAGGACCCACTTCTACAAAAACCACCTTCACAGAAAGATAGACAAGATGAAAAGGCAGAGGGCTACGTACCTGATGAAGGAACAAGATAAAACCCCAGAAAAACAACTAAATGAAGTGGAGATAGGCAACCTTCCACTAAAAGAATTCAGAATGATAGTGAAGATGATCCAGGACATTGGAAAAAGAATGGAGGCAAAGACTGAGAAGATGCAAGAAATGTTTAACAAAGATCTAGAAGAATTAAAGAACAAACAATAGAGATAACTGAAATGAAAAATACACTTGAAGGAATCAATAGCTGAATAACTGAGGCAGAAGAACGGATAAGTGACCTGGAAGACAGAATGGTGGAATTCACTGCTGTGGAACAGAATAAAGAAAAAAGAATGAAAAGAAATGAAGACAGCCTAAGAGACCTCTGGGACAACATTAAATGCAACAACATTCACATTATAGGGGTCCCAGAAGGAGAAGAGAGAGAGAAACGACCCAAGAAAATATTTGAAGAGATTATAGTCGAAAACTTCCCTAACGTGGGAAAAGAAATAGCCACCCAAGTCCAGGAAGCACAGAGACTCCCATACAGGATAAACCCAAGGAGAAACAGACTGAGACACATAGTAATCAAATTGGCAAAAATTAAAGACAAAGAAAAATTATTGAAAGCAGCAAGGGAAAAATGACAAATAACATACAAGGGAACTCCCATAGGTTAACAGCTGATTTCTCAGCAGAAACTCTATAAGCCAGAAGGGAGTGGCATGATATACTTCAAGTGATGAAAGGGAAGAACCTACAACCAAAATTACTCTACCTAGCAAGGATCTCATTCAGATTCGATAGAGAAATCAAAAGCTTTACAGACGAGTAAAAGCTAAGAGAATTCAGCACCACCAAACCAGCTCTACAACAAATGCTAAAGGAATTTCTCTAAGTGGGAAACATAAGAGAAGAAAAGGACCTACAAAAACAAACACGAAACAATTAAGAAAATGGTAATAAGAACATACATATTGATAATTACCTTAAACATGAATGGATTAAATGCTCCAACCAAAAGACACAGGCTCACTGAATGGATACAAAAACAAGACCCATATATATGCTGTCTACAAGAGACCCACTTCAGACCTAGGTACACATACAGACTGAAAGTGAGGGGATGGAAGAAGATATTCCATGCAAATGGAAATCAAAAGAAAGCTGGAGTAGCAATACTCATAACAGATAAAATACACTTTAAAATAAAGAATGTTACAAGATACAAGGAAGGACACTACATAATGATCAAGGGAGCAATCCAAGAAGAAGATATAACAATTATAAATATATATGCACCCAACATAGGAGCACCTCAATACATAAGGCAACTGCTAACAGCTATACAAGAGGAAATCGACAGTAACACAATAATATTGGGGGACTTTAACACCTCACTTACACCAGTGGACAGATCGTCCAAACAAAAAATTACTAAGGAGACACAAACTATAAAAGATACAATAGACCTGATAGATTTAATTGATATTTATAGGACATTCCATCTCAAAACAGCACATTACACTTTCTTCTCAAGTGCACACAGAACATTCTCTAGGATAGATCACATCTTGGGTCACAAATCAAGCCTCAGTCAAACTAAGAAAACTGAAATCATATCAAGCATCTTTTCTGACCACAACGCTATGAGATTAGAAATCAATTACAGGGAATAAAACCGTAAAAAGCACACACATGGAGGCTAAACAATACGTTACTAAATAACCAGGAGATCACTGAAGAAACCAAAGAGGAAATCAAAAAATACCTAGAGACAAATGACAATGAAATCACTATGATCCAAAACCTCTGGGATGCGGCAAAAGCAGTTCGAAGAGGCAAGTTTATAGCTATACAAGCCTACCTCAAGAAACAAGAAAAATCTCAAATAAACAATCTAACCTTACACCTAAAGGAACTAGAGAAAGAAGAACAAACAAAACCCAAAGTTAGCAGATGGAAAGAAATCATAAAGATCAGAGCAGAAATACATGAAATAGAAACAATAGCAAAGATCAATAAAACTAAAAGCTGGTTCTTTGAGAAGATAAACAAAATTGATACACCATTAGCCAGACTCATCAAGAAAAAGAGAGAGAGGACTCAAATCAATAAAATTAGAAATGAAAAAGGAGAAGTCACAACCGACACTGCAGAAATACAAAGCATCCCAAGAGACTACTACAAGCAACTCTATGCCAATAAAATGGACAACCTGCAAGAAATAGACAAATCCTTAGAAAGGTATAACCTTCCAAGACTGAACCAGGAAGAAATAGAAAATATGAACAGACCAATCACAAGTAATGAAATTGAAACTGTGGTTTAAAATCTTCCAACATACAAAAGTCCAGGACTAGATGGCTTCACAGGTGAATTTTATCAAACATTTAGAGAAGAGCTAACACCCATCCTTCTCAAACTCTTCCCAAAAATTGCAGAGGAAGGAACACTCCCAAACTCATTCTATGAGGCCACCATCACCGATACCAAAACCAGACAAAGATACTACAAAACAAAAGAAAATTACAGACCAATATCACTAGTGAATATAGATGCAAAATTCCTCAACAAAATACTAGTAAACAGAATCCAACAACACATTAAAAGGATCATACACCATGATCAAGTGGGATTATCCCAGGGGTGCAAGGATTCTTCAATATATGCAAATCAATCAATGTGATACACCATATTAACAAATTGAAGAATAAAAACCATATGATCATCTCAATAGATGCAGAAAAAGCTTTTAACAAAGTTCAACACCGATTTATGATAAAAACTCTCCAGAAAGTGGGCATAGAGGGAACCTACCTCAACATAATAAAGGCCATATACGACAAACTCACAGCAAACATCATTCTCAATGGTGAAAAACTGAAAGCATTTCCTCTAAGATCAGGAACGAGACAAGGATGTCCACTCTCACCACTATTATTCAACATAGTTTTGGAAGTCCTAGCCATGGCAATCAGAGAAGAAAAAGAAATAAAATCAATACAAATTGGAAAAGAAGAAGTAAAACTGTCACTGCTTGCAGATGACATGATACTATACATAGAGAATCCTAAAGATGCCACCAGAAAACTACTAGAAGTAATCAACGAATTTGGTAAAGTTGCAGGTTACAAATTAATGCACAGAAATCTCTTGCATTCCTATACACTAATGATGAAAAATCTGAAGGAGAAAATAAGGAAACACTCCCATTTACCCCTGCAACAAAATGAATAAAATACCTAGGAATAAACCTACCAAGGGAGACAAAAGACCTGCATGCAGAAAACTATAAGACACTGATGAATGAAATTAAGGATGATAGCAACAGATGGAGAGATATACTATGTTCTTGGACTGGAAGAATCAATATTGTGAAAATGACTATACTACCCAAAGCAATCTACAGATTCAATGCAATCCCTATCAAATTACCAATGGCATTTTTTATGGAACTAGAACAAAAATCTTAAAATTTGTATAGAGACACAAAAGGCCCTGAATAGCCAAAGCAGTCTTGTGGAAAGAAAAATGGAGCTGGAGGAATCAGACTCTCTGACTTCAAACTGTACTACAAAGCTACAGTAATCAAGACAATATGGTACTGACACAAAAACAGAAATATAGATCAATGGCACAAGATAGAAAGCCCAGAGATAAACCCATGCACCTATGGTCAACTAATCCATGACAAAGGAGGCAAGGATATACAATGGAGAAAAGACAGTCTCTTCAATAAGTGATGCTGGGAGAACTGGACAGCTACATGTAAAAGACTGAAATTAGAACATTCCCTAACACCATACACAAAAATAAACTCAAAATGGATTAGAGACCTCAATGTAAGACTGGACACTATAAAACTCTTAGAGGAAAACATAGGAAGAACACTCTTTGACACAAATCACAGCAAGATCTTTTTTGATCCACCTCCTAGAGTAATGGAAATAAAAAATAAACAAATGGGACCTAATGAAACTTAAAAGCTTTTGCACAGTGAAGGAAGCCATAAACAAGACGAAAAGACAACCCTCAAAATGGGAGAAAATATTTGCAAACGAATCAACGGACAAAGGATTAATCTCCAAAATATATAAACAGCTCATGCAGCTCAATATGAAAAAAACAAACAACCCAATCCAAAAATGGGCAGAAGGCCTAAATAGACATTTCTCCAAAGAAGATATACAGATGGCCAAGAAGCACATGAAAAGCTGCTAAACATCACTAATTATTAGAGAAATGCAAATCAAAACTACAATGAGGTATCACCTCACACCAGTTAGAATGGGCATCATCAGAAAATCTACAAACAAGAAATGCTGGAGAGGGTGTGGAGAAAAGGGAACCCTCTTGCACTGTTGGTGGGAATGTAAATTGATACAGCCACTATGGAGAACAGTATGGAGGTTCCTTAAAAAACTAAAAGTAGAATTACCATATGATCCAGCAATCCCACTACTGGACATATACCCAGAGAAAACCATAATTCAAAAAGACACATGCACCCCAATATTCATTGCAGCACTATTTACAGCAGCCAGGTCATGGAAGCAACCTAAATGTCCATGGACAGACGAATGGATAAAGAAGAGGTGGTACATATATATAATGGAACATTACTCAGCCATAAAAGGAACGAAATTGGGTCATTTGTAGAGATGTGGATGGATCTAGATACTGTCATAGAGAGTGAAGTAAGTCAGAAAGAGAAAAATAAATATCATATATTAACGCATGTATGTGGAACCTAGAAAAATGGTACAGATGTATCGGTTTGCAGGGCAGAAATTGATACACAGATGTAGAGAACTAACGTATGAACACCAAGGGGGGAAAGTGGCTGGGGGGTGGTGGTGTCATGAATTGGGTGATTGGGATTGACATGTATACACTGATGTGTATAAAATGGATGACTAATAAGAACCTGCTGTATAAAAAAATAAAATAAAATTCAAAAATAAATATATATAAATTTTTAGAGGAAAAGAAGATGAAAGGAAATGAAAGGCAGGAGGAAGAAGGAAAGGGGCAGACAATAAGAAATTACTAATAAAAGTAGAAGTGAAACCTAAATGATGGTGGAAAAAATTTAAACTAAAATAATTTAAGAAAAAGATTATAGTCTAATTTTACGTACTTCCATTAATTTATTTCTGGCTTTTATGTGATTCTATTTTAAAAGTAGAAGATTGCTATTAAATGTTGTAAAAACAACTGGAGGAGAGGAATTTGAGATAGGGAATTTGAGGAATTCAAGAACTCTCAGATTGGAGTTCATGTTAGTTGATTTATCACTAGAAACTTCTGCTGACATTTGCCATGATATCACATGATGTGATGTGAATCAATGTTCTAAATTACTAATTATCTTTTAAAAACTAGAATTAATTATAGATTGGCCACTCCCTGGTGACAGGTAGGAAGTTGCTTTAAACTAATTGCTAAACTCTTTTGAATCCCTATGACAGATATGGGTTACTGTGAGCAGTTGACCTGGAAAATAATGTGAATGGAGCCTCCAAGGGGCTTTGCTGCACAGTGGCCCTCATCTGGAAAGGTTCCTTGTAGAGAGCCAATCCTATTCATGATTAATTCACCATCATGAATTCTTGGTGTTGAAGACCACCCAGTTCAAACCTCTTGCTCAATGCAGGAATCCCATGTACACCTTCCCTGAACAGGTTATCCAGGCACTTCTGTGGAACATTTGCTCTTTGTGTCTGGGGGCAGCACAATTTTATTTTCTAGGAAATTCTTCTTAACGGTGGATTAAATACAGGCCCCTTATTACTTCTACCCATTGGTCCCAGTTCTGCCTTTGTAAGTAGAACAAAGGAGATCTGCACCTATTTTCTAGAGCTTTGAAGATGGCATTGCTGCCTCCTCCTGCTTACCTCCACCAATATTCTCCAGGTTAAACCAACGCCAGCTCTCTCAACTGTACTTATTTGATAGGGACTCCCATGACTGGTCCTGGACACCCTCCCTCTGATAATCTAGAGATTATCAGAGCCCTTCTGAAAGCGAGCTGCTCGGAACAGAACATAATGTGGTCTGACCAGCAATTCACAAGAGGACTATGGTTACTCAGGACCCTATATTTCTAGTAATGCAACATATAATTAGATTTCGCTTTTAACATCTTTTCATTGCACTAGTAGTTTTTAAAGAAAGTCAGCTCAAATTTCCAGACCATTTCTAGATGAACTGCAGATTTTCAAACCAGCTATTTCCAGATTTTTTTTTGGTTGGGGGGGGGAACTACCATCAAGCTTAGATATTTGTAGTTCCCAAATTTTACCCTTCTTCATTTTGAAAATGTAGACATTTGTCTATCTCTAGTCTTGGCACATTTAAATGGCACATTTGTATTGTGTGTCTCTTCTGGACCAGAGGCTGTACTGGGAGCTGGGAATGGCGGTGAATGAGACACAATCTCTGCCCTTGCGGAGCCTCTATCCAGTGGGGAGAGTCACGTAAGTGATGAGAAGGTTACAATAGCCCAGGAGCAAGCTG
Source organism: Pseudorca crassidens (assembly GCF_039906515.1). Taxonomy (NCBI): domain Eukaryota; kingdom Metazoa; phylum Chordata; class Mammalia; order Artiodactyla; family Delphinidae; genus Pseudorca; species Pseudorca crassidens. The sequence goes on along the minus strand of NC_090296.1, from coordinate 119,281,046 downwards.
CCATGGGAACACACATTCATCCACACTGAAGGAGTATCTCTCCCTGGGGTTCTGGGGTCAATCCACAAACAATTAGGATTGGCCAGAAGCCCAAATTCATCTCAAGAGCCCTACCTCCCCACTTACCCTGGGCTGCAGGTGCCTCTTTTTCTCACATAAGGAGCAATGTCCACCCAGGAAAACACAGAATCCACGTAGGAACAGCCCTTGTTTCTCTTTGCTATTTAATAACATTATTCTTGGGACCCTAAGGAGTAGGCCTGACCCTGCACTCTGTTCCTACTTGCCCTAAAGGATGGTGATGATGACGAAGAGAAAGAGCAGCTTCCGTTTTTTTTTTTGTTTGTTTTTTTTTTGCGGTACGCGGGCCTCTCACTGTTGTGGCCTCTCCCGTTGCGGAGCACAGGCTCCGGACGCGCAGGCTCAGCGGCCATGGCTCACGGGCCCAGCCGCTCTGCGGCATGTGGCATCTTCCCAGACCGGGGCACGAACCCGTGTCCCCTGTATCGGCAGGCGGACTCTCAACCACTGCGCCACCAGGGAAGCCCCAACAGCTTCCGTTTTTATTGAACATTCACTCAGTATAAAGTACATGTTACATATATCTCATATATACTCCTTCAATCCTTTCTAATCCTCATAGCGATCTGATGAGGTATTTTTATCCTCATTTACAGCTGGGAAAACAGGCCCAGTAACATGTCCGGTGTCACATTATTAGGAAATGAGTGCACCCGTCACTAGCTCAGCAGTGAACTATTGACCGGACACCTGTGGAAATGAGGCTGCTTGCTGGGCCCCAAACCCAGGATTCCTGTACCTTAAATGCATATATTACCCTGACCACTGTTTCTGATGCCTTGCTTACCTACAGGCCAACAAGACATCCAAATGATCTAGAGGCCCTTTTTTCAAGAGTCCTGGTTGACTCCAGCCTTGGCCTTCCTGACCCTGTTTTCCTACGTTTCACTGCTGTGTGTGTTCATCTGGGTGTGTGATCCCCTTTCACGCACGTGACCAAACTTTTGGAAACCCCGGCTCATGAGATCTCTAGAGACGGCTTCACGGGTTTCTTTGGAAGGTTCCCTCCTTTCCCTGGTTCTCATTTTCTTTCCATGGTGTTTCTTTCAATGGTAAAGTGAGTTGAGTTTAGAGGTTTGGTTTGGTTGTCTCATTTTACTAATTCACTTACCTATCTAGCAACATTTTCATTTATTTTGTCCTCCATCCCTTTGGGAGCCATATTTCTCTTCGGAGTCTCTGACCAGGAGATCCTGTTTATCTTTTCTGAAAATAGAGATTCTGTGCATCATGGAAACCTCGTTTCCATTTTTCCATTTATATTTAAAAGGGAAAAGCGAAGAAGGCTGAGGGCAGAAGTCAGAGCTATAAAACACCGGCCCACTGTTTTCATTTGCAAAAGCAAATCTGTACAAGTTGATTTACATCGAAGGTAGTGTAATCTAAGAACTGCTCCAAAGGCCAGTCCTTTCTCGGGTCCTGTTTTTGAACTGAGGGAGGTGGTTTGGTAGGAAGGGTGGCATCTTCCTATCCCGAGCTGGTGGAGACTCCTCACATGCAGGCCTCATCTTCTGGTTGTAAAAGGACCCAGCCTAGAGTCAGTCTCAGTAAACGTGAACTGCTGGGGTAGGGGGTTCACCTATACTCACGTGGTGTGCTTCTTCCCCTGCCAGGTCTAGCTCGTTGCCTCTCTCCATTTTAAAAGGAGGAAGAAATAGTCCCTGAGTTCCTTGTCTCCAGTTACTGCTCTCTTCAAATATTACATATTCTTCATCTCCACTCAAAGTCTTACCTTTTTTTGAAATGTCCCACACTGACTCTCACCAACACTAACCTCTCCCTCTCTTCCTATACTTGAAGTATGTCTTCCAAGTAAGCATTTCTGATTTAATTAAATATTTTCAGAAACTGTTATTTAAACCTTTCAGATTTATGGCTTTCCTGTCCAGTGAGATGATGCTTTATGAAAAACGAACGAAGTTTCACTCTTCCCCTTATTTCCAAAAATCCCGTACAAGGTTGAGACAGGCAGTGAGTAAAACCTCTGATCTAGGCTTACAAAATCATTAACAGCCATGACTGTTCACCAGAAGGCAGCCACTAGAACTGTAAATAAAGAGAGGGCTCCGATAAAACACATACAACTTTTAGATGACAATAACATACATAGGAACGCAGCCAGGGAATTTTGAACTAATGTATGAGGACGTTAGAGAGCAGGACAACTTCCCAGCATAAAATAAAATGGATTAAATACATTCTGTTTATTTGAGCAGGAAACAGAAGAAATAAATATCTTTCACAGACATGCCCTCGTGCCTCCAAATTTATGACACGGTCACAAATGTCACAGGAGGTCAGGGAGACAGGGAAGTCAAAGATAACCCTGATGTTTTAAATTCAATTGACCTGGGAAATTTATGATTTCATTTAGAGAAACAGAAATATTTGGAGGAAGTAACAGGTTCAGTTTACTTGTTTATTCCCTGCAGTATTCCAAAAGAATCAGAGGTGGGGGCAGCAACCTTAGGTCGTTGGAGATAAATGAGTTAAATGGATGGAAGTATTCCGTGCAGAAGACAGAGACTCGAAGGGCTGACTTCAAGGGCATGTGAGAACAAGGAGAATTCAGCATCCTATAAGTCAGGAGAATAGGTCCTCAAGAAGACTTTGAGGAGGTGGAAAAAATAAAGCCGTGACAATGCCAAGTGGACATTATAATTAGGCAGTTACCAGTGTGTCCTCAGGAGTAAAGGTGGCTGAATCCAGACTGGGATGGGCAACAGCACAAAGTAAATGGTGGCAAGGAAGTACAAGAAGTGGGTAGAGTTCTCTCAAACACTGGCAAATATTTATTTGGGGAAGACAGATAAATATTTAGCCGAAACAGAGTAGCTGAGGTTTTTAAAAGAAGATAAGGTCCTTTAGGGAGCGAGCGTTGCTATGCCACCATTCTGATGACCCAGCTCTAACCATAAAGCCTCCATGTCTGGAGCTGGCTTCTGTGGTTAAAAGTTGAATTAATAAACATACCCTGCAGCGAGGGGAGGACAGGGAAAAGGGTCTATTTATTCAGTGAGTTTACAGTCTCGTCAACATGCAGCAAATCTCCTTTCAGACCATAGGTGGATATCAGTTACACATACTCCAAGCTTACACTCCACAAAAAAGGAGGCATATTGGTCAGCTGGGAATTGGGCCCAAATGTGATACTACATTCCACCTAAGCAGGACTGGTTTATTAGAGTACAGAGGTTCTGCATGGATTTAGTGGTTGACATGGGATATGATCCCATATGCGGACAGAAGAACCCTTCTGAGCACAACAGTTGGTACGGATATAGCTTCATAAACAGGGTGTAGAGGAAAATTGACATGGTCAGGCCAGTTTTGCTTGGGTGGATGTGGGGAGTTATGAACATGAGAGGATCCAGATAAGGAAGAGGGGTCTGGAGAGAGAGACTGTGACTCATTTTATATATGTGGCTCGATAAATATCTCCAGGCTAATGATGAACTGGCTCAACATGATCAAAAGTGAGCAAAGACAATTTAAATCAATAAATCCTACTCCTATTTATGTCTTAGTTATCCAAAGCAGCATTTCCTAAAGTCGTTCTGAATATGCAGGATTCTAAAGGATGTTAAAAATAGGAAAAAAAAAAAAAAAACACCCCAAAACAATGGCTCCATGGAAAACAAGTTTGGGAAATGCTAAATTGTACAAAGTCAACCAGGTTTCCTCAGTGGCTTTACTATGCCAGTGGGCCTCGTGAATCTCCAAGAGGAGCCTATAACACACAGCATTTTTTGGATTTACTCGCATATAAACCCTTTCCTGCGCAGGACTCTCAAAGGACTAAAGGTATCGGAACACACTTTGGGAAAGGTTGCTCTTCATCAGCTCGGCTTATGCAAACACTATGCCTGAGACTGGCCATTAGCAAATGAAAACGCATTTGCTTTTCCGTAAGTCAAGGTGAATTTCACAATGCTTTTTCCTTAAGGAAGCAGACTCCGCAAAGCCTTTACCTTGGTTATTCATGTGACCAAGCGACAAAGGCTTTTATCAAATAAACAATACCCTTCAAGATAGAATTATTATCAAAAGCACCATTTGTGACTTTGCGAACTCTTTCCTACTGATGGGAATAGCATTCTGACTTCAGTCACATTTAGCAACAATCAGAAATTTCAGGAAGGTGCCGACAGTCATCGCCCTTGCTCTAAGCTCATTGGAGTGCCCTGGATGGAGCCTTCGAGACTTATCAATGCATGGACTCTGTTGGGAATTCATTTCACAGCTGGGGCCTCCGTCTGAGTGTGATCCTTTCAACTGCAGAATTCAGAAGGCAAAGGAGACATGAGAGGAAGTTGAGTGGCCTCCCATTCCAGTCCCACAGCCATGTGTCAAAAGTTTAAGCCGCTGCATATCCCTCTTGTCTCTGTCAACAGCTGCAGCCACGGAACCTGCTCCTTTTCACGGGTGAAAACAGCCATGGACAACCTCGTACGGTTCATACACTAGCAATCCAAGTAACCTCGCAGAGCCTGGGATGCCGTTCTGCCTTCCTGCTGTCTGCCCTTTGAATTCCAGATCCTCCATCTCTGTGAAACCATTTCCTCTATGAATTATCTGTTTTCAGAAACCCTTCAATCCAAGGAGCCATCTTACAAAGAAGTCTGCAGAAGAAGCCTGGCATCAGCCCCACTGAGGGGTGATTAGTTGAAACTGTGAGCTCATCCAACCTTAGAAAGCCTCATTACCTCTTCTACAAAAGGCTTGAATTCCCCTTTAGTGATTAAACTGACAAAAGCACAAAGATACTGGTCATTCATGACCCTATTCCAAAGGTCTCCCAGGCCTTCTGGCTCCTCCCTGACCACACAGCTAGTGTTTCCCAAGTCTTTGAGGGTTGTCCATTTCCACAGAACCGGCTAACAGGGGATGTCTTTCAAGTGACCCAGTACTCTGGGCCCCCAAATGCCTTAGCTACGAATCGTACGCGCACTGACTTAAATGCCTCTATACAGCAGCAGTTCTCGGTGCAAAGAGCACTTGCTCAAATTCTGCTCAGCTCCAAGCCTGCAAGACCTGACCCCTGCCTAATTTTCCAACCTTATTTATAGCCATTTCCCATTCCACAACTTACATGCTCAACCAGCACACCCTCCCGCCCCCCCCCCACCCTGATCCAGGTATTCCAGACTATTCCCTGTCCCTTAATCCTATCGTGCTGTAGGCTCTGCCTTAATTGTCCTCATTGGCCTGCCGAACAAAAATCATCCCTCAAGTTCCAACTGAAATGTCATTTCCTCTGAAGCCTTCTCTGACCTCCCCAAGCTGGGTTAATCCTTCTCTCTCTCCTGCACATAACATTAATTGCTCACCTGTCATATTATCCAATGGTTAGTTGTTATTGATCGTCTTTTCTATGTCTAGACTGTGACCTCCTGAGGGTCCCCAGCACAGAGCAGGTGTCCGCAGGGTGCTCACTGAGAAAAGAGGAGGCGTGCTGAGCTTCCGCGTCTGCGGATGGGCACAGGGCTTCTGAGGGGCGGTAGCTTCCATAGGAAACACTGGCAGTGGGAAGCAGGCAGCACGAAATGGAAAAGGCTAGCCTGGGACCGCCCTTAATGTATGTCTAGGAGGAAACGGCAATACTTTAATATTCCAGTGAAAACCCCAGGACTCTCCAAATGCCAGACACAGGAAACAGGAGATCAGTACAGCAATATTAGGACACTGAAAGGGTCAGGGATACAGAAGGGAAATGTGTAACCTACTGACTGGAACTGGCTACCGCTGACACTTCTCATATTTACTGATGGCACAGCTGGTAAGGTGGCATAACTGAGGTTTGGGCCGAAGCAGCCATAAGTGCAATGCTTTTTCTATTAAGGCAACTGAATGCACATTAAAAACTGCCAAGGCCTCCGCAAATAGTCGTATGCTAAGAATAGAGGTCAGCATGGTGTTCATTCATGTAACCCCCTCCACACCCCAGCCTGTCTTTCTCCTTCTACACACACACATACACACACATACACACAAATGCATACATACATACACATGTGGATGTAAGTATACGTACATGCCAACTCACCGAGGGGCACCCCTCTAGTCCCCCACTGCCATCATATGACTGCCCTGTCTGCTCTGTGCTCTGTTTGCCTCCAACTTATATTTGAGGAATGACTGTCAGAGTGTTACCTCTTCCTACATAAGCAAAGAAGTATAAAGACCGCATTTTATTCAATCTGGGGAAAGAGAGTGTATTAATGTACGAGGATCTTCCAGTAAATACGTAAATGAATGTATATAAATCACCTGAGTTTACACTTGAGCACAGAGAGTAGGTTACTGGAACCCGGAAGGTCCCACACATCCATCCCTACTAAGTGGAACCCCGCCCCCATTGTAATCTCCCTTCTGTGGCGAGACAGACTGTTTCTACAAGGGCAGTCCTTGCTGATTTGAGCCCTGTTCTCACAGGAGTTCTGTTGTGAAAAAATTAGCACTCCCTTCAGTCTGACCCAGTGCCTTCCTAAAGGTGGCATTTTCTGGATGATAGTGGATCTCCGCAGTTCACACACGCTTACGAAATGTGGTGTTTCTCTTACTAACAGGAGCAAGGGACAGAAAACGAAGGGCTGGAAGATAGGACAGGGTAGAAGGTGGATGGAGGGGCCCTGCAGCGGGGGTGACACATCCCAGCAGGCAGAGTGCCACACGGTTCCTTCCTCTCTGCAGCATTCATTTCCTTCGGGACGCGTGAGTGGTTGCCACTATCAATTGCTTGTCAATCTGATGCTTTCTCCTATATATTTTTTAATACTTATTTATTTGTTTTGGCTGCACCGGGTCTTCGTAGCAGCATGCAGGATCTTTTTTTTTTTTTTTAGTTGTGGCATGTGGGATCTAGTTCCCAGACCAGGATCGAACCTGGGCCCCCCGCACTGGGAGCGCAGAGTCTTACGCACTGGACCACCAGGGAAGTCCCGCTTTCTCCTGTTTAATACCAGTGTATTCTTTAAGTTAGGGAAGGACTATGCATGATTCAATGTGCTCTAAAACAGATTATCTAAATCCCTCTTGCAAACAGTTTTCACTTCTTCATTGCTGATGACAGTCTTGGATTCCATGCCAGGGAGTCTGTCTTTAATTTGGTTTGCTTATTGGGTCCCAAATGTGCCCAAGGGAGTTCATTTTCTCTATATGTCTGGCATACAGTAAGCACTCAATAAATGGTAGTTCTGATTCTTATTTTTCTTACACTCCCTATGTGTGGCCAAGAGAGACTATTGGCCAATGTGGATCTTTCAAGAGAGCAAATCAAACCCATGTGGCTAATCTGGCCAGAGCCTGAGCTAAACCCTGAGGTGACCCTGGACCTGGATGTCATGTCTCTGACCTTCAGGTCTGAAAAGCTGAAGAGATGTGGGAGGTTTCAGAGACGTGGCCGAGCTGAGAACAGCTCAACTTAATTCCTAGTGAAATGACCCCTCCCACAATTATTAACTATACAACACTGTTTAGAAATTACTGCAGTGGGTCACATTTGTTAACTAATTTGTATGAACTCATATATATGTTACCTATTAACATTAATAACCTACATTACATTTTCTGTTCTTTTCGCCCCTCTCCATATAATCGGTCTTTGGCTCATAAATCCCAAAGAACAGAAAAGGGTTCTCTCGTGTCAGCTGGTAGTTAATCTTCTTTAGACCCATCACCAATACACAAGCCAGGGCTAAGAAGAGCAGGCCAAGAAGACCTTGTCCTTCATGTCACTCTCTGGATTTAAAACCCTCCAGTGGGATCCTTTAGCTGTCCAGGGAGAGAGCAATGCATCTCTCGAATTCTGAGCCAAACCCCGTGTGGGGTCTGTCTCTGTGCCTTCCTAGCTATGTGACTCGGAGCTGGTGAAGTAACCTGTTGACCTCAGTTTCTTATCTGTAAATTGGGGATAATACTCATGTCATGAGAATATCATAAGGATTAAGTGATATCGAATTTTAAATTACAGTGTTCATTTTTGGAGAGTATGCAGTGAAATGCTGCCAGTTGAAACACAGATTGGAAGGAGTTTTTGGAAAGCCATTTGGCAACAAGGATCAAGAGGCTGAAAATGCTCATGCCCTTTGACCCCGTCATTCCAGTTATGGGAACTAACTGTGAAGGCGTAATCAAAAACAAGGTCAAAGACTGACATACAAGGATGCTGATCGCAGCTTTATTTATATTTATGTAAAACTGGAAACAACCCAAATACACAGTGCTAGGAGAATGATTAAATAAATTACTGTGCATTCACAGGATGGAATATTAGATACTGTTTAAGATGATTTTTATAAAGAATTTTTAATAATGTGGGAGATCCCCTTTAAAATGCTACATGATTAAAGGATGGAGACATTATATAAAAATGCCAGGAAGAAGTATATCAGGATGGGCTATTGTCTTCTTTCTTTTTGTGTTTTACAATTTTTCTACAACGAGTATATTTTTTTTTTTAAAAATTGAAAGGTCACAACTAAACTTAAAAATATGAAAGCCTTAACAAAGGGCCTGCTATACGATAGGTACTTAAGTGTGAGTCCCCTCCCCCCCTCCAGCCCCTTAGCATTCTTACTAAGTGGCTGCTGATCTGCCCTCGTCAATTTCTTACCTTATTTCCTGCTTTCCTTTGGACTCCAGGCCCTTCCATACTTCTGAACTCCCTGTACCTCCCAGGACCTTTCATGCTTTTCCACACACCCTAGTATTTGTCCGTGCTGGAAGAAGTTACAGGTCTCTCCTCCCCAGACCTAGTTAAACCCTATTCAGTATGACTCTATCTGCACACCTGCACTGAGACTCGGGGTGGGTAAGGTTCCCCCTCCTCGTGCCTTGATTAGAACTCTTATGCTTTGTGCTGTGTTGAGCACACACTGCTGTTTCACCACAACACAGAGGGTGACTACAGCAAGTACACACACTGTACCTGGCTCACCTCTGAATTCTCAGTGCTGGGCATGATGCCTGGGTCTTAGCAGTGAGTCAATGAGTACAGAAGCGAGAGACTCTTATTCCAGCACCTTAACTCACAAGTCACCTCTCAAGGTCCTTGTCATTTACAAATGCCAAAATGCCCTCCTTCCTCACCTTTGAGCCACCTTACCAGCTGGACCATCTGCCTGTGACTTTCCCCATTACCACTTCTTCCCAAGACGGTCAACCTGCCTTTCTCCAACCTTTTCAATGTCTCCTAAATCCCACCTATCCTATGAAACAGGACTTCCTCTGCCACTTCCCATTCAGGGGCCCCTGGATCCCCATTTAGCCATTCTGACTGTCTGGTGTCGGTTTCTAGCCAGTGCTAGATCACCTCCATTTGTATCTTCTGCAAAGTCCCAAATTGAACGTACTGCGTTGCCCCCAGCTGGCCCCTCTTTTTCTACTAACACATTTCTGCTCAGCACTGCTAAGCTTTTGGCTCACCCAAAAGGTTTGACAAATTTTTTCTTCTCTCCTAATTCATCCCCCAAAGCCAAGCTGTCATCCAGCCCTGCCTTTTTCCCCCTCAGAAATGTTTTCAGATTTCGTCTCCCAATTTTAAGGACAACCACGTTACAATTGCCCCTAGAAATATGTTATTTCTGCCCCTAGAAATATGTTCTTTTGAGCTGTTGAGAGGTCTTGTTCTTTTGAGCTGTCGACCCCGTCTCCTTGCTGGAGTTTGCAGCTCCCAAATCGCATTCCCTTTGCCGCAGAAGCTTAAGTGACAAGGAACATAAAATGAGCTATCGTCCTACTGCAAAATGCCCCCAACCCCAAAAGGAGCCGGATGGTGGCAACGGAGAACCATATAGCTTCTGCGGTCTCTCTGCCCGGCCACTGTGCAAAGTATATTAGAAGAGGTCTCTTGGAGAAACTTCCTCTGTCTTTTGCTTTTCACAAAGACCAAGCAAGGAGAGTGTGGAAAAGAAAACAACAAAAAACAAAATGAAAGGAAAACCTGCCCCCAGAAAAACAGAGACAGCATTTTCTCTTGAACTTGCTGCAGTCAGGCTTCTGCCCTCACTAGGTACAGACATTCCCATCGTCAAGGTTACCCGTGACTGCCTTGATACTAATTCTGGGTCCTCATCTTACCGTACCCCACAGGAACGTTTGACCCAAATGAGTTACTCCTTCCTCCCTAGAATACTGCCCTCAGTTGGCTTCTGGCACTGCACTCTCTCCTAGTTTTATTCCAGACTTCCTGGTGGCTGCTTCTCAGTCTTATTTGCTGTCCTCCCTATTTCACAGACTACAAACATTGTAGCATCCTAGGGCTCAGTTCTTTGACCATCTTCTCTCCTCTATACTTGCCAAGCTCATCGAGTCTCTTGGTATTAAATATCACATTTATATTCCAGTCTGAAGCTCTCCCCAAACCTCTGACTTTTATACCCATGGCTCCAACATCTCCACTTAGCTGTCCAACAGACACCACAAACTTCACAATCCAAAATCTAGTTCCTGATCTCCTCTCCCAAATCTGTTCCCCATCTCGGCTGTGGGCTACGCCATCCTTCCCATTGTTCAGGCCAGAATCCTCGATGTCACCCTCTAACGACCCTTTTCCTCTCACACCCTGCAAGAGGTATGCCACTCTCCCTTCAAAATACTTCCAGGATCCAGACACTTCTCATCACCTCTACCGCCCTGTGACCCAAGACACCCTCACCTCTCACCTGGGATTGTTCAATAGTTAACTAACTGGCGTCCTCTTTTCAGTTTTGCCCGCTTAGCATCTATTCTCCACTGACGCTCATGTTACAGCCAGATCATGGGTCAAAACCTCCAGAGGTTCCAATCTCAATATGCATAAAGGCCAAAGTTTTTAAATGACCTGTACTTAGGGTTACCATAAAGTTTCTCATCCAAACCAGGACATGTGTTTAATAAAATAATATCGCGACAATAAGTATACATTTGGATTGTCCCAGGCCAACAAGAGATATATGTAGCCTTCCCATAATCCTCTACACAGTCTGGTCCCCTGTCAGCTCTATGACGTCATCCCCTTCTCTTTTCTTCCTTGATCCTTCTCCTCAGCCACATTGGTTTCCTTGCTGTTATTTAAACATGTCAGACGTGCATCTTCTCAGGGGCTTTTTCTGCTTGTTATAACTTCTTCTCCCGTTTGTTTACATGGCTCGCCCCCTCGCCTTCTGGTCTCTGAACAACTGTCACATTCCCAGAAAGGTCCTCCTTGACCATTCGACTTAAAACTGAGACCCCACTCCTGCACTTCTTACCGACATTTCTTGTTTTATTCTTCTCCATAGCATTTCTTTTTCCATCATTTCTACAGAATATGTTCACTGGATATAGAATTCTAGGTTGACAGTGTTTTTTCTTTCAGCACTTAAAGACACCATTCCACCGTCTTTTTCTATTACAATGGACATTTATATACCTTGAAACGGTAAATAATTGACACCGGTTAATACACATACGTTTTCTCAGCACTTGTTTGCGGTGGAGCTCCTGGAGCTCCTTGCTTTCCTGGAGCTCCCCTAAGTTTGAATGGGGTATTTGTTTCATTGGATGCAGATAACACACATTTCACCAGGCACTGGTGGGAGTGTCTCGTCTTGCATCCAAATATTCAGGGTCTTTCTGATTCTTCCTCTTGAACTCCCTCTGTCACTCATACTGCTGAATGGAAGGCCATAATAAATCCAACTGTAGTTTTGTGCAGGGCAAATTCTCCATTGTGGAAGAATTACGATAAAATGGTGTCACATTAAGTAGAAAAAAAGATGCCAAAATAGTCTGTAGATTACAAAGCATCATGAAAAGGCATTGGATTGCATTTTATATTATTGGATTATACAATGCATTGGATTGCATTTTATATTATTACTCTTTCATATTTCTCACTGGCACATCAATCAGACCTTACTTTCCTAACGTGCAAGGAAGGAAAAGGCTGCATCTGTCTGGGATGAGGGCCTGGGCAGGGAGTTAGCACAACTCTTGTGCCAATGTTCCAGTGTCATTACCCCAAACTCAATAGGCTGCAAACTTACTTCGTTATGTTCTCCTCAAACTAAGCCTCCTTTCTAGGTCGTTTCTATCCCTAGCACCTTCGGGTTTCCAGCCTTCCAGGTGCAAAACCTGGAGTTAAGAAGAAGAGAAGCTTAGGATAGTTCTGTAACTGTTCCTTCTCCATCTGTGGCTGAGGCTATTATCCAGTTTTTCTAAATCTTACCCCGATTCATTCCTCCTCTCCATTTCTAGCACCAAAACCTTGAACTAAACCCTCCTTAACTCATGCCTGGATGATTACAGTTGGCCTCCCTGACCCACTCTGTCTTCATACTAACTCTCCCTTTGTACACTGCCAGAAGAACCTTCCAACAACAATTATAGCCCTAAGGCACCACTGCCCACTGCCCCGAATTAAAATTTCCCCACCAGAGGGGAGGGCATTTCAAGTCTTTCATAATATGATCACCTCCTGCAGACCTCACCTGTCACAGCCCACAAGCTGTGTGCACAAAAATATTCCATCATGAGGCTCAGTTGGTCAATGAACCCTGGGAGCCAGCACCCCGGCATCCCCCGTCCTGACCTCAGGTGGAGTCCAGAACGGGTCTTGCTCTCTTCAAAGGCAGTATCTGGTGTGTTCCTTCCTACTAGAAACTTTACTATGTGTCTCATGACCCACTAGGTTTCACATTGTATCTGTCAGACAGCATCATTGCATTTGTAAAGATACATTTTACTCATTGACCAAACTCTGTGACCAACTTCATGGCTAAGACTTCACAGGTCCTGAAAGGACAGAAGACAGCATGGTCTAGGGGGAAGATCACAAGCTTTGGGGCCAGGAAGCACTGGCTTCAAATTCCGGTTTGCCGATTGACCACCAGCTTCATGACCCTGGGAATGTCACTTGATCTTTTGGTTCCTCAGTTTTTTTCCCCTCACTATTATTATTTTTGAGAAACAGTTCATGTACCATAGAGTTCACCCTTTTTAAAGTAGATAATTCAGTAGTATATTCACAAAGTTGTACAAATGTCACAATGATCCAATTCCAGAACACTCATCACCCCCAAAAGAAACCCTGTATCCATTAACAGTCACTTCCTGTTTTCCTCTCTCCCAGCCCCTGACAACCACCAGTCTGCTTTCTGTCCCCTATGGATTTGCATTAGCCTCAGTTTTAATTAACTCTAAGTTGAATATAACACTTACCTTATAGGACTAACGTGAGGATTGCTAAGCCTCTAGCTCAGTGTTGGCATCTAAGAGGACTTTAATAAATTGCTAAACCCTTCAGAGTCCCCAGTATGAAACCCTGAGCTCCACTCAACCCATCATCTTTATCACCATCCTCAACCTTACACTCTGTTCTTGCCCCTCAGCTCATTTTTGTCTCCTAGATCACTGCCTCTCCAAACCCAACATTGAAGATCCAGCTGAAATTCTACCCCTACTTGTGAAACCTTCTCCAGTGTAACTTCTGTTTTTCCCATGGTTTTCCTAAGCTACCCTGAAGACAGAAAAAAAAGCCCTTCGGCCTGACTTTAAACATTTCCAACATAATGAGATTTGGGCCGTGACTCCAGGCTAATCAAACTTGTGTTTATTCTAGATTTTGCTTTGTGACACATCCAGGACAGCTCATACACACAGCTGCTTTGTTACAATAAAGAAAAAGAGTGCTACAGTTTTTTCAGGAGAGATTTCTGATCTTGCAACCAAACCGCCATTACGAGATGATGTTGAAGCAATAAACAGTGACATTTCAGTAGCTCTGTACATGGCAGTTATATTTTTCCACATTCTTGTGATTTGCAAATTTACAGCCATCAAAGATTACAGCCTCTTCAGAGTTTATTTGGTCTCGGAAACCTTCTTAATGAGTTTGACATTTTTATTAGGCTCAAAGTCTTCCACCAAAGCCTGGTGCAATTATAGTCATTTATCAAGTAGCCAACATGAAAAAAGCCCTGGCAGGTCCGTGGCAATGCCTCCCAAAGTCTGGCCGCCCGGGGATGCTCACCCAGTTTTCCATTCCCTTGTTCTGGAAGCACTGTGGAGACCAGGGGGGCAATCGCTGGAGCTGGGATAAGCGTTGACGACCTGTAATGCTCTTTCTAAGCTGCGAAATGCTTTCATTCTAGCTTGATTTCACAAATGCATCAATTATCCCCACTGCCCTAGCCCAAGCCTTGAGGGAATAAAGGGAAAGAGACTGCTCTTACACGCAGCAGAAATCGCTCTTTAATGATACTCTTTAGGATAACACAACAGTTCATGGCTCTTGCTCTGTTGTCAAATGGAGCTGGTTTCGAATCTCACTTCTATCATTTATTCATCCTGGCTTTGGGCATGTTATTTGCTCTCTCTAAAACCACATTTCCTCATTATTAAGATGAGTGTAGTAACATGTAAAGTGCTGTTACTTTGTAGCATGTAGAATGCAGCAACTGTTCAATGAATGATGGCCACTCTTACTATTTTAGTTATCATCACCATCATCACTATCATCCTCATCAGACAACATTCTTAGGAACTGATTGTGGAGGTCATTAAAAATGGTTGAGTATGGGAACAAACTTCCAGTTATAAGATAAATAAATCCTGGGGATGTTACGCACTTAACAATACTGTATTGTATACTTGAAAGTTGCTAAGAGAGTAGATCCTAAAAGTTCTTCATCACAAGAAAAAAAAAAACTGTTAACTACGTGAGGTGATAGATGTTAACTAAACTGACTGGTAATCATTTTTCAGTACACACACATAACAAATCTTTATGCTGTATACCTTCAACGAACACAATGTTATATGTCAATTTTATCTGAATAAAACTAAAAAAAACAACAAAACAAAAAATGGTTAACTATAATTCATTCAAATAATTTCCAATAATTCCTTTTCTATGCCCACACACCAAATATTTAGAAAGTGTCATGTATGTGTAAGGCACTTTATTAAGTATTATGGGAAGAATAATGATTAAGAAGACACATTCTTTTCTCAAGGATCTTAGAGAAGAATACAAGTAACATATGCTCTTACTAAGACGAGACCAAGAAAAAAATGAAGAGTTCCAAGAGAAGAGGAAACAAAGCCCTATGGGAATTCAGAAGAAAAGTGAAATCAGGGAAGGCTTCCTGGAGGAGGTGACACCTGAGCTAGAGAAGTGATGATGGTGAAGTGATTTGACCATTGGAAGACTAGGAGACAGGCATTCCAGGAAGAGGACAAGGCTGGGAAATCCAGACAGAACTTTCTGTGTGAGTGGCAGTCTTGCACAGAATACTCTCGAATCCACAGAATTGACTGTAGCTAATTAGTGGCATTTTCCCAAGGTCACACTGTTATAAAATCTTAATTGCTGTTTCAATCTTTAAAGAAAAAAAAAAGCTTTTGGTGCTCATATCAGTCGCTTCGGAAGGGAAATTAAAAAGGTTTTCCCTAGATGGAGTCATAACAGAAAGATGACAATAACCAAGCCTGGATGGTTCAGAATTTGAGACGTGAGCGCTTACAGGAAGACAGAGAGTCAAAGTGCATCTCAGCGAGATCTGTGGCTCTGCCGCTGAAAAGGAACTTTGCATACTGGGGTGCATTGTGGGGAAGACATTGGGGCTTTATGCAGCTCCCGGTCTTTAGGCACAAAGCGAGCTCCCCACATAATGCAGGGAGATGACATTTGCCCTTGAGTGCACACACATTCCTCAGGGCCGCAGCCAGCAGCCACCGTAGCAGCTGAGTGGCAGAGTGGAAGAGTTCTTACTTAAAAAAAAAAAGTGCTCATCAGGTTTTACGAAGCAAATGGAGCGGGACCTTGAGGGGGCGGGGAGAGGTGGTGCATGCCACCGGATTGATGGAGTCTAATTACCTTGCGTTGGGCAGGGTTCCTGGTTTTAGGTTCTTTCTACCCTTGAGATACTCCACAGTATTTCCATGACCTCGCAGGTGACCAGGCTCTGGTCAGAACAGTGAACAGCTTGCGTTAAGTCTGAGCCTCAAATTTTGGCACTAAGAGAAGACATTATAACGTGTATGGAAAGGGTCTGGCATGGCAGGGGCTCCGTCCGTGTCCGGTTGGCATGTGACAATGTGAGTGAATATACTGATGGAAAGTGAGTTCCGTGTGTGACGTCAGCTCAGAGGACTTGGATCCTCCTCAGGCAACAAACATCCATATTTCCACTTGGATGGGAAAAGCCACAGCAAATCCATCAATCAAGTATTTATCT
Organism: Pseudorca crassidens; assembly: GCF_039906515.1. Classification (NCBI taxonomy): domain Eukaryota; kingdom Metazoa; phylum Chordata; class Mammalia; order Artiodactyla; family Delphinidae; genus Pseudorca; species Pseudorca crassidens. The sequence continues at coordinate 119,264,763 of NC_090296.1, read as the reverse complement.
CGTACATACCGTGTAACCAGCATTGCACCATGCTAGAGTCAGAGGGCTGCATTCAAAGAAATATAATACATGCCCCCTGATCTCAAAGGTTTACCATTTAGTTTGGGAGACAAAACTAAGCCACATGAAATAAATACTTGTACCCAGCATCATTTAGGGTTTTACTAAGGTTTTCAAGCGGTCCCAACTGTAAATATTGACTGTGAGTGCAAGTGGGGTTCAGAGAATATAAAAAGGTCAGAGCAAGTATGAGTAGTTAAAAAAGGAGTCACAAAGTAGGTGGAACTTTCCCTGGGTTGCTCCTGACATAGGTGACACATACCTTCATCAGTCTGTAAAAAACAACTTTTCAGGGAAACTGAAAGAGCATTCTTTATTAGATCTCTTTAAGTACTAAGCAATCTTGTGAGATAATTGTCATCCGAGGTTATCTGGTTTGTCAGAGGTGGGGAGGGATTCGAACCCAGCTCTGTTCTTGAACCTCCCACAGCTAACACAAGTATGGTGGAAATTGCTTAAGCCCTGTTCTCATTTTAAATATTAGAAAATAAAATGGTTCTTTCGGAAGCATATTCAGAATAGTATGGTTTTTCTGGATCATGCATACATTATGTGGCTGGGGGGTATTGAGAGTGAAAAGCAGCCTTCAATAGGACTAATCTCTTGTGCAGTGGTACTAAATTAAGAACCTAGGAAGGAGATTCCTTCTCCCACCTGGGAGTTTAATTATGGAAATGCCATTCTTGGCACTAGCCTGGGGCATCCGCTGCCTTGAAGAATATGAACAATTCAATTAGCAACGACATGGATTACAGAGAAGGCTTGGTGGGAAAACATGAGCTCCTCAGGGATGCGGTGAGGTTCTCTCAGACACAAATCTGTGAGGCCTGCTAGTTTCTGCCTCAAAAGACTATCTTAGGGACTTCCCTGGTGGCGCAGTGGTTGGGAGTCCGCCTGCCGATGCAGGGGACACGGGTTCGTGCCCCGGTCCGGGAAGATCCCACATGGCGCGGAGCGGCTGGGCCCGTGAGCCATGGCCGCTGAGCCTGCGCGTGCGGAGCCTATGCTCCGCAACGGGAGAGGCCACGACAGTGAGAGGCCCGCGTACGGCAAAAAAAAAAAAGACTATCTTAGTTACTGTCAACAGCCCTGAGTCCTTGGCTGTGCGTAGAAGACTCCAGCACAAAGCCTGGGGGAGAGGAGGAGTGCAGTAGGGCAGGGGGAAAATAGACTCAGCAAGATAATGAAACTTCTCCCCAACCTTTTGTCAAATCCTGGTCTTTCCAAGGAATCCTCTAGTGTGTTTATACTTGATACCATGTATACATGCAGGCCCTCCTCTTCTCAATTCCCATCAATGCCTTCAGATTAAAGGTCAAACTCTTGGCTTTGGGGTATATCCTGGCTGACTTCTCAAGTCTCCTGATGTAGCCTCATCAGCCACGCTGGCATTTTCCAAACGTATCATGGGTTGAATACTGTCTGCCCTTGATTTTTGTTCTTGTTTCCCTGGCCTGGAAGGCCCCTCTTGTTCATCTTACCTGACCAACGCTCACCCGTCTTCCAAGGTCTAAGCTAACAGTGACTGGCTCTGCCAACCCTGGTGACCCTACCCTCCGATACAACCCTTCCTCTCTCTCTCTCTGTTGCTGTCCTCCTTACTCAGCTTAGCCTGTACCGATGAGCACTTCTCTCTCCCCTGGGAGCACCTTGAATCATGGTTAATTCATCTGGGCGATCCTGGGATCCAGCACAGGATCTGGCTCAGAGCAGGCACTCGCTAAATGTATGAGGGAGAAATGAAAAGCAATTCAAGGGGGTGCCTGAACCCACTTCCTTTGGGGCTGACACAGGCGCTACCCTGATGAGATGCACTGTACAACCCTGGGGGCTCAGAAGCTGTGCTTGGGGGTTGGGTGGTGGGATCTACTTTCCAATCCCAGGAGGCCGTGGATGGAAGAGACTTTTCTCACATGGGATGTTGAGCTTGTTAAAAACCCGTAAGTGCTATCCAGTGACTTGGAAGAGAAGTGGGTACAGTATGCAAGGGAAATGAATCCATCAAAGCTCAGTCATTTGACGAGGGAACGTCTCATCTTGTTTTTCCAAGTAAAATAAAAAAGCTGTGTTCTCTTGTTAAACATGCTTTTTGGTGAAAAACCTTTTCTCTATAAATCTTATTATAATTCTAATGACTTGTATCATGATGCTCTTTACAGTGTGTGTTGTCTATCGGAAGAACTGGCATAAGTATTCTGTATCAAGACGTCAGAAAGAGCTGCGCAGGTTATAAGAATATATAATCCATTTAGCATCTCTCTGAAAATCTGCAAAATACCAGACACTGAAGATCCACTGTCGGTTTTAGCCAGGCTGCTTTTACACATTCTTGCCTGTTTGAGAAAGAAGATTCTGGGTCGCACCAAAGAAGGCCTATGACTGAAAGCATACCCAGGAATTTGAGAAATTTGAGGCTATGATTTAGAAATAATCTAAAGAGTCTACATTCCACCCAAAAAAACAAGATTAAAAGAACAATATTGTTGGAACATTAAGAAAAGAAACAACTTCAAAGCTAAACTTTCAAGCAAAGAATTTGGACTGAAGGAAAAAAGTGAAATCTAGTCAAATATTTTGGTTTAGCAATAGTTCCTCTTTGCCTCACCCAGCTTCGTTCCCTAAAGCTTACGGCTTCAGTGTCTCTTGGCGGCTTTCCTTCGTCCCCACCCCATCGCTGGCTGCAGCTCTTAAACAATGGCATTCCAAGCCAGGAGGGCCAGGGTCAACCCAAGGCCCAGCAAACCACCATCACCCTTCCACCTCGCTCTGCTTCTGCGCTCCTCAAACAGGACATCATTCCTCAGGTAGGAAGTCTACAGGGTTCTCACCCCACCATGCACAACAGGAAACAGACAGACAATGGTCCCATCATGAACAGGTTGGCCAAATGGAGCCTGAAGGGCACTGTCCATGCAAGGATCACCCTGGGCCTCTTCAACACCAGGAACCTTTAGAATTCAAAGAGGCCCAACAAGCGTCTTGATCTGGAGTAACTAGATAAAACTAAGTATCTTAGTTTGTTCCCATGGAACCAGTCTTGGGTTGCTAAGGACAATCTGAGTGGTAACTCACTGTTCACAAAATACAAAACTCTCAGCCATAAGCTTTTACAGCACCTCCTGGGAGGTGGACGCTTACTGCATTTATTGGGTTAGAGAAACAGATGGCTACTTCTGGAACTGGGTAGAAGATGTTCCTTTTTTCATATAAGAGTCTTTAGATAATTACCTTGTGTTTGTACTTGGAAAAAAGAGAAAGGGAGAAAGCCACAACGATGTCATGATTTTGACTACATCTCTACCCACAGAGGGGTGGCACGCACCATGTCATTTGTGGAAGGCCACTGTCCCTTCAAACCAGTCGGCGAAATAGAAAGTTGCCTTTTACTCAGAGATTTCTCTAAAGACATGTTTTTAATAAAGGATGGAATGAATACTCATAAGAAACAAAAATACAAACAAGGAATACCTCAAGGACATTCTGATTGTGATTGAAAAACAAAAAAACCAAAACAGAAGCTTTGCTGGGAAAGAAAAGTAATGATGAGGTTAGACAGAAGGACTCATGTCCTGACATTAAGGTTAGGAGATGCTGAAACAGTCACGCCAGAAAGCTGTACCATTTCTCATTGAAACCAAAATATGCAGTTATGCAAACACAGACAGAAACCCTTCTCTGCCACTCAGGATGACCTTAGCCTCTCTGGGTCTTGGTTTCCTTATCTGTAGAATGGGTATAACAGTACCTGCCATCTTTAAATGGATGGTGTTGAGCTAGCAGACCTTGCGATGATGGGGTGAGGGGATTCTTCTGCTCTAATAATTCAGGGGAGGATGTTCTTTAATTAATTACTAACAGGGCTGTGGGAATACAATAACTGCTAAAGGATGCTAGCTTCTTCCTTTGGACTGGCATATACATACATGCAATTTTAGGCCTTTCGAATTTCCCAAGCTCTAACTAAATTGCTTATTAAAACAAATTTTTAGTATTCACAGTGTCTGACTTCCAAGGCTTCCTGCCCATAGTGGCTTTCCAGCATCACCCAGTATCTACACAGAAGTACCACCGCACAGCTTCCAATCCCAGTCTGATTAAAGAGAGAAGAAGCTCATACCTTTAGTTTAGTAACAACATCACTTGACTTTCCAAACTCAGTTCATCCCTGGCCTCCATGCTCTGCCACTCAATTCCCACCATGGGGACTGCCCAGCCCCGTACATACCTGGTTAATGCTTCCTCCTTCTTGAATGCCCAGCTCAGATGTCACCACCTCAGAGAAGGCGTCCCCAAGTCCCTAATCCCAGGGACACTCAGATACTAACTCATCTCTGCTCCCAAGCTTTTTGTGCCTTCTTCAGGCATACAACATACTTCGTTTACATCTCTCTCTCTCGACTGTTAATTCCTCCAGGCCAAGGCTATATCTTATTTTCCTTTATGCCCCAGCATATCCTGAAGTCTGACATATTGTAGGCAGTGAGTGAATGCTTGCTGTGAAAATAGAGGCAAGAGTACGAGTGACCTGGAGCATTGCCTTCACATGTCTGCTCTCAGTGCCGAGGGGGAGGCCCAAGGTCTCCACCGAAGGCAGTGTGGGGAACTTTTGGATTCGGGAAGTCTGAATCACCTGGTCACACCTGAGTCAGGTTGGATCCTCCTGGGCTAGGGCAGAAGCTGGCTCACAGAGAAGCAGAAGCCCTAGCTTGAAAGAGATCCATGCAGGCTTGGGAATGGACTGGAGCAAATGGTGGCAGCAGTCCAGTGGGTGCCTGGGCTGTGAGGCAAAAGGTGCAGAGGGAGGCACCTGGCAGGAAAAGACACCCCATACTATGTGCTTAGCCCCCCACGGAACTCACATACTTCTGCCCCTACACCTCCCAGCTCCTCAGCTCCCTCCTGTCCTTGCGCGCCCTCCCCTCTGCCCCCTTTCCCATTGGCCTCCTCTCTTAGTGGCTATAAACAGCCACTGATTTGACAGCAAGAATTTCCAACCAGACACAGAGAAGAGAAAGGGAGATGAGACAGTGGGTCCGGGAAAGGGCAGGAGCAGCTATGAGGGGTGTTACCATCCTGCCCATGTCACACAGCCTCCAGCAACTTAGTGTTTTTATGTTTTTTTTTTTTTTTTTTTTTTTTTTTTTTGCGGTACGCGGGCCTCTCACTGCTGTGGCCTCTTCCACTGCGGAGCACAGGCTCCGGATGCGCAGGCTCAGCGGCCATGGCTCACGGGCCCAGCCGCTCCGCGGCATGTGGGATCTTCCCGGACCGGGGCACGAACCCGTGTCCCCTGCATCGGCAGGCGGACTCCCAACCACGGTGCCACCAGGGAAGCCCCTTAGTGTGTTTTTAAAAGGCCCCCATGCGGCTTTCGTATGGGTTCTTCTTATCACAATGATGGTAAGGGGCAAGGCTGGGGAAGGCAGAGAACCTCCGATTAAGTGATTTGATCTCTTTCTGGAAAGAACTCGAACTATAGACCTCAATTCTCCCTAGCTGTAAACCCTTGGAAAAGTTAATTAACCTTTCTGAGAGTCTAATCCCCTGCACAAAAATGAGGATGCTCCTACTGAACTACAGTTGGAACAAGACAAGAGGTTACACAGAACCCCCAGCACAGCCCTGGGTACCTGTGAGTGCCTGCTAAATGTCACTCCCCATCCCCTCCCTCCTGCAACACTAGAACCCAGGCGCTTAACACCTCAAACCTCAGCATTCTTCCAAGGTAGGCCATCCTCAGCTTAAGGCAGGCTATGTTCCAAATGGCCACTTGAAAGCTGAACTATGAACACATTTTCCTACAGAATGTATGTGATATGTGGTGACTGGGCTCCCAGACCTGCCCATAAAAGCCAATCTAGTCCACAATGGATTCTGTCACTGTTCTGCAGGCCAGAACCCAATACCAAGGAGGACGTGCTTTCCGTGGGAAAATGTGTTCTGCGTTCCGACTTGTGATCCCAGACAGACATCTCCTTGCTGCACCTCTACAGGGAGGTATCTGCTCAACTCCTGGGATAGCAGGGCATGTGGCTGTTCAGTAGGGCCAGTGGGGCACTGGGGGACCGCCAGGAGCGCCCCTCTGCTCTCTGCCCCTGCTGCCTGTAGCTCCTGCCCACCGTGTGCTTCACTGCTGGATGGAACATGCCAGAACAGAACATTCACCTAGACAGTCGTCTGCTCAAGAACCTAGGCTAGTTTCCCAGCCCAAAGGTCTAAATTTCCTCTTCCAGTATTCCAGCCCCACCCCCCACATCTACTTCTTTCCATGGTCACCACATGTTGGCTTATAAACGTGTTTTCTTTTTCCCTATCAATTTTATGACTGCATGATATAGAGGAAACACTGTGAGCTATGGGGCAAAACCCGACTTCACATCCTGGCTATGTCACTTACTAGCCAGTGACCCTGGGAAGATCAGCTAATGCCTTAGCTCTTGTTTCCCAGTCTTTACATTGAAGGATATTATCACCTGCCTCAGAGGGTTATTGGGAAAATTACATGAGAATAATGGGTTCATCCAAACCTGACATGGAACCTACACTTTAGACCCAGAAACATTTGTTTTTGTCTTTTCTTCTGTTACTTATGGAGTGAAACCACATCTGAACAATGTCATTCACAGTTACCTGCTGCCTTTTTGTTACACACCCACGTTTTTGTTTGTTAGTTCCTAGTCTATGGAAGATGTCTGGGTTTGTTGCCTTTTTGTTTTTTGTTTTTTTTTGCTAGGGAGAACATCTGGCTCCAGTCTAAGCATCTCTAGACACACACAGGCTGGTTGCAAACATCCCTGCAGAAGGTTGTACCAGGCCTCATTCCCCTACCAGCTGCCCTCTGACGTCCTCTGAAACTCGGCCAGCAAGAATCTACCAGATATTTGCCCTTGAATTCTCCCTTTCAGTGTCATGTGTCACACAGGGAACGTGCCCCATGACCAAGAAGGGAAGCCCAGGTGAGGATCTGCTCCTGCATCTGGAAGACATGAGTGAGTTACAGCAATGGTCTTGCTTCATGAGAGCTGACGATGTCTCCACAATCACAGTCTCTATATCATATGTTTGTGACACGTATAAGTGAAAACCAGAGACTTAAAGAACAACACTTGGACTTTAGTCAAAGGTGGACCTAATACGCTAGGCTTTTTTTTGAATTTTTGAATTTTATTTTCTTTATTTTTATACAGCAGGTTCTTATTAGTTATATATTTTATACATATTAGTGTATATATGTCTTGAAAGACCAAAAAATCATGGGCAGACTGGATTCAATTCCGCACTTCACTACTCCTTACTGTCTTGTCTCAGCCAAGTCATTTCATTTCTCTAAATTTCAGTTTTCTGAGGTCACCTGCCTATCTGGTGACCATAACATGAGAAGATGTCTGTAGAAGTGTTTTTCTATTTTGAAAAGCCCATCCAAAAATATAGGGTATGATTATCACCGCTATCACACATACGACTGTATGAGAACAGCCTATTCTTGTCAGCAGCCCAGTCCAGGACCATTGCCTTTAAAGCTATACTATTGCAAGTCTCCAAGTCAGTCTCTGCCCAGTGCTGGCTCATGAATTATCCTGCGGTTCTGTTCTAAGCAAATGTACTACAGAATTTTTCGAGCCTGCAGACAAATATAAGGAATGTTATCACAAACACTTGCGCTCCCATCACCCAATTTAACACAAACAGATGCAGGGGAAAGTCCCTCTCTCTGATGCCATTCCCCTCTCTCCTTCATCAGCCATAACCACTACCCTCAAATTTGCTGTTATCACACTCAGGCATGTTTATATTCCTCCATAAATAATGTATTTCATTGTTTTGAATGTTTTTAAGGTCTATATAATGATATAATACATTTATAATTCAGAGACCTTGTTTTTCTCTTTCAGCTTTGATTTTTTTTTTTTTTTTTTTTTTTGTGGTACGTGGGCCTCTCACTGTTGTGGCTTCTCCCATTGTGGAGCACAGGCTCCGGATGCGCAGGCTCAGTGGCCATGGCTCATGGACCCGGCTGCTCCACAGCATGTGGGATCTTCCCGGACCAGGGCACGAACCCGCGTCCCCCGCATCGGCAGGCGGACTCTCAACCACTGCGCCACCAGGGAAGCCCAACTTTGATGTTTTTTGTCTATGATGATGTGTCTCTAGTTTCTTTCTTTTTAAGTGTTACTCTGTACCTCATTATACGCATAATCCACAACTTATCTATTCTCCTGAGGATGAACATCAAGGGGGTTTCCTATTATTGGCGATTATAAACAGTGCTGTTACCAACATTACTGTCCTTATGTACACATCTGCAAGAGTTTCTCTGGGCAGTCTTTTTTGAACTTTTTTGACTGCAACCCACAGTAAGAAATATATTTTATATCACAGTATATGCTACACAAAACACCAAATATGTCCACATACTTACACACAATGGAACTGCTTCAAGAAACAATACTTATTACCCTTATTGCATCCTCTGTCCTTTAGTATATTTCATTCCATCCTATTCTATATTTTAAATGCTGTTCAAAACCCACCAAACTGATTTCATGACCCATATATGGGTCTAGGGTATATACCCAGGTATGGAATTGCTGAGTGGATGGAAGGCTATGTGAACCTTCAGCTCCCCATTAAAAGACTGCTCTTTTAAATCACTCTCCAGCTAAACAAACACAACAGTTCCCTAACATCTAACACGCCTTACCGCAAATTCCTGGGACTCTGACAGGTCATTAACACTTTGACAGGTTTCCCCCCTCCCCCTGCTTGTTCCTGCCTTTACTCAGACTGTGCCCCCTTCTTCCTGCCCTCTGCATACCTGTGCCCATCTCCCCATCAAGTATCAAAAGCTACCCCAGTCTCACACTACCCTTCAACTTAAGCTGTGTTAAAAACACCACTAGGATGTTTACTCCTTAATCTGTAACTGCTTTCTGCATTGGCTCCCATCATCTTCCAAATGACAAAATTCTTGAGGGTTGGATATATGTCACAGTCAAAGTTCCCATCTTAGAGCAGAGTATCTCATCCGTGACTCAGAAGGCCCAGCTGCAAGTCACTGGGTTTTTTTACCTTGGGCTAATCTTATAACCTCTCTGAGCTCCAGTTTCCTCACGTATAAAATGAAAAGGTGGTAGAGCTTCTTCTTCTTCATTTTTTTTAAGAGGCAATGAGATCACAGCTGTGGAAGTACTTTGCAAACTGTGAAGGGGCAGAAAAGGACTTATAGGCATTTTATCTTCTCCACAGCAGGCATGATACCTGTTGGTTCTGATAAGCAGTTTTCCTCAGGGCTCAGCAGAATTCTAAGATGAGCCTCATGCCCTGGATGCTCTCCAGGACTGCCAATGTGATGGGTTTCACGCCCGTGATTACGTTATGTTAAATGGCACAGTTAACCTTAAGATAGGGAGGTTATCTGCGTGGCCTGGCTTAATCACACGAGCCTTTTAAAAGCAGAAAGTTTTTAAACTGGTTGGTTGCAGATTTGAAACACAGTATTTGTCTTGCTGTTTCTGGCTTGAAGGTGGAGAGATCACATGGCGAGGAAAAGTAGGCAGCCTCCCAGAGCTCAGTGACCCCAGCTGATAGCCGCAAGGAAACAGGGACCTCAGGAATGAATTCTGCCAACAAGCAGGGAGCTTGGAACATCACTCCAGACTCCATCCAGGTGAGGATGGCAGCCCTGGGAACACCTTGATCTCAGCCCAGGGAGACCTTGAACAAAAAACCTAGCCATGGGGCTCCCCTGGTGGCGCAGTGGTTGAGAGTCCGCCTGCCGATGCAGGGGACACGGGTTCGTGCCCCGGTCCGGGAAGATCCCACATGCTGCAGAGCGGCTGGGCCCGTGAGCCATGGCCGCTGAGCCTGCGCGTCCGGAGCCTGTGCTCCGCAACGGGAGAGGCCACAACAGTGAGAGGCCCGCGTACCGCAAAAAAAAAAAAAAAAAAACAACCTAGCCATGCTGTGCCCAGACTTCACACCTACAGAGATGATGATGATGATGTATATGAATTAATATAATGTACGCATCCCATATATAATATAGAAACTATGAAATACTACATCTGTGTTGTTTTAAGCCACTGAGTTTGTGGTATTTTGTTACAAAGCAATAGAAAACTAGTGATACATAGAATTCGGCAGATTTAGTTACTACCGAGGTTTTCTATCTGTTTCTCTGCCTGTGAAATTGGTGTCTCTTGTTGCTATCGTTTTACCTTGCAAATTATGGTGGCTCAGATCCTTTAAATGTTATGAAAAATGTTATGGAAAATAAAAACCAAGGTTGAGGGTAGGGAGAGATAAAGGAAGTAATCTGAGAGGTATCCACCAATTACTGCAGAGTAGATTGGAATCATCCTTTAAGAGTGTAGCAGCAATCTTTTCTGGGTGAAGTTACTTTGCTAAAATAACAAACCTCCTGAACCATGTCAAGTCTGATAGTTGAATTACTATTACTTTTCACATGTGTGCTTTCCTTCTTTTGGGGACTTGTTTACCGAGAGGTATTTCTAATTCCTTTCCTCAACAGAAACTCCATAGATTTGCAATAGTCAGATCATCATGAGAACAGGCATGGGTCCCTCTTCAGAAGGACATGCTAGCTCTAGGTAATACTCTCTGAAATTCCAGCCAGCCTCTAGCAACTTAACAATAGCAGGTATTGGACATCTGCAAAGAACCAGATCTGAAGGAGAATACAAAAGGAATAACAGAATATCCCCTTACCTAAATTCAGTTTATCCCCACTTTATGAAGGCTAATTACCTTAAACTGAAAACATAATTACCACTAATTTCATAAGAAAAAAGTTAGTGCAGTCCAGAACCCCAAATTAAATCAATGTACGTAAAGACAGCGCCAAATATCACTAAAATGGTCTTGACTACTTTACTAGACAACATCGGTATGGTGATATAACCCAACCAAGTGTTTTCTCTTTATTAGTTAGTCTATCTAATAGCCATTTACCTGTTCTCCTTAGGCTATGACCCCCTGTATACTTTATACTAAAAAAACAAAACGTGTATTTGATACTGAAAGTTTAAATAATTCGACCTTTAATTAAAAAAATAGTAAAGTCACAAAGAATCAATGAACACAGTGCAGATGACACCATACTCATCCAACAAGTTGCCACCATGATGAAACAGCATCCCTGCTACAACCAGCAAACCACGAGTCATCTGAAAGGAGCGTGCCCAGCCAGACGTTGGTGTGACCTGCACCACTGCCCAGATGGCCACCTGGAGGCCACCCCGCTGCTCACAAGGGGCACCAGTCCAAACTGGTTTTCATCAATACCAGGACAGCCCTCTCAGAGCTAAATCAGGGGCACGCAGTGAAAGCCAAATGGTTGTAAACCAAAGAGGCGTAATTTCACCGCACTTTACAGTTTACAAAACGTTCCTCCATCCTGAAAGTGTCTCCACAATACCACATTTACTTCTGCCCCCATGAATCTGAAAACTGTCATTCACCACCTTCCACAGTCTCCTGTCCTACTTAACAACTGTAAAGTCCCAGAACGTTAGAATCCTTAGCCATGAGGGTGGGAGAGAGGGAGACGCAAGAGGGAAGAGATATGGGGATATATGTATATGTATAACTGATTCACTTTGTTATAAAGCAGAAACTAACACACCATTGTAAAGCAATTATACTCCAATAAAGATGTTGAAAAAAAAAAAAAGAAAAGAAAAAAAGAGACCTTAGCCATCACGTTTAACGTTAGAGTAGCCAAGGATTAGGGAGGTGAATGTCATGCCTTCTGTGCATTCCCTTGCACCCCTTCTAGGAAAGCTTTTCTGATTCTCCCAGAACACACAGATCAGTGGATTAGTCAGTCAGCAAGTATTCACTGAGTACTTCTTATGTCGTGGCATTGATCTAGAAACTATGAGGGATTCAAAACAAAGTTTCTTCCCACAACAGGGATTCTATTCTAGTCTAGGAAAGAAGGTTTAAATATGTGAAATGATTTTGAATATGAGAATACTAAAGGTTTTTTGTTAGGACAGTCCTGGAACATATTCTGGAGGCATTCACAGTTTATATTGAAGAACTCAGTACTTTCCAAAATATACCATTTATTATATAAAGAAATCTATTTCTATTTTGGAAGTATTTGTATATCACTCCAACATAGGTTTTGGAGGGTTTATAATAAAAGACATTACAAGGTTGATAAAAATAGAAGAAGAAACCAGGAAACAGAAAATGTTATCACTCTTAAGGGTAAACAAAATTGTTCTGGTTGAGCATAAAATCTGAACTGGGGCCACTCTCAGCGAAGGCAAAAAGGTAACATGCTATCTTGTTATCTGAAAGGAGAAGAAAAGATAGATCCACAGAACATTAGAAAGGACCCTAAAACTTCCTTATACGGAACTTTAAAGTCTACTGTGTAATATAAGCGAAGGTGTCCTTAATAATAGCTTTAAAATAAAACAAAGGCAGAAACAGAGTTTTAATAGGTTGTTTCATCTTTTGATCTCTATAAAAGCTAAGAACATGACAGTGGAATGTAATTATTGAGGCCAAGTATTCTAACATGCTTAAAGGGTGGATTTAGAATTCCCAGCTGGAGGGGAGGAAGGAGAATATTCCTTAGACTGTTTCCTAAATACCACCTTTTTAAAAAAAACACGGTTTATAATAGGAGCTGGACTGTAAGTGATATAAGATCATATTTTCTGTGAAGGGCCTGATATATACAAATGTACTGAGAAGGATTATATTAACTATTTCGGTATTGGTTTCCTTTCTTATACAACTGCACATTTTCCAGAATTTTGGATCTTGTGGGCCAAAATTTTTTAATTCCCCCAAAGAACTCTGACGTCTCTATGGATTTGTTCCCCTTTTATTGTCAAGTAGAAACATTTTTTTACAAAAAGAAAAAAACACTGTCTTCCATTTATTCTTACTATCATTTCATAAAAGACATTTTAATACCAAAAAAGTAGAAAAGCAAAATCTCAGAGAAAAAGAGAACTTTTAAAAATGATTATATTTAGGGACTTCCCTGGTGGCACAGTGGTTAAGAAACCGCCTGCCAGTGCAGGGGACACGGGTTCGAGCCCTGGTCCAGGAAGATCCCATATGCCGTGGAGCAACTAAGCCCGTGCGCCACAACTACTGAGCCTGTGTGCCATAACTACTGAAGCCTGCGTGCCTAGAGCTCATGCTCCGCAACAAGAGAAGCCACCGCAATAAGACGCCTGCACACCCCAATGAAGAGTAGCCCCCGCTCGCTGTAACTAGAGAAAGCCCGCACGCAGCAACGAAGACCCAACACAGCCAAAAATAAATTAATTAAAAAAAGAAAAGAGGGCTCCCCTGGTGGCGCAGTGGTTGAGAGTCCGCCTGCTGATGCAGGGGACACGGGTTCGTGCCCCGGTCCAGGAAGATCCTACATGCCGCGGAGCGGCTGGGCCCGTGAGCCATGGCGGCTGAGCCTGCGCGTCCGGAGCCTGTACTCCGCAACGGGAGAGGCCACAACAGTGAGAGCCCCGTGTACCGCAAAACAACAACAACAACAATATATTTAGCTTCATGTAAGGTTCTCTACACTAGTTTTCATTTACATTTTGCTCAGGGCCACTGAAAACTGCGTTTAGGAGGGTTAGGAAACCTCTGGCCTTGATTGTAAGCATCTTGCAGGCAGGGGCTAGCCCACATACAGGGTACCATGCCCTCAACCTTTTCCATTCCATTGCCAAATATTTGTACACCCAACCCTATATAAAAGAGACATGGGTTTTATGCTTTAGAGTGGTCGCGCATAAATATCCCACAGTCCTTACAGCAGAGTCCGTACAGCTATTATCCACCTAGATAATGACAGAGTGTCACCTAGTGGTGAGAAGGGTAACTGCAGTCTTTCCAAATAAAATTTAGAAGCTGTAAAGTTTCAAAGTATGAAATTCCAGTCCTCAAGGTGGGACTTCAAAAACAACTTATTGAAAATAAACAAACAATAATAAAAAACACACTGATTTTCAGTACATTGCTGGGTATATGAAGGCATTCTGCTTGCTTATTCATTCAGTCATTTTTTTTATCGTCTACTTTATTCAAAACGTAACCACTTACACAAATATACAATGCAATCAAACAAAATAAGATTTAAAGTAAGTAGGGAGGAGACCTGTTAAAAGGAACAATATAAGGGAGCTGAAAGTGAAATCAGTACCAAAATATATGTCACAGGGTCTCCATGTTTGTTAGTAGTGGGTCACTATTCAGCTCTAAACTTTCTAGTAGACAGTTGGAGAGAGAAATCCATTCACTTCATGAATCACAAATTTGTAAGATTAAAAAACAGCCCAGGGCTTCCCTGGTGGCGCACTGGTTGAGAGTCTGCCTGCCGATGCGGGGGACACGGGTTCGTGCCCCGGTCCAGGAAGATCCCACATGCCGCGGAGCGGCTGAGCCTGTGAGCCATGGCCGCTGAGCCTGCGCGTCCGGAGCCTGTGCTCCACTACAGGAGAGGCCACAACAGTGAGAGGCCCGCGTACTGCAAAACAGCAAAAACAAAAACGAACAAACAAAACCCAGCCCAGCTCTAGAGAAACCCAGGCGTGCTTAGTATGGAGACAAGTCAGGAACCTCTCCACTGTGTACTAAAATGCACAATGTCTTCAACAACAAACTGGGAGTAAATAAGACAATGAGTTGAAGAGTCCAAGTTTCCTGTAACTTCCCTTGTGTACAGACTGATGCATCACTAAAGCCCTGTTAGTACAGGTAATTCTACTGAGGGCTATAATGCTACGGTTCAGCTATGCAGCTTCTGCCAGTCTGGCTTAGTCTGAAGCTATTCTGGGGCCTCTAGGGAAACGGATCGATTATATCAGCTTCAGGCAATCACTATGGCTGCACTTGTTCACGTTTCTCTGTAGCCAAGCCCGTGGCAATGTGGTTTTGCAGCTCCTCCCCATGAAGAGATGGAGTCTATCTCCTTATTCCCTTGAAGGTCTTGCATGTTTCTGCTCATACTCTTGGAATTCCAACCCTGACACATGAACAAGCTTGGGTTAGCCTGTAGAGAATGAGAGATCCGTGCTCCATTCACCCTTGTCACCCCGGTGGATAGCCAGGCAACTGTCAGACATGTGTGTGAGGCTCTCTTAGATCAGCCAGCTCCTGACCAACCACAGTTGCAGCCCAGCCAAGGTCAGCCATGCACGGCCCACATTGGCAGAAACACCCCAACTGACCTGCAGACTCAGGAACAATAATAAATGGCTGTTATTTTAAGCCACTCCTTCCTGCCTTACATTGCATCGATCATCACGTCCAGGTGATTTTCCCGTTAACATTCTTGTGTCCAGCTGCTCCTCTCCATCTGTTCTGGTGCCCCTCAGTTCATCACCTCTCACCTGGGCACTATAAACTGAGGGCCAGAGAGAGGAAGGAACTGCTCAGGGTCACAAAGCAGAAAGGCAAGGAGCCTTCAAACCCTCTGACATCCTGACACCCTACTTCATAGCCCCCACTGCTTACTTAGCTGGTAAAAGGAGAGCCAGAAACCAGTTTCTGGTACCATGAAGAGGGAGGTGAGACAGCCAGCTTCCCCTTTGATTATACCACCTTGGATGAGTAACTTTAGTGTTTCCAACCTCATTTTGCTTATCTGCAAAAGGGGACGATAATATCTACCAGGGTGGTCGCAAGGTTCAAAAGGAGAAATCTCTTTGGAATCCAAGGAACGCGATGAATGTCTACTATTGTGTTGGCACACTGCAGGTGCTCAATAAAAGCTGAATGCATGCAAGAAAAGTTGCATTATTGCCTGAGGCACAAGCTTGAACTGATGGCTGTGGCTTAGCACCAGACATTGCTCCGGCAGGGTTGCTCAGGGAGCTAATATTCACTGAGTGCCTCCAAAGTAGTGGGATCAAGGGGTTAGAGCAAGTCCGTGTCACTGTATCAAGGACCAAATTCTGGTTTCACCTCTTAAGTGAATGTCCCCCTGAACTGCAGTGCTCTCTGACGTCTCTAAAATTCCCCAGAGGAGCATTTTTTTTTTTTTTTTTTTTTGCGGTTCGCGGGCCTCTCACTGTTGTGGCCTCTCCCGTTGTGGAGCACAGGCTCCGGATGCGCAGGCTCAGCGGCTATGGCTCACGGGCCCAGCCGTTCCGCGGCATGTGGGATCTTCCTGGACCGGGGCACGAACCCGTGTCCCCTGCATCGGCAGGCGGACTCTCAACCACTGCGCCACCAGGGAAGCCCAAAATTCCCCAGAGGAGCATTTTTAAAGGACTCAGAGTCCTCCTCCACTCAAAAGACATTTACTAGGCACCCGGCTTGTTCCAGGTACTCTAGCACGTGCTGGGAATGCAGTGAAAATCAAAGGTAATCAAAGTGGCACAATTAGTATTAAGTTACCAAATGAAGTCACAACTAGGGAGACTGCAGGAAATCAACCAGAGCTCAGACTGACATTTATTGTCGCTCACAATCCTTCAGAAACAGTTGATTCATCACCTACCCCAACAGCACTGTAGAACGTGTGAATGGAGTACCTTGTATAAGGAAAGTTAGATTATTCTATTGCCTAAAGAGTAATTAATTTATACAGTGGGTTTGAGGAAATATTTTTATATTAAGACAGTGTGGTGTTTAACTTATTTCACAGGTGACATTTTTCGGGAAAAAGGGACCCACTGAATAGAACCAAACTATGTAATTCACAAAGCAGAGATTAGAGTTTCAAAAGGTCTAGAAACATTCCATTGGCCTATTGGTTCCTGAAGTCAAATACCTTTTCAAAAGCCACATTCTAGTTTTTGTTCAGGGCTGAAAAATAAGGTCTGTTGGGATCCTTGGCTTTACGGTCAGTAAATCTCATCCACGTCCCTCCCTAAATGGCTTTCTAACGGGACCCCACCCTACCCTTCTCAACGCCACCACCTTCAGCATTCCTGCTGGAATCTTGTAACAGCCTCTTTCAGATGTAACAAAATACTGAGCACCCATCATGTGCCAGGCAGCGATAAAGAAAAGTCACAATTCCTGTGCCCAGGAGGCTCAGAGTCCTCACCTGCTACGTCTCCCCAGAAACCCCCAGGTCTCCTGTCCCCGCATCGGATGCTACAGTGACTCTCCTAGACATCCTGTACGTCCTGCGCGTCCGCCAAGCTCAGACCTCTATCTGTAACCCTCAGCAGTTCACCAAGCTTTTGGTTGAAGTGCTCCCCTTGTGGGGCATCAAGAGCCTCTCAGCACATGTCCCCTGCAAACATCTCCAGTGGCAGCCCCTGTCATGCATCCGAAATTCAGGCCAGAACAAAGCCCCGGCGCATATCCAACTCCGCCCAAGCTCCCTTTCTCGGCATTGTTTGCCTTTCCTGGAATGACCTCTCCCACCCTCACCCCCCAACCTTTCCTCCTTCCTCCTTGTCACTTTGCCCTTCAAGAAGTAGCTCAAGGGTCAACTTCTCTTAGGGAGCTTTCTCCCCACCGCCACCCCGAAAATCACTTTTCAGACTTAGAAAATCATGAAATATACATAACTCTGAGATTATACTGAATATCATAGCATTAGATGACTCAGCAAGCCCTTTCAGACTCTGCTGTGCTACAAGGGAGGGCCCCTAATATTAAGTATCATGTTAGTAGACATGATACACGCCCAGAAACAGTGCTCACAACCCCTCTCCCTGGGGGCGAAGCCAGTGCCTTTTCTTCCTTTATCCCCAGTGCCAGACGTGAGCTATACACTCTGTAAGTGGCTACCAAGCTACAGCTACCACCTTATCGGTGGGTTTGAAGTTAAAAGGTGGAAACCATCTACAAGTCCAGCACAAAGGAAATGGGTAAAATGACAGCTTCACCCGTACAACTGAATGTTGTGCAGCTATTAACAAATAAGGTTTTGAAGACGATCTAATGATAGAGGAAAACTGCTCACTATATAATATAGTTATTATCCCCCAACGCGAAATTCACATAATTGGCAAGGGTTGAGGATAAATAACCAGAGGCAATCATCCTTTTGGAAATCTAAAATATTAACAGCAGTAAATTTGCTGTGGTGGGATTATATTTTCTTTATTATCTTTTTCTAAGTTTCTCTCTGCATGCTGTCTCTTTCTGTTTCTGTCTCTCTTTCTCTTTCAACAATAAATATAAATTACTTTTAGGAAAAAAGACAAACATTTTAGGAGGGAGGGCAGTTTAGGGTTGGCAGAAACAAGAAGCAAGTGAAAAAAACCCACTCTTCAAAGAGACTGGAAGAAAGAAAATACAACTCGTAGAGAAATTGCCAAGGCAGGTGCTAGATGGCATCTTAGCTAGTGAGATAAGCTATTTGTGGCCAGTCCCAGAGCTAAACTTACCATCATCAGGAAGGAGGACAGGTGGCCACGTGAAGATGCTATATTGCATAGTAGAGGTGATCAACATGTAGGGAGAAAGCTGGTCTGCAGGCTAGAGCTGACACTTCCTATAGATTCTAATGCAATCTTTACAACGAAATTATAAGGTGGGGTTTGAGTCTCACTTGGGGACTCTATCTCCTACAGGGCTCAGAGGAGAATCCTGTCCACAATAGGTACTCGAAATGCATTCTAGGGGCTAAATACAGGCATTTTTAGAAAAGCATACCAGACATCTGGGGATTTGGTGAGGTGAACTTGCCTTAATATGGTAGGAACATGGAAATCACATTTTGAAACATAAACTCAGGGATCTCTTTTTTCCATTAAACAAGGAATTTCTTGGGATTTGCTAAACATTTCTGTTTTATTCAATACAGAAACTTTGAGGCAAAGGGATGCCAGAAGCAAACCTGGAGCCTACAGCTTAGGACAGGGTTTATTTATTTGGGCACAGGAAACTAACACACAACATTCTAGCCTCCAGGGAAGCCCTCCACGGAGACACTTCTAACTTGTAAGAATCCAAGATGTGTACATGGGATCTTTGGGCTCAGAAGAGGCTTAAACAGGAAAGGGGGAAAAAAAAAGTGAGTTCTTTACTAGGTCTGGATTCAACTTCAGGAACTTTCCACCTTGAATCTTCCCAGAAGATGCGTGGAAGATGAAGCATCAATCAGCAACAACAAAACCTGTCCTGGTGATGCCGTGGAAACACCCCGTGGGACACCTCAGGCTTAAAGGGAGTTCTGGCTTCTCTCAGCCTTTAACATGCAGCTTGCAAGTCCAGCTCGGCCCCCAAGCAGGCTGGGACAATGATGAAGGTTAAACGGCCCACAGAGGCACAGCCAAGCTGTACCACAGAGCAACTGCTAATGCGAAAATGACTAGGAACACCCTGGAGTGTAGTCTGGGAAACCGCCTGGAGCCATAGAAACCCAGAGATGAACAGGCTGTGGCAGCTGGAATGAATCTGCCTGGACAGTCATCAACCTTCTAATTTTCCAGTTGAAGACACTGCTGCTCCCAGAAGAAAAGGGACTTTCTCAATAACCCCACAGCCTGTTTATGGTGGGCCTGGGAGTAGACACACAAACTCAGCCTAAGATCCTAGAGCCAACTATCCTATTTCCATCACTACAGTTTTGCCTCCTAGATCACAAAGTAGTGGAAACGGTCTATTAGAAAAATCTGGATTTGCATGCCAGGTCCACGAATTATTAGCTATGTGACCTCGCCTTCCTCGTGGAAAAAACAATGTCTTCCTGGCCAATATCTCAAAGGGTTATTTTGAGTAATTAAGTAAATACAAATGGGAAAGCCTTTTATAAACCACAAATTCTACTTTCACAAATATAAGCAGCTGTACTTAATGCATGGTATTCTTGTGCCACGAGTACATTGGCTGGGATTGGGCTTGGCATAGAAGAAGCACCCAGTTGATGGTAGCTAGTATTATTATTTGTCCTCGTAAGTAGTGGCACTGACTCCTTGAGCCCAAGGGCTAATATCTCTTGTCTCCTTTGTATATGTTCTCCAAAATACTTAGCTCTGTACCCCATCCAAAATGGATTACGTTTTTCTCCCCTGACCTATGAGTCACATATTTGATTGTGTTTCCTTCTTTGCTTTGGCTACTATGAAGCGCAGAGTAAAATTTCTGACCCATACTCAGCGGGACTTAATGGAATGGCTTTTAGACACTAGTTTTTATCCTTCTCTTAGTTTTTGTATGCTAAGTTTTCCCTTTGCTCCATTTTCCTCCCTTACTTGTTACCGTGTATGTTACATTCACTAAACTTTTTATGGTTGTTTTCAACACTTTTTAGAATAAAGGAGTCATAAATAGATAACTTTTGAGAGATGCTCAATTCACATTCTTGACTGCTGAACAAAAGAAAGAGAAAGAAACAAGAGTGGAGTCCAGGTTTGCAACCAACCTCCCTCCCTCCCTCCCTCCCTCCCTTCCTTCCTTCCTTCCTTCCCCTCTTCCCCGCTCCTCTTAACTGTGACATCTGGCTTAATATTTTCCTTGAAACGTGAAACCAAATGGCAAAGAAAGATTAGCATGGGTCCGTACTCCCATCCATGAATATCAGAGGACAGAATCTTCATTTCTTCAGGGCTTCTGACCAGCAAAGAAAACAACCCAAACCTTGGATATCTGACCAGCAGGCCACATTTTGCCTTGGATGCTTTTAGCAGAACACGTATTTTTAGAAAACCAAGATATTTAAGGGGATGTCATGATTAAAATATATTCTTATGAGAGGAAATGCCTCTTCATCTTCTCTCCATTTAGGAGTAATACATACTCATTAAAGGAAATTTGTTGTATGCCGTACAGACAAGTAGTAAATAATATTAAGCAAAAAATCATGCATGGGAGGAAATGTTTTAAATATTAGCCTAAAAAAAGAGAGGTAAGATCACAGCTATTAAAGTTCTGGAGGGCGCTTCTGCTAGTACTTGCCTTCATTTATTTTTCTATTTTCCATGTTATCAAAAGGGTCCTGAATCCTGATTCAGCAAAACTGAGACTCGTGGGCTCTGATTTGGCCTTCAGGAACCCTGGTCACGTTACCCATGTGATGCAGGAGTCTCCTATTTTACAGCACTGTTTCTGCAGCCACTTCGAAGAACACATGCATTTTCCTTTATCTGCAGTTCTCTGGTGACTCACTACAAACTTGATGCATGTGTAAGAATTCTGTGGTTCCCCGTGCAGTCAAGACCTCTGAGTGAAGACCAGGAAGCCCAGATAAAAAAATCTTTAGGCAAAGCTAGAGACCAGGCAGCAGCCTGGCAGTCCCAGATTTGTCTCTTTCAACTGCATAACCTGGTTTTGTATTTATTTGTACCCAACTTATACCAACACAGAGATTCCAGGAGACTTTTAAAGGCATACACAAATAGGGTAAGAATAAATATACAAAGAAACTGGGGCAGAAGGAAAATAAATGAGAGAAGGGAAATAAAAAGGTAAGGTTGGTACCAGGGTTGTATTCTCATAAGGTCTCATCCAATAGCTAGAGGTGGGTTATAAATTGGTTCTGAGTTTCCAAATTGCAAAGACTGAGAAGCAAGCATGATGGGTCATCAAAATCAGTGTTTGGAAAAAAAAAAAAAAATCAGTGTTTGTAAGTCAAACACACACACACACACACACACACACACACACACACACACACAGATCAGGTGTCCTGGTGTTCCTGCTTCTGATGGCTGATGTACTTCCTCTTGTACGTCCTTAAAAAGATGAGGCCAAGTAGGTGGGCAAATATGCCAGCTTCCTTGCTCCTCTGTTGAATAATTCTGAGGTATGTGCTACAATGACTCTCAGAGACCCCCATCCAGATGGAGCCCCAGGTGCCCACATGGTCACTGGCTTGACAACACACCTGTACTGAGTGCCTCCCTCCATGCCTTACCTCCCCACTCTCTACTGGGGTATCCTGTGACCACCTGCCAAGTGAACCACTTGCACTAGGATCTTTGGCTCAGAGTCGGTGTCTGGGGGAACCCAAACCAAGACCTAGATGCTGTGAGATCTAGTGAAATGTAGTAAACACAATGATGATTGCCACTTGCTGCCTCATATAAGGACGTCCAGCACAGCCACGGACAGTTTCACATAATCAATGCCACGGCCACCTGCTCACTGCTCGGGGTGAGGGGTCCACTTGATAGAACTAACTTTTAGCATTGAAGCCAATAAAGTGGAGCCAATAACTTTATCTGGCCTGCAGATTCCTAATCTCTAACAAGAGAGGGCTGGTCTATTGGTCCCCTCCAGTTCTAAGACTCCTTGACGTAAAATATGCCATACCTACATGAGTTTAAGCTTTTAGGGAGAAAGAAAATCACAGTGCTCTCTGCTGAGGTGTTTTTCAGAGCATCCCAGTCTGTTGAGCAGAAGACTTCAGGGTTGGAGATGGGGAGGTGGCCCTGAGGAGAGAAGAGCTAGGGTCTGTAGCAGCCATCACATCTGTCCATGTGATGACCAAGGAAGTGGGAAGGGCATGAGGAGGGAGAAAGGGAGGCCCGAGAGCTAAGAGGACAGTTTAGAGACCAAGAGAGGAAATGACAGGGCTCTCTGGAGGCACAGTGAGTCAATGATAACCCACAAAATCTGGTTGCAGTGTAGGAAGGAATGGGGAATTATGTGGCAAAACGGTCCGAGAGATCAGGGTCTGTACTACAGAAACTCAGGGGGGGACGTATCACCCAGCGTGGCTGAGGAACTAAGAGAAGTCCTACAGCCTTTAACAAGTTACAGTCAGAATGTTCCTTATCTGTCTAGCTCAGTTTTCTCATCTAAAAATGGGATAATAATCCCCATCACAGAGAGCTCTGCTGGCCTGAGCATCTGAGCACAAAGTGGATGCTTCCTAAATACTGGTGTGGGAATGTTGGCCGACCCTGAATTAAAGAAATGCACGGACACCTCTGACCACTTCTCAACCCTCAGAAAGTGGGTATTTTGACTCAGAAAGTGGGTATTTTTACTCATGGCTATTTCAAAGCTAGTTTGCATTTTTATTTGATTAAATTCGTATAAAGAGAAAACACACACAACATTCAAATGGTGCACTGTTACAGAATAACAATGCCTGAAGGGTACTTGAATTCACTATTAAATTTCAGCAAAAAAAAATGTCTAAAACAAAACCAAATGAAATGGTTTACTCATTACTTTTCTTTAAGTACTAGCTGTGACCTTATCAAGTTATTCCTCTCCCGGAACCTCAGATTTCCCATAACTAAAAATCGAGGGGCACTGAGCCAAATGCACTTGAAGAGCCTTTTTGGGTCTTTGGTCTGTTTCCATTCTAGTGCCCCTGGGAAAGCAGAGGACTGAGTCCTTTGTGTGGCCATAAAGAGTTACTTCTGTCTGCCATCGTCACACTTGTGTCCCGAGCACCTCAGAAGCTGTCTGAGGACATCTAAACCTTAATGACTCCTTTGCTTTTCTTCCCTTGTCAATAAATCACAGGATGATGTCTTTCCTCTTGTTACTGTACCCCAGTAATTTATGTCCTGTGGTCTCAGAGGTTCATTCAGGTCCAGGAAAATCTGTCTGTTGTTCCCTCTTCAAATTCAATGCTTGTTTACAATGAAACTTGCAAGAGAGTCCTGGAGCAGAAACTAGAGTGATAAGATCTCTCCCATCACTTCCAGCGCATCCCATCACTAACAAATCAGGGCTGCCTTAGACCTGCACGTCAAGCTACAGCCCCGGGAGCTGGTGAATGGTGGCGGCCTTGATACACATTTGCCACTTGGGCTTAAGGCTTTACTCATCAGCTTGATACATTTATGGGAGATGGAAACAGTAACCGGGAAGTAGGGAGTCCTGGTTGGATAACCACCTTCTTTGAGGCCAGACAAAGCCACCTCTATTGAGGTTACTGACAGACAGGCTATGAAACATGGAAATCAGAGGCCATGTAAGTACTTAGAATTAGGTTATTTGAACCCAATAAAAATAAGTGGACCTTTAAAAAGATGGACTACCTTTCTATTTCAGTGTGCTTTGTTTCTCAGGTGTAAGAGCCAAACTGCTATTTGGCTTAAGCATTATGGTGTGTATCTGGCTTCAAGTCTTGCCTTAGAATCCTGTTAATCATCAAAATGCTTCATGATTCGAGGTCCCCCTTCATCTGACAATCCCACAGTGCTTACTCATAGTTCTCAGATGTTTTCAGTGGCATTTGGGATTGCAATTCCCTTTGAATGGGTTTTCCAGAGCACTTAGAGGATATGGTTCCAAAGGAGCTGCCCCCAGTGCACTAACTGGGTCTTCACTACCTGTACCTCACAGGGAAGGTTCCTGGAGTAGTCTTGCGAGTGGGTCCCCCACAAGACTCTGCGGACTTCTCGTCTTGGAAGGGTGTCCTCATCAGTCATGACGCAGCTTTTCTGCTCCAGTCTTAACGGGAAGGCTCTATAAATGTATGCCACCTGCGTGCACCTGGGGTCCAGCACTGTGTACCACAGGATGAGGTGGGAGGTGGGGGTGGTTTTCCAGCCTCCGGAGCTTATGGGCTCACCCTGAGACCAGCTGCTCATGGGCGAAACTAGTAAGAGAGCAATGGAGGTCAAACCAGATCCAAGGCTTGATGTGATGTTATGTGTCATAGCAGAGGGCGCTCTAGGACCAGAGATGGTATGGTAGGGTGTCGTGGAAGCGGGAGACTGCGAATGAGCAGGGAACGGGAGGTGTGATGAAATGGAAGCTGCACCACATCCACGCCCTGCTTTTCTGCTACACTTCTGGAGCGAGAAAGCTAGAATGTGAGGTCAGCACCTTTGTCTGGTTGATTCACTGATGTATGCCAACCACTTAGAACAGTGCCTGGCACATAGCAGGCCCTTCAAAAATAATGTGTTGCTGAATGCAGTGGAGACCTGGATTCCACCCTTTCTCCTCCCTCCCCACCACCTTCCAACAGACTTAGAGGGTTGATGCAAAAATCTAACCATCCCACGGGTCAGCATACTTGGGGAACAAACTGTATACAGCTGAGGTCTCTGACAAATAGCTTTGAACACATTTAATGCATCTGGTTTAACTGCTGCAGCCAAAAAGATTTAAAGCCACAACCACTGTCTTTCAAGTTACCCCCAAGCTTTCACTCGCCCAAAGGTTTCAGATGCTACAACTAGGCCCGTAGTGATTATGTTGCTTCTAGACCATTCACCCTCCAGCTCTGGGTTGAGCAACTGTGTGGTTCTTGGGAAAGCCACATAACCTCTAAAAGATTCATTTTCCTCCTATGCAAAATTAATGGGTTGGACTGGATTATCTCTAAGGTTCCTTCTCAAATAATGACTTAAGAGATTGGAATTTGGTGTTTAACACCACTTTTTGGCTCTAGGGAAGACAGAGTGTTTTTTATCCACCCTTTTTCTGGGAAAACCACAGTGACCTCCTAGCCCCCTCCTTCACCCACAGGGAAGGTGTGGCTGACTTGTTCTAGCTTTAAGAATCCTAGTTTTGCTCTTTCTCGCCTTTCAATGGGCCATCCGTACCTTCCCATCTTAAAGCATCCTAGATATTTTCTTCTCCTTTCTCTCTCAGTTAGAGCCTTTGCCTCCATAATATTTGGTTGAGAAATTTGGGGCCACATTGAGGTGTCTTGACCATAAACCTCCCCTCTCTAGGATCTTCTCTTTTTATTCCCATGGACGCTCCCCCCAAATCCACGCTCACTCCCTCTCCTTCCTCTCACTTTATATTCTGCTTTAATTTGACAAATATCTCCTTGAAGCTTTACTGAAGAATCCTTTTCCATCAGGCTTGAGAGATCAAATATGTTTACAACCAGGATAACTGCCATCCATCAAGCATCGGCTGTGTACCAAACACTCTATGGAAATTACCTCCTTAATCTTCACGAAAACTATGATGTTGACAAAATCCTCCCCGTTTTAAAGATGAGAGAATAGATGCTTAGGGACCCTGCCCAGTTCAGAATGTGCAGGACTGGAGATTCAAGCTCAGGCCCACGTGCCTCAAAGCCCATGGGTCTTCTCCATTCTACTAAAGACAGTAATGCTATTCAGGGGTTCACAATATGCATTTGTAGTTTAGTGGTCACTTCTAGATTCAAAGAATTTTAAAGTTGGAACATATTTAATAAATCATTTAGTTTTAGTTACTTCTAGTAGAACTTAAGAAATATAAGAACATACCCACACAGAGGGAAGGAATGATATAATTACATGGAAGAATGCACATGTATTATATACATCTATATTTATAATAAAAATGTAAAGTATATCTTTACAAGCTGCCATGGAACATTTACAAAAATTGTAATATTTGACCACAAAGAAAGCCTCAATCCTTTCTTTAAGGCTGGAATTGTATTGTGTACAATATGTCCCCAAGCTGTCTTGCATGCATTGTCTCCCACTACGTGCGTGTACTTGACATTCTAGCCAAAGGGAACCAAAAAAAAAAAAAAAGAATTATTTGCCATTGTCTAAATATGCCCTTACCTTTCCCAGTTTAAGACCTTTCTTTATTCATATCGTTCCTGAGGCTGGGAATGGCTTCCTCCATTATCTGTCTATAGAATGCTTAAGCATTCTTCAATCTCATCTCAAATACTATTTTTTCCATAAGGCTGGTCTTCATCCTCACAATAGGGTGTAATATGTTTATTAGAGTCATTTACATGTTAGCTTTAACTAACCTAATTGTTCATGCCCACCTTTAGAGGACAGTGGGGTAGAGGTGGTTCTCACTTCCTTATGAATCCCAGAGCACTTAGCACAAACCTCATACACGAAATAGCACTCAATACAGAGCTGTTGAATTTAATTGAGAGTTGTTTATTTTGCCGTGGTGCAACACAGGAATGTGGAAAAAAATAATTGTAGATAGGCAGATTTCAGTACATTCTAATACAAACCACTTGGTCTTTTACATCAATTACTCATTCTGTCTTTTAAATATGCCTGGGTTGAAATTTTAGCATTCTTTCTGTCAGTTCATATTAACTTTCTAAGCTAAAGTAAATAAATTTATATAATATGCTGAATCAGCAAATAAGTATTTTAAGTAAAAAAAAAAATATTTTTAAAGAAGAAATGCCTAATTTGAGTATGCATGCCAACAACACAGTACAAGAAAATAGGGGAAAAGGACACCCACTATGGCATTAGTTTTTAGACTGAATAAATATTTCCATTTATCAAACTTGTGACTTTCTAATAAGGCACCCAATAGTTTCTTGGCGAGTAATTGTCTCAAAGAGTGGCAAATAAAATTTTGTTTGAGGCTCTCATGATATGCCAACCACAATGAATCACTTTTCTTTTCTCTAATGTAGCTGAGCTGCTTTATAACATTAGCTATACAAAGGGAAAGGAAAGTTAAGGAAAGGTGCTAAAGGTCATAGTTTGCATTTGTATAGATCTTTACAGTTTGCAAAGCACCTACATGGACATTACCTTATTAATGTTCCTTATATGGCATTGAGATGCATATTACTATTATCCCCATTTTATAGATGAGGAAACAGAGGTCTAGAAAAATTCTTTGCCCAATAAACACATGTTGGGAGAAAAAGGAAAAGGAAGAAAAGAAGAAAGGATAAAAATGTATCTTACAGAGGTCAAGATGGTAGACTGAGCAAAAGTATTTGTTTTTCTATTTTCTTTCCAAAATTCCATTCAGATGGCAGAAAAGGTACACATGTTGTACAAACAACTACAAAAGAAGTAAGGATACAATCAGCAGATAAACAGTTTTTGAGGAATTTCTGAGTATTAGAAAGTTT
Organism: Pseudorca crassidens; assembly: GCF_039906515.1. Lineage (NCBI taxonomy): Eukaryota > Metazoa > Chordata > Mammalia > Artiodactyla > Delphinidae > Pseudorca > Pseudorca crassidens. Next base: position 119,237,024 of record NC_090296.1, on the reverse strand, counting down.
ATGTTGGCAAAAAACCACAGCAGAAAAAAACTACTAAAGCAGACTATTGCTGAGATGGAAAAATTCTAAACACAGAAACCACAGGTACAATGAGCAGGAGGGGCCATTGAGCAAGAGTGGTCATTAATATCAAGGACAGGACTCCCTGAAGAACAGTGAGGTCAGTCATGCCCCATCCCCTCCACAGGCCAACAGAGCGGCTGGTGAGAGATTTCAACATGTCTCTTTCAGATATTGATAGATGAAGCAGGCAAACATTAGCAAAGATACAGACTTGAAAAATTCAATCTGCAATCTTGATTGAATACATATATAAATAGTCCCTGTACCCAGTTATCAAGAATGAACATTTTCCTCAAGCACACTTAGAATGTTTACAAAGACTGTCCACATGTGAGGCCATAAAGCAAGTGTCAGCTAATTTAAAAGAATAAGTATTACAGATACCACATTCTCTGACCACCATGCAATCAAGTTATAAATGAGCATGGGTCATACTTGTGAAAATGTAATTAAATAAGGCATGGGTCAAAAAAATCATAATGACAATTTTAAAAACCACTAAAACTGGATAATAAAAATACTATATGTCAAAACTTAAGGAAGCAACAGAAGTGATATTTCAAGGAAAAAAATACCATCTTTAATGCTTATATTAGAACAGATTAAAGGCTGAAAATTAATGAGCTAAACATAAATTTAAGGAGCTAAAGAAATAAAGAAAAAAATCAAATGAATAAATTCAAAGAAAGTAGAAGTAAGAAGAAGGGCAGAACTAAAAAGGATAGAAAACAAAGCTTCAGTACAGAGGGTCAACAAAGCCAAAAGTTGATTTTTTTGTAAAGGTTAATAAAATTGACAGATCTCTGGTGAGAATGGTCAATAAAATGGAAGTCATAAAGGAACAATGTTAGGAAAAAACTAAGGACATCTGCAGCATCTGAAAAGATAATTAGAGGATATAATGAGCATGTTTATGTTAAAAAACTGGATAAATTAAATGAAATGGACAAATTCCTAGACATATATAACTTTCAAACATTATCCAAGAAGAAATAGGAAGGTTTAATTTTCCTACAACCATTTAATACAATTCAATACTCTTGAATACAGATTTTTAAAAATCCTCTAGACAAAATAGTCACATGTAGAATTAATTTAATAAAAATCAAAATATGTCATAACCAAGTCAGATTTATCCCTGGAATGCAAGGATGGTTTAACATTATAATGCCTATTTCTGCAATTAGACAGATTAAAGAAAACCACATGATCATCTCAATAGACAGAGGCAATGCCTTAGATAAAATTCAATACCTATTCATGATTAAAGAATAAATCTCTTAACAAATATAAGAGAATTTATCAACCCAATACAACCAAACACTTTCAACAAACTTCATTTTTAATGGCAAAATGTTAGAAGCATTCCCTTTAAATCAGAAACAAAATAGCACTGCCTCTATTCAACATTTTATTGGAGGTTCCAGCCAGTGCAATAAAAATAAGAAGAAACAAAAGGTAAAAGAATTGAAAAAGGAAAAAAAACCCCAAATGGTCATTATTCAAAGTCATTATTCACAGATGACATGATTATGTACTTAGAAATCACAAAGGTTAAAGACGCAAACATAGAGAATGGACTTGAGGACACGGGGAGGGGGAAGGGTAAGTTGGGACGAAGTGAGAGAGAGGCATGGACATATATACACTACCAAATGTAACATAGATAGCTAGCGGGAAGCAGCCGCATAGCATGGGGAGATCAGCTCGGTGCTTTGTGTCCACCTAGAGAGGTGGGATAGGGAGGGTGGGAGGGAGACACAAGAGGGAGAAGATATGGGGATGTATGTATATGTATAGCTGATTCACTTTGTTATACAGTAGAAACTAACACACCATTGTAAAGCAATTATACTCCAATAAAGATGTTAAAAAAAAAAAAAGAAATCACAAAGGTTCCTACAGACAATTGATTTAAATAAATAAGAGTTTAGCAAGTTGCCTGGTTGCATTTCTAGGCATTAGCAAAATTTTAAAAATAATTTAAAAAATAAACGTAATTTACAATAACAAAAGTATAACAAGGTAGGTAGGAATAAATCTAAAATTAAAAGTGTACAAGACCTTTATGTAGAAAATTATAAAACCTTACTGAAAAAGTTCAAAGACGATTTAAATAAATGTAAGGTTTAGAGTATGTTCATGGATATAAGGGCTCAATATTGGGATGATGTTAGCGCTCTTATATTGATCTACAGATTCAATACAGTTCTGATAAAATTTTCTAAAGGATTTTTCAAGGAAAATTGATGAGTTAACTTCAAATTTCATAAAGAATGTCTAAGAATAACTGAGACACTCCCCCAAAGTAAGAATAAGGTACAGAGATTTCAATAAATGGTCCTGCAACAATTGATTACCAATATGAGAAAAAAAAATTAGATCCCTTCTTCACACTAAGCAGGCAAATCAATTCTAAGTGTATTAAAGACATAAATGTGAAATGCAAAACTTCAATACTTTTAGAAAAGAACATAGGATAATAACTCCATAACCTCGGGCTCAATAATTTCTTAAACAAGACATAGAAAGTGTTAACACAAAGAAAGAAAACTGGTAAATTCAAATACACTAAAACTGAAGGCTTCTGTTTATCAAAAGACTATAAACATTTAAATGCAAGGCACAGGAACTACCCTGGTGGTCTAGTGGTTAAGACTCTGTGCTCCCAGTGCAGGGGGTGTGGGTTCAATCCCTGATTGGGGAACTAGGATCCCTCATGCCGAGCGGCGCAGCCAAAAAAAAGAATTAAAAAAAAATTAAAAAAAAAACATACAAGGCACAAGCTGGAGGAAATAGTTCATGGACTAACAAGCAGAGGATTCATATTCAAAATACATAAAGAACTTTTACGTCAGTGGTGAAAAAAAGAAGCACCAAATTTAAGGTCAGAAAATAGTCATGAACTGGCATTTCATGGAAGACAAAATGTGAAGAACTTGTACACATGTAAAAATTATACTATATTGCAAGAGTTCGTGAAAAGAGAAGTGTCAATTCACATATACTAATAATGTTTTATACCTAATGTATCAGCCAAAATTAGCCTGTCTGATAGCGCCAAACATTGACAAGGAGATAGATAACTGAGAACCCTTAAACACTGCTAGTGGGAGTGAAAATTGATGGAACCCTTTAGAAATCAATTTGACATTCTACTGTAGAGTTAAACAAACACATACTCTATGACCCAGTAACTCAACTCCTAGGTATACATTCTAAAGGAATCCTTGCACATACATGTGAAGAGATATGTTCCAAAATGTTCACAGCAGTATCATGTATAATAAAATAATAAATAAAAACAAACCTTGAAAGAACCTAAATATCCATCAACAGTAAAAAAAATATGGTATATTCACATAGAAGGACGCCACGGATCAGTGAAAATAAATGAGATATAGTTATGTGCATCCGCCTGTTGAATAAAAAATCGAGTTGAATAAAAAAAATCAAGATACCATGTCTATGTAATTCAAAACCAAACAAAATCAAACAATATATTCTTTAAAGATACATACGTATGTGATAAAATTATTTTTAAAAAAGCAAAGAAACGATAATCATAAAATTCAGGATGGTGTTTCTCTCTGAGGGAGAGAAGTGAGGGGGACAAAATTAGGAGCAGCATACAGTATTGAAAATGTTTTATTTCTTTAGTTGGGTGGTGGGCTCATAGGTGTCTGTTTTATTATTTTGCTTTATAACTTGCTTATATATTATATATATTAAATATTACACATTTTTTAGAAATAAAAGAGAAGGTAAAGAAGGTACTCAGAGACTACCACTCCACACAAGGGCTGGTTTCATGACTAAGTTCAACAGACCTTCAAGAAAAGGCTAATTCCTCTGTTGTTTAAACTATTTCGAAGCACGCTAAAGTATGAGAAACTTTTGAATTTACTTTACAAAACTAGCAAAACCCCACCTAGCCCAATAAAAGAGAGCCATGAACCAACAGTACTCATTTTTATAAAAAAAAGACAAATTTCAAAATAAAATATTCACAAATCAAATCCATCAGCAAATTTAATGAATAAATCGCTATGATTAAGAAAGTTAAGTTCCAGGAATGCAAAGAGAACCCAACGTTAAGAAATCTATTAATAGAATTCCTTATCTAAGTAGATTAAAGGAGAATTCCATATCAGCATTTCATGAAGGCAAACAGGGTTTGATAAAATTCAACAACCATTTTCAACAAAAACATAGAAGGGAAATTGTAACTAGATAAAATTTATCTACCTAAAACAATTGGCAGGCATCACACTTAGTGATGAAATATTAGAAGCTTTCCCATTTAAGTCTAGAAGAAGACAAGAATGTTCATTTTCATTGCGCTAATGCAACATCGTATCCTGGGAATCCTAGCAATTGCATTAGATAAGAGGTAGAAACAAGAGGCACCAGGTATCAGAGAAGAAGCAGAACTGTCATTATTTGCAAGTCTTAGGCATATACACACCTACACTCATAGACACACACATCCACATATACACACACCCTTATGGTTGTGAATGTGTAGGAATGGTTCTAGAAGGACAAATGCCAAACTGTTACTGATGGTTTCATCCAGGGAGGGAAGAGGGATAGGGTAGGAAGTGAGGGTAAAGAGGAACTTTAATTGTTTACTCTTTGCATTTCTTTATTGCTTGAACTTGATTCACAATAACAACAGCTTTCATAATTAAAGCAAAAAACAATTAAAAATGTCAAAAGTCGTATGGCTAAACATGGTAGACCCAAGGTTCAAACTCAGGTCTTATATTATCAAGGTAGTTCCCCATAGTTGGTTTTGAAAATTGTATTCATAAGAAGGCGAAAGAAAGGTGGAGCCAACTGAGAACTGTGCACAAAGAATCAGTCACTCAGGGCATAACATTGATCCTTCATTCCTATTTGCCACAAATAACACTCCAGGGACTAATAATGATGGCTAGCTACTTCTAAAGTCTGTCACCACTTACAAAACAACCCTACCTTCACTGTTTCACTTACTTTAACCCTTAGGAAATAATTTCAATAATCTATGACCAAGAAAATGTTCCACAATGGTAATCTAAATGATGTCATAAAAATATAATCTTAAGACTGTAGATATAGAATTTCTGGAACTTCCAAAGGCACAGAAGAAAACTCCAACCCTCGGGATCCAGGTGACTGACAAACCTTCTCCTGACACATCCCTCACAATATGATTGTGTAATCTGAACTGCTTCCAGAGTATGCCATGTTCTTTCTCATTTCTGGGTCTCTACATATCTTTTCCCTCTGCCTGGAACGTGCTCCCTCCCTATTTTTCCCCTTAAGTTGCCTACCCATCTGTGCAGAGGAGTTAACATAGCAGACCTGACTACTCTCCTTTAAAAATACCTGCTTATGGGGCTTCCCTGGTGGCGCAGCGGTTAAGAATCTGCCTGCCAATGCAGGGGACATGGGCTCGAGCCCTGGTCCGGGAAGATGCCACATGCCGCGGAGCAACTAAGCCCGTGCACCACAACTACTGAGCCCAGGTGCCACAACTACTGAAGCCCACGCGCCTAGAGCCCGTGCTCCGCAACAAGAGAAACCACCACAATGAGAAGCCCACGCACCGCGTCGAAGAGTAGCCCCTGCTCGCTGCAACTAGAGAAAGCCCGCGCGCGGCAACGAAGACCCAACACAGCCAAAAAAAACACCTGCTTATGAGGTTGGCCATTGGCTGGTGTCTGGGAACTTGGATTTTGGGAGGGTGCTCACCATTCCCAGAACTGGTAAGAGGGGCTCACTTGCATGTACTGTATGAACAATTCGGTTTATGCTGAATAGCTGTTTCCCTTCGGGAGTCTGCAATGTTGGTACATGGCAGGCAGAGAGTGCCTGCGTGGCCAGCCCCCAACAAAAACCTGAGGTGCTGAGTGTCTACAAGCTTCCCTGGTTGGCAATACTTCACACGTGTTGTCATAACACATTGCTGGGGGAATGAAGTGGGCCCTGTGTGACTCTACTTCATTGGAACTTTCGTCTGGTTCCCCCGCCAGCTTCACCCCATGCACCTTCTTCTTTGTTGGTTTTCTTGTATCCTGTCACTGTGATAATTTACAGCTGTAAGTGCAAGTATATGCTGATTTATAGAATCACTGTGAATCACTGAACCTGGGGGTTGTCTTGAAGAGCCCCAATGCAAAACACTGAGTTTTTCAAATTGACATTGTCTGTGGAATCTTTCTTCACTTTCTTAGGCAGATTTCACTGCTTCTTTGCCCCTGCTCTTGCAATTAAAGAGAGCTTCTTATTGCATAATCATTAATTGTTTGCACTCTGTGACCCCCCCCCCTTTTTTTTTTTTTGCGGTACGCGGGCCTCTCACTGCTGTGGCCTCTCCCGTTGCGGAGCACAGGCTCCGGATGCGCAGGCTCAGCGGCCATGGCTCACGGGCCCAGCCGCTCCGCGGCATGTGGGATCCCCCCCGGACCGGGGCACGAACCCGTGTCCCCTGCATCGGCAGGCGGACTCTCATCCACTGCGCCACCAGGGAAGCCCTATTATCACATTTTAAAAATCTTTTTTTTTAAATTGAGGTATAGTTGATTTACAATATTATATAAATTTCAGGTGTACAACACAGTAGTTCACAATTTTTTAAGGTTATACCCCATTTATAGTTATAGGCTACATTCCCTGTGCTCCACAATATATCCCTATAGCTTATTTATTTAGGCATAGTAGTTGGAACCTCTTAATCCTATGCCTCTATCTTGCCCCTCTCCGTTCTTTCTCCCCACTGGTAACCACTAGTCTGTCCTCCATATCTGTGAGTCTGTTGGTTGGTGGTAATCCTTCCAACCACCCTTAAAATAGCTACTGTTGTTATCCTCATTGTAAAATGACAAAACAGGGGTTTTAAGTAGGTGTTAACTGAATGAATGCGCCATGTAAAGAACATCATTTTAGCCCTCAAGGAATCACTTCATTGAGCTGAACTTGTGTCAAGCCTATTAAGTCATAAACACTTCACCTTGACACCTGCTATGAGCAATTGTTGAGGATGTTATCTATTATATCACATATTTTATTACTAAGTGATTTATTATTACATCAAGCATATTATTATTTTTTAACTGATAAGACATGCTCACTGCACACAATTCAAAAGGTACCAAAGGTATATAGTAAATCAAGTCTCACCGGCTCTCCTTCCCCAGCCACTCTATTTTCCCCCTCATTTTCTCATATATCCTTCCAGAGAGAGGATGGACAAATATGTTAACACATTTCACAAAAATCGTAGCATTTTATACACGTTGTTCTATTCTTACCTAACTACATATCCTGGTGGTCATTTCGTATCAGTGCGTGTAGAGCTACCCCATTCTTTCTGAACACCTTGGTGATGATTGTCAACCAAGGACAGAACAACCCAGTATGGGGTCGGTGCACGGGTTTGAAAACAAACAGAGAAGGGCTATTCCTTCTTTCATTTTCTGGCTGCAGGAGCATTAAACTAAGAGGTTTAATGCTAGGTCCACTCTAGGTCCCTAGAATGCCCTTGCCCTCGTCACAATAGGACAGCATTGGTGTCCACTTGCACAGGCTGTGTGCATCCCCTGAAAGAATGTAAAGGACTGAGAGTCAGGCTGGACTTTGGGTGCATCTGTCCCCCACTGACGGGCATTTAGGTTGTTGTAACAGCTACACAGTGGAAAATGGTTTACAGGGCATTTTGCACATTCAGAGTAGATCTATTTGATAAAGTATTAGAAATGGAAAAGCTGCGTCAAAGAGATACTTCTTAGTTTTAATGAAATAAGTTGAGATATTATTCACATGCCATCAAATTTGCTCTTTTAAAAGGTACGATTCAGTACAATCACAAGATTGTGCAACCGTTACCACTAACTCGGAAACATTTTCATCACCACAAAAGATAGCCCGTATCTGTTAGCAGCTGAGAGATTTATTTTTAATTTTGATACGTTTTGCCAAATTGCTTCATCAAAATTAAAATAAACGTCTTTTTGGCTCACTTCTAGGAATCTGTCTCACCACAGTGTACCAACTATACAGGTTTCCAGTTGCCTCTGCCACCCCCTCTGCACATATAACTGTATCGCATTGGTCTTATCTGAGAAGGTAAGTCCAAGTTCAGGAAATGTACACACACATCCCCACACACCATTCACTTGCATCCTGCAAAGAAACTGGATCCTGGCATGCTTCCCACACTGAAAAATGCACCCAAGGTCCAGCCTGATTCACGGTCCTTTACATTCTTTCAAGGGATGCACACAGTCTGTACAAGTGAACACCAATGCTGTCCTATTGTGACAACGGCAAAAGCATTCTAGGGGCCTCAGCGTTCTTAGTTTAATGCTCCTGCAACCAGAAAATGAAAGAGGGAACAGTCGTTCTCTGTGTTTGTTCTCCAACCCATGCACCGACCCCATACTGGGTTGTTCTGTCCGTGGTTGACAGTCACCAACGCAACAGTGCCAGCAACAGGACGCTAAATAAGACTTGCTTTGAATCTCACCCCTTCTTCCCACCACCTGTCAGCCCCTGGTTATCTGGAAGGACCTCACACCCTAGAAAACCGAGTCTGTGAGCTCCTGGTCAGAGTTTGCTGCTTGGCGTCCATCCACACTGAGAACACAGCCAGTCAAACACCACGAGGTGTATGACACTCTCTTCCCCTTCCTTCTTTTTCCTCATGTGTTTTCATAGACATCTAAAGGGAAGGTAATTAAAACCTGCAAGAAAACCGTCTGGCCGAGAAAATGAAAATCTGGGTGACACCACATGTTTACGGGTGCGTTTTGTAAGTAACCTGGTTATAAAAAAAGAGGCTCTTATAAAGAAATGCCACATTCTCCAAAGCTCCATATAAACGACATTCTTTTTAAGGAGGGAAGGGGAGCAGTTCATACTCATGTTCTTCCTCATCGTTTCATTTCCAACAAGGGGAAAGGAATCTTAATTGTACAGTTTTCTAGGAGCAGAGTAGTTATGGAGCCAAGGCTTTGCAGCGGCGCGCACACACACACACACACACACACACAGAAGGAAGGTAAACTAGAAAGAAAAGAGGAAAAGGCACAGGAGGGTCTTTATTTAGCATAGCAGGGTAGAACAAAGGAAGAGACAGCAGGCATTCATCACCTCTGATTGGCTTTTCTGAGTATTAAGCACGCGCGCGTGCACACACACACACACACACACACACACACACTTTAATTCAAAAGACAGAAGTTCTGCCTTCCTCTCCTGAGTGCTAAGTGCCGCCTGAACAGTCAAGATTTGGATGAGCCCGTGTAATCCCCTTGAAGTTTTCATCTGCTGTGCTGACTGTAAAGTGAAACAGAGCCACTGGCCTCACCGCATGTGACACAAGGCTTGAAGCACACGCATTGCGGAGTGGCCTTCCCTGGGAGCCAGCTGTGTGCAGGTAACTGGAGCCTGCCCTTGGCCCCGCTGTTAATAAGAGTAATTGGCACGCCACTGAGGGGCTGTTGGAGCGCTGTGATTTGCTCTGTATGGGGGTCTCCCCAGACCATATGCGTATGCAGCGGTGATAGAAATATTTTCCATATGAGCTCTCCTCTCACATGCTTAAGTGCTCCAGGCTGAGTCAGGCCGGCCCATTTGTCATTTACTCCACTAAAAAATCAACAGGGAAGTTGCGAACTTCAACTGCAACTAGAGGGTAAGGGTCTGCTTTCTGCCTCCGCATCACTAACCCATTCAGTTCCTCCAGCTCCCATTCAAGACCCCGCCTCCCCCCACCCAACAGGCCCAGAAAATATCTGCAGAGCAGAAGACATGGGTAACTAATAGGCTAAAAGCCCAGAACAAATGACCCATTGCTGCACGCCTCTGTACCATGTCTGCTTTGAACAGAGTAAAGAGCCTGCTGCAACCATAGCTTGCCTTGCAGCCCGGATTTGGGAGCAGCTCAGTCCCACTCCTCTTAGAAAAGGGAAAGTCATTACAGGAGGCTTTCAGAGCCTGCTCCATCCCCACAATGCTAACAAAAGGCAGAGCTGTGAAGTGGCCCAGTGGCCTTTCTAGGAGATACACTTTTCACTTGGCTTTTCAAAGAGGAAGATAGATTCAGGCAAAAGGCTGTCCTTTCATTACTCAGCCATCAGTCTCCAAGACTCTTCATCAGAATAAGGAGTAAAAGCAGTGGAAGAGGTAAATTTGTTGCAGGCTTATTTGCAGGTGAGGGTGGATACACCTACATGCTTCCCTCTCCAGCCCATATGATCATCCCTTCCAATCGCTGTGTCAAAGACTGGCTCCTACAGGCATTTATGATGTTCAAAAATGTATCCAGCAAACATATGAGCTAAACCAATAAGAATAAATCATCTTCATGGGTCTTAAACATGCCTCCCTTCTATGGTAGATCAGTAGACCTGGGACACTCTGAGCCCTGTTATGTATCACTACCCTTCTTCAAACCTATGATACAAAGTTAAACACAGTTTTTTTCCCAAGCACATCAAAGCAAAAAAGGAGGAAAATGTAATGCAAAAGCAGCAAAGAAAAGCAATTCCTCTAGTATGCACCCTCTAGCATGCATATGCAATACTGGAGAAAAATTCGCAACAGGTAATAGTCTCTACTGGAATCTGACATGTACATTTTTTTTTTTTTTTGCAACAGCAGAACTAGAAACGTACATGCTCCAGGCATCTGTCACCAAGACCATGCCAATGCCCTGGTGCGGCAGCTGTACCAGAAGAAGATTTTAGAAATTATAGGATTTTTCAAGAAGAAAAGAAGTCTTCCTGTAAGAAAAGGCAAGGCAAGCCTAAAAAAGCAAAATCAAGCATGACTCTTTACACACCATAAAAACCCCTTCCTTGATCCCTCTTGGTAGATAGAAGAGGAAATATAATGCTGACAAAAATACAACTTCTGACAAGATATTTTATTTGGCTTACCTCTCCCCCAGGTCTTGCTAACACTGCTGTTTGAACGTGGAGCAATGTTAATATCAGGTAGCTGACAAACATTATTACCCAACGTTAGAACTACCCTAGAGGAGAAGTCCGTCTGCCAAGTGCTAACAGCTAGCAGATGCACTTGTGTCTCGGGATTCCAGCCCCGGAGTTCCGCTAGGCACAGCGCTGCTTCCCTCGGCTCTCCCTCACTGTACTACCCGGAGCTCCGAGCTCAGCCTCTGCTCGGAAGAAAACTGGTAAGCTGATCTCTTCATGTAATAACTTCTCCCAGCTGGGGGAGGGGACAGGAGCCAGCTGGGAGCTGGGGGGCTGCCTTTAACCGAAAGCAGAAAGGGGAGGGACAGAAATGATCAATGTGGAGTTCCGCATCTGGTCTCATTCATGAAAAGGGCTCCAAGGTAAGCACTCCACAGGCAGGCAGACGGCCCCTGCTTCATCAACTGAGGCAGGCAGGAGGCAGTGAACTGAAGCAGGATAAGCCCTAGGCTGGGAGCTGGAACAACTGGGGCCTTCCTAGTCCAGGATCTGCTACTGACAAGCTGTGTGTGCCTGGATAAGTTGCTAACCCTCTCTGCTCCTCGGCTGGTTTTCTCAGTGGTACAGTCAAGGGTTGGGTCGATGACCTCCGAGTTCCCTTTTAGTTCTGATTTGATGGCAGCAGAAATCTAGGCAGTCACAGGCTGTGCTATCAAGGGCAGCCTCGAAGAGGAAAGAAGTCCCACTATGCGTTTGACTGCTATGTGTTTACGTGCCGATCACCAGGACATGAATAGATGGGAAGTGAGGAAGCCACTATAACCCCCTCCTGCCGCCTCACTGGGTCTCTGTGTCTAACCAAGAGCTTGAGGAATTATTGCAGATGATATAAAAATAAATGGTAAGGTGGGAACAAGTGAAACCCAGGTATTAGATGACACTGGCAGAGTGCATGAAAGCAGGATGGTTTTAGAGCCATACCTCTGGGCAGAATCACATTGACCATCAAAGTGGGGCTTATGGACAGAGGGAGCACAGGAGCAGGCTGGGGAGCAGGTCATGCTAAAGCTTACAGTGAGCCTCAGCCGTTCCACAAGTCAAATGGGGAAAGGCCATCTGCGGGGTTTTGATGATTATCAGTGAGGTCACCTAGGCACAAAACTTGGCATAGTTCCGGATACACAGTAAGTGCTAAAGACATCGGCTTTCTCTTTGATCTGAATAAGTATTGGCACTCAGTGCCAGAAAGTAAATTAATAGACACTTGAAAAACCTCAGGTAGTGGGCACCTTCTTGCATTAATGAGGAAACTTTAAACGAAACTGCAGTTTGTAGCCACTTCAGAACGTTTATTATCACCAGTCATGTGACAATTTACTAGTGGGGAGTTTTTTTGGCAGTTGGGTGAAGGGACTTTCAATCCCTTTTTCCAGGGCTGTAAGAGACAGAAGGTAATGGTGAAGATAATATCTCGTTAGAGAAAGGAAGGAATGAACTTCTTCTCTTCCCCTTCCTCCTCTGCTTTCTCTTTCTTATTCATTACTATTATTGCTTAGCATGGGGTCTGTTACGCTAGGTGACTGAAGGGGCACTGTCATCTACTCAATAACCTCACCAGAAACGCAGGAATTGTCTAAGAAAACCAAACTTCTTGAAAGACCAGGGGTCTTGTCTAGTCCGGGGGTTGGGGAGCTTTCTGTAAAGGGCCAGATAATGAATATTTGCAGCTTTGCAGATCACATGCGTTCTGTGGCAGCTACTCAGCTCTGCTGGGGTAGCACAAGAGCAACCGAAGGCAATACATACGGGAAGGGGTGGGCTGTGTTCCGGGACAACTTTATTTACAGAAACAGGTAGCGGGCCAGATTTGGCCAGAGTTTGCCAATGTCTGGTCCACACGCCTCCCCATCGTCCTTCAATCCACTGCAATCTGATTTTTAACACCTTTTCTCCACTGCAAGGGCTCTGGAAATAACAGCAATGGCCTCCATGGCACAGACTGCAAAGGATAATTCTTCAGAGCTTATCTTATTTGGTTTCTTTGCAGCATTAACCACGGCCTTCTATTTTTTTTTTTTTAATATTGTGGTAAAATACACACAGCATAAAATGTTACCACTTTAACCATTTTTAAGTGTATAATTCAGAGGCATTTTAGTATATTCACAATGTTGTACCACCATCACCACTATCCATTTCCAGAACTTTTTCATCATCCCAAACAGAAACTCTGTATTCATTAAATAATAACTCCTCGATTCTCCCTCCTCCCGACTCCGGGTAACCTTTATTCACCTTTCTGTCTTTATGAAGTGGCCTGCTCTCGGCTGCTCAACTAAGTGGAATCACATATTTGTCCTTTCGTATCTGACATTTTACTTAGCGTGATATTTTCAAGTTTCATCCGTGTTGTAGGATGCATCAGAACTTCATTCCTTTTTAAGGTTGAATAATATTCCACTGTATAGATCAGGGGTCCCCAACCCCCAGTTAGGAACCGGGCCGCCCAGCAGGAGATGAGCAGTGGGCTAGCGAGCGAAGCTTAATCTGCCGCTCCCCATCGCACCAGGGAAGCCCCTGGGTGTTATCTTGAGTTCTCGTACTTCCTTACCAAACCATCACCAGATCTGATTGAGTTTCCTTCTAGAGCTCTCTCCAATCTGTCCATTGCCCCAGATTCCTGATGCCTCTGCCCCCATTTGGGCCTCCACTATCCCTTCCTGACTTTTTGTAACAAGACCTTGTAACCTCCCTACTCTAGTCTTTCCCCTTCCAAACTTCTTCCCCACTGCAATCACTGGGATTCTTCTAAAATGTGAATCTAATCATGTCACTCCCCTGATTCTTTTTTTTTAAACTTTTATTTTGAAATAATTTTATATTTATAGAACGTTTGCAAAGATAGCACAGAGTATCATGGTATATCTTCACCCAGCTCCTTCCAATGTTAACATCTTAAATGGCTATGGTACCTTTACGAAAACTAAGACATTCACACTGGTACAATGATATTAACTAAAATAAAGACTTCAGTCATATTTCCCCAGTTTTCCCCCAATGTCCTTTGAACGTTCCAGGAGTCCATCCCAGGATTCCACATCTCTTTGGTCTTTTCTGGTATGTGACAGTTTCTCAGTCTTTGTTTTTTATGACCTTGACACTTTTGAAGAATATTGATTAGCTTTTTTGTAGAATGTCCCTCAATTTGGGTTTATCTGATGTTTTCTCATAATTAGACCTGGTTATGGGTTTTGAGGAAGTATACCACAGAGGTGAAGTACCCTCCTCATCACATTTGTCAAGGGCAACCCTATATCAACATTCCTGGTGATGTTGACCTTGATCACTTGGTTGAGGTGGTGTCTGCCAGGTTTGTCCACTGTAAAGTTAGTATTTTTCCTTTTCCATACCTTATTCATTAGAAGTGAGTGAGCAAGTCCAGTGGAATTAAGCTCAACTTCCTGGAGAGGGAGTATCAAAGAATATTTGGACATATGTTAAAACCATCACAATAATTAATACATATTTTGGGGGAAATACTTTGAGGCTATGCAAGTATTCTGTTTCTCAAAGTTTCATCCACTAATTTGAATATTCATAGGTAGATCTTGCCTGCAGCAGTTATTACTGTAGTCCTCTAAATGGCTATTTTCTGTTTCCCATCTACATCTATTAATCAGAATTCATCCGTATGGAAGATTGCTCCCTCCTGCCCCATTTATTTATTAATTCAATCATCTATTAATTCTTCCCTGCTTCTGAAAACCTTTTGATTGCTCTCCATTATGGATGAAGTCCAAACTCCTAATAACTCCTGGCGAGGCTGTTTATAATCTGGTCTCTTCCTGCCCTTCCAGCTTCCTCATCCTCTTTTCTGTTCACACACACTCCACTGTCCAGATGTCTTGAGCCACAAGAAATTATCCCTAAATGCCATGTGTCCTTGTGCCCCGTGCCTTCCTTCATGACAGTCTCTCTAGAATATCATTCCCTCAACCTCAGTGGGTTAGTACCTGTGGCCCTCTGCCTCTGAAAATCCAGCTCAAATAAGCACCGAATACTGGAAACCACCTACAAGCCCATCGATAAGGACTAAATGAAAAATAGGATACTCGGCAGCAGGAAAGAGATTGAGCTTGTGTCCCATATAATGAAACATCTTCAAGATTTACTCAGTGAAAAAAAGTAGGATGCACAACTGTGTAATTATTATCCTATTATTTGTGAATATGTGTTTATAATTGCTGGTAGACATAATAACTATCTGCAGAAGAACACACCTGAGGCTGCCCACAGTGCCTGCTTCTAGGGAGGGGAACTCAGTAGCTTCAGGGCAGAAATGGGGTTGAAACTTATGACTATGTAGCCACTTAGTCACGTGTGGTTATTGAGCCCTTGAAATGTGGCTTTTCCAAATTGTGATGTGTTATAAATGTAAACTATACTTTGTCCAGTGGGAAGACCTGGTATGAAAAAAGAATGTAAGATATCTCACACTAATATGTTTTTTTGCTGATTAGATGTTGGAATGATAATTTCATATATGTTGGTTTAAATAAAGTATGGTATTACACAACTTATTTTGTTTTGCTTTTTAAAATGCAGCTACTAGAAAAATTTTAAATCACGTATTTCTATGGGGCGGCACTTCTATATCCCTTTCATATTAACTGAATTGTCAAACATGCGAGTGTATTGCTATTCCAAAAGTAAATAAAAATGAGGTAATAATAACAGTTAATAATAGAAATAAATAAATACATACACAAACCCCCTCCATCAATGATTCACTTAAATGTCACCCTTCCTGGGCGTTATGCCTTGACGGGCTCCCCACCAAGCTGAGGGCAGTGCCCTGGGCCTTTGTCCCCAGGCATCCTCTGATTTCCTCCACTGCAATATTTATTGTAATTGTTAGCTAATGTATCTGCCTTCATCAGTCGAGAGTGAGGCCTTGATGACAGGAGATGTATCTTTCTGTGTTCCCATGGCTCCACACGTTGCCTCATTCAGTGTGCATTGAATTAGGGAATGAATGCAAGAAAGTGTCCTATAGGAAACTCTCGTCTGCTTGTGATGGGAGGAGAGGTCTTCTAATGGCACATTTTAGATACTACGAAGTAAAAAATGAAAAGGAGAAATTTCCAGAAACTGAATCCCTCCAGGAAATGGAGACAATTTCCAACCTAACTTTTGTGTGACCTAGATAGAGAAAATATAAGTGAGTGGGAGAAATATGAGTAACAAAAAACAGGGAAAACATGCAAATAGCACCTGTAAGGCCATTTTATTTCCTGCAAAGAATGTCCATCCCTTTATGAAGGAAGAAGTAAGATGCCACTTTCTCCACAGAGGTATATACTATACGGCTAAACAGGTCAAACTACTTTGATTTCCTTAAATATGCTTACATTGTATGGACTAGGTGGAAACAAAATCTTTGTCAAGAAGTTGGCTATTGGTCCGGGAGCAGATGTTAGTAATTAACTCTCGCTTTGTGTGGACCATGGAGCCATTAAATAGCCAAGGAAGTGGGAATGCGGAAAGCAAAGGGGAGTTCTCAGCTCTATTCCCCTTAAACATAAGGAAAATCATGAGAAGCTCCCCAGCAAAGGGAGTCACAGGTCCTTCCCTTTCTCTAGTTTCTGCTTATGAGGGGCCAAAGCCCGACTCTTGTAACCAGTAGGGCACCTGTGCTATTGGGCTGAGCGCCTTGCAGGGTCCCTGAAAGGAGGGCTATGCTTCTTGGCTCGCCTTTGAATTTGAGGCAGGAGCAGGGCCAGAGACACGGTCAGGGAGATGCTTACACAAAGTACAGGGGGTAGGCTCATCCTAAGTCTGAGAGGACACCAGGGAATGAATGCAGACATCAAGACCATTCTCATGTTGACCACATTCTTCATTTCAATTATTTACCCTAAGGCAGAGGTTCTCAAATTGTGGTCCCTGGACCAGCAGCATCACCATCATCAGGAAACTTGCTAGAGATGTAAATACTTGGGCCCCACTCCAGACCTACTGACTCAGAGACTCTGGGGGTGGGGCTCAAGGATGTGTGTTGCTCTACCCAACAGTTCGCTGTCTAGTAACCTGAATTCAAGTTGTATAACTTGAAAGTATTATTTTATTAAAAACATATTTTCTTAGAAAATGTGACTGTCAGATACTAAAACATAGCATAAAGCTACAATAATGAAAACAGTGGCAAATACTACCAGTGTAAGAATAGACATTATTTACAGAACTAAACATGGAAAAGGATTTAGGGTGCAAGCAATGAATCACTACAGATCTGCAAGGAAAGGATGGAAAAGTGTTAGGAAAATGGCTATTTGGGAAGTAAATAGTTATTCCATAAATTATACCATATGCTAAAAATAAACTGCAGGTAGATCGACGATTTTAATGCAAACAACAGAAGTTTGAAAGCAGTAAAAAAAAAAAAAAAGGTCAATATTTCTGTATTCCTGGAGTGGGGGAGGACTTTTAAGCATAGTTCTAACAAAGGCAGGAATCATAGAAGAAAGATTTATATGTACTTTTAAGATTTCGTAAATCAAAAATGTACATACCATTAACATAATTTAAAGTCAAATACACAGTAGAAAATGTATTTCACTAGTAAATAACTTAAAATATCAGTACTTATCATGTGCTGGGACTTGGAGAGACAGGGATCAGCAAAAGCAGACTCAATTCCTATCTTTGTGGAGCTTGCTGTCTGGTGCAGGAGGCCAACATTAATGAAACCCAATAAGTAAATTAAAAATTGCAACGTGAAAAGGGCTGCAAAGAAAAGATATGTGGTGATATAAGAGGCTTGTCCTCATTAGGGAGATTGGCTTGTGACAGGAGCAACAATGGCTTTCACAAGGACCTGAGAGGAAGCAGGTGTGGATGCAGAGAGAGTGGGCGAGTGGGAGCACAGCATCAGATTAGGCTGAAGACTAAGGGAGGAGCCACGATAAAGAGTTCCATCCTTTTTTTAATGAGAATCTGTTTTAAAAGCAGAGGCAGCAGTTACATGACTAGAATTGCATTTTGCAAAGGTTACTCTGTTTATAGAGAAAGGGCTGAAGAGAGGCAACAGTGGAGGCTGGGAGACCAGTGAGAAGATTCTGGCTGGAGTCCAGCTGAAAGGGATAAGAGCTTAAACCAGGATGGTGAAAAGAAGTGACCAATTTCAAAGGTAATTTACAACATCTATAAAGGAAAAGGGTTTGTGTCCATAATATATTTTTAAAAACCCATAAATCAGATAATGTCTATTTTAATAGGGAAAGGCTAAAAGCAATGTCCAATAGCGAAGTTGCTAAATAAAGTAAGGTATATCCAAAAAGTGAAATCCCATCCAATCATTTAAAGTAACTATGTCATATATTTATTGATATGGGTACATTTTGATATTATATTGTTTGAAGACAAAAGTAGGCCACTTAAATGGAAGAAGAGTCTTCTCAACAAATAGTGCTGGGATAACTGGATGTCCACAGGCAGAAGATTGAAGCTGGACCTCTACCACACACCACACACAAAAATTAACCCAAGATGGATTACAGTCTATGACAGGCAGAATAATAGTCCCTCAAAGATGTCCATGTTCTAATCTTCAGAATCTTCGAATACGTTGCATTACACGGCAGAGGGTAATTAAGATAACAAATGGAATTAAGGTGGCTAATCAGATTACTTTGAAATAGGAATAGTATCTTGACTATCCAGGTGGGCCCAGTGTAATCATAAAGTTCCTTAAATGTGGAAAAGTGAGGCAGAAGAGGAAATCAAGAGTACAGTTGTCCTTCCCTCGGTATTCTGGGAGGACTGGTTCCAGAACCCCGTGGATACCAAAATCTGTGGATGCACAAGTCCCTCATATAAAATGGCATAGTATTTGCATATAACCTATGCACATCCTCCTGTATACTTTAAATCATCTCTAGATTACTTACAACACCTAATACAATGTAAATGCTATGTAAATAGTTACTGGCATGTGGCAAATTCCAGTTTTGCTTTTTTGGAACCTTCTGGAATTTTTTTTCCCAAATATTTTCTATCTTCAGTTGGTTGAATTCACAGATGCAGAACCAATGGATACTGAGGGCTGACTGTAATTTGGTGTGAGAAGAACTCAACTTGCCATTGCTGGCTTTGAAGATAAAAGGGAGCCATGAGCCAATGAATGTGGACAGTCTCTAGAAGGTGGAAAAGGGAACAAAATAGGAATTCTTCTCTAGCACCTCCACAAGGAATGCAGCCTGCTAACACCTTGATTTTAGCCTAGTGAGACCCATTTCAGACTTCTGACCTCCAGAACTGTATGAAAATCAATTTGCGTTATTTTGAGCTCCTGTTTGTGTTAGTTTACAGCAGCCATAGACACTAATATATAGATCTAAATGTAAGAGCTAAAACTGTAAAACTCCTAGAAGAAACATAGGAGCAACTTCATGACCTTGGGTTAGGTGACAGTTTCTTAGATAAGACACCAAAAACACAAGTGACAAAGGAGGAAATAAGTGAGACTTCATTGAAATTGAAGACTTTTGTGCTGCTCACGATAAACACAAACCACAGGTTGGGTGAAAATATTTACAAATCATATATCTGATACGGGACTTATATCCAGAATATATAAAATATTCCTAAACTTAATAACAAAAAAACCCACAACCCAATTATAAAGTAGGCAAAGAACTTGAACAGACATTTTCCCCCCCAAAATATACAAATGCCCAATAAGCACATGAAAAGATGGTCAACATCATTAGTCATCAGGGAAATGCAAATCAAAACTACAATAAGACACCACTTCTTACCGGCTAGTCAGAAATACAGGTAATAACAAATGTCGGTGAGGATGTGGAAAAATCAAAACCCTCACACACTACTGGAGGTAAATGTAAAATGGCGCAGCTGCTTTGGAAAACAATCTGGCAGCTGCACTATAAAGTTAAATGTAGAATTACCACATGATCCAGCAATTCCAATCCTAGTTATACACCTAAGAGAAGTGAAAACATATGTCCACACAATGCTTTCATTGGATCGATGCTCACAGCAGCATTATTCATAATAGCCAAAGTGTGGAAACAACTCAAATGTTTATCACCTGATGAATGAATAAAAATACCCAAACAATATCATAGTATTTGGCAATAAAGGGAGGAAATGCTAATACATGCTACAACATGATGGCCCTCGAAAATATTATGTTAAGTAAAAGAACCCAGTCACAAAAGTCCACTTATTAACTGATTCCATTAATATAAGATGTGTAGGATAGGCAAATTTATAGAGACAGAAAGTATATTAGTAGTTTCTTAGGCCTGAGGAGGGTGAGAAGAAATGGGTAGTATTTCTTTTTGGGGTGATGAAACTTTCTAAAAACTAGATTGTGGTGATGGTTGTATGACTCTGAATATACTAAAAATATGGCATTATACACTTTAAATGAGTGACTAGTATATGTGCATTACTGTTAATAAAGCTGTTTTTAAAAAGTAGACCATAATATGGCATCCTTAATTCTGTTTGGGGCAAACATAAAAGATGAATCACATTCTTGTTTTAAAAATTTTAGTTATTTTTTCCTACAATGAGCAGCAGAGGAATAAATGTAGTAAGAAAAACAAAATTATCTTCATTTAGAAAAAAAATGGTGGCTATAACAATAAAAATGGGAAAGACCATGAAATAGTAAACTCACAAATGAAGATATACAAACGCAATACGAAAATGGAAGATGAAAAGCAATTGAACATCAGGGGTGACCAAAGAATTACGAAACCAAATAACATCATACCACGTTCACCTGATACACTGGAAAAGAGTTTCTGTGAATGGTAATACCCACTATTGGCAAGAGTTCAGAAAAGCGGGTAGTCCGACATAAGGCTGGTGAGAATGTAACTCAGAACAGGTGCTTTAAGGGCTGGGTTTCTCAAACTTTTGATGTGTACACAGAAGAGCAACCAAAGTTACTTCTTACCCTCCACCAGCTTTCCACCTTCAATCCCCAATCTTATTTCACATTTTACCTCTCTTTCCTCTCTCCTTCCTCCCGACATAAAAGCTGAAAGTGCAGCAAGGCCATACCTAGGCAGGGAGTTCTGACTTCTGTTAACCTCAACCTGCTGGAACCAGCAACAATCTTGGCGTTGAAGGTAATGGACCCCCAAGCCGTTGAAACAGCCCTCTGAAGGCTGGTAATCGGCTCTGCCTGGGGTATCTCCCCCAGCTTGGATATAGAGCTTGTTCATTTTTTAGTAATAATTTCTACCGGGGTGTTTTATTTTCTTCTTCCCATAAAAAGGATTTGACGAAGGTAACTTCAAGGCTGTAGCTACCAGTAAAAAGTAGTAAGAAGAAGCCAATATAAATTGTAAAAGTAGATACCGTAACGAAAACCACTGCTATTTAGCACCAACTGATGTTGAGGTAAGCAGCCAGAGAGTTTACAAGTCTCTGAGGGTGTAACTCGTGTTCTTAAGCATAATTCCAAAGCAAAATCCAATAAACCAAATCATTAAGAAAGAGGTCAAGGTTTCAACAGTTACTGTGTGCGTTATTTAACGTTTATTGTGCCAGGCATTAGGCGGGGAGGGAGACATGAGCCGCATTTAATCCTCAAATCCCATGGATTAAGTATCCCTCATTTTACGGTTGATGAAGCTGAAGACTGGGAAAGGTACAATTATTTTCAGTATAGTTTGTTTAAGAAAACATACAAGTATAGAGAATACCTGAGAAATGTCTTTAGTTTTCTAATTTCTGAATTTCTAATAATCACTTCTATTTCTCCTGTTTTACTGAGCTCTCCCTTGTCAGCCCAGCACCTGGCATCAGGAATGTTTAATCTAATTTAAAACACAATAAAAGTAGTTAATCACTAACCCTGGCTTTCAGCGGAAACTGTTAGGCAAAAAAAAAATCAAATGGACTTCTTGCTGACAGAGAACCCTGTGCCATACTTCTTATGATCAATATACACAGCATATTTTTGAATAGATAGACCACATAGTTAGTTTTTAAGCAATCATGAAATTTGTTTTCCCATAGGAACAAAATACAAAATGGCGCAGTCATCTTCAGAAAAGTGTCAAGTGCTAGCACAAGGAGAAAGTTTAAAAAATTCACCTCGTGTTTGACCAAGTTCATTAGTTAAGGTAGTGGTAGCTGCTGTAACAGATAAACCTTGAGGTTTTAATGGCTTCATTAAGAGTTTATTTCTTATTTGGGTAAAGTCCAGATGGTGGGACAGATGGTAGGGCAGGCGGTGCTCTGCTCTACGTGGCCACTTAAGAGATACAGGCTGCCCGAGGCTCTGCCTGATTCAGCACGTGCCGTTCAGGGTCACCCTGGACATCGACATCCACCTGGCGGACGAGGAGGGGAGGAAGTGGAGGATTCTCACCTTCCACTGGCCACATCCAACTGCAGGAAGGCTAGGAAATATGACCTGGCTGTGGGCCCAAGAGAGAAGGATCACAGGTCTGGCCTATAGCAGTCAGGATCTTCTGAAGGGGAGGGTTCATCGCCGTTACCCGTGTTGTAAAAGCATGTGATGCATATTTGTAGTAAGGTGACCCTGGATAGCCCAGACTTCTTTCATGTCTGTTTTATATCTAGATTTCCCCCTGCCTTTGCTTCATCTCAGTCCATCCAGGAAATCTGAGGAATTCACTGAAGAAGCCTGTCTCATCATCCCACCAGTTAATGCTCAGATATTTCAGTTTCAGAAACAGAAGCTGCAGAGGGAGTTATTGCTTAAATTATGAGGTGCAGGGAGGCGAGGAAACGAACGTTTATCAGTTGCCTACTCTATGCTGGCGCTTGACAGACATGATGTTATTTACTTTTAATGACAACGGAGAAAGGAATTTTTTGAAAGCTACTTGGTTGTGAAAATCTTCGTTCTTTTAATAGTGGAGAGTCAGTTTTCTTAAATAATCGAAGACCTCTTAAAGAAGACATGAGGCACAGGAAAACCATTTTGATAAAACACGGAATCTTTCTTGGGTGATTACTTAGAAGGTAAAGAAAAACCTTTCACCATCTCATGTAGGACAGACCAATAATCCAAGATGAAGTTTCATCTTCTCATTTTAGCAGATGAAAGGAAACTGTTTGAGTTTTACATAAATATACGATTGATATTAAAGCTTACTTTTCTTCAAGCCAATTACGTAGAGAGCTCTTTTATAAATAATTTTGGCAATACCCTGTGGAGGTAAAAAATCACATATACATAACATATCCATAGACATGCATAAACACACAGACAGACACAGACACCCTATAGTTTTTGTTCCAATACTTTAGCCATGAATCAGGTACAACAATACAAAACTCACTAGTTTATAAATAGCAGTTGAATCCAAATTGTGTCCCTGGCAGACAGAACAAGGTAAGGTTACCCACTCACATGGCTAAAGCTTTTTACTAATATTTGTGGAGAAGACTTTTTTTGTTGAAGTATAGTTGATTTACAATATTATATTAGTTTCAGGTGTACAACATAGTGAGTCAGTATTTTTATAGATAATACTCCCTTTAAAGTCATCATAAAATACTGGCTATATTCCCTGTGCTGTACAATATATCCTTGTCTAGTGTTTGTACATAGTAGTTTGTACCTCTTAATCCCCTACCCCTACCTTGCCCTTCTCTTCTTCCCTCTCCCCGCTGGTAACCACTCGTTTGTTCTCTGTCAGTCTGTTTCTGTTCTGTTCTGTTCATTTGTTTGGTTTACTTTTTAGATTCCACTTATAAGTGGTAACATACAGTATTTGTCTAGAGAAAGGAGTTTTATTTCCACTTTCCAGATGAGAAGGCTGAGGCTCACAAGAGTAGACAGCTCTGCCAAGGTCGCAGTAGTATTAAGAAGTGGACCCCAGTTTGGGTGCTGAGTCCAAATACTTTTCCTTCATATCACTGCTTCCCACAGAGCCAAGCACTCTTACGTGACACGAGGGGGTGCCCGGAACGGGAAGTTCTTGACAATCGCTCTCTGTGGCAGCTCCTGATGTTCTTAAGGGCCACAACTCTCAGAGTCAAGGAGCCCTGTCTACCACAACGACACGCGCGACACATGGGCGGGAGCACTTGCCTCGAATCCTAATCACTGACCCTGACAATGGCAAAGGTGGAGGGATGAGGGGATTTTCCAAGTTAGCTGTGCTCCATTTTCAACTTTTGTGGTTTCCAGTAATAATCACTTTGGAAAGTTGGGTACATATCTGAGAGCAAGAGATTTCAAGGTATTCTTCATTCTTACGTAAGGCAATTTTCCTAGGCTTGGACCTAGGATATCTCAGGCAAAATATGATAGTATACACAGAAACATGGGTGGAAATCAACAAAATCGGAATAATGTCCATGAAGAAATGCAGCAAAAGTTGAATAACATTCAAAAGAAGAATCATAAATGTGAACTGAAGTGTGTGTGTGAGTGTGAGTGTGTGTATCAGAGCCTTAACTGATGTCATTGGGAATAGATCAGTGGTCTGTAACGTTTTTGTGTGTGCCTATAGCACAATTTCAGGTACTCAAATTTTGGGTTGTACACTTGAAGGACTTTAAAGGTGAACACTGGTTATAAAAAAAAAAAAAGGTGGGGCTTCCCTGGTGGCGCAGTGGCTGGCAGTCCGCCTGCCGATGCAGGGGACACGGGTTCGTGCCCCGGTCCGGGAAGATCCCACGTGCCGCGGAGCGGCTGGGCCCGTGAGCCATGGCCGCTGAGCCTGCGCGTCCGGAGCTTGTGCTCCACAACGGGAGAGGCCACAACAGTGAGAGGCCCGCGTACCGCAAAGACAACAACAACAACAACAACAACAACAACAAAAAAGGCTTCAGGAAGTTCCAAAAACTTCCCACAGTTGTGTAACATTATTCACTTTCGTCGCTCCCCCCCATTCGAGAAAAACTGTTTGCTGCCCTGACCACATGCTTTTTTATATTCTCGAGAAGCGTTTGCATATTTCAATAAACGGCCATTTTCCGTATGTGCTAACCTGATGTGGCGCAGAAAACTGTGCCTCACTCTGCGCCACATCCCATAACCTGTTCACTTCAACACACCACCTGCCAGACGCTATAAGAAAATCTATTCTAGGTTGAAGCAAAAATAAATCCATTACATCCAGATCAAAATTTGGCAGTACCCCGGGTGCCACAGCGATGCAGTAACCCATATCACTGGCTGTAGGGATTCACATCACCTAATTAGAAATGTGTCAGATAAAAGTCACGACATTTGCACAAGTGAAATATTAAGCTCCCTTTCACATATACAGTCCTTCACCCAGCTCATAAACATGCCAAGAGAGATTCAACATCATGTTTCAAATGCAGCACTGAAGAAGGAGTTTCTTTCAGGAACAGAAAAAAACCAAACACAACTTTAAAAAAAGAATCACTAAATTAAACCTAAGAACAATACAATAAAATTGCCAAGAACGACAGCATTTCTGTCTACTCTGTAGACCTTTAAGTGACTGTCTCCTAACAAATATTCTGCCTGTGCCAGTGATGTGTGATTTAAGAAAGGAAATACTTAGGGGCTTAAGAGACCTTTGCAGGGAGCCTGGAAGCTCGCTGCAAGTTTGAAGACATCTGCATTCCCTGGAATCTAGGTTCATTTCTCTCTGGGAACCACCAGGATGTAGAGTCCATAAACTGTGATTTTAGCAGGTCTCTGAAGTAGGCAATGAATCAGAACAAAATGAAACTCAGGGCAAGTAGGTAGCAATTTATCGCGGCTTTGTCCCCAGTACATGTGGACAAATTCAGGCATCTGCAATGGCGTAGTGATGGATCAGTGAAAACACTTTAATATTGGATAATGTGTCCAGGAGCAGAATGTAGCCGAACATGGTTGGTTCTCATTTCCTCGGCTCAGCAACTATTTCCTGGGTGTCTGCATTGTGCCTGGTGTTAGGAGCTTCTGGACAAAATGAGATGCAGTGCTGTGCCCTAGGGGCTCCAGGGAATGGGGAGGGTACTGAGTCTGTGGTGAGATGTCAAGGCAGAGCCGTGGTCTATCAGATCTCCTCACTGGCTTTCACTGAGGACCATGGTTTTCTACTGCACTTATGGGACCAGTGAGATTTCTCTGCTTCTCAAAACTCCCAACTGATTCTGACTTTTCAGCATGATTTAGGATATAGACTTCTGTGTCTGGGTCCTGTTTCCTCACAGTTGGAACGTTCTGTCCATGGATTGTGATAACAGTAGCCAGTTATTTCTAACTCATTGCTTGGGAAAATTAAAAACATTTTAATACATAAAATCTTTGCATGGAGTCCCTTCTGCATTGTAAATCTTATAACCAACTCTTGACCTCATAGTTTGAATAAATGTATCCATGGGCAATTTTCAACCACCATCTGCCCGGATGGCTCTAAGCCCAGGCCTGACTTTATCCAATTCTATATCCTCCACTGCCTTCTGCATATTTCCATCTGCAAGTCTTACCAACATTTGAACTCTAAAACATCTACAATTAAATTCAAATCTAGTGGTTATGAACGTTAGTTTTAACATTAGACTGCTTGGAGTCAAATTCTGGCTGTACGACACACCAGCTATGCGTCCTTGGGCAAGTAACTTAATTTCTATGTGCCTCGTGTTCCCATATATAAAATCTGATCATTGATGTTACCTGTCCCTTAGGGCTGTCGTGAGAATGAAATGAGATATTGCATGTAAAACACTTAATGTGGTGTCTGATGCATACGAAGAGCTCAGTAAACATTCACTTTTTTTTTTTTTTCAACTATTCATTGAAAAATTGATGTCTATATTTCTGTCATTGGTACCAACCATTCTTCTCTACATGGGGCAGGGAGTGCTAAAGATAGGAGGGTCCAGGATTACTGTGGTGGTGGGAGCTTCAGTTGCGCTCTTGGATGGCCCCTTTCACGCATGGAGAGGGAGGGTGGGGCAGGGTGGGAAAGGCAGTTCTTCAGGGTATAAAGCAAGAGGGGCTCAAATCTCATCCCCACCCTCCTCCTGTGCTCATGGCAGACATCACTAATCATTTGCAGCACTCTTCCAGGCATCCTACTCCAGGCAGCATGAGCATTGCCATCCAATGGATCAGTGTTGTCACAATGGTTGAAACTGATGTGCCACACCTCCTCTTAAAGCGAAAGCTTCTTCTATGGAGAAGAAAGTACCAGAGAAAGAAGAACCCAAACCACAGGATAGTCCCACAGACTATTCAAGTCAAAGAGGGCTGTGCAAGCTTTCAAGTGGCTTCTGCCAACTGCTGTCAGTCTCTGTGGCTATTCTTATAGAAAGAATTCCATCCTCCTAACCTTCACATTTTCTTTTCTCCCTCATCCCTGTCTCAGTGGATGGGGAGCCTAAGAGCAATACTTTCTAGAGGTGTGTGGATCATTTGTTCTTCAAGATAATCTAGGTAAAACAGGTCCACAGTCAATAAGTTTGGGAAAGGCTGTCCCCCAGAAGCTCCCTGTAGGGAACCACAGTGCACATAAGCACGCTAAAGGCTTAGAGAAGCACTGCAGAGAAGCCGGTTCAACCCTGTTTGATCCAGTGTTTCCCAGAGGCGTCCGTCTATAGAACCACTTCCCGCACATAATACCTACTGACATTCCAAGACCCAGTATAGTCTACAGCGCACGTTTTTGGGAAACATGCTTTAGTGCCAAATTAAAGCTTTCCCTTATTCACCACACGTGCAGTGATCTAGTCCTGGCTAATTCTTTCATCAAATGTCTCCTGATTCCACCTCCTCTGCTTTACTCCCATGCTCCCTCCCCCGTCCAGTTCCTCATTTCCTCAGTCCTGGACTAAGGCCAGAGCAGCCAGGGAGGCTAGTGTCTCACCCACCCTCACCATCCTACTCTCCTTGTCAGACTATCTTCTTAATACATCAAAGTCTGTGTAATGGGTTGAATTGTGTTTCCCCAACAGACATGTCCATGTACTAATCCCCAGAACCTGTGACTGCAGATAATGGAGTTCAGGACATGCTACCCCTAAATATAGCACCTTGGCATATTTTAGGCTAAAGGGATCTGAGAAATGGCAAGTGCAGGAAGGACTCTCTGATCTTCCCTGAGGCAGGTCACAAGACCCTCATGTGAGAGGTGCCCTCCTTATACATGGAGGAAAGATGCACCTTTATCTTAAAGATGGAGAGACGCCAAGAAGAATCTAAATGCACAGGGCTGCTAAGTTTCCCACAGTTTCCTACTCTCAGCTCAGACCCGTTTTTGTCCTATCACATTTTCCCACAACTCTCCATTCGTCACTAAACCTAGTATACAGACGCTCGGGTTTAACTGTCTCTTTGGGTCTTCGTTTCATTAAAGGCTGCCGTGTCATGTAAAACTTATATTAAATAAATATATTTAATATATATTTATTATATCATATTATATATAATAATATATATTATATTTAATATATATTTATATCATATTATATATAATATATATTATTTTATATTTAATATATTATATTAAATAAATGTGAATGATTCTCTCTTGTTAATCTGTCTTTTGTTACAGGGATCCCAGCCAAGAACTTAGAAGGAAAAGATATTTTTCCTCCCTGATATGACGTTATTTGGAAAAAGGGTTTTTGCAGATGTAATTAAATGAAGGATCTCAAGATGAAATCATTTTGGATGATCCGGGTGGGCCCTAAATACAATGACAAGTGTCCTATAAGAGACACACAGAGGAAAGAGGCAGAGAGAGGAGGAGAAGGCCATGTGAAAACAGAGGCAGAGATTGGAGTGATGGAGCCGCAAGCCAAGGCATCACCAGGAGCTGGAAGAGGGGAGGAGTAATTTTCTCCTAGAGCCTTTAACAGGGGTGCAGCCCTGATGACACCTTGATTTTGGATGTCTGGTCTCCAGAACTGTGAGAGATTACATTTCTGTCGTTTTAAGTCAAGAAGTGTGTGGTAATTTGTTATAGCAGTCATAGGAAATGGATAGTCATCACATCCTTATACTCATCTCCCAAAACGAAGCAACCTGAGCCAATGTACCCCAAAGTGTTGACGCTTCTGTTCCCATCACGTGGTCAGACAACAAAGTGTGGTCGTCGCGTGGTGGCGCTTCCATGGGTGAGGTTGCCGAGCAAGGGAGCCTCCTTGAAGGCTTGGCTGCCCCTGCTCCAGGTTACAGACAGGAGTCTCATTAAGTTGCTGGCTCTGAAATCTCCAGCTTTGGAACTTACTAGATCTTTCTTTTTACCTCTCAGATGTACCACCACAATGCCTGCTCTCTCACTGAATAGCATTTGAAGAGAGGCGTCCATAAACTCTGCCACTCAAACCTTTTGGTTACACTCAGAGATACACGGTTGTTCAATTATATATTCCAGGAGGCACACAGAAAGGAAATAAAGATTCTGGGATTGCTTGTCCACCAGGTGAATCAAAAGAAAACAAATTGATTTACAGGTTAATAAACTCTTTTAGAATACAGGTGAAGGACTGAGATCTATCTAAGAGGCCATCTCCTTATTCACGGCCTTTTGGCAGAGAAGCTCATGGCCCTTCCACAGAAGTTCAATCGTCCTGTGAGTCTAGGTATTTTCAAGTTAGAGAAAGTCAGACATACGATTAAAAATGACTTTGCCAAGATCACGGAGCCTAAGAAAACTGAGATCAGATTATCCACCCATGTCTTTGGATAGGAATAGATGAGAGACAAAGAAAATATATTTTTTTAAATGATGAAATGGAATCAATTAAATATGATGCCTAAAGAATCTTATTTCATTTATTTAAATGATTTCCTCTTAAAATACCCTGCATATTTATTTTCTTTAAAAAATCATGGAAAACTAAAATACCTTACCAAACTGTATTCATAATCCCACTACTTGTCTTGTGGGGAGGGTGGGGAAGTAGACAGCTTTTTAGGTGTTCATTTAGTGGAATTAAAAGGGGGGAAAAGGGCTTCCCTGGTGGCACAGTGGTTAAGAATCCACCTGCCAATGCAGGGGACACGGGTTTGAGCCTTGGTCTGGGAAGATCCCACATGCCGTGGAGCAACTAAGCCTCACAACTACTGAGCCTGCACTATAGAGCCTGGGAGCCACAACTACTGAAGCCCGCGTGCCTAGAGCCCGTGCTCCGCAACAGGAGAAACCACTGCAATGAGAAGCCCGCGCACTGCAACGAAGAGTAGCCCCCGCTCACTGCAACTAGAGAAAGCCTGCGTGCAGCAACAAAGACCCAATGCAGCCAAAAATAAATAAAAAATAAAGTAGACAAATTTATTTTAAAAAGGGGGGGAGTACTAATTGAGTAGTGTCACTTTTATACTTAGTGGTGGAAGACTAGTAAGTAAAGCAATAATTTCTTTCTCTCTATTCATATAAATTTCCCCCTTCCAACCCATGTTTCCCTCAAGTCCACCACCTTCAGGTTGCTCCCTGATCTTGATAGTTGGTCTACCGACATTTCAAAATCAATGTGGTCAAGGAACACCTTGGCTGTTCACTCCCAAGACCTCTCTTCCAACTTTGTTTTGCTACATTCAGTCATTTTGGGGGCGTTTACAAAGACTTCTCAGGAAGCACTACCCCTCAACCCAGCAGACATACGTTCCTCACTTGTACCAAAGTGATTGAGGATTAACCTCTGGTACCAGATCGTTAGGGTTCAAATCTCAGGTCCATCACTCACTGTGACTTTGGGCAAGTTATGTAACCCATCTAGAGCTCAGTTAGTCCATCAGAAAAAGGAGAGCAAGGCTAGTAGCTATATCACAAGATTCTTGTATTTACTGAAGGAATAATATATATCAAGTGCTCAGCATAGAACTTTAAAACATAGTAAGTACCTAATTAATCATAGTAAGTGATTATTATCTCCAAATGAGAGTCACCGTAAAACATCTCAGAAATGTGTAAATGTGAGCATTCTCCCACCCAAGAGCAGTGGGATAAAAGAAGTCAAGACACTGTCTTGTTTAGATGAAACTGCTCTTCTCCCACAGGCTGCCTAAGAAAGCATTCCCAGGGAGGGGGCCCTGGCTCACCCAACCCACAGGAAGCTGCCCGAAAGAGCATCACTCAGGGCTCCACGCTTCCAGTTTGCACTGATCAGGAACCACCTTCTAGAGTCAGTCAGGATGAGTGGCATCATGGGACAAACTTGTTTACCTTCATCACTCCCTCCCAGATCCCCTTTGTCATCTGGGTCTCATCTCCAGACCAGTCTGCCCTGCCCTTAGTTAGGTCACTTTCCAACTCTCTCTGATAGCCCCAAACCTTACCACTCTGACTTCTAAAGTTAAGAATCTGTCAACCCACTTAGTAGTACTCATATCACGTAGTAGCTGCAAGTTTCTTAACTATTCTGTGTCTCAGTTTCCTGTGTAAAATGGGGCTAATAATAGCATCGGGGGGGGGGGCTTCTCTGGTGGCAGAGTGGTTAAGAATCCGCCTGCCAATGCAGGGGACACGGATTCGAGCCCTGGTCTGGGAAGATACCACATGCCACGGAGCAACTAAGCCCGTGCGCCACAACTACTGAGCCCACGTGCCACAACTACTGAAGCCCGCGTGCCTAGGGCCCGCGCTCTGCAACAAGAGAAGCCACCGCAATGAGAAGGCCAAGCACGGCGACAAAGAGTAGCCCCGGCTCGTGGCAACTAGAGAAAAGCCCGCGCTTGGCAACAAAGACCCAACGCAGCCACACACACACACACACACACACAAAATAGGTTATTGAGAGGACTAAAGAAGTTATTTCAAGAAAAGCACTCAGAATACCCCTAGACACACACTCCATGCTCAAGAAAACTAGCTGTTATTACTATGATTTGCCAGCACTGACACTGAAGCAGACTCCCTATAGCTTCATCTTCTTCTCCCGTCTTTTAAAAAAATTTTATTTATTTTTTGGAACGCTCTGTGCGGCTTGCAGGATCTTAGTTCCCCAACCAGGGATCGAACCCGTGCCCCCTGCAACAGAAGTGCGGAGTCCTACCCACTGGACCGCCAGGGAATTCCCTTCCTTTTCTTTTCTAAATGTCCCCTTCCCTTTTGCCTACTAACTGGACCTGGCTGGCCCCTGAGGCTCCCTCCTCACACCTCGAGTATCTCAGGGCCTAGATGATGGTATGTACTCTCTTGCCCTCACCCCTTTGGCGGTTTCCAAAGCCAAGGCTGCATCTTCTTCAAAAACCTCCAGCCCCCTTGAAGTTCATGTTCTTTTAACCATTTCCCCTACTCCCTGTCTTGCTCCTGTACCTACTATTCTCCACACAGAAACCAGAGGGATCTTTCAAAAACTTAATTCAGATCATATGCCTCTTCTGCTTAGAACCCTTCTGTGGCTTCCTGTTATACCTGGAACAAAACCCAAAACCTGCCTACATGTCTGACCTTGTATCACTCACCCACAATGGCCACATAGAAAAATGGCCTTTTGGTTGTTCCTGAAACACAGGGCACTCACTCTCACCCCCGGGCCTTTGCACTTGCTGTTTCCATTGCCCTCAATAGCTGCATAATCCTTCATATTATTCAGGTCTGAGTTCAAAGGCCATCTCAGAAAATCCTTCAAAGAGCTCCCAACATAAGCAGTCCCACATTCACTATCACTTTACTCCATCTATTGTTTTTATGGCATTACCAGCACCTGAAATGATCTAGATTCTTTTTTAACTTATTCTTTTCCTATCTTTTCTCTCTAGGATATAAGATACATATGATCAGAGATCTCTCTTTGAGCCTAGAATAGTGCCTGGCCCGTAGTAACCATCAATAAACACTTCACGAAAAAACAGACACAAAACTACAGGGTCCAAAGAAAACAGAGCTCTGGCATTGGACAGACCCACGTTTGCATTTGAGCTCTGCCACGTATTGGCTGTATGATCTCTGACAAATTATTTACCTCTCCCAAACTCAAATTCCTCAAACTAAAATATGGGGGGGATGGTAGTGGTGGTCCCCACCATCACGGTTGTGATGAGGATTAATGAGATTGCGTTCCCACACTGCTGGGAAAATTCCAAGCACTCAACAAATAGTTGTTATAGTTATTATTATCCAGAGGACAACACAGACCCTAAACCTTAGTAAGATTAAGGTTAGTTAAACTTGGATCTGTTTCTCTTTTTCAGAGTGGAGCAGAACAGAACCCAGCCAGAAGGAAGTTTCTATCATTCCCACCCAAGTAGGGACTTCCCATTTTGGGCAACTGCCTCTCTTTGTCTGAGAAAGAGAGCAGATCATCACATCACCTTCCTGAGACTAATCAATGCCATATTTAAGGTTTTAAAGCTGACAGATGAAGATCCCAAGGTATCATAACTCCTTGTATAAATTAGCAAGAGGAACAAAAATTTCCATAGCCTAATTGAATGCATTTAGAATGGCAAAAAAAGAACACATTTTCCTGCAAGGAGCATGGGAAACTTTCAACTTTGTTCTCCTAAGGAACGGTCTAGTTCATGCAAACAATGCATATATGTTCCCTAGTGCATCCTGCTCTTCTGAGAGCTCTTGGATCCAACTTCTCCTCTACTTTCCTGTCTGGGGTCTCTGGTTAATTAAAATAAGGAGAGAGGGGTCGGTCTGGTCTGTTCTACTCCTCAACGTTCATGGCCAACAGACAAAGCATACATATGTCTATACAGCACTTTCCTCCCTCTGGGGATCCTCCAGAGGCTTTCTAAGCGCTAGCAGGGTCACTTTTTATTTCAAAAGAAGTTGCATCAAGTCTTCTAGGCAATTCCTGGTTTTTTGCCTGCTCAATACAGGTAACCAGTGCCAAAGAGGGAGCTTTGGGCCTCTCTTCCATGGGCCTGAAGAGAAGCATGATCAAAAATCCTCTTGTTCTTTTAAAGGTGGCTTTGTATGAGCAGTACGTAAAGCAAGTAGTTTGGTATGGTTACATCAGCGAGGGGCAGGCAGGGGTTTGAGTGGGAAACGGCTCAGTCTTAGGCAACCTGACCTTGAGATGTCAGGGGGACTTCCAAGTAGAGATGTCCAGTGTACCACTGACCACATTCCTAAGGAATTCTGCTAGAAGGTATCCCTTACACAAGTTACAACTGAGAATGTCCTCTGGCCTGAAATTATTGTAGTTGAAGAATAATTTAAAAAACAAAATCCAAATACCTTCGCATTTTGAATTAGGGAGATTTTGGGGTGAGAAGGTAAAAGGAACATAGGCAGAAAGGGAGAGAAAGGACTAAGGGCAAGAATGAAAGTGAGCTAGGAATATTCACAGCAGCACTATCTATAACAGTCAAGACATGGAAGCAACGTAAATGTCCACTGACAGATGAATGGATAAAGACGATGGATAGGGTTTCCCTGGTGGCGCAGTGGTTGGGAGTCCGCCTGCCGATGCAGGGGACACGGGTTCGTGCCCCGGTCCGGGAAGATCCCACATGGCGCGGAGCAGCTGGACCCGTAAGTCATGTCTGCTGAGTGCGTCCGGACCCTGCACTCCGCAACGGGAGAGGCCACAATAGTGAGAGGCCCATGTACCGCAAAAAAAAAAAAAAAAAAAAAAAGAAGATGGATAAAGAAGATGGAATACTACTCAGCTCTAAAAAAGAATGAAATAATGCCATTTGCAACAATATGGATGGACCTAGAGATGATCATATTAGGCAAAGTAACTCAAAGACAAATATCAAATGACATCACTTATATGTGTAATCTAAAAAAATGATACAAATGAACTTATTTACAAAACAGAGATAGACTCACAGACACAGAAAACAAACTTAAGGTTACCAAAGAGAATAGCAGGGAGGGGTGGGGGAGAGAGAAATTAGGATTTTGGGATTAATATATATACACTACTATATATAAAATAGGTAAGCAACAAGGTCTTACTATATAGCACAGTGAACTATATTCAATATCTTGTAATACATATAATGGAAAAAAATATGAAAATGTATATATGTGTATAAATGAATCACTCTGCTGTACACTTGAAACTAACTTAACATTGTAAATTAACTAGACTTCAATTAAGAAAAAAGAAAGTGAGCTAGGACAAACACAGGTGGAGCAAGAGGAGGAGAAGCAGGAAAGCAGAGGACACACTCAGACACACATGGAAGGGAGAGAGACGGACTGAGAGAGAGGACATTTTTGCTAGCATTTCCTAAAGTAATCATTAGTCACAATTCTTTTGGTAATCTTACCTTATATTGGTTTAGCTTTAGCCAATGAAAGCAGTCAACATGCCCTGGGCAAACCTTAAGCAGAGCCATTTAGTACAACTTTCTGGGATGATAGAGCTGCCCTCTGCCTTGTTCAACATGGTAGCCACAGTGGCTACTGTGCATTTAAAATGTGGCTAATTCAACCAAGGAACTGAATTTTAAATTTTATTTAATTTTAATGAATTTCTCAGAGTATGGTGTGTATAACAAAGGGGGTAAAAGTGAAATACACAAATGACTATTTAAAATATTTAATAGCTATGTAATTTTTTAAGGTATATTAGAGAACTATAGCCGGTATGTCCAACTGATGATTTCACAGATATCGTATTGCTTAGAATAAGAAAAAATGAAATAGCATATTTATTTGAAGATGAGTATTAAGTAAATAATAGTACACGAGGTACATGAACATGGCATAAATCGTGAAGGCTAAATGACTAAAGTCTGGGAAATACTAGACTAGACAGTGTCTTCTAAGCACATCATACTAAGATGGGCAGTTGACTTCGACTTGTTCCTGTGGACTCACAGAGCAAGAAAGAAGAGTTGTTTTTCAGCTATTGCCATAGAAGAGTAAGATAGAAGAGGAAGGAGTGTGACCTCAAAAATCTGCCAAGAAAGCAGAGACTTGGGGGACTTCAAGCCAAGCTCTCTGCTTGTAGAAGCAATTGTGCCACTGGCTACCACTACGCCAGCTCTTGCATTTGCTTTCTGGGTAAATCAGGGCAAAATGACAATGAAGGGATACCAGAGATGCCGTGTGGAATAAGTAAGGTAGGTCAGACTCTAGGTCAATCCACCTCACTACAAATAACTCAGTTTCATTCCTTTTTATGGCTGAGTAATGTTCCATTGTATATATGTGCCACACATATATATCTGTCGATGGACACTTAGGTTGCTTCCATGTCCTGGCTATTGTAAATAGCGCTGCAGGGAACACTGTGGTACATGTCTCTTTTTGAATTACGGTTTTCTCAGGGTATATGCCCAGTAGTGGGATTGCTGGGTCGTATGGTAATTCTACTTTTAGTTTTTTAAGGAACATCCATAATGTCCTCCATAGTGGCTGTATCAATTTACATTCCCGCCAACAGTACAAGAGGGTTCCCTTTTCTCCACACCCTCTCCAGCATTTATTGTTTCTAGATTTTTTGATGACGGCCACTCTGACTAGTGTGAGGTGATACCTCATTGTGGTTTTGATTTGCATTTCTCTAATGATTAGTGATGTTAAGCATCCTTTCATGTGTTTGTTGGCCATCTGTATATCTTCTTTGGAGAAATGTCTATTTAGGTCTTGCACCCATTTTTGGATTGGGTTGTTTGTTTTTTTGATATTGAGCTGCATGAGCCGCTTGTATATTTTGGAGATTAATCCTTTGTTAGTTGCTTCGTTTGCAAATATCTTCTCCCATTCTGAGGGTTGTCTTTTCATCTTGTTTATGGTTTCCTTTGCTGTGCAAAAGCTTTTAAGTTTCATTAGGTCCCATTTGTTTATTTTTGTTTTTATTTCCATTTCTCTAGGAGGTGGGTCAAAAAGGATCTTGCTGTGATTGATGTCATAGAGTGTTCTGCCTATGTTTTCCTCTAAGAGTTTTATAGTGTCTAGCCTTACCTTTAGGTCTTTAATCCATTTTGAGTTTATTTTTGTACATGGTGCTAGGGAGTGTTCTAATTTCATTCTTTTACATGTAGCTGTCCAGTTTTCCCAGCACCACTTATTGAACAGCCTGTCTTTTCTCCATTGTTTTTCTTGCCTCCTTTATCAAAGATAAGGTGACCATATGTGCATGGGCTTATCTCTGGGCTTCTATCTTGTTCCATTGATCTATATTTCTGTCTTTGTGCCAGTACCACACTGTCTTGATTACTGTAGCTTTGTAGTATAGTCTGAAGTCAGGGAGCCTGATTCCTCCAGCTCTGTTTTTCTTTCTCAAGATTGCTTTGGCTATTCAGGGTCTTTTGTGTTTCCACAGAAATTGTGAAAGTTTTTGTTCTAGTTCTGTGAACAATGCCATTGGTAGTTTGATAGGGATTGCATTGAATCTGTAGGTTGCTTTGGGTAGTATAGTCATTTTCACAATGTTGATTTTTCCAATCCAAGAACATGGTATATCTCTCCATCTGTTTGTATCATCTTTAATTTCTTTCATCAGTGTGAAGTCAGAAAGAGAAAAGCAAATACCCTATGCTAACACACATATATGGAATCTAAAAAAAATGGTTCTGATGAACCTAGGGGCAGGACAGGTATAAAGACGCAGACATAGAGAATAGACTTGAGGACATGGGGAGAGGTAAGGATAAGGTGGGACAAAGTGAGAGAGTAGCCTTGACATATATACACTACCAAATGTAAAATAGATAGCTAGTGGGAAGCAGCCACATAGCACAGGGAGATCAGCTCGGTGCTCTGTGACCACCTAGAGAGGTGGGATAGGGAGG
The DNA here is from genome assembly GCF_039906515.1 of Pseudorca crassidens. NCBI lineage: Eukaryota > Metazoa > Chordata > Mammalia > Artiodactyla > Delphinidae > Pseudorca > Pseudorca crassidens. Next base: position 119,199,386 of record NC_090296.1, on the reverse strand, counting down.
GTGGGAGAGAGGCACAAGAGGAAGGGGATATGGGGATATATGTATAAATATAGCTGATTCACTCTGTTATACAGCAGAAACTAATACAACATTGTAAAGCAATTATACACCAATAAAGATGTTAAAAAAAGACCACATATTATATGATTCCATTCCCAGGGAACGGAAATCTATAAAGAAAATAGATTTGTGGTTGCTTAGGGCTGGGAGATGGGTAGGATAAGGAGATGACAGCTAAGGGTATAGAAGGTTTTTTTGAGGTGATGAAAATTTTTTTTTAAATTGACTGTGGTTATACAGATCTGTGAATACACTAAAAAGCACTGAATTGTATACTTTTATTGGGCGGATTGTATGGTATACGAATTATATCTCAATAAGACTATTTTTTAGAGGTCTATTAAAAAATAAATTTTCATTAAAAAAATACAGTAGGTCCGCATAGGCTGCAAACTGTAGAGCACCAAATACAAATGTTACTCAATGTTATTCCTTCCTCACTATCCCTAGCTTCATCTCCTCTTCCAGGAGACCGCCTGGACCCCATTTCATGGATCACAGATGGAGATCTTTATTAAGGAATACTGACCAATACTATGCTTTTGGCTACCCTGTTTCCTGTGGTATGTTGATCAGAGTGTTTCCACTGGGTCTAGAAAACACTTCAGAGGCCAGGATAAGTGGTCCATGATAAAGCCTAGGTCTCTTATATGTGTCTGTTTTGGGTTATTCATGTAGAGTGTGTGTCATCCTGCCGGAAGAGCAACAACCAGGTCATGGCATCTGCTGATTCTCTGAAAAAGCTGCCGGGATTTTGCCAGACTGTGCCCTGAAAAACAGCCAAGGCACAAATTAACACCCACTTTCCGGCAATGGGAACAATTCCTGAAAAAGCCACTTCCGCAAAACCCAAGGCAACCCGGAATAATCCGGGAGCCAAGACACAATTTATTACTTCACAAAGAACACAGAATTCTGATCCAGCAGCAAACTAGCTGCTGGGCTTTTTCCTTTCCCACACTAGCTGCATTTTAAAGGCCTGACACTCGCAATTTACAAGCCCAACCTTAGAGAGGAATGCTTTAAATCGGCAAAGATTTACAGAATGTCATAACTGAAGGCAAAGTAAAGATGGGATCCTCCTCAACCCTGTATCTTAGAGATGGGGCCACTGAGGCCCAGGCAGAGTAGGCAAGTGATGTGCCAGATGTAACACACAGCCACAGATGAAGATACAGCCAGCCCTGAAACCAAGGTACTCTGACCCCAGGATCACTTCTCCTTCTAATTCTCCCAATTTTTCTACTACATTGAAATACCAATCATATTCTCAAATTAACATTTTAAAAGAAATATGTTTCATTTCAAACTAGAGAAATCCAAAAGAGGATTCAGGCATTGCTTGGGAGATGGAGCTAGACAACATCAAAGGTTAATTTCTAACCCATGAAGAGGTGGTACCTAAGGTGGGGACCAAAGTTACAGTCTATGCATTAGGGTGACACAAGGTGACTCATTCATTCATTGCTGGTGAATTCTAAGAAGAAAAAATGGGGACATCCCTGGTGGCACAGTGGTTAAGAATCCACCTGTCAATGCAGGGGATGCAGGTTCGATCCCTGGTCCGGGAAGATCCCACATGCCGCAGAGCAGCTAAGCCCGTGCACCACAACTACTGAGCCTGCGAGCCACAGCTACTGAGCCCAGGTGCCACAACTACTGAGCCTGCGCTCTAGAGCCCACAAGCCACAACTACTAAGCCCATGTGCTACAACTACTGAAGCCTGCGTGCCTCGAGCCTGTGCTCTGCAACAAGAGGAGCCACTGCAGTCAGAAGCCCGCCCACTGCAACAAAGAGTAGCCTCCGCTCGCTGCAACTAGAGAAAGCCCGCGTGCAGTGAAGACCCAACGCAGCCAAAAAAATAAAAGTGAAAAAGGACAATATGAATTAAATGTCTTAAAGATGTCCAAACCTCAATTTTGTCCCAGAAGTTCCACTTCTAGGAACTTTCCCTGAAGAAATAACTAAGAAAGTGAGCCAACAACACTTACAAGATTTTCTCTTGCAGGAGGTTAGTAGGTAGCAGCAAAAAACTGGAAACAACTTGAATATGTAAGAGCAAGCCTTGGTTAAACAAATTGGGATGTAGCCATCCATGGAATATTATGTATTCAATAGAAAGGATATCTATTTATATCCTCTAACAGAGAGAAATGTTCATGATATGTTGTTTAAAAAGCACATTGTAAAACAGCACATTTAGTATCATCCTGTTTTTGTTAAGCTGAAGTCTTTTTATTTATTAGCGAACAATAAAAACATATCTGAGACTAACATTGGACAATAGGCCCTAGGAAGTTTTAATTTTTTCTATTTTTCTACTTTTTGCAATGGAAATGTATTAATTCATGAAGAGCTTTAGAAAGGTCTTAAAAATGAAACACATTTATTATTTACTACTGAAGGTGGATACCAGCAAAAGAATAACCTTAATACTTTCTCTACTGGCAGGTTCCATGAATCAGATGATGATGCTTATCTCTGCGCCAATGTCTTTCAAGCCCTCCTAATTACTCGCAGGTGGCCGGATGGAATTGGCTCTTTCCATCACAGGCACCATTATGAGCCTTATGCCTCAGACAGAAATGTGACCTCTGTGACTACTGTTCTTCCTTCCCCTGGTACAAGGGAGCCTCCCTTCTGCTCTTCCTCACCTTCCTTCTAGGCTGAGAGAATGATGTAGCCAAAGGGGCCCTCACTCTGACATCAGTTAGCCTGAGTTCAAGTATTGACTCTGCCATTTATTTGCTGCCCCACTTTAAGCAAGTATCTTCTCTCGAACCCGACTTTCCTCTTTTGTAAAGGTACAATTTACGCATTACAAAATGCACGTCTCTTAGATGTACAGTTCACTGAGTTTTGACAAACATTTACAAATAGTACAGATATTTACACTCATGTATCCACCACTTGAATCAAAATATAGAACATTTCCATTACCCCTGAAAGTTCCTCCCTGCCCCGTCTCTAAACTGAAGCATCTACTTTCAGATTTCCATTACCACAGCCTAGTCCCACATGTCCTAGAACCACATAGAATGGAATCTTGCAGATTGTGTCTGATTTCTTTTGATCAATGTAATGTTTCTGAAATACGTCCATGTGGTTGTGAGCATCAGTAGTTTGTTTCTTTTTGTTGTTGAATATATCCATTGCATGAACATCCCTCAATTTGTTTATCCATTCACTTACTGATGGATGTTTGGGTTGTTTCCAGTTTGGGGCTGTTATGAATAGAGGTGATATTAACACTCCTATTCAACTCCTATGTGTGTGCAGGTGTGTGTGTGTGTGTGTGTGTGTTTGTGTGTACACACATTGTGATTTCTCTTTGGTAAATACCTAGGCATGGAATTGCTGGATCAGTTCTCCCAAGTGGTTGCGCCCCTCAGCAACGGATGAAGATTCGTCTTTCATTCTCACCAATACGAGGTACTGCCAGTGAAGTGGTATTCGTGGTAGTGCATGGGAGATTTAACTTGCATGTTCCTAACAACTAAAAATGTTGAGCACCTTCATGTAATTATTGGCCATTCATGTATCATCTTTTGCTAAGTGTCAGTTTAAGCCTTTTGCCCATTTTAATAGGTTGTTAGTCTTATTAGGATTGAGTTCTTTATGTATTCTGGATACAAGTCCATGGTCACGTAAAATGGTTTTAAAAGTACGTTCCTACCTACCTCAGACATTCAAGGTTAAGAGCAAATTAGACAATGCTGTGACAGGCTATAATTAAGGGTAGCCTTTCTTTTTTTTTTTTTTTTTTTTTGCGGTACACGGGCCTCTCACTGCTATGGCCTCTCCCACCGCGGAGCACAGGCTCCGGACACGCAGGCTCAGCGGCCATGGCTCACGGGCCCAGTTGCTCCGCGGCATGTGGCATCCCCCCGGACCGGGGCACAAACCCGCGTGCCCCGCATTGGCAGGTGGACTCTCAACCACTGCTTCACCAGGGAAGCCCAAGGATAGCTTTTCTTAATGGAAGTCACAATTCTTCTCTTTGTAAGGAACAGGATAGCTGGAGCTAAAAGCGTTGCGAGGATGGTACATCCTCATGTACAGAGATGGCAGGAAGCTCTTAGCTCCGCCTCACTACCTTGGGAAGCCTCTGGCAGTGTTGGAAGGATGTATACTTTACCCCCGATCCTCTTGATTCTCTGTCTTCCTTCACACTGCTTCTCCATCAGCTTGTGTCACCATTATTATTCCCTAGACTCTGCTTAGGTTTTGGATCAATTTATTTGCTCTGATCTCTAACTGCCTTTCTTTTTCCTGAAATACTGGGTTTTGAGCTTCCCGCAACTAAGATTTATGTTTTTATTTTCTTGTGTGACTTGTTGCTTTTCCTGAATCCTGTCCTTAGCCCAGCTTCCTGCCTGCCCTCCTGGCTCTGACTCGTGGTCTTGCTTTTATTCCAAGGGTCAAAAGGTGCTTGTACTCTGGTTTGTTTATGTGACTTCAGGCCCTCGGTTCTGTCCCGGGTCCAGCTTACTTTATTCCCTGCATATCTGGGTGTGCCCATGGTCTGCTAGACTTGGTTCCTCATTCCTTACCCAAGAAATAATACTGTCAGGATGCTCTGTGTGGTAAGAGGTGGATTCTGTTTCCCAGAATAAATTTGCTTTAGCATTAAAAGTTTTCAACAGCTGACTCCTTATCATCTTTCCCCATCCAGTTTCTGTTGTTTTAAAAAATAAATTTTCCAATATGAAACTGTACTTATATTTTCCCTATTAAATTAAAATATCAATAGAAAATAATAAGCAGGGATCACAAGAGTTGACAATTCTTTGCTGTTTCAGTGACAGATTATTCCTAGCTAGAAGAAAGAATCCAGGTTCATGTGATTTTTTGACTCTTCTATATGTTTGTTCATTCATTCATTCATTATTCAGCATTTACAGATCACCTGCTAGATGTGAGTTGCTGTGCTTGTAGCTGAAAATATAAACAAGGCTCATACACAAAACCTTACTCTGAGATGCTCACTGAGTGGTGAGGAAAGCCAACAGGTAAAGAACTTTCCTTCTACAACATGGCAGGCGTTATAATGCAGGTACAAGGTGCTACAGAAGTTCAGGGGAGAAATGGAATACTTATCCCTGGAGGCCATCAGGACTGACAGTGATGGTGATATTTCACAGAAAAGGTAGTATTCAAGCAGTGCATTGAAGGGTAAGTAGAAATATGACAGAAAGACAGGGAAGAGTATCAACAGAAACTTATTTCTCCAAACTTTTAACCTCTCAAGATGCTAAAAAACTCAGTTATAGAAATTACATTAGCTAAAAAGAATGTTTTAAAAAGAGAGAGAGAAAGTGAAAGGAAAGAAATAAAGTATCGACTACTTAACCATAAAAAAAAGAAACGACACCTAGGTAAGTCACGCCCGGATGGCAAATCTCCCACTGAGGTACTATCTGAGAGCATGGAAAGAAATCAAACAAGCAAGCCATAGATGGCCTCAGTCACAGAGTGCCCTGTACTGTGCCTTCCTAACTCTCGCTGGTTTGACTGTTTGACTAATATCAGCCTGACCTCGTGAAAACAAAGACCAGGCCCGTTCTGCTCACTGTTTCTTCCCGAGAGCTGTGTCTGGCACACGGAAGCACTCAATACTTGGTAAAGAAATGGATGCATGACACCCTGAATGCAAGGCAGCAGAGGGCAGTGTGGCTTCTGCAGGCGGACCGTTCACCCTGCCTGTCAAGGCCTTCCACACCTGGACTTCTACCTTTCCATTTCCAGTCTGTGTCAGCATTTTGATTCTTGCTCTGCATCATTTAAACCATGACAGTTTGAAGGTGATCTTAGAATATTCTGTGCCTGTTTCAGAAAGGACTTATGGGGAAATTCTTTTGTAATAGGAAATTTTAAAAAACATTCCCCTAGGATTGGCTCAAGCCACTTTTACTTACAGAGACTGTTTTGAGGGGAAGAAGTCCTGCGTAGGAATCTGACCCCAAAAAAGTATAAATATATTCAACATCTAGTTGGGCATGAAACAGTTGAACACGATTACCCCTGGTTTCAGTCTGTAACTGTGCCACAGAAGTAACTTCTGTTATTTCCAAAGCAACACCAATGGAACTTGCTCTTTTCTTGCAAACCTGCATTCTCGGGGCAAACCTACCTGTGGCAAGGACCTACATAATTGTGAATGGACGGGGGCAAAGAGTTGCTGACTATCAGGAAATGCAAATAAAACTCCAATGAGATACCTTCACACACCTTCTAGGATGGCTATAATAAAGAAGACAGATAATAGCAAGTGTTGGCAAGGATGTAGAGAAACTGGAACCCTCACACATTGCTGATGGGAATGTTAAATGGTGCGCTTGTTTTGGAAAACAGTCCGACAGTTCCACGAAAGGCTAAACATAGAGTTACCATGTGAAACCAGCAATTTCATTCGTGGGTATATACCTAAGAGGGATGAAAACATACATTCACACAAAAACGTACACCCGAATATTCATAGCACCTGTGTTCATAATGACCAAAAAGCAAAAACAACCCAATGGCCATCAACTGGTGAATGGATAAACAAATTGGCACATCCACACAATGGAATATTATTCAGCAACAAAAAGGGATGAAGTACTGACACATGCTACAACATGGATGAACTTTGGAAACATTATGCTAGGTGAAAGAAGCCAGACAAAAAAGAGCATATATTGTATGCTGTCTATAGGAAATGTCCAAAGTAGGAAAATCTATAGAGACAGAAAGTAGATGGGTGGTTGCCAGGGCTTGGGGGGTGAGAGTTTGGGAAGAAATGGGGAGTGATTGCTAATGGGTACAGGCTTTCTATTTGGGGTAATGAAAATGTTATGAAATTGATAGGGGTGATGGTTGCACAGCCTCGTGAATATAGGACAAACTACTGAACTGTACACCTTTAAAACATGAGTTATATGGTACGTGACTTACATCTCAATCAAGTTGTTAAATATTCAAAAAAGAGCAGGCAAGGTGGAATACAGAAGAGAGGCAGGGACAAAGTTCAACCGCACAGGGAGGGCCAGACTGTCCCAGGGTGCGCCATTCTCCAGGGGAAGTGGGGTTCAAGGTAACATCTGAACCACTCCTGCATTTCAGTTCCATTTTTATTGTACAGATGCGGGAGTATATGTACTATTAAGTTACCTCTTGAGAACCTATAAATCTGTGCTGTTTAATGTGGTAGTCACTAGCCACATGTGGCTACTTAAATTCAAAAAGAAACAAAATTGAAAATTCAGTTCCTCAGTTGCACCAGCCCCATTTCAAGGGTTCAGTAGCCACGTGTGGTCCATGGTAACCACACAGTGATGACAGATACAGAACATATCCATCATCTCCAAATGTTCCTATCAGACAGCGCTGCTCTGGATGACTCACCTGGCTCCCGGGGGGTCAATCATTTACCACCAATCCTTTCTGCTCTCTTTAAAGCCTACAGTTAAAAGAACTCTTTCAAGTATTGTTGCGGGTAAGAATCCAGGCCAGGAAGAAAAGCAGAGGCCTGTGAAGGACAGAGCCCAGCGAGGCCTATTCCTATATGGGTGTGTCGTTTGTCTCATATGCGGTTGCTCTGTCCTTCGGGGATACTGGATGCTTTTTATTTCTTAAAAAAAAAAGGAATGAAAGAAAGAAGGAAAAGAATTCCAATATCGTTTTTATAATACTGCTGGAATAATAAACAATTGTTTAATGTTCTGTACTGTGAGATTAAGCCCCTAGGGGAATAGGAGGGAAGATAAATCAATATTTACCAGTAGTCTTTATCCTATGTTAAATATTAGCTTAAACTTGAAAACCCATGGTTTTTGTTGCTGTCTCTCCTTAAGCCCACATTTCACTAGTCTCCTGTTCTTGGAGAGAAATAATCATTGCAGAAGCAGTGGGAAATATTTGAACCATGTCCATTATATACGTTTTACTGTCGTCTTTAATAGTTACGGTAAACGTAGGGGTCACAGGAAAACCTCAACAGACTGAAATGGCTCAACCTTTGTAACACAGCAACTCATAAATGTCAGTGGGAGTCAACCGGTATTGCTCATAAAGCTGTAAGGTGAGCAAAATTAAGAGTAATTTGCTAGAATTTTGGATAAAACCTTGTGAGCTGAGCTAGGGGTCCTGCATTTCACAGATCTGCATATACCCTCTAGAGACACTGGCTGCTGATCCTATGCAGACACAATCAGGGCGTCCACACCAAAGGAAGACCATGCTGGGCATGTGTTCAACTTGCAGCCACACCCCTGATTTCTTAGCCACTGGGAAAACAGCAAAACTCAGTCTCCAGAGAAGCCAGAAGAAAGTCTCAGTAGGAAATGTGGAGCCAAAACACAAGTCATTATATAACATCGGTTAGATGGTCCAAAGAGCAGATTTCCTATTGCATATTAAAGCATCACCCTCCCTGGGGTCTCCAATAAAGATCCTTTATAAACACTAACTGAATAAAATTTCCGACACCTTCTCCATGGGGGGATGTATATTAAATACCAAACTTTTCTTACCAATGCTACAGCTAAGCTTTGAGAGGTGAAATAACTTGCCTTAAATCATGGCACGCCAGGAGGAGTCCAGGTGCGTTGGCATTTGAACCTGCTATGGAAAACCTCATTATAATTGTACGGAATATGACAAGAAACACAGTCATTATCCAAAGAATTTTGGAAGTTAAGCAGTTATTTAATCAAAGTCACTTAAATGATTTATGGTTGGAAGGATCAAAGAATTAATGTTACAAAATTAAGCAAAAGCCAAAATGAAAGCAGTGAAGGGGGGAATGTTTGGTTTTCCCATGTTTTAACTCTTTTGTGAAAATGAACCCTACAAATGCTTAAATATTTGCAATGGAAGTAAATCTTTTTTTCTTTTTCCGGGGAGGAAGAAAAAATGACAATAAAATTTATGTTATTCAACTCAATGAGAAGATCCACGTCTTCAAAAAGTCTCTTTAATCCTCCCACCTTTATGCCCAACTTTAGCTAAGAAGGGAAGAGAATCTATTCTTCTTCTTTAAGTCCTTTTAAGCCAAAAGCTGAGAGAAAGAGGCTGGTGTCTTCGACCCCTGTCTCGGACCAATACCAAATGTCCACGAAAATGCCCATTGAGACCAACCTGGACACCAGGTCCATAAACAGCCCAGAACAACTCTCTTTCCCTTTCCTCGTTGTTTCCCTGCTTCCCATGGTCTGGCATCTTATCCATCTGATTGGCTCCACTGGAAACAGAAGCCATGATTTTTATTTCTCCTTATCCCCATTCACACTGCTCTCCCCACAATCCTGAGAACAAGACACAGCTCAGTCACACCACCAAGCACAATCACACTCAGCCTCTGGGATCAGAGCCTGGCCTGTGAGAAACACCAATGTTTGTTAAGTTTAAATAAAAATAAAAATTCCTACTTCTATCATGGCCACCTGCAGTAAATGATGAGCCCTCTGATCATCCATTCACAACGCCAAAGGCTCTGTTTGCTGTCTCTATGCATAAGGATTACCCACAGGCTACCAGTGAGTTGAGTTCCACAGAGAGGCCACAGTGAGGCTGGGCTGCGAAGGAACCTTTTGATGTGACTCTCATGTCTATTCGTAATCCAGGTAGCATTACCCACATCTTCCCGCTGTTGCTCCCATATCTTACTCAGGTTTCTACTCAAATATCATCTCCGTGCAAAGACCTCCCCGACCACATAATCTAAAAGAGCCCCACCCACACTATGTCTCTCTAGCCTCTTCTTTCCATTTAACGTTTTTCAGAGCCGTTATCATCACTGACATTCTAGATTTGTGTATCTGTTCATTATCAGTCTCCCCTCTAGAATAGCAGTCCCCAACCTTTTTGGCACCAGGGACTGGTTTTGTGGAAGACAATTTTTCCATGGACTGGGGGGGTGGGGAGGGGATGGTTTCGGGATGATTCAAACACATTACATTTATTGTGCACTTTATTTCTACTATTATTACATTGTAATATGTAATGAAATAATTATACAACTCACCATAATACAGAATCAGTGGGAGTCCTGAGCTTGTTTTCACTTGCCACTCACTGATAGGGTTTTGATATGAGCCTACAAGCAATTGACTTACTATGGTCTCTGTGCAGTCAAACCTCTCTGCTCACGATAATCTGTATTTGCAGCCGCTAGCATCACCGTCTCAGCTCCACCTCAGATCATCATCAGGCATTAGATTCTCATGAGGAGCGCGCAGCCTAGATCCCTCGCATGCGCAGTTCAGGTAGGGTTCATGCTCCTATGAGAATCTAATGCCACCGCTGATCTGACAGGAGGCAGAGCTCAGGCGGTAATGCGAGCAATGGGGAGCGGCTGTAAATACAGATGAAGCTTCGCTCACCTGCCACTCACCTTCTGCTGTGTGGCCGGGTTCCTAACAGGCCACGGACTGCTACTGGTCTGTGGTCTGGGGGTTGGGGACCCCTGCTCTAGAACATAAGCTCCATGAGGGCAGGAACATTTGTCTTGTTCACTGCTATATCACCAGTGCACTTATGGAACACATGAATGGATGAAGAAATAACTGTCATTCACTGAGAAGGCATTTACCAAGCATCTAATCACAATATCTACCAATTACTGAATGTTTCCTAGATACCAGACACTGCAGAGAGTACTTTTAGCAAGCTCACTGGGTGTTCTAGCAACATAAGGATTTTCTGTCAATAAGCGATATTCTGTTTTTAATCAATAAAAAGTCTCTTGAAGCAAACCCTAATATAAACTATGGACTTTGGGTGATAATGACATGTCATTGTAGGTTCATCAGTTGTGACAAATGTACTACTTTGGTAAGGGATGTTGTTAAAGGGGGAGGCTATGCATGTGTAGGGGCAGGGGGATGTGAGAAATCTCTGTTCCTTCCTCTCAATGTTTCTGGGAGCCTAAATCTGCTTAAAAAAAAGTCTTAAAAACAGGTCTCTTGGGGCTTCCCTGGTGGCGCAGTGGTTGAGAATCCACCTGCCAATGCAGGGGACATGGGTTTGAGCCCTGGTCTGGGAAGATCCCACACGCCGCAGAGCAACTAAGCCCGGGCGCCACAACTACTGAGCTTGCGTGCCACAACTACTGAAGCCCGTGCACCTAGAGCTCATGCTCCGCAACAAGAGAAGCCACTGCAATGAGAAGCCCGCGCACTGCAACAAAGAGTAGCCCCCACTCGCCGCAACTAGAGAAAAGCCTGAGCACAGCAACTAAGACCCAATGAAGCCATAAATTAATTAATTAATTAACTCCCCCCCAAAACCCCCCAAAAGAGGTCTCTTGCCCCAGCATAGCAGTGACACATGTCACTAGGGTTACTCATGACCTTTTTTTCACTCCAGTGTGGAAAGCTTATAACTTCTGCCAACACGGGTATTAGAATGATTCCTACTGTGTTTATTTCATTTGTAGGAATATTCATAATATTTATGAACTGGAGCCTGCTGGATAAAAAATTCTTTTTAAAACCAAAAAAACATCACAACAACCAGACTTAAATGCTTTCATTTAATCTAAATAAACCAGTGGTGTAGCTTGGTAGACGAACCCTCCAAAGAGGTAACATTTGGTAAGCTTTTCCAGGGAAAGTCACTTCAGACTTAACATCTAAGTAAGATCAGCTAGTTTTCTTAATGAAGAATCCATTTGAAGTTCTCAGTTAATTTCATATGAAATGGTTTCTACTGACTAGAGGATTCAGTATGGTGTCTGATATGGTGAAAGCAACCAATAAAATATATGGGGTTTGGAATCCGATAGACTCAGGTTTGATTTCTAGCTCTGCCATCATCAGCTGTGTAAAGTTAAGCAAGATGCCTTCCTTCTTGGAGTCTAAATGTCCTTGCTGCTCAACTGTCATCGTTTAACTAACATGTAATTATTGTTTTCTCTGAGGGTTGATTTGACCCCACTCATAAGTTAATGAGTTAATCTATTGCTGGCAGAAGATATGAGACCCCCTGGGTCAGAGACTAAAGACTTCATTAGTCACAGCACAGCGAGCAGCATGGACATCAGTATTTAGATCAGCTACCTTTTTCCCCAAGTCCTTGAGGCCAATGCAGAGGGGTCCAGATAAATGTTGCACATGTAGTGGGTTTGCACTGCAGCTGAGGAACACTGAGCTTGGGGGATGCACTGCTTTTACAGCCAGCAATAAGCAAGCCTCCTCTTCGTTCTAGAGGTAGAACTTAGCTCATTCCTCAGGGTTGCTTGCCGAAAACACAACTCTGAAAAATGGCTCAGGTAAAAAGCAGTCATGGCCTCATATTCTTGGCATACTCAGGAAGACATGTGAGAGCACGAGAGACCCATAGAGGACTGTGTCCCAAGAGTAACATGATTAGATCATGCTCCACAGTGCCTACAACATGGTAGCCAAAGATGCTACCATCTCTCTTAGAAAGCATTCTTTTATTTGTTTATTTATATATTTTAACATCTTTATTGGAGTATAATTGCTTTACAATGGTATGTTAGTTTCTGCTGTATCACAAAGTGAATCAGCTATATGTATACATATATCCCCATATCCCCTCCCTCTTGCATATCCCTCCCACCCTCCTTATCCCACCCCTCTAGGTGGTCACAAAGCACCAAGCTGATCTGCCTGGCTATGTGGCTGCTTCCCACTAGCTATCTATTTTACATTTAGCAGTGTATATATGTCCATGCCACTCTCTCACTTCGTCCCAGCTTACCCTTCCCCCTCCCCGTGTCCTCAAGTCCATTCTCTATGTCTGCGTCTTTATTCCTGTCCTGCCCTTACGTTTTCCAGAACCTTTTTTTTTTTTAGATTCCATATATATGTGTTAGCATACGGTATTTGTTTTTCTCTTTCTGACTTACTTCACTCTGTATGACAGACTCTAGGTCCATCCACCTCACTGCAAATAACTCAATTTCAATTCTTTTTATCGCTGAGTAATATTCCATTGTATATATGTGCCACAAATATATACAATGGATCTTCTTTATCCATTCATCTGCCGATGGGTACTTAGGTTGCTTCCATGTCCTGGCTATTGTAAATAGTGCTGCAATGAACATTGTGGTACATGACTCTTTTTGAATTACGGTTTTCTCAGGGGATATACCCAGTAGTGGAATTGCTGGGTCATATGGTAGTTCTATTTTTAGTTTTTTAAGGAACCTCCATAATGTTCTCCACAGTGGCTGTATCAATTTACATTCCCACCAACAGTACAAGAGGGTTCCCTTTTCTGCACACCCTCTCCAGCATTTATTGCTTGTAGATTTTTTGATGGCAGCCACTCTGACTGGTGTGAGGTGATACCCCATTGTGGTTTTGATTTGCATTTCTCTAATGATTAGTGATGTTGAACATCCTTTCATGTGTTTGTTGGCCATCTGTATATCTTCTTTGGAGAAATGTCTATTTAGGTCTTGCACCCATTTTTGGATTGGGTTTTTTGTTTTTTTGATATTGAGCTTCATAAGCTGCTTGTATATTTTGGAGATAAATCCTTTGTTAGACGCTTTGTTTGCAAATATTTTTTTTAACTCTGAGGGTTGTCTTTTCATCTTGTTTATGGTTTCCTTTGCTGTGCAAAAGCTTTTAAGTTTCATTAAGTCTCATTTGTTTATTTTTGTTTTTATTTCCATTTCACTAGGAGGTGGCTCAAAAAGGATCTTGCAGTGATTTATGTCATAGAGTGTTCTGCCTATGTTTTCCTCTAAAAGTTTTACAGTGTGTAGCCTTACCTTTAGGTCTTTAATACATTTTGAGTTTATTTTTGTATTTGGTGTTAGGGAGTGTTCTAATTTCATTCTTTTACATGTAGCTGTCCAGTTATCCCTGCACCACTTATTGAAGAGGCTGTCTTTTCTCCATTGTTTTTCTTGCCTCCTTTATCAAAGATAAGGTGACCATATGTGTGTGGGTTTATCTCTGGGCTTCTATCCTATTCCATTGATCTATATTTCTGTCTTCGTGCCAGTACCATACTGTCTTGATCACTGTAGCTTTGTAGTATAGTCTGAAGTCAGAGAGCCTGATTCCTCCAGTTCTGTTTTTCTTTCTCAAGATTTCTTTTGTGTTTCCATACAAATTGTGAAATTTTTTGTTCTAGTTCTGTGAACAATGCCATTGGTAGTTTGATAGGGATTGCATTGAATCTGTAGATTGCTTTGGGTAGTATAGTCATTTACACAATGTTGATTCTTCCAATCCAAGAACATGGTATATCTCTCCATCTGTTTGTATCATCTTTAATTTCTTTCATCAATGTCTTACAGTTTTCTGCATACAGAAAAAATTTGTCTCCTTAGGTAGGTTTATTCCTAGGTATTTTATTCTTTTTGTTGCATTGGTAAATGGGAGTGTTTCCTTAATTTCTCTTTCAGATATTTCATCATTAGTGTATAGGAATGCAGGAGATTTCTGTGCATTAATTTTGTATCCTGCTACTTTACCAAATTCATTGATTAGTGCTAGTAGTTTTCTGGTAGCATCTTGAGGATTCTCTACGTATAGTATTATGTCAACTGCAAAGAGTGACAGTTTTACTTCTTCTTTTCTAATTTGGATTCCTTTTATTTATTTTTCTTCTCTGATTGCTGTGGCTAATACTTCCAAAACTATGTTGAATAATAGTGGTGAGAATGGGCAACCTTGTCTTGTTCCTGATCTTAGTGGAAATGGTTTCAGTTTTTCACATTGAGAACGATGTTGGCTCTGGGTTTGTCATACATGGTCTTTATCATGTCGAGGTAAGTTCCCTCTATGCCTTCTTTTTCTTCCAGGTTGTCCATATTATCGGCATATAGTTGCTTGTAGTAATCTCTCATGAACCTTTGTATTTCTGCAGTGTCAGTTGTTACTTCTCCTTTTTCATTTCTAATTCTGTTGATTTGAGTCTTCTCCCCTTTTTTCTTGATGAGTCTGGCTAATGGTTTATCAATTTTGTTTATCTTCTCAAAGAACCAGCTTTCAGTTTTACTATCTTTGCTATCGTTTCCTTCATTTCTTTTTCACTTATTTCTCATTCGATCTTTATGATTTCTTTCCTTCTGCTAAATTTGGGGTTATTTTGTTCTACTTTCTCTAATTGCTTTAGGTGTAAGGTTAGGTTTATTTGAGATTTTTCTTGTTTCTTGCAGTAGGATTGTATGGCTATAAACGTCCCTCTTAGAACTGCTTTTGTTGCATCCCATAGGTTTTGGGTCATCGTGATTTCATTGTCATTTGTTTCTAGGTATTTTCTGATTTCCTCTTTGATTTCTTCAGTGATCTCGTGGTTATTAGCATATTGTTTAGCGTCTATGTGTTTGCATTTTTTTACAGTTTTTTTCCTGTAACTGATATCTAGTCTCATAGTGTTGTGGTCAGAAAAGATACTTGATACAATTTCAGTTTTCTTAAATTTACCAAGGGTTGATTTGCGACCCAAGATATGATCTATCCTGGAGAATGTTCCAAGAGCACTTGAGAAGAAAATGTATTCTGTTGCTTTTGGATGGAATGTCCTATAAATATCAATTAAGTACATCTTGTTTAATGTATCATTTAAAGCTTGTGTTTCCTTATTTATTTTCATTTTGGATTATCTGTCCATTGGTGAAAGTGAGGTGTTAACGTCCCCTACTATGATTGTGTTACTGTCAATTTCTCCTTTTATGGCTGTTAGCATTCGCCTTATGTATTGAGGTGCTCCTATGATGGGTGCATAAATATATACAATTGTTATATCTTCTTCTTGGATTGATCCCTTGATCATTATGTAGTGTCCTTCTTTGTCTTTTATAATAGTCTTTATTTTAAAGTCTATTTAGTCTGATATGAGAATTGCTACTCCAGCTTTCTTTTGATTTCCATTTGCATGGAATATCTTCTTCCATCCCCTCACTTTCAGTCTGTACATGTCCCTAGGTCTGAAGTGGGTCTCTTGTGGAAGGCATATTGATGAGTCTTGTTTTTGTATCCATTCCGCTAGTCTATGTGTTTTGTTTGGAGCATTTAATCCATTTACATTTAAGGTAGTTATCGATATGTATGTTCCTATTCCCATTTTCTTAATTGTTTTGGGTTTGTTATTGTAGGTCTTTTCCTTCTCTTGTGTTTCCTGCCTAGAGAAGTTCCTTTAGCATTTGTTGTAAAGCTGGTTTGGTGGTGCTGAATTCTCTTGGCTTTTGCTTGTCTGTAAAGGTTTTAATTTCTCCGTCGAATCTGAATGAGATCCTTGCTGGGTAGAGTAATCTTGGTTTTAGGTTTTTTCCTTTCCTCACTTTAAATATGTCCTGTCGCTCCCTTCTGGCTTGCAGAGTTTCTGCTGAAAGATCAGCTGTTAACCTTATGGGGATTCCCTTGTATGTTATTTGTTGTTTTTCCCTTGCTGCTTTTAATACTTTTGCTTTTTATTTAATTTTTGATAGTTTGATTAACATGTGTCTTGGCGTGTTTCTCCTTGGATTTATCCTGTATGGGACTCTCTGTGTTTCCTGGACTTGATTGACTATTTCATTTCCCATATTATGGAAGTTTTCAACTATAATCCCTTCAAATATTTTCTCAGTCCCTTTCTTTTTCTCTTCTTCTGGACCCCTATAATTCGAATGTTGGTGCCTTTAATGTTGTTCCAGAGGTCTCTGAGACTGTCCTCAATTCTTTTCATTCTTTTTTCTTTATTCTGCTGTGCAGTAGTTATTTCCACTATTTTGTCTTCCCAGGTCACTTATCTGTTCTTCTGCCTCAGTTATTCTGCTATTGATTCCTTCTAGAGAATTTTTAATTTCATTTTTTGTGTTGTTCCTCATTGTCTGTTTGCTCTTTAGTTCTTCTAGGTCCTTGTTAAACATTTCTTGTATTTTCTCCATTCTATTTCCAAGATTTTGGATCATCTTTACTATCATTACTCTGAATTATTTTTCAGGTAGACTGCCTATTTCCTCTTCATTTGTTTGGTCTGGTGGGTTTTTACCTTGCTCATTCATCTGCTGCGTAGTTCTCTGTCTTCTCATTTTGCTTAACTTACTGTGTTGAGGTATCCTTTTTGCAGGCTGCAGGTTCCCGTTGTTTTTTGTGTCTGCCACCAGTGGCTTAGGTTGGTTCAGTGGGTTGTGCATGCTCCCTGGTGGAGGGGACTGGTGCCTGTATTCTGGTGGATGACGCTGGATCTTGTCTTTCTGGTGGGCAGGACCGTGTACATTGGTGTGTTTTGGGGTGTCTGTGAACTTATTATGATTTTAGGCAGCCTCTCTGCTAATGGGTGGAGTTGTGTTCCTGTCTTGGTAGTTGTTTGGCATGGGGTGTTCAGCACTGGAGCTTGCTGGTTGTTGAGTGGAGCTAGGTCTTAGCGTTGAGACGGAAATCTCTGGGAGAGCTCTTGCCGATTGATATTATGTGGGGCTGGGAGGTCTCTGGTGGTCCAATGTCCTGAACTTGACTCTCTTACCTTGGAGGCTCAGGCCTGACACCTGGCTGGAGCATCAAGACCCTGTAAGCCACACGGCTTTGGGGAAGTCTGAGGTCTTCTGCCAGCATTCGGTAGGTGTTTTGTAGGAGTTTTTCCATATGTAGATGTATTTTTGATGTATCTGTGGGGAGGAAAGTGATCTCCATGTCTTACTCCTCTACCATCTTGAATGTCCTCCCAAGGCATTCTTTTAAATAAAGTTTCATCCTTTTTCTTTGTAACATCACTCAAAGAATCCTAAAATGGTTGAGCTGCAAGGCATTTTGGAAACCCAATGGTTGTGAAATTTTAATAATGACATGTAATTATTTTAATGAATGGAGAAGTGCTTCATATAACATTAGGGGAAGAAACAGGATCCCAAATTGTATTTATAATCTCTAAAAATACTTTACATATGCATGATATTTTTCCATGTTTTACAACAATGAAAATGTGCTTTATCACTTCTCTACTCAGAAAAAAATACAATGTTCTCATTCAGCCCCTTCACTTCACAGATGAGGAACTAAGAAGCAGACAGGTTAAATGACCTCCCCCAGATTCCCAGCGGGTCCTCGGCAGAGCTGGAATGCAAGCCCTCTGATTTCCAGTGTTATGTCTTATGCTTTCTCCTCTAGGGATCTGCGAGGGGTAGCAGGGCAAGGTGGGGTATGGAGGGTCTGGCCAAGGTAACCATGACCCTCTGAACTTGGGGTAAGTAGTTCTTTGCATTTTAGTTCACCGGCCCCTTACTACAGTGGACAGGAGGGAGAATTCCCTTAGGCATGAGCTTCTTATGGTAAGTCACTCATTGTTAATAGTTGGCAACCAACTGCGATGTGGCTTAACCCAGGGCAAAACAAAACCCTGGGACTCCAGTAGGCAGGACTGAGGTTGGGCTTTGGCACAAACTCCTGAAGGGTTGGCTTCAGCCTGAGGTATCTGAATTACTTGTCTAGACAGTTCCCAATTCACTGGATTATTAAGGGGTCCTCCCGCTCCCTTAGCCATGTTCACAACTCATGTAACACATCTTTCTCAGTCATACACTTATCTCTCTCTTCTCCCACTATTATTTTCGAATGACATTATTGCACCATTGTACTTTATATTTTACTTTTTGGTAGCAATGACTTTGCTCTTCCCTGTTTCCGGAGAAAAGCCCAATACAAGTTATTAGAAGATCTAATTGAGGTATTGGTCAATCTGCTTAGTTGAATTAGAGTGGGCCCCTTGGAGCATCATGGGGTTTATCCCTAAAAGTCTTGCAGTATAATTCTGGCCCTGCTTCCATGGGGAGTGTATTTGGGGAGGGCATCTGGCTTTCTGACACCTGTTACAGACAATTCGAGTTAACATTCCGACTCTGAGTCTAGGCTTTTCTGCAGGCATGAGGGATGTGGAGACCAAAGATTTGGTCTTTGTCTTCATGGAGTTTGGGGTCTAGAGGGAATGGAGTTTGCAGTGGCAATACATTGAGGCAACTGCTAGTAACTATGTGACTCCGCCCCTCTTCTCCTCAGCCCCCACCTTTCAAACTTTGGGACTATGGAAGGAGCAGTGTCCCCAGCTAAGAACATATCAAAGGGAAAAGATCTGAGTGTGGTTGAAAGAAAAACAAAGATCAGTATAGGCCTTTCAACATGGACCCCTGAAAAACCTTGTGTTCTGCGAAATAGTGCCCTAAAAATGTACAGTTTTTGGGAAAACTAAGGGCCAACCATTTAAAACCTGTGCAACTTTGTAACCAGAAGCCAGGCAAAAACAATAATTGGTTCCTGGGATATAATTTAACACCCCAAGCAGGAAGTTTAGAGTTCTGGAGTCGACCTCAGGGAATATTAAAAATGTACAAAGACAAAAGAGTGGCAGCACTGGCTTGCAGGTGCTGAGTCAAGATGATGAAGCAGAGCTCTGATCCACAGGGTAGCCATTAAAGGCACAGCAGGAAGCACAACTAACTGCAGCCCTACAGCCCCAAAAGGCAGGAGGTGTGTTTCTTCTGGAGGCTGGAGCCCTCGGTAGACACTCATTTTTTTTTTTTTTAACTTTTTGGCCACGCCATGCAGCAGGTGGGATCTTAGTTCCCCGACCAGGGATCGAACCCACACCCCCTGCCTTGGAAGTGCAGAGTTTTAGCCATGGGACCGCCAGGGAAGTTCCTGCATTCATTTTTTTTTTTTTTTTAACATCTTTATTGGAGTGTAATTGCTTTACAATGGTGTGTCAGTTTCTGCTTTGTAACAAAGTGAATCAGCTATAGATATACATATATCCCCATATCTCCTCCCTCTTGCATCTCCCTGCCACACTCCCTATCCCACCCCTCTAGGTGGTCACAGAGCACCTAGCTGATCTCCCTGACTGCACTCATTTTTAATTTGCTTAAGATACATCTGTAAAGGCTCTAGTCTATGCAGCACCCTACTGAGGTATTGTTTTGTTTTGCTTTGTTTTGTTGTCCTGTTGAAGCTGTTGAAGTTTGTAATTCTACTCCTGTTATTCTACCTTAGAAAATCACAGATGAATCAACTTGACTTACATGGTATATGGATAGCATTCCTCCTTTTACCAGGCATTTGTGAACTAAGCAACGTGACATGAACAGAAGTTAGAACAGAACAGCACCTGACAGATGAGCCTAGAACACAAACCCTATAAGGTTGGCAGAAAGGTCCAGCCATGGCAGAGGCCTTGGGCCAGTTCAGGCTGAGAAAGACAACTTGCTCTTCAAGCAACCATAAGTGATGGAATTGAAAAAACTAAAAAATAATGGGGCTTGTGGAATATAGTAGGATCTTTGTTTCCTATATGCAACCTGAAGGTTTAATGCGTTACATAGTTTTGTGTGGATTACACGGATTTTCATAACCTTGTGTTGACATTCTTATTTGGGACGGAATGCCCGGTGTGTGGCACTTGTGCTGGATGATACGAAAGGCTGGACAAGGCAGGTCACTTGCAAAAAACCTGAGCTTGGTTGGCAAGGGAGTATACAAAGTAGAGCCAACCTATGGAGACAAATTTACTGTCTCTACCACGTTCATGGGTTGCTGCTGTTGCAAGCACATGGGGAAGTGAGAGTGAGAGCATCAACAATCCAGTACTTAACCTGGGCAGGGGGTAGGAGAGAGGTGCTGAAACAGGTCACTCATCCTGATGTGTAATACACTTTCCTAAATGACATGGTGCATAGCCTGGGCTACAGAAGGAAAAAGCAAAACCAAAACCCTGCCTGCAAAAGAGATTTGACTCCTAAGCTCGAAACCAGCAAAAATGCAAATGAGAGGTAAGGAATAAAATGAGCATATACTAACTAGACCACAAGTCCCTGGGAGCAGGAACCAACTCCTGATACTGTGTCTGAACAGAGACTATGCACAATAAATTCCTGAGTGAAAGAAAACATTTACTATGACATCGTGGGCATGAGCCACATTTAGAAAACATGTTCATGCATTTTTTCCTCAAAAATAAACAAACAAAAACTATTTACCAAGTTAAATTGTTAAAAAAGGATTTAAAATTCCTTTGCTGTTTGCCTCTCAAAACAAAATGACTCTGTTTATACAAAGAAAACAGGCCCAAATTTAAGCCTTCGGTACAGTCCTCCTCAGACCCCTTCGTTAAGCTCAAGCTGATAGCTACTATCACTTAAGTGTTGCCAAAAGGTTCTTGCACTCTCCAGATTGCAGTATTTTCCTTTTGTAAGATCAGATAACTATATTGTTTTGCTTTTCATTAAAATTTGCCTTACCTACTTGAAACATTTTTTTGTCTATGTTTTGGTCCCTACAAACCCGAACGACTTAAGTTTCCTCTACTTTTGCAAAATTTAAAAAATATTTATTTATTTTGGCTGCACTGGGTCTTAGTTGTGGCATGCGGACTTCTTAGTTGCAGCACGCATGTGGGATCTAGTTCCCTGACCAGGGATCAAACCAGGGCCCCCTGCATCAGGAGTGTAGAGTCTTAGCCACTGTACCACCAAGGAAGCCCTGCAAAATTTTAAAGTTGGTAACTTCTGATTTTTTTTAACTTGCTTTTGACCACTATTCCATTTTGTATTTGCTATTTTCATCACAAATTTTGCTCTTGTTGATTTGGCTGTCTACTTTTGGCTGCCATCTTTCTCCTATCTTGTTCTTTGTTTATATCTCATTTTGCATTTCAGTGCTTTCATCTCCTTCCTCAAGCCCTAAGAACGTCTTTAAGTGCATGTCTGTTTCATTCACTCTCTTTGATAATGTTTAAACAGATACTCAACAAACATCCATAAAGGGAGAGTTCATTGCTGCTAAAGCAAAAGAGAGTATGTGTGGGAACAGGGTCTCAGTTACGGTACAAAGGAACAGGGTTCTGAGGATGTCTGAAAGGAGACTCCATGCTACTTAGTGTGGGCCTGGAAGGGTGGGAGGTTGGCCATAGGATGGGACCATGTTGGGGTAAAGGCAAGAACTGTGGTCCAAAAAATTAATCAAGATTAATATCCCTAAGTGATGTCATGTGCCCCCTGATATGTCATGTCCAGAAGGGCACTTCCCCTTTGTGGTAGTCAGCTTGTGGACTACTGGGATATTCCCAAACCCGTAACCCCAGTCTAACCATGAGCAAATCTCAGACAAACCCATTTTTGAGGGATGTTCTACAACATACCTGACCACACACCTCAAAACTGTCAAAAAATGTCAAGCGCATGAAAACCAGAAAAGACAGAAATTGTCACAGACCAAAGGAGACTAAGAAGATGTGATGATCTAACGTGATGTGGGATCCTGGCTTGGACCCTGGAACAGAAGGACGATAATGGAAAAACTGGTGATCTGATTAGAGTCTAGAGTTTAGTTAATAGCGATGTCCCAGTGGGCAGGGACCAGCTCCTGACACTGTGTCTGAACAGTGTTGGCTTCTTAGTTTTGACAAATGTACCTTGGTAATTTACCACGTTAACATTAGGCAAAAATGAAACTGGCTACAGCAGTACGCAGGAATTCTCTGAACTACCTTTGCAATTTTTGGGTAAATTTAAATTTATTCCAAAATAAATCTTTGTTTAAAAAAATTAATCCAAACAATATGTTATTCTCAAATTCCTTGTAGTTGGGGCTTTAGCCACTGGCTCCACTTTGTATCTTTTCTTTTTTCCACCTTCTATAGTTATTTGCATACTTTGTGAGAGGAGTATGCGGCTTTAGTTTTTAATGCTTCTAAAATTGTTTCTTCTGAAGTCATCTGACTTAATTAAGAAGTCCTTTAATCTTTCATCAGTTCTTCTGTGTAAATCAACAGAGGTGACCATCCTCACCTTTAATTGTCTCAGCTTCCATAACCTTGCACGCATATATTCATTCATTCCCTTGTGCATTCATTCAACACACATATATTGAAGGTCCTATAATAAGCCAGGCTCTGAGCTACCCCTCAAGATTCCCTGTTGACTTAGAGTCCCAGCCCTCAAGTCATCAAGATAAAGAAAGATGAAATTCTTCATTACTTGCTCATCATAGAACAAGGGCATGTCCCAGGGGCCTTGCTGAATCTGAAAGATATGATTCGCCCTGTTATTTGAAAAGCCTTAATTTTCCACCATTCTTTTCCACCTCTCTCCTCCCACCATGCTATATACCCTCTAAAATCATAATTTACTGAGTAACAGGGTTCCAAAGGCTGTCTGCATAATAAGTGCCAGTATGAACTGGTTCTTCATGGTCACTTGAGTTAGAAAATTACAGCACAGACAATGGTTCCATTTTCCTGTTTTGTGCATGATTTTCATCTATTGAAAAAGATGGGAGGGTTGGCTCCAGGAGGGAAATTGGTGCTTCTTTTGGCTTTACTGTGCTGACTGTCCATCAAAACTCTCAATTCAGGGCTCAAGAGCAAACAAATTAGGCCACAACCCTGGAGGGTGACACTCTGGTGGCAGGGGGGTGGGGAGTCGGGAGGTCAGCAGAGAGGTGTAGCCCAGACCCCCTTTGCTGCAGCAGCTCCTAGAGTGTATGGGTCCCAGCCAAGCTGGGGGTTTGCCTTGTTTTGTTTTCACTTGTGGACCAGACAAGCTCCTAATGGGTGGGTTCAGGATCCCCAGGCAGAAGAGCTCCATGGAAAGGCCAGGTTCAAGGATAAGGTTTCATGTGAAAAGACAGAAGCCGGGCCCTCCATAAACCTGGTGTGTTCACACCAACGCTGTAACAGTGGATCCTACAAGAGAACTGGTTCTGGGGCTCTGTTTTGCCTGATTTTCAGTAACACTTGAAAAGAAAGACAAATATGATATCGCTTATATGTGGAATCTAAAAATATGTACAAAGGAACTTACAAAACAGAAACAGAGTCACAGATGTAGAAAACAAACTTATGGTTACCAGGGAGGAAAGGAGGTGGGGAGGGATAAATTGGAAGATTGGGATTGACATATACTCAGTACTATATATAAAATAGATAACTAATAAAGACCTGCTGTATAGCACAGGGAACTCTACTCAATACTCTGTAATGGCCTGTATGGGAAAAGAATCTAAAAAAGAGTGGATATATGAATATGTATAACTGATTCACTTTGCTGTACACCTGAAACTAACATAACATTGTAAATCAACTATACTCCAATAAAAACTAGAAAAAAAGAAAAAGAAAAGCACCCTTATTGGAAGGCTCTCCCCTAGCAGGTTGGGTGGCGTTTTGTTTACATCTCCTATAGTATTTGGTACCCTGTGCTCTTCTTACACTATATCAGTTCACTTATATATACTATACATGTTAGTATATATACTGTGTATATGTATGTGTATATGTATATAGTATATACCATATATCTATACCCATATGATATATATGGAGATACAGTATATACTATACAAGTTCAACGGTATGTAAGTACACTTGACTGCAAATTCCCTGAGTCAGATGACAGCCTCTGATGTGGCACCTGGCACACATGAGGACTGAAGCAACAGCATGTGTAGGGGTCAGTAGTGAGGATCCAGTATTTGACCATATGCCACAAAGACCTCATTTAAATGATTTGTTGTCTTTCTCCAACTCTTACTTACAACGTTTTCTAGCCTTTTTCTATCTAAAGATGGACAGGAGCCTGAAATTATCTTCTGTAGAACCTCTTGCCTCTATTCAATATATAATATATGATGATCCAATCTATTATTTTTCAAGTCAACTGTTTCAACTCTTCTTACATTTTACTTTCCATTGCTTTAATCATATTTGAACTCCTTTGAGTTTCATTTCTCTAACTTGTGAAGCATAAAACTTGATACATTATTGTTGTCCACAGTTAATGTTAAGTTGGAAGATTTTTAATAGATTCTATAATTGTTCAAACATCCTTTGTGCTTGCTTTTGGATAAGATATTGTGTTCCTGTTCATCTGTGATCCATGGTGACCTCTAAATTGTTTTCCACAGAAGTTCACAAAGAAGCATATCCCATTGTTTTCATTCATTGCCCCACCCTAATTTTGCTGAACTTTTGTACTCCTGGTTAATTTCAATGGCCCATAAAAAGTGTTGAGATGTATTTTTCAATGCTTTCTGGACTGACCCTGTATTATATACAAGCAGTTCTAAACATCTGTGATATCTAAATGTACCAGCTTGCCCTGATTATGGGCCATTCCTTTCAGTAGCGATATCAACTCTAAGCATCATGCTACTTATCCCTGTACAATGGGGCTCTAATTAAGGTCCAGTTCCCACAAATGTTCTGGAATTTTGTGAAAATAGTTCTCTATGAGATCGGTATTGTGGCTTAGTCCTACTTTATTTCTAAAATCAATCAATGTCAAAGCCCTCATTCTCGGCTTTATATTTAAACATGTTCCACATTCCTGGGCAGATCTTAAGCATAGTTAAGTAGGTGTGTTCTCTGTGTGATTTGCCTTCTCTTTGGTGGCAGAAATTATGTAACATGTACTAAACAGAGGAGGCAGAGATAGGATAAGGGAAGGCACAAAGGTAACTCAATGACACCAAAACGAAAATGGTCCTGGAGTTTCACAAGGGTGTCAGAATGGAAAGAGTTATTTGTATCTAAATTTAAATTCATATCTGCCTTCAACTGTTAGCTGATCAAAAGAGACTCACAAGGTTACTGAATTAAGCCAGAGCACACTGGATTATTCCATCAGTTCAGCCATGAAATTCCCTTGCCATGATGAAATACACTTGCCAAAGGATGGCTAATACTGACCTTGGCATTACCTAGCCCTGGTAGGAAGGCAGTCAACAGCTCACATTGGCAGAGGTGGAAAACACCATCATGGAGGGGAAGAGAGACAAAGCGAGGGGAGAAATGCAGAAGAGACTGAAGTTGAGAATGAGAATAAACAAAACACAGGTTTGGAAGTCAGACACCCAGACTCTGCCATGGACTCATCGCATGAACCTTTAATAACCGAAGTTATTAAATGTGAGTTTCAGTTTCTTTCTTTGCAAAATAAGGAGACCAACACTTACCTCATGAGTTTGTACTAAGAATAATCATACGTAGAAAGTGTTTGATAGCGTGAAAGTGCCACGTATGTGTTAATTGCTTTCTTTCATTCTTCCTACCTCCTCCAAAAGAAAAAAGAAAGAAAGAAAAACCCCTAGCTTTGGTGATATTTTCATACCCTTTCATCATCAACAACAATCTTATTATTATACATAAAGAATTGTGCTAAGCCTCTAAGATATATAAGCCTGGCTTTGAAGTTGCTTAGAGCATAAATGTAAGGAAAACCTAGTACATGGTATCTTACGTGACATAGTATCAGGGACAATATGTGCTTTGAAAACTTGGTGTTGGAGAGACCACTGCTCCATGGGTAATCAAAGCAAAGGATGGGCTTCCTCCTGGGCCTTGAGGGAAGGATCAGACTCAGTAAAGAGACATATCCTCGGTAGAGAAGATAGTGTGAAGCAAAACTGCAGAGAGGGAACAGCAACTCTGAGCACCAGGAATGGGACCAATTAGACCCAGGTGAAGGGTTTATGTCTGAAAATAATGAAAGACAGGGTGGGACAAGTAGGATGCGCTCGATCAGTGCCAAGCTACAGCGCTTCATCTGGCCTCAACTCAATACTAATAGATGTTCTTGAGCTTGGTGATTAGATGACCTAAGTCATGTCATCAGAAGATGAATCCGGCTGCTCTGTACAGGATCAATGGAAAAGGTAGAAACAGAGGCAGAGGGAGCAGCCATGGTGGCTACTTCCACATCTAGGAAACCAGCAGTGAAGCCTGGACTGAGGAGGTGGTCATGGCAGTGAGAGGAAGGAATGATTCTACAGAAACCCTAAGGACGAGGGACGTTAGGAGAGGCAGCCATGGGATTAAGAAAAAAAGAGAACGAGAAACAATAAAATACTTTTCCCCAACTCTTATGTATCAGTAAGATATTAATAACAAGCACAACTGGGGTGAAAAAATTTTAAATATTCTAAAATACATTTAAGATACTTGCACACAGCAGGAAGGTTTTGTGGGTGTCAACTTGCAATGGCCCCTAAAATGTTAGCGTTTTAATTAGATGAGAAATAATCAGCTTTCTCCAGAAGAATGAGTCGTTTCCCCCATAAAGCATGATAAATGACGATATTATATGGATTATTTCCATGGATTCTTTCTGATTAGACAGTGTTACAAAACTTAATATTGTTTTGAGTAACATAATCCAACAGCAGGGTTTCTATTAGTTAAAAGTTACTCAATCATTAAATTCAAGTGTTAGATTTCTATCACCAACTCATGTTGGCTTCATGCCACCCCCAGTTAGGACAAGTGCCTAAATCATTAGAAGAATCAACCTACACTCGACTCTTCCCTTGCAAAGAATTCAGTTCCCTTTAAATATAATTTTAACCCAAACATGTTTAATTCCTCCGTTTGAAAATTCCATTGGCAGGTACCAGACATTCTATCCATCAAGTGCGTTGCGTTGATGGTCCTGAAGCAATATTTTACTTTTCAGGGCGCTGAAACCAATTTTTTTTTTTTACTAGACCATGGCATTAAAAGACCATTCTGCCTATTCTACAAAGAGAAATCTTTACAGTTCCGTAGTTGTATTCAAAGATGGACAATTGTATGTTGATTAACAGAGAAAACACAATTGCAAAGACTGCAGTAGCCTGGGGGCCTTATAACCCAGTGAGGATTGCTTAGCAAGTAATGCTTCTCCCCAGGGAAATTCAGTCTTAAGAGATTAAACTTTACATCTGTAGACAAGACCCCTTGAACAAGGACGCAATGTAGTAAGCACTATAAGATGAATTTAATTAAATGTATTTTTTATATACTTCTTATATGCATATATATTATCTCATGCACATATATACCTTCATACACATGGCCATACTCCCTTTCTCTTCTCCTTATTAACAGAGCATTTTGAAAAATATTCAAATTTGTATAATTACGTCTTTACTGCAGAAAGATCTACTTTGGGGTACAACAACTTCAGAATCTGTAAAACATCCTTCCTTTTGCAAAATACTCTTTGGGGGCTAGAGAGCAACGGCAGTACTGGCATTTTCATTTCTTGGATGGAAAAGTCTAGAGTATGCCCAGTGCTCATGTATTTCCTTCTCTGTTTGGTAACTAATTCATCACTTTGCTCAGGGCACAAAGCTTCTAGAAAATGCTCCCAAGAGTGGTTTCTCTCATTTTCCTCTTGCTGCCACCCCAAGAGGAAAGGGGGCAGGGGCTGTGCTACAGTATTCTCCTTTCTCTAGTACTGCTTGTGGTAGACACGCTGAGTCACTTACTCGTTCTCTCATTTTTCCTTAGGACAGACCCTGGTTTTAGTCCATGCATCAGGGAGCCCAACTAAATGATTATAGTTTCTACCCTCTCTTGCTGCCAGGGGTGTACAATGAGATGTCAGTGGAAGTTGTAGGGCGAGTTCCTGGAAAAGTTCCCTAACAGGGGAACAAGCGGTAGTTCACTTTTTGTCTTTCTCTCCTTCCTTCATCTTGTTGCCTGGAATGCGTTTCTGTTGACAGGAGCTCCTGCAGCCCCTTGGACCCTGAGGCAACCTGGATGAAAGCTGCATACTGAGGGGACAGAACAAAACAGCAGAGGAATTTAGGATCCTCACTGCGACTTCTTTCAAGTGAAAGAAAAAGAAAACCCCCTTTGGGACTCTACCGTGGTTATTTTGAGTCTTCTGTTTGTGCAGCAGATTCTAATCCTAATTAATGTAATGCTTCAAACCGACAGCTTTCTATTGTGCACTAAGTCAATTTTAATATCAAAAACGTATCTTTTTTATACCATGAGGTAACATTAGGATGCAAAAGCTGTAGTTCATGTAAGTTACAGACGGATCTCACTAACATCGTTAAACGATCTCAGTTCAGCTTAATCAAGGAATAGATTCATGCAGGACAAGTGAGGTTCCAAACTGATCTGTAACTTAAGAAACCAAAGGATGGTACTTAGCTGTGATCCACCATTCCCTCCAAGAAAGAAGCCTCTGCTTCCAGGCGGGCCAGCACCTGAGCTGGTGCTTTACTGCGTAGGAAAGAAATGAGTGTGAGTCTCAGCAGACTGTCCTGAGACAGACGGAGGAGGCCCTGTCCTGAATGTTTCCAAAGCCTGAAGCTGTAATCAGCCCCTCTAGTGACTCTACCATGGGCTTAAATGAGATGCACACTCTTTTCCTGACGTGAAGCCTCATGGAGAAGCTAAGAATAAGATGGACTGGGTACTTGGGAGTGTCCCTGGGGGGCAGTGAGATGTGTCTGTGAAATATAGCTTTAGACTTCCTCCTTTACAGCCCACATGGGAAGTTTCTAAACCCAAATCCTTTTCATTACAACGATAATAATATTGACCCTCATTTTAATCCTTCCCAACCTCCGCAGTCTGCAGTTTTCTTGACCCAGCAGCTTGGGCATGTCCTGTTTGATTTGTTGGGTGTCAGCTCTCCTGAGCAAAGAAAAAAATGATTCCTTTTCTCCTATAGCATATTTCTAACTGACAAAGAGAAACTACACTTTTCGTATTTTAGTTTAGAGTGTTATTCTCAGAGGACTGGATACTGGGAACCATTAGGTAATCACAGTAAGACATTTGAAGCCCACTCCTCTATGGAGGCATACGTCTGCTCTGGGAGGGGCTGGCTTGTGGGCCATCTTTATGTCTAGAAAAGGGACTTTGGTGTCTGGATCTTTGCATTTGAGGGTAGGGCTGGAAGTGATCCAAGCAGTACGAGGGGGGCACTCCATTTTTGCATTCTCTCAAATAACCCAACGATTCAAGTTTATAGGGAGAAAAGCAAAGCTGGGTTTCCATTGGCAGTTGTCAACTTGAATTGTTAGCAGTTTCCACCTTTAGAGGAAACTGTGACTTAGGTCACTCGCACCATTTCTTTCTGAAAGGCAATAAATTGTCCCCATTTCCTCAGTCTCCCTCCTCTCACCCGCCACAGGCCTTAGTCAGGTCAGCTGTATCAATAGTTTGGAAGGTGCGTGGACCATTAAGCGGGGATTCAGTGGAGGTCTTTCTACCAGCACTTCATCAGAGCACATAAATCACTTCCTAGGCCCTGAAAGAGAAACATATGCCCCAAATATGTCAATTTACAAAATATTTTCATATCTTTAGGGTATTTTATTTCTCCTGTTTCTTGTGACATAAATAGCACAAAACCCGGACCCCAGGATTTTTTAATAACCAGCTGTGAAATTTCACTAGCACTGGCATAAAATCGAGAACCAAAAATAATTCATCCCAATGTATGGGGGCTTCTGTCCTCCTCTGATGAGGCTTTGATTTGGTAATGGTTTATAAAGCCACTCTTCTTCCTGAACTGAAACAGAACTTAAAAGAAAAATAGTGAATTTTCTAATGGGCAAGGATCCAGACAGTGTTTCTTTGGGGATCCATGATGTGGTGGTGATGGGGGAGGGGGTCAGAATATGGAAGAGTAAAGAGGAAACTTTGTATAATACATACTTAGGCTGCTTGAAAGCTTTTGAAAATATTTAATTAAAAATCCGTGTCCTGTTGGATCTGGAAGCTGCCTGTGCTTTGTGCCAGCCTTTGGAATTCTCGAGACTCTAGGGCTGATCATGACTTGGGCCCTCTGACGCATTTAGGGCACAAGGTTTCCCAGCTTGGAAGGTGGGGTTAGAAAGGAAAAAATGGGGACAGAGAGGAATCCAATCCTTTCGTTTTATGTTGGTGTTCATTTATTTCACTGTAATTAAAAAAAAAAAAATCCTCCTCCCAACAAGTTTAGTTTGCAAATAAAAACAGTAGATGTAAACTGAAAAAGGTTTTACCTAAATTTTTTCATTTACAAAGGTTCATGTGTAATTTACAAACCTCCCCATAGGGCTTCCCTGGTGGCACAGTGGTTGGGAATCCGCCTGCCAATGCAGAGGACACGGGTTCAAGCCCCGGTCTCGGAGGATCCCACACGCCGCAGAGCAGCTGAGCCCATGTGCCACAACTACTGAGCCTGCACTCCGGAGCCCATGAGCCACAACTACTGAGCCTATGTGCTACAACTACTGAAGCCTGAGCGCCTAGAGCCCGTGCTCCGCAACAACAGAAGCCACCGCAATGAGAGGCCCGCGCACCGCAGCGAAGAGCGGCCCCTGCTCGCCGCAAATAGAGAAAGCCCGCACGCAGCAACAAAGACCCAACACAGCCAAAAATAAATAAATAAAATAAATAAATTTAAAAAAACAGAGGGACTTCCCTGGTGGCACAGTGGTTGAGAGTCCGCCTGCCGATGTTGGGGACACGGGTTCATACCCCGGTCTGGGAAGATCCCACATGCCACGGAGCGGCTGGGCCCGTGAGCCATGGCCGCTGAGCCTGCGCGTCCGGAGCCTGTGCTCCGCAACGGGAGAGGCCACAACAGTGAGAGGCCCGCGTACCGCAAAAAAAAAAAAAAAAAAAACACACCTCCCCATATTGGTATGCATAATTTCCTTATGAAATTGACCTTTGCAGTCTTTAATCAAATTAAAGTTGGATTACACCTGGGTGTTCCATCACTCAGATGCTACCCGAGAGCAGTGCTGGCAACTAGGAAGGGCTGGGTCGAGGCTGCCAGGTACAGCCGCGCCCTCGCCACCACTCACAACCTGAGCCTCATGCAAGCCAGCACAACACCAAGTAGCCGGGCTGCACGGGGCGGGGTTCACACCCGGCGCAACCTCTGATGTGCTCTTGGGCAAGGTAACCACTCTGAGCCTCCCTTTCCCCAGCTCTAACGATGGCAATAGCCCCTCCTTCACAGGGTACCTATGACTGATTCAATATACTGTATGTAAAACACCTCCCAGAATGGACGGTACATAGTGTGAGCGGGATAAATATTTCCCTTCTGGGTGAAAGAAGCTGCTATCCCCAAGACAAAGAGAGTTTGCGCCGGCACTTTCAGGGCAATCCAATTGTGGTTTTTGTCCACATTGAAGTGTATGGAGTTCCTGGAGTAATAATAAAGCCCAGGTTGATGCACATTAGTCGTATGACTCACACACAAGAACCCATCAAGCTTTTTGGAGCCTCAGTTTACTCAGCTGTAAAATGGGAGAACGGTCAGCTACATTTTCCTCACAGAGGATAAAGATCACACGAAGGAAGCTCATTGAACCTGTGGGGTGCTATACAAAAATACACATTATTATTACGTTTGAGAGGGCTCCACTCCTAACTCAGGGGAAATTATGAAATATTATAAACAATCAAAGAAATATAAGAGTGAGAGGTACAGGGATGGAGCCCTGATTTGCCAGCCAAACTTCAGAAGAGGCCACAGGCAGTCCCACAGTTAAACGTTAGACCCTCCAGCTGGCTCGAAAAACCTGCTATCACCTCATTATCCCAGAGCACAGAGAGGGCAACGAGGGGCAAGCTGGCTTAGCGTGTGTGCTTTCATGCCAACCGGAGAAGGTCTTCCCAAACCATTTTACTCTGAGTAACCCAAGCAGGTCTGTTTATTTTAAGACATGAGGGACAACCATGTGGTTCTGAAGTATCTTCTTGCTGCCTTCTCCCAGCCAAGACGCCCACCAGAGTTCACAACATTTTATTTGGAAAGTGTGATGGTTGCTGTGGCTTTTCAAGGGGCTACTTTCCACACTACAGCAATTAACCCTTTTTTAAACAGTTCATTGAACGGTTTCTGAAAAACATAAAACCGATATTTCATGGAGAGCAAAGGGTTTCAACGTGGCATGCTTCAGCACTAATGACTGCCACACACATCCATTCCTTCTACCAGGCTCCATGAGTATGGAATTGCTTTAGAGTCTTATACAGGAACAATGGCAGGGGGGCGCTTTTCTGCTTTGAAGAAGACCCTGGGTTAACTCCGGGCCTGAGAAAAGAAAGGAAAAACATGTTTGCTTCCTAAACTGCTAGGTTTCTTTTCTGGAAGCTTTCTTTCTCTTAGGTTCAGGGAAGTCAGGTCCTTAGCTTTCCCACACACGTGTACTTTCCTTCTAAAGAAAACCTAAGCTGGAAAGAACTGACATATGACTTCAGACTCAGGGTACACCATCTATTCTTGCTACGGATACTGAGAGCACATTATTTTGAGAAAAAGCAAAGCTGCCAACATCCAAAGCATCACATGTATAATATCCGTAACGCTTAAATACGTCTAACAGGTCACGAAGAAAGAGCAAACACTCCAACAGGAAAATGTGCAAAGGAGGTGAACAGGCGGTTCAGAAATGAAACGGTAGTGACAGTTATGAAGAAACGTTCCACCTCACTAGTAACCAAAGGTAGGCAAATGAAAATAAGACACCTTTCATCAACTTACAGAATTTGTTACAAAATATGATTATGCCCGGTGCTGTTCAAGGGTGTGGGGATAAGGGCAAACTTTCATCTTCTAGTTATGTAAGCGTGGATCTTACAGAAAAGTGAAACTTTTCTGGTGGACAATTTGTCAAGTGTCATAAAGAAGTCCATACCCCTTTGATCAAAATAGCTCTCTTTCTAGGAATTTATGTTGAGAAAATAAACATGTATATACATAGACATGTATATAAAAAATGAACATGGAAAGATGTTCCCTGCAGTACAACAGGGTAGGGAACTTTCTATAAAGGGTCAGAGAGCATATATTTTAGGCTTCACAGGCCAGTCAGTCTCTGTGGGTACTCAACTCTACCACTGCAGGGAGAAACCAGTCACAAACAATACATAGTGGAATGGACATGGCTGTGTTCCAAAAAAACTTTATTTATAAAAACAGGTAGCCACAGGC
Organism: Pseudorca crassidens; assembly: GCF_039906515.1. Classification (NCBI taxonomy): domain Eukaryota; kingdom Metazoa; phylum Chordata; class Mammalia; order Artiodactyla; family Delphinidae; genus Pseudorca; species Pseudorca crassidens. Next base: position 119,165,664 of record NC_090296.1, on the reverse strand, counting down.
TGGATTTGGCCCATGAACCATAGTTTTCCAACCTGTATAGTACAATTTATAATAATAGAAAATATAGAATCACCTAATGCTTACAACATGGAAATGATAATATAATTTATTTTATGCAGGTTTTACAACCTGTTTTTTCCTTTTAGTGATTTGGGAAAATGCTTATGTGAAAAAAAAAACAAGATTTTTTTATCATGCAGGTTTAGAATGAGCCCAGTTTTTTAAGGGAAAGAAAATATGTAAGCATGGAAAAAGGATTAGAAAGAAATACACAAGGATTTTAACAGTGATGGTTTTAATTTTCTTTTTTATACTTCTCAGGATCTGAATTTTCTATAACGTATATGTATTTTATTTTTAAAATAGAAAGAAATGTTTAAAATGACAGAAATGGACTTCTCGTGTGAATATAGTTGCATAAGTCAGCATTCTCCCCCTCATGCTTGTGGAAATAGTCCAAAAATGAGGATAAAAGGAAAAAACATACCATCTTCCATTTCTGGCAGAACTAAGAAACATACATCAACTTTCTAAAGGGATACAAAAGGCAAACAAATTTTCTCTGGAGCTCCAGAGGAGGAAGTATAAAGAAGAGGAGGAGAGACAGTTTAGGCACAGCAGAGCTCATAGAGTCCTAAAAATAATGCACTTCTGGAGGGTGATGGACACACTCAGGGGACTAAGGTAGAGACGTCATCTGTAAGAGAGGGTTTGCAGATGGGGGTGAGCCGGGCAGCAGTCAGAAGTAGATCCAGTGCTGTGGGCTTGAAGCTTATACAATTTGGGGGACCCTTTTAAAGATAAACAATACATTTTAAATACAGAACTATGCACAAATGTATTTATTTAGAATGAGCAAAGATAGGGTAATACATGTAAATTTTTAAGCTGATAAATTCCACACACACCACCAAAATCCAGAAAAATAATATGTTTCTAAAAACTGCAACTATCTGCTTGATCCACCTCTATAAAACCCCTCTTCTATAATGCCCCACCTCTAAATATCTTCTTTCCCTATATTTTTTGATTGCATAGTCCTTGATCACCTCTTCATAGGACAATACCTTTTAATATGCAAGAACTCAGGGAACACTGACCCCATGAGTTTTCTGTGGAAATTTCTAGAAGATGCACTACAGCCCACCAAAAGATGACTGGGGAAACTGCAGCAAAAGGACTCATAGGCACTCTGAATACACTTAACTGTATATCTAAGACAACAACAACTTTGAGCATTATAAGTTAGAAAAGGGAAAATAAACTGAAGAGAAGCAGAAGAAAGAGATTAATAGAAATAAAAGCAGGTATTAGTGAGCTAGAAAATAGCAGAATAAATAGAACTAAAAGCTTTTTTTGGGAGAAAGACCTTTAATCTGCTAGCTAAAACTTAATCAGGAAAAAGGAGGAAATAGTAAATATATAAGTAAGAAATGTTAGAAGGAAATAACTACAAAATCTAAGCAGGGTTTCCCTGGTGGTGCAGTGGTTGAGAGTCCACCTGCCAATGCAGGGGACACGGGTTCGTGCCCCGGTCTGGGAAGATCCCACATGCCATGGAGTGGCTGGGCCCGTGAGCTATGGCCGCTGAGCCTGTGCGACCGGAGCCCGTGCTCCGCAACGGGAGAGGCCACAACAGTGAGAGGCCCGTGCACCGCAAAAAAAAAAAAAAAAAAAAATCTAAGCAAACTAAAAGAACCATAAAAGACTACTTTGCTAAACTCAAAATAAATACATTTGAAAACCTAGACGAATGAACAATTTTTGAAGATAACATAATTTACATAAACTGACTTCAGAAAAAGAGATAATCTAAACAGACAAGTTTCCACGGGGGAAAAAAAATGAGGAGAGTTGACAAAGAGCCTCATCTCCTAAAAAGTACCAGATCCAGCTGGTTTCATATAGGATTTCCACCAAATTTCAAAGAATAGATAGTTCCAATGTAATTTAAACTATTCTAGAACACAGAAATAGAATGAATACTTCCAAATTTTCTGCTGTGAGCAATAACTAAATGCAACAAAGATTTCACAAATAAAGTCACAGACCATCTCTTATGAATGCTGATGCATAAATCCTAAATAAAATATTAACAAAGTGTTGAGAGGTTAGCTAAGCTACTCTGTGGTATTACTGCTTCAGCATCTATTTTGTTCTGCTAAGCAGCTTTCATGGACCTTAAACAGACACTAGCCCCCCCTAATGCAAGCACATGCCCTAGACAGCAGCTGCATTCACACACAAATGTAAGTTCCTGATATGACTTCCCCAATAGCCCCTGTGATCAACAATCTCCCAGGGCCTGTATGCCTTTTGAGCCCCTTAGATAAGACCCTTGTGGGGCTTACCAAAAACCCACTCCTCTGGTCTGAATCAACAAATCAGGCCCCAGCCTGGGAACCCCAAAGCACTCTACCCACAGATCCTAATAAAGGCATGTGCCCCAGGTCCTGCCTCTCACTGTCTGCACTGTGCGTTGACCTTCCCATGTGGCCCCTCAAGGTATGCTGTGTACTTCCTCCAGGACCTGTGAGTAATTAACTTCTCTATTTCAATTTCTCTTGTGATCTGTTGTTGAACGGTGCTCACCATCCAGCACCCTGTGCTCCACTTAACAAATCTGAAGAAGTCACAACACAAACAGAGTCCAGAATATTCAAAGAACAATGCATCCTAACCAGGTGGGGTTTATGCCAGGAATAGAGACAAGTTAATATCAGGAGATATGTTAATACAATTTACATATTAATAAGTTTAAGAAGAAAAAGCATAATTCAACATCTATTTTTATTAAAATACTCAATGGTATAAGAATGCTCCCTTAACAGTAAATCTACCCCTGCCCAAGAGCCTGCATCATGCTAAAGAAAGAAATACAAGAAGCATCTTCAGTAAAGTCAAGAACAAGACAAAGATACAAGGATTTAACTGTACCAGAAGTAGTAGCCTATATAATTAGACAAGAAAAAGAAATTAGGGCTAAAAATATTGATTAGAAGGAGGCAAAACTACCACTACTTGCAGGTGATACGGCTACATACTTCGAACATCCAAAAGGAAAAAAAAATTAAAACTACTGAAATAATAAAATAATTTAGGAAGATAATAAAGTAGAAAAATTATACAGAATTAAATAACTTTCATATTTACAAATAATAACCAGACTGAAGATATAATGGGGAAAAAAAGCTTCCATTTACAACAGCAATAAAAAAGATTAAAATACACATAAATTAAGAAGTGCAAAAGTTACTTATAGAAATATTTAAAATATTTCTGAAAGTTCCAAGAGAACACTTGAGCAATGTAAAGTCATGCCGTGTTCTTGGATTGTGTACATTTAACATGATCTTAATGTAAGTATCAATGGTTTTACCTCCTTGGAACTAGACAAATATCTTACGTACAAGATTCTGTGTGGGCTTCAGGAGGATTGCAACCATAAGACAAACAAGAATTGTTCTTTACCACATTACTTGTGACCTCATATTCTGGTTGACAATTTCTTGCAATTACTATAAAAATACTCCCAAAAATCTATGTATACTGAGACTCAGAAAAGGCAACTAGATTTAGCAACAAAGAGGTTACTGCTGACCTTCAAGAAAGCAGTTTCCATAGAATAGTGAGTCTGACAACCAGTCAGCAACTGTTACCAAAAGCCACTCATTTCAGTACCCACTCATTTCAGTACCCAGGTGAGAACTTCTCACCTGATTACAGGGAGCTGAACTGATGCAAAAAGCTGATCTTCCTGCTCCAAACACACTGTTAAATTGGATAAAATACATATATACACAAAATCCCGCACAGCCACATTCAGAATAAGAAAGGGAAATCTTGAGGCATCAGAAATAAAGAGGATTGCATCCCACTACTGGGCATATACCCTGAGAAAACCGTAATTCAAAAAGAGTCATGTAGCACAATGTTCATTGCAGCTCTATTTACAATAGCCAGGACATGGAAGCAACCTAAGTGTCCATCATCGGATGAATGGATAAAGAAGATGTGGCACATACATACAATGGAATATCACTCAGCCATAAAAAGAAACGAAACTGAGTTATTTGTAGTGAGGTGGATGGACCCAGAGTCTGTCATACAGAGTGAAGTAAGTCAGAAAGAGAAAAACAAATACCGTATGCTAACACATATATATGGAATCTAAGAAAAAAAATGTCATGAAGAACCTAGGGGTAAGATGGGAATAAAGACACAGACCTACTAGAGAATGGACTTGAGGATATGGGGAGGGGGAAGGGTAAGCTGTGACAAAGTGAGAGAGTGGCATGGACATATATCCACTACCGAACGTAAAATAGATAGCTAGTGGGAAGCAGCCATATAGCACAGGGAGATCAGCTCGGTGCTTTGTGACCACCTAGAGGGGTGGCATAGGGAGGGTGGGAGGGAGGGAGACGCAAGAGGAAAGAGATATGGGAACATATGTATATGTATAACTGACTCACTTTGTTATAAAGCAGAAACTAACACACCACTGTAAAGCAATTATACTCTAATAAAGATGTAAAAAAAAAAAAAAGAAAAAGAAATAAAGAGGAAACTAAAAGTCAGGATGTCATGCTGGCATAAAGCTGAAAGTCTTGCAGTGGTACCAGACCCTAATAAACGCTGCAGGGATGAGATACGAATACAATTTTAAAACTGTCCACAATTGAGACTATAGCCAACCGCCTCCTAGGCAGAAAAGAAGCAGGACCTGAGGGGTTTTCTCAGCATAAACGGGAAGTTTTATGAACCAGTGGGAAACCACTCAATTGGTGTTGTCTTGAAAAACAGAAGTTAACATAAAACACGGCCCATGGAGGAATCTGTAGCACCCCAGAAAGGTAAATTCAAAATCTTGAGCTCCACCACAAAGAAAATGGTATGCATTGCTGATACACATGGTCACTAATTGTATAGGAATAACACTAAAATATATATTAATAGGGCTTCCCTGGTGGCGCAGTGGTTGAGAGTCCGCCTGCCGATGCCGGGGACACTGGTTCGTGCCCCGGTCCGGGAAGATCCCACGTGCCGCGGAGTGGCTGGGCCCGTGAGCCATGGCCGCTGAGCCTGCGCGTCCGGAGCCTGTGCTCCGCAACGGGAGAGGCCACAACAGTGAGAGGCCCGTGTACCGCAAAAAAAAAAAAAAATATATATATATATATATATATATTAATAAAGATTTGTCATTTTATGAAAGTAATCATAAAATAATATAGAAAACACAGTTGTATGCTCTGTTTTGTTCTTAAAAGTGGGGCGACCTTGGACCTGGGCTGTGGTCTCCCCTTCATAGAAGGTGGGAAGAGGAGGAGTCTGGGATCTCCAGGCACTTCTGACTCCAAATTCCACTTTACTCAGGACTCCCTCCGCCTGGCAAGGTTGGTAAAATCAAATGCTCCAGAAGCAACGGTGAGCTCAATTTTCTGTTAATGATCTCAAAACATTTTAAAGATGAATTTGCAATAAGTTCCCCTCCTACCACTGAACCACAATAATTTTGAGCCAAAATTAGTCAATGATGGTGAACTGTAACTCTGCCCAAGGAGGGAAATGAATCACAGAGAAATCCCTTAGAGGGTTTCCAGTTCAACCATGTCAGCTTAGGGAAAAGGATCTGAGGTCCAGAGATGGAGACCTTGGCCTAGAACCTGTGTCTTCCGGTTCCTCATCTAGGGCTCCACACTGTGCTGATGAGAATCAGGTCAGCTGAATAATGGCAGAAAAAAAAATATATATGTTGAGCCAATGAGGCCTAGAAAAAGTCATTAACATTAATGAGGATAGCAGGAGGGGCAGCGGTGGTTACTCATAAGACACCCTTCCCCAGCCCTGCCCTCTTTCTTCCAAATCTGGAAACGCTAGCTTCTAGTGGAGCTGGGGAAAACAGTGGAGAAATGGCAAACGCGAAGGTACAGATTGGTTTAAACGTTTGGTGAAGGTCATTGAGCAGGTCAGCAAGAGTCAGGAGAGCAGAGGCCACTGGCCAGACGTCTGTTTCAGAGAAGATGGGAAATCTTAAGTGAATTCAAACAGATTGCATATCAACCAGGACCAAACCTTTTGTCAGAAACCCATGACCTCTTTTATTTATTTATTTTTGCAATTTTTTTTTTGGGGGGGGGCTGCATGTGTCTTTTTTTTTTTTTACGTCTTTATTGGAGTATAATTGCTTTGCAATGGTGTGTTAGTTTCTGCTTTATAACAAAGTGAATCAGTTATACATATATGTATGTTCCCATATCTCTTCCCTCTTGCGTCTCCCTCCCTCCCACCCTCCCTATCCCACCCCTCTAGGTGGTCACAAAGCACCGAGCTGATCTCCCTGTGCTATGCGGCTGCTTCCCACTAGCTATCTATTTTATGTTTGGTAGTGTATATATATGTCCATGCCACTCTCTCACCTTGTCACAGCTTACCCTTCCCCCTCCCCATATCCTCAAGTTCATTCTCTAGTAGGTCTGTGTCTTTATTACTGTCTTACTGCTAGGTTCTTCATGACATTTTTTCCCCTTAGATTCCATATATATGTGTTAGTATACAGTATTTGTCTTTCTCTTTCTGACTTACTTCACTCTATATGACGGACTCTAGGTCCATCCACCTCGCTACAAATAACTCAATTTCGTTTCTTTTTATGGCTGAGTAGTATTCCATTGTATATATGTGCCACATCTTTTTTATCCATTCATCCGATGATGGACACTTAAGTTGCTTCCATCTCCTGGCTATGGGATCATTTTTTTTAAACCCCATGTTGATGTTGGACTTTGGGAAGGGCACCCATGGTTCTGGGCCACTTTTCTGGTGTTAAAAGCTAAAAGGATGCATTTTCAAAGAATCGCTAGAAACACCAAGAAAATATATATATACATATATATGTATATATATATATATAAAGGAATAACTCAAATTCTATAATATACTTAGAAGTTATAGATATCTTTCAGTACTTTCCATATCAGTTTAACAATACGATATTCCAAAGTCATCAGATTACCTTGCCCTGGATCTAACTGGGGCTTCTTATTTCACAAAGTCTAAAGGTTATATTTAAAGGCAAAATTTGTCATCATTGGAGCTTTTTTTCTCTCAATCAAGTACAGGTATTTTGTTGTTGTTTTTTGGCTTAGTGAATATCCTCCTTTCTCCTCTCCCCAAAACAATCTCACAAACATCAGTAAAAAAAATCATTCCTAGACAACAGTTTTGTTTGTAAACAAGTCTAACAAAGGCAGTCTGGTCACATGTATAAAAATCAAAACTTTATATGTACTTTGACCCCTGACCAATTTTCACTTCTATGAATTTATCCTAAAAAAAAATCAATCATGTGTGCCAACTGTAAGCATAGGAGTGTTCACGGCAGTGCTTCCAATAATGAAAAATGAAGCCAATGTGGTATATTAGATTCATGTTTGAAAATATATACTCTTCCTATGTCCCTCTCTGTGGACCCAGCGTACTTCCTGCCCCCTGAATTCAGGCTGGACCAGTGATTTTCTTTGGCGAATGAAATATTCATGACCAGGATGCAACCCAAGGCTTGACAAGCATTTGTGCAATTGGGTTTTCACCCTTGCATGTTTGTCGTCACTATGAGAAAATATACAACACTAGCTGGCATCAGTGTGAGAAGATCCCAGGAGGGGGAATGACAGACTCATGGATCAGAGCCTCCCCATCTACCTCATTATGTACCACCAGTGCCACCACAGGCAGTCTGTAAACTCATGAGTAAGAAGTAATGCTTATTTCTACAGGGCATTGAGATTTTGTGGTTGTCTGTTACACAGCATTATTATGACCATAGATGACTGATACACAACCTAAATATCAAAAACTAAGGAATTTAATAAATTGCGATACATATAATGGAGCATTCAACAGTCACTATTATTATTATTATTATTTATTATTATTATTATTATTATTTGGCTGCGCCACACGGCATGCAGAATCTTAGTTCCCCGACCCGGGATCAAACCCGTGCCCTGTTGAGTCTTAACCACTGGATCGCCAGGCAAGTCCCGATAGTCATTATTATTAATGATAGTGACCTATGTACATACTGACATGGAAAGTATCTAAAATATATTAAGAAAAAAGCAAGTTATAAATATTTTATGTATAGCATGAATCCTTTCTTATACAAAATATATATACATATATGTGTTTACATGTATAGGAAAGAGCCTGAAAAGAAATATACCAAATGTTAGCAGTGTTTCTCTCTGAGTGGTAAGAATATAAATATTTTCACTTTCTTTTTTATGAACATCTGATTTTTTTGTATCAAAAATAAACTTATAGCAATTTTAAGTCGGAATTAAAACAATAAAGTTACTTCATTTAGAAAATCAATTAAAGCTTGTATAGAATTCTGGATATAATTTGTCAGGTATTATTGGCCTTCCAGAGGAAAAAAGTTTTATTCTCCTAGAGAGTTAGAGGTATGTTTTTTAAAAATTTGGCAGCTAAAGTTTGAAATGTGCTTCAAAAATTAAACCAAATTCCCATCAGAGTACTAAAAACAGCCCAACCTGTCTCAAATTTGTCCATCTCCTACCTCAACTGATAAAAAGCCTTTGCTTCAGATTCTGAGTAGCATATCTGTAAATCAGTCTTCATACGGTTTCCCAAAGGTAAGGTTGACCTTCTCTCCCACCTCTAACTTGATGATTTGCCCTTGATCTGTCCGTGAAACCCCAAATCCAGAAGCAATGATTGGGAAAGGGCAGACTCTAATAAAAGTAAGTTCATTAGTGTCAGGGAAAAAGAAAGCTTACCCAATTAAAAGGACTAAGATTTGGCATCAGAAACAGAAGCTGTGAACATGATAAATAACACTGACAAATGGATGTGGAGAATGGTATTTAAATCTCCTGGGAATTCGTGTGCAATATCTCCATCAAATACCTCACTCAGGTACAGCATGTCATTGCAAACATTTGACTAAAACAAAAGAAAAAAACAAAAAAACCTGCCAGCGATCAGCTAGCATTTACAGATGCCAGACATGGCTTGCAAAAAATGTCCTGCCTAATTTTTCTGCAGGTGTTTTTGCTCCCTTGGACTGCCATTGTACTACTGGGGGCCCACTGCTCTCTGGTGTTAAGGATTATAGTTGTTTCAGTTACAAGACATGAAGCAGACCTGTAGTTTCAGGAAATATTAAAGACCTGTTCACTTGCAGGAAAATGACAGAAACTTTCATCTCTGTTAACCAGCAAATAGTCCCTTTCTCTAATGGCCCTTTAGGGAAGCACGGGAAGGACAGGTCTCGGAGAACTTTGCCACACTGCCCAGTGTCTGGAAGAAAGTCCATATGGTTCATGTCCCTTGCAAACAGTCAGTTGGTTGCCAGGGACCTCCCATTATCAGAAAATGGTCCCCAATATTTTTATTACATGTTACATAATTAGAGTGAGTGTGTGTGCTTTAAGCCACATAAAAGGGACTTGAATTTTGGTTGCTACCTACAACTGACATTCTCTCCAATTGAAGTCCAAGACCTAAATCTCTCCTCACAGTGCTGCACTATTTTATAACAGGTTACTAAAAATGCTGTTACTTTGATTTTGTTACTATTCAGTACATCGTTGGGAAAGAATCCACCAAATCAGGTTCTCCACTAAAAGCTGCCTCTTTCTACTTAATAAATCTCTCTCTATAGACACCGTATGTGCATGTTCATTTATAAAAATATGAGAATGGAAGGTATAATCCTTTATATTTCAAATCCAATCTTAAATAAATGTATGTTATAATACAAGATCACATAAATTAAAATAAGTAGATGAAGACATAACAAAGCCAGGAGTGGAGTTAGCCCACAACACACAATATACCTTCTCATGCACTTGCTAGAGGTAAGCTCTGAACTTTCTGCTGTGATCAGCAATATGACACAGGATTCACAGGACCAGAGTAGGCTGATTGCTCAGTACAAAGACAGCTAATTCTACTCAGCTAAACCTGAGGGAAATCTCTTCCCTGGGTCCTCATTAAGAGGCTGCTGTGGAATGTGATGAACAACATCTTCAAGAAAACACTGCACAAAGCCAGCTAGCGGCTTCATGGGGCCGTTTTTAACAACAGCCCTCAAAGCAGGCTGAGAGTGTAAGCCCTCTTCCTTGGGGACCAGAGCACTTTGATCTGGTCACACAACTCTGCTGCACTGCACCTGATCCAGGGACAGAATGACTGTTGGTAATCATTTTTTAAGCTGCAGCACACTGTCTTCACGTGAAGCCTTACTTGGTAGTGGGAAACAGAGAAAGAGGAGCAGGTTTGGAGAGTGGCCTTAGGGCTGATGGTGGGGCTCTGGAGGGACGTTCAGCTTGAGACGCAGGGCAGGAGATTGGGAGGGAGATCTGGGCTAGTGATGAAGACTGGAGAATCACCAGCACGACAGTGGAGGATGAGCGGACCCAGCTAATGGGGCGAAAACGGAAGGGGCCGAGGACCCACAGATAAGAGAGCTGCTCAAGAAGTAACGGAAGCAGCAGCTTTTATTTCTTTTTCTGTAACTTGCAGCGTGAGGCTCCCAATGTGGCCTCCATACCCCTCACGGAACTTTCAAGTGTCTCTTGCTATCCGCCCGTCCGTTCATCCTCCTGGCACAAGAGCTGCGGGCAGTGTGGGGAAAATGAATTCAAGACCCGGGGCCTGTGGTGCAGCACATCCACTTCCTCCACTTCTGGACTCCTCTGGGCAACTTCAAAGCCATTTCCACACATGCTCGCAGTTTTCCTGGCTGTCTGTTCATGCTCTTACTCCAACTCCACATTACACAGAAGAATGAGGCAAGCCCGTCAGGGACACACTCTTGGGCAGCTGGCTCTGGCTGGCCCCGTGCAGGTCTGAGCTCTCTTCTCAATGCCATGAGCTCATGGCTCTGGTTTTTGAAATGTTTGTAAACCAGGATCTGTATTACAAATGATTTACATGTTTACCTGGGTGAACTGCGCTATTTTAGGGGACAATTTGCATATATATCCCCACGGGCTATGAGTGGTATCTGTAGGCAAGATTGCATATGGCCAAGTTCCCTAGAAAGCTGAGTTTAGATATCGCTGGGAGTGATTCAGGCGCTCTACCTTCCGCTCCAAATGGGAGGATGCCACTGGGGGGGCTCCCTTAAGCTCATCCAAAAGAAAAGAAGGATTAGAGCCTTTCCTAAAGGTTTTCATTAGGATTAAGATCATTCTAAAGAAAAAGATGGATTTAGATGTCTGCCTGGGAGACTGCTGGGGCAGCTGGTGCTCGCTAAGGCTCACTTTACTAAAAGCGAACTTCTCCAACGTTTCTTGAACCAGTGGAACAATGGCTCAGCAGAGGGTTTGGCGGTGACTTGGCCACGAGCTCCCCTCTAAAGATGCTAAATCAGAATAGTACTGGGTTCCAGCTATCGCTTAGGATCTGGGGGCTGACTTGAAGCAGAACCTTCTGGAGAAGCTGCCAGTCTGGGACACTGGAAGCTGTTTGAGGGGAGTTATGGGCACCTAAGTATCAGCAACAGACAGAACGTGGGGCAAAGAAGAATCTGAGCTCCCATCTGTGGAATGTCAGGGATGTGGCAAGCCCTTTGCTAAGTACTTTATATACAGGCGTGACCTTATTTGATCATCATAAAACCCATGATCTGATCCCCATTTTATTGATGAAGAAACTGAGGCTCAAGGAGATTAAGAAACTTGCCAAAAGTCATAGTATGTGGTTGATTGGGGATTTAAACCCAAAGCCTATTTCTTAGCCATTACTTTATGCTTACTCTCTAACTCCTTGTTATTCAGGACCAGCACAGACCTGGATCACCTGGGAACTTGTTAAAAATGCAGACTCTCAGGCCCCACCCCAGACCTCCCAAATCAGAATCTGCATTTAACGAGATCCGCAGGTGATCACCTGTGTGCGCCCAAGTCTGAGAAGTATGACCCTGACACACTGCCACTATCTGGTCAATTAATAGCCACTGGAAGAGGTACTACAATGTGAAATAACCAGAGACCAGTTTAGAAAATAGCAAATTGGGACCACCTTTTGGGGGAACAAATTTGGCAATAGCCGTTGAAATTCAAAATACACATTCTATGCTATTTGAAGGAATTTATTCTACTTATAAGCTCATATATACGTGCAGAGATCTATAAACAAAGATCACAAACTGTGTGGAACAGCAAACCTAAATGTGTGTCAACAGGTACATCAGGCAGGGAAACAGATGGCAGGTTCAAATCGTGACAATTTGAGGAGGGCTTAATAAAGGGATTATTAGCAAAGTTGTGGGTAAGGCAAAACAAGAAGGCTTAGAGCAGTGGTTCTCAAACTTAACTGTGCATCAGAATCACCCAGAGGACTTGTTAAAACACACACTGCTGGACCCCCGTCCCCAGAGTGTCTGAATAACTAGGTCTGGGGCTGGCCTGGGAGTCTACACTTCTAAGTTTCCAGGTGATGCTGATTCTGCTGGTCCACCAGTCACTTTGAGGATCACTTGCATAGTGTACTAACTTAGGACATAAGAGTGAAGGAGAGGCCCTTGGCCCAACGGGACAAGAGGAGGGAGAGATTGCTGAAACCTGAAAGGCAACGGTCATGTAGAAAAAAGCAGCTAAGAAGTAAGAAGTGAGGCAAGGGAATAAATACCCCAACCTCACTCTCCTCTCGCCTTCCTGTCTCACGTTGAGCTTCCCCCTGGCTGAACCCAATGGGAAACCAGGAGGAGGGAGGCCTGATGATACAATCCACATAGCGCCTCCTGCAGGCAGACAGCGGGATGGAAAGGGCAGCGAAAGGGTCTGGAGGGGCAAGAGGAAAGTATCTGGCACAACAGCAGACTGGTTGCGTGAAGCCATGGAGAACTCTGCCGTCAGGAACAAGAATAATGTCGAACAGTGTGTACTGTGATGCTGCCTTTGTGTACAAATACTGCAGAATATCTCTGTAAGGGCACAAGAGGCTATGAACTGTGGCTCCTTCTGCCCCTGGGGCACTAGGATTCCTTGAGTGGGCAAAGCCTGACCCCAGAGGAGGTCAGAGGGGCAGCGGGTGAGCCTAACCAGAGAACCTCATGAGGAGTCAGCATCAAGAGACTGCCCAGCAAGGCTCATCACCAGAGGGACCTCAGTAGGGTGGGTCTCAGCCTGGATGCACATCTGAACCACCTGGGAAGCTTTGAAAACTACCACACAGGCCCCAGCCCTAGAAGTTCCAACTGAACTGGTCTGGAATAGCCTGGGCTGCTAAGTAAGAAAGTCCCAGGTGATGCTGCACTGGGCTGGTTGCTTTCTGATGAGCGCCCTCCACTGGTGGCGGCATGCACATGCATGGGGATTTTGCTGGCCCCATTCAGACTCCTCTAGGCTCCAAGTCCCTCACTGTCAACAGCCTCCCAAAACAGGGGGCAGGGTCCTTGACACCACTCCTCCACCCACCAGGAGCAGTGGCAATGGGACGGGAATGCTCCCTGCCTCTCTTCTGTACGTAGGGCTGAGAAGAGAGGGGTGAGACCACCTTGTTACAACGACATGAGCATGCCAGGGATTAGTGCTGAGGCTATTACTATTATTAGAGAGAAGAATAATTTACCAACAGGTCACCTTGTGGATTTGAAGACTCAGAAACAATAACAACTCTGAGTGATCTAGTCTGTAGAGTCCCAGTTGGGACATGGTACAGAAAAAAGGCTGTGGCTCTTAAAATAGTACTGAACGAAGTAAAACAGGTTAAGATTCACAAAGCTGCATATGGTCAATAAAAATTGCAAAAAGACTGGGTAACATCAGAAAAACCAAAAAAAAAAAAAAAAAACCCTAAAAACGCGCTATTCAGAAAGACCTCACCAATAACAGCTGTCAGCCGGCACGACCCAGGTATCCTTCCCACCAGAGTTACATAAAACAACTCACACTGTCTCCTCCACTGTTTCAAAGGTTACATTCCCTCCCAGTGCCGCTTTTCTAAATTTAGAATGCAAAGTTTACCACTCACACAGTTTCAATTAAGATGACATGTGCTTTATGAGAATAACATACAGCCAACCTCCTGTGAAATCAACCTTTCTTAAAATCAAGATTCCAGTTTCCAAGCAGGTCAGCGAGCAGGACTTCCAAAGATGCACTGAGAGGAAGATGAGTGTTCTGGAACATTCATCTTGGAATGAAGACTCCTCAGGGAGAAATTCCTAGTTTGTCTGCTGTGGAACCCTGCCCGTTAGGGTAGGCAAGCCACTGTCCACTAAGAAAAGCAAAGAAACCTTCAGCTGGGGAGATTCTAACTGGGAACTTGGAGGGAGAGCAGGAGTAAGGCTTACAGGGACAGTCTGAGCGGTGCTGGAAAGGATCCCCACTCAGATGAGCCTTTTCACAGCCACTATAGATCATTCATCCAGAATGGGTTAACTTCAACTAGTGGTAATGATGATGGTAAGTGACAAACAGTAGTAGTTAGTATTTACTGAACACCCAATATGTGCCAGACAGCCCACTGAGTACTTCACCATATGATAAGCATGAAATCTTTACAACAATCTAATAAGGTGGATACTACTGTTAGCCCCATGTTACAGAGGAGGAGAAGTCACAAAGTCACTGGTCACACAGTTAGACGGTGGCCAAGCTGGGATTCAAACCCACTGTGGGACTCCAGAGCCCAGGCTCTGACACTGTATGGACAGCCTCTGAGAGCCGTTGCTACTGAGGACTAGGGATCATCTTACTTGAATCCTCATGACAACACTGCCAGGAAGATATTATCACTCTCATTTTCTACATTAGGAAATTGAGAAATAACAAGTTTGGAGGACTTGCCTAAGGTGACATACTTAGTATGATGCCTGAGCCAGGATTTGAACCCCGGCGTGTCTGAGCAGACCATCCTTGCTCCCGGCCACTTGACTATACTTCTCCCTTAGGTTGCAAAAGGCAAACATCTGACTGAGGTGATACAAAGGGGCATGGGCCAGGCCAGAGGGGGGGAACGGGGGGCAGTGGGCCAGACGGCCTCAGAGGGGCACACTGCACACTGCAGACCCAGTCTTCTACTTCAGAGCTGCCTGGGTGTGCAAAAAGGGCCACTGAAGAGGTGAGAGTGGTATACCCTGCTCTCAAGGGATGAAACAGAAAGGATTAAGTACATTCGCAGTCTCAGAGGGAGGCAGGGCCTCCTGTAAAAACGTTCTAGAAACTGTTCCATGGATCTGAATTTTGGATACCTCCACCTGCTTGCTCTAGTGATCAGTTCTGAATCTTCCCATGCAGAGGGCCGGTGCATGTTCAGAGTAGCTGGCATGGGGAGCAGAGGAGGGGACCAGCCACAAAGGGAGTAGCCAGAGAGGGAAGCCATGCTGGAGAGGGGCCCACAGCACAGGGAGGCGAGGGAATGCTCCCGAGATGTCAGGGCCCAAGGGGTTATCTAAAACCCAGCAAGTTCTTTCTGGTTTTCCTCATAAAAAAACTTCTTTGCCTAGCAGAAAAAGCTCAAAAAGTAAAATAATAAAAGAAACAGCCTGATAACTTTAAATACACTGTAAAACCTTTGAACTGTGTAAGAGTTTAACATCCTAACTCAGTCGCTTGAGTGACCTTGAGCGAGTCACTAAATCTTGGTGACTTGGCTTCCTCATCCATGAAATGGGGCTAATACTAGCACCTACCTTATAAGGTTATTATAAAAATTAAATGAGTCAATACATATAAAATGCTTAGAACAGCACCTGGCACTCTGCCATGTAAATATTAGCAATTGTTGTTGCTGTTTTCTAGTTGTGATTATTGATGGGGTTTTAAAAGCCCTTTATATTGAAATGACTGAAGTGTAGCATTCACTTGGCTCTAAGTACTCAACATCTAGGAAAGAAAGCAACATTTTCAGTTTTACTGGTGCTCCCAGGCAGGGAGTGGATAGAACTCTAACAAATGACCAGATCCTCTTCTATAACATTTGGATGCAAATCATCGTTCTAAATCAAAGCTCTGAACTTTGATAACTCAGTAGTAATTATGAATCACTTCTAGAAAAAAAGAGGAAAAGTTTAGTTTTACAAAAAGCTACTTAAACAAAACTATAAGGTCTTTAAGTTAGGGGACCTCTTATACTTATTGCCTGAACATGTAAGGTTGTTTTGTCCCTTTAGACCCTTGTACAAGTTGGTTTCTCTACCTCCATGGGCCTAGCAAACTCGTATTCATACGACGAAATCCAGCTCAGACATCTCCTCTGTGCTACTTCAACGCTGTGCATGTAGTTATACTGTATACTTTTCTCTATAATATGATTGCTTAAGTTTGGCTTCTCCCACTAGATTTTGAGCTCTGAGGATAAAGACCATGTTTCAGTTATCTTTGCATCTTCATCCTTTAGCATGTGGTGTTCTTTCATCCATTCTTTAAACAAATACTTATTGAAAGCCTATTCTATGTCAGGCACCACGTGAAACACTGGAAAAGGAGTCAAGAGTGAGCAAGACCAGTGTTGTGGAGAACATGGGGAGGGAGATAACCAGATTATGAATTTCCTGCTTTCCTCCCCAAAAAGGGCAGTCTTCCAAAGATATATTTGATGCAGATGTGTTGAGCGTAAGTTGAATACATATCCAGCTAAATGTATTCATATGGGTGCTGTTTAGTAGATAAATATCACCTGTGCCTCGCCTCCCCAGAAGGGAGCTATCAGAAGAAGTTGGTGGGTAGCTTCTCGGCCTTGAACCCAGACATTAGTGTGTGTCCGTGGACTTGGTGGCTATGAGGGAGCCATACCAAGGACATTCTCACATTGTTCTTCTACTGTTCCCCATGGCTGTTGACCTGTGAATTTGCTGTTGCATTCTGAGAACTGGTAAATCTGAAACTGTGACCTGAGTCGACTGAAACTGTTACGTATGTGTGCAGACCAGGCCTATGTGTGCAACCCAAGGAACCCCACTGGTAAAGACCTATGACAACCACAGGGGGTCTGAGCAATGCAGGACACAGAGAAGTCAGCATGGTTTATAAGATGGAGAAAAAGTTTTTTTCAGCAGTACCCTCTTTGGAAGTAAGCTGTAGGTGTTTGGGAAATATACCCAAACAAGTTCCTGGGTCAAATTCGAAGCTTGGAGGAAACCTGACCATACATCAAACTAGGCAAGACAAGAAAAGTGGATGGGTGTTTATTGTTATAGGTGTTATAGGTTTATGAGATGCCCCCACAGTATTTATTCTCCCTTTCTTCCATACTCATAGAACCCCTAGGTTTTAACTGGACACATGTGTGCCCAGATAAAGACTACATTTCCCAACTTACTTTGTAATGAGGTGTGGCCATATGACTAACTTCTGGCCAATAGGGTGGAGGCAGAAGTGGTCTGTGCAACTTCTGGGAAATATTCTTAAAGGGAGAGTGCATGCCCTTCTTGCTGGCTGGAATGTATGAGTAATGGCTGGAGCTGCAGCAGTCATTTTAGATAGTGAGGTGACCTCAGGAATAGAAGACAGTATGAAGAAATAAAATGAAAGGACTCATACTGAGGACAACAAAACTGCCCTGCCACTCTCCGACTTCTTCAATGTGAGACGGAAATAAACTCCTTTAGATCACTGCAGTTATTATTATTATTTCTATTAGAGTTGAACTTAATGTAAAGGGGAATAAGAAAAAGACAGTGGAATGAGGGTTGAGCCAGTGAAGGGACATATGACCAATCATTTGTTAAATTCACCTCAATCTTCAGTAAAGATAGTCAATTCATGAAAGTAAACTCATACCGTGTGGATTTCTGCAGGAAATGGATTTGGGGGCTTGACTAATGAGGACAGAAACCAAGGTAGCACATGAAGATATTGAAGTGAAGAGGCAGAGAGAAGCATGAAAAAGCAAGCCCGGGAAGTCTCTGGAAATCATGGGAAATGCTCTGGAGCTTCTAGGCCTTTCCTAGAATTTAATAGGGTTTCTTGGAGGGGAAACTTGGGGCTCTGGTTATAAATGTGAAGCAATACCTGAGAGGGGACACTTGATTAAGGGTCTGGGTAAGGAAGTCTGTCTCAGCTGAGCCCAGAGGACCTTGAGGCACTAGCCCCAGAGGCACGAGAGCTCATGTCCAGTCCAGTGTATCAGGAAAAGAGCTTAGCAGGGCAAGAGGGGAGGAACGGGAGATAGCAGAGGTCAGGTCATGAACCGCTTCGGAGAGTTGTTAGGGGGTGGAGGTTTCATCTTCAGGGCCACAAGGATGAAGTCCCTCCAGATTTAACCAGAGGAGCTCGAGATTGGCATTGGCTTCTGGAAAGACAGCCTTGGCTGCAACACAGAAAGAGGGTCAGGGACGAGTCAGCATGATGCAGGGGAGCAATTTCCAAGTCACTGCAGCAATCTAAGCAGGAGGTGATGATGGCGTCTACCAGGGGAGGGAGGAGAACAGCATTTGAGAGAGATCCAGAGAGTGGAACACACACTTGAGGGATGAAGAACGGAACTTAGGGAGAGGCTACCTAGAGGCTTCCTCCATGGGGCCAGAGAAGGAGGTCTGGCAGATAAAGGAAAGGACCTTTTAAAGCATGATAGGGCCTCGGACTGGGGGGCCTGGGGAGCAGGTGGGCAGTGAGGGTCTACGGCATATCCAGTCTGACCTTGCTTCCCTGGTCCAGCTTCTCCTCCTCAGGCCTCTATTCCCTGTGTTTAAAGTAGAAGAGGAGAAGAAAGGCTGGAAGAGGAAGAAGAAATATCCTTCAGAATTCTCAAGGAAGGGTAGGTCAGGCCCTCTTCCCTGCATCAATTTCATCCTGGGCCCTGCTTTCTAGACTTCTCACTCTGTTGTCACAGAAAACGTTAGCACCGACCCCCCAAGGAATTGCCAATAAGCACTGTGAATAGGCATTCTCTTATTTGCCCCTATTTAAAAACCCATGTAAAGTGACCGAAGCATTCTTTCCAGTTTCCTCCCTCCTCCAGCTGATACTATATGCGTCACAAATAAGAAAGCAACAAAGCAAGTTTTGGGAAATAACCTATTAGATTAAGCTTTTCCCAACTGGGGAGATGAATACAGACCATGTAACTGATGAAGTTTGATTTATATGTAGGTAACTTGGGTTGCAGGAATAAAAAGTCTAGGTAAATACAAATCTTAAATTTAAATGCGTCACCCAGACGTTAAATAACGAATCCCCTTTCCTTTGCGCTCATTAAATCTGAAGCCAAAGAGGGAGGCCAGGGAGAAAATGAAGCATAAATCTATCATTTAGCTTTATAATGTAGAAAGGACTTAAAACTCCCCAAAAGGTAGCAGGGACAGCTTTTAAATCCTGCGTTTTCTCTGCCCCTGTCTACCTCTCAACAGTCACCCTAATTAACTGCAGCACAAGTGTCAAACTATGGAACCACAGCCAAGATACGGTAGGAGCCTGAACTGCTGAATTCAAAGGGGGCTCGTTCGTTTATTACTATTATGCAATGATGCAGCCAATCACACCGAACATCCGGTGGGAGATCCCGCTTCAATTAATAAAAACCTTGTTTTCTTCACAGTGAAATGTTAGAGTAGATTAATACATCTGAAAATGAGTAGAAACAGGCTCATTTATTAAAGAATTTCAGAGGCTAAAAGCTCCGATTTCCTAGTGTTTAGTGGGAGAGCCAGGGGCTTGAGTTCTATTGTCACTCACTCACCAGGGAATAAATAACTCAGGTAAGGGCCACACACAAGTACAAATTTTACTTAATCTGGAAAGTTTTAAACATTCATTCTCACTTATCATTTAGGGGATACAAATTGATGTTAAAAATGCATATATTCACTTTCCTAAGTAGGGAATTAAAGATTTGCAGGGGTCCCCAACCCCTGGGCCGTGGACCTGTACCAGTCCGCAGCCTGTTAGAAACAGGGTCACACAGCAGGAGGTGAGCGGCGGGCGAGTGAGCTAAGCTTCATCTGCCTGTCACGCCCCATCGCTCACATTACTGCCTGAGACACATCCCACCGCCCAGCCCCCGAATCCGTGGGAAAACTGTCTTCCGTTAAACGGGTCCCTGGTGCCAAAAAGGTTGGGGACCTCTGATTTAAGGAAAGAGGTGATGTTTTCATCTCTTACTCCAACTGAAGGCCATAAATTTGGAAGATCATGGAATACATGGGAAATTGGTAGCTAGCTACCTAGGCAGTGTTTACAAATAAGGATTCTATGACTTCTTGGGCAGAAACAGTGTACATCTCACTCCTAGGAAAACATATAGGGAGTAAGCTCCTTAACATCCATGTTCGCAATGATTTTTTAGATTTGACCCCCAAAATAAAGGCAACAAAAGCAAGCTGGGGCTTGATAAACAAGTGGGGCTACACCAAACTAAAAAGCTTCTGCACAGCAAAGCAAACCATCAACAAAATGAAAAGGGAACCTACAGAATGGGAGAAAATATTTGCAAATCATATATCTGATAACGGGTGAATATCCAAAATATATAAAGAAATAATATAACTCAATAGCAAAAAAACCAAACACCCCAATTAAAAAACAAGCAGAGAAACTGAATCGACATTTTTCCAAAGAAGACATACCAGTGGCCAACAGGTACATGAACAGATGTTGAACATCACTCGTCATCAGGAAAATGCAAATCCAAACCACAGTGAGATATCATCTCACACCTATTAGAATGGCTAACATCCAAAAGACAAGAGAAAACAAGTGTTGGTGAGAAAGTAAATTAAAGAGAACTCTTATGAACTGTTGGTGGGAATGTAGGTTGGTGCAGCAACTAAGGAAAACAGTATAGAGGTTCCTCAAAAAATTAAAAATAGAAGTACCATATGATCCAGCAATTCCACTTCTGGGTATAACCCCGAAGGAACTGAAATCACTACCTCAAAGAGATATCTGCACCCCCATGTTCACTGCAGCACTATTTACAATAGCCAAGACATGGAAACAACCTAAGTGTCTATCGATGGATGAATCGACAAAGAAAATGTGGCATATGTATAAAAGGGAATGTTATTCAGCCATAAAAAGAAGGAAATCCTACCACTGAGACAACATGGATAGACCTTGAGGGCATTACGATAAATGAAATTAATCAGACAAAGAAAGACAAATACTGTATGATCTCACTTATATGTGGAATCTAAAAAGCACTGAACTCATAGAAACAGAGAACAGATTGGTAGTTGGCAGAGGCAGGGGGTAGGGAATGGGGGAAATGGGTGAAGGTGATCAGAAAGTACAAACTTCCAGTTATAAGATTAATAAGTTCTGGGGATGTAATGTACAGCATGTTGAACATAATTAACAATACTGTATTGTATATTTGAAAGTTTCTAAGAGATCAGATCTTAAAAATATATACATCACAAGGAAAATATTTGTAAGTATGTGATGTGATGGATGTTAACTTATTGTGATCATTTCACAATACATACATATATCAAATCATGTTGTACATCTTAAACGTATGTTAAATGTCAATTATATCTCAATAAAATTAGGAAAAACAAAAACTCTAAAATAAAGGAATAAAAAGAAACAATGTATATCTCCCCAAACTGGAGAAAAGATGGCAGAGGAATTTCTGATCTAGAGGGTTAAAAGCTTAAGCTTTAGAGAGGAAAATGTCCAGATGAGACTATGACTCTATGCTAAGACATGAGTGTGTCCCAGAAAAAAGCACCAAAGCTCTATATTTTCCATGAAAAAATTAGGGCAAACTTATTGAGTATGTTGCTCACAACTTAAAGGTCCTACAGACTTTAGAAGAGACAGACTGTGGGTAACACAGTTACTTGAATTGTGACCCTTGATGGTGGGTACCTTTTCATTCTTATCACCAAGAATGATGGTTGGGTCTCATTACTACAAATCAGCACCCCCTCCCCTGCAAAAGTATGCTTTATCTAAAATTAACAGGCAATAAACTGTACTGGATTATCAGTACTGGACTGGGAACTGGAACCCAGTCTTTCCATCTATTTTTCTGCCCACTGTCTTTCTAATCTTTCTGACAGGTGAAGGGCAAGTTCTGTGATGGAGGTTCCAGGGTGGGGCAGGGCAATATGCATCCTACCTACAGTGCTTGATCCAACAGAAGTCATACGCTGGTGGGAAACAAGGTCTGAGCCAGAGTAGACTGTCTGAACCTAGTTACCAAATCTAAGACCCAAAGACAGTGGGCATGGCAGGGCATGAAGCCAAAAATAATGGAGAAATCACAGATCCTAACACATAAGGCTGGACACCTAGGATGGTGAGGACAGGTGTGAGTTTGCAGGACTTCCTAAGGTGGAGCAGAGCTGACCAGGGTGGCTTGTTATGGACTGTTGTTTGGGAAGTTGTGTAGGGTGCATTAAAAACTATTGACATGGCATGACCATATCTTGTACAGGGACGTACACTAAGTACTCATAATATTTGGTGATTTGAATTATGAAAACCCATGAACCTGAGGATCAAAGCAAGGTAGAGAACAGACAAATGAGGTCAAAAGGGGAGAGTGACGTGAACCCAAGATAGCTAGAAAGAACCGCTGATCAGGAATGAAGAGACTTGGGTTCTGATTCAAGGTTATAATACTTTTAAGCAACAAGGTATGTCTTGGTTCTAAAGGGTCAGATCAAGGGGTCAGTCAATAGATACATCTTCATGAACTTGGCAGTCCCCTAGCTTGAGCCAGGACTTTGGTGGTTAGGGAGTTGGAGTAGAAGACAGAACCATTCCCAGCTTGCCCCATTCCCTTTCTGCCTCTGGAGCAAGAAGCAGGTCACTACAACTGACAACTGGGAATGTCAGAGACCCAGCATGTGTTGATTAATCAAGGCATTTGGCAAAGTCTCTCAGGAAATTCTTGTGGACAAGATGGAGAAATGCAGACCAGATGACAGTATAATTGGGGCAACTCATAGTTGGCTGAAAATCTGTTTGCAAAGAGGGGGTGGAAGGGGGAAGTGAGGGGCCTAATGACCCACCAAATGACTCTGTCACTGGTCCTATTCTACTCCCCATTACTAGGAGTGACTTGGATGCAAAGAGAGAAGAAATGCTGAGCAAAACTTCAGATGAATACACAAAGCTGCAAGAAATACTAATACAATGAAGTCAAGATCTAAGAGTCAGCAAATATCAACACGACTTTGATGGACTGGAATGATGAGCTGGACCAATGAGATGTAACTGGATAGAGATAAACGTGAAGTCTTTCATTTAGATTCAAAAAATTAAAAAATCAATTACAGGGCTGGGAAGACAAGAACTGAGAAGAGTTCCCTTCAACAAAAACTGATCATTTTAGTTGATCACAGCCCAAAATAATCCAATAGTTTGACATGGCTACAAAAAAACTAATGTAATCTTTGGTGACATCAACAGAAACATAACATCTAAGTTAACTGGAAGAAACAGCTCCACTCAACTCTGTGTTTTTCAGACATCTGGACTGACACAGTGCCTTGCCAACAGACAGAATTCAACAAATTCTTGGTCGCACAAATGAATGGACACCACGTTTTCAGATGGACCTTGAAACTAAGATGGCAAGGGATGTGGAGGCTAAACAAACATGGGATATTTAACCTGGAAAAGACTAAGGAGACCCACAGGAGAGTGGTTTTCAAATATCTGAAGTAATTTCACATTTGGTTTTGTTCTGGGGGTTAGTGGGGGGGAAGGTCAATGGTCAGAAGATACACAGAGATAAAAATGTGGCTTAAGCAGCAAATTAGAACTCTTTGACAATTAAAGGGAGTGGTAGCTTAAGCTTTTTCTTACTTAAGATATTAAAGCAGAAGCAGGATGATCAACTACACATCTTTAGTATTTCAGAATATATACCTGCATACATTGGAAGTTTGGCCCGGAGGGTCTTGCAGATTCTGTCCAACCATGAGGCTATGAGAGAAATGATTCTACAACGCTTCTGGTCTTATTTCTTTAGCTCTGAATGCACTTCCAATTCACTGGGGTTGGCTTGCCAACATGCAAAACTTTGTGCCAAGCAATCTTGGCTATAGATTTCAAAGCAGCAGCTAACAAAAGGAACTGGCCTGCACTCCAGGATGGCAATCCATGACAATGGTAACTTTGTGAAAGGGTTCAGTTCTGATTTGTTTGTTTAACTTTCCTCAATGCAAACACTGGGGAAGAAAAGAAAACTGATAGTGCCCATATGGCTTCATCATGGTAGAAGAAAATCCTGTTTGGAAGTGTGATCAAAAGTGGACTCTAACCCTGACTTTTCTGGACTGTTTTGTTTCTTAACAAACATCAAATCAGATGTTTGGAATTGAATCTTTCTTTTAACAGGAATACATATAATATTGACACTGTTTGGTAGCCATATTTAATACTGATGGAACCTACAGATCCCAAGAGCACCTTTGGCTCTTTATTTGAAATAACACTACCAGAATTTTCTACTACAGGGGATTCAAATTCTGAAGGGCTATAGAGAGTGTGGTAGCCCCCATTAAGATGGCCTCCAATAATCCCGGCCAACTGGTATTCATGCCTTTTTGTAGTTCCCTTGCATACTGAATGAGGCTAATCTGTGTAACCACTAAGATATTACAGAAATGATGAAGTGTGGCTTCTGAGGCTAGGTCATAAAATGCACTGGGGCTTCTACTTTGTACTTTCTTGGATCATCTGGGGAAGCCAGCCGCCATATTGTAAAGACACTCAAGCAGCCCTGTAGAGACTCATCCATGAGGAACTGAGGCCTCCTACCAATAGCCAGTACCAACTTACTACTCATGTGCGTAAGCCATCTTGGAAGCAGATCTTCTAGCCCAAGTCAAGACTTTAGATGGCAGCAGGATGACCCAGCTAACATCTTGACTGCCACCTCACGAGAGCCCCTGAATCGGAACCATCCAGTTAAGCTGCTCCTGAATTCCTGACCCACAGAAACTTTGTGGGAAAATAAATGTTGATTATTATTTTTAGGTCACTAAGTTTTGGAGTAATTTGTTACACAGCAAGAGATAACTAACACAGGATAGTTAATACTGAGCTACAATTAGTAAATCTCCATTTTTCTTTTTAGTGGTTAAATAGTAGGGACCTCACTAAGGGGGCCAACATGTATAAAATGAGGATGTAGGAAACTATAGAGAAGACACAGATTTTATTTGGTCTTCCCAGGACTGACTGCCCTGGTCAATGAATGATTAGTTAAGCAAACTGTGATCTGGTAACTTCCAGTCCCATCTAGCTGGGTGGCAATGACTAGACACCATCATGAAAAAAAATGACCTTGGCCTTACACACTAAAGGTGGCTGAACTGTGTTCAAACAGGGATCATTCACCCTTGTCACAAGGTAGCCCTTTTCTATTTTTGCTAAGGAGACAGCCACCAGCCCAGGGACAGAAAGGGCAGGACTCAGATAGCAAAAAGTATCTGCTGACTTTAAATGGTCCAGGATAAATCAGCTCCCATAGAGTCATGGGCATAACTGTCAGATTCTGATGTGAACTCAGGACTTGAGCTGTCATAAACCAAGCTACTGTTTCCACAATGTGCAAATATGTCCACAGGCCATCCAGCCCTGCTGGCAGGCATAATAAACTCCGTGTGGAATGTACTCCGATCCATTAATTCTGCGAGAGCAGGCATGATACGTAAGTGCCTTTTAATATACCATTTAATCTACTCCTGGAGTTATCTGGGACCAAAGGCATGCTTTAAAAAAACAGGCGGCTTGTATTTCTTCTCCTCTTGCTTATCTACCTATATATTTTTGAATGCTGGTAGATGATTTATTTCTTTTATTAGCATGCATTGGCTCTGAACAACTGGCCTAGGTTTCAACCTCTTAGCCATTCCCTTAGGGGATCCTCAGGGAATGTGCTTGAGAAAGAAAATTACCATCAGTATTGAATCAAGGGGGAGAGAGGGGAACAGCTCCAGAGAAACATGAAAAGGGGCCATGGCACGTCTCATGGGTAGAAACTTGGAGACGGGGCCAGAGGTAGAGAGTGTTGGTCCCTCTAGGGCCACAAAAGGTATTTCTGAGTGTGGCAGGGGACAAGATGTAGACCCAGTCTGTGGAAGACTCACTATCGAGGCTGTAAGAGGAAACATAATGCAGAAGATTAAAAAGTGTAAAGCTTACTGGCCTAATAATACCTCCCTAGGATTTGTCAATTCATTTGCTACTCTCTAGTTCAGAGTTACTCACAATGGGCTACTCCTTCACAAAGCTGACATGTTATTCTGAAATAACATTAGTTATGATATAACTCAGTTTACATGTATTCACTTCTTATTTTATTTATATTTTGCTGCAGTTCAAGGATTATGTGTGTTACTTGGAAGGTATATGTGTATCTTTCTGAAATTTTCAAACTAAAAAGGAATCTAAATAACCCTTGCTTCGTATATTCTATTTTACAGTAAGAGATACACTTTTTGAAGAAAACTTACAGGAGAAATGTTTCCGTCTACCGTGAACCAAGCAAGGTGAGTAGACTAAAACTCCCACCTGTGACAGCACTGGTGTGCTTTGCTGAGTGACTAGCTCAGAAGCACGTTAACCAGACAGAAAACAAGAAGAAATGAAAAGGCTGACTAGTACTGAAGATTCAAAGAGAATTGACAAAGTTACAATTAGGGATTCATGAGAAAGCTGTCTTAAGTACCCCTTCCGGTTCCCTCAAAGATAAGTTCCAACTCTTTTCAAATAACGTGTAAAACATTGATGGCAGCATAGGCAAGGATTCAAGCAGAGAAGTTCCCATGCGTCCAGCAAATAACAAAACTTGTGAAAGCACTATCTACACTTAGTACCACTGTAAAGGAATAACAGAGTCAAGTTTTTTGAAGCTTCTTTTAAAAATTCTGTGCATAAGAGTAAACCATAAATGGGACTTCCCTGGTGGCACAGTGGTTAAGAATCCGCCTGCCAATCCAGGGGACACAGGTTTAAGCCCTGGTCCTCTGGTCCAGGAAGATCCCACATGCCACGGAGCAACTAAGCCCATGCGCCACAACTGCTGAGCCTGCGCTCTAGAGCCCGCAAGCCACAACTACTGAGCCTGCGTGCCACAACTACTGAAGCCTGTGCTCCTAGAGCCCGTGCTCTGCAACAAGAGAAGCCACCACAATGAGAAGCCCGCGCGCAGCAACGAAAACCCAATGCAGTCAAAAATAAATAATTAAAATTAATTAATTAAAAAAAAAAAAGAGAATCCACCTGCCAATGCAGGGGACACGGGTTTGAGCCCTGGTCCGGGAAGATCCCACATGCCGCGGAGCAACTAAGCCCGTGTGCCACAACTACTGAAGCCCGTGCGCCTAGAGCCCGTGCTCCGCAATGACAGAAGCCACCGCAATGAGAAGCCTGCGCACTGCAACAAAGAGTAGCCCCCGCTCGCCACAACTAGAGAAAGCCCGCGTGCAGCAACGAAGACCCAACGCGGCCAAAAATAAATAAATAAATAAAATTGTTTTTTTGAAAAAGAGTAAACCGTAAAGTTGTGGAAACCGCACAGGATAAGAAGGACTCTCTCTCGGTAACATAAATGCCTTGAATGGTTTTTCCAGTTATGTCTAAGGATGAAAAGAATATTTTCATTACACTTATTTCTCTTTTAGAAAGTTCTAGGATGTCCAGTGTTTTGAAACATGCCAATAATATAATCAGTTAACATTTGCATTATGCTTTTTATAGTTCATGAAGTACTTTTGACACCTTACTTTATTTGAGCTTAATAACAACCCCGAGAGGTGGGTATAGTATTTTACAGGTGAGGAAATAGGTGTGTATAAGTCAACCAATATTTACTGTGTGCCTAACAGGTATGCTGGACTCTACTAAATACTAAATATGCTATCCCAGGTAGTCTTGCGAATGAAGTCCTATTTTTAAAAATTTATTATCCTCATTTACAATAAGAACACTGATGCTTAGAAAGGGAAGTCTGTTGTCTGGGATAGTGTTGTGATACACGTGCTAAAATGCAAACGAATACAAAATATAAAATACTTTTGACTCCAAATCCTAGGCTCTTTCTATTCTATAACAATAGATACACAAATCAAATTTCCACATGTATTTATATGATAAAATTCTTGTTCAAAGCTTATATGGTTTTGGGCAAGTCAATGCATTTCTCTGAGCTTGTTTTACCATCCGTGAAACAGAAATATTGATATCAATTAGAACAACTTACCCATGGCCATTAAAGAACTAAACTAATGCATATGTAAAAGAGATCTATTATAACAAGATTACATTTTCACAGGGTTGTGTCATTTTTAATAATTTATCCTAGAACTGGAAAAGCCCAGAAATCAGCTGATAGAGATTCTGATAATGGCAGATGCCACAGACTCCGTGAATTCATCTGCTCATTCAACACATACGTGCCACGCACTGTCATGCTGCAGGGAACCCAGCGGTGAGCAAGGTGGACAAAGGGCCTGCATCTGCGGGGCTCACATTCTGGTGGGGACGGCAGGCCACGAACATATAACTAAATAAATACTGTCGTCTCCGGCAATGGTGCTATGGAGAAAATAAGCCATTCAAGGGAGGAGAGTATGGCGGTAGAGACAGGGTGGAGCTAGTCTGGTTAGAGGAGGATCCTCCCAGAGGAATGTGAAAGAAGCGAAGGAATGAGCCCGGCAACGATCCCAGGGTCGGGTGCTCCAGGCAGATGTCACGGCCAAGTGTCAAGCCCCTGAGCTGGGATGAGTTTGGCAAGACCCAAGAACAAGAAGGGTGAGGTGGCAGATGCTAAGTGAGAGTAGCAGAGAGAAGCGTAGAGCAGTGGGAAGGGGCCAGAGTCTAGAGAGCCTGTAGTCCACAGCAAGGAGTATGGATTTTATTTCAGGTGATGAACCTCTGCTTCTTAACCTCAATGTACAGGTTGGAAACACAAGCACCACCATCATTCCGAGGGCAGCTCCTTCATAGGCTGGGATGGAATTCTCCACCCATGGGGCCTTCACCCTTGTCTAAAGGATACTCATGGAAGTTCCTCATCTGCTTCACCTCCCCATTCTGCCCCAACTCTTTCAAATTCTAACAAGGCCTTGTTGAGAAGGAAGCAGTGCGGCCCCCGGATGGGGTTCTCGGACTCAGAAGCCCCTCAGGTGAGGTGTGACTCCTGACTCAGCCACCAACCGGGGATAAGACCTCGGTCACACTGTTGTGTGCATCAGGTCTCCATGGGTAAACTGAGGATTGTGACAGAACCTACCTAGTCACATTGCTTGGGGATTGGTTGAGATGGGCAGGTACTGTGCTTAGCAGAGAGCTTCACTCATCTCCACAATGCATGAAACAATGCTAGCTCTTTATTTCAGCAAGCATGAGCATTTCAACATTTCCACTATCTCACTGATACTTAAAGGCAGCTCCTTTTAGCTACTGGCAAAAACGTTTTCTGGAAATGGAAGAAATTACGCAGGAAAAAGAAAGGCATAAGATTGCCTTAGAAACCGAGGTGAAGAGGAATACACAGGGTGGAAAATATATGAATAAGCATGGCATGCTGCCTTGGCACTCCTTGATGCTTACCTGGGGACATTTTCCTCTATTTACTTAAGTAATCTAAAAGCAAACCACAAAAGGAAAAGAAAGGAAGAGAAAAGTTCTTTCCTCATACCCAAACCAAATACCACCAAATAACACTGCCATTCATACTAGGGGATTCTAATTAAGGGAGGAAAAGCCTGACTTTGTTTACAAAAGGGGTTCAGTCTAAAAAGTCAGCGGGTCAAACTGGGCTGAGCTTGACCCTTGACTCTACGGCAGGCTCAGAAAGAGAGGAAACTGACCTGGATGAAACAGGCAGGCATCAGTGACCTCTGTTGCTCAAGAAAAACAATAGGACCCACGAGAACTGTGGGGTAAAGCGCAAAAAATGGTGCTCCTTCTTGCTGCAATCCAGGGCCACCCCGAGGTGAAAAGGGCAATTTTTGTCTCTGACACCTCCCACCTCCCTTTCGGCATTGACTGTGTCAAATTTCTGCCCCCTTCCTCAGTGCTCCTAATTCCTGCCCCCTACCTCTCAACCAAATTGGGGTTCATCTGGAACGGATTACATCCATCAATTCACTTTTCCACTAGGCAGGGGTGTCAGGCCGGGGAGGGACAAGAGCATTTGATTACAGGCCAATTCCTTAGGTCAAAGGAACGAATACCCAATGCTGGGCATGGGGCTGACGGCATATGGACTTGCCGGAAGGGACAGGCTGCCCCGGAGGGTTGAATAATGGCTGTTTATTAAGAGGTGGGCCTCCCCCTTTCATGAAGGATCAGGGCCAATGGGAGAGCTGGCGGGGATGAACAATGTTACCTCCGCCATGCTCTCCTTCAAACCCCACCCACCCACCACACCACCAACTCAGCAGATAGTCCGAGTCCAAACGGTAGGCTTCTCAGTAAGCAACAGCTAGAGATGAGCCCCCTAACACTGCCTTCCAACCATTCTGCCACCCCAAGCCCTTCTGATTTAGTCACCCTGGTGCCACCGCTACATCAAATATGAAAACCTTCCAGCCTGGAGAGGCCCAAGGCTTCAACGTAGGGCAGAGGTGGGGAGAAGCGGGTGAAGCAAAGTTCTGCTTTCTGGCTCTCAGCCCTCCTGCCCCGCAGACCTCCAACAAGCACTTAGAGCCACAAAAGATGCCTTGGCTCAGAGAATCCAGTTAGGAACTTACTGCTGGTAGAAAATCAAGCCCCAGAGGATCAGCAGGTGAGAGGGATTTTTCTGGACGGCAAAGGTGAGTGTGGGAAGGGAGAGGGAGCTTCTGTGACCCTCAAGTCAAACCAAAGTGGATTCTGGCTTTGGAAGGAGAGTGTATTTTCCCCTCCCGTCTTGATCCTTTCAACTGAGCTCTGGAGTTTTTATTTCTTCAGTCAATTTAGCCTGTCTTAGTAACCGATCCTTGTTAATTTTGTTCCTCTTTGGAATGACCTCGTGTCAGGGAGAAACGATTGGAGGGAGGGGGACCAGGCTGCCAACCTCGCACTGAGAAAGGCTTCTTTCCAATTACCGTCTGGACCACTTAGAATGAATTTTAACGGGCTGTGCTTTTCCTGGGACATTTTTCTTTGAACTCCCAGACTTCTCTTCATTGCAAGTTGCCATAATACGAACCAGATTTTTTTTCCCCCTCTTGTTTGCTTAAAAGGCGTTAACTATAAATTAGAGTATCTCAAGAACGAGGTGTCACACATGGGGCCTCGGGCTCCGCAGCCCCGGAGCCCCACAGCTGGGAGAGGGGCCAGGCTGCCTCTTTCTTTGGCAGCCAGGCTCCAAGACCCAGGCCAGGGATGATCCCACCCTCCTTTTCAAAGGGATCCAGTTACATCAATGTACAGGAACAGCCTTGTTTGACTTAAACATGAAGTTTTATTCCTCCCTCCCCCCACCCCATTTCTTTCCTAGAAGAGCACGAGAGGGAAGAGTGGTTTTAAATGTACATTTCACCCACCATGGACACCAAGGTTCATTTGCAACAAGTAAACCATGCTCTCCAGCCTGGGGCTCCTCACCTCTGGGGGCTGCCAGTAGGTGGCCATGATGGTCATGACACAAGAAGGCAATGACGACCACATTGGATTTTCTGATGTACTACCCATTAGAGGCTCATCAGAGCATCTTCACAACTGCACACAACCACATCCCGCCGGGTCTGAATATCATGCCTCCAGCGGACAAAGCTGCTAACAAGCAGAAAACCATCGTTTTAATGTAGTTCAGCTTTATTTTTTAGGATACTCAAGTTCACAGCCGTTACTCAATGTCAAAATGTAGGAAACATTCACTGGGCACCAACTGTGTACCAGGCACAGTACTAAACAATTTCACATCTGCTCATATCCCCCAAGAGTATTCACAACCATTATCCAATGTATTGCTCACTTGTGGTTGGTAACACCAAGTTCTTCCACGGCCCTCCATCCATTGAGGCACAGTGGAGACCATAGGTCAGTTCCTTAAGCCCATGTCAGACAGAAAGGCCTTTGACTTGCAAGAGCTAGATGCTTCGGTGCGAGAGAGTTTAGTTTTGAATTTTGAAAGGGCTTGGCCTGCAAGATCACCCCAAGCTGGGTCTGAGCACAGGCTGTGACTGGAAATGACAGGGCAAGCTTTTGCATGGGCAGTGTCTTGCCACAGGGGGGGCAGGGGCTGTCTTAGCTCCCCCTGCCACAGCAAAACACCACACACCAGGTGGCTTAAACAACAGACATGTATTTTCTCACAGTTCTGGAGGGTAGAAATCCCAGATCAAGGTCCCACAGAGTTGATTTCTGGTGAGGACTCTCTTCGTGGCTTGCAGATGCCAACTTCTTGCTATGACCTCACATGGCCTTTCCTCCATGTGTTTGTGTAAAGAGAGAGCAAGAAGGGGAAAGTGAAAGAGAGAAAGAGAGAGAGAGAGGGAGGGCTCTCTGGGGTCTCTTCTTATAAAGGCACTAATCCCACTATGGGGGCTCCACCCTCATGACCTCACCTAAACTTAATTACCTCCCAAAGGACCCATCTCCAAATACCATCGCATTAGGGTTAGGGCTTCAACACACGCATGTTAGGGAAAGGGGGTAAAAATTCAGTCTAGAACAGGCATAAATGCCCTTGAAAGCTGGGAGAAGGGCGGTGCGGGGGGGCTAAAGTTTCAAGTGTGGGACCTGTTCCTTCACCACATGCAGCCCCCCCACCCCCACATCCAGCTCAGGGTAGAAACACTGGAGGTGGGAATAGAAACCTCCAGAAATAGTTGAGAACCCAAAGCCAAGGGGATGTGTGTCGACCTTCCCACATGGGAAAATGGGAACTGGGAGACCCCCTCCCTGTGTCCCCAGCAATACAGGAAAGCTGCAGGAGAGAAGAAACAGTGGTGTGGTGGGTCTAGGCAGAGAAAGGAGCTGAGATGCACCACCCCCACCCCCCCACCACCCAGGCCAGCGGCGTGGCTGCAGGAGGAGTTGAGGCATGAGGTGGATGACCCAGAACTGGGAGCCTCAGGGGCAGGCAGGGGGGCCTGGGAGCATCAGGGGCCAAAATGGGCGTGAGGGAAGACTGGAGTCCACCAGTCCTCAACTGTGCCGCAGTTCCATCCACTGCTACTGGAGCAGATGCAGTGAGGATGGAGGGGACACCCAAAGACCAGGCAATATGGACTCCAGTATACCACTCAGCAGGAGCTAGCAGGAAGGCCCACAGGGGGCCAAAGCCTCGGCCCCCAGCACCACCAGGCTTTGTACATGTCCTCTTTCACCTCGACCCTCCCCAGGAGAACAGGGTCAGAGAAGGGACCCTCGAGAAAGAGGGAGGAACTCTGACAGATAGAGGATCTTTCCAAAGACACTGAGTTAGTCCAGAAGAGATTTCTAAAGCAGAAATGACCGACTTTAACTGACAAGATTAAATGCCACCCCCTCCCCGGCCCCGGCAACTCTGTCTACTTAGTGGAAACGGGGCCTTGTGAACAAGTTGAACTCGGTTATGAACAAAGTCACACCTCCACAAGCTCCCCTTTGTGGCTGTTTACTTCATACGTGTCTCGTTATCTTGGGTGCTGTAAGCTTTGCTATTTCCATTTTGCAGATGAGAAAACGGAAGATCAGAGAGTGGGAGCAACTTGTCGATGGGCACACAGCTTGTAAGAGAGGGAAGCTGCGTGTGAACTTGAATTTTCTGAGCCTAAGTTCAATGTGCTTTGGGTTTGTTCCCTGTTCTCTCTCTTCCAACCCTCTCTGACCAGGCTCAGCTATCCCGGGTGAAAAGAAGGCAAGACAAGAGATCTTCAGCTGCCTGCATTACTTTCACTCTGGCCCACAGTCACAGGGCACCAACGGGGTGAGTCTGCACTCTTCTCCCGAGCCCATGTCTCCTCCAGGCAGAAACGCCAACCAGTTAGTGGAACATGTGAGACCAGAGGGACAGGCAGCTACCCAAGTCATTAGCTACAATGACCCAATCTGACCTGGTTTAGAGACAGGTCTGCCATCCCCTTCAAGTGTTCGAACACACATCACTGGACTGAAATATCTGTCCAACACCAACACCTTCCTTCCTCTGTCCCTTCTTTTGATTCCATCCAGATTTGCACCTCACACCTCCCTTAAGGCCATCCGTGTCCACTGTGGATGGCCATTCTACATCAGAGCCCTGATCCATCCCTTTGCATTGCCATGTTGCTTTAATATGGAGAATAGTTTCTTGTCCTACGTTCAAAGTGAAAATTTTTTCCCTAAGTGTCTCAAACCCTACTATACATCTGTGGTGAAAGCTACCCAGAGAACTAGGCATTAACTTTGGCCAGCAAATCTTACAAATACCAGTTGGGGTTAAACTGGTTAAAAGTAGGTTATACCTGCTTTTTGTTTTCTAGTAGCTTGGGGTCTGAATTTATGTTGCAAATCAATTTCCCCCTAATTAAATCTACTTATTTCTAAAATGCTAGTTTAACTTGAACCTAGTAATAGATTTTACAGTCAAATACTATTGATTTTGCTCTCAGCACTTTTTACAACTCAAGTTAAACTGATTATAAAATGCCTGTATAGAATGGGAAAACAGAATAGACATCACTGTCCTTTGTGACTTTCATGAATTTGGATTATGGCAACACTAGTAGCTAAGTTTTTTTAGCACTCACAGTGTAGCAGGTACTGTGCTAGGTGGTTCACACAAAATTATCTCACTCAATCCTCAATGACTCTGGGAAGTAGATTCTAGTATTACCTCCATTTCTCTGAGAGGAAAGGCTAATTAATCTTACCCAAGGCCACAGAGTAGTAGGTGATAGAGCCTAGACTAGCACCCAGCTCCTTCTAACTCTAAAGCCCATGTTCTTCACCACGCTACTGTGCTACCACATAGAAACAGTGTCCAATATACCTCCAGGTAATTTAGTTAAGTCAGTAACACAAGAGTTTGACACCAGCGGTACTGAATAAGGACATGTGTGTTTATGTCTACAAGAGTAGTTTAAAAGCCAATCACCTAGTTGCTAACTCAACCCAACATATAAGCCTTCTCCAGGCCAGACAGGGCCTGGCCACCTACTCTCCTCTGTGATGACCACCTTAGAGTCTGTGACCGAAGTGAATAGGCTCCCTTGCGTCCTCTGGGGCAGTGCTGGGGCTGCCCCTGGTCAGGTAGGCACACGCAGGTGAGACCGGCCAGCCAGTTTCTGGGCTTCCCTGCTGTGGCTGGCCCAGGAGGGACCTGGGATTTGAAGGAGAATGAACAGAAGGCAAGGAGAGTTCTATGTAATCATCAAACGTGTTTACAGCCAGGCTCCAGTTTTCACCACCTCTCCTTTAACCAATCCATTCACCCAGCCGTGCCTGAAAGCCACCTACATTTAACTTTTCACCACCTTGATCCAAGAGTCTGTCAGTTCCTACCAGGCGGTTACTATTATCAGTCATCCGTTTCCCTATTGATGTATGAGCGCCACCTAGGTGTGAATGGAGGTAACTGCAGGCCACAGTCGGTCCTGCACTGTTCTTTCATAGATCTTTCTAGGAGCCCTTGCAGAGAGAGCAGGAAGCAAGGATTACATGAAGATCCTCATTACATGACTCGATACTGAGCATGATACCTAGAAAATCATACAGATACACTATTTGCTTTTGAAGACTTTGTTATGTAAGACTGGAAAAAGAAGTTAATAAATTTAATTTCCATTACCCCAGGATCATATGCCCTGAAATCACTAAATGCCCAGCATGTTAAGGGAGATAAGGATAGGTTACTCGCAAACAATCTCTACCACCTAATTTCTCATCAAACTTGGGCAAACGACATCTTTCTGGGCCTCGGTTCTCTCCACATTACCCTCTCAATATTCTCCGTGAGGCTGTCGGATAGTGTGATATAAACCATTCTTACAAGGCCCAGTTCCAGGATATAACACGGTACTTCCGTGTGACTGCTTTGAATGGCTCTGCTATTTTGTTTCAAGCTGGCAGGTGGGACAATAAGTAAAGAATAAATTATCTTGAGACCCTTTGGAGGTGACTACGGCAGGCACTACCTAAGCTCATGCACATTCTCCCGCCTCCCCTTCTTCCTAACAGAACCCTGACAATGGGTTGGCAATGTTGGCAACGTCCCCGGAAGACCAGGTCCAGGTTTAGCTAATGGGATGTAACCAGAAGTCAACTAGGTGTTGCTGCTGAGAAAGCTATTGTTTGAGGAAAAGACACAGACTTGGCTGACAAGCCTTCTTCTTGCCTGGAACGTGGAACTCAGTGGGGCAGAATGGTCACCTGGTGCTCATGAGGACATGTGGTCACATGCTAAGGCGCCAGAAGGTGTCTCGGTCCTTGACAAGAGCATCTTCATTGGCCTAGGGCCTCTTCCTCTGGAGTTGTTGTTCCGTGGGGAAAACACACCTTTCTTTGGTTAAATCACTATTGTTGGATTTCTGTTATAAGCAGAAAGTCATTCCTGACTGACACAACACCTCAGGTTTTGCCATTCATTTTCTTACTCAACAAATATTAGAGTACATGCCTGTAACCACGTAACAGTAACTATGCCAGGTACTAATTAACCACGAGGCACTTGTGGTCTGGTGGGATAGGTTCTATGGCAGTGTAACTCATCAGAAGGCACTGGAAGGAAGGGAGGTGGTCAGAGAAATGTCCCTGCAAGACGACTCCTTAGTTGAGTATTCAGAATTAGCCTGGTAAAATTAACCTGCTAAAGAAGGGGAAAGAGGGCTACAGCAGACACAGTTGTTTGCCAACCCAACAGGTGCTTTCCCTTCCTCCATGCTGACATGCCTTGGCTTTCATTCCAATGTCTTTCCCTCTCTCCCTCCCTCCCTCCCTCCCTTCCTCTCCCTTTCGTGACTTTGTTAAATCCCTTTGCTGGTGATTGGTTTAGGAGGGGTCTCATCTTGGTTCTGATGAGACAGGAGGCGAATTCTGCTGTGAGGGTGTCTAGAAAAGCTTTATTCATTCTTCGAAGAAGAAGGAAGAATGAACTCTTCTTTCTTCTGCTGGACCTCACGTCTGCCCGCAATGCTTAGACGCATGGCAGATGTCCTGAAAATGAGGGAAGTAACCCTGAGGAGGCCACACAGAGTCTGGCAGAGTGGAAAGATGAAGAGAACCTTGTCCTCAGTGGCATCACCGACTTGCCATCTTAATCAAGCCTAGAACCACCAGGTACCCAGGTTTATGCTACGTGAGTTAATAAATCCTCTTAGTGTTTAAGTCTTTTGGACTGGATTTTTTGCTACCTGCAGCCAAAAACATCCTGCTCTGAAGGCACTCTAGATAGAAGCAGCAGCGTGTACTAAAGAAACGAGAGATATGACAGAAGATGACCTGTTTTAAGATCTAGAAGTATTAGTATTACCCACATCTAAGGTGAAAGAGTAGTGTGATGAAATGACGCTGCACAATTAAGCAGAGACCTAAAGACCCTGAAAGAGCTACTGAAATTTTTCAGCAGATGACACTGGTAATTCTGTATAAGGAGGGGCAATGCCAGAGACGGGAAGATCATGACAATGGTTGCTTTACTTACCTACACCAGCGATGATGAAGACTTGAAGAAAGGGAGCAAAATACAGAAACTTACTGAGGCAGTTTCCTTGGGACCTGAATCACCACTGGACGTGGTGGGGGGAAGGAAAAAGGAATTGAAGATGACATTCATATTTATGGCCTGGATAACTAGCTGGATGCTACTCATGGAGATACAGGAGAGAGCATCTATGATGGTAAGGTTATTTCCTTTGGGGGGGAAAGAGAAGAAACATTCCATTTTAATTATCCTGAGGTCTGAGGTCCTTGTTGGACATCTAGGCGGAGCCATCCTGCATGTAGTTGCTAAAGGGGGTAAAGTAGGGACTCATTTCCAAGACTGAACTCAGCCAAACTTCCCCCATGCTTCATGTTGTTACGTACAAGAAAAGCACAGAATTGTAAAGAGCCCATGCACTTTCATGGGTAACATTTGAATCCTGTAACCTTGAAAAGAACTTTCTGAGCCTTTTAGTCTGAAAACTAAACCATCACTTCTTTCCGGTCAGCCAGAACAATGATGCCGGCCAATCCTTGAACCTCAGGCTTGGATATCCAGCTGCCTACTTGATAGCACCATTGAAACGACTGGGAGGATCATCTGAGAAAAGAGAGAACCTCCTGCTGATCAAGTGGAACATGGACACTGTGGGTCCTGCTGTAAATGTGATTGTGAGGTCAGGAGATACCCAGGTAAGAGCTGGTGAAGAACGCATAGATCATATAAGAGTAGCTCTAAATGAACAGCGTTGAAAAATCTCATGGCTGGTTGAACAAAGTAAGTACCATGCGCTGACTCACTGTGCTAGTCAATGGAGGATTAAAGATGAGAAAGACAAGGTTGGTCACTGGTTCAAGGTGTTTCTGGGCATCCGTGGAGAGGCAGACATGTAAATCAAAAAGGCAGCAGTGAATTACAGGTGTCTTGATAGAAGTCTATTTGGAGCACAAATAGAGAGGTATCCATCCTCTCCTGGGACCAAGAGTAACAGTGTATAGAGGTAATGACTCCTCAACTGAGTCTTGCCTGGTCTACGGCTATTTGCCATTTGTATAGGGAAGAAGAGACACTCCAGGAAGAAGAAGGAGGGGCAAAGCATAAAACAGAGGCGTGGCCTATTCAGAGAGCTGTAGCTGGTTTGGTATGGCTGGGGTAAGTGCTTTCGGAGTGGAGAGGTAGGTGGGGACTACATCATGGTGCATACTGAATGCCATGCTAGGAGTCTGGATTTTGTCTGTGGACTGTAGGGGTGGGGATCATGGGCACAGAAGAAAAAGAGTAAATTTACTCTGATTTCTATTTTAAAATCCCTCTGGCAGCGAAGTGAAAGCTCAACTTCCATGAAAGAAAACAAGAAAAGAGGCAGGAAGACCAGTTCGGAGACCCCTGCAATGGTCCAAATGATTGAAGACCTGAAATGAGGCAATGGCTTCAAGGAGGCAAGAAAGGGGCAGACACAGGAGACTTCGAGGATGTAGAATGGACAGAACTCGTTCCCCACTGGATGTGGGGAGGCGAGAATGAGGGAGGCATCCGGCTGGTCTGGCTTTGGGAAACCAGCAGAATGGAGGTGCCACTTGCCAAAATCAGAGACATGAACATGAACAAGGAGGGAGGGAAACACAATGAGTTCAGATTTGATCAAGTTGAACATTTCCAGGTAGAAATGCATAATAGTGAATTAGTATGAGTCTGGAGCTCCCAAAAGAGGCCTAGCTACAGAGGACACATTGATTCTCTTGGTAAATTTCTGTCTCTGACCAACAATTAAATTGGTAAAAGACTAGACAAGTTAGGAATGTCACCTGTGGTCACAGAAGAGGTGGTATCAGTCTAAGACACTTCAGATTGATTCAGTGCTTTAAACTCTCCATTTAATACTTTAGAATGGTGGATTCGCAATATCTTAGATGGAAAGACTGCACTCAATTTAGACATCTGTTCTCCAGCACCAGATGCACAAACTGCACAAACTGATGCACCAGGGCATCAGTTTGTCCATGCTGTGCCTGTGCATCTTTCTATGTGCCTGCCTGCCCACCCACCCCCACCCCGCCCTGTTCACCACACATTTAACAGGCAGTCACACCATTTTTGATCGGGAAGGCAGTATACCACATGAAAAGGGCCATTCCATTGCTGGAAAATTCTATTTCTTAGGAATTAAAAAAAAATTGTTGACTAAAGGTCTGTTATCTCAGAAAGTACCCTCAGCCTTAGGAGAGGCAGATTTTCAATCAAGAAAAAGCATCTGATCTTGAAGCAACCCACGTAACAGAAGGGATGTGTGACAGTCTTTACTTCTAGGATTGGCCTCAGGCCTTTTCTTCTAAAAAATAAAATAGAAGCACTTGAAGAGGTACTTCCCTGGTGGCGTTGTGGTTAAGAATCTGCCTGCCAATGCAGGGGGACATGGGTTCGAGCCCTAGTCCGGGAAGATCCCACATGCCGCGGAGCAACTAAGCCCGTGCGCCACAATTACTGAACCTGCGCTCTAGAGCCCGTGAGCCACAACTACTGAGCCTGACTGCCACAACTACTGGAGCCCACGCGCTTAGAGCCCAAGCTCTGCAACAAGAGAGGCCACCGCAATGAGAGGCCCCCGCGCGGCAATGAAGAGTAGACCCCACTCGCCGCAACTGGGGAAAGCCCGCGCGCAGCAACGAAGACCCAACAACAGACCCAATGCAGCCAAAAATAAATAAATAAATTTATTTAAAAAAAGAAGCACTTGAAGAGCGTTTGCTATGCGGCTTTCGTTTTAAAATGAGATTTGCCCATTCTGCTTTAATTCAGTACAGAGCTTAAAGATTCAAGCAATGCTTGATGCAGAAGGGAATGGGATGGGATATAGCTTTGAACGTGGCACCTTTCATGCCTTTCAAAAGTACAGCACAAGGAATTTACCAGTGATCTGGGATGCCGCAGTTCTGAAAATGCCCAGCAGGGGGAGCCAGAAGTGAAAACGTACAGTTTTGTTGTTTGCTTGCTTCTGAAATGAACAAGCATTTTCAAGGGGTTGTTTCAACGCTTCCTCTTTGCAAAATTTAACATTATTCCTCCTCATCCCCAATTCCGAAATATGTTGTGGCTTCCAAGCAACATTAAGTGTTTATATCTAGAAAGAGAGGAACCTATTTTTCTCTTAATTACAGGTGGAACCCCGGTTGAGCAGAGCCAAGTCAGGTAGAGACTTGTGGGCAGAGGACAGCTTTTCCCTTTGGACACAAAAAGTATTTATGAGCAGTCAGAGCAGCCTAGGGAGCCCAGGTGAGGAAGCGGGAAACACAGCAGATGGGTCCTGTCTTCCCCAAAAGAAATGCTTTGAATGCAAAAATGAAAACAGGGCAAATCTTTCATTTTTCTCTCCTCCAATTTGTATTTTGAAGGATTACAAACCTAAAGAAAAAGTTGCAAGAAGAGTTCCATTAACATCCACACGCCCTTCCCCTAGATTCAGTGACCAAGTTGCTACACTTGTGTTCTCCCTCTGTTCCACTTCTCTCCTCTCCCTCTCCTGTTCATCAATTCCACCATTTCTTTTTTTCATTGAAGTATAGTTGATTTACAATGTTGTGTTAATTTCTGCTGCACAGTAAAGTGATTCAGTCATATATATATATATATATATATATATATATATATATATATATATATATATACATTCTTTTTTATTCTTTTCCATTATGGTTCATCACAGGACACTGAATGCTATACAGTGTGCTATATAGTAGTACCTTGTTGCCCATCCATTCCATACATAATAGTTTGCATCTGTTAACCCCAAGCTTCCAATCCATCTCTCTCCCACCCACCCTGCCTTGCCAACCACAAGTCTGTTCTCTATGTCTGTGAGTCTGTTTCTGTTTCCTAAATAGGTTCATTTGTGTCATATTTTAGATTCCACATATGAATGATATCACATGGTATTTGTCTTTCTCTTTCTGACTTACTTCACTTAGTATGCTAATCTCTAAATCCATCCATGTTGCTACAAATTCCGTGCTTCCCCAAAAGACATGTAATTTCAATACTGGACACTAGATGTCACTGTTAACCGGTTCTACACAACCACCCTTCATAAAGTAGTACCAGGGGAAAAGTCATCACCAAGAATTATTAAAATCACATTTACGTGGTATTGTGCTACTTAATCTATAAAAACTGGAACACAGCAATAAGACAGACTTTCATTAAAAATACTGCATGTTCTCTAGGCTCACTTTGAGGGGCTTAAAAAAAAAAGCCTATTTTTCCCCAAGTGAGAAATAATAATAAAATCATATCAAGCACCACTGGAAGACCAGGAATTGCAACCTCCCATTGCATGTGTGAGGTCTTTAGATTGGGCTTTTAGAAAGTGACTTGAAACCCAAAGCATCCAAAAATCTTTCACCCAGGAAAAGCTCATCATAGCTCTCATAAGGGAGACAAACATACTTTGAGGTTTTGTCAAGTACAGTTTTGAGAAAACAAGGCTGGTATCTGGAAAGCAAAATTTGAATCCAAGGGCTTTTAACTCACATGATTATATTCAGTCCCTTGACAATCATGGGCCACTACTCATCTTCCTTCCTTAGTCCAATTTGACTGATTTTGGCGGTAGGGCAAGAAAGAATCTTTTCTCCTGGCACCCTCTCAACATCTGGTTAGGAGACCAGGTATTAATTGCTACAACTACTAGCATTATGCTGAAAATAAAACACAGGAAAAATAAGTGGGCAAATAGTAAATTTCTAACCATCAGGAGATGAGTTGTTAAACTTTCAGAAATTGATAGGATCCATAAACATATTAAATAAAATTTGTAGAAGATATTCCTATTTATTGAAGAAGATGGGACCCCAAAAGCTGAGCTGCTCTTAGGGACAGCATTTTTTTCCCCGTCAAATCCAGTTTATTCTAAAAGCAAGTAGCTGCTAGAACTTTTATTCTGTGCTTTTCAATGAATCTTAATAAATCTGATTCCTTTTTTCTTGCCATGGTTTTGCCATCCGGAGTACTTTTCATGATTGTAACTTCTGCTATTCCAGTCCTAAAAGT
Organism: Pseudorca crassidens; assembly: GCF_039906515.1. Classification (NCBI taxonomy): domain Eukaryota; kingdom Metazoa; phylum Chordata; class Mammalia; order Artiodactyla; family Delphinidae; genus Pseudorca; species Pseudorca crassidens. The sequence goes on along the minus strand of NC_090296.1, from coordinate 119,123,136 downwards.
CACGGAACATACGTTTTTCAATCAAGTAAGAATGTATTGTAAATATGAAGGCTTACTAAGGCCCCTAAATGCAGATGGCTTTTCCAAATGATAAACAAACGTTTCCATTTGAAGGCCATGAGTGCATTAGCTCCAAGCAAAGGGCAAACTTACCTTTCATAAGTTTAAATGCCAGTCCACTTTATTTCTCTTTCAAAGTGTACGTTCTGGTACTCATTTATGAATAGACATACAGACTGATGGAATATACTAGAAAGCCCAAAATACGTATCTACATATATACATGCATGCATGCATACATACGGTAATAAAGAGGGAACCCCAAAATAGTGGGGGAAAGATTTATTCAATCACGATAAAGGCATAACTGTGTAGCCATCTGAAACAAAGTAAAATTGAATCCATACCTCATATGATACACTAGAATAAATTCCAAATGGATTAATATGAAATGTAAAAATGTAAGAGCATACAGTTATAAATTACTGAAAGAAGACACAGAAGAAATTTTTTAACTTCAAAGTGCAGAAAGACTTTCCATGACACAAAATCTAGAATCAGACAAGAGAAAATTACTAAATTCACCATTTAAAAAATGTAAAACTTCTGCCTGGCAAAAAAAATAAATAAAACTGCATGAGCAAAGGCATAAGTCAACAGGCTATTTGAAGAAAAAAGGCTTTTGCAATTTATAGCATAAAAAATTCTTTCATGTATGAAAAGATCCTACAAATTAAGAGGATGATCAATAACCCAATAGAAAAACAGATCACAGGAGAGGAATATAAATGGTTCCCAGGTCAGGAGATCAAGGTGCGGTGCAGGGCTGGGACTGGAGTGGGACAGGTGAGGTGCCTAAGGGACAACATTTAAGGAGACCCTGAGAATTTCATTTTATTCAGTGCCTCCTTAAATTCTGCATCCAAGGCACCTCACACGCATCCTACTCCAAGCCCTGAAGGGATCTTAAACATATGAAAAGATGCACGACCTCACTCAAAATAAAAGCAAATGAAAACTACCCAAGATACAATTTTTCACTTATCAGATTGGCAAAAATCCAAATGTTGGACAACACACTACCCTCAGACATTGCTGGTCCAAGGGTGAGTTGTTTCAACCACTCTGGAGAGCAATTTGCCACCCACTGGGCATTAAAATCACAAATACATATGGACTCTTGACTCACTTCTAAGACTTTATCCTACAGATACAGGCAAACATAAAATGATTCACTCACGGGAGTATTCACTGCAGCACTGCTGGTGACGGTGAAAGATTGGATACGACCTGAACGTGCATCACGGTTAAATAAATTACGGTTAGTTCATATAGTGCAGTACCATGCCACTGTCGAATGAAGGGGGCTGTGCTTTAGATATTAAAACGGAAAGTTCTCCAAGATATGTTAAGTAAGAAAAGCAAGGTTCATGTGGTAGCCAAGGGGGAGGCGGGGGAGGGAGAGATGGATTGGCAGTTTGGGATCAGCAGATGCAAACTACTATATAGAGAAAGGATACACAACAAGTCCTACTGTAGAGCACAGGGAATTATATTCATATCCTGTGATAAACCATAACGGATATAGCTAGTGGAAACCTGCGGTGTAGCACAGGGAGCTCAGCTCGGTGCTCTGTGATGACCTAGATGGGTGGGATGGGGGTGTGCGGTGGGAGGGAGGTCCAAGACGGAGGAGATATATGTATACATATAGCTGGTTACTTCGTTGTACAGCAGAAACTAACACAGCACTGTAAAGCAATTACACTCCAATTAAAAAAAGAATATATATATGTATAACTGAATTGCTTTGCTGTACAGTAGAAACTAACACAACATTGTAAATCAACTATACTTCAATAAAATAAACAAACAGATAAATAAATAAATAATTTTTAAAAGAAAAAAGAAAAGCAAGGTCCAGACCATATTTGCCAAGACGAAGGGAAAATAATATAATACGAATGGGCTGGTAAGTGTGTGAAAGCATCTGCCTTAAAAAAGGAACTGTCAGAGAGTGGTTATTTCCTGTTGGGGAATGGGAAACTGGGTGGATGGAGACAGGGGAATCACATTTTTTGATAATGGAGTCATGTAATATATTATTATCTATTACAAATACAAAATAAAACATGTGTTTCCTCTGGCACTGTTGCCCTCAAATATCTATTTCTACCTAGATGCACAACACCTCAGGATACTTTTCTGAAGCTCTTCTAACACACTAGCAGTGCTACTCACTACTTGGTTTGACCTGACTTACAAAAAGATGCCCAAACTTGGTGTCAGGGTGATGGGCTTTCAGGCTCTACCAAAGCCATCATCAGGCTAAGCAGCCTACTTGGTTTTTTTTTTAAAGTCTGATCCTCTGTCAATATCATCAGTGAAGAACATGAGCTGACTCAGCAAGAACGTGCACAGGGGCCAAAGGGAAAGGGGCGGGGGACTGCTCTCCTTGGCTTTGTTAGTCTGAATAGACACTGCCTTGGGGTTTCCACATGCAATACAGTTTCCTGCATCCCTGAAATTTTTATTACGTGCCTTGTGGAAAAGTATCTGCAGATGAGCTTATATACAATGAGCGTTGCATAACTGTAGCGTCTGTATCATAACAGGTCATACTCAGGCAGTGCTTCTAGCCTGTGTTTGGTTCAGGGCAGGAATAGAGATGGACTGGGGCAAAGGTGGACTATTTGTCTGGCCCAGGGGACTTTGCTGAAGCTTCCTCTCATTTCTCAGTTACAAGTGCCTGTCAGCACTCCTGCCAATTGGATAGAAGAGCTCTTTAAGTCTCCTTTGGCGGAAGGCTGCCCCTTCCTTCAGAAGACCAGGGGAAAGGAACCCTAAAATTCTCTCTCTTCTGACACTCTGGTATAGGACAGACCACCAGGAAGGGCAGGTTGGAGGTTCTGGACATCCTACCCCAATCTTACCTAAGCACGCCCTCTCTCATCTGTTTTGATATTAGAGATCCTGGCTGACCCCCAAACCTGTTCTCGACCCATTATATCATCCAGTTTCCAGGGCAATCTTGCTCGGCTTAGAGAATGACCCAATGGAGGGCTTTCTACTGCTAAAGCCAGCATGCACCCAGGAAGATGTGTGAGTATCTTGGAGGAAAGAAGAATGGCACCATCAGGGGGAGACCAGACTCACCCAAGGGCAGAGAGCAGAAGAAAACACAAAATGATCACCTTGGTATCTATCAGCTCCTGAGCACCGCATAGGTACTGGGTCCTGCCTGGAGACCTGGCACACATGTTCTCCAGTCCCTGGACCTGCATGGCCGGTAGTGCAGCCTCCACTTGTTCTCCCGACCCCTGCTTGCCTCGGAGACCTTCCCCTGACACCCCGTCTAACATGTGCTCTCACCACTGTTCACTATTTCAGTTCACTATTAACTTCAAAGTGCTCATCAAAATTTGTCCTTCTTTTGTTTGTTAACCGACTTTTTCTCTTTATTACTTTCTCCATTAAATTAAGCTCAATATGGGTAGGAACCTTGTTAAACTTTCCCATTTTTAAATCTCCAATGCCTAGCCCAGTGTATGGCTGGGAGCAGTTAAGACTATTTGTTGAGTTAATGATGTGTATCGCTTGGGTTATTGATGAATGATTAGTTAATAATTCATAAGTACATATTAAGAAATCCAAACTGAGTTTTGTTAGGTAGTGGTCCCAATGTTTGAATATGAGAAAAATCATAGATCATGGAAAAGAAGTACATAGAATCAGGCCAATTTCATCAAGTTCACTTTAGGTTTCTGTTTAAGATTTCAAGAGGCCCTGAGAACAATCAGGCAGGGCTTGGGCTCTAAAATTTTAATGCTTAGTTAATCCTGTTCCTGATCATTTTTAGGAAAAGGGGTTAGGAAAGCCAATTTCTAATTTGTTCTTTGGTTTGTTCATGTACACATTTTTCAAACTGATTCAATTTATTGAATAATCGTAATACCTTAAGCACTGAGAATACAAATATGTATAACACTCCCTCTGCTTTAGGAGCTCAGACACATGTCCAAATAACTGTAACATAACATGATAAGCATTTTAATACAAGCAGAAAGTACTTTTAGAACACGGTTTGCTTGGGGTGGGGATGCAACAGGGAGCCCACCAAGTGTCACATAAGCTCAAAATTCAAGCAAAGTAAAAGCTCTCCACCCTATTTCAAGGCTAGACTCATGCACATGTCTGGCACAGGCAAGAACACTTTACTCAAAGCAATGACTCTCTTGGTTTCATTCAAGTAACAACAGAACTCTAAGCAAAGCCCACACGATAAAGCCAGTAACCAAAAGAGAAAAAAAAAAGCAACTTAGGGCAAATGGGCAGAGAAATGAACAGGGTTGTTTGGTTCAGGAGAGCACAACAGCAGTTTATAGAGGATGGAGGAACTGAACTCACAGGCGCACATAGATGCACACGTCCATCATGTCATCCTTCCCAGTCACGGCAACGTGCTGGTCCAGAGCTTATCTCTGAACATGTGGAAAGAGTTACCTTGCTTTAATTTACTGAATAAATATGAAAATGTCTGCTGATGTGTCCTGGTCGAAGTCGAGCAGGGACCCGGCTGGGAGAGGAGGTATGAAAGCCCCCGTTGAGCGGTGAAGGGCGTGGATGGGGGGCCTCGCATGGAAGGTGCTGGCTGACCAGGAATGAAGAGGGCAGGTGGGTGGCAGAAGGGGGTCTTTTCCCTCAACAGAAGGCACCATGGGAGACTGCGCTCTCACCCTTGCTTAGCTTCTTCCTGTCGTTAGCTCCTCCGGACTCAAGAAATTCAGCGTGAATAAAATTAAAAACAAGACAGGAGCCTGGGGAGGCGCCAGGAATTCTCCCTGACCTTCAAAGCCTTGGGTTCCGGGGATTCAGCCAAGGGGGCTTCATGTCCTTGTGTTATCAGCCCTCAACTACCCATCCCAGCCAAAAGAGAAAGCTCTGTGTTGGATTCAAGACTAATTTCATTTGCTGAAATGCAACAGATTAAGTCACCGAGTACCTCAATTCATTTACACATTTATTTTAAGTACCTATTCAAAAGCAAAGCGCCTGGAACTGCTCCTGGCCTGGATGGGTGGTAGGCCGTGGTGATGGGAACAAGTAATCACAAGAAGTGGGAACAAGAACAGAAACAGTGCTCAGTGGGGTCAGCCAGTGGCTTTTGAGCCGAGTCCACCGGGTGGCCCAAGAGTGGAGGTGGAACGGCTCTCCAGGCCGCCAGACAGTGTGTTCATTCTTGTGGAGGCACAACCCTGCAGGCCCCCTGGCTCAGGGAGCAACACATCCCAGCCCAGCCAGCACCGGGGCCCCAGGAGGCCTGGCAGGAGACAGACAATGCAGGGCCTGGACTTTATTCCACAGGCAATGGGGAGCCACAGGTGGAGTTTAAGCAAAAGAGAGGCATATCCTAATGTGTTTTAGAAAGACAGTTTGTTTTGGAAAGACGCAGTGAGGAAAATAAAATCAGAATAGGGGAGATCCCTAAAGCACAAGAGTTTCCGCCTATCACATTTAAATGACTCTTTCTGCTCTGATTAACAATTCACCCTAAAAAGCCAATATTATCCAACTCATTTTGCCTTCATAACAGTTCTCTGTAAAATGGGGACTAATAATGACTGAGTTATTGTGAAGACAAATGGCTTAAGGCCTCCTTCTGTATGAACAGCACACATCACAGTGTCTGGCGCAGGGTAAACACTCAGAAGCAACTCCTTGCTGTGTGCATTAGCTTCAACACCTTCCTGCATGGAGGTTTCGCGTCAGCCTATTATTTCAAGGCACTTACTCAAGGACAGTTTCTCCACCATCAGGGATTTTTTTCTGGTGGGAGGGAGCGTAGGTCTTGGGGTGAGTCTGACTCTTTCAGGATCATTCAAGTTTGAAAGCCTGAGGTTTCTGAAAGGCTGGTCTCCAGGGAGCTAAGGTTGTTTTTTGTGCTTTTTTTTTTTTTTTTTTTTTATCCAAGGGACCCTGTTCTTTCAAATGGCTGCTATACCTCTGAAGACAAAGTTCCATCTATTTGCATTAAGTTGTCAGCAAAAATAATATGTACATTAGCAAACTATGAAAATCCAGAATTTTGCAGAGCTTGAAACTGAGATCAAGGAAAAAAAACTCATAGCACACTTAATGTGATGCTTAATGATAGAAATGGTTACTGTGCTCTCTGTTAATCAGACATAAATGCTATTTCATTCCCATCAATGACAATCATGACTGGGTGGGGCAGAGACTTCTCTGAAGACGGGCCAGATGTTCCTATCTGATGTCTAGAGGGATGAGTTTAAGGTGAGGAAGGCAGAATCTCTGTGGGCTTCAGATACACCCTCTTGATTTAGGACAAGTCAGGGCTAGAGTTCTCTCCCTTCAAAGCCTGGCTATCGATATGCAGTCCTTAGTCTGAGGCCAACATTTAGGACGCTTCATTCCCTGTCAAGAAAGGAAGTGTTAAGGCTTCCCTGGCGGCGCAGTGGTTGGGAGTCCGCCTGTCGATGCAGGGGAAGCGGGTCCGTGCCCTTGTCCGGGAAGATACCACATGCCGCGGAGCGGCTGGGCCCGTGAGCCATGGCCGCTGAGCCTGCGCGTCCGGAGCCTGTGCTCCGCAACGGGAGAGGCCACAACAGTGAGAGGCCCGCGTACAGCAAAAAAAAAAAAAAAAAGAAAGGAAGTGTTACCCAGTTCTGAGGGACTGGCGAGGAATTCCTATGTTCTCCAGCCCTGAGCTCAAGGGTTTCTGCATTCTTACAGCCCCTCTTCCAACTCTTGGATCTAAAACCCCAGTGGAGCTCCAGCAACAGGGTAAACACAGGCTGGCCAGGGAGAGCTCTGCCAGGAGCTGGAACAGAGCGTTCCAGCTTGCTCTGGGTGGGCCTGGGGTGCTTTGGAAGTGGCTTGGTGTCAGGAGGACGCCCTTCTCCCTCAGCTACTCTTGTGTAGGTTTAGCTCGTACTCTTATTTAATGCTTGTCACTTTTCATTAACTTTTGTGGCAGGCCCGGGTTTGCTTTCAATTCTCTGTATCCAGCAGAGGATTTCTGGAGCTCTTTCAGACGTAGACGCTCCTGTCAGAGAGTGACAGCTCTCTCAGCCACAGGTCAGCGAGGCAGAGATAGCAACTTGCATTCTGGGCTTCCGATCAAATATTCAGAAAAGGGCACTTTACCCTTTGAAAGTTGCAAACTAAACAGAACTTCAGCCTGGGAAGCAAATGTACTTCTGATTATTTAGACTGAAGTTCTAAAGAGGACGCAACAGTCAGTGGTTCCAACAACATCAATGAACGAATTTCAGGCAAATGCACAGAGAACAAATACGAAGTAATATCAAAGTTGTCCTTGTAACATCAAATTCCTATTCATCTACTCACATCCTGGGGAGTGTCTGTCTCAGTCTTTCAGCAATTATCATCTTCAAACTGTGTTGTCCTACACCACTGGTTTTCATCAATTTGTACGAATCCATACCCATGTCCTTATAAGTGTGTGTTTTCCTTTCGTATCATCAGCTTAGAGGCACTTAATGTAACACTAAGAAAACAAGCTCCCCCAGTGGAAAGAGACCACATTTCCTCTTCCTTCCAACTCATCTCACCGCTGTATATTTACAGTTCTGGTTCTTTGTGAACTGTATGTTAATCACTGTGTCCTTTAAGATTTTGCTACTCAAAGTATGATCCACAGACCAGCAGTCACATGGGAGCTTGTTGGAAAAACAGACTACTCAACTCTACTCCAAAATAAAATAAAAAGTTAAAAAAAAAGAGTCCTCTGTATCCTTGCCAATACTTGTCATTGTCAGACCTTTAACTTTGGGGCAATCTGGTGAGTTTCCCTGATTACGTGTGAGGTTTAGCACCTTTTCCCATGTGCCTACGGAGCATATGAAACGTGGCTAGTCTGAGTTGCACTGAAAGAAGTAACATACACACCAGATTTTGAAGAATTAACAGGAAAAAGAATGTAACGATGTGTCATTACTAATTTTTATATGGATTACATGTTGAAGTGATAATAATTTGGATACACTAGGTCAAATAAGATACAGTATTAAAGTTTAAGAAACAGACCACTCAGGCCCTTCCCTAGACCTACCAATGTAGAGTCTGCCGTCCCCCTGGGAGTCACACTACAGTGTAAGAACACGGCCTCAAAAGATAACGTGAATCTCACAAATCTACAATCTGCAAAAAAAAAAAAAAGGAAATACTTTCGCATAGAAAACTCATATACAACAGGACGTATGTGGGCATATAAGCAAACATAATACTAAGAAAAGCCAGCATGTTTCCTAAGTGGCAGACCTGTTATCAGGACCTTATGTGTATTGGCTCGTGACTCCTCACTACAATGCAGGAAGTAGGTACCATCCTCCTCCTGTTGCAAATGATGTACACGCACAGAGAGCTTACGGCACTTGTACAAGGTCACACAGTCAATCACGGAAGAGGTAGGAATTGAACACCCAAGCAGTCTGACTTCAGAGGGCATGTTTTTAACCACTAAACTACACCACCTCCCAGCAGTGTGCACCTGTATTCAGGAAATAGAACAGTTGATTCAGGATCTGAAAGAAAAAGCTAGGTTGCTAAAAGGTGCCTTATTTCTGGTTCAGTAGCATTTAGAAGCAGGGACTAGTTGAGCCGGAAACCACAAAACACTAACGGAACTCCTTTGGGTATTATCTGAGGACAGTAAGGATAGAGGGGATGCGTGAAACCCAGTTTTTTCCAAACGAGCAGAAATTGGAGGCCAGATAGGTCCCAGCCTTCAGCGTGCTTCCCATCATACTCCCTACCTCTCTTGTACTGCGTCAATGCTCTGGGGGTTTCTTGCTCATCCGAAGACAACCTCACATGCATCAGGTATCAAATGACAGCTTTTTCCTTCCTTTATTCACAATCCGAGAATATCCATACTGCTCTGATAAATTATTTTGTATCCTATTTAAAACCTCACTAAGAAAAAGGCTGGAAGGGGAAGGCGGGTGCTTATAAATCATACTCAAATAGCTCTAATACTAAACACAGTGGCAATTTACGTTGAAAGTAGAACAGGAACTTTCAGACGTGACAGCCAAAGAGCTCTTCCTTTGATGAAACTCAGTCCTGCCAGCAACTGTTAATTAAGATAGAATCTTAGTCTGGGCTCCAAGAGTCATCTACCTGCTAGAGTCAGACCTCCACTCTTACATTTATAGATGAAAGGAGGGTCGACATCCAGGCTCCAATTAATGTGGCTGTGGCATTGGTACCATCTCCTCTGGGGCACCTATTTTTAACCACATGGTGCTTTCTGTCAAAGGGGAGCATCCCACAGGGATTCTCTACAGACCAGAATGTTTGCAGAATGCAGGGCGGGGAGTTCCTGGAACAGACTTCAGAAGTACAAGGAGGCTAAAAACTTCCTGTTGAAAGTACAACTTCAGCTATAAAGGCACTAGACAACTTTCATTTGGAAGCTGGCCCCAGCTGGTGGGAGGCAAGATAAAATATGCCATGCCCTTAAAATGCCACCCTGATGACTTCAACTGCTTCTTGACTGATCCAGCAGTGCCCTTTTCATAACCTCCACTTCAGAGGGAAGGAAGAAGCTTTGGATCCAACAAGGAAAGGTCGCTGAGTTTCTTACGACGCACGTGATATAAACATGCATAAGTCACTTAATAACTGAAATGCCAGAGTGAGACTTGGCAACTCCCAAAGATCGAAAACACGGAGCAAAACAAGCCGCCCTGTCTTACGCAATTCTCCCAGATCTTATGGTTTGGAGTGGAGGGGACCATAACATGTGGGGAGGAAGCACGCCACAGCCTGGGGAACAGTGCAGTCGGCAGGCACAGATCAAACACCCGAGACCCACTCCAGATACGCCAGTCCAGGGGCACTTACCTTGCACTGCCCAGACACGCAGATGGCCGTGCCGTTCTGGTCACAGGGGGTACCATCAATGACCTTCTCCGCCTGCCGTACGTAGAAGCGGTAGCCCATTGCCTGGCAGTTCAGCTCACACTTCCGATTGCCCTTGGCTACCGAAAAAGAAAAACACAACCCAATAAGCATCTTTATTTTTTTCTATATTTTTTATTGAGATAAAATTCACATAACATAAAATTAACCATTTTAACCAAAGTGTGCATTTCAGTGGTTTTTAACATATTCACAGTGTTGTACAACCATCCCCGTGAACTAATTCCAGAACATTTCTATAGCCCCAAAAAGGAAACACTGGACCTGTTAGCTGTCACTCCCAATTCTCTCCTCCCCGCGAGACCTTGGCAACCACCAAATCTATTCTTTGTCTCTTTGGATTTGCCTATTCTGAACATCTCATAGTCACATACCTTTTAAAATGTGTGAAAGTTATTAGATCTCTCCCTCTATTTGATGGTAGAGAGAAGGGGCTGTATCTTGATCTACAGGCACATAGTAGAGAGTCGATGCTAGTGAATACTGTAAAGGAATTCTTAAAGAATCTCACAATGCAAATAATAGACTCTCCTTTTAGACATCCTCCCATGCTTTAACATAGTCAAAATTATATCGTATAAATCAGCAATCACAGTGAGCACACAATATTTATGTTCTACTTTTTATTATTTGAAATCTATACAATTATATCATTTTATGTTCTTTTACATGGCTGAGTTTCCTGTAATAATGCCTCCATTACCAGATATTTAAGTGGTTTCCCTATCACCTTAGTTTGGAGTCCAAAGTCCTCAGCAAGGGATAAAACATCTTTCAGGAGCTGAACCTTGCCTACCTTTATAGTCTCATTTCCTCCTGGTCCTCCTTAAATCTGCATTCTATCCCCAATTAAGCACTTCCTCTGTCCAGCCATTGTTTCACTGCTCCTCTGGCTCGTACCTGTTTCTACTTTGCTTTAGTTCCCAGGTCACCCCCTCTGGGAAGCCCTCCACAGATCCTGATCTACTCTATACGTCCATCCGTCACAGGCTGACCCAGCCTCCTCTACTATAAGGTTAAACAAACTTCATTTGAAGCATGGCTTTGAGGGACCACAGAGATGTGTCTATCTTATTCACTTTTATATCCCCAACACTCAGTAGAGAGCTGGGCACATAGCGAATGCTCAATAAATCCCTGAGGAATAAAAGGAGGGATAGATAAATGAATATTGGCCTTTGGGTTTTGTTTTGTTTTGTTTTTGTTTTTGCCTTTCTCTCCTCTCTCCCCACTAGATAGATTCCCCTACCTCGGGGTGTTTCTTTATATTTTTGTTACTTCACAAAAAGTACTTCACCAGCACAAAGCCTGGTGCTCAATAAATGCTAAATTAATTACTGCTACAACTAATATTTTCAGAGCAATCTAGTTGCCTCCAAAATAAGAATGAGAAGAATGTTCAGGTGAGATATATTTCCATATCCAAGGGAGAAAGACATGCCAAATACACACTGATTTTGTTTAACTGTTTTTGGAGACAAGACTAATGCTACGTTCAGCCATAAATAGCATGTTCCAGGGTCATGCCTTTGTCTGAAAATCTGATTACTGCATTGGATAATACTAACTTTTTCCTACACAACACAATACATCATACTTTCCCCAGTGTGGCTGCCTGACTGTCATAGCAACGAACTTCCTTCTACTCCAAAGCCATTGAAAATCGCTAACAGGAAATCACAGGCAACCTCTGGGACCACATGGTTTAGGGAAGATTGAATCTTCTGTGTACACTGAGCTCTACTGGAGAAGTCAAGAGACTTGATTTCCTGCACTGGCTGCCCAAAAGATATAAGAGGTGATCTTGGAAAAGCCAAAGATTACCAGAGACGAAGCACCTTTGGGAATGTCTGAAACCAAACCGTCATTTTATGGATTAAACACACACACACACACACACACACGCACACACACACACACTACACGCACACACACACCAGGCCTAAGAAAGGAAGTGACAAGTTAGAGGGAAAACTAGTCTCCTACAACCTGCTTTCTCATGTCATCTATGTATCCAGACCCCGTTTCCTCTCTCCCAGCTCCTTACTTTGGGAAGTGACAGCAGGAACTATCAGGTGCTTTGCATTTTGTAATAAAAGGGTCTGAAAGGCAGCCTCACAGAGGGCAAGGGTTTTGAGTTCTCACTTCTCTGGGCTTCCTCCCAATTACCTCTATCCTTTGGAATACTGTCACTGGCAGCTACAGCTTTAACCCTCAATATTTGCAACCATACTATGGAAGAACATTCTGAGAACAAAGAAAGATGGCTGAACATGAGACAATGACAGCAAATGGCTACATGAAAATAATCTAGAGGAATGGCCTTAAGTCTGGGTTTCTTCTACCTGTGGCCCAAACCAGCTACTAGGTCTGACCCTCTGCCTATGTGGCTTAGGCAGTGTCCCTGCCTTCTCAGACTTGCAACAAGGAAAAGGGGGATCCTAGGAGATAACTGAAACCTGGGGACAAGTGACTACCTGACAAAATTGCCCAGAATCCTGCTGCCTTAGCAATATTGCATGTAGAGCATCTCATAAAATTACATTAGCGGGCTTCCCTGGTGGCGCAGCGGTTGAGAGTCCGCCTGCCGATGCAGGGGACACGGGTTCGTGCCCCGGTCCGGGAGGATCCCAGTTGCCGCGGAGCGGCTGGGCCCGTGAGCCATGGCCGCTGACCCTGCGAGTCCGGAGGCTGTGCTCCGCAATGGGAGAGGCCACAACAGTGAGAGGCCTGCATACTACAAAAAAAAAAAAAAAAAAATCTGCAGGGCTACAGTTTAATGTTTTTCATGGATGGTCACTTCACTCCTTTTTTCTCCCCTTGAATAGAATTACAATTCTGATGTCAAGAGACTCTTCTCTAAGCAGATTTTGTCATGGTTTCCTCCTTGCAGAGAGAGGGGACAAAACAGGAGAGCACAAGCTAGAACAACAGGATAAGAGCAAGTGGGCACATCCTTCTCCTCCGCGCTTATCTCCCTCTTACTGCTCTCCCTCTCTGCTCTCATCTGCTTCCTAAAAGTCCTCCCCACCCCCACAGGGAATACCTTTACATTCCACACACCACAGAGGTAGTGACTCTCAGTGTGGTCCCAGGACCAGAAGGATCAGCATCACCTGGCAACTTGTTGAAAATGCAAATTCTTGGGCCTCACTTCCAACTCCTAAATCAGAAACCCTGGGGATGGAGCCTGGAAACCTGTATTTTGACAGGTCCTCTGGGTGATTCTAGTGCATGGTCAAGTTTGGGAACAACTGCTCTATGAAAAATCAAGTAGTGAATAGACCTGGAAGCAGCTGATTATTCTTACATTGAATCAAAGATGTTCAAATTCCATGCCTAAATTTAAAAGTTAATACAAGCACTATTTTTTAATTTAGGATATTGCCTGGATCCCTGATAGTAAAACAGCCCTCTGATCATTTTTTAAAATTCTGGAGAATATACAAGAAAATTCAGGTTGCTTAGAATAAAGTGACTAACAGCTAAAGGGTTTACCCTCAAACACAGGTTAAATGTTTAAATCACTCATTGAACTCTTTAATTGGAAAATCCATTGATCTAAGTGGAAAGACATTTTTAAGTGATAAAGAGCAAAGAATATAGAAAAAGAGCTAACAGTTATAAAATTTTGGAAGGTGGGAAGCAGAGGGATCCATGGAAATGACTTAGCAGACAGACCCAAGCAAATGGATCTTAAGCAGGAATTGAAGCAATGAAGCTACCTAGTATTGTACCATCTCCAGAAGGCAACTTTGGAAATAGGGGAGAAAGTAGGCCTAAAAACAGAAAAATTATCTATAAGCGTATTTAAGAATTAGTCAGAGGTTCTACTTTCCAGAATGGTTAGCTAAAAGCCTTTGAAAATCAGCTCCTTCATAAAAGCAAAGAGAACATTGGAAAAAGCTGGAGTGGCTATACTAATATCAGACCAAACAGACTTCCAGACAAACATTTTTACCAAAGACAAATAAGAGCATTTTACAATTATAAAATCCATCAGGAAGACAAACAATGAAACCCCAAAATACATGAAGCAAAAACTGACAGAATTGAAAGGAGAAACAGACAATTCAACAATAATAGTTTGAAACGTTGATACTCCACTTTCAATAATGGATAGAACAACTAGAGCAGTAGATATCTATAGAACCTTCCACCCAAGAAGAGCAGAATACACATTCCTCTCAGGTACACATGAAACATTCTCCAGGAGGGAACAAATGTTAGATCACAAAACAAGCTTTAATAAATTTAAGAGGAGTGAAATCATACAAAGTATGCTTACTGATCACAATGGAATGAAATTAGGCATCAATAGCAGAAAGAAATTTAGGAATTTCAAAAATATGTGGAAATTAAACAACATACTTCTAAATAACTGATTAAGAAAAAAAAACTCAGGGGAAATTAGAAAAAACTTTGAGATTAATAAAAATTAAAACACATCATACCAAAACTTATGGGATGCAGTTATAGTTGTGCTTAGAGGGAAATTTATAGCTATAAACACCTATGTTAAAAAAGATCTCAAATCAATAACTTAAGTATTGAAAAAAGAAGATCAAACTAAACTCAAAGCCAACAGGAAGAAGGAAACTAGAATGGAAATAAATTAAACACAGAAGGGAGAGACAACAGAGAAAATCAATGAAACTGAAGTTGGCTTTTTTTAAAGGGAAAAAAATTGACAAACTTTTAGATAGACTAACCAAGAATAAAAGAGAGAAGACTCAAAATACTAAAATTAGGAACAGAGAGGGGACATTACTACTTATTTTAGAGAAACAAAAAACAAACAAAAACAAAAAACAAAACAAGCTTCTAGCCAGGGCAAAATAGACAAGAAAAAGAAAAGGCATCCAGATTGAAAAGAAAGAAGTAAAAGTATCTATCTGTATTCACAGATGACATGACCTTGTGTACAGAAAAAATTTTAAGTGCACCAATAAACAAGTTCATCAAAGTTACAGGATATAAGATCAATATGCAAAAATCAATTATATTTCTATACACTATCAATAAAACAACCTTAAAATAATAGCATTATTTTTATTGTAAAAATAGCATTTACAATAGCATCAAAAAGAAGAAAACACTTAGGAACAAATTTAACAAAAGAAGTGTAAGACTTACACATTGAAAAATACAAAACACTGTTGAAAGAAACTAAGGAAGATCTAAATAAATGGAAAGAAATTCCATGTTCATGGATCGAAAGACAATATTGTTAAGAGGGCAATACTCCCCAAAATTGATCTACAGATTCAGTGCAATCCTAATCAAAATATCAGCTGTCTTTTTTTTGCAGAAATTGACAAGCTGATCCTAAAATTTATATGAAAATACAAGGATCCAAGAATAGCCAAAATAACTTTGAAAAAGAAAAACAAAGTCAGAGGTCTCATACTTCCTGATTTTGAAACTTACTACAAAACTACAGTAATGAAGACAGTGTGATATTATCACAGGCTAGACCACAAATCAATGGAACAGACCTGAGAGTCCAGAAATAAACCTTTATATTTATGGTCAATTGATTTTTGACAAGTGTGCCAAGATAATTCAATGAGGAAAGAATAGTCTTTGCAACAAATGGTGTTGGGACAACTTTGCATATCTACATGCAAAAGAATGAAGCTGGACCCCTGTCTCACAGCATATATAACAATTAACTCAAAATGGATCATCAACCTAAATGTAAAAGCTAAAACTATAAAATTTCTAGAAGGAAGCATAGGCACAAATCTTCATAATTTTGGATTATCAATGTTTCTTAGATGATATGACATCAAAGGGACAAGTGACAAAAGAAAAAACAAGATAAATTGGACTTTATCACAGAAGTCTATTGAGAAAATGAGATGGCAACCCACTGAATGAGACAAAACTTTTGCAAATCATATACCAGATAAGGGACTTGTATCCAGAATCGATGAAGAACTTTTATAACTAAAAGATAAAAAGAGATTCCAATTAAAAAAGGACTTAAATGGACATTTCTCTGAGGAAGATATACAAATGGCTAATAAGCACATGAAAAGATGCTCAATATCATTAGTCATTAGGGAAATACAAATTGAAACCACAAGATACCACTTCACACACAGGATGGCTGAAAAAAAAAAAGACAATAAGAACACTGGCAAAGATGTAGAGAAATCAGAACCCTCTTACAATGCTGATATTATTGTAAGATGGAACACCTTCCTTGGAATACATTTGAGAGTTCCTCAGAATGTTAAATGTAGAGTTACCATATGAGCCAGCAATTCCACTTCTAGGAATATACCAATGAGAAATGAAAACACACATCTTCACAAAAACTTGTATATGAAAATTCATAGCAGCGTTATTCATAATAGCTAAAAAGTAGAAACAATCCAAGCGTCCAAGTGATGAATGGATAAACATGATGTGGTATATCCATACAGGAAATATGACGTGACAAAAGAAAGGAATGAAGCCCTGATATATGCTACGACACGGAGGCACCTGGAAAACATTATGCTAAGAGAAAAAAGCCAATCACAAAAAGTCACATATTGTATAATTACATTTATATCAAATATTCAGAATAGGCAAACATATAGAGGTAGAAAGTAGATTAGTGGTTGCCAGGGGCTGGAGGGAGGCGAGAATGTGGAGTGACTACTAATGGGTACGGATTTTCTTCCTGGGGTGATGAAAATGTTCTGAAATTATGTAATGGTGATGGTTGTATGACTCTATACTAAAAGCTGCTAAATTGTACTATTTAAATTGGTGGCTTTTATGGTATGTGAATTTTATCTCAATAAAGCTGTTATTTTTTTTAAAAAGAAGCAGCAGCAGCAGTTAGCTTCCTAGATCCCCAAGAAATCATCACATAAATAACAAGAAAATTTCTGTTTCCAGATTGAAGGAGCCCATCAAGTGCCCAGGACCAGGGTGTTAGGGTGCTCAGATTATCTACCATTACCATCCCAATCCAAGTCAGGATTCTCCCAGCAGCTGGGAGTTTTGCCTGCTGTTAGCTCACAGCTGTGTCTTTCTGGAACTTGCCCCCAGTCTAAGGGAGCTGCCTCACCAACCTCCTTCCCGGGGATAGCCCCTGTCCAAGGACGGGTCCATGTGGTTGTACAGTGGCCCATCCCGTCTTAGTTTGGGGTAATTCCCAGCTCAGGGCTGTTCATTCCTGCATCTCACACCCCTCACAGGCATAGTTCCAGAATCACTGCCTAATAAACACTGGGCACAAATCTCTTTCTCAGGATTAGCATCCTGGAGATCTGACCTAGTACACTATCATGGCTCAGCTGCGAAGCGCATGCACATAGGCATACTGTAAGCAATGGTTATTAATCTAACCAAAATTACAACATAATTACATTGACAGTGTGTGGGATGGGAAGTGTGTATGTGTGGTGAGGTGGAGGGAGAGGATGATGAAAGAGGGCTACATCGTCACCTTCAACAGAAAGTACCTGAAACTGAAAAATCCAGAAGTAATGATATAAACATTATTCAGCGATAAGAAAGTCAATATCAAAAGAACAGCTAAAATTATTGGGGAGGAAGAAATACTGGAGGGGGCAAAGTTTGTAGAATTATTTGACTCTGTAAGATACATGCATGGGTCACTTAAACAATAAAACTTAATTTTAAAAAGAATTTTAAAAATAACTCCAACCATTTGGGTTCTGAGAAATGGAATCCTGTACAGTTTCTATCAGTGGTAGGTCCTTTCCATCTCTATTCAAAATTAACACAAAACTATAAAACTCCTTGCTGTCTTTTCAGGAACTCAGCATAAGTGGGAGAGCAAAAATGTTGCTTTCCAAGAAAGCAACACGTTGCTGAAGGTTCTAGATTTTAGCCAGCTTTGCTACTACCAAGGCTTGCATTATCTCTTAGTAGGCAAGAGGGAGACGCCTCAAAGTGGCAGGAAATAAGGTTCAAGCTTTCCCCACAAATGCACATTCTTTTGCCTTCCCTTAAGTAGAGAGAAAATTTCAGGTAAGAAAAGAGGAGAGACATTCTGTGAATAAATACGTGAGGCTATTCTTGGAGAATGGATAACATCTGTGCTTAGTTTCGGATCCATTCAAACTTCACAAGTTCACTCCAAGTTTAACACTGAAGCCCTCGTTTCCCAGGCTCAAGTTCCATTTTTTTGGTAGAATATGTGATATCCCTGTTCAAGAAAAGCAGCCTCGTAAACGGAGCTCATAAAACTCAGACGTGGCAGGGTGCTCACCCAACACATGCTGATGAGTGAAGTGTAAATGAATTAGAAACATGTGGATGCACTGTCTTAACTGTGTATGCAGTGTTTATATAAAATAAAAAGGTGTTTGCCCAAAGTCCTAGCAATGGGCACGGAGTTTGCAGCATTTGCTTGGGGGTGAATAATGCAGGGCAGCCAGAGCTATAGCCATAGCCATGCCGGGCTTCACCTCTGCCAACTACATTATCTACATGCTAATCCTCCTGTTTATGATGAAGGATCTGCCTGCCCTTGGACTCCAAATTCTGCACTAGACGCAGATGATTACTATATAAACTGCTTTCCCCCAGATTGCATTTTCCAGGACAAAGTTATGGAAAATAAGATGAGGAGGACGCTTCTAAGAGCCCAGACTCTTCTCTGGAATTAGAAAACTGTTTGAAAAAGTAGAGAAAAGGGGCAGGATTAGTTCTTAGCTTTTCCTGTTCTGAAAAGGAAATTGTTTGGGCGTGCATTCCATTATAAAAACTTAAATACAAAAGCATACAGCTTATCAATTATGGACAATAATACCCCTAACCTTCCATCCCGCACTGCGACTATGTAATTTAAACTTTGAATCTTATTTAACTGACAGTCTTCACAGACTTGGAGATCTGGACGAAAAACAGTACACAAAATGCCTTTTTTAAATTCCGAAAAACCATTGGCTCAATGTTGTGTAGATGTTAAATTCCTCTTAGCACTGCTCACACTTACACACATTTCTAGTAGGTAACACTTTAATGGTGGTTCTCAAACTTTAGTGTACTCAGAATCACTTTGAGGTTTCATTAAAACACAGACTGATGGACTCCAGCCCCAGAGTTTCTGATTCATTAGGTTTCTGATTCTTGGCAAACCCAGCATCTGCCTTTCTAACAGGTTCCCAGGTGATGCTAATGCTGCTGGCCCAGGAACCACACTTTGAGAACCATTCTTCTAATTGGTACTATTGAACCAGGATGGGGAAAGGAGACCCACCCAGCAACCAGACCACTAGTTGACACCCTGGGAATGCACTGCCAAAGCTGACACACAAAATGATGTTCAGCTAACTAAATCGAAGGTTACAGTTTTATACATGCAAGCCAGCCAGTGGAGACTGTAATCAAGAGGCCATTCAAGGAGGAAGTTCCCTTCTGAGCTGGCAGGTACGGTCCATACTATACAGGAAACGGAGAGGGAAAAGGAACTTCTCTTTCTTTAGCATCTGCGTTTGCCTCCGGCTGCCTAACCTCTTCCTGCCTTTTACAATTTTTATGTCTACTGCTCACTGAGCACCTACTATGTGCCAGACTCTTTATGTACATTGACTCAGCTAATCCTCACCCCTGGAGGATGAGGGCCCTGAGGCTCAGGCAAGCTCATCACCGCACATGGCCCGTTTGAGGGGTGAGAGACATCCTCCATGGCGGAAGTAGAGAGCAAGGGAAGATGAGCTGAGATGAGGCTGCCGAGGCAGATCGGCAGCCCAGGGCATGCAAGACCATCATTCTCGTAGAAAGAATGAACACACTTGTCTTGAGTTCTACGAAGCACCGCGGCTAGCATTCCTTGCAATTTTCCACATAGCAGAACGTGGAACAGCAGTAGCTTCCCATTTGGAGAAAGTTCCTAGACACGTAATTTCACAGGAATTGGTTAAGCCAACTTTGTCCGAGTTACCCAACCTTTCTTCTGAAGTGTGTTCTTTTTCTCTCATGTCATGGTAAATCCAAAGCTGGAAAAAGTGACTGAAAACAAATACCATTATGGAAAAAGATCCTGCTGTTCAAAACTCTTCAAGCTGTGTGACATGGAGTGCTACATCTTAAAATGTTACATTTAATAAAAAAATGAAAGTGTGAAAGGGGTTCTGTCAGTAGAAAGCCAGTTTGGCCAACTGTCAGGAAAGCAGCTTGACAGCTTCAACAGAAGTGGGAGGTCATAACCAGTTTCTTATGGAAAAATATATATCTATCTGAGTGGATGTGGATATATTAAAATACGGCGTATATACATATCCTCCAGCAAAACAATGTGGCTGGGGTTTTTCTTGTTAAGGACTGAGGCGGTTGAGAGCTCCGAGAAGGAAGCTGGGGAAGGGAACTCTGGTACCAACTTCCATGTAAAGTAAAAGCCTGAGAGGCCAGAGAAGCTCAGAGGCAGAGGAAATGACACCATCTCTGCAGGCAACACCCAGAGGAGGGTGGCTTGACTTCCCATCTCCTGCCATTATCGTAGTAAAAAATATATATATGTATAGGTATGTGTGTATATGTGTGGGTATGTGGGTATGTTTACATGTGTGTAGTATGTATGTATGTTGCATGTATCTGCGTGTAGGAATGCCTGTGTGCATATATTCGTGTGTATATGTGTCCTTATTTACGTGTGCATTACGTGTATAAGTGTGTTCATGTATATAAGTGTGTGTGCACACATGTATCTTCCAGAGTCTGTTGGCGCCAGGCCAAAGCAATCACCAGTGATAAGAACACAATATGCGCTGATCCATAAGGTGGTAAAGCTTATTGCATGAATGTGTGGGCAGATGCGGCAAATCCACGTAGCAAGCAGTGGTTCTAACAAAGGCTCTCTCTTCTAAACATTTAAGAGCAGACCTGATAAGACACTAGAAAAAGAAGGTTTCAGCAGGAAGGAAGTTTGGATGGCTTAGTATGACAAATTCTCAGAATTCAGGGGAGAACTTCAAGGAGCCCCAGCTAATCTTGGACTCAGCTTTCCCTTCTGGGGCTTCATAAAACCCGCTGAAGAATGACTTTCATCGCATTACCACTCCTCTTGCAGCCATACCGAGTTCGTCACTCTCCTCAGAAAATCTATGTCCAGCCCCTAAGATGGGGTTCGAGGACATCGTTCACTACAAGTGGGTCTTTCACTAACTAACGACTCAACTACTCTCTTCATTGTTCTGGAAACACACCGTGGGCATTCTCACCTCTGTGGCTCTATTTCTTTTGTTCACCTCTCCAGAATATCCTTGACATTCCAATCTACCAACACAAACCCTACCTCCAGCATATGATCGTGAAATACACAAACATAAAAACTGTGGCAAGTGCTGTGAAGGCAGAGTCTCCCAGGGAATATAGAACAGAGAAATACACTCTGTCTAGGGTAACAGGAAAGGCTTTACTGAGGAAGTGACTTTTGAACTGAAATCTGAAGAATGAATTAGTTTTATGAGAGAGGGGATGGAGAGTAAGCCATCTCAAGCAGTGGTACCAGCCTGTGCAAAGGCCCTGTGGTAGGAGGAGTGGAAAGAAGGCCAGTGTGGCTGGAGAGACAGCCTGGAGAGGTGACCCTTCTTTAAGTCCACAGTTCTCATGATCTCTCTGGATCGGGGTTGCCAGATAAAGTGCAGAATGCCCAGTTACATTTTTCAGATGCATAAGATATGTTGTATGGGACATACTTAGGCTAAATACATTAAACAATGATGTGTTTATCTGAAATTCAAATTTAACTGGACGTTCTTTATTTTTATTTGCTAGCAACCTTATGCTGGATACAACCAAAGGACATATTTTTCTACATAACTCATTTGTATTCTCTACCACAACAGGTCTTATATTTTAGCTGGCTTCAGTTTTTTCCATCTCTCATGACCTCAAACAGAGAACCTCAGAGCAGGAAGAGTCCTAGAAATCAGGTAGTCTGACCTTCTAGCTCCACAGACAAGAACAGGAGGCTCAGAAAGGCTCCAGAGCTGCTCAAGGTCACAGATAAAGACACCACTGAGGCATCTTTCATGCCCTCCTGCTGTGCCTAGGACAGTGCTGAGCACATTAAAACAACAGCCTAATCAATTGTTTGATTGAATTAACAAGCTCATTTACATGCCTCTGTACAGAGGGGGATGAATAGATACGATCCCAGACAGCCAGGAGCTTTCCAAACAAAATAAACAGCCAGACAGACAGAGCAGAGGCCACTTGCACATGCACAAACACGGGACAGACACAAACAACCCCAGCCAGCGGCTGCTTTGACCAGCTAGACTCCTGCCTTTTTCCGGAAGCTCTATAAGAGCCAGGAACCAAGAAGGCTCTCCTCCTTGCTGGCTTGGTGAATTTACTCTTGCATGGTGGCCCATGGAATTGACATGACAAGTGTGGAAAGGGATCATTTTTAACCTTAAGATGGGAACTGTGACACTGAAAGGCCTCACCAGCCAGCCTCGTTTGTCCCTTTCAGGTCCTAGTTATTTGCTGAGAGACTTTTTTCGGGTCTTCTCTGCAGGCAGAACACGTTCTGTCCAAATATGCACAGCCACCCAGAGAAAAGGGCAGGGGTGGGACCCTCCACCACTATTTACCAAACGAATGCAACATTCAACCCGACTGAAAGCAGGGGAGTAATCCCTCTGAGTAAGCTTGGCTTTCATTCCTCCACAGGACTTGAAAAGACGTCAATCCATCCCAATCACAATCAAATGCAAGCATTTCACTTCCCGAAGACAAACAAGGATTTGGACAAATGAGAAACGGAGGCTCCCTTGTGGAGGCATGAAAAGGGAATTCAGCAGCCCCGGCTCCCTCTCTAAGAAAGCACCGGGAAGGATGTTCTTGCCGTGACCACACAAAGCGTGGCATGAGCTCATCACGCCAGAACCTAATTGAAACCTCAGGCTGAAACAGTGTTTTGTGATATCTGGGGGAGAGGATGGGCAAAGACAAAAAGGAAAAACAAAGGATGTGTACAGAAGAGGCATGAAAAGCAGCCCACTTCTTGACTGTTGGGACGATTTGGATGGTGGCCATTGAGTTAAATGAGGTGCAGCCTTCCTTTCAATCTCAGAGACCCAAAGCCGTTTTGCAGAACTAGCTGCTGCCAGCATTGTGGCTCCCTAGCCAAGGCCTTCAGGGTCCATTAGCACCTTCAAAATGCAATTTAAAAATTGTATCTAGGGCTTCCCTGGTGGCGCAGTGGTTGAGAGTCCGCCTGCTGATGCAGGGGATGCGGGTTCGTGCCCCGGTCTGGGAGGATCCCACATGCCGTGGAGCGGCTGGGCCCATGAGCCGTGGCCGCTGAGCCTGCGCGTCCAGAGCCTGTGCTCTGCAACGGGAGAGGCCACAACAGTGAGAGGCCCGCGTACCGCAAAAAAAAAAAAAAAAAAATTGTATCTAAAGAAATGCAGCAGAAAAGATGATGGTTAGACCTTTAGACAAACCACCTAGCATTCACGAATCCACTGAAAGGCATAAAAGGGAAAGAGAAAGAGCGTGGCTCTGTTCTGTCCTTTCCTAGGTTTGAATCTGAGTTCTGCCACTTACTAAGCTTGTGTCATTGGACTAATTATGTCTACGAACCTTGCTTTCCTTATCTGTTCAAATGGGTATGCCAATGCTTATCTCACAGTCTTGTCTGAGAATCAAATAAGAGAATGCTTGTAAAAGCACAGGTGCAAATATTTGTTCACTTCCTTTCTTCTCCCCTGAAACTAGATGCCCAGGGAAGTGATGAAGTCAGCGTTTGGAAGCTTTATTAAGAACTGCAGCCATGGAAATATCTGACTTTATTGAAATGTGGCAACCCTTGCAGGCTGGAGGTAAAAAGATGCGCTAGGTGGTAGTCCCCCCTAGTTTCAAGGCTTTATTTTATTAAAAGTATTCCCTTGTCAGTAGGTAGTTAACTGACGTTAGGCTGTCTTCAAAGCTCTGCGGAGCTGCCTGTTCTTTGCATATTCTTTGATAATTGCCGAAACAGCGTGGCCAAGTTAAAATAAGCCTGGAAGAGGAGTAGGGAGAGCCGTCCCATGGTGTTTTGGCTGCACTTCAGGACTCCAGCTGCTCGGTAGCCAAACCTTGGGAACGCTGTTTAAGTCTCATTATTCTATTTTCTTTCTCTTTATGGTTCTTGCAAATAGCCACCTGAAAGGTTCATTTCGTTATCTGTATAGAGAAACGGTTTTAATCCTTCTTCTGAGAGTCGGCTGTGTTCTGAAGGGCCAGCATCCCCTGCAGTTCAACCCTCAGCCACTGACAAATATAGGTCTTAGTGAGGGACTCGCTATTCTTTTCCTTCAGCAGAAGTTCCCATCGACAAGCATACTCTGCCTCAATGGAAAGCATGTGACAGACCGGGATGCCTGGAAAGAAGGCACCTCTCCCCATACTCCCAACAGTACCTAGTCACAGCCAGTATACCTTTGTGGGATTATTGGTTCTTTTCCTAGACCCAGTCCCCTACTTCACCTTGACTGTGTAGCCATAGCCCCATGCTCTGGATTCCTTTGGAAAGATTTAGCCAGCCATAATTACCTAAAAACCTGGGGGAGGGGGCCAGAAAAAGGGAATTCTCTTTAAATGCCCAATAGATTTGAGATACAAGGATGTGATCTTTTTGACTGAGTAATCCAGCTTATCCTCTACTCTCCTCTTCACTGTACTAGGCAGATCAGGCTCCAGGAAAACTTCCTGGATCATTCAACATAGTAAACGCAGGGCACTGTGACAAATGGGCAAGCACATGTTTAGATCAAGGACACTCAAGGTCTTTCTGTGGGTTCAGAGTGCTGGAGGTCAGGGGAAGGTTATGTGACAGAGTAGACAGAGGGAGATGTGAGATGCAAAGCTGGATTCAACCTGGTAGACCTATGAAAGTCAAAGTTTCCATAGCTCTCTCTGCAATCCAGAAATCTTCCAATGGTTCTAACCATATTTCCAAGTCCTCTCTACTCTTCCCTCACTGTTTTCCTTGTCCAGTTAAAGCCATACAAAGATTTCACCAAAAACAGATAGTCCCATGAAAATCAAACTAGATAACATAAACAGAGAGGGAATGTAATATAAGCTCTTTTAAACCTTTGGCCTAGATTCCATTGGGCCCATCCTCTTACACCTCATTTTTTTCCTACAACAGTAACAGCAATGTTTACAAGAGCCAAAAAACTGGAAGTAACCCAAGTATCCATCGACAGATGAATGAACAAAAACAATGTGGTATATACTTACGATGGAGTATTATTCAGCACTAAAAAGGAAGGGAATTCTGACACGTGCTACAACATGGATGTATCTTCATGACATTATGCTGCATGAAATAAGCCACTTACAAGAAGACACTGTATGGTACCACTTATATGAGGCACCTGGAGTAGTCAAATTCTTAGAGACAGAAAGTAAAATCGTGGTGGCCAGAGTTAGGGGGAGGGTAAAATGAGGAGCCATTATTCAATGGGTACAGAGTTTCAGTTTTGCAAGAATAAAAGAGGTCTGGAGATTGGATGCACAACAATGTGAATGTACTTAACACTACTGAACTGTATACTTAAAAACAGTTTAGATGGTAAATTTTGTTATGTGTATTTTGCTACAAATTTGAAAAAATGGAACTAGAGTCTTTACATTCAAAAGTCTGCCCCTTCTTCCATTATATTCCAAGGGTCAAATCAACACTCCAATGAAACAATACCTAAAATTGGTGGTCAAATTCCAATAGCTGGCGTGATCTACCAGACCAGGCTGCCCCACAGAGATTTGCTGTCTGCTCTCGTCAAGTGAAGTGGGCATCAGCTGTCCTTTGCAAAGATGACATTACTGACTCCAAACCAGCAAAGCATGGGTGAAGGTTGCTTCATTCCCCATTACTTGGGATACATTTCCATCGCTTTCACCCACATTCTCCTCCTTAAAGGGCCTGGCACATACTGGGTACTCCATATGGGTTTGGTGAGCAAATTAATGAGTCACTAAAAGGTTAAAGTGGAATGAACCAAGCAGCTCTATGACAGAATTGTAAGAACCCCTCGAGAGTGTTAAAAACACAAATTGATTGCTCTTTGTGGACAAATGCGAGGGATGATTTATGTGAAACAAGGTAAAGTAGGTTCTTGTTAAAGTCTCAGATTTTACTGGGAATGTGTGATACCCTGAGTGCAGTTTTGATTTGTCTTCTGTTTATGTGTGTAAACCACAAAAGCAGTTAACTGTTGATGGCCAAATAACAAATGTCTCTGCCTCTCCCCAGAGAGATTAAATAGCTCTGGGTTGAGAAAAAAATAGAAGATCAAAAGAAGACCCAGACTTCCCGGCTGGCAGGCAGCAAGAGGTCCCCTGGCCAAGGGAGGGTAACCTTTGCTTGAACTTAGAGGAATGTGGAAAAGGGGTTCTGGGCTGAGAAGAAAATCTGTAAGATGCTTCTCCTAAGCTGTGCAGACCAGAATTCTGAGCTACATGCCTGAAATTCCCTGACCTGACCATAATATTTACTTCTAAGCCTTTGCCGCATATACTTATAATTAACAAAAAGATGTCTTGTTTTTTTTTTTTTTTAAATTGATGGCACATAAAGCAAATTCCGGGTGAGAGTGATATCTTTGTATAATTGGTCCAATACTTTTGGGAAAATAAGGCAGATATCAGGTGACATAATTCATACCCACTGATCTATTCATCCCCCTCCTGGAATTTATTCTAAGACTAAAAATCTAAAAGAAGAGAACATATTACAGTTTTCCTGAAAACGTATTTGAATGAATTTTGAGTTCTTTTTAAAAAACTCATTAGGAAAAAGACTTTGGGGGAGATAAAACATTATCCCCATTACACCTAAGGCCACATTAACCCCTATATAAGCCCTGATTCGTGGGTACCACTTCCTTGATTTAGAGACAATCACCAACCAACAGCATCCTGAGCAGATCTGAAAATGCTTCTCTAACACCTGAGATCACCCAGACAACACTGTCCGTCAAAAAGAGCCCATTCTATAGGCACTCAGACAGGTTTTTTTTTTTTTAATGTTAATGAGTTATGCCTAGCAGCTAGCTTGCAGTGCACAGCTATTCAATTCTTCAAACGGGTGATAAAAGCATCCTGCCCAAGTCCTCAGAAGCCTAAAACAAAACGCAAGCAAGCTGTGAAAACAACTTGACCCCCATGCCCACGGCTGCAAGGGAATCTCCAGGGCCCAGGAAAAAAAGAAAAGACAACAAAAACAGAAAACCCTGAAACCTTGACTCCTAAAGTAGCAAGTACTATAATGCAAATGTATGTTGATTAGAAGGCAAATAGAACCCTTTTCAGCCTCTGGTTTCCAAACACAAAGCTTGGAAAACAATTGATTTTCTCCAAGTTCTTCCAAATAGAGAAGGAAATAACTGGGGAAGACTTTCGTCATTTTAAAAGCTGACCTCTGAATTTGGAACCGAGGGAACGTCCACATTTTCTCTTAAAAAGTGTTATTTACTTAGTGATCGGAGTCTACATATTTCAGACTCTCTGTGTCTCTCTCCTAACAAACAAGCCATCCCGTTCTGGAAAGTAGGAAGGCTGGGGCTGTGCCCACCTGTCAAACTTCTCTTTCACATGGTAACATCTCCATCTGCTGGAAAGTTAGATGTCTGCATTAAAGACAGATAATGTTAGTTTGACTGTCCTATAAATCTAGGTCAAACTTACATTCCCACTTTCTCGTTCATAAGCCTTGCCTTGTTATGTGAAACATCTGGCTTTTTCCCTTATTTCCGAGGCCTCCAATGGTCTTCATCCCTGTGGCATTTGCAGGACCTCTCCTTACCCCTGCTCACTCCCCTCCCCACGGTTTGCGCAGGTCCCCATCAGTCTTTCTTTAGAACTGTACATCCTTAGGTTAGTCCAGAAACCCTTCTCTGAGGCTGGATATTGTTTACCTGGAGGTCAGTGGTTCCCGTACAACCCTCCCCGCCCCCCCTCCCCCCCTCCCCCCCTCCCCCCGACCCCGGGCTGGCATTCCTTTGAACTATGATCTTAGCTTTTCACAGCATGAGCTCCTTTATTTGGCTGGGCAAAACTGTTCAATAACTGCCTGTTTTGTCTTTGATTTTTAAAAATAAATAAACACACAAACATTTGGGCCGTGAGGACAAGGCTGTGGTTGCCCCTCTCTTGTTTCTGGTGCCTTCAAGTCTCTTGCTCTTCTGTACGTTTCTGTGGATTCCACCTTGGCCAGGCACCCACTCAGTGATTAGCCCCAGGAAATACAAGTGCACATTGCCTGTGTACACGACTACTTCTCTGTCCTTTCTGTTTCATCATTAGCATCACTTTTCAGAATGAATTCCTCCATGCCTTTAGTTTAGTCTCCATTCTGCCATTCCTTTCTTTAAAGTAAACAACGTACAATTCTATTTATAAATTATTGCTTCCTGGTATTAAACTCCCAGCCAGAACCTGAGCAGCTTTCTGGGCTTCCATCTCTTTATTTGTACAGTAAGGAAGTGGGACTGATCCCTTAAGTCCATGCAATTTATGATGGTCAGAGGAAAAAGAGGCCCAGGCAAGTAAAGAAGCCACCTGCTTCAGCAGCCTCTCAAAGACGACAAACTTGAGAGTCAGAGGTTGGCAAGGAAATAAAAGCTAGGCGGATCTTGTCCTTCTCTTAGGAGAGCGGGTGAAGGACAAGTTAGCTACGAGAATACCTGATTATAAGAAAACGGGGGCTTTCCTGGTGGCGCAGTGGTTGAGAGTCCGCCTGCCGATGCAGGGGACACGGGTTCGTGCCCCGGTCCGGCAAGATCCCACATGCCGCGGAGCGGCTAGGCCCGTGAGCCATGGCCGCTGAGCCTGCACGTCCGGAGCCTGTGCTCCGCAACGGGAGAGGGCACAGCAGTGAGAGGCCCGCGTACCGAAAAAAAGAAAGAAAACGGGAGTCAGATAAGCCCAAGAGGACCCAACCCTCCTCCGTCTACCTAAAGAGAACTTAGAACTGTAGAGCTGAACAGAAAGGCAGGCCTTTCCTTGTCCTCCAAGACCATCTGCTAAAATGTACCTGAGAAGGAGAAAATGAGAAGAGCTAAAGAAAAACGCCTTCTCTCTCTTTCTGTCTCTCTCTCCACAGCTGCCTAATCCAGGGGGTAGAAGGTCTAAATAATTTTGATCTCAACAACTGGTTTAAAACATGTTATCTTCTTTTGCCTAGAAGAAAGAATTAGGTTTATTAAGCAGTGATTTACAATAAAAGATCCATAAAACTGATGCTTTAATTAATGGCTAGTATGTAAGCTTATTCCATTAAAAGCAAGAGCATAATGGAGTGGAACAGTGGATGTGGCAGGACTGAGTTCCGGCCCCCAGCACTTTATACCTATGATTATTGCACTATGCTGTTTTTCTACTCACGCCTGCACTTAGATTAGGAGTTCCTTGAGGATGATGGAACCTGGTCTTCTCATCTTAGTAGCCTAGACAGAGGTCCTCTCACACAACAGGTATTCAATAAGTGCTTGTCAAATTGAAATGGACCAACCAGAGCCCGTTCTAATGGTCCCTCCACATATGGAGAGCAGATGGCTAATGATCTACTTGCCAAAGTGCTGGCCCCTTGTTCATCTGATGTGAGCTCTCCAGGTCTCCTTCATGGTGCCTTTACAAGAATTAGAATACATGTCCCTTCCTCAACACACTTTACTTCCTCCTGATAGAAAATCGTCATAATGTATTGATACCATTAGAAAAAGCCACTTTTGGCCATCTGCTGGAAAGTTGTCACAGTAAATATGCAAATCATTCATCTTTTGAGTCAACAGAGTCATAATAAAAATATGAAGAAAATCAAAACAATAAAGATACCGACAGAGGAAACTTGCACAAGCCTCTTAGATAGCCTCATCCACCAGAGGGCAGACAGCAGAAGCAAGAAGAACTACAATCCTGCAGCCTGTGGAACAAAAACCACATTCACAGAAAGATAGACAAGATGAAAGGGCAGAGGGCTATGTACCAGATGAAAGAACAAGATAAAACCCCAGAAAAACAACTAAATGAAGTAGAGATAGGCACCTTCCAGAAAAAGAATTCAGAATAATGACAGTGAAGGACCTCAGATCCAGGAGCTCAGAAAAAGAATTTAGGCAAAGATCAAGAAGATGCAAGAAATGTTTAACAAAGACCTAGAAGAATTAAAGGACAAACAAACAGAGAGGAAGAATACAATAACTGAAATGAAAAATACATTAGAAGGAATCAATAGCAGAATAACTGAGGGAGAAGAATGGATAAGCAACCTGGAAGACAGAATGGTGGAATTCACTGCTGTGGAACAGAATAAAGAAAAAAGAATGAAAAGAAGAGAAGAAAGCCTAAGAGACCTCTGGGACAACATTAAATGCAACAATATTCGCATTATAGGGGTACCAGAAGGAGAAGAGAGAGAAAAAAGACCCGAGAAAATATTTGAAGAGGTTATAGTCGAAAACTTCCCTAACCTGTGAAGGGAAATAGCCACCCAAGTCCAGGAAGCGCAGAGAGTCCCAGGCAGGATAAACCCAAGGAGAAACATGTCGAGACACATAGTAATCAAATTGACAAAAATTAAAGGCAAAGAAAAATTATTGAAAGCAACAAGGGAAAAACGGCAAATAACATACAAGGGAACTCCCATAAGGTTAATGGCTGATTTCTCAGCAGAAACGCTACAAGCCAGAAGGGAGTGGCATGACACATTTAAAGTGATGAAAGGGAAGAAGCTACAACAAAGATTACTCTACCTGGCAAGGATCTCATTCAGATTCGATGGAGAAATCAAAAGCTTTACAGACAAGCAAAAGCTAAGAGAATTCAGCACCACCAAAGCAGCTCTACAATAAATGCTAAAGGAACTTCTCTAAGTGGGAAACACAAGAGAAGGAAAGGACCTACAAAAAAAAACCCAAAACAATTAAGAAAATGGTAATAGGAACATACATATCAATAACTACCTTAAACATGAAAGGATTAAATGCTCCAACTAAAAGACACAGGCTCGTTGAATGGATACAAAAACAAGACACATATATATGCTATCTACAAGAGACCCACTTCAGACCTAGTGACCCATACAGACTGAAAGTGAGGGGATGGAAAAAGATATTGCATGCAAATGGAAATCAAAGAAAGCTGGAGTTGTAATACTCATATCAGATAAAATAGACTTTAAAATAAAGAATGTTACAAGAGACAAGGAGGGACACTACATAATGATCAAGGGATCAATCCAAGAAGAAGATAGAACAATTATAAATATATATGCACCCAACATAGGAGCACCTCAATACATAAAGCAACTGCTAACAGCTATAAAAGAGGAAATCGACAGTAACACAACAATGGTGGGGGACTTTAACACCTCACTTATACTAACAGACAGATCATCCAAAATGAAAACAAATAAGGAAACAGAAGCTTTAAATGACACAACACACCAGATAGATTTAATTAATATTTATAGGACATTCCATCTAAAAACAGCAGATTACACTTTTTCCTCAAGTGCACACAGAACATTCTCCAGGATAGATCACATCTTGGGTCACAAATCAAGCCTCAGTAAATTTAAGAAAACTGAAATCATATCAAGCATCTTTTCTGACCACAATGTTATGAGATTAGAAATCAATTACAGGGGAAAAAACGTAAAAAACACAAACACATGGAGGCTAAACAATGTTACTAAATAACCAGAAGATCACTGAAGAATTCAAAGAGGAAATCAAAAAATACCTAGAGACAAATGACAACGAAAACATGACAATCCAAAACCTATGGGATGCAGCAAAAGCAGTTCTAAGAGGGAAGTTTATAGCAATACAATCCTACCTCAAGAAACAACAAACATCTCAAATAAACAATCTAACCTTACACTTAAAGGAACTAGAGAAAGAAGAACAAACAAAACCCAAAGTTAGTAGAAGGAAAGAAACCATAAAGATCAGAGCAGAAATAAATGAAATAGAAACAAAGAAAACAACTGCAAAGACCAATAAAACTAAAAGCTGGTTCTTTGAGAAGATAAACAAAATTGATACACCATTAGCCAGACTCATCAAGAAAAAGAGGGAGAGGACTCAAATCAATAAAATTCGAAATGAAAAAGGAGTAGTTACAACAAACACTGCAGAAATACAAAGCATCCTAAGAGACTACTACAAGCAACTCTATGCCAATAAAATGGACAACCTGGAAGAAATGGAAAAATTCTTAGAAAGGTATAAGCTTCCAAGACTGAACCAGGAAGAAATAGAAAATATGAACAGACCACTCACAAGTAATGAAATTGAAGCTGTGATTAAAAATCTTCCAACAGGGACTTCCCTGGTGGTGCAATGGTTAAGAATCCGCCTGCCAGTGCAGGGGACACGGGTTCGAGCCCTGGTCCGGGAAGATCCCACATGCCACGGAGCACCTAAGCCCGTGCACCACAACTACTGAGCCTGCGTGCCACAACTACTGAAGCTCACGTGCCTAGAGCCCATGGTCCACAAGAGAATCCACTGCTATGAGAAGCTTGCACACCGCAACGAAGAGTAGCCCCCGCTCGCTGCAACTAGAGAAAGCCTGTGTGCAGCAACGAAGACTCAATGCAGCCAAATAAATAAATAAATAAATAAATAAATAAATAAATAAATCTTCCAACAAACAGAAGTCCAGGACCAGATGGCTTCACAGGTGAATTCTATCAAACATTTAGAGAAGAGCTAACACCCATCCTTCTCAAACTGTTCCAAAAAATTTCAGAGAAAGGAACACTCCCAAATTCATTCTATGAGGCCACCATCACCCTGATACCAAAACCAGACAAAGATACTACAAAAAAGAAAATTACAGACGAATATCACTGATGAATATAGATGCAAAAATCCTCAACAAAATACTAGCAAACAGAATCCAACAACACATTAAAAGGATCATACACCATGATCAAGTGGGATTTATCCCAGGGATTCAAGGATTCTTCAATATATGCAAATCAATCAATGTGATACACCATATTAAAAAACTGAAGAAGAAAAACCATATGATCATCTCAATAGATGTAGAAAAAGCCTTTGATCAAATTCGACACCCATTTATGATAAAAACTCTCCAGAAAAGTGGGCATAGAGGGAACCTACCTCAACATAATAAAGGCCATATACGACAAACCCACAGGAAACATCATTCTCAATGGTGAAAAACTGAAAGCATTTCCTCTAAGATCAGGAACAAGACAAGGTTGTCCACTCTCGCCACTATTATTCAACAGAGTTCTGGAAGTCCTAGCCACAGCAATTAGAGAAGAAAAAGAAATAAAAGGAATCAAAATTGGAAAAGAAGAAGTAAAACTGTCACTGTTTGCAGATGACATGATACTAAACATACAGAGTCCTAAAGCTGCCATCAGAGAATTACTAGAGCTCATCAATGAATTTGGTAAAGTTGCAGGATACAGACTTAATGCACAGAAATCTCTTGCATTCCTATACACTAATGATGAAAAATCTGAAAGTGTTATTAAGGAAACACTCCCATTTGCCACTGCAAAAAGAGAATAAAATATCTAGGAATAAACCTACTTAGGGAGACAAAAGACCTGTATGCAGAAAACTATAAGACACTGATGAAAGAAATTAAAGATGATACAAACAGATGGAGAGATACACCATGTTCTTGGATCCGAAGAATCAATATTGTGAAAATGACTATACTACCCAAAGCAATCTACAGATTCAATGCAATCCCTATCAAACTACCAATGGCATTTTTTTACAGAACTAGAACAAAAAACCTTAAAATTTGTATGAAGACACAAAAGACCCCAAATAGCCAAAGCGGTCTTGAGGGAAAAAAATGGAGCAGGAGGAATCAGACTCCTGGACTTCAGACTATACTACAAAGCTACAGTAATCAAGACAATATGGTACTGGCACAAAAACAGAAATATAGATCAATGGAACAAGAAAGAAAGCTCAGAGATAAACCCATGCACCTATGGTCAACTAATCTATGACAATCGAGGCAAGGATATACAATGGAGAAATGAAAGTCTCTTCAAAAAGTGGTGCAGGGAAAACTGGACAGCTACATGTAAAAGAACGAAATTAGAACACTCCCTAACACCATACACAAAAATAAATTCATAATGGATTAGAGACCTAAATGTAAGGCCTGACACTATAAAACTCTTAAAGAAAAACATAGGAAGAACACTATTTGACATAAATCACAGAAAGACCATTTTTGATCCACCTCCTAGAGTAATGGAAATAAAAACAAAAATAAACAAATGGGACCTAATGAAACTTAAAAGCTTTTGCACAGCAAAGGAAACTACAAACAAGATGAAAAGACAAGCCTCAGAATGGGAGAAAATATTTGCAAAGGAATCAATGGACAAAGGACTAATCTCCAAAATATATAAACAGCTCATGCAGCTCAATATGAAAAAACCAAACAACCCAATCCAAAAATGGGCAGAAGACCTAAATAGACATTTCTCCAAAGAAGACATACAGATGGCCAAGAAGCACATGAAAAACTGCTTAACATCACTAATTATTAGAGAAATGCAAATCAAAACTACAATGAGGTATCACCTCACACCAGTTAGAATGGGCATCATCAGAAAATCTACAAACAACAAATGCTGGAGAGGGTGTGGAGAAAAGGGAACCCTCTTGCACTGTTGATGGGAATGTAAATTGATACAGCCACTATGGAGAACAGTATGGAGGTTCCTTAAAAAACTAAAAATAGAATTACCATATGACCCATCAATCCCACTACTGGGCATATACCCAGAGAAAACCATAATTCAAAAAGACACATGCACCCAAATGTTCATTGCAGCACTATTTACAATAGCCAGGTCATGGAAGTAACCTAAATGCCCATGGACAGACTAATGGATAAAGAAGATGTGGTACATATATACAATGGAATATTACTCAGCCATAAAAAGGAACGAAATTGGGTCATTTGTAGAGACGTGGATGGATCTAGAGACTGTCATACAGAGTGAAGTAAGTCAGAAAGAGAAAAACAAATATCTTATATTAACGCATATATGTGGAACCTAGAAAAATGGTACAGATGAACCGGTTTGCAGGGCAGAAATTGAGACACAGATGTAGGGAACAAACATATGGACACCAAGGGGGGAAAGTGGGGGGTGGAGTGGTGGTGTGATGAATTGGGAGATTGGGATTGACATGTATACACTGATGTGTATAAAATTGCTGACTAATAAGAACCTGCTGTATAAAAAAATAAATAAAATAAAATTCAAAAAGATACCTACAATGTAAACACTGACCCTGGAGATGCAGTAACCTGTTCAGTGCACAGCCTGAACAACTGTGCAAGGCAGATGATTTCTTTCAGGCATCTATGTGACTAGCCTTGAATAACCGAGTCTATGAGGTGGTGGCAAATGGTAGAACTATTTATGTTCTGCTACTTTCATGTTGGCTTCAGAAGAGTCACTGACAGAAAGTGGCGGGATTGCGTGTGTTTGTGTGTGTGTTAGGGAATTGGGAAGGGGGCAAGCAGTGATCACAAGTTAGATCACAAGGAATCTAAAGAATGACTTCTCTCCCTTACAAAGTTCTCAGGCCCAGCAAGTTTGAGCTGTAACCTTGTCCACAAAAGGATTTCCCTGGCAATACACTGTTAGTTTAGGTACCAAATAGCTGTCCTGACATCAAATGGCCCACAGCACTCTGGGTGTTGTCCATCAACCCACAGGTATACTCATCAGGTCTGTTCTCTTTCCTTGTCCTCTCTGCAGATTTACACTGCAGGCCACCAGCCCTCCCTCAGTGCTCTCCTGTCCCTTTGCATTCCTAGCACTGCAGTCTCCAGGTTGCCCTCCTCCTGGGCTGTTCCTCCCCTGGTTCTTCTTCCTCCACCCCGGACAGGCATTCTCCGAAGGTCATGCCTCAGAGTCTGAATCTCCTTCTCCACTCTCCCCTCTTCATCTGTTTACCGGGATGGAGAGCACCCACATGCCTGTTCATCCCAATCTGCACACAACCTGTGGCCCTGGCTCTCCATATGCCTGCACAGCATTCCCACTGGGACATCCTGACTTCACCACAAACTCACTTCATAGCTAAACTCAAGCTCTCAACTTCCTCCCACTTCTGTTCTTCCCCACTGGACTGCCTGTTCCGTGTCAGGCTTGCCGTTATTCCAGTCACATAGCTTCAAAACATGGCCCTTAGTTCCTGCATGAAGTCGCCCATCCAGCATAACTCAGTCCCCCTCGGGAATGTCTCCAGTGTTTCGTTCACATGTCAGTTTC
This sequence comes from Pseudorca crassidens, assembly GCF_039906515.1. NCBI lineage: Eukaryota > Metazoa > Chordata > Mammalia > Artiodactyla > Delphinidae > Pseudorca > Pseudorca crassidens. The sequence continues at coordinate 119,086,892 of NC_090296.1, read as the reverse complement.
TTTCCACTCCCGCACCCAGGGCCCCATCAAGCCTGGATAACTGTGGCAGTCTCCTCTTGGTCCCTGCCCTGCTCATCACCCTGAGCACACTTGCTACGTTATCAACACTGTGTATACTATCTATCAACAAACATGTATCGTGCTGGGAGTAACAGAGAGGCAAAGTCCCTGTTCCCACAAGTCACAAAGAATTTTATAGTCAATTACAATTCAGTGTGAGAGGTCCTGTGACAGGGAAAGCACAGGCAGCGGTGGAAACACACAGAGCATCTCACCCAGTCTTAGAAGATCAGAGAAGGCTGCTCAGGGGAACGTGAACCTGAGCTGGACCTGAAGGATGTGGAGAAGGTAGTCTGGAAGGGGGGGAAGAAACTTACGTATTGCCTGGGGTTGTTTACCTTTTGTACACACACACATACACACACACACACACACACACACACACACACACACACACACGCTCCACCTTATCTCCACGTCTAGACAGTAACCAACCTGGATGAAGAGCTGATCTTTAATCCACCCAAGCATTCCTTAGGATGCTGGGCTCTAGCAGACGTGGACGTTTTTATTCATTGATGGAATGCATACTTTTGCAACAGGCTGGAGTTGTTCTGTATTTGGGAAGGCACGGGAGAGGAGGAGGAGTGGGGAATGTGAGGACATGTGGGTTTGGCTGAAATCCCCCCTGCGATTTGGTGCTTTCTGTGGCTGTGAGGATTTCTCTAATTACCTGCAGGACAGGGGGCTCACCACCAAGCCCTACTAAACCCTGCCTCAGCCCGGTATGCTGCTTACAACTGGCAGCATATCTGCAGACGGTGATTAATGGCCCATCATCCTAGCCTTTGTGTCCACTCCCAGCCCAAGCCACCATCTGTGAACAGTCTCTTGCTTGAGTAATAGCTGTCTCGAAAATTGTTTTCCACGTTTATAAACAGAGATGGGGCGTTTTCCTTTGCTGTCTTAATTTCAAGTGATTAGGCTGAGCTCATTCCTGCAAACAACCTTATTATTAGAATTCAAAGTTTGAGGGTCAGGGCCATTGCTCACCCACAAGCTTCATTCCCCAAAGCAGCCTCTGAGGAAGCTGGAGGGAGGCCTCAGTGCTCTGATGAGATCAAGGCAGCTTTCTCTGACCATTGAAAGAGTAGACGCGGCCACCGTCTCCCCAAAACTGTCCCTTTCTGATTTGGAAAGTTAGATGGATATTTTCTTACCACATCCCCTATCTCACCACACCCATTTATTCTTATTTAGAATGTGGTTAGCTCATGCCTTACTTTGGGTGGGATAAGAAGTGACAGATATCCATTAAACTCTTCTGGTCTCTATTCCATCTTTGTCTCTGCAGAAGATAGCACAACCTGACACGTATTAAATGCTCAACAGATGGAAAATGAATGAAATAATTAAGATACAGTTTCAAGGGGACATTTGAAATGAAGAAAACGACCCATGTGTTTTGCACAGACAGTTACACCACGCCCTCCACTTCCCCCTTTTGAGAGCTTCACCTACCCCACAGTCAAGGGCATCCGGGAAGAAACAGTACAGCAGTGAGCGCTGGAAACATGTGCTTGCATCCCCTTCAGGGAGTACACACATCACCCAGGCCATGTACAGCTGTTCTAGACAAGGAAAACACAAGCCAGGATTCTGCATATCATTCCAGGTCTGCCCTCTGACCTAGTTTGTCATTGAACTTGGTCCAGCGTTCATATAACAAACTGAGGAAAGGGTTACCCCAGTGATTTTACAACTGATTGCAGACCAGCAGTTCCAGCACTTTTTAAATAATGATTTTGCAATTCCCAGGGACCAGTGTGTAGCACTTGCCTGTGCAAAATGCTTTCTCCAAGAAACACTCATTTGCGATGGGAACACCCTGCTTCATGAACTGCCTATGACCCTGAGGATGGAAAGCCAGAGGCCCACTGTGCAGGGTCTGAGACTTTGAGAAGCAGAATTGACCATGAGAACATCTGCCCCGACTGCCGTGTTTCATGGGGAGGCAATGCAACCCAGGGGCAAGTTAGTGGCAGAGTCGGGCCCAAAACTCACATGTCCTGCCTCACCATCCAAAGTTGTTTTAGAAGTGGAGAACGCCTCCCCACCAGATCTTATGGATCTAGAAGAGACCTCCTGCTTTCTTGAGAATGAGGTAACAAAAATGTAGTTGAGTCTCGGGTATGCTAATGTTTTCAATGAAAATTTGCTGTGTTGGTCATAAGCACTCCAAAATGGCTTCGTTCAGTCTCTGGGATCTGCGTGTAAGACCCTGAACTAGAAGCCAAGTGAAGAGAAAGCCACAGAACTCTATCCAGCAACGAAAAAGCAAATACATAATCTTCAAACATCCATGGAACAGTTACAAAAACTGCCAATGTATTAGGCCACCATACAAACCTCACTACAGTCTAAAAGTTAGGACTCAGGGCTCTATTTCTGCTCCCCAAAGAAACAAAGCATAAAACTAGAAACTGATTCTAGAAGACTTATTTTTAATCTATCCACTTGCAAGTTAGGGACATTCCTTGAAATAACTCTTTTGATTAAAGAGGCAATCAGAACCAAAAGTATTAACTATTTTGAAGAATTGTTGCCAAGTCTAGCCCTAACACTATCTGAACACTCTTGGACAAATCATATAATCCTCAATTTCCTTCTCTCAAGAAAGAGTTTGTGACAAGGATTAAAAGAGATAATATGAAAAGGGGTCTAGCATAGACAACAAATGTGATGCCGGCTCTAAGGCCAAGCTTGTGTAACTGGATGCTAAAACGGGCCTGTTCTGTCCCCTTTTCAGCTAAAATAGGAAGACAGTGGATGCAACACTTGGAAGGGAACACAACACAAAATTTCAAAGCTGAAGGGCGAATACATGACTTGAATCCCTTACTCACAGTGAGCATAGAATAGTTTTGAGAAAATGGAGCTTAAGAGAGGGTATCTTTGGAGAGAGTTGTGCTGGCATTTCTTCCTCCCCAAGGGAAAAGGTGGGGCTCTTCTTCAGGTTGAGAGAAAGGAACTTCAGTGAGATCATTGGAGGGTTTGATTTGGTCTCCTTATAATTACTGGGACACGGAGCAGTGGGTCTAATTCCTGCCTGGAAAATCTAAAAGATTAGATGCTCTATTGGTACCAGCAAAGGAGGAGTGTCTGTTGAGCACTGTTCTCCTAGAGGGCGTCAGGGCAGATGCTCTGTAAGAGCTCCTTGTGGACCAGAAGGTATACTGGGGAGAGAGTGAGTCTGGATCTATTTAAATCCCACCTAAGAGGATTCCATGGGAAAGTGACTGAAGCCCAACCGAATGGGTCTGAAAGCTGAGGAAAGGAGAGCTAGCTGGAGGAAAATGCAACATGTGTGTCAGGGAACATATAGGTCAACATTCCCGGTAAGCGTCTCAAAAGAGCCCACAGAAAAATCCATGAGGGAAATAGTTGGCTCTATAGACCTTCCAGGCCCACCCAGTGAGGACACCTTACAACAGGACTTGTCAAGTCAGAGCTTTCCTGCCTTTTCTCCTTCCCAGTCCATATACCCAGCAGGGCCAGCAACGCTGGTCACAGTTATGAGCGAGGATGTGTGAAAGCAGAGCAAAAAGGAAACTCACCCTCTTCTCACCTGCATCAGCTTCTAATTTAGAAAGGGGAGCAGATCTAACTTTAAAACAAGTTGGAAATTATTACATAGACTGGTCACTTAAAAACTAAATCGAGACTATGTTGTCAACTTCCAGTGGTCCAAGGAATTTATATTACCTGAGAGTGATGAGAAAAGTCATGGGACTGCCTGAGTTTTCAATCAACGGCAGTGGAAGAACTTCTACTGAAATACTTTCAAAAGGGCAGTGAGAGCTTCCCTGGTGGCGCAGTGGTTGAGAGTCCGCCTGCCGATGCAGGGGACACGGGTTCGTGCCCCGGTCCGGGAAGATCCCACATGCCGCGGAGCGCCTGGGCCCGTGAGCCATGGCCGCTGAGCCTGCGCGTCTGGAGCCTGTGCTCCGCAATGGGAGAGGCCACAACAGTGAGAGGCCCGCGTACCGCAAAAAAAAAAAAAAAAAAAAAAAAAAAGGGCAGTGAGAGAAAAAGAAAAGTTGCTTGTAATTACATCCCATGAATTTCTTGTTCAATTTACTGGCTGCACTTACAAGTCATATCTCCATTCCATTCATCTCCATTCAGGATGCTGTAATACCAAGGGCTCCAAAGGCAGCCCAAAACCTCCTTTCAGTTTATAAAATCTCTTCCTTGTCCCCCTCCCCACTCCCCCATATATCTCTGAAGTTTCAGCAGATTGTGCTGTTGAAGGCTATCGCTGAGAAAGGGAAATAAATGATAGAGGGATTCTGAGAGATAGGAAAAGGATGGAAGGAGGCTTTTTACTAGAAGGGGAGAGTTAGGGCAACCACAGCTCAAGGAAGATAGGGTAGGAATCCCAGGCAGGCAGAAAGAGAGCTTGATGGAGTGGAGACAGTGCCCTTCGGGTTAAGGCTCCTTGTCTGGAGTCCTGCCTGAACCACCACTTTGGCGGCCTTGTTACTGTTACATCAGCAACAGTGATGTGAGGTACAGAAGATTGACAGCCAGAAGGCAAGCCGGGAAAGTGAGAGCTAGAGCGTTCTCTGCTTCCCCTGGAAATCCTCATGCAAATTCCTTAAGCAGCACCCACCCAATCAAGTGGGTCATGGCTGGTGGGCTTGCTCTCTCTCTCTCTCTCTCTCCACACACACACACACAGACCTACACACACACACACACACACACACACACACACACACACACATGGGTAGGGAGAGAAACACACTATTTTATGAACTACAAGTTAAGTGAGCTTCATTTCCAATGATCTGATATTTTTTGTATTTCTTTTCTGGGATATGTACTTTCGGTGCCAAAATAACAGAATTCCTAAGCTATTTTATTGTTTAGGTGGAAGCCATGGGTGACAATATTTGTGATTAGGGCTGTCCCCCCAAAGTGCAATGTAACAGGGCTTTACATAACCATGAATTCACGTGTACAATATATGTTCCATTTATAATCCATCCCCAAATAAGCTGCAAGCAATTTCATACCGTTTTGGACTTGCTACGACCAAAACACATGCCCCTACCATAACGCGCTTTAAAATGCGGTGTCATGTGATGGCCAGAAAGAAAACACAAATGGTCCAAAATGATGTGACGGAAATAAACAAAACTGAGTTGCAAAAACACTAATTATCGTGCTGGGAAATGTTACAAAATCTGGAAATGCTGACATGCAAAAACATCTACTCATCCATCCAGACTTGGTTTAGTGGTCATCTCTGTTAGAACTTCCTGAACCCCCAAAGGGAAGCTAATATTTTCTGGAACCACTACCTGCCAGTTCTTTTAGCGAATCTGAGAGGTAGGTATCATTTTCTGCATTTGAACAGATAAAGAAACCAAAGCTCAGGTTGCTGAAGCTACTTGCCCAGGGCACACAAGTTAGTGTCTAGCGAGCACCTCAGATGGAAGGTGGGAAATTAACATTATACCGTAACAGTATACCAAACTGCTGGGGCCAGGCAAAGTGGTAAGTGTGAAGTATGTGCTTTCTCATTTGATACAATCAATGGTCTGTGAGGCAGCTGTTATTACCCACTAAGCAGCTATGAGCAAACTGGCCCTGCCTTGCTCCATGTCAGAGGGGTGTGAAGTGCTTGGACTCAAATGTGAGTTTTCTAACTCCAGTACCGTGCAATTCCATGTCACCACACTGCCTCTTCTGAAATGGTCCCTGGAATTGTCCACTTCATTCACTTTCACTGGTCAAACATCAGTCTTCACCTAGAGTACTGCTGGTAAGTGTATCTCCCTCCTGTACCTTCTATGCCACAGGCTCAAGCATCTGCCGCAGCTGCCCATCACTGTCTGAGTTTGAAAACCGCATGCCTAGATTGCAAGATCTTCTATAATCTAGAGTACCATGACTTTACTGAATGTTATTTCTATCACACAAAACTGGGGAAAACTTTGAAAGAACAAAAAAAGATTTTTGAGTATGTTTTCCGGTAAAATTAGGCATCGTTTAATAACCTTTTCTGGATGACCTAATTTTATAGGTCCGTGCCTTTCAGAGTCTTTAGCTGAGCTCTTTTACAACTCTATAAATGGTAGAAAACTGATAGTAATGCAAATGGTTTTTATCATTTGTGGAGACACAAATTATACGCCCCCTTGCTTCCCCAGAGGCTAGTTTTTCATCTACAGCCAATTCCTTTCAGCACGCTGGTTGGCCTTTATTTGTGCTTGCTCTCTCCTTCGAACTAGCTGTAACATTGTACTGGTTCCCTCGTTAGTTAATGAGTTAAATAAAATCTTCGACACATGTTCATTTTATATTTGAAAGCGTGTCATGATTGTACCTTTTCCTAAAAAATTGTTCCTTAACACTGTTGCCTGAGATACTTGGGCTGAATTCCTCACTAATTTAGAAATACAGTATGTTTTCTCCTTTCTTTTTCAGTTCTTCCCTTCCCAGGGACCACAAATACACACATATATGTACACAAACACACATGCACACAGACCAGGAATTTCAGCCCTTTGCCAGGGGGACAAGGGAAAGGGAGAGAGAGAAATCCGATGTTAGCAAACTAGGAATTAGGTAATAGCAAACTATGGCCCTCAGGCTAAATCTGACTTAACCACCTGCTTTTGTACATAAAATCTTATTGGAATGCATTCATTTGTGCGTTAACTATGGCTGTCTTTGTGATGTAACTAACGGCAGCATTGAGTAGTTACGATGGAGACTATCTGGCCCGCAAAGCCTGAAATATTTACTATCTGGCCTTTTACAGAAAAAGTTTGCTGACTTCTCAACTAGACACAATCTTCACCCTCTACAGAGTTCAGAATCTCGTGAAGGGAAGTAATGAGTATACATAGATGAAAATACAAAAATGACAATAAAATAAAGTGAGTCTCCATGGATGGGAGTGGTTAGGGGAGAAATGAAACTTAGATGGGAGTACTGAGTACGGCTGAAAATGGCTAATGAACTTTAGTGATCTCACAGTAGAACACCAAAGCCATGCCATGCACATTATTAATTTGTCTACTTATTTACTTGTCACAATTTTTCTTTGTTACTGCAAAATAACCCTAAGCATACGGAAAGGCAGTATGAAATACTTGTGCGCTCAACGCAACTCACTTTACTATTTTGTCATATTTGCTTTGTTTAAGATTTTACTTTCATAGTCTTTAATTTGGGAAGATTAGGTCAAGTTTCCTCTCTCATTAATTGACCATATAATGAAGGAGATCCATGGAGTATTTAGTCTACTCTAGATCTGAAGAAGGTCCCAGTATTAATGGTTTACTTGTTTGAAATTCTTGCTTTTCTTTTGTCTCCTTTCCATTAAAAAAAAAAAAATGAGAATCATATGGTTCAAAATTCAAGAGGTACAAAAATGTAACCAATGAAATATTTTCCTCCTACTTCTGTTCCCCAGTTACTCATTATTATAAACAATAATATGTTTCCTTCCAGAGATATTTCATGTATATTTGAGCAAATATGTATGTATATTTATTTTTCCACTTTCTTTTTACAATTTTTTTCTCTTCACCCAATACTTCATTTTGACAAGCCATCCAGATCAGCACATACAGAAATTCTCATTCTCTTTTTTCAAAATTTCATAGCATTCCTTCATATGGATGGATTATAATTTATGTGACCAGTTTTCTTTCCACGACATTTAGGTTATTTCCAATCCTCTGCAATTACAAACAATGCTACAATAATCACGTGCATTTGTTGCTTCCTCTAAACATAAGAATAACTGTACACTGAGAAGTAGAATTGCTAGGTCAAATAATATAGGCATTTATAATTTTGATAGATATCACCAAGTCGTTTTCCACGGAGAGGGGACCAAAATTATACTTCTACCAGCAAGGTATGAGGAGGCCCATACCCTCACCAAACCAGGTGGTATTAGTCTTTTTGATCTTTGCTGCTCTAAGACATGACAAATAGTATCTCCACGTAGCTTAAAATTGCACTTTCCTTCTTATGAAGGAAGTTGCTCATCTTTTCATACAGTTAAGTCATTTGTATTTGCCTCTCTAAGAACTGTATGTTCAAATATTTTTGGTTCATTTTCTTTTGGGCTATTGGTCTTTTTAAGGGGGAGGGAAGTGACCCTTTAAAATCCATCCAAGCACGGCCATGATGGAGTCGGGGAACAGAGAAGTAAGGCAGTAAGTAAGCTTTTAAAGTCTTTCGCAGATAAGTGGAACATGTTGAAGGACCACATGTAGGTCTTACCCATCAGTGGCTCCCCATTACCTATAGCATCAAGTCCAGGCCTCTTAGTATGACATCCAGGGCCCTTCATGCTCTAGAAACACCAAATACCTTGTGCTACCACCTACCCTGCCCTAGTTCCCACCTCTTACCTTTGTCTCTCAGGCCATTCCCTCTGTCCCGATATCCTCCCACATTACTTTGCTCAGATAACTCTTTCTATAAACTTGGAGATTCAGTTCAAGGAAATTCTTCAGGGAAGAAATCTTCCCTGAAGCCCAAATTGTGTTACATGCCTCTCCTCTGTACTCATATGGGACCATGTGCAAACTTCCAGTAAAATTATCTCTAAGGTACCCATCACCCCTATTAAACTATAGTCTCTTCAAGGGCAGGAACTGGGTCTTCTCCCTCTTTGTTCTTCTAGCCTAAGGAGGACAATTTGTAAGTGTTGACTGACCTGAAGCTCTATAAAAAATTAACCATATGATTTTGAATATGCTCTCTTGGGGTCTTGGTTACTTCCTCTGTAAAATGAGAGGGTGAGACTGGATGACTCTAAGGTCCTCATTAGATCCATGAATATATGAACCGATGGTTGAAAGAGGCATCTCATGAGGATTTGTATGCTATTGAAGTACACAGTCGATTAGGAGCTGGGGAGAGTGTCAAAACCCAGTTAGGAGACGGTTGTAGTGAACCAGAAATGAAGCACAACAAAACAGAACTCTACAAAGGTGGTAGCAGTAGAATAGAACAGCTAATAAGACCATCTATACCATTTCTAGAAATAAAGATACAGACGTAGACAACAAATGTATGGACTCCAAGGGGGGAAGAGGGGTGGGATGAACTGGGAGATGGGGATTGACATATATACACTATCGATGCTACGTATAAAACAGATAACTAATGAGAACCTACTGTATAGCACAGGGAACTCTTCTCAATGCTCTGCGGTGACCTAAATGGGAAGAAAATCCAAAAAACAGGGGATATGTGTATACGTATAGCGGATTCACTTTGCTGTGCAGTAGAAACACAATATTGTAAAGCAACTATTCTCCAACTAAAACAAATTTTTTTTAAGAATAGAACAGCTAAGAGAGACTTTTTTAAAGGAAAAACATTGATGGGTCTTGGTGGTTGATCAGATAAAGATGGCGACCATCAATTCCTTTTTCACTACACACACATGCCTCTTCTCATAACAAAAGATCAAGCCTAATAACTCATTCCACTGAATCTGGACTGGCCTTATAGCTTTCTTGACCAATAAAATGTGGTGGCAAGTGAAGGTCTGGGACTTCTAAAGCTAGGTCGTAAGAAGCCTTGCAGCTTCCAGTGGCTTTTTTAGAACGCTTGCTCTGGGGAAAGTCAGCTGCCATGTAGGAAATCTGACTGCTCTAAGACCACCAGGCTGTGAGAAAGTGCAAGCTGGCCACATGGAGGGATCACACAGGGAGAAAGAGATGCCTGATCAGCCCCTAGCTCTTCCCAGCCCAGGTGTCAAATATTTGAGGGAAGGAACGTTTAGATGACCCCCGCTTTGGTCACCATTTGAGTGGAAGTACAGGAGAGAATGAGCAAGAATCACCCAGCCGAGTGCAGTCACTCAGAATAATGAGAGGTAATAATAAAAAATAATAAGTTGTTGCTTTAAGCCGCTCAGTGGTTTGTTACATAGAAATAGATAGCCAACACATAAAGGAACCAGCAGACACAAAATAACAGAGCGGGAAATGCAGAAGATGGATCCTCGCACACCCGGGTTTCAATCCCAGCTTAATTTACTACTGAGTGGCCTTTGGCAAAATTCTTAATCTCACTAAGCCTCAGTTTGTTCATCTGTAAAATGGGATGATTTTAGCTCCTACCACCTAGGGTTCCTGTGAAAATCAATGAGATGACAAAGTAAAGACACACAGTACGGTGACTGTAGGCCTTTACTGAATGGAAGGTCTTATAACAACAGAGGAAGAATCAAAGGTAACTCAAGATTAATGGGAGAATGGTGATATGAAAGATGCAATGGGGGTCGGGAAAGAGTATTAGGCATGTTGAGTTTGACATCCAAGGAGAAATTCTTCCACACCTTCAGTGAGCTCTGGGCCTCCTGCCACTATCCTAGATATGTACAAGGCCCTCAAAACGAATTGCCTGACTGATGCACAGCAGAAGAGAAGATGCAAGGGAGAGAACTGGAGGATGGGAAAAGGAGTTGACTTTTAGACTGAAGAGGATGTTAACTTCTACCATATTAAAACAAGTGACGAGGGCTATACGTGCCATACACAGCCAGCCACACTATAAAAAAATGGATCCTTCCATCCAAATAGCTGGCAGCCTACAGAAGCAGGCTGTGCTGCAGAGGTACAAGGGAACTCATTTTTGCCAAGTTTTCACTAGGTGTCAATCCCTGGGCTAATGTCTTTGCATACATTCTCTCTTAATCTTCTTGACAATCCTATTAGCGTTATAGCCATTTTACAGGTAAGGAAGCCAAGGCTCAGAGAATCAAAGTAACTTACAAAAGGCCACCAGATAGTAAGTGAAGATGATGATGACAGTGGCATTGACGCTAAGTAACATGAGCTGAGCAGTAGCAGGCACTGTTCTCAGCACTTTATGTTCATGATTTCATTGAATCCTCCAAGCAACCAGAGGTAAATACTATTTTTGCATCCATTTCACAGCTGGGGATACTGAGGCACGGTGAAGTTATGTCTTTGTCCAAGGCCATCCCATTGATGAGTGGCTAAGGAAGGATATGAATTTATGAAATCTGGCTCCAGAGTTGAAGCTCTTGGAAGTCCCATGCCTGTTCCTGTCACCCGGTGTGGCTGCTTCTAAATGGACACCTATATAACGGGATTTCAGCCGGAGAGATGCCTGAAGTTCCACCTGATCACACTCTACAATTAAAGCACAGTTACTAAATATTCCCTGGACTGATAATGAAGAGCTTTCACTGTCGGGGCAACCCTGATGTGGGAACTCTCCCTTAAGCCACCACCAAGAGAGGCAAGGAGCAGAATTTAAGGAACAGCTGGGAACGAGGACTCTGCCAGGACGCCACGAGGTGAGACAGACACTTTTGAGGGTCTCCAGCCAAAGGTGACTAAGTCCTTCAAAGCCCAGAGAAGGGGAAAACCCGGGGGAAGTCCATGCTATGGGCACTTGTCTGCATAAGTGCGAGAAGCCAAAGGGGATCCGGCCACCCCTCCCCTGAAAGGCCAGGCCTTGGGTTCTCGTTTCCACAGTATTAACAGACAGCAGAGCCACATCTTCGAATGTGGCCCAAGTTTGAGGTATTTGGTAGGAACCACAGCACGGGACCAAAATGAATGCTTTTTTCTCCCCTCTTCAAATCAGTAAGGCAATCGGTAGTATGACGGAGACCAGGAAAAACCCCCGAACAGATAATTTTGCAAAATAACATAACTCAATTATTTTCAGGTGGCAGAAAGGGAAAATCCATTTCTCGCCACATTTAATTGTGTCACTCTCTTTCCTTTCTCCTTCCCAAATCTCCGTCCCTGCATCTGGAATGTGATCCTGAAGTGCACTCTCCATCCTCGGCCAGAAAGGACTCCGGTTGCTAGATTCTGCCAAGACGCTTAATCCAGCCCCCGCCCATGTTAAAACTGCAGGCCAAGAGCCAGGAGGGGAGAGGGAGCAAGGGCATGGGGCCCTGCACGGCCTCCATGCCTCAAATACTTTCTCAAAACCTGGCCGCCGCCCTCACCGCACTTGGCAGTACAGCTCACGCCCTCTCGGAGAAGCCATCCTGCACAGGGTCCCACTGGGTCGACTTGCTGAAAATCACACCGAAGAGCATGTCTGTCGTCTCCCACCCGGGCCGGGAGTGGTAGCCAAGGAAACGCAAGCCTCTCAGCTGAGGAATCTCAGGGACAGCAACAGGGTCCTCACGGCAGCAAAGATGGGCCACCACACACTGCCTGTCCCAAGCGTGGCAGCCACCACATCAAGGGACTGCGAGCAGGAAGCACTTGGGTGGGAGGCGGGAAGCGAGGAGGAGGGGACATTCCTTTGCTTTCTCTCCACCAGCTCTACAGTAATGAGCACGAGCATCTGGGAAGGAGTGGTCCTTGGCCCAGATGCTGCAGGACACAGATGGGGCAGCCATCATGTCCTGTGCACCTACTAAGCTCTGGAAGCACAGACATGGATGTGCCCTTCTTACCCCAAATGCACAAAGAAAATATCTTTCACACTTGTAAGATGGGGAGAAGCAGAGGCTGAGCTGGGCAGCCCCTGTCCCTCTCTGCTCTCCCCCAGGCTAGACCTGACTGCCTCCCTGGGCCCTGTCCCTTGGTGTCTTTGGGTGCACAGTGCTGCCAATGTCCTGGGAAAAGAACTCCCCTTAAAGAACGAGCTGTGAGGGCATTCCAGGCCCCCTTGGTGCTGGAACAGCCACGGCAGACTCCTATCTGGCTAAGACAGCGAGTGCTGTGAGCTCCAAGGGGGTAGGTGAGCCGCACTCCGGGAGCAGGGTACCCCTCGTGAGCTTTGATGACCGTGGCCTCCTCCACCCCAGCTTGCTTAATACAAGAAGAGTTAGTATCCCCGCTGAAGTTTCCTTCCTTCTTTCCTCCATCCCTTTTTCCTTCCCTCCCTTCCTCTCTTACTTTCCTTCCCTTTGCTTTCTGTTCATTCATTCAACACATTTTCATTAAGCACCTACTACGCACCAAGTACTTCTTCTAGCCTCTGGGGACACAGAAGGAAAGGAGGCTGCTAGGTCTCCAGTCTCACCAAGTTACATTCTACTGTGGGGGCCAGGGGATGAAAGACAATAAATACATGAGCAAACAATGAAATGGAGATTGATGGGGAGAACCAGAGCGGGGGGACCAGGTAGGGAATGACTGCATGGCCACTTTGCTCTGGGTGCTCACGGAAGGTTTTGGGGCCCCAGAAATAACCATGTGTGGAGACTAGTCATCAACCTCATTGGAAGAAGAAACTGAATAGAATGTTCTGGGGAAAAAACGAATTAGAGCTAAGTGGAAGAAACTGACAGACAACTTGGAAAAGGCGAACACTCCGTTCTTGACACATGAAGAAAATACTACATCATGCCTTACTACTTGCCACTGGGTCCTACTGATGGAAACTCAGTCGTGCACCAGCATCCTCCATGGGCCCTGCCGTCCACTAGCTCAGCTCCCCAAGGCCCAGACCTGGCTGCCCAAGAGCACATTCTCAGCTGAGCAGGGGCTGGGCCAGCAGCTTCCTTCCTCCCCCAACTGCCGACCAGCCCAGCATAGTCCCCTTCACCTGGGGATCCCTCCTCTCCTCTCAGGGCACCACTGAACAACACAATCTGGTACTTGAGCTTCCGGTGCACACTTGCAACAAAACCAAGAAACAAACCTCTGGGAAGTTAGGGCAATCAACTGCGAGACATTCATTTAGAGCCTCTATTTTGTGTGTGTACACATGTGTGCACACACACAAGAGGCAAATTTCCAACCAGCTGGAAGAAAGCATGTCTTGCTCCAAAAGTCATCAGGTTTGGAAGGCAATTTCAAATAAAGAAGAGGTCCTTGGTGAGTTGGGTGTAAGGAGGCCAGGATTAACACTCACCTTATGCAGTTAGCATGTTATGTCACTCTTCTATTGCTTGCGGTTTTGCTCCAGGAAAACCTTTATTTGAAACACTAATTGATCTGCAGTGCATTGAAATCTCCATAAAGAGGACTCTCACGCCAAACAAGATCATGTATATGAAAAAAGCTAGCACAGGGCCTAGCTCACGGTTGGCGTTCAGCAATGTTATTTTTGTTTTATAAAACATCGGTACTGGTTTCGTGTGAAAACAACAGGATTCCCTGGGAGGAAAAACTCCTCACCTGCAATACTTTATCCACCCACCAAACTTGGGCAGAGACACCACACAGGCCCAGGAGTTGCAAGGAAGAACGAGAAGGCCATGAAGTTGACAGAGGGACATCTACAGGATGATGTGCTCTGGGCATAACCAGAGTTCTATATGTGAAAGGCATTCATTGATTACCACCTCCTGCCCCAGTCTTGACTGGGCAGTGATGTAGGATTCACTGTAGATTGGAGAAACTTGACAGATAATCTAGTCCCTATCCCTTAGGCCTGGAGAGATCCTGTGGCCTGTCCATGGCCACTCAGTGGACCAATATGTTGTCTGGTCATCTCATTCAATGCTCATTAGCAACTGCAGGGGCGGAAATCATGTTAGCCTAAAGTTTCTAAAGGTGAGACCGCAAGCTCCAGGACACCACTGGCTTTGTCTAGCACATAATAGGCATGCAGTAAGTTGACGCTGCATTAATAATAGAGGGGTCTTTAGTTCATCAAGTACTCTCTGAGCCACACTTTTGAGAAGTGTAATCTGGGATTAAAATGAAGAACCAAAGGTGTCTTCTCGGGACTTCCCTGGTGGCGCAGTGGTTAAGAATCCGCCTGCCAATGAAGGGGACATGGGTTCGAGTCCTGGTCTAGGAAGATCCCACATGCTGCAAGGCAACTAAGCCCATGTGCCACAACTACTGAAGCCCGTGTGCCTAGAGCCCATGGTCCAAAACAAGAAAAGCCACTGCAATGAGAAGCCCGTGTACTGCAACAAAGAGTAGCCCTCGCTTGCTGCAACTAGAGAAAACCTGCGTGCAGCAATGAAGACCCAACACAGCCAAAAGTAAATAAATAAACAAATTAGAATTAATTAAAAAAAAAAGATAGCTTTAAAAAAAAAAAACAAAGGTGTCTCCTCAGTCCTTACCTAACTCAATCAGTCTAAGGCCACGCTGATGCCTCCCTGCTGGACCCTCTTCCTCTCTGACTTCTGTCCTGGCTCCCTGGCCTCTCCTTCTCAGCCTGCTCCATCGGCTCCCCTTTCTCGACAGCCCCTTGGATCCTGATGCTCCCCAGGGTTCCATCCTCAGCCCCTTCCCTCCTCAATCACCTGGCAATCTCATTTGCTCTCCCTATTACACATGTGTGAATCTCATTATCTGTTCCCATATAACTTTCCATGTCCACAAAGGAGGAAACGAAAGCTGAGTCACACCAGTAGCGAAGGATTGGGACAGGATCTGAATTCAGGTCTGTCTGATGCTCAAATCTATGCTTTCAATGCAAAGAAGCTGAGATTTTATCATCCAGGCTTTGAAGAAGTGTTGGGGACATTGCATTCTGTAGGTACACTGGCGGCTCCTATTATTTGGGGGACTAACAGACCCTTTTTAAAATTGTATAAAAGCATGGACTTTCTCCATGGGACCTGACATAGCTATGTATTGGTAGAGAAAACGTTTGTATGCAATTTAAAGGGCGTCCTGGATCTCCCTGAAGCTCATCAGTAACTCCGTCTGGGTCAGAAAACTCAAATTTAAAAACATATCCTGTAAAGACAGAGAAAAAACATCTTTGAAGTATTTTAAATAAAACCATGGTTTAGGTGCTCTTTCTCGTCTGCTCTGAATTGCCTCTTGAAAGCAAACTGAAAACTGTATCACATCATGGATTGTTCTGCAAACAGATTAAGTGCTTTCTAATGAATAACTGGACACTTTATTGACATGGATTATTTATTGTCAAAAATTGCACCAGGCCCAAACGAATTAAAGATGCTGTGTCCCAGGAAGATTTTGTTTTCCTCATCCTCCACTGCTCTTCTAGGTGTGACATCCCTGGATGGAAACAGAGAAACCTTGCTTCTGCTTCATGTGGCATGTGTCTGTTGATATCAGAAGGGTCTGATGGACATACTGTGATAACTAAATAAAGCACCAAACACAGAGTGTTCAGCAAAGTGTCTGGTACAGGAGATGGTGTTGAACAAATGGGAGTTACTGCCTGCGAGGTCCTTGGAGAGCTGGCCACAGCTGCCTTTATAGCCTCATCTCCTGACCTCCTACCTCCTCCACATCTAGGCAAGCCACAGACGAAAACAGTATTTCCCAGAGTTTTCAGGTTTCTGGACCTTCACTCATGCTGTTCCCTCCTCCTAGACTGCCCTTCCATCGAAGTGTCCACATGGAGAATTCCACCAAGATCCAGCTTAAAAGTTCTCATCACAAGGAATAAAAAAGAATGTAACTATGTGTGGTGATGGATGTTAACTAGACTTACTGTGGTGATCATTTTGCAATATTCACAAATATCGAATCATTATGCTGTACACCTGAAACTTATATAATATTATATGTCAATTCTATCTCAAGTTTTTTAAAAAGACCCAGCTTAAAAGTTAAGCTTTCCATGACCCCTCCCCCACCCAAACTCTGGTTGGAATTCCTTTTCTTTTCGGGGACGGGGCTCATAAAGTGCTAGGATAGCTGCTCAACTTCTATCATAGCACATATGATACTGGGTTACAAGTATTCCCTTCTTTCTCCTGGTATCTCGAGCTCCCCGGAACTCATGAGGACAGGACCCGCGTCTTTAACATTTGTATCCCTAGCGGACCACAGAAGTTCTCAAGAAATACTCTTTGGAATGACCTCAACTATACTAGCAAATCCTCTCAAACTCTTTCTAAGTCCCAGTGTGTCTAGAAGCTTTAGTGAAGTACAAGTATGTTCCAATTTACGTGGTTTTTAAAGACCCATACCTTTCAACCCCATTCATAACCGACACAGCAGACACAGTAACGCCTGCTACTCTGTTATGGAGCCATGACTATGTGAAACAGCCTGTATTTTATCTCCATAGGAAGCCATCATCAAGGGAAAGAAACACATCTGCTTCTCAGAAAGAATGGCTGGCAACCATCAGGGCTTCGGATAAACTCAGGCCATGTGTCTTCAGTCAGAAGTTTACCTTGTGGACAGATCATCAAACCTTAACCTGGCTGAGGACTGAACGTAATAGAAGCAGTAACACCAGGAGTGACCGTCCTGGAAGTTTCTATCTTTCCAAATGAATATTCAACATGTTCCTGGTTGGAAAAGGATGCTTAATAAAAAGAAAAAGAAAAAGGACCAGGAAGGTATCAACGAATTCAAATCACCAACTTGCCAAAAATAAAGGAACACTGTCATCTTTTCTTTTGTTTAAGTAATAGGGCCACTTTGGATGCCAAAGGGTGAAGTGCAGGGCTGTCATGATTCTTCAAAGGGGGCTTTTATCAGGTAGCTGCACACATGTACTGAGAAGTTTTAAAAAGAACCAAAGGCTGGCAAACTGTGGGTGGAAAAGCTACATGGCAGAAAGCAATGGGTTTCCTAAATGCAGACCAGAGTCGGCAAGTTACCATGAGCTGGTAATTGACTTCTTAACCAATATGGCTCCTGGAAGGGAGTAAGGAGACAGCAGTAAAGGCATGGACCAAGCTGGGAGACATGTTGCAGACAACATGTTTCCATGTTGTTTCCAGGCCAATCTGGCCACAGAGAAAACCATCACCAGCCCAGGAGAGGGTCCAGGCAAATGCCGTCTCCACTCTCTGGTGAGAACCTAGAAATAGCTGTGGCCAAGAGCCTGCAGTCTCGAGCCAGAGAATGAGAGCAAGAGCACATGTGAGAAGCATTTAGATATTATTTTGAAGTTATAAAAGGTTGTTTAGTTTTGGTACAGGGAGGAATTTAAGAGCAAACAGCTGGGAGAAGGAACGAGATTAGAAGTCTCATGAAATCTGTAAGTTGGGAGAAGAAACAGTATTTAGAGGGTAAAATCAACGAACAGAAGCAATAGAGTTTAAGGACCTATTATTGTATGTGTCTGTATTACTTATGCATACTTTTCCTAAAGAAGGGATTTTTTTTTTTGTAATAATGACATACATATAGCGTGTTACAGTGGGAAACACAGAAAGCTCAGCTCAGCATCAGGTAGCCGACTGGCCCTGCCCCTTACTAGCTGAGTCTGGGCCTCTAGGCTTGGGCCAGATGCTCTCTAATGCCTCTCGCAGTGCTCACGTCCTGTGATTGATTTTCCATGCAACATTTAATTGTGATGCAGGGCCTTTTTCCTACAGAGTATATACGTGGACTTCTACTACTCCCCAGTGGCTCCCCAACCACTCACCTGATACCCCAGGACCACAGCTGGCCCTGGAAAGCATTTCCCAAACAGAGGTAATTGGTACCCCAGCTGGAGCACAAGCAAAGCTGCTCCAACCGCAGCTTGTGGTCAGACTTGTTTGATTATGCTCCTTGAACACAGGGACCCGAGTGGCCTCACGTATCAGCTCAGCTTAAAGGTCATAAAAACCACCCATCCTCCCAGCGGTGTTTCTTAGAATTACCGACAGGCTTAATGCAACAAAGAGGTTAGAGGTGTGTCCACGTACTTTGCCTGCAACTTATAAAGAGGAGACTCCCAAACCTGGGGGTGGCACACTCTTGTCACCAACTCTGTTCTTTTTCCCATGTGCCCATCCCCCAAGGTCTCAGCTTATCTCCCCGGCTCTCCTCCCCACCTTCCTCCTAATCGTCCATGGACATCTCAAGCTTGTTGGCCATTCTTTCTACTTGAATGTTTTGGAACTGAAGAAATTTGACTTCAGAGTTGTGTTAATGGCAGTGTTGGGAGATTTTTATTTTAAGAGAGGAAGAAGGAAAAAGGAAAATTCGAGTCACAAAATGTTCGCTCGAGAAGTTACAGCACCTCGGCTCCCAGAGGGGTAGTCACTTCACGAGTCAGTGGCAGCCCCAAAGCAGAGCTCAGGGCTCTTGATTCCCAGCAAAGAACTTGCTCCCGTTCCACTCGGCAGGGAATGACTGTGTGAATTCTGAGGCACTCGGCTCCCCACCAAGAATGCACGCTTCAAAATGAAGGTGCCGAAAAGAAACACTGAACAGACCCCAATATCCCCTCATGTTAGACACTGGAAAGCATAACTCTGGGATATTTTTGGTGAGTAAATGTCATCAAACTCAGGGACAAAACAAAGTTCAGCTTAAAATAATGAAGCTCAAGTTAATACACCCCTCCTCCGTGGTTTTGGCCTCACAATTCACTATTTTTTCTTTTTTCGGTACTTTGTAGTTTATACCGTTATAAGACTGGAAATCTATCACACCAGCTGGGCAAGGATACACTATAAATGTGTTAGAATAAAATATAGATGGAGATTTAATTATCATGCTACTCACGCTTTCTAAATAACAGTGTGTCAGCACTTCCATAAACCGATTTGCATTACGTTAAAATTAATGGGCTGTAAACCTCTGCTCCTGGAGAAACATACCGTGTCTCTCCCTCCTGCTCTAACCTCCCTCCTGAGACCAGCTGCTTATCAGCTACCCTGGCTGGGCCCACATTCCGTCTCCCACTCAATTACAAAGCCCCCGAAACCTCTAAGAGTAAGGATCCCATCCTATTTCAAACACAAATGTACGCACACAACAGCCTCATCCCATTTCTTTCAAAACACATGAAAGCAAAACAAAAAGAAAAACGAATCCTTTGATTAATCGCTCAGCAATCCTCCTCTTGCCCCAGTGATTTTTGACCAGTGCTGGGTGTGGCCCACTTTTACCTGTGAAAGTACCATCGAGTGAAGAAAAGATGGAGATGCTGGCTCCCAGAGGGAGCAGGTCAGAGAACATACAGGACTGTCCAGGCCGAGGCCACGTGCGCTCGGGGCCAGGCAGACAGGGAAGTGATGAGAACAGCCAGTGGCCATGTCTTCAAGAAACCTGTTAGTGGAGGAGGACAGGACATGGAATAGCATGTAGAGAAAGGAGCAGGTTCATGTCACGGCTTTCCTGATAGCAGACATGTGCACGACTGGATGAAGAAGGAAAGAACTGAGCAAGAGAGGGGTCAAAACAAAAGAGAGAAACAACTAAAAAAGGGAAACAACATTTTTGGGTGCTTTTCTGGGCTGGGCACTTCTGTATCCAATTTATCCTCCATATACACTATGTTTAATTCAACCCCCAAGTGTCAGAGAAGCCTCATTTTAAATTAAAACACTGAAATTCAGAGAAGTTAAATAATTTGTCTATGAGCTTGCTGCTAAGAAGAACTGACATGGGATTTTTTTTTTTTTTTTTTGCGGTATGCGGGCCTCTCACCGTTGTGGCCACTCCCGTTGCGGAGCACAGGCTCCGGACACGCAGGCTCAGCGGCCATGGCCTACGGGCCCAGCCGCTCCGCAGCATGTGGGATCTTCCGGGACCGGGGCACGAACCCGTGTCCCTTGCATCGGCAGGCGGACTCTCAACCACTGAGCCACCAGGGAAGCCCCTGACATGGGGTTTGAACCTGGGTTAGCTTGACTTTGCTGTCCCGGTTTCCCCACTGATCCATGCGGCACAGCCCTGGAGGATGAGCTAGATCTGAGGCCACAGGTAGGAGAATCATCCAGAAAAAGAGAATATATGTCTGAAATCCAGAACGGATAGCTATAGAGACTGCAGTACATGATGCACTTGTAAGGGAAAGTGAATTTCATAATTAAAAGGTGAAAACCCGCCTCTCCAAATAAGAGCACTGCCCCCTTTGCAAGGGGCTCCCCCTGGAGACTTGGCACTTATTCCAAAGACGATACTGTTACTCAAAATGCTTATATACTCCTTATTTACGTGGAGTTATAGAACATGTGGCACATTCCTTTAAATAGCTTGGTGGTTACAGGTGTTCATCTTTTGGAAACAAATCTGAAGCAAAAGGCTGTATAGGAAAGTGTAAATTTTAATTAAAGGCAAAAACAGCCATTATACATTGGTGTGACTATAAAACAGAGATACTACATCTTCTATGGCCCTGCCTGTCTCTGAACACAAGCGAGAGCTAAGCTCTGAGCTGTTTTCTGAAATGGTGGTATTCACCGGGGTGTAGACTCTTGAGGTATCTCTGTTGAAAGACAACATTCACCTAGATATCAAGTTTTGCTGAGCAGGTGTTCTGAGAGAAGACAAAGGAAAAATCGAGAAGAGAGTTAACACTTCTGGGATGAAGCATCTCAGACATCCAGGACCTGCTGCTGTGGTCCTCAGGCCAGCAACACCGGCACCTACTGGGGCTCATTAAAAGGCAGAATCTCAGGCCCTCCTGAATCAGAGCATCTGCATTTTTACATTTCCATGTGGTTCTGCTGCATATTAAAGTTTGAGAAGCACTGATCTGGAGGAGGAGACCCTATGCCAAAGGTTGGGTACTGAGGAATTGAAAAGACAACATGGAATCAAGGTTCCCGCAGATAACCTAAAAAGCACGCTTTTCAAAAGCTCAGACAAGCAGGAATTTGATTCCACTCATTTTATAACTACTGTAACTCTAAGCCCAAGACTTTCCAAGGCAGTCTCAGTTTCAAATACTCTGTTCCATGTGCAGACCACATATTGTGGACAGTCTGGGACAATGGATGGACTGATGGGTACTGTGAATGAGTACTTAGGGGTGAGATGAGTGAAACTGTTACCATGGGGGTATGGAGCCAGGCTAGTTAGCGTGGAGGACTGCCAAGTGTTTGGATGATCAACGTGATCATCTGAAAATGGAAAATTAACCTGGAGTTGGGATGAAGAGCAGTCAGGGAAGGATCAATGTCAAATTAGGAGGAAAAAAGAGTGGGTTTATGCAGTATATAACAGAGCTGTCCGATAGAACTTTCTGTGACAGCGGCAATGTTCTATATCGACACTGTCCAATATGGTAACTGCTAGTCACATGTGGCTATTGGGCACTTAGAAAACAGCTAGCACAACCAAGAAGCCTGGATTTTAAATTTTATTTAATTTTAATTAATTTAAACTTAAAAGTTACATGTGACTATTGGCCACCATACTGGACAGTACAGGTATATTTAAACACTATGGAGAGGAAACCAGCCCCTGAGCCTGCCTCGGGCCCAGGGAAGACCAGCAGAATCCCCACTTAGGGAAGGGTCATTAGTGGGGCACTAAAGGTACCAATCAAGGAAGGAGAAAGGATTGAATGAGTAGATTTAGACATACAGAAAATGTAGATCCTGATAAAGTCAAACTCTTTGCCTTTAAAAGTGTGTGTTTAGGGGGCTGAACAAGGGAGATGTCCATCTGGTGGTGGCCTGAGCAAGGTGACAGAGCCCTAGTGGGAGAAAGATGGCATTCGTGTGGGAGGGTGATCTGGCCCTGAGTGGACATCTACACAGGACAGGGGTAATGGTAGCAACGGAAAATTAATTACATGTAAGGTGCTTGAGCAAATAAACATATAAAGCATAATGGGAGCTGGATTTCTCATCATCAGAGAAAACAGTTACAAATATGGAAAGAGAAAACTGGAATGAACCTTATGATGCTGGATTGAAACTTGAGATATGAGTGTGAACTCACAATTTTCTAAATATATATGGACACAGAAATTAATATAGATTGATAGGATGTAAATATGTATGTATATACATACATATTGCCTAGCTTTGTCCACCTTGAGGGCCTGGGAGCAGCAATGTCCCAGGAGCAATAGGAACACCCATTTTCCAGATCTTGGCTTCTGACTTCCATTCCCCACTTAAGTGAACCAAGTCTCCTTGGAAAAATGGCTGATTCCCAGGCATAGATTGGAAAAACACAACATAAGCTTTGAATATCTTATTGTGCCAGAGAGTGAGGAAGTGCTCAAAGAATGACGGGGGCATGTCAAAAAAGACCCAAGTTGACAGGACTCCCACTGGCTAACCTAGGACAATTTGAGCCTAAAAATAAGGAATGGTAGTAACAAATCATAAACCATTTCTCTTTTAGAGAAATCCATGTGTCCATACTGATACAAATAAATGACTGAATAAAGGAACAAATGGACATCATGTACCACTTGCTAGGATACAATAAGAACACACCATCCCTTCTGTGATTTTCCTGCTAAAAATGTACAACCTGAATCTAATCATGAGAAATCTAATCTAATCTAATCATGAGACGAACCCAAACCGAGGGCCATCCTACATAATAAATGACCTGCACTCTTCAAATATGTCAAGGCCCTGAAAGTCCAGGGAAGACTGAGAAATTACTCCAGATTGAAGGAGACCAAAGAGATAAAACAACTAAATATAACATGTGATTCTGAACTAGACACTTTCGCTATGAGAATATTCTCATATGTCCCATATGAGAATATGGGACAACTGATGAAATGTGAATGATGTTTGATGGTAGTAATATATCAATATTACTTTGCTGATTTTGATGGACTTAACTGTGATTATGTCTGAGAATGTCTCTGTTTATAGGAAATACAGCATGCAGGGGTAATGGTGCATGCCCCTGGCAACTTACTTTCAAATAGTTCAGGACAAAAATAATTCTGGGTACAGGATTTGCATCTTTTCTGTAAATTTGAGACTGTTTCAACATAAAAAATAAAAAGAAACCATGTTTATCTACTTGGAGTCCATGGACTGTAATGGGAACTCTTTGGAGACATCTCAGAAAGATGTTCTTCTCTAGCAAAAAGACAGAGCAGTGTGCAGGAAATCTCTTCCCTTCCACCTAAGGTAGACATTTATGTGTTGACGCTGATGCCTGGAGCTGTGGCAGTCATCCTGCACATAGGGAAAAGCCACTGGAAACTCAGAGAAACCATCCCAGAGACTGATGCTGTTGAGCTGCTAAATTAGCCAGCCCACAAACTAGCTACCTCCAGATTTCTTATGTGTGATTTATTATCAAATTCAAAATTGTTTAAGTCAAAAAAAAATCTGCCATTAGGTAGCATTAGCGCTCCTGTTTGAAGAAAGTGGTCCATCAAAGAGTTCAGGACTCTCTTCTTCTATAGGCCGCTCAGCTACCTTTGGCCCTGCATTATTGCCTCCTGTATTTCAGCTTCCCATCCTCCACCCCCTCTGGCCTGAGACTGGAGTTGCTAACATATGAAATACGCTTCCTATTGGCAGGCTGCTAGGGTACAACTCCTCCTTACTCGAAGTCAGTCCTTCCCTTCACCCTACACACACACACACACACACACACGCACGCACGCACGCACAGATAAAACAGCCCACTGAAACAGAACAAAAACGTACCTCACAGAAATGAGAAGTCACATATATATTTATAGCCAATGTCACAGACCCCGTCTAGACTAAGGAAGGTCAAGAATAAAGATGAAGAAACCTGCCGACGGTCTTCTTTTGGACTTTAAGCCTCACGCTCTCCCCCGTGAATATTTCACCTAGTGCAATCTGCACCTCTCTCTCCACAATTTTCCCTTATGGCTACATCCATACTCAGAATTCTTGGCTCACTTTCCTGCCATCACACCTAAAGGGCATCTCCCACCTGGGTAGCTCTCACTGAAACTAAGAAATAGACGTTGATACCACACCATTTTCTTTCTTTCTTTTTTTTTTTTTTTTTTTTTGCGGTACGCGGGCCTCTCACTGTTGTGGCCTCTCCCATTGTGGAGCACAGGCTCCAGACGCGCAGGCCCGGCGGCCATGGCTCACAGGCCCAGCCGCTCCGCGGCATGTGGGATCTTCCCGGACCGGGGCACAAACCCGTGTCCCCTGCATCGGCAGGTGGACTCCCAACCATGGTGCCACCAGGGAAGGTTTTCTAAGCAGGCACCCAGCTAGCTAGCACCTCGCACGTGTGCCTGGAGAGGCAGCTCACACGTGTTTTGGAGACACGGCCAATGCTTCTTGATAATCAGGAGGGAGTAGAGTGTTAAATAGTAGAGAGTGAGCGCCCCGCCCCCCCCCCCCCAATAGATCCAAATCCTAACCTGGGAACTTGTGAATGTGATTTTATTTGGAAAAAGGGTCGTTACAGATGAAAGTAAGGATCCTGAAATAAGACCAGCCTGGATTTAGGGTAACCCTAAATCCAAGGGCAGGTGTCCTTATAAGAGGGAGGTAGAGGTAGATCAGAGTCACAGACTCACCAGAAAGAATGCCATGTGAAGAAAGAGGCAGAGATTAGAGGGATGCGTCTGCAGGGTAAGGAGAGCCACGGATTATTAACAGCCACCAGAAGCCAGGAGAGAGGCATGGAACAATTGTCCCGCAGGGCCTCCAGAAGGAACCAAGCCTGTCAACACCTCGATTTCAGACTCTGCCCTCTGAAACCATGAGAGAATAAATTTCTCTTGTTTCAAGCCATCAAGTCTGTGGTCGTTTGTTATAGCAGTCCTAGGAAACTCATACAGTGACCAAGGCAGGGCATTTAGGGGTGGGCTCTGTCCAGAGAAGAAATCATTTTCGCTCCTAGTTATGATAAAATAACAGCAGGCACAAAGGCTCTGGCATACGAACAAAATGGAACTTTTTAGGGTGTGGCAAAGGTTACTTCCCTGAAGATCCTTTTGGGTGCAGAAGTAGATGGTGAGATAGCAGAGAGCCTCAAACAAACTAGGATGGCAAACACCTTCTGAGACTCAGCACCTGACTTTCTCAGAGGGTCTAGGCGGGCCTGACATCAAAGATCCCAGGAGTTAAATTCACCATGAGGAAATGGGAATCTAGTTGGTGTCCTGGGCCCCCCATCTGTGATGCTGGGTGGGGAAGGCCACTTCAGATGCTGCTTATGACTGGGGCTAGGCTCCCTCCAACACAAAGACCTGGCACAGCGCTCATGTGTTGAGAGCAGAGAAAAGTACGTGAGAGTCAGCCAAAGAGGCTGCAACTGTGGGCTGCACCCAGGGGTCACTCTGCAGCCCTGTGGGCTCTGTCCCTGCCAGCATCTCAGGGCAGGGGCAGAAGGAGACATGGGGAGCCAGGTGAGGGAGTCTAGAGAGTGGAAGATGTTGTACCATGTGGAGGTCAGCTCAATGGGAGGTCGGAGAAGGAGAGACACTGATGCTGAGATTGCACTTCCGTTGTCTCTTCTCTCCTGTTCTCAGGCCGCCCCCTGACTCAGGGTCCTCCAGAGTGTCTGCAGCGAGAGGACCACAGGCCTGAGCCCAGGACACACCCCCACTTCTTTAGCAGATTCATCGTGTACATAATGCATAGTTCACACTTCCTACAACAGTCTCTGCAACACAAACGGCCTCTCCATTCCAGCTTCCCAAAGCACACTTTAAAACCTCATCAGGCATCAGGGCTTCCCTGGTGGTGCAGTGGTTAAGAATCCACCTGCCAATGCAGGGGACAAGGGTTCCAGCCCTGGTCCGGGAGGATCCCACATGCTGCGGAGCAACTAAGCCCGTGTGCCATAACTACTGAGCCTGCGCTCTAGAGCCCATGAGCCACAACTACTGAGCCCACGCGCCACAACTACTGAAGCCGGCGCGCCTAGAGCCCGTGCTCCTCAACAAGAGAAGCCACTGCAATGAGAAGCCCGCACACCGCAACAAAGAGTAGCCCCTGAGCACAGCAGTGAAGACCCAATGCAGCCAAAAATAAACAAACAACTAACTAACTAACTAAATAAATTTATAAAAAACAAAAAATACCTCATCAGCTGCGTTATTTTTAAACTCCAGGAAGAAAATGGAACTGAGCAGATGTTGCTAAATAACATCTGCTGTCCCATTTTTATAAAAAGCATTTCAGTCAATTGATGTATTGGTTTCTCTGTCAGGACATCCATCAACCAACCTACGCATCCATGCTTCTGTTTGTGTGTGTGTGTGTACGTGCGTGTGTGATGCATCAGAGATGCCTGGAATTATGTTCACCTACTGTTAACAAGAATTAATTCTCAGTGGTGTAATCTGGAGTGATTTTTTTACTTTCTTCTTGGCTTTCATCTGTATTGTTTGAATTCTTTACATTGGACACATGCTACTTTTAGAAAAAAAATTAAGGCATTCAGGTCATTATTTTAAAAGAAATATAATAAAATTCCCATAAGTGGAAATAAATAGAAAGAAAGAAAGGAGGGAAGGAGAGGAAAGAGGAGAGAGGATAGAAAAAAGAAAGGAAACAAAGAAAAAAGAAAAGAAATGAAAAGAAACTGGAGACAGAGAGAATGAGACCCACTCAGAAGAAATGGTGACGTCATTATTTAGATACCCACACCTTAGAAACCCGGGTCCCAGTGTACGCCCTCCTGTCCCATTTTCACAAGTGAACGCCCTTGGAAAGCTTATGGAAGAGTCTCTGCAGGCTCATGAAGGCCCAAACACCGGCCACCTCTCCTGCAAAGGAAAGACTGGGTGGTAGGGTAACGGGAGGCCGCCACAGCGAAGGCCAGCCAGAGGGCGGGCAGCACGGTGAGCTTCCCATGCCGCGTGGAAAGGGCCACACCTCCTGGTTCCTCTAGCTCATCCCCTTGAGGATTTAGTTTGAGAGGCCAGAACCTTTCAACTTCAGGGTGGCTGACATTTTAGACTCTCTGGTTCAAGCTCTCACTTAGGGTTCCAGGACTGCTACCATATCTTGGACTTCAAAGTGTCCTTCCACAAGTCCCTTAACTTCTCGGAGCCTCAGGTTCCTCATCTATGAAGCAGGGATAGCAGACCCATCCTAGCAAAGGGCCAAATCCACCATGTACCTTAGCAGGCAGGTCAAGCTGCCCTTCCTCAGCAAACCCAGCCTGGTCAGGACTCATAACACAGAGCAGATCAGCACACATCTACTGAGACCATGCTAAGAGCCACAGCTGTAACGGAGCCTAGAGATCAGATCAACGTCAACAATAATAAACAGGGCAACCACAACGCTGAGCAATTATGTGCTTTATACATCTTTGCCATTTAATCCCCACGACATGCCTAGGAGGTGGGTTCGTTAACTGTTCCCATTTTATAAATTAGGAAGTTGAGGCACAGGGAAGTTGAGAACGCGCCTCAAGTCACAAAGCTTGCAAACGGTAGTAGCTGGGATTTTAATCTAAGTAATCCATCTCTTACACACTATACCTTATGCCTACTTGATAATAAATAACATATGGCTCTCATTTTTAATGAGGTTACATTTTTAGATAGGGACAAGGCACTTAAATATAAAATAATGCACCGTGATCAGTTGAACAGGACATGTATGCTAACCCGGGGGGAAATAATAAAACATCTGAGAAGGTCAAGGAAGATTTCCTAAGAGTGATGAAACTCAATCTGGGTTTTGAAGGATGAATGGAAGATTTTCTGGGTTACAAAATAAAGAAATCAAAAGGAGGCAGAAGCAAGAGTTTGCATAGGCAGAGGCAAAAAACAAAAAGAAAAAAAAAAAAGCAAGAAACAGCACAGAACACGGAAGAAGTTTAAGGAGATGAAACATGCTAAGAATGCTAAAATGCTATGAAGAGCAGGGCTCAGTGCACAGAGGGGGTGATATCTCAAGGGCTGAAAACAAGGCTGACAAAAAGATCCAGGATCCAGGATGAGACCAGAACAAGATGGGCTGGAAGGAGGCAAGCCTCAGACGGCCAGCGGCTGGAGCGACACAGGGTGACTGCCCTGCAAGAAGCTTTTCCTATAAACACCGGCCACACAGGCCTAGGGGTAACCCCTAGGACAGACGGGTAGCCCCAGAACCCTGATCCTGGTTTCCAGACAGTGGCTGGACTCTGGCCTCAGCTCTGGCCACACCAAACTGGAGACTGCAGCCTTCGCTAGGCCCACTCTGCTGGTTCAGGTTGGACTACTTTTCTATTTTGTCCCATTACCTCTTCTCTTACCTCCCACGAAGTGTCGGTTACTGCAAGAGGCTGGTTATGAGTGCCTTTTCCTTCTAATAATCTCAGTTTTCCATCACCGATTAAGCAAACCCGAACAACAGAATTTGCTCAGAAACAAAAAGCTGAACTCCAGCCCTTTCGAGCCAAAGGCACGTGCCTGTGTTAACTCCTCAGTCAACGGCCTCCTAACCTCCCTGCCTTTCTCTAAAGAGACACCATAAAAGGAGAAATCAGAGCCGAAAGAACCCCACTGTGGAGGAGATCAGCATATTAATTTATACAGTCCGCATACTCTTGGCATTACCTCACGGCCTGATTCTAGGTTCCACACGTGAGTAGGAACTGGAGTGGGATGAAGCTCCCTGATGTGCGAGGCTGGCTCAGACACAGGTCCAAAGAACACTGATCGCGCAACGTGTGAGCAGACTCCTTTTGGAGTCTCCTGCGCTACTGCAGAGAGCTCGGAGAAGTCAGGGCAGGAGGGCCGGAGCCATCACCAGGGAATCCTGACATTTCAAAGCACACCAAGATTGCAGGACTGGCTCGAGGTTGCTCAGCGAAGGAGGGAAGCTAGGAGTCAAAGCCTGAACTTCTGATCCTTCAATGTTAAAAACCATACTTTGAACCCAGTTCTTGGGGGAATAAGGTGATAGCATTTGAGGAGAGAGGACGGGGGAGTTTAAGAACAGCACTGGGAAGGGAAATGTGGACACCAGCCTTTGCTGGGTACCGCTGGGTGATAAACTGTGTTTAACACAGTTCTGTTAATCCTCACCATCCTTCAAGGAGGTCGTCAGTGCCCTGATTTATTTATCCAGGGAGGGAGCTGAGGTTGAGAAAGGCTCAGAGACTGGACCACAGTCGGTTAGTGAATGGGAGTCCAGATTAGAACTCAGTCTGACCTTCAAATGAGCATTCTGCCTACATCACGCCGCATCCGGGAGTCACTTTACTAACCCTCAAGCCTTCCAGGCATATCTCCGGGTGTCTCAGCCCTCCATCAGGCCCGTGTGGGGCACCCAACACGCAGAGCCTTATCTTCCAGCCTGGCTGGGGCCTCTCTGGCCCGGGGCCCAGGCTTCCGAGACCTCCAGGGTTGAACAGAGACTTGCTGCATGGATGGCCTGCCTGGGCAGAATGTCCGAGGGCTCTCTCACCCCATTCCTGGCTGGGAGACCCTTTTGCTATTTATCAGGCCAGACCAGTTTATCCAGTTCTTATTTAGGATGACTCTTCACCCGTTAACTAGTTGATTCTTGTAAGGTTTAGCTCACACGGCAAGTATTTGTGGTTTTGTTCCTGGGGCGACAGACACTGAATAACCGGGGCCAGGCCCTCCAGGGCCAGGTTTCCTCCCAGCTCCCTTGGGCTCAGCCTGCTCCTCCCTCTTAGGGCCACCAGGGGCCATGGGGCCTGGCTGTACTCATCCACCTGGACCCTAACACAGCCGCCAGGTTCTCTGGGCCTCCAGGCTGGGTCCACCGTCCATTCCTCAGGCTTGGTAGCTTCAGGGACGACCACCCCCTACAGTTCTCTCTTGGGTTGGGAAATGGCCACTCAGCTTTAGAGCAGTTCTTATGGGTGAAACTAGAGAGCAACTGAGTGCTGCCTCCAGTCACATCCATACCCACAGGTGCCCTCTGCCTAGCCTCTTCCCCCTCCCCACCAGACAGACACGTAGGCACACACAATCTGATCTGTCCTAAGATCTGGAAGGGCTGGGCAGATAACAAAAGGCCCTCCAGCAAATGGTACCCATGCAAATAACGCCCTTGCTTCCCTAAGGCATATGCTTAAATAGGACCCAAGTCACCTCCAGGTGACCTTAATAAATAGCATTTTCCCTGATGGTGTGAACACCTCGCTCATTTTGACAGGTTTGACAGGTGTGTGCATCCTTCTTAGAATTTCACCCACTTCCTACAGAAAAGTTAGATTGCGGTTCAATCTGTTTGCTGCTTCAGAAACTGTACCTGAATGACCAAATAAGAGAAAATACGTTATGAATTTTAAAAAATCTTTTGAGGAAGAGAAATGATGAGTTGCTAGATTAGGGTTTTGAACGCATATCTTATGGAAATTTAATACTTTATGCCTTTTAAAAAAGTCTAATTCTGTGAGATCTATTGTTTCTCTGCACATATGGTACTTTAAAACAAACGGAGACATGGTTCTATGTGGAATTTAATTAATGACTAGTGGTAACACCAACTGTTCCACGTACTGATCGTCAACTTTAAGAAAAGCAACACACCCGAATGACCACTTTACTTTCTTCCTTACTTGTTAAAATGATGAAGTAAAGAATTCCTTGCTTCAAATACTGCTAATAGAAATTTTAACTGTTCAGTAACTTGAATTTGTTTTATGTTTAAATGAATTTCAGATTCAACAAAATATTACAAACTTCTAATAAAAGGGTATTCATATATTTATTAGATGCCTCTTCTTTCCATGCATCATGGAGAGATACACCACTCAGACCAAGGCTGTAATATTAAAAGTTGAAAAACTATTGCCCTAAATCACTTAACTGTTTACATAGGTTCTAGAAGTGTGAGCATTTGTGGGAGAGAGAAAGAGAGAGCGCATGCATGTTTCACACATAGGGGTATGGCAGCCGTCACTATAGTGCTCCTCCCTAATGAATTAAAATTGAAAGGCCATCCACTGAGGTGATTTCTCCCCAGTTTGAGAATTTTTTAAAATTCATTGTGCTTTGCTGCAGTCCAGCCCCTCAAGTTTGGCCTTCCACATCATTCCTTTACAACCCACCCCCGTGCCCTTCCAAGAAGAAGGATGACCTCAAGTGGGAAACAATCTCCAGCATCTGCTTGGGGCTTTGATTTCGTAGGTTTATTTTACACATCCTAATTCTGCTGGAAACTCCCTGCAGATGTGGAGGAGCCCTCAGTAACTGACCTCTTGTTAAAAGACAAACAGCCAGAAACCAGAAACATGACCGGGAAGACAAACAGCTGTTCAGGTCTCAGCTGCTTGCCAGAATGGCAACATCTTCAGAAACGAGCCTCATACTCATCTTGATGGAGGAGGTCAGGCCTTGAGCTTCCTTTGTTTGGTTAGAGACGGTAAAAGCATGGCACATATGCCCTTCCACTCCTCTCCCACACTCATGACAGACATCACTAATCAATCCCTATATCCTTTTCCTCTGAACCTGAAATCACCCCCAGAATTCTTCTCAAAACGGAGTACAGCCAGAATCCATGGTACCAGATTAATTCTCTTTGCCACCCTGGAGTCTAGGTTCAAAAGGGTGAGGATTATACAAAAATCCTCATGAGGAAGGGGGTACTTCGTTCGATTCCTAAACTTCGTTCAATTCGTTCTGTTTCATTGAAGTACCATCTCCGAACCCAACGACGCTGAGTTAAGCAGAGCCTTCAGCTAAAAGATGCTGGTGCTGATGTGTTTGCGTTTACTGAACGTGAGCTGTGTGCCAGGCGTGTGTGTGCTGAGCACCTCACATGTACTGTCTCATTTAATTAATAAAAGATGATTCTGACGCTAACATGACCCAGGATCCAAGACTCATTTCTCAGATCCAACATGTTTCACAGATGAGTGTAGCGCAAGCCACACAGGACAGCTGCATGCCAAGAGTGCGCTCAGCCTCCCAGGACCTGGGCTCCATTAATTCTGCTCAAGGAGGAGGGCCTTTCTAAAATCCAGCGCAGCCCTGGCGCATCTGTTCCAGTCTGTCACTTAGCCACGTTATATTTCTGAAAAAGCAGCTTCAGAAAGCAGCACACTTGGCAACACGGTCCACCTCTGCCCCAGATGAAGAGCACAGCTTCCACGGAGAACATACATGTTCCTTCCTCCACCTACCACATCTGATGACATTTCTGAGAGCTGTGAGGCTGACAAACCTATCCAGCAATCAGATGATGTCAAAGGCTTCATTTCAAAGAACTGGAGACAGGAGAGCTGTCGTGTTTCTTCTTTTGGGCTTGGGTCAGACCCTGGCCTGCTGAGTCATTTGCCCTGATAGGGTGGCATTTGGCCACAGACTTGGATCCTGGGTGACAGCCTTGCACCAGCTGCTCCCAGAGCTGTAGAGTGTGAAGATAAGAATGATGATGAAAATAATAGTAAAAAGTGAGAGCTACCAATTTTACTGGATGTTCAGTAAGCACCCTTGCAATGTACCAGATGCTTCGCATATACACTCTCATGTTTAATGCCCCAACTCTCTCCTATGACCTATCCACGTAGAAAGGCTGCTAATGTTTATCTCTTGGAGAAATGGTTCTAGAGAAAACATGGATTGGTTTCAAAGCGAGGATTTTGAAGAGGGCCTTTAACTCTGTCTGCCCATTTGCAAGAAGGAGAGAATTCTCTTTGTTTTTCGCATATTATATATCCTGAAGAAAAACGATCCACGTGAACATGTTTTGGATGATTTTGTGGAAAGGAGCTAAGTTCTCTGTTGATGACTGTTCTGGTTCTTGATATACTGCTCTGGCTTCCCTGTTTGCTGGATGTATCTCATCACACAGTCCTCCATAATGTGAATTCTAAATCTTAAAAGTGGTCTTTCTTTAAATACTTTCATTAACCAAACCAGCACCAAAAACAGCAGGCGGGGAGGTTGTGAGTTTCTCGAGGGCAGAGATCGTGTCTTACTCATCTCTGAGTTCCACATATCTGGTATAAAAGAGTCAGGCTAGAAATGTGACTTGAGGATAAAGGACTGGAGAGTAGGAGAGGGAAGGAAACCACAAACTTCAGTAGAATTATCTTGTCATCTAAAGTTCACACTTTGTCCACAAGCATCTACCAAGCCCTACAAGAGAGAGAGGTTTGGGGCTTCCCTGGTGGCGCAGTGGTTGAGAGTCTGCCTGCCGATGGAGGGGACACGGGTTCGTGCCCCGGTCCGGGAAGATCCCACATGCCGCAGAGTGGCTGGGCCCGTGAGCCATGGCCGCTGAGCCTGCGCGTCCAGAGCCTGTGCTCCGCAACGGGAGAGGCCACAACAGTGAGAGGCCCCTGTACTGCCAAAAAAAAAAAAAAAAAAGAGAGAGAGAGAGTACCTGCTTGGTACTGCCTTCAAGATCAGATGTTTGACACAAATGTTACCTCTAATGAGAGGGAAATAGCACTAAGTCAGGTATTAAGTAAAGACTTCATATGTGTCTCTAATGACAAGCACAGCCCCTAGTATCCTAGTCTGGTGGATTCTTAGGAGAATTAAAAGGCCCACCTGATGGCCTTGTCTTCTAATATCACTGCCCTTCTCAGTGTACCAGCTGCCAGCCACTCAAATCCATACTTTTCCTGTCCAAAATTGTAGATGCCAAAACAACAAGGCTACTGGCCAAGAAAAAACAAAGGCTCAACCTAATTAGAGCATGTTGAGGGTGAGAAAGCTCAAATCTGAGAGGCCCACACATCAGAAATGGGAAATAAAATAGGCAGCTGTTTGGAGTCCTGATGGGCAATTCTCCACTTCCACGATACATTAACAGTCACAAGGGCAGCAACGAGGGGGCTTTAGGTGGGCTGGGACCCACTGCACAGAACGCATGCCTGATCTGAAAGCTGAACCTCCGTAAACTCCTCCCGACACAATTTCAGCCTGGAGATTCCAAAGGAAGGAAGCCCACTCTCTTGGGTTGAGTTGTTAAAGCTTGCATTATACCCCTCTTCTTCAAGCAGAAAGCAGAAAGCACAATGCACAGGGGCTCTCTCCACCACGACCTTGCAGCCAGCAAAGAGGGAAGATGCCCTTCTCAGCCCAGCGTCCCAGTCTTCCCATAGAAGCACCACAGTTAGGGAGGCCTAACGGGGGTGGGGTGCTCAAATGGAATCTGGATGAGCTAGATTGGACACCAGACTAACAGTCTGCAGTCAATGGATTCACCACTCAAATATTTACTTGAGAGCCTTCTGTGTACCAAGCCCGATTCCAGGTATTGATTACACAGCATGGACAAAACAGACAGACCCAGCTGCCTTCAGGGACAAGGAACCCTGCCTTAACCTTGTGACAGCCCCTGGGTCATAAAATGTTAACCTCGCAAGACTTGAACTGGGGTTCAGATCCCAGGCGTGCTGCATTCTACCTTTGTAACCTCAGGTGCCCAGCTTCCCTGGGTTTGTGGGGATGATTAAATTAAGGCAGGAATTTGAAGGACCTTAAGTAGAGTCCTTGCCTCCCCACCGCCCCTGGTCTCCTGATTCCAAGCCTGGCATTCTTCCCTCCATATCCTACAGCCAAGAATTGCCGTACACACATGGACCCATGCATACAGATACATCATCCTTAAAATAAGATGTCCCGCTCTCTACATCTTTGATCTCTTATCCTCCCAGCCACCTGCAGTGTAGGTATCTGTGGCGCCTCTGAGAACGATGTCCTTTGCAGACCTTCAACTACAGGGAGTGTAACAGACCGAGGGCCCCAGCTGCTGGGCTCTGAAATTCATCATTGCAGCAGCACTGGCTCTGCAATGAGCTGTGCTTCCCAGAGGCAATGGCTGAACCCAGCAGGGGTACAGAGGCAAGTGTGTTCCTGGGAGACATGGATCCTCTGATAGCCACCTTTGACTCCAGGGCTCCCAGATATGGTCTTCCTTGGAAATCTAGGATCCTTCCCCACAACCTTCCCTCCCTGTCTCCTTCAATCGAGGACAGACCTGCATTGCTGTCTGATCATTCTCCTAGCCCACACGTTTCCCCTAATAAAACCTTTGCCCCTTTAATCCTGTCTTGGTTTCTGCTTCTTGTAAGATCCTGACAAACAGAATCTCATTACCTCTGTATTACAGATGGGGAGGCTGAATTTCAAGAAACAAGCACTGGCCCAGTGTCACAAAAGGGATGAGAAAAGAGCTGCAATTCGATATTAGCTATTTGGGAATCCAAATGACACAGACACCACCCAACCCTCCACAAAGAGCCCCAGAGACAGGGCCTAAGGTGTTTTCTGCGAAGTTGGATGCCTTTACCCCAAATCTCACAACTGATTAGCGGTGTGCCAAGACCAAAGCCTAGGTGATTTTTTTTTTTTTTTTTTTTTGGCGGTACGGGGGCCTCTCACTGCTGTGGCCTCTCCTGTTGCGGAGCACAGGCTCCGGACGCGCAGGCTCAGCGGCCATGGCTCACGGGCCCAGCTGCACCGCAGCACGTGGGATCTTCCCAGACCGGGACACGAACCCGTGTCCCCTGCATCGGCAGGCGGACTCTCAACCACTGCGCCACCAGGGAAGCCCAAAGCCTAGGTTTTCAGCATCTGAATCTGGGATCCTGCCTCCCGCCCCGCCGTGCTCCAGAGCCAGACCGCATCAGAGCCATCCCAGAGAGAACGCGCCTCTGCCGTTCACCCCGCCCCGTGGAGCCACAGCAGGTTTTTGCATTTAGTAAGTGTGTTTGGAGACAATCATTTCATAAAAGTTAATCGGCTCTGAGTCGGAGCCAGCTGAGACTGATAACTCCAAGTCTCCCCAGACGTGGAGTTCATATGCAAAGCCACATTTCTTCCCAGTGATCTGGCCGCCTGAGACCTGACCGTCTTCAGATGAAACCAGGGGTTCATGTGTCCGCATCCAAATATTCTCGGCCTGCCCCAGTTGGAGGTTTCAAAGCTGCTTCTCCAATGCCAGGAGGAGCCTGAGGAAGGGCAGCCACCCCTCGGTCACCACTGCAGGCCAAACACCTAGGTGGCTGGGGGAGATGCCCAAACACCACCACAGGAAAACCAATCAACGCTGTCTCGATGACTGTAGCAGAAGACTGGAAGGGGAGACAAACAGCTTTGCCAGCCAAAGGTCACTGAGGGGAGTGCAGAAGGGAGCTCAGTTCTCTGTCTACGCCCCGGGAGACTCACAGGTGGGAGAGCAAATGAGCACGGCCCTCCTCCCCTCTCGCCAAGGCCAGCTTGCAGGGACAGCTGGTAAACAGGCTAATTAGTGTCCATGCCATTCACACCTCTGATGTGTCAACTGATGATGTCTTTTAAGTTACTCACGGAACTAGCCTCTCTCTTACTCTTGGCAGCCAACAGAGCAGTGGACCAGGGTCAGCCACAGCAGAGACAGAGAGAAAAAGTGAGCGGGTTTATAAAACAGTATTTTAGGTCAGAAGGAACACAGTGCCTGAGCACTGCCTTCAACTGGGTCCCGGAAGAACTTAGGGCAGGAAGGAAAGGGTTAACGGTTACTGAGGGCTTTGCTGAGTGCCACACACTGTGCTAACTGATTTACGTGCATTATGTCATCTAATCCTCACAGTAACTCTAGACAGTCAGTACTATCATTATTTCTACTTTACAGAAGAAGAAACTGAAGTTCAGAGTGGTGAAGCAACTTGCCCAAAGCCTCCCACCTAATAATCGGTCAGGCCTGGGTTTTAAAGTCAGTCTACCGTCGGAGCTTACTCTACCCCGCAAAACAATGCATGATTCCCTGTGTTTTCTGAATACCTACTGTGTACCTGGTGTTTTAATTACATGACCTCATGGAATCCTTACAATAACCTTACGAAGTCCGTGTCTTACCCGTTTCTGAGAAGTGAGAACAAAGACTCAGAAAGATGAATTTAGTAAAAGTTATATAGCTATAGTCATATAGGTGGGGTGGGGCACAGTTTGGAACTGAGCCTGACTGGCTCCATACACCCTAAGTCCTTCCCGTGGGCACCCAGGGGCAGCCACAGCCACTATTCACACGGCCCAGGAGGGCAGTATTACGCTAGCAATGATCCTGAATACTGACTGAGCATTAACAATAGGCTCGCTACCAAACCAAGGACTTTGCACACATTAACCCCACGTGATTGTAACCACAGCCCTGCCAGGTAAGCGGCATGACCTCGATTGCACAATCCGAGGCTCAGGCAGGCAGGGCTGCACAAGTACTGGGAGCAGAGCTGCAGTTCTCACTCAGACCCACAATACCGCCTGCCAACATGGCGTCTTCCAGGAGACAGATCAACGCAATCATCACCTTTCCAGTGAGTTAAAAAATGCTTTTTGGCTGAAGAATCCCCTTTAAAGTAAGTTGTTAAGGAATCAGCAAAGGAAGTTTCGGGGTTTCATCCTGACCCTGAAAGAACCTTCCAGAAGTTATGGGCAGGGTGGGTCACCTGGACAACTGGCCACTTTTCTCTCCCGTTGAACTTTCCTCGGGCCCGAGCCTCCGCGGTCTGCCTCTGACTTCCCAGGACACGGCTCTGGCCTTTCAAGTCAGCGAGATTCCAGCCGAGGCCTGAGCTCACACTCGCCTGGCCCCCTCCCTATCGCCAGGCAGCCAGCTCCTTGTTTTTCCTCCCATGATGATGGATACGACCTGTCAGGAAAGCTGGGAATATTTTAAGCTCCTAACTGATTTTTATCTAAATTTAACTTTGGGCCACAGCATCAGCAGAGTTCTGTCCAGAGGGCAGCCAGCGTTTTCATGGTGACACGTCATAACGAAGGCTCGGGATTTCTCAGATGCCCTGGCTGGGCCTGAAGCTAAAAGATGGCAAACGGCTCTTTAGGAAAAAGATCTTGATCTTGTAGGACTAGAGTCATCAGACTGCAGATGGGAAGGGAACCATAGATACTAACCAACGCCCCCCTCCCGTTTAACAGATGGGGAACCTGAGGCCCAGTGAACCTGAGTGACTGGAGCCACAAAGCTTGGTCTTGCTTTTTTTCCGTGACATCGCGTTGCCTCTAGGGAACACAGTGAACAAACCAGATGTGACATCCGCGGAGGGCCATACTTTTTTATTTTATACATCATAAAATCAAATGCTCTGTGTCATGGAACTGAAGTTTGTTGAACCCTGATCTCTAGTCGGCAGCACTAACTGGTTCAGCATATTTAACGAGCCCATGGAAAGTGGACTTTTTCCAAGGGTCAGGGTTTTTAAAAAATTCCAATCAAAAAATGTCCGTGCCATACCATGTTTTCTCTCCCTTGCTAAAATGCTGGCTTCTGGAGAGCAGGGCATTATCAGTGTAATTCACTGTTCTACTTCCAAAGCCCAGAATAGCACCTGGCACTTGGTGGACAAAGGTTAAA
The DNA here is from genome assembly GCF_039906515.1 of Pseudorca crassidens. Taxonomy (NCBI): domain Eukaryota; kingdom Metazoa; phylum Chordata; class Mammalia; order Artiodactyla; family Delphinidae; genus Pseudorca; species Pseudorca crassidens. The sequence goes on along the minus strand of NC_090296.1, from coordinate 119,048,065 downwards.
TATTTATTAAAAGGCAGACTGGCTGAATGAATGAACAAATGAGTAAATATAAGGAAGAGAATCATCAGGCCAAACTGACTCTTGGTAGGAAGGGGAGAGCAAAGCCACAAGTGAAATAATGTGAAATTACCCTTTTCCCTTCCTGCCACTAAGGCATGCAGTCACTGATAACTTTTAGGAGGATTAGATGAAAAGTTCTTGCATCATCTTTCAATAAAAGGCAGATTGAAACACCCAAATGGCCACTATCATCCACACAGCTGGCTAGATTACATGATTGAAGATTGAATTAAGAAGAAAAAGAAATAAACAGTATGGAGATTCCTTAAAAAACTAAAAATAGAGCTACCATATGATCCAGCAATCCCACTCCTGGGCAAATATCCGGAAAAGATGAAAACCCTACATCGAAAAGATACAGGCACCCCAATGTTCATAGCAGCACTATTCACAAGAGCCAAGACATGGAAGCAACCTAAATGTCCATTGACAGGTGAAAGGATAAAGAAGAGGTGGTGTATGTATATATACAAGGGAATATTACTCGGCAATAAAAAAGAATGAAATATTGCCATTTGCAACAACATGGATGGACCTAGAGATTACCATACTAAGTGAAGTCAGACAAAGACAAATATCATATAATATCACTTACATGTGGAATCTAAAAAGAAAATACAAATGAATTTATTTACAAAACAGAAACAGACTCACAGACATAGAAAACAAACTTACGGTTATCAAAGGGGAAAGGAAGGGGGGTGGGATAAATTAGGAGTATGGGATTAACAGATACATACTACTATATATAAAATAGATAAGCAACAAGGATTTACTGTGTAGCACAGGAAACTATATCAATATCTTGTAATATCTTGTAATGGAAAAGAATCTGAAAATACATATATATATACATATACATATATATATATATACACACATATACATATATATATATATATATCACTGAATCACTTTGTTATACTCCTGAAACTAACACAATTTTGAAAATCAGCTATACTTCAATTTTAAAAAAGAAGAGAAAGAAATAGAAAGAAGAGAAATAAAGACAAGGACAAAAATACAGTGACACAGACTGCTAATAAGAGGGGTCACAGTGGATCCCACAGCCGGATTCAACATTAGTCCAGAGGGGTCTCCTCTGAGCCAGGGTTTTTAACATTTTTAGAGTCAGATCACCTTGGGGTTTGGGAACAGAGGACACACAGCCCAATCAGCGAGGCAGTGAAGAGAGCAGCTTTCCTTTTCGTCCTATTCCGCACTTCAGTATCTTTGTGGGGAAAGATACCGGCCTTTGCTACAGTACACTTACTTAAATTAAGAAGTTACCATTCTCTCACCAACACGACTGAATTAATTAATATATTCTGAGGCTCAAACGGTATCAGGTGTCCCAGGCCCCACATGGTAACAGGTTTATTTTCACAAGCGGGTCACTAAATATATAAACATAAAAGGTTGCATTTGTGTATATTTGAAGGCACACGATACGGGGAGTGAAGTGAAGAAAAAGGACAAGAGAAAAAGCAGGATTTATAAAAAGAAATCCAAATACAGCTTTATTTATCGAATGCCCATTAACTGTTCAGCTCTGAATCATAATGAATTTTTAAGGGGAGGGAATCTGGATAAAAGAAAGCAGATGATATTCAAAAAATAAATATAACAGAGTTCCTGACTTCATAGAGTTTTAATTTGTTAGGGAGACAAAACAAACACATATATAAAATAAATATACATACTTAGCGTAGTAAAGCATTAGTGAACTGTTTTATAAAATGCATGATTCAGAAGTCCCAAGAAAGGAAGCTCTAGGCGGGTCAGGTCAGTTAGGGAGGGCTTCCTGAGGGAGGTGACAACAATGTGGTAGATGGAGGCTAAGATTTAGACTGGCAGGAGCTGTTTGAAACAAATGTGGGTGGCAGGACAGTGTGAGCCCCTCCACAAGCATGGGAATTTATGCATTTCATAGGAGGAAAAAAGACAACCATAAAACAATTAAAAAGAGGAAATGGAATAAAACGTGTGGTCCATTGGAGAGTTCGAATTGTTAATTGAATATCCTTTTCACGAACACAACTACCATTTACTGGGCCTGCCCACCACCAGCTGCTTTCACACATACTGTCCCCTTTGGCCATCACTACAACCTGAAGGGAAGGTCCTGTTCTCATTTCACAGGTGGAAAATCGAGAATCACCGAGACTGAACATCACAGAGCCTATAGAAGATTAGAGGCAAAATGCTGCTCGGTCTGTTGGCCTCCCACACCTCTGTTCTTTCTACTCTTTGTCTCTTCTGAAATAGTTTCATTCTGTCCACCCCACCCCTCCTCCAAAGTACTATTCTCTTTTCCTGACTCTGCACCTCAGCTACAGCTGCAATACAACCAGAAAATCACTCCTGATCCATGTTAGCAATACATTTTTTCACTTTCCCATCATCACCACCACCACCATCACCATTGTCATTATCACTATCACCAAAAGTACCACCATCACCATCACCACCACCATCATCACCATCATGACCATCACCATTATCATCACCTGCCATTTATTGAGTGTTCACACTGGACCAGATATCGGCTCTGGATCGGGTATTAACATTAAGCCCTTGACACACATTCACTCACAGAATCCTCACAACAACCCTGTATGGTATATATCATTTATTATCTCCACTTTGTGGATGAGGAAACTGAGGCTTGAAGAAGTTAAATCACCTGCCCCAGGTCACATCAGTGGCTGAATCTGGGTTCAAAATGCATCTTTCCTTTCTCCCACGCCATCTGCTTCATGCTATACCCAACTGACTAAATTCTACCCCGGCAGCTTTGCAGAGCAGTTCCATGAAATTATTAAGCAGATGTTCTTGCTCTACTAGAATGCAACATTTATTACTGAGGCGGAAATTGTTAGAGGATTTGCCATAATGTATTTTACATGCATGTCATTAGAATTACTCAGGGGTGAGAGGAAAAAAGTTCCCAGTAAAAATTTTTATTTCTTTCTGACTTTGATGTCATCATAAACTCACAGTGGCCCCCTGGACAAACTATCCAGGGGAGATTCTTTTGTTTAATTTACGTCATACTCAGAAGTCAAATGGGCTCTAATTTAGCACTTCCTTGGACTCCTCGCTGATCTGGTCTTGGCGTTTCAGAAGCTGAGCCCCAAATGCACAGGTTTGGGAAAAAAAAATCCCTGTGCAGTCAGTGTTGCTAGCTCACTGTACAGATGTGGAAATCAAGGTTTGCAGCAATCACAAATCATCTGATCTTGTGCTCTGACTTGAGTACCAAGGAAGATGGGGGCTACGACATATCCTACATTTGAACCCCCTTAGACCATACTGAGGACCTCTTTTGGTGTCAAAGTTCCCTGCCTCCTTTTCCTCCTCACATTTGCCTCCTTCCTTCCACATACAGAAATAGGTTCTCAGTCATCTGTCTCTCTCCAGTACCAGACTCAGGATAGGCTGGCAACAGCCTGGTACTCAGGGACTATTGCCCTGAGGAATGGAGAGAAAATTCATGGTCATGAAATCAAAGGGAAAGGAGGCAATCGTCCTGGAGATTACAGATAAGAGTCTGACTCTTATGGATGAGAGAAACGATTCCTGGACATGTGTGAGGAGTTTGTTACAACATTGTGTATAACAAGTAAAACCTGGAAATAATCCCCACGTTTTTAGTCATGGTGGATGGTTATATAAATTATTGTACACTCATATAATGAAATAACATAAAGCTACATAAAATGTTGGTATAGTACATGCAGTGTCACAGGGGGCAAACGTTTGTTCTTGGGAGGTAAAAAAAAAAATCTTAGATATTGGAATTATTTGCAGCCCTCCCAAGAACCATAATATATAATCAGATATACAGTGTATCTGTGGTATTAAAATTTCATGGTGGTATTAAAAGGACTCCTTAGTGAAGCAGCAATGAAAAGAAGGCCAAGAAACACTGCTGTAGAAGAATCATTCACGACAGGGGTTGACATTAAAGATGCTACAGGAGAAAAGCAGGTAACAGTGGCGTGACACTGCTTTGGTAAAACACATACTCACTGATAGAGTGAGAAATTCACTATCACTGGAAAAAACAAAAGTCATAATTTCAGTAGTATTCTTAGAGTAGTGGGGTTACAGATTATTTTTATTTGCTTACCTGCATTTTCTAAAGTTCCTATCATCAATATATTCTTTATGAGGAAAAGGGCTCTGTGTGTGTGTTTCTAAGAGTCAGATTCTTGTATTAACCTTGTGGTAAACCAAAGGCAGCAGCAGAGCCATATAGGCAGCCCTTGATTTTTGCTACTTCATCCTTTTCCTTTTTGTTTTTTGGCTGCATTGGGTCTTTGTTGCTGCGCGTGGGCTTTCTCTAGTTGTGGCGAGCAGGGACTACTCTTCGTTGCTGTGCGTGGGCTTCTCAGTTTGGTGGCTTCTCTTGTTGCGGAGCACAGCCTCTAGGCGTACAGGTTTCAGTAGTTGCAGCACGTGGGCTCAGTAGTTGTGGTTCATGGGCTTAGTTGCTCCGTGGCATGTGGGATCTCCCTGGACCAGGGATGGAACCCATGTCCCCTGCATTGCCAGGTGGATTCTTAAACACTGCGCCACCGGGGAAGTCCAGCTGCTTCATCTTTTATCTTTATTCCTATCAACCAACTTTTCTCTTGCAGCCTTGGGACACTCATTCAACTTAACTGTAAGGAACTGCTACAGCACCTAAAGCTTTCAGCTCAGGATGACCTTCTTGGAACCCAAACCAGTCAGAAGCTCTATAGCCAGTATTCAGGAAATCTGAGAAAACTGAATGGGCTCCACTCTCCTGCTATGGTCCCCCTTAATTGCTCACTGGCTGTCTGAACAATCTCATCTTCTTTCCAACGGGCCTCACTGGGGTTCAGCTGACTCTTTCTCCTTTTAAGCTGCCACCATCTGTCTATCTCTTAGGCCTCTTGCTCCTGCAATGCTGGCCACAGGACAACAGGGGTTTCTCTACTCTCTTCATGATCTTTAATCCTTTGCTGTGGTAGTCAGCCTCCAAAGGGGCCCCCAAATGATCAATGCCTTCTGTGATTCACCACTCTGTGTAGTCTCCCCACACACGGATCAGGACCAGCCTGTGTAATCAACCGAGGATGACAAAGGTAAACAGTCTATGACTTCCATTACTAGGTCATTAAGGATGTGGTACTTTCCACCTTGCCTCTTTGATTGCCTGCTTTGAAGAAAGCCAGCAACCATGTCAGGAAGATTCTCAGCATCCCTGTGGAAAGGCCCAGGTGGAGAGGAACTGAGGCCTCCTGCCAACAGCCAGGGCCAAATCGCTAGCCCTGCAGGTGAGCTGCTTTGGACATTTATGCTCCTGCCCCAGTCAAGTCTTTAGATGACTTTAGCCCCAGACACCTCATGAGCAACACCAAACACAACCACCCAACCAAGCCACTTCTCAATCCCTGACCCACAGAAATTTTGTAAGATAATAAATATTTATCGTTGTTTTTAAGCCACTCAGTTTGGGGATAATTTGTTATGCAGCAATAGGCAGCTAATATATTTGTATTTTCAGAATTCTACTACTGCCTACCCACCCCCACCAATACTGTGTGAAATAGAGAGGGTTGAAAGTTTTAAAATAGGAGGAAATCACAATGATTCAACAAACCCATTAAGTTATTCTGATCTTCTCCTTGGATTAAATGTCCTCACTTTTTTGGACCCTTTTTCCTGGATGGTTCTGATAACCAAATATCCTCTAGCAAGGGCTGAGTTTGTCCAGTCAGCCTACCTATAATCTCAGCCTCCCAGTCTCTTTACCTCATGAAAATGCTCTTTTCCAGCAAGTGAGCCAGGAGGTATAACTCAGGCAGACCGTGGGAACATTTCTTCAAAGTTCCTAAAGAGTTACCTATCCCTTCCAGGCAGAATTCCACAACAATGTTTGATCTGCAATGGATTTTTTAAAACTATTAATAATTTTTAAAACTATTAGTAGGTGCATTTCAATATACTCTGAGATTGATTTCAACTTAATTTGACCCATATTAAAACTCCCAAAAGAAATCTATGTTATTATTTTACTCAGTTCTAAATTTGCCCTTCGGTTCTCGCGGATTTTGATTGTTATTAACATTTGCAATTGCTGACTCTGGCTTTTATTTGTTTTAGCTGCTTTTCAAGGTTTTAAGTAATATTTTGGGGCCCCTATTAAATTGACTATAATATTTTAAGATTCTTTTCAACTTTGCTCACATTAGCCCATTTGTTGTTTTAACAGGTCTTAAGTCGTTTCAGCTATTTTTTGGTTAAATAGTTTAACTTATCATCTGATGTTACAGCATTTTAAGAATGTAATTACATGGATTTCAGTGCTTTTATATTCGTAACTGCTTTTAATATTTTAAGACCTTATTTAGTTCTAGTCTATTCTTGGAATATGATTTCAAAATATTGTGGGGAGAGGAAAAATTATTTTAAGAGACTATTTTAACCTTATGTTTTAATACAAAGAGCTGATACAAAAGTTCTGATGAGGTGAGTTCCGCCAAAGATCTTGGTCCCAGCTCTGGCTGTCCAGTCAAATAACTGAGTCAAAGTCACCTCACCTCTCCAAGTCTCAGTTTACTAATCTGTAAAATGATGAGCGTCAATTCGTCGAGTGGGGTCAACTTCGGAAGGTGGCCTGGCAACTGTTATGACAGCAGTTCCTTCACAATTTTTGCCATCTCATGGACTAAAATTTCAAATTTTTAAAAATTTATTTTCAAAAGAAATTTCATCTTACCATGTAAGTGGAAAACCCACATCAATTTCCATCCATGAAAGGTCGCAAGAAAATAAATACAAGAGAAAGCCAAACGATGTTATTAAATTTTGGGTGAATACTGTCGGAGGCTAGCTCAGTTTGAGAATTGTTGGAGATAACTAACACCCAACTGAGACATTTTTCTCAATGTTAAAGAAAAAAAAAGAAAGATGTATCGTGGGGTTGATAAAGAACTAAAAAAGGATGACTTTCTCATTCTATGATTCAATGTTAGGCAATTGGGTTTCTTGGTTCCACCTAAAGTAAGGGATGCGCTACCACCAGCAGTGTGAGTCTCACACTTTCTGAAAAGCTGACGAAAGATATGTGGTGGAGCAAAACATTCAATGATATTCCAGGAATAGGTTTCCGTGGCTATTCAGATCTTCTCTTTTACGTGTTGTCTGTCTCTTTACTAATCCAAGATGGATCACATTGTATTAAAAGGCCAGAAATGTGAGTTGACCTATTTTAAATCTTAGTAGTATCAGGGACCTTTGAGAAGGGGAATAATTTGTGATATAAAGGAGAGTCTCTTTTTCTAGAAGGTGGTATCCCCATGAAAAGAAGTAAAGGAAAGAGCATGGGAGAAGGGGAGTTGCTGTAATACAGAGACACTCAGCAAACAATTTTGAGGTTGTTTCAGTCTGGGTTAGCTGGTGGTCCTTAGTACCTTCCAAATATACAAAAGTGTTTTATGAACTTCAGTCTTATACCAAATGTAAGGCATTATGGAATTCTCCCATTAGACTGTGATGTGGTTATTATGGGTGACAACAGAATGACCTCACCCAGTTTACCCTGATTTGGGACGATGACTCATTAAAAGGCCAGCTTGGGGGAACTGGGGTTCCCTAGGGGTGACTCAGCAAACTCTGAGCTCAGCAAACATGAATCCTTAAGTCAGCATTTCCCAAAGCACTTTCTTAAGAATGTTAGTGTCGAGAGATTTCTGTTTAAAAAAAAAAGCCCAATTTAAAAAAAACTTCTGTGACCCTTTACCCTTTGGTAAAGCCTGGTTACTGCAACTTCCTTTTGAAAATTTATGATTCCCATAAGTAGAGTAAAAGCTTTGAGAAGTCCTATAATAATTTGCTTACCTTTATTGAAGCACATGTCTGTTGCTTGTTCGCCAAATAAGCTTTCATTAACAGCTTAGCAAAATGCATGTTCAGGGCCACCCTAACTGATTTCTACCAGGGTGCCACCGACAGGGCACTCTGGGACCAGGACAAAGAAAAATGTTGAGGAAGAAACAGTGTTCTGTTTTCTTGAATGCTTTAAGGAAGAGTGTTTTCACTCTGGAATTAATGTAAAAGAGTATTTCCCAGAAATTTTAAGGACTTTGGGATATTTTAGAGATTTTGGAACCCTTGTTTCATGTCAGTATTTTAGTGTTCCTTGTTTCCTTGATCAGACATAGCAAGAGTGTCCTAAAGAGACCAGTTAGGACCATGGTGTGCTGAAAACAGACCTGGACCAGATATCAACAAATGTGATCACTTAAGAGAGGGTTTTGCAAGCACCAAAGTCAGGCACAAGTGCTAACTGTGATCCCCTGAAGGTCTGGCTCTAATTCAGATTCTGCCACTAACCGACATTATGACCCAGGGCATGGCCACGCCCATTTTGCAGATGAGGAAACTGAGGCTGAGAAACAGAGCAGCTTGTCTGAGGCCATACACCAAGTTAGGATAATTCCACTGGCACGTAGGGTACCAGCTCCCAGCTCAGCGCTCTCTCTCCATGGGCTACACTTAGGCCCCTCTGCCTCCTGCTTCCCAGGTTCACACCTGACATCATCTGACCTTTTTCCAGTTAAGCTGGATGTCTGTCTTCCTTCTGCCCTAAGTCTCAGATTCATTGCCCCTAGTATCTTGACCTTAGTGGCTTCTACCCCAGAAGGAAGTGATTCTGTGTGGTTCTCCCGTCTCTGGGGTCCTTCTGATACTGATGGGCTGAGCCCCAGCCTCAGCTACGGGCCCTTGACTCTGTGTTTGTGTTGGTCCAAATGACCTTAACGACTCTGGCACCATCAGTGACTCTGTGGCCAAACCCTGAGTGCCTCCCAAGAGCTTTGGCCTTTCCCATCAGGATGATTATTCCAGGAGCCTTCATCTTGGACCAGAATTCCAACTCTTATTAAGATTCCATCTCTCATTGTGGCTCAGGAACAAAAGGCCCAGGTGCAGAGAACACTGAACTGCCCTGCTTCCATCCACCCTGCCCCCATCCCTCCCACCACTCCCTGACTCCCCCGTCTGTCTGCACACCTGATCTCCTCAGCCTTCATGCTGGTGGCCATCCACGGTGACTGTCCTGTTGACCAGGAGGCTTGGCTGTTTCAAGTCCTTGCCTTTCCAAATTCACTGCCTTGCCTCTGGCTCATGGCATGCCTCCTGTGAAGGGCCTCCCTAACAACTTCCCCCATGGGAGGCCCAAGCAGATTAGGAACACACAACTTCACGCTTCCTGAATCTTTCCTCCCTCTACACCCCGCTAAACGCCACTGGCAGGTGGATTTGGGGGCAAGAAGTACCCTACTCCTGGGTATATACGTTCTAAGCTCCACTGTTTCCTCTCTTGATAATAACAATAGTGAGAGACACTAACATCTACTGAGCACTGACCAAGTACCAGGCATTTTGCTAATCAAGCACTTTAGGTGGCTTGTCTCATCTAACACCGTAAGAACCCGATGAAGATAGGTACTATGGTTATCCTCATGCTGTCTGATAAGGAAAAGTTCAAAGAGGTTGAGTAATTTGTCAGATATCAGTTTTAAGTGGTGGATCCAGGATTTGAAACCAGGCCATCCCTAATCCTCAACTATTCTGCTACCCTCCTTCACAGGCAACCTCACCCTTGGAATCTTAAGGAAAAACAAATTTCCCCAATGGGAACACTTTACTGTCTTCCAAAGAACTCCACCTGACGTACACAGAGATGGGTTCACGAGAGACAAACACCCTTTTTCCTTTTGTGGCTACTCCTCACTTTTAATTCTCTCAATCACAAATCTGTTTCACAGGTAAAGGGAACAGAGAGTTAGTCACTTTCATATCGACTATTTTAGACACCGATACCCAACCCTGAAAATAATCCCTCGGCAGTTCATTCAAACTATTCTTTTCTTTTATTTTATGTTTAACATCTTTATTGGAGTATAATTGCTTTACAATGGTGTGTTAGTTTCTGCTTTATAACAAAGTGAATCAGCTATACATATATTCAGACTCCTCTTACACAAAGCAAACGCTTAAGCAATCTAATCTGTCTAAACATTTACATCTCACCCAATCCTTTTTAAACTTTGGGTTCTGCCAACACTTTCTGAGGGACCTTGGATGGCAGTTCCCATGGCTCATTTTGTGTTGCATGAAAATAGAAATGTCAGAATTGGCAATGCTTTATTAGGTCTCACTGATAACTACAAAGTACAGTGCTTTGCGTATTTTTCCGACATGGGCTTTCCCAGAACAGGCAGGAAAACTAGTCTTATATGAGGGTCTCCAGATTTTGGCCCTGACACCCATTACACTGTCTTCTGAGAACTGCACTGAGATGCTGGGAACATAAACCTTCCAGCCATCTCCTGCTGCTCCCTGGGGGCCCCGCATGCCCTAGGCCCAGGGAGTCCTGCTCTGCTCAGCAGCTGCACTGAAGAAGTGCATCTGCAGGATTGGTTCTACTCAGTCCTTTGGCCTCTAGGAGCCAAGCCTAGAAGCATGCTGTGTCCCCATCCCTACCAGCAATGGGCTTAGATTGGGGTCTCCTGCATTTAAAGAGCCAATTGACATCCAGGCCACTGCAGAGTCACAGTTCTGTATCACTCACCCTCAATAAAGGTAGACCTATGTTCGACCTATAGATTCCACAAAAGCCTGGGACAATCACCTCAGTAACGCCTTGGGCTTCCCCATTCATTCATTCACTCTCTTGTCAACCTACCCTCCTTTTTTCCATTCCTCCTTCCTTCCTTCCTTCCCTCCCCTTCCTTCTTCTTTCAGTCCCCTTTTCTTTCTTTCTTTTTCTTTCTTTCTTCCTTCCTTCCTTCCTTTCTTTCTCTCTTTCTTTCCCTTTCTTTCTTTCTCTCTTTCTTTCTTTCTCTTTCTTTCTTTCTTTCTCTCTCTCTTTCTTTCTTTCTTTCTTTCCCTTTCTCTCTCTCTCTCTCTCTCTCTCTCTTTCTTTCTTTCCCTTTCTCTCTCTCTCTCTTTCTCTCTTTCTTTCTTTCTTTCTTGTTTTCATTGAACCCTTTCCATAAGCCAGGCACTGTGCTAGGTGTTAGGGAGACAGGGGAGTGCAATAAACATGGTCCTGCTCTCATAATGAATCATTTCTGGATCTGAATGAAGGCGGGCTCCTATATTTATCCATGTCCACCTAATTTATTTCTTCTTCTCCCTAAACACATAGCTAGGCAGCATCTCCCAGGACCTCTCGTAGTCAGATGCAGCCACGTGACTTGACTGAGCTCTGGCCAATGGAGTATGGGTAGAAGCCATGTACACTACCTCCCATAAAACTCCACATGCTTTCTCTCTTCCATCACACACAGTCCTGTGGCAGAGGACCCACTGAAGGTCCCCAAGGCCAACAAGGGACATTGATCCATAAGGTGGAAGGAGCTAAAGTCCCTCAATAACTTTGTGGAACCAAGCACTCCCATCTACCCACCACCCACTCACACTGGTGTGTGATGTGAGCAAGAAATAACATCCTAATTATGTTAAGTCACTGAGATTTGGGGGTTGCTTGCTATAGCAGTGAGCCTACCCTGACCAATACTGAGGCATGAGATTGACTAATTACATCGTGTTTCTCTGGCAAGAATCCTAAGAAGGTGTTTCTCCCAGGAATATTTAAATTTTGCCCAACTAGAAGGTCTCAAACTTAGCTTAATTCTTCACATGGGTAACAATCAATACATAGCAGCTTACAGTTGCTTCTGCAGAATTTAACAAGGGTTATTTTTAAACAAATTGGTATATGACAGAGGCAGCTTGACAAATCAGTGAAGGAAAGATGGCCTATTCAACAAATGGCTAGGACAACCCCTCCATAGAAAGAAAATTAAAATTAGATTCATCATTCACATCACACGAAAATAAATTCCAGGCCAATTGAAAACTTAAATATAAAATGCAAAACTTTAAAGCTTTCAGAGGTACAAATAGGACAATGTATTTAATACAAAGAGAAGAGAAGAGTATCTTGAAAAGAACCCCAAAACAGAAACAAATAGGAAAAGACTGGGAAAACCCAACTGTATTCAAATAAAAATTCAGTATAACAAAAGCTTTCATAAAGTTGCAATAATCTAGAACAGGGGTCAGCAAACCATGACCCGTGGGCCATCATCTGGCCCTCTGCCTGTTTTTTTGTGAATAAAGTTTTATTGGAATACAGCCTTGCCCATTTGTTTATGTCTACAGCTGCTTTCACGCTGGAATGACAGAGTTGAGTAGCTGCCACAGAGACTTAGCAGGCCACAACGACTAAAGCATTTACTAACTGGCCCTACGCAGAGTTTGCTGATACCTGGTTTAGAAGAAAGCAATTGCAATACACATAGCTGACAAAAGATTAGCGCACGTTCATTTCACTCATGTGTATAAGGAGGCATTGTCTGCAGGGGTTAATAAATGAAAACAGCCTAAATGTCTATCGATGTGAGAAAAGATAAAAAAATTGTGAAGTGCTTACACACTAGAATATTATACAGCAGGAGTGAATTAGATCTGCATGTATCAACAAAAATAAATTTCAGCTAAAACTTGCAAAAGGTAAGATACAACATGGTACCATTTTAAAAACACATTGAAGAAATATTACATATTTTGTTTAGGTTCGTACATAAGTCACAAATCATAAAAACACGCAGAGAAGGATATTCATTGCCTTCGGTATATCAGCTGATGAGATGCGTTTTAGTTATTTCTGTATCTTTTTTTTTTATTTCTGTATCTTTAAAAATTTGTATAAAATATGGCAAAATGGTGGCTTGTATTCAATACTAGTAGTGAATACACCATGTTTTATTACTTTCTACACCTTTCTCTACATTTGAAATTTTCTAATGTAAATAAAAATAATATAAAATAAAAGCATAAAAAGCTCCTGATTACTACTACTGGATATGCCTTCTAAATATAGCTACCAATGTACAAGGCAAAAACAGGTGTGTCCCCAAAACTTGGGGGCAGCGCAACTTTGTAATAACACCAGCTCTGCCAGTTAATAGCTGTCATTTCAACTCTCTAAGAGTCTCCTTTTCCTCACTCTGAGAATAAAGATAGTATCTATCTCATAGATTTCTTTGTAAGAATTAAATGAGATAATCCCTGAAAAGCATTTTGCACAATGCAAACACATAATTGTTCAATAAATGATAGATATTATAATTACTATTTTTATTATTATAAGTACAGTCCTGAGCATAAATTGGTAGAACCAATACAAAAAGTAAGATCCACATTAATCATTAGTCACCTTAAAAGGCAGAAAGTTTGTCAAAACAGGTAAGAAAGACTTGGCTAGCTTTATTTTTTAAGGTGGTCTCTGAAAAGCAATTCATAATATGAAGAAGGACTACTTATTAGAAGGGGGTTGTCTGTCTGGATTCTCAAGAGGGTAAGTCCCTGGAGCATGAAATATCTCCAGCTATATCCCAGGGAGAGCTTGGCCTGGACAAATCAGATGAGTGTTTTATTTTTTGGACACATGCTTTCTGATCATGAAAAAGGAAGCATCAGACTCCAAGCCTTTAAGCCCTCTTAGACTTCCTCTGCTCACATTCAATGGTCAAGTGATCTTTAAATAAAAATACTATAATATCAGTAATTACCACGGTGCTTGGCACTTACACGTTACATCATGTAATCCTCACAATTCAGTAGAATAGATGGTTATTATTCTATTTTACAAGTAAGAAAACTAGGGTTCCACGAACTTGGTAAGATTACACAAAGTCACACACTGTAAGCCAGAGGGCTGAGTTAGCAACATATGTTCAAGTCACCCTCGTCCAGCCGAACAGCTCACGTTCATTACATCACATCATGATAACTGCTCTTCATCTGGAATGATAACTGGCTTCCCCTATACATATTCCTCTAGGGAGAAGAATGTGAGAACCAGCTAACATGTCTCTACGTCACCTGATAGTTGCATTTATTACTCTTAATAATTTGAAGCTCATGTAATTCAAATCCCTAACGCCTAATGTCTGATTCTGCAGGGGAGAACCAGACTATAAGGTAGGGTTCAGACAAGCATCCCATCTTTAAGGGAGCTGCCCGAGTGGCTACCCGTTTCCTCTCTTATTTTGACATTGCTATTTTTTCTCTGTTCAATTTCAGCACACTTACTACAAAATTAAGGCAACAGGAGAAAGAACACAGTTGACGCAGAAGAAGCTGGCCTCAGGAGGGAGTATGACTGACCATTATACAATACTATTATTTAGCCCAGTAAAGCATGTGACACGCCCTTAAACACTTCTGGATTACACCTGCAAGCCTGGCAGAAGCCTGACTCAGCAAACCAAAGAGATGCTGGCACAAATTATTTGGCACAGGTATTAAGAGGCACCTCTTATTTCTCCTTCAACAACTTCACAGGATAGCTATTGATAGAGTAAAAGTAGAAAGGTCCAGTTCTCACACAGGTAATTTCTACCAGCCAAGGTGTTAAACAAAGACTTTTTCATGAGCTCACTTCTACTTATTCTTCACCCTGGTACCATAAGGAAAAGATAATTAAGCCCAGAAATATTCAGTGGGCTCTCAAAAATCTCTCTCCTTCCTATGACCCTTTATTCTTAAAAATCTATTTAAAAGCTATAATACAAATTCTGGGGTTATTACAAAAAAAGAGAATCTTTAAACACTAGATGTTCAAAAACCAAAGTAAATATGTGTCCCAAGATGCCCTATAAGCTTTGTAGTACATAAATATCAGCCAATCAATCAGGGCCAATCACGGAAATATTTAATCATGTATTTCAATAAAATCCTTCCTTGGAAAACTCATTCAGAGATAACAAGGGCTACAACATGATCACCAAAAATAAGGTACCACATTGAAATCGTACAAGGTAATGCACGGGTATCATACGATTCCTGCTCTAAACGTTTTTCATAAGGATGCAGTGGCCTAAATTCCCCCATAGAACAGAAATTGGTGCTGGGGAAGTAGAGAGGAATCCAACTTAAGAATGAAACTTAGAAGTGAACTTTCGAAATGAAAGTTGTTTTGAACACATCCCACAATGTTTCAGCTCTGGATAAAGGTTGGATTCCTTTAACTACAGCCATGTTCATAAGTGTTGTCAAACATTTTTAAAACCTGAAGGACTCTTCCAAGACCTCATGATTAAAGTAGCGCAGTGGTTGAGAATCTGCCTACCAATGCAAGGGACACGAGTTCGAGCCCTGGTCCGGGAAGATCCCACATGCCACGGAGCAACTAAGCCTGTGTGCCACAACTACTGAGGCTGTGCTCTAGAGCTCGTGAGCCACAACTACTGAGCCCACGTGCCACAACTACTGAAGCCCGCGCACCTAGGGCCTGTGCTCCGCAACAAGAGAAGCCACTGCAATGAGAAGCCCGCGCACGGCAACGAATAGCAGCCCCCGCTCGCCACAACTAGAGAAAAGCCCTCGTGCAGCAATGAAGACCCAACGCAGCCATAAATTAAAAACAAACAAACAAACAAAAAACCAGTGAAAATGTAACTTTTGTGTTGAGTTCATGTTTCTTTCTGCAGACTCGTGGGCCATTTTCAAGCAGGGACTAGTCTGGAAATGGGGATAAAACTCTCTGGGGACAACCAACAGTTTTCCACACCAGAGAGAAATCATCCTTGGTGGTACAGAGCAAAAAAATAACAAACAGAAGTATTCATTGGTAAATCTTACCAGTACATTGCTAAAATTCTCAAGTCTAAAATTCAGCCTATATGAGAATCTGCTTCCAAGACAGGGCCCCGGCCATAACTAAAGTCACACATCACCTGATTCTCCTACTGCAGTGACTTATCTCTGTTGCCATTCTTGGCCTCGATCTTACTCTTCATTCTCACTTTTCCAACTTCTGCTGAATGGCTCTCCCTTAATATCCCAACTTTATTTCCAATTAAGTACATTTAAAGCTAAACCCACCTTTTGAAAACAAACAAACACACCAATAAGTCCTCCTTGTTCCCTCCCCAAAGGCAGACATTCAATCTCTTTCTCGATAAACTTGACTCTTACCAAACCTTTCAAAAGAGCAATGATCGTATGACTAAAATGATCCTTTCTAACTCACCCAGATACTTTCTTAGGGTCAATGTTCTCTAAAGACTGGGAAAAGCTATAGGACTTTCAGCAACTTTGTATTCAAAACCCCTCCTGACAGAAGAATCCCGCAGGAAAACCCTCCATACATCTAGTCATCCGTATTAAGACATAAGAGCTCATTTAAAGGACAGCTTTCATTTGCTTTTGTTAGTAGAAGCCTGGACTGTGCTTTTTCTGACAACCTGAGTCCTAGTTCTGATAGAGAAAATTCGGCTAAAGAGATGATCATGTAGAAAAATGATACTAATAATGGCATGAAAGCCACAGCGACCTGGTTGTCAGTACCAATCTTCTGAAATGAAGAGAGCCTTGTGTAGATAGATGACAGCCAAGAGCTCAGCTGCATGGGGGCAGGGGTAAACACAATAAATCAAAAGTCAAAAACGACATGCTTCTCTTGAGAAACTCTTCTCCAAAAGGTAAATGCTCTCTTCCCCTTAAAGCAGTATATTTTTAATTCTGAAATTATCCATATATTAAAACTAATTTTAACCTACCTCTACTCATCCGTTCTAGTGAATATTTATTGAGCCCCACTATGCACCAGGCACTGTTCTAGTAAGTGGAGATACACAGTGAGCAATACAGAGGAAATCACGGCTCTCACGGAGTTTTCAAGCCTAGGCTGTGAGGAGAAGTCTTTCCTAGCAGAATAGGCCCTGTGGTTAGCAGCACGTGTAAGCATCACTGCTATTAGAGTCAATAGCTTTTTTGATACTCATATACTTCTCCTGGATGACCAGAGTCTCCATCCGCGGTAATGTCGTTATAAAGGTCATGATAGCTACCACATCTTAGGCTCATCCTAGCTACTGGGCAGTTTATAATAACAGCCTCATTAATCCTCCCGGCAACTCAGAGTTAACAAATAAAGAAAATGAACTCAGAGAGGTAGAGTACCTTTGAAGGTCACAAGATATGTGTCTGGCTCCAAAGCCATGTTAGCCACTGCCCTCAACTACGAACACCATCCTCTCTCACAATGATGGGCCCCTCTGCTTTCCAGCCCTGCAGTCAACTCCTGGGGGTGGTCTTGGGAAGACACCTCACCACGTCAAGAACCCGGTGTTTAATGGTAATTGAATTTGTCTCCATCTTTCTGTCATTCCGTCCTGACACGGCAGATTGCAGTGGGTCCTCTAAGACTCAAGTCCGTCCTCTGGGGACTGGTACAGTCTTGGGTTGGAATTTGTGCTTTGATGTGCTTTGAATTTGTGCTTTGAGAAAAATGTTTTGTCCCGGATTGGTAGATGACTGGCTATATGATTTTCATTTCCTTATCATCTATCAGCTCTGGGTCATGGGGAAAAGTCTCCTAGCTCCTTAGGGTTCTCCCCAGAATCCTTATCAGAAAACACTTGCCTACCTTTCACCAGCAGCAGAGCGGTTAGGGAAAGAGGTTAAAAGAATATGTGTAGGACCACTGGCGACTGATGGAAGAGAAGTGTTTCAAACAAGCCTCGTGTATTTATTGCCCAGGCCAAGGAGAGAAAATAGTCTTTACTGGACGCATGTATTTGATAGCATCTGGATCCATTTAGGAAGCATATTTATTTCATAACAACATGAGACCATGGTGCCAGGATGACTAATGATCTTTTATATTCTACCACTCTTTTTGCATAAATCGACAAGTCTGTGAGGGAGATTAATTATCTGATATGTGGCAAATATGCATTTTGGTTACTTCTTTTTAGCAGGGATCTCTTACATGGAATACCTTTTCCCATGGACAAGGTTGGAGAACACTGGAAAGCCCTTTAGGCGTCTTCCAAATCCTGAGTTCTTGGAAAATAATTTCAAGGTTCTTAGGTAATGCTCTTCTGTTATCCCGAGGGGAAACATTGATAGAATTCTCAAATTGGGCAAGAGACAGAAAGGAGGAAAGAGAACTTGGGCCAAAATTTTAGTGATAAGACTGAAAATTTTACTGTCAAACATATTTTTAAATATGCAGGATAATACCGTACATTATAAATATACTGGAAATAGAATTAATTGGGATACACTGGAATAGAAGTGCTATGTTCTATGTGGCAAACTTCAGAATAAGTGATGTCTCCCCTGAACTCCAACCAGAGGATTTAGGGTCTGAAGTAACAATTGTCAAAGCACCATTCAACCTCTGAAGGGAGCACAAGGCTCCCCCCTTCCCCTTCACGGCTCACCCGGTGAGGGGTGACCCAGACAGTCTCCACCAAAGGCCCTGCAGGTTACAGTAGATGGGACAGGCTTTCTCACGTTTCACAAAGAGTGAGAGGCCCTGACCTTTGCATGATTCAGTCCTTTCAGTTTTCCAACCAGGGCAAGTGCAACATCCTGGGTGGTTTCTGGGACGGGCTGCCACCTTGGGAGGCCCCCTACCCACAGCTGGAATAAATGCAACGGGCAGCTTGGGCCCACTCTGCTCTTCAACGCTTAGTGCCCTTCCTTGGGGGATATGTCCTTCTCCACTTTTTTTTTTTTTTTTTTTTCGGTACGTGGGCCTCTCACTGTTGCGGCCACTCCTGAGGAGCACAGGCTCCGGACGCGCAGACTCAGCGGCCATGGCTCACGGGCCCAGCCGCTCCGCGGCGTGTGGGATCTTCCCGGACCGGGGCACGAACCCGTGTCCCCTGCATCGGCAGGCGGACTCTCAACCACTGCGCCACCAGGGAAGCCCGTCCTTCTCCACTTTTGCCCTCTGATCCTGAAGGTCACAACTAGGGCCGACTAGGGAAAGGGAACCAAAGGGGCCTGCTCTGGGTCCAGGCAAAGTGGTCCTTGGGACCAAAGTGGAGCAGCCTGGGGTTTCTGGCATGAGGAGCGACTTAGAGGCGTCTTTAACACCCAGAGAGTGTTAAAGGACCTACGTATGCCTGGTGGTGTTCTCTAGGTAAACACTACCTGGAGTAACCACACCAGGCAAAATGTCAGGCTAGGACTAACCTAGAACACCAGTAAAACGTCCTCCTCAAGGACTCCCAAAGGCCAGCACAGCACCCAGTTAGGAGGAAGTATCACCCAGACGAACGTCACCAAATGCAAGACTCCAGAGAAGGGGTATAATTAGTAATATGGGAAAACCTGAAAGGGAAGATTCTGGAAGAGGCGACACATTTGAGACCCACTACCAATTTCTATCAGGCCCACCACCTTGGTTCTTCCTACAAAATCAAAAACAAATAAGCAGAAACCTCACCTCAAATGTACTGCTTTACTCACAGAAGTGGCTTGTGTGAGGTCCACATTTATAAGCAAACACATATCACATTATCCTTTACAACTTTAGAGCCCATTTATCATTTGTCTCCCCATTGCCTCTTCAGCCAGAGCAGACGTCAGCCTCTGCCAGAGATCTCTAAGAACTCAGCCCATGCTGACTGCCCACTTCCTGCCCTACGGCTCCCTAATTGGAGTCTATGTGGGCCTTGCCTGGAGGTTTGGCCACCATCCCAGCTGGCACAGGGAACGTGTGGGTACCCGAAGCTAGATGTACTGACTGCCAGAATCACGTGGGGAGCTTTTATAAACACAGATTCCGGGGTTTCTCCCAGACATGGCCCATCAGAGTCTCCTCCTGGGCGAGGGAGTTTTGGAATGAGAGTGGCGAAGGGTTTTGAGAGGCACGCAATGCACAAAGGCAGACGTTACATCAGAAGCTGGGAGACCTAGAGCTGCATGTGGTGTTCTCTGGACGCAGGCTGCCATTTCTAGGGGCCAAACCAAGGCTTCATAGGGACGGGCAGGCCCCCTGATCCCCTGCACCCTGCAGAGTGGTAGTGGGAGAAGGGCTGAATGAGAAGCCAGAAGGCATAGAGCTTGGGGGGCCATGTGCTGCAAGGAGTGAAAACAGGTACTATCTCCCCAGATGAGGGGAAGTGACTGACATCATGACATGCCAGACGTGCTGCTGGCCCAAAGAAGGGATGTGTCCACTGGGCTAAGTGTGGGTAGGAGCCCCAAATCTTCATTACCTGCTGCCTTACTTACTCCCCATGGACACCCCCAAACCACCCCACTTGGATCTAGGATGTGAGCAGGCCCTTTTGCAGGTGGTGTGCACCATGCCAGAGATGGGACCCGCTCTCTGGAGCAGACCAGAGCCTCTCTGTCGGATGGGATCTGCTGGCCCTGCTCTTCTCATCTCCCTGACTATGGCCTTCCCAGCCGTGTGTTCTGGCTGCAGTGCCTGTTTGCGGCCCCTGTGGTTCTGGTGACCTACTGGCCTTCCTTCTTGGGGTCACCAGAGTTTGGCTTCTCTATTTGGATCTCAGGTCTGCTCTGCCAGCCCTCACCCTCTGCCACTTCTGGCGTTCTCTCCAACCTGGGGAAGAGAATCTCTGTGTAGCCCCAGGCCCATGAAATCTCACCAAACAAGGACTGAAAGCCCTGCCAGGGAAAGGAGACTCCGACAGCAATACTTGGCAGCTCACCTCTTACGGTGCAGAAAGATTTTCCGGGTTTGAACCTCCTACTTTAAACCTCGGTCTTCAGAAATATGTCCCCGAATAAACCAACCCTAACCTTGCTCTCACAGAGAGACCCTCTAGTCCCTGTCTGAGCACAAAATCAAAATGTCCTAGGGGCTTCCCTGGTGGCGCAGTGGTTGAGAGTCCGCCTGCCGATGCAGGGGACACGGGTTCGTGCCCCGGTCCGGGAGGATCCCACATGCCGCGGAGCGGCTGGGCCCGTGAGCCATGGCCGCTGAGCCTGCGCGTCTGGAGCCTGTGCTCCGCAACGGGAGAGGCCACAACAGTGAGGGGCCCGCATACTGCAAAAAAAAAAAAAAAAAAAAAAAAAAGTCCTGTAGTTGGCTGTGGCACCAGCATGGGCATCAAGCAGCTGAAGTCAGACCCCAACGAGATCCTCTGGCAGGAGGAATCGAAAAGCACCCCATCTTTCTAATGTCATGTACTGAAAAGACTGAGTGACGTTTCCTTCCTTCCCAACAAGTTCCACTGGCTAGTAGAAGAGAGGATAGTTACCTGGCAAATATCCAAGCAGAACACGAGTTCAACTACCTTGATGCACACACTCAAGTTAGAAACTCGGAGTTATAACCTGAAACTCAAATTACTGGAGAAGATCTTCAGATACCCCAGAGAAAATCATTATAAAAAAGATACTAAAGTACTTCTCAAAAGAAAGCACAAGAATCACTCTAATGTTCATCTGGAAAAAGGACAGCCCAGGACAGCAAAGAGAATCTTGGAAAAAAGCAGAGTAAATAGAGGGGAATCAGGCCTTCTGGATAGGAACACATATTACAATGGAGTTATAATGGAATCATATTAGTAGGATATAATAGACAGCTTAAAAATATATCTTATAAAATATAAATATAAAAAATATAAAATTAAAAAAATATATATCATATCTTATAATGTGCTGTAAGAGCTATTCTCAGAGATGTTTTATGGCCCTTATTGATTACTTACTAACAGACAAATATTGTCTAAATGATTTATATACAGTCACTCATTTAACCATCACAACAATCATATGCAGTAGGTACTATTTTATCATCCCCATTTATAGACGGGGAAACTGAGGTCAAGAGAAGTTAAGCAACTTGCTCAAGGTCATAGAGTCATAGAGTTAATAAGTCAAATCCAGACAGTCTAAAACCAGAGTCAGTGTTTGCATCCATTATACTCAGGGGCTTCTTTAGCAAAATCAACTGAAATGTTCTTTGTAGGATACATTTAAAATAGGTTATTGTCAATTAACTCAAAATAGTATTGTGTGGGCCTAAAATGATGGTTATTAAATAAAGAAGGAGTCCGGAAAACTGCTTGTGATGTAATATGAAACTTTTTAAAATGCAGAATAAAAGATGTACAGATGCTCTGAGTGAAATAAATATATATATGGGACAAACTGGAAGGAAATATATAACTATGGAAGCAAGCTTGATGATTGATCTAGGCTAGGGCAGTGGTCCCACCCCATCCCAACTAAATCTATGTCTGGAATTGGGAACCAGGCTCCAACAGTTTTTAAAGATGCCCAGGAAATTGATTCCAGTGTTCCATCATGTTTAGGAACCTCTGGTCTAGAGTTCAGAGCCAGGTAAAAGAGTCCAAGGAGAACCAGGCTTTTCTTTTATCCCCTATAAATGAGGGCAAATAAAAGTTTTCTAGAAATCTAAAGAGAAGTTGTCATTAGCAAAAAACATCAAGAAACAATTCATAAAAGTAGAAATATAAATGGCCAGAAGACCTGGAAAAGTACTCAGAAAGAATTTAAGAGATACCATTTTTTTTTAGAACAGCAAAGATGGAAAAGAATGATTATCCCCAATACACAAAGGTATGTGTTCAAAGATGTTTACTAAAGCATTGTTTCAAATAGTAGTATCCTACAAACAACTTAGATAGCAATCAATAGGTGGTTAATAAAATATATTATGATCCATCCATTACATAGGATACTTGAAGCCACTAAAAATCACGATCTAAGCCTCTCCTTGTTGGCCTAAAAAGCTGTTTACAATACATTTTTAAGTGCAGAAAGACAGGCTAAGCAATATTATGTACAGTATGATCTCAGTTTTTGTTAAAAAGCTAAATAACATATAAAACAAATTAATAGTTATTTCTGAGTGATGGAATCAGAGCTGATTTTTTTCTCTTTTGCCTTCGGTCCTTATTTCTGTTTAAGAATGTACAAACAAAAACAACAAAAACTCCCAACCTTTAATGAAGCAAGTTTTAGGTAATTAGAGGAAAATGCCCTTCGGGTAGAGAAGTTTCCCTTTTCTTGCAGGAAAGGCACAGATTATTTTAAATAAAACAAGGACTGTCCAGATTTTATCTTCTCCTTTAGCAAATTCTTATGTCCTAAAAGGGTTTTTTCCAATTAAACAGATATTGTTTTGGACAATGGTAAAATCTCAGAGCAAAAGAGTCCTCTGGCTGTGGTTTCAGAAGCTGGGAGTTGGTTCTTTGGGAAGAAGATGTTTATCAAGGCACTTTGATGCTCCCTTAGAACTTGCCAACACAATCTGTTTATTTTATTATGTAGCTTGTAATTTCTTAATTTGAAACTTAAGTTCTCATATACTGTTCTACTGCCAGACATTACATGAAGAGTTTAAAGCAGACAAAGCAATCAAAAAGAACACATTATACTCTCTAGATATTTACTGGTACTTTTAAACTCTTAGATTAGTATCTTCATGGATAATTTTGGCAAATTGATAAGTGTTTGGGGTTTAAAAAGTCGAACTCTGCCTAGCATAGGACTGAGCGATTTAGTAGGAAAAGTGATAAGAAACTTCTATGAATACAGCACCTGGTCCAGAAATAACAACTAAACCAATCCCTAATAATCAGCATTAATCAAACCATCCCAAGTTTCCAGCCATCCCTGTGCAGCTCTGAAAGCCTCTTCTAGACAAAGGTCCTTATCTTGGAGAGATGCTCCTCTGATTCCCAGTTAAAGGTACTGTTTATGACCTTCTGTTAACTCAGGTAGTTTTTGAAAAAAACACAAAAAAACAAAAAAACATGCAGGAGCAGTGAATCCTTGAGGACAGTGTAAAAAAATAATATTTGAGAAAAAGTTGTTTTTAGGTATTTGGAGGGAACACATCTGTAGATAGAAAATTGTTCTTTATATGAAAGCTCGGCCCTCATTTTACAATAGGGATGCTAATTTAGGAGGATGTTCCAGACGGAGGCAGTGTAAGAATATATTCCACACAGGTTTTTTAATAACCTTCAAAAGTCACATTTATGAAAATTCCATTCCTTATCCCTAGTAGTATGAGAGTTGACCATTAGTTTAGGGCTTTCTGGGTCTAGAGAGCATGTACGCTCAGCAATTTTCTCTTACTATACAATTCCCCCACCCCTACCCAGGGTCCTCAGCTACAGTGTTTTTCAGAACTTGCTTTCTAAGAGGTCAGGGTCTCTTCCAGTTCCAGATTAAGGGGCAAGCCAGCAGGGAAACTGCCAAGATGCCAAAATACAAGGAAAACCTAACTAGAGAAAGAAAATAGGATTTGCCAGAACTCCTTTCAAAGAGGGCTCTGTAAATGGTTGAAAGTCCTCTGATGAAGGGGCCTGTGGTAGTCATGACAACCGTAAGGGGTATGTATGCTTGAGTGACAGTAGGCGGTCACCAAAATGCTTTCTCAGGTAGGTGATTCCTGTTAAGCACATTGTTTTTATTTTGCTCAGTGATGCATGCAAGTTTGGGGCCAGAGGTGAAATGCCCAGGACAACAAAGGAGCTGCTGCCCCAGTGGTCCTCCTTCTCCCCATCACCCTGCACAGCTTCTCTAAATAGTGGACCAAATATTTGAAGAATATCAAAGCACCCACAATGCTTAGCTTGCCCCTATCAAGAAGCCAAGCATTTGAGAACAAAAACTACAAGATGACCTAAGTTTTAAAAACCTCAAAATATGGTAAAACATTTCAAACAGTTCCATAAAAGTCACCCAACTCTAGCTCTCCTCTTTTTAATTACCATTCTGCTCTGTGTTTCTCAATTGCGCTGTCCAGCTCAGCAGGATGAAGTACAACTCAGACCAGAGACTCACAAAAGCCAGGGCAGAATCTGAGAGCACCAGGCTGGTGCAGAAGGAAGGGACAATGGAGATGTCTGGCACCAGACCGGGTGGTCCCCAAGTTGAAAGCCATCTGAGAAGGAATGCAATAATCTGTGGGAATCTGGAAACTGCACACAATGGGAAGCATCATTGTAAAGGACACTGGAGGCTTCGAAAGATATCCAGCACCTGTGTCAGGTACTGTGCTAGGTGGTTTTCATTCCTTATTTCATTTGATCTGAGTACTAATTCTGTAAAGTCAGAACTGCTATCCCCACTTCACAGATGAATAATTTGAGGCTCAAAGGGTTTAAAAAGTGTGCCCAACTTCACACCATTATAGCAAGGGCCTGAGCTAGAATCAAATCTACATTTGTCTGAATTCAATATCCATGCTCTTCTCAAGAGACAGACAGAAAACACAGCCACCTAGGAAGAAGGCAGTGTCACTGGACTTGACATCAAGAGACAAGTGTTCTATCCTGGGTTTTAACTCTTCCCAATTGGGACAAGACACCTAATCTCTTTGGGGGAGACGATATGCATGCTGATGAAATGGGAGGGTGCAGAGCGATGACAGTAAAAACGACAATCCCTATTATAATAAAACCCAAGAGGCTCATTGAGATCTGATGCAGAGGTGCCCACTCTGGGCAAAGAGCACCTAGATCAGGGCAGGTGAGGAAGGTAGAAGCTGCCAAGCTGGGTCTCAGACACACCAAGAGGGTTCCTGAGCTGAGCTGGATGGTCACAAGAGGAGAGCTGAGGCCTGAAGGGCATCCTGGGGACCCAACAACAAAAATTCTCCTTCTCCAATCATGGAGGGGATTAAAATAAAAGGTCAGCATTGGACCAGGGGCTTAAAGAGAAATTAGCCATAAAACTCCAGATTGAAGATAGAGAGAGTGCTAGCCACGCTGAAGGAGGGAATATCTAGGTAAGCCTAGAAGAGAAGAAACGAAGCCTCATCAAGTGAAAAAAAAAACAGTGAGGCCAGACATGTATAGGTGATTTTACAGTATACTTATACTTAGCTGATACCCTGGTCCAGTAGCAAAATAATGAATGTGTTTTAAGTGGGTACTGCAGAACAGTAGGAAGGCCAGTTAATAACGGAAGAGGGTCTTGAAAAAGAACAAAATTGGAGCACTCAAACTTCCCTATTTTATTTTATTTTATTTTATTTTATTTATTTATTTATTTTTTGCGGTACATGGGCCTCTCACTGTGGTGGCCTCTCCCGTTGCAGAGCACAGGCTCCGGACGCGCAGGCTCAGCGGCCATGGCTCACAGGCACAGCCGCTCCGCAGCTTGTGGGATCTTCCCAGACCGGGGCACGAACCCGTGTCCCCTGCATCGGCAGGTGAACTCTCAACCACTGTGCCACCAGGAAAGCCCAAACTTCCCAATTTTAAAACTTACTACAAAGCTACGATAACAAAGACAGTGTGGTATTATTGACATATAGATCAATGGACTAAAATTGAGAGTCCAAAAATAAACCTTTATGAATCTACTGTCAATTGATTTTTGGACAAGAGTACCAAGATCATTCAAAGAGGAAAGAATAGACTGACTGAACAAATGATGCTTGGACAACTGAATAGCCATACACAAGAGAATGAAGTTTGACCTCTACCTCACACTATATATAAAAATTAATTCAAAATGGATCAAAGACCTGAAATTTAAGAGCAAAACTATAAAACGCTTAAAAGAAAACATAGGGGTAAATCTTTATGTGCCTGGATTTGGCAATGGATTCCTAGATATGACACCAAAATCATAAATCAAGATTGAGTCATGAGGAAATAGAAAGTCCTAGTAGACCTATAACTAGCAAGGAGATTGAATCAGAATCAAAAACCTTCCAACAAAGAAAAGCCCAGGACCAGATGGCTTCACTGGTGAATTCTACCAAACATTTAAGGAAGAATTAACACTAATCCTTCTCAAACTCTTCCAACAACCTGAAGAGAAAAGAACATGTCCAAATATTTTATGAGGTCAACATTACCCTGAAATCTGGAAAAAGATACTATAAGAATAGAAAATTACAGGCCAACAACTCTGATGAATATAGATGCAAAAATCCTCACCAAATAGTAGCAGCATTAAAAGGATCATACACCATGACCAAGTGAGATTTATCCTTGGGATGCAAGGATGGTTCAATATATGATAATCAAATAATGTGATATACCACATTAACAAAATGAAGGATAAAAATCACACGTCCATCTCAATAGATGCAGAAAAAACATTTGACAAAATTCAACATCCTTTCATGATAAAAACTCTTAACAAACTAGTAATAGAAGGAACTCACCTCAACATAATAAAGGCCATGTTTGGAAAGTGCACAGCCAATACCATACTCAATGGTAAAAAAAACTGAAAGCTTTTCCTCTAAGATCAGGAACAAGGTAAGGATGCTCATTCTCACCACTTCTATTCAACATAGTGCTAGAAGTCCTAGCCAGAGCAATTAGACAAGAAAAAGAAATAAAAAAGCATCCTAGCTGGAAAGGAAGAAGTAAAATTGTCTCTATTAGCAAATGACATGATCTTACGTATGGAAAACCCTAAAGATCCCACAAAATACTGTTAGAACTAATAAATAAATTTTATAAAATTTCAAGATACAAAATCAATATACAAAAATCAGCTGTATTTCCATACACTAACAATGAACTACCTGAAAAGGAAATTGGAAAACAATCTCATTTACAAGCACACAGTAAATAAAGAAATTAATAAAATACTTAGGAATAAACTTAACTAAGGAAGTGAAAGACTTATACACTGAAAACTATAAAACATTCATGAAATAAATTAAAGAAAACAGATGGAGAGAAATTCTGTGTTCGTGGATTAGAACACTTAATATCGTTAAAATGTCCACACTACCCTAAGAAATCTACAGATTCAATGCAATCCCTATGAAAATCCCAATGGCATTTTTTACAGGAATTTTTTTAAAGTACTAAAATTCATATGAAACCACAAAAGACCTCAACAGCCAAAATGGTTTTGAGAAAGAACAAACTGGAGGCATCACACTCCTGATTTCAAAATATATTACAAAGCTACTGTAATCAAAATAGTAGGATACAGGCTTAAAAATAGACATATAGACTAAAGGAACAAAATAGAGAACCTGGAAATCAAACCACACATATATAGTCAACTTATCTTCAACAAGGGTGCCAAAAATACATAGTAGGGGAAAGATAGTCTCTTCAACAGTATTGGGAAAACTGAATATCCACGTTCAAAAAAATGAAATTGGACCCTAATCTTACACCATACACAAAAATCAACTCAAAGTGAATTAAAAAGTTAAATGGAAGAACTGAAACTATAAAACTCCTAGAAGAAAACAGGAGGAAAGCTTCATGACATTGGTCCTGGCAATGACTTCATGGATATGATATCAAAAGCATAGACAATGAAAGCAAAAATAGAGTGGGACTACATCAAATGAAAAAGCTTATGTACAGCAATGGAAACAAAAGAGTGAAAAGGCAACCTACAGAATGGGAGAAACATATTCACTAATCTTGTATCACATAACAGACCGCTTTCCAAAATATATAAGAAATTCTTACAACTCAATAGCAAAAAACCCAATAACCCAATTTAAAAATGGGCTAAAGACATGAATTGACACTTCTACAAAGACAATACAGATAGCCAACAGGTACTTAAAAATATGCTCAACATCACTAATCATCAGGGAAATGCAATCAAAACCACAATGAGATATCACTTCACAGCTGTTAGAATAGTCATTTTCTTTTCTTTTTTTTTTTTAAATTTTATTGAAGTATTTGGACTTCCCTGGTGGTGCAGTGGTTAAGAATCCACCTGCCAATGCAGGAGACATGGATTCGAGACCTGATCCAAGAAGATCCCACATGCTGCAGAGCAACTAAGCCCATGCGCCACAACTACTGAGCCTGCACTCTAGAGCCCATGAGCCACAACTACTGAGCACGTGTGCCACAACTACTGAAGCCCACGTGCCTAGAGCCCATGCTCCACAACAAGAGAAGCCACTGCAATGAGAAGCCCATGCACCGCAATGAAGAGTAGCCCCTGCTCACCACAACTAGAGAAAGCCCAGACGCAGCAACGAAGACCCAACACAGCCAAAAATAAATAAATAAATAAAATTTATTGAAGTAGAATTGATTTACAATGTTGTGTTAGTTTCAGGTGTACAGCAAAGTGATTCAGTTAGACATACATGTATATCTATTTTTTTCCAGATTATTTTCCCTTACAGGTTATTACAAAATTAGAATAGGTATTTTCAAAAAAACCCAAAAGACAACAAATGTTGGCAAGAATGTGAAGAAACTGGAACCCTTGCATGCTGTTGG
The DNA here is from genome assembly GCF_039906515.1 of Pseudorca crassidens. Lineage (NCBI taxonomy): Eukaryota > Metazoa > Chordata > Mammalia > Artiodactyla > Delphinidae > Pseudorca > Pseudorca crassidens. Next base: position 119,018,957 of record NC_090296.1, on the reverse strand, counting down.
AGTGAATGCAAAATAGTGTAGCCGCTATGGAAAACAATATGGAGATTCTACAAAAATTAAAATAGAACTACCATATGATCCAGCAATCTTACTTCTAGGAATGTATTCAAAAGAACTGAAATCAGGATCTTGAAAAGATATTAGCAATCCCATGTTCTTGGAGCACCAGTCACAATAGCCAAAATGTAGAAACAACCTAAATGTCCATTGATGGACGAACGGACAAAGAAAATGTGGTAAATCATGGAATTGTACTCAGTCTTTTAAAAAAAAGAAGGAAATTCTGCAATATGTGGTAACACGGATGAACGTTGAGGACATTATGCTAAGTGAGGTAAGCCAGTCATAAAAGGACAAATACTGAGTGTTTGTGCTTATATGAGGTAACTAAACTGATCAAACTCATAGAATCAGAGAGTAGAATGGTGGTTTCCAGGGGCTGGGGGAGTGGAAATGGGGAGTTACTAATCAATGGGCATAAAGTCTCAATTATGCAAGATGAGTAAGTCCTAGAGATCTGCTGTACAACACTGTCTCTGTAATTAACAATAGTATATTGTATACTTAAAATTTTGTTAAGAGGGTAGATCTCATGTTGTGTTTTGACTACAGTAAAATAAAATTTTAAAGAAATAATGGGAGATATACAAGTGGCCAACAAGCACATGAAAATATGTATAATAATGAAACAGGGCAAGAAAGAGGACGAAGGCCCATCCTAGTTACATTTCATATTATCTCACTTAATCCTCACAAGAGACTCCATGATGTTAATATTATTAGTCCCATTCTGCAGACAAGGAAACAGAGGCTCAGAGCCATTAAGAAACCAGTCACAGTTAATAAATGGCAAGGTTGGGATGAAGCTTCTCAATAAGTTACTAAAACGGCAGCAACCAAGATTATAACTTAAAGAAAGAGGATGCTTTCAGAGGCACTGAACACTGGACCTTTGATTTTATGGTACTTTTACAGTGTGATAACATATAAAAAGCTGTGATAAAATTTTATGTCTATGAAGCCAGGGACACAAAGCCTTGGCCCGTGTTGAGGATAATGAAGGACAGGTGCTGCACAGATTTATGAATACGACTTGGCCAACTCCCTCAACCGCGCCCTGCATAACTGCTTCTCTGATCCAAAGACAAACACCAAGAAATAGTTGGCAGGAATACGCATCTTGCCCTAGAGGCACAAGCTAATAGAAACAACTGGCCTCAGGGAGGCTTTGGAGACCACCTGGTCTTAGTGGGTCCAAACACACAACCACTGAGCAGATGTATCTGGATCACCTGGGAAGCTTGTTAAATGCAAATTCCTGGGCCCCACTCCAGACCCCTGGGGAGTTAGGCCCAGAAATTAGAATTTTTAAAAAAACTCCCCAGGGGAACCCTTATACACTGTTGATGGGAATGTAAAATGGAACAGTCACTTTAGAAAACAATTTGGCAATTTTCTAAAAAGTTAAACACAGAATTACCGTACGACCCAGCAATTCCACTTCTAGGTATGTACCCAAGAAAAATGAAAACATACATTCCCACAACAACTTCTACATGAATGTTCTTAGCAGCATTATTCACCACCTGCTAAGTCCAACACCTGGACCAAGTGTCCCTAAACTGACGAACAGATAGACTAAATGTGGTATATCTGGACAATGGAATACTATTGAACAACAAAAAGGAACAAACTGTTGATACATAATACATTAATGAACCGCAAAGACATGTTAAGTGAAAGAAGTCAAGTGCAAGAGACCACAAGCTGCATGATTCTATTCATATGAAATGTTCAGAAAAGATAAGTCTGCAGAGATAGAAAGTGCATATATTCTATGTTCTAAGACTGATTTATGGTGATGGTTGCACAATCGGGTAAATTTACTAAAAATCATTGAATTTTTACACTTGAAATAGGTAAATTTTATATTTTATGATACATAAAATATGCCTTAATAGAGCTGTTTCTTAAAAAAACAAAAAAAACAAAAAAACCTCTCTGGATGACTTTGAAGCACCAGCAGGTTTGAGAACCACTGAATTCCAATATATTTATCTTACGATGGAAACTGAAACCCAGAGAGGGAAATGATTCACCCAGTGTCACGAAGTGAATTTATACAGAGTCAGAATGCCTCTGATCTGTGACTACGGAAAAGGAAACAGAGAGGTGGGGATGACCTGGTGAAATGAACCAAAGGGAACATACAACTTTAATGATTCAGTCCCCACTAAACCCTTTTCCCCCTCAAAGAGCAGGAAGCTGGTTTGTTTTGCTTGAATGTACCAGGAAAGGGGCTCAGGAAGCAGCTGGAGGGCATAGACTTGGAGTCAGGAGGCCTGAGTTCAAATCCTGGCCCTGAGAGTTAACGGTGACCCTGGGCAGGTCATCCCACCTCCCTGAGTCTCATCGTGTTCATCCATCTGTAAACGGAGCTGATAACATCAGGCTCCCAGGATCACCGTGACCCCAGTAGGGAAGACACTGAATAATCCAGGCAAGAGATGACTCCAGATGATTTCCTTCCCTGCCTAACTGAAACCACAGATATCCAGCCCAATCTGCTTATCTAAACGCCACAACTAGAGCATCCCTTCCAGCCTATAGGGCACTCACAGGCCCTTTCAAGTTCTCTGATGCAGGCATCACAAACCCACCCCGATCTTGGTCTTATCCTGACTTAATCCAAGTCACCAGGTGTCATAAAACTCTGGAAAGGGGGAAACAGGATTGTATTTCTTTACAGATATGACAGCCCCAGACTGAGAACAATATATATTTAAAAAATAACAACCTTCCGAGTGGCCACCAATGCATCAATACTGGATTGGGTGTGGTGTTATTACAAGACCAAGAGAATGTAAAACATCCTGTAATATATCTCAGTAGAAAATCTTTGCCAAGGGAAAGAAATCTGTCTTCTATCTAAAAGGAATGTTTAGTAATTGTTTGGGCCTTGGATAAACTCAGGCCATACGTTTTGGGGCCAGCCGTTTACATTATGGATAATCATAGAGCCCTGATGTGAATATAGACATTGCAGACCAAGAATAGTAAGGGACCGAGATGGTCATGGCAGCTTTGACACTTAGGGAGAAACGGGAAGCCTGTGTCAGGATGGGGAACATTTAGGCCAAGATGCTTTCTGAGAAGGAAAAATGTAAACCCTGGTACCTCCTGAACTGAACCCATCTCAGTGGATTCTGAGCTCTCAGCCTATGAGATCAGACAATCAGACAGGAACGTTGATGTGGCGGAGGCGAAGGTGAGAAGGGATCCCTTCAACTCGGCTTGCTTAGGCCACATTTTCTTTGCTTTATTAGCTCTAAGAGGAATCTGACTTCTTGGAGGAAACTGCTTGTGTCACTGACTAGTTGGCTCCTGGTAACTGAACTAGACAGAGATTAACAGGCATTCTTTGTAAAACGTCACTCGGGACAGACAAGAAGACAAAAGAAACGGCAGCTCCCCACTTACCACAGCAGAGCAGGCTCAGGCCGGGAGAAAGAAAGCCTAACCTGAGAGCATTTAGCTCACAGAGGTGTGAAAGGCTTGTTGAAAATGTAAGCAGCAGTAGCAGCAGAACATAAATGCGCACAGGAGAAGCTAGAAGAGGGCAAGGACTAAGGCAGGATAAATAGGAAGAAACGCAAAGGGTAGGAGGACAAACATCTAAAATGGGGATGGCAAACACTCAGCACAGGGGCTGCAAATGCCCCCACCCCAGGATGCATGGTGGCCCCAGAATCCCCCGTGCAGTCCCCAGGCAGCCACTGGGAGGAACTGGGCTCCACGGGCACTTCTCAGGCCTGAAGAGAAAGCCAAGATTTTCACATCCAGTTAAACATGGAGGAGTGACTATCAGCCTTCACTTCCTCTCCCTCCCAAAACCCTACTAAAGTGTCAGTAAAGCAATTAAAAATACTGTAACCCACAAGGATAAAGGCAACAGAAAGAAGACATCAGCGAATCAAAGGTTTCAGCAAAGTTGGTAATAGAGTACACGTTTTAAACTCAGAATCCGCCATGAAGGATCTGCTGAGATCAAAGCCAACCAGCTTGACAACCCCAGCAGCTCAGGCCTTGGAGGCATAAGTTCCATGAAAGACGGGCATCAGGGAAATGAAAAAAACCAGCATTACTGTGACTTTATGAGGCCAGACCACTTTGTATTCTCCATCTCCCGCTCTGAGCAGGCAAGAGGTTTATTCTCGGGAGAAACTGAGGAGGGGCTGCAGACTCAGGAAGCAGACATGGTGGAGAAGAGAAGCGAGGGATGAGGGACTCGCAGAACACCAGTCACACGTCCACCTCCCCAGGCAGGAGATTAAAGAATTCTTCCCTGGAAATATCAGCTTTTCTTGGGCCTCAAGCCTATTGCCTTTCAGACTGGAACTACACCATTGGCTCTTCTGGGTCTCCAGCTTGCCAACTGCAGATCTTGGGACTTGCCAGCTTCCAAAAAGCATGTGAACCAATTCCTTATAACAAATAAATAAGTAAATATATACATATATACACACATACATACATCCTATTGCTTCTGTTTCTCTGGAGAATTCTGACAAATACAGATGTATTGAACTATTTAGAAAGAAATAATGGTAACGTATGAAAGAACTGTAGTGAACAGTATTTCCGTGGTCATAATTATATGAACAATGACCATTTAAAAGTTCAGCTACAACTACAAGGGGAAGGCTGGAGGAGGGGGGAGCGGGGGGAGGTGGGGAGAGGGGGCAGTAGTAAGGCTGGGAGTGATTGGTTTAAGAATGCTAAATCCAGTTACCTTACGAGAAGTCAAGAAGGAATATTCAAAATGGATAACTCACATGTCTAGAAAAATGGAGGTAAATGCCAAAAGAAACAGCTCAAGAAGTTGAAGACAGTTGCCTCTGGGGAATGGATAGGATTTGGGGGGAATACTGTTTTTCATTATAAGCCTTTAAGGGCTATCTGATTTTTAAATTATATGCATATGTTCATAAATAAAAGTTAATTTAAAAAAGGAAATAGAAAGGAAACCAGATTTTCAAGATAGATCAATTAGGGTGTGATTATACATGTTAAAAGTAACTTAATTGGAATTGGCAGTAGAGACAAACCTTCCTGCCACCTGTAACACGTGATGACAAGGCTACTTATTTGTAATCAACAGCTTTTTATGCAATTAAGTGTTTCATGGCTTATAAACAAGATTCAAAGGTAACTAATTTATATATTATGACCAAAAGAGATATCTATACAATCAAAATATTTTTTAAATTAAGTACTAGTGAATGATGTATCTCTGCTCTTCTTAGTAATCAAAGCCTGAAATAAATCTAATTACCATGCATTCAGCTTCCTGGAAGCAAAGAACTTATCCAAGTGTTGGATGTTATTGTAAACAAGCTCATTTTTAAAAGTAACCTAGTAAGTGGATAGTTGTGGAGGTCCCAAAGAGACACTAATAGGACAAAAGGGAAGAAAATCTAAACGACATACAAATGAAAGCTGGGATTTAGAATAAAATTTCCAATGACAGCATCATTCATGGATTTTAAAAGTGCTCTATTGTGCTATTGCAAACACCAAATCCACCCTAGCTGGATTAAACAGAAAATATATTTAAAGGACATTAGGCAGCTCACAATCTCCATGAGAGCCAGCTTGGAAGCTACTCAGCCAGGAACAGAGGACATGATGAACCAGCACCTGCCCCTAAGGTTACAGACCACATGGTCACCGTCACCGACAGCTTGCACCATCAGTACTACCAAGAGGACGTGGTACAGGGACCGAGGCAGTTTGATCCAGAGCAAAACTTCCAACACCCTCCTCCCTATCCCATCTATTGCGGGAAAGAAAGAACTGGTAAAAATTCTTTGGCGTTTGACGCATATCTGCTTTAGGAAAAGGTGGGTGAGGAGGTGTTCAATATGTGTGGGTGCTCCCCCAATGCTCTGGCACCATCACTTCATTCTGGATTATTCATCAGGGAGGGATCATCCAGCTAGGAAAATAGGAAAGTGAATTCCAGTCATTTCTCCCCTGTCAGGAGGAAGCCAAAGCCATGTCCTGTGATGAACGATGAGCCCCAAACAAGAGCTGAGAAGGTGTCAGGCTAAGGCAATATCAGGCAGTTTAGAACTCTACACTCTATCCATAATAATTAGATTACTGATTGGTCCACTTAATGTCCTCCATACTTACTTAACAGTTGCCTAACTAGCTCCTTTGAAAATTGGACCTTAAGAGGGAACCCACAAAGGCACAGCCTTGGTATCTATCTTAATCTAATAGAAGCAGAGCTACTATTCTATTCAGGAGGAACGGTATGGGGCGTGAGGCAAGGAAGGACCCATCTCCCATTTTCAAAAAGCAGTACTAATAAATAGAAACCTCCACCAGCTGGGGATTTGCCCACCGGAAGTGTTTTCTTTGTTTCTTTATGCAGAAGACCACAGATCCCTGGAAGGTCCTGGTGTAACTGTGAGGGGAGCCTGAAGACAGAAACTGCACCAAGTATTGTCAGCAGATTGTGTAAATAATAAGTCTCACACATGTGCATAGGCGCCGTTTCAAATGTATGAAGATGCTGTTGTGATGAGTAAGATACTGTGATTTACTGAATGAGCTGAATCAGCATTCATAAGGACGTTCTTCATTATGGATGTGATCAATGTGTCATTCTCTGCCTGCCTTCCTTGACCCATTCTCCACCTTTCTTTGACCTGCTCTGTGTCTCAGGAGGGAGTCCTTGCCCTTTGACTTCCAACTGGACTTGACCAGGAGGAGATGGGATGATGAGAGGAGTCCACGTATTTATTTTGACTCTCCATTCCAACCCTCATCCGCCCTTTGACCCAAGAAGGTCATTAGACACCTCCAGACCTCAGTTTCCCCATCTGTACAATGGGGGAATGACTCTGAGGTGTATTTCAGTGGCTGTCCCATGTTTTTACTTCTTGGAGCCTCAGAAAGAATAGTTATTCACATCGGCCAAATCAAACAGGTATTCATTCCAAGCTGATATTTCCTCGCTGAGGTCAGAATGTCTTCTTTCAAAAAGAGATCAAAACGACAGGATAGGAAAGTTTTTGATTTGTCTTTATCTCTTTTCACATTAAATGTTCACTGAGGACTGATTCTTTATTACCATCTAAACGCAGGCTTGAACTCAGTAAATACCAAGCAAACAGTTATGTGGGACTGTAAGATTCATTTTTTTCTAAACATTTTATATGTCTCATTGGGCATAAACTAGGGCATTTGCTGCAGGAAGTATCACCCAGAATCCTCTGCAGGTAGCCTCTCTGTACTAACAGGGCATGCTGCACATATTGTATAAAATCGCACAAATGTGAAAAGGAGTTGTTTCCTTCCTCAAATTTTCCCCCAAGTATCATAGGAACTGTATTAGCCCTTAGCCATAGAAGTCATTCATTTTTAAATGGAGAAGGGTTAAAAATTCCTTCTTGAACTTGAAGTCTCCTAACACAGTTTATCAACCCAAGAAGAACTGTATCTGACTCCAGCGGCTCAGAATATCAAAAGCAAAATATGAAGCATCTGAAATATGCAAGTTCATCCTCTTGGCATTTGACCCCATGGTGGTCCTTGACTCCTGTGTGGCAGGAGGCTTGTCCTAGTTTCAAAATCGTGCAAGATTATTTTCCACAAAATATGTTTGTGGAACATATTATGTTGCCTCACTCAAAGCTGTTTTTAAAGTCTACATCTATCAGTTTCCCAGGAACATATTCCTATTTCTCTTCACCACGTGAAGTTTGATTGTTTTTTCGGGTAATGTCTGGAACTGCTCTGGATATAAAACATTTAAATTTAAAAATATTCTCATGCATATCAAAGAAGAATGTAAGGACATTAATATTATCCCATAATGCTTATTACAGATAGTGCAATGGGTAAAAATCTAGGTCTGTAGGCTTATATAAAAACACTATGGGATAATAAGCATATTATTTTCAGTTTTTCTTGGATGCTATTACACTTTTCTAAATATTAAATATTAACACAGTATTCTGTAAGATGATGAACTTTCTTCCATTTCCTTCTGTAAATACAAGCATCTGACACTGCTGTATTCAACCACCCAAAAGGCTACTCTTGTACTTTCCCTTTGCTTCCTAAGTATTTCATTTTCTCTGGTATATTTTCCAGGTACACACAATTTTTAGTGTTAATTTATTTGTGACTATGAGTTTAACTCAAGTATGATCCTTCCCAAACGGGAGTCAGCATACTGCTAGGAATGGTAACCATTTGTTAATAAGTGGAAGTTTGAAGTATAAACTTTAAACCATCAAAAATGTGGACAATAATAGGCAAAATTCAAAATAATTTGAAATCAGGCCAAGTTTTGAAATTTCCTCACTATAAAACTGACAACAAGTAATGATAACAATAGCAAAACAACAACAATAATAATAGGATTACCTCAAACCCAACTTAGAGCAAACTGGTCACAATCTGTCTAAAATGCATAGGATGCATTTATATGTAAATGTCAATTTTTAAAAATGCATTCTACATAGAAAGAGTCTACATCAAAGAAAGAGTTTACCATCGTAGATATACAAATGAACCTAAACCTGACTTTTTTTATTATGGTGGGAAAAAAATCTGAGCATTAGCTGCATGAAAAAAGTTTCCTGCAATGATATTTATTAATAAATTATGCAAACTTTTGAAGAAAAACCACTAGGACCTCTTTCAATGTAAGAGAAAAGTTGGGATTTGGAACAATCCACTGGAAAACACAGTTAGTGAAGCCCTAAGTTGCTTGTAGTTTTGTTCAGGGTTAGTTTCAGAAACACCTTAGGAGATAAAGTTCAGTCAAGAGAACATCTGGTGAAGCCCTGATATGTATACATGAATTTTTCTGGTTTGGATCAAAAAGAGATAGGCTAAAAAAATCAATACTACAACCAAATAACACATTTTAAACTACTCAACAGAGACTAGTAAAGGAGCATCTAAGAAACTTTCCAGACAGTTGAGAAGTATTAACTATTAGTCCACTTATGGTCTTTGCTGCTTCTGTTTATAATATCATTGTAAAGGCTTGTTAATGTGCAAAATGTTTAGCTGTGAAATATCTGATGAAGTAATTTTTAGTAAGGTATGATAATTCCATTCCATTCCACTCATAATCATAATGGTGCTCACATCTCTGAAAACGTACAGACAGTGGCTAAAATTGAGAATGACAGCCTGGATGGAGGCTGGTGAGTGCACTCAGAACTGCTGTAGCTTCAACACAGAACACACCTTAAAAGGAAAGAAGGACAGTGTCTGACTACTAAACTTTTTAGACACATTGTAATAAAAAGTGCATCCAAAAGCTTGCTCTATTACCTCGTTGAATACTGGCTGTTTCTGGAGGAAAGACTAGATCTCAGCTAATGTTCTTAAACTGACTATTGAATTGTTGTTTTTCTTAATGGAGGAGCAACTGTTCTCAAAATAAAGGGTAAAGACCTGGATACATTGAATTATTTTGATATTCACAAGTTGACTTCCTTGGGAAAGTTTTTTTTTCATGGCTGAAATCCCTCAACCCACCACTCCAAGGCAGAACTGACTGCTGCAATAAAAAACTTTGACTTATATGAAGAGCACAGACCCCAGGAACTATATGTCTTTGAGACAGTTTATTTATGTTAATGGCCAAAACAAAGAACACTAGTTTTTCTCATTACTGAAATCAAAAACGCTTTGGGTCCATCATATTATAGGAGTAACTTGGTCTCTCAGAGGAAGAAATACTTAGGGAAATTTTCAGGAGCCTGAAAATACAGCATGAAACCACTTCTTTGGCAACATTCTGGGCATCTTCCCACATACAATGCCCAACACTTATTTGTATGAGTTTATGTTTTCAAAATATTATAACATCAGGAAAGAAGGAGAAGCTGTCTGGACCTAGAACATATTATTATGCAGCATTAGTACTCTTTTACCAACGCAATTTTTAAAAATAACCGAACAACAGCATCTCACATTTTCCCTCAGTGGTAAGCAATATAAATTAATTTTTCTACTAAGACAAATATGTATATGTTATAATGTACAATGAAAAACCTCATGCATTTGTAAGAATGTATAGACATTCCTAGCCTTCCTTTGTGTTACTTGAGGCCAGGGTTCTCACTTATCTGCTCTGGGATTAAATGCACTTGAGAGAAAAGGCATCAGAAGCACTGTACCTCTGGTTTAAGTAGAATATTATGATACTGACATAATTCAATCCAACGAAAATGTGAAATTCTGGTAAGAGACCAATGGGCTGCTCTTTTCTAAGATAAAAGATCCAAACAGGACAGAAAGGTCTTTTTCTCCTAAAGTCTCCATTTAGAAGTCTCAATTTAAAAAGAAACAACACTAAAATAGATAACTAATGAGAACCTACTGTATAGCACAGGGAACTCTACTCAATGCTCTGTGGTGACCTAAATTGGAAGGAAATCCAAAAAAGAGGGGATATACGTATATGTATAGCTGATTCACTTTGCTGTACAGCAGAAACTAACACAACATTGTAAAGCAACTATACTCCAAAAAAATTAATAAAAAAGGAAAGAAAGAACACAAAAAATCTCCCATGGTAACAGCAATCTTTGTGATGAGTTAAAGCTATTTACTACTTTTTTTTTTTTTTTTGGCGGTACGCAGGCCTCTCACTGCTGTGGCCTCTCCCGTTGCAGAGCACAGGCTCCAGACGCACAGGGCCAGCGGTCATGGCTCACGGGCCCAGCTGCTCCGCGGCATGTGGGATCCTCCCGGACCAGGGCACGAACCCGTGTCCCCTGCATCGGCAGGTGGACTCTCAACCACTGCGCCACCAGGGAAGCCCACATTTTCTCATTTTGTAAAATGTATAACAGTTTAGATACTGAATAAAAGTTGAATAAAAAACATTCATTTGGAAATAAAATACTGCTTAGCCTGAGTTAACTGATCTTGTTTTGGGGACTGGAAAAATAGTAATAATAGTGATAACATAATAGCTTACATTTATTGAGCAATTACTAGGCACAAGGTACATGAATTACTTCATTTAATGTTCTTCAAAGACCTTTGAGGGGATACTACTAGTATCCCCATTTGATTGATATAGAATCTGAGGCCTATGGTCAGCAGAGTCAGGTACACATCAGAGTTTTAAAGGCTATTTTATATGGGCATAAACCAAAGGTTATTGGATATGATGATGACTGAGCATAACAAATAAGAACGTTTGTTATGAAGCAGCTTTTGAAAATTAGAATCATTCATGATGCAAAATTTTGGGGGGTTAAAAAACAAACTGATAATTACTGAATGAGTACCTTTCATATATGTAAATTAATTTTTCAAGTGGAGAAATGATTATCTTAAAATTTCCTAATGCCATGAAAAGGGGATTCCACTGTTCAGAAACAGTTGTATAGGAGAGACCTTCAAGATGGCAGAGGAGTAAGACGTGGAGATCACCTTCCTCCCCACAAATACATCAGAAATACATCTACATGTGGAACAACTCCTACAGAACACCTACTGAACGCTGGTAGAAGACCTCAGACTTCCCAAAAGGCAAGAAACTCCCCAGGTAGCTGGGTAGGGCAAAAGAAAAAAGAAAAAACAGAAACAAAAGAATAGGGAGGGGACCTGTGCCTCTGGGAGGGAGCTGTGAAGGAGGAAAAGTTTCCACACACTAGGAAGCCCCTTCACTGGCAGAGATGGTGGGTGGTGGTGGGGGGAAGCTTCAGAGCCACGGAGGAGAGCACAGCTACAGGGGTGCAGAGGGCAAAGCAGAGAGATACCCACACAGAGGATCGGTGCCGACCAGCACTCACCAGTCTGAGAGGCTCATCTGCTCACCCACTGGGACAGGTGGGGGCTGGGAGCTGAGGCTAGGGCTTCGGAGGTCAGATCCCAGGGAGAGGACTGGGGTTGGCTGTGTGAACACAGCCTGAAGGGGGCTAGTGCGCCACAGCTAGCTGGGAGGGAGTCCGGGTAAAAGTCTGGACCTGCCTAAGAGGCAAGAGACCACTGTTTCAGGATGCGAGGAGAGGGGATTCAGAGCACCGCCTAAAGGAGCTCCAGCGGCTACCAGCACCGACCCCAGAGATGGGCATGAGACGCTAAGGCTGCTGCTGCAGCCACCAAGAAGCCTGTGTGCAAGCACAGGTCACTATCCACACCTCCCCTCCCGGGAGCCTGTGCAGCCCGCCACTGCCAGGGTCGCGTGATCCAGGGACAACTTCCCCGGGAGAACACGTGGTGCACCTCAGGCTGGTGCAACGTCACGCTGGCCTCTGCCGCCGCAGGCTCGCCCTGCATTCCGTTCCCATCCTTCCCCCTGGCCTGAGTAAGCCAGAGCCCCTTAATCAGCTACTCCTTTAACCCCATCCTGTCTGAGCGAAAAACAGACACCCTCAGGCAACCTACATGCAGAGGTGGGGCCAATCCAAAGCTGAACCCCGGGAGTTGTGCGAACAAAGAAGAGAAAGGGAAATGTCTTCCAGCAGCCTCAGGAGCAGCGGATTAAATCTCCACAATCAACTTGATGTACCCTGCATCTCTGGAATACCTGAATAGACAACAAATCATCCTAAAATTCAGGCGGTGGACTTTGGGAGCAACTGTAGACTTGGGGTTTGCTTTCTACATCAAATTTGATCCTGGTTTTATGTTTATCTTAGTTTAGTATTTAGAGATTATTATCATTGGTAGATTTGTATTGTTCTCTCCCTTTTATATATATATATATATTTGTTTGTTTCCTTTTTCTCTTTCTGTGAGTGTGTACGTGTATGTTTCTTTGTGTGATTTTGACTGTAAAGCTTTGCTTTTACCATTTGTCCTAGGGTCCTGTCTGTCCATTTTTTTTTTTTTCTTTGTACAGTTTTTAGTGCTTGCTATCATGGGTGGACTTCTTTTTTGGTTTGGTTGCTCTCTTCCTTCTTTCCTTTTTTTCTTTTCTTAAATTACTTTTTAATTTTTAATATTTTTTTATTTTAATAACTTTATATGTTTTTCTTTCTTTCTTTCTTTTTTTCTCCCTTTTCCTCTGAGCCATGTGGCTGACAGGGTCTTGGTGCTCCGGCCAGATGTCAGGCCTCTGCCTCTAAGGTAGGAGAGCCCAATTCAGGACATTGGTCCACCAGAGACCTCCTGGCTCCACGTAATATCAAACAGCAAAAATCACCCAGAGATCTCCATTTCAATGCCAAGACCCAGCTCCACTCAACAACCAGCAAGATACAGTGCTGGACATCCTATGCCAAACAACTAGCAAGACAGGAACACAACCCCACCCATTAGCAGAGAGGCTGCTAAAATCATAATAAGGTCACAGATAGCTCAAAACACACCACCGGATGTGGTCCACCCCACCAGCAAGAGAAGATCCAGCCTCACCCACCAGAACACAAGAACCAGTCTCCTCCACCAGGAAGCCTAAACAACCCACTGAACCAATATCAGCCACTGGGGGCAGACACCAAAAACAACAGGAACTATGATCCTGCAGCCTGCGAAAAGGAGACCCCAAACACAGTAAGTTAAGCAAAATGAGAAGACAGAGAACTACGCAGCAGATGAAGGAGCAAGACAAAAACCCACCAGACCAAACAAAAGAAGAGGAAATAGGCAGTCTACCTGAAAAAGAATTCAGAGTAATGATAGTAAAGATGATCCAAAATCGTGGAAACAGAATGGAGAAAGTACAAGAAACGTTTAACAAGGACCTAGAGGAACTAAAGAGCATACAAAAAATGATGAACAACACAATAAATGAAATTAAACATTTGCTAGAAGGAATCAATAGCAGAATAACTGAGGCAGAAGAACGGATAAATGACCTGGAAGATAACATAGTGGAAATAACTACCGCAGAGCAGAATAAAAAAAAGGAATGAAAAGAATTGAGGACAGTCTCAGAGACCTCTGGGACAACATTAAACATACCAACATTCGAATTATAGGAGTCTCAGAAGAAGAAGAGAAAAAGAAAAGGACTGAGAAAATATTTGAAGAGCTCACAGTTGAAAACTTCCTTAATATGGGAAAGGAAATAGTCAATCAAGTCCAGGAAGCTCAGAGAGTCCCGTACAGGATAAATCCAAGGAGAAACACACCAAGACACATATTAATCAAACTATGAAAAATTAAATACAAAGAAAAAATATTAAAAGCAGCAAGGGAAAAACAACAAATAACATACAAGGAAATCCCCATAGGGTTAACAGCTGATCTTTCAGCAGAAACTCTGCAAGCCAGAAAGGAATGGCAGCACATAGTTAAAGTGATGAAAGGGAAAAACCAACAACCAAGATTACTCTACCCAGCAAGGATCTCATTCAGATTTGGCACAGAAATTAAAACCTTTACAGACAAGCAAAAGCCATGAGAATTCAGCACCACGAAACCACCTTTACAACAAATGCTAAAGGAACTTCTCTAGGCAGGAAACACAAGACAAGGAAAAGACCTACAATAACCCAAAACAATTAAGAAAATGGTAACAGGAACACACATATCGATAACTACCTTAAATGTAAATGGATTAAATCCAACAACCAAAAGACACAGACTGGCTGAATGGATACAAACAAGACCCGTATATATGCTGTCAACAAGACACCCACTTCAGACCTAGGGATACATACGGACTGAAAGTGAGGGGATGGAAAAAGATATTCCATGCAAGTGGCAATCAAAACAAAGCTGGAGTAGCAATTCTCATATCAGACAAAATAGACTTTAAAATAAAGACTATTAGAAGAGACAAAGAAGGACACTACATAATGATCAAGGGAGCAATCCAAGAAAAAGATATAAGATGGTAAATATTTATGCACCCAACATAGGAGCACCTCAATACATAAGGTAAATGCTAACAGCCAAAAAAGGGGAAACAGACAGTAACCCAATCCTAGTAGGGGACATTAACACCCCACTTTCACCAATGAACAGATCATCCAAAGTGAAAATAAATATGGAAACACAAGCTTTAAATGATACATTAAACAAGATGGAATTGATATTTACAGGACATTCCACCCAAAAACAACAGAACACACTTTCTTCTCAAGTGCTCATGGAACATTCTCCATGATAGATCACATCTTGGGTCACAAATCAAGCCTCAATAAATTTAAGAAAATTGAAATCATATCAAGTATCTTTTCTGACCACAACGCTATGAGACTGGATATCAATTACAGGAAAAAATTTGTAAAAAATACAAACACATGGAGGCTAAACAATACACTACTAAATAACCAAGAGATCACTGAAGAAATCAAAGAGGAAATCAAAAAATACCTAGAAACAAATGACAATGAAAACACGACGACCCAAAACCTATGGGATGCAGCAAAAGCAGTTCTAAGAGGGAAGTTTATAGCAATATAATCCTTCCTCAAGAAACAAGAAACATCTCAAATAAATAACCTAACCTTACAACTAAAGCAATTAGAGAAAGAAGAACAAAAAAAACCCAAAGTTAGCAGAAGGAAAGAAATCATAAAGAGCAGATCAGAAATAAATGAAAAAGAAATGAAGGAAACAATAGCAAAGATTAATAAAACTAAAAGCTGGATCTTTGAGACGATAAACAAAATTGATAAACCATTAGCCAGACTCATCAAGAAAACATGGGAGAAGACTCAAATCAACAGAATTAGAAATGAAAAAGGAGAAGTAACAACTGACACTGCAGAAATACAAAGGATCATGAGATCTTACTACAAGCAACTCTATGCCAATAAAATGACAACCTGGAAGAAATGGACACATTCTTAGAAAAGCACAACTTTCTGAAACTGAATCAGGAAGAAACAGAAAATATGAACAGACCAATCACAAGCACTGAAATTGAAACTGTGATTAAAAATCTTCCAACAAACAAAAGCCCAGGACCACATGGCTTCACAGGCGAATTCTATCAAACATTTAAAGAAGAGCTAACACCTATCCTTCTCAAACTCTTCCAAAATATAGCAGAGGGAGGAACACTCCCAAACTCATTCTACGAGGCCACCATCACCCTGATACCAAAACCAGACAAAGATGTCACAAAGAAAGAAAACTACAGGCCAATATCACTGATGAACATAGATGTAAAAATCCTAAACAAAATACTAGCAAACAGAACCCAACAGCACATTAAAAGGATCATACACCATGATCAAGTGGGGTTTATCCCAGGAATGCAAGGATTCTTCAATATACGCAAATCAATCAATGTGATAAACAGTATTAACAAATTGGAGAAAAACCATATGATCATCTCAATAGATGCAGAGAAAGCTTTCGACAAAATTCAACACCCATTTATGATAAAAACCCTCTAGAAAGTAGGCATAGAGGGAACTTACCTCAACATAATAATGGCCATATATGACAAACCCACAGCCAACATCATTCTCAGTGGTGAAAAACTGAAACCATTTCCTCTAAGATCAGGAACAAGACAAGGTTGTCCACTCTCACCACTATTATTCAACATAGTTTTGGAAGCTGTAGCCACAGCAATCAGAGAAGAAAAGGGATCCAAATCAGAAAAGAAAAAGTTAAGCTGTCACTGTTTGCAGATGACATGATACTCTACATAGAGAATCCTAAAGATGCTACCAGAAAACTACTAGAGCTAATCAATGAATTTGGTAAAGTAGTAGGATACAAAAGTAATGCACAGAAATCTCTTGCATTCCTATACACTAATTACGAAAAATCTGAAAGAGAAATTAAGGAAACACTCCCATTTACCACTGCAACAAAAAGAATAAAATACCTAGGAATAAACCTACCTAAGGAGACAAAAAACCTGTATGCAGAAAACTGTAAGACACTGATGAAAGAAATTAAAGATGATATAAACAGATGGAGAGATATACCATGTTCTTGGATTGGAAGAATCAACATTGTGTAAATGACTATACTACCCAAAGCAATCTACAGATTCAATGCAATCCCTATCAAACTACCAATGGCATTTTTCAGAGAACTAGAACAAGAAATTGCAAAATTTGTATGGAAACACAAAAGACCCCAAATAGCCAAATCAATCTTGAGAAAGAAAAACAGATCTGGAGGAATCAGGCTCCCTGATTTCAGACTATACTGCAAAGCTACAGTAATCAAGACAGTATGGTACTGGCATAAAAACAGAAATATAGATCAATGGAACAGGATAGAAAGCCCAGAGATAAACCCATGCACATATGGTCACCTTATTTTTGATAAAGGAGGCAAGAAGATACAATGGAGATAAGACAGCCTCTTCAATAAGTGGTGAAGGGAAAACTGGACAGCTACATGTAAAAGAATGAAATTAGAACACTCCCTAACACCATACACAAAAATAAACTCAACATGGATTAAAGACCTAAATGTAAGGCAAGACTCTGTAAAAGTCTCAGAGGAAAACATAGGCAGAACACTCTATGACATAAATCACAGCAAGATCCTTTTTGACCCACCTCCTAGAGCAATGGAAATAAAAGCAAAAATAAACAAATGGGACCTAATGAAACTTAAAAGCTTTTGCACAGTAAAAGAAACCATAAACAAGATGAAAAGACATCCCTCAGAATGGGGGAAAATATTTGCAAATGAAGCAACTGACAAAGGATTAATCTCCAAAATTTACAAGCAGCTCATGCAGCTCAATATCAAAAAACAAACAACCCAATCCAAAAACGGGCAGAAGATCTAAACAGACATTTCTCCCAAGAAGATATACAGATTGCCAACAAACACATGAACAGATGCTCAACATCACGAATCATTAGAGAAATACAAATCAAAACTACAATGAGGTATCACTTCACACCAGTCAGAATGGCCATCATCAAAAAATCTACAAACAATAAATGCTGGAGAGGGTGTGAAGAAAAGGGAACCCTCTTGCACTCTTGGTGGGAATGTAAATTGATACAGCCACTATGGAGAACAGTATGGAGGTTCCTTAAAAAACTAAAAATGGAACTACCATACAAGCCAGCAATCCCACTACTGGGCATATACCCTGAGAAAACCATAATTCAAAAAGGTCATGTACCACAATGTTCACTGCAGCTCTAGTTACAATAGCCAGGACATGGAATCAACCTAAGTGTCCACTGACAGATGAATGGATAAAGAAGATGTGGCACATATATACAATGGAATATTACTCAGCCATAAAAAGAAATGAAATTGAGTTATTTGTAGTGAGGTGGATGGACCTAGAGTCTGTCATACAGAGTGAAGTAAGTCAGAAAGAGAAAAACAAATACCAAATACCATTGTAACACATATATATGGAATCTAAAAAAAAAAGGTTCTGAAGAACCTAGGGGCAGGACAGGAATAAAGACGCAGACACAGAGAATTGACTGAGGACATAGGGAGGGGGAAGGGTAAGCTGGGACGAAGTGAGAGAGTGGCACGGACTTATATACACTACCAAATGTAAAATAGATAGCTAGTGGGAAGCAGCCACATAGCGCAGGGAGACCAGCTCAGTGCTCTGTGACCACCTAGAGGGGTGGGATAGGGAGGGTGGGAGGGAGACACAAGAGGGAGGAGATATGGGGATAAATGTATATGTATAGCTGATTCACTTTGTTATAAAGCAGAAACTAACACACCATTGTAAAGCAATTATACTCCAATAAAGATGCTAAAAAGAAAACAAAAAAGAAACAGTTGTATATATTGAATGTCTGTAAATCAAATACTAACTATATTTCCTTAAAGAACTTCTCTAGGGTAAATATGAAGAGTAAATATTTAATAAAATGAAAAATTGTTTTGCAATCTGAATAGTCATCCAATAATTTATCTGTCTTGTGAATTTGGATTTACAGCAGACTCTTGACATTCCTGAGGCATATATCTGGAACCTTCTTGAGTTCCCAGATTCACAAACAGAAAAATATTTATAGAGGCTCCCAGCTTTTTCAGGAATCAAATATCCACGGAGAGTTTCCTGTTTATAGCCTTATGCTACACCCTACAAGTTAACCATACTTTCACATCTCATGATAGGTTTATATCTCACTTGACTGCCATTTTTCACAGAAACAAGCAAAATTTTTCTAACTAATTAATGAGCATTGTTGCAAATGCACAAATAAGTGAAGAAAAATAAAGCTAAGTGACACTTTTCCGGACACACATCTTGCAAAGCAGACTTTTCAGATTCATATCTCAGCCAGGGGATCTCACACAGTGTCACAAACCTGCAAGTGAAATCTAGAAACACCTAGGGTCTAAACACATTTATCAAATTTGCTTGAGCAAAGGACACGGGCCATACCGAATAGAAATGCCATTGTTCTTGCTAACCCAAGCGTTACAGAAGTCGACTGAACCTTTTGGTGATGAGTCCAGAAAATTGGATTATAGAAACACTGTCCACATGAATTACACGAATTTGCCTGCTCATTCAAAATACCTATATTTTGTATGGTCGGGGTTGGTGACAATCAAGGTTGGATGTTTCCGCTGCCCTCGGTAGTGGGACCCCGTCACAGCAGGCGCAGAGGCCCCAGAAGGCTGGACCTCCTGGAAGCACTGTGCTGGAACCCTCAACCTCTGGCTCGGTTTTCACCCCCGCCAAAGCAACACCCACCATGAAAAGCAGACAGGAGAGAAGGAGTGACAGAGTGAATGAGCGAGAGAAAGAAACAAAGGAAGAGGGAGCGAGGGAGGGAACGCAGAAAAGAAAGAAAAGAGAGGGAATGAAAAAGGAATTTGGCTGCTGTGAGAAAAAAAAAATGAACAAGAAAGATATTATCATTTCAAAATATATAGCATGTACATTTCAGAACGTATTTGAAAACACTTCTGCCAAATTTTCGAATTATTTATTTATTTATATCCCTTCTTGTTCCAAAGAGGTTTTGCAGCATTCTGCTGCCAGATTAATTTTCCTGAAGCTCAGCTCTGATCATGTTACTCCCCTGCTTTAAAAAAACCCCAATACCTCCTCACTGCCTGTAAAATGAAGTCCAATTTCCTTAGCCTCCTATTTGAGGCCCTCCATAATCTGGCCCCAAACTTCCAGCCCAACCTTATCCTGCATTTCTTCCCTTTAAACACCCTTTGTTCCAACCAAAGGACACTCCCTGATTTCTCCTAACACATTCTGTATTTTCCACCCTTGCACCTTGGCTTGTGCTGTTCCCTCTGCCTGGAATGCCTTTCCCAACATCTGCATATGCACCATACTATTCACTGTTCCAGGTTCCACCTGGAGGATGCAGGCACCTGGTCATCAATAGTGGAACTTACAACCTTTATACACGTGCTACATACACATCATCTCACTGGATCTTCTCAACGGGAGGAAGCTATTTCTTACTGTGGTCCAAGGAAGCTGCAGCTGATACCTCTGGGGTTGTGTCCTCTGTCCACTGTCCTTCCTGCTATCCTAAGGCTATCCCTCACACAGAACAAAAGGTGGCTGCCTGAATCAACGCCAACATGTTGTAGCAATCTTTATTTTTTTTCACTTTTTAAGGAGAAAAAGTGCACCTTTCTTTTCTGTGTGAACTTGAATTCACCTGTCCAGTCCTGAGGCACAGTTTCATTTGGCAGTCCCTGGGCAGCCCTTGCCAGGCTCCATCAGGTGGGACAGTACACTAGCTGATTCTGAAAGGCAGAGGCCTGGCAGGTCCAGAGAGCCAGGGTGGGAGCAGTTACCCCAGGGGCCCCTCCATGCTCCCTGCCTGGAATGCACGAGAACATACAGGGAAGAAAACTGATAACCATGGTAAACATCAGTGGGTCAAGTTCTACTCCTTCGAGTCCTAAGAACACGCCAAGGGATTTTTTGAAGGTGCCACTGATCACCAGGAGTGCGACAGCAGGTTGCTAAAGCTATTTATACAACCTCCAAAGCCAGCTTAAACAAACAAGGCAACTGGGTGTGGGACAAGACATCATGACTGATTGATGGGGATCTATTAGGCATGCAAAGCTGCCAATATCTACACGCTCGTTGGGCGAGGGCCAGAGTTATTACATGATGAGCACTTACGTAACCTTAAGTACAAATGGAATTTGGGCTGTATGTATCAGATACGCTTCTCCTTTCTCATTTTTGGCATCAAGAGGTTACATGAACTGCATGGTGGGTCAGAGCCCTCCCCTCCACTTTCTCCCTTTCCTAAAGACTGGCAGGCCTAATGCTCACAACAGACACATCTCTTAATAATGACTGCAAGTTTTCCCCCAAACCAAAGCTCCACTGTCCTGTTTAAATCTGACCTATTTTTAATGTGCTGCTCAATATTTTTTAAAAAAAAACATCGTTTGCTGGAACATGACTTCAGACGAAAGCTGTTTCCAGGGATTAACCCAAACTTTAATCACTCCCCTGAACAAAACTTGATTCAGTCCAATAAATTATGGCTCACTTGATAAAATCTTAAAAGCAAAAATGAATTGGGTAACCATGTGAAATCTATGGTTTGCCCTGCCAGTCTCTTGCCCTGTCTGTTGGTGACCTCTGGCCTCACCAAGCTCATGACAAGGCTTGTCTGCCTGGCGGTTCTGACCCCTGAAACGCCCGGCTCTCTCCACCCCCATAACCTGCTCTATTTCAGCCCTCCCAATTGCAATCCCTTCCCAATCGGTGTCTACTCACCATTCTCCTCCATGCCTCCGCGATGAAAACCGTTTGCAACAAGGTTGAAAAGAAAAATATTAACTGAGTGCAATGTAGAATTTTGTTTTCCTAAACTTTTCTTGTCATTCATTACTAAATAACAATCTTGAGTTGTAAAGTCTGTTGACCAGCTCCAAAGCTAATCAGTTATCGATCACTTACATTTGCAAAACCACTATCTAGTCTTTAGTTCAAAAGTAGAATTTATACAGGGCCTTTCCTTGTTTTACCTCTGAACTATTTAAACGTATCCACACACGTGTTTGTCAACAAAGTTATACAGTGATTTCCTCACAGGGGGTTTTGGTGGTGGTGGTGGTATGTGTATGTGTGTATGTGGTAACCCAAAAAGAGAGAATGGAAAAATCCAGTAAAAACACTAAGCACTAACCAGAGAAGGGTGAGCTGAACAGTATGAATCATATAATAGAGTACTTCTGCTTTGCCCCGGGGGAGCTACAGAACCTGCACCATGTTAGTTCCAGCACAGAAAGGGCCAGAAATGTACGTCTCCTTCGGTGGGCCATCCAAAGATCACTGGTTTCCATCATGGGTGAGAATGGAGCTGTGACAGTCACAGAACAAGAAAGAGAGGGGAAATGCAACAATCCAGAAATGTCTCCCATATGAACAGAAATGGTTGTGAACTAAAGCCTTATAATATCAGGCTACGTATCACAATTAGTAATCTTAAAGAAAACCATACATCTCAATATATACTCGGTTGCTAAGTATTTGGGTTCAAAGGACCTCAAATAGTTAGCTGCTCATGTCACCTAGGTTTGCAGGAAAGAGGCGTGATAATGATGCATGAGAACTCAAGACATGATGACAAGTGCTCTCCGTAGTTCAGGCTGAGAATAGCTGGGTTTGGAAGCAGGATAATTCAAATATAAATCATTGCCACTACTTCATTTTTTAAAAATTTTGCCTTGTACTTTCTTTCTTTTTTGGGGGGGGGGGGCTGCACCAGGTTTTAGTTGCAGCATGCAGGATATTTAGCTGCGGCATGTGGATTTCTTAGTTGCGGCATGCACGCAGGATCTAGTTCCCTGACCAGGGATCGAACCCGGGCCCCCTGCATTGGAAGCACAGAGTCTTACCCACTGGACCACCAGGGAAGTCCCTGCCACTACTTCATTTTGTTTTGCTGCAGTAGACACAGCCTCAGATGCAGACAGGAAATACAATTCCAAAGGTAGAAAGAAACCTACTGCACACTTCAATATCAGGCAATCCAGTTTTTAGAAATTGTCCTTGGGTTAGTCCCTCCACCTCTCGATACACTGGGCCCCTGAAAGAACCCTTAATTTAAAGGATCTCTCTGGGAAAGCAGGCCTTCCCCTGACTATTTCAGCCATCCTCAAAGGCCTCTCTTGGAAAATTACAAACAGTTATACATTATTTGGTTTTTACTTACATTTTAAATGTGAACACACTTTATACATAACTAGTACAATGATGTGTTCATTATATTTATTTGCATCATTTCCTTGATTACTGTATTCTAAAATCAGAAGCTTTATACTTGCATTTGAAGCAAGACTTATGTACTGCTTGGCAAACTTTGTGAATCATTTAAGAGTCTCATCTCTGTTCAATAAATAGGAACTCATCCCAAATTTTCAAACAACTAACAGGGTTAATTGGCACCTATATCATCACAACGTGAAAGACAGAAACAGACTTACAGATATCAAAAGCAAACTTAAGGTTAGCAAAGGGGAAACATGGTGGGGTGGGGTGGGGGTGGATAAACCAGGAGCCTGGGGTAAACATACACACGCTACGATATATAAGTAACCAACAGGGACCTACTGTATAGCACTGGGAACTCTATTCAATACTCTGTGATAACCTATATGAGAAAAGAATCTAAAAAGGAATGATATATGCATATGTATAACCGAATCACTTTGCTGAACACCTGAAACTAACACAACATTCTAAATCAACTCTACTCCAATAAGATTAAAATATATATAAAAAAACTGTAAAGACAGAAAAGAGGCAGTGTATGTGCTGCCATTTCCCTTCCCACACCTGTGCGAGACATCACTTATCAATCCCAGTGACACTCCTTGCTCCCGAGCCCAGCACATCAGAGCCACACTCAACTACAGCTGCTTGTTATGACTCACGTACTGATTCTAAAGAGAATAGCCAAGACGATAAACAAGTTGCATGTTCCAATCCATAAGGAATCAACTGAAGGAAATAAACGTTCAGCAGGCTGGTGAAATAAGATTTAGGGTGACAAGACGGCTGCTTTCAAGTATCTGCAGGGGGAACCTGGAGGTTTCATTCAATGTGGCTCCAAAGGGTAGCCAGGCAACAAATATCATCCCAGGGTGAATTATAGTGGCATTATGAGAATGCCATTATTGCAAAGTGTAGGCAAGGTGAGGAGGAAGGTGAAGCAGACTGCCTGGGAATGCTGAAGCATGCTCTCTCCCTTCTTCCCACCCAACCACAGATACACATCAGATTTTTCCTTTAATCCTTTGTAAACAAGTCCCACTGACTCATGGAATGTTCTCACTCATGGAATTTCTAAGAAGCAGATACAGACAGGTATGGTTGCTATTTAATAGCTTTTTGGGAGGGACTATGCAGATGAGGGAGAATCTCTGATAAATATGCAAAAGGTGGGCTGGATTTACAGTTTAAACAGAAATTGCATTTTCATTGATTACTTTCTAGCCCTAAGGCCTCTAACTCTAAAAACCTCTTGATGTTGGCCCCATACTAATGTCTCCATGTTCATGCAAGGGGCAACCAAACGTCCTGACCACTCCCTTGGGACCCAGCTCCACCAATTTACAGTCAGAGGCCTCTGCTCAGAGGGTGACAGAGCTGTGCTGCAAGGGATTAAGACAGAGCCCCAGGCTTTACTGGAAAAGTCTTAGTCAATGTACAAAGTGAGAGAGTGGCGTGCACATATATACGCTACCAAACGTAAAATAGATAGCTAGTGGGAAGCAGCCGCATAGCACAGGGAGATCAGCTCGGTGCTTTGTGACCACCTAGAGGGGTGGGATAGGGAGGGTGGGGGGGAGGGAGACCCAAGAGGGAAGAGATATGGGGACATATGTATATGTATAACTGATTCACTTTGTTATAAAGCAGAAACTAACACACCATTGTAAAGCAATTATACTCCAATAAAGATGTTAAAAAAAACAAAAACAAACCACATTTGTTTGTTTTTAAAGGTACCGAATTAGTCACAGCTTGGTTGCACAGAGAGAGAAATTCTTTGGTAGCCCCTGAGGCAAATGACTGCTCTGAAATCAGCAGGCTGTGGTTATGTAACTTCTTGTTTAATCTGATCCTTCTACTTTATCCTGCGACTTGGAGCAAACCATCCAACCTGAAGTCTCAGTTCCTGCGTCTGTAGAATAGGAACACTGTAGTGACATCTGACCTTGCCCATCCTGACACCACAAAGATGAGGCAGTCTTTGAAGAGAGCTGAGCTTCTCAGAAGACAGAAATGACAGGATTGGGTCTCATTATTTAGTATTTTGCAATGGGTTTAAGCTCTACCCTTGGTTTTCAATCCTCAAAATTACTCACATTTAGACTAATCTGCTTACTAGATGTTGAAATATACCCTGAGGCTTTTCTTTACTATTACTTAGAAGGACGCTGGTTCAAACGCCAGGAAAGAAATCGCTTTTACACGAATCATTTACACCTTCCAGAATACTTTAGAGCAGGGGCGATATTCTCCCTCGAACAATCTTTCCCTTTCTAAATCCTAAATTTCCCAGGGAAAAGAGACTCACAGAGGTGACACCGTGTGCTCCACCCTACATCTTTCATACTCTTCAGATACACAGAGAAACACAGTGTGGATGCAAGAACTAGACGTGTTCTAGGTGTCCTTCACGTAGATAATCCCGCTGGGGAGCGGGAGGGTGACCAGGATTACGGAAATCGGGGGGAAGGAACAGAACCATTACTAACCCCCGTTCCCTTCCCCCTGAGGTCATCATCCTCAACACAGGATGCAGTGGGATGGTAAAGGTGACCACAGAACACCAGCCTCTCTCCCGTGCCCCTGTGTAAATAAGTGCACACTGGTCAACCTGAATTATGCCTGATAATGTGTGGAAGCAAAGGGGACCCACACCGTCACATGCCATGCATGCATAAGGAGGCCTATCTGTAGAAATCTGCAGAAACATAAACACAAGGAGAACAAACGAGTGATACTCAAGCGTAATATCCTAATTCCAATAATCCCTCAGAGGTGTCCAGAAGCCCTGTGAGCCTACTGCTGAAAGGACAGTTGACAAACCAGATGGGCATCCTGACTTGTGAGTTTCTGTCATGGACATTGGTCGTTTGGGGCCCTTCAAGATCCATTCTTCCTTCTTTTGGTTCAGCACCAGGATTTCCTTTTTGGAAATTAATTCTCCCCCTCTGTGTGTAGTCTTGCTGGGAATGTCAGTCAGGACCCCCCCCCCACCCTTTTACCCCCGGCCGAGGAGTGGGCATGTGGCCTGTAGCAAGCCAACAGGGCTCTTATTTCCAGGGTTTTGACTCTTGGATGGAGAAACCTGTTGGAATTTATCCACTGCAGCAGCAGCAGCAGACAAGTAAGACCATCAGTTCTGTCCACCTGGATCCCCAGAGCTTCCTCAGTTTCTGTCCTTCACCCAGCTTGGTCCTGCACACTTCCTGTTGATTCTCGGAGCTACTGCATATGCTTCCAATAAAATTCTTTTGCGTTTGACTTAGCCAAAATTGGTGTCTGTTGCTTACAAGGAAAAAAAAAAAAGAATGCTAACTTATACAGATGTGCAGCTTTGCTTCCTCAGATTCCAGACCTACCTGAGGATTTCCAGGCCCAACAAGGCCCTATGATCAATCGATCCTAAATGATTCCAAAAATGATACTCTGCATCTGAGTCCATTCTCCCTAAAATCCTCTTGTTTCTCCATGATCAGTAATAAAGAGTATTTAAAAAAGAATGAGAGAAAAAGGGGCAAACCAGCAAGCCTTAGAATAGTTCTATAATGGTGAAATTTATACTGGCTCTAAATTTCACTTTTAGGAACACAGAGATGAAGACAGAGAGGAGGAAAGAGAATCTAATGGACTTTTTAAAGTATCATTTATATACAAGAAAATGCCTAGATCACAAGAATTCAGTTGATGGGTTTTGACAGCTATATTCACCTGTGTAACAACCACGCCAACCACGATCTGGATCATTACCAACGCTCCACAAAGTTCTATCATGACGCTTTCCAGCTAATCCTTCCCCACACCCAAACAGGCAAACACTGTTCTGACTTCCATCACCATAGCCTAATTTCTCCTACTTTAGAACATAATATAAAAGGAATCAGACAGTATGTACTCTTACATCTGGCTTGTTTTGCTCAACATAATGTTTCTGAGGTTCGTCCAGATTGCTATCTGCATCAGTAGAGCGGTCTTTTTTATTGCTGAGTAATACTCCATTGTATGAAGGTACCCTAGTTTGTTTATTCAGTCTCCTGTTTACGGATAGTTGGGTTGTTTCCAGTTTGGAGCTTTTATGGAAAAAGCTGCTGTGAACATTCTTAAACAAATATTTTTTATGGACCTAGGATTGCTTTCATTTCTCTCGAATAAATGCATTTTTATTTAATGGTGAAGAAGCTTTCTATAACAGAATGCAGAGAAACAATAACATACTTTTTCCAAGAGGAAAAAAAGTGCCTATTTTCCACCTTTTCTTCTAGGATAGAGTACGTTCATAGGCACCATTCTATTAACCCTTTATTCTTCTTTCCAAGTTTCATTCTCTCAATCTACAGAAAGCTCATTTCTCTACCATTCCACACAAACCTTTCTCTTTCCCCTTAAACTAGCAAACAGTCTCCATATGCCTTCTTCATGGCAATTTTTAAAAGAGCGAGCTAGCTCTATTCACCAGCTACCCTCTCTAATTTCTTTCCAGTGGTTTTCCCAACCGTCTATCCTAGTCTTATTTTCTCAGTTCTCATTCTCTCCTTGACCTCTTGCTGTGTTAAGCTGTTATGACTGCTTCTCCCCCACTGCCCCTTCTTTCATTGTTTTAAGAAAATTTAAATGTTAATTACTCAGACAGTTTTTACGAGGAAAACAGGTACCCAAAGACTGGTCTTAAATGCTCACAACTGTACACATCTTTCTCCTGGCTTCCATACACATTGAGAGTAGAGATCTTGCAGCCAGATTCTGAGTTTAGAACCTGGCTCTATCACTTACTAGCTGGATAACCCTGGGCAAGTTAGTTAACTATTATATACTTTGTTTCTTCTGTAAAATGAGGCTGAAAATAGTACCCACCTCACAGGGCTGTTGTGAGGAGTAAATGAGTAGCATTTAGAGCTGTGCCTGGTACGTAGTAAGTGCTCAATAAATACAAGCAATTTCTATTACCTCATTTGTTCCTCACTGTGGTGTATGTAATAAGAGAACTTTATAAACCATAATAGACTATATTACTGTAAGAGATGATATAAGGCATTATAATGCTTTGGTGCCACCTCTTCTCAGGCTCCTTTCATGGTTGACTCTCTTTCCCCTGCTTCTTTAAAGTGGGCATAATCCAAAGCTCCTTCCTGGATCCCTTTGTCCTCATGATTCTACACTCTCCTGAAGGTCTTATCCATCACGGTGGCTTTAATTATCACACCAAAGCCAATGACTTCAAATACAGGTCTACAACCCTAAGGTATCTCCCTTAAACATCCCCAACTTCCTGCTGGGCATCTCGCTACCATTCATTCAAACTCAACATACATAAAACCCAAATCACCCTTTTGTTTTCACAAGAGGTTGCCCTCAGGATTTTGATTTGTCCTCAATAATACACTCATAGGTAAGCAACCATGGCCTAGTCTTACCAGGTATTCCTAGGCATGGATAAGAGAGCTTGAGAATGGATCTCACGGTGGGTATTACTGGAAAACTCCTCTCGTTACCCTTAGACCTTCCCTGTCCACTCTGAAAGGTCCCTGATGACTATGAACTGTCTGTGCAGGAGGGGTGGGCTGTAGGATGGAGAATTGCAGGTACCTAGGAATGAATGAAGGTGCTTCATTAAAACATGAGCATCCTAATCCCAGGTTCACCAGCACTTGGTCCTAAGCCTTCCTTCCTCATGTCATACAGTTTGGATAATACTGTCCATGTTTATGGCAGCCCTTGCCCCACACGCCAGTGGAGTACCTGTGCCAGGGCAGACTGGTGGGGGAGTCAGCAGCACAGCTGGGCACCTGGGCGCCAACATTCCACCTCTGCCCCTCGGAGCTTTAGTCAAGGAGAAGAAATGGTCTCAGTGGCTCAGGGCTCTGTGGCTGTTAGAGACTATGTGGCACCTTTAATATTTCCTGGAGCAAAATCTACTCTCCTTGCAAGCAGCCTAATAAAAGTCTCCTGGCCTTAAAAGGAAGGCACTGTTGGAGGTTGCTGCCTGTGCTAGTCATTAGGGCTGGTCACAGATATTCAATTTCTCCTCCTTTGAGCACACAGTGGGATGGGTACCTCCCTGCTGCCCTTGAAGTTCAGTGTGACATGCCACTTGCTGTGGCCAATGAGATGTCAGCAGAAACAACAGGGATCGCTTCCAGTAGAAGCTTTAAGAACCCATGTGTGATTCACTTGCTCCCTTTCCCTGCTTCAGTGGAAGCAGAAGTTGAGGTGCAGCTTCTATCAGCCTGGGTCCCCGAATGAGCAGAATACTTACTACATTACACAGGGAGCATAAGCATAAGACAAACTTTTGTTCATGTCATTAGGGATTTGGAGGTTCTTTGTTCATTAGGATCTGGGGGCTCTTTGTTCCTGCAGCATGAGCTACTAAGGCCTGACAGATACAGTGGCCCTGGTCACGTGACC
Source organism: Pseudorca crassidens (assembly GCF_039906515.1). Taxonomy (NCBI): domain Eukaryota; kingdom Metazoa; phylum Chordata; class Mammalia; order Artiodactyla; family Delphinidae; genus Pseudorca; species Pseudorca crassidens. The sequence goes on along the minus strand of NC_090296.1, from coordinate 118,989,415 downwards.
ACTTAGCAACCTCCAATTTCTGACTCAGCCTCACTTTTGGCTTCTAGATCTGCACTCTATTTAGTTCAGCTATTGAGGACACACAGTGCACTTACAAGTACTCCAATACAAAGCTGTCCCTGATTTATGGATTAAGACTGATGCCTGCTGCTGAATAGCCCACAGCGACCCAGAAAAACTCTAGATTCTAGTGCCGCCCAGACCCAACACTCTAGTCGTGAAAACAGGTACAATTTTCCCCAATGCACCTAAAAAAATGTCTTCCTATTAAAGAAGACTTTCCCATTATAGCTAGGTTGACCATATAATTTATTGTCCAAAGTGGTTTTGAATGAAGGGGGACTAGGGTGACAGGCATGAACTATCGCTGTCCTGAGTAAACAGGGATGCAGAGGCACTGAAATTCTACTTCTATCGTCTTTACGGTATTAGGTCTATGAGAAAAATTCCTAGACGCATTATCTTAGGACAGATCACCATATCCAGGAAATGCATTTAAAAGCCTAAGAAGAAGCATGTGGAGAAATTAATGTGTTTATCAGACAGTGTACTCTGCTTTTACTATTCTGTGTGGCATTGGACTGAATGAGTGCAGCTGTTTCCCTAAGTAGGCACGTGCAAATAGCAGTAGACTTCCAAACAAAACCAAGAGCCCAATGCAAAATCCAGCCGTAAAGTATGAACACCCTGCAGAAACATTAACAGCGTCTTCCTCCCACTGGTCAGCCTGGGAGTCATTTAAGAGGAAAGAGGACAAAATCAGGAAAACAATCTTAGCAGCAAGAAGAATTGTTTAAAGAAAGCCAAAGTAAATGCAGCTTCGGTGACTATGGGATCCTCTTCTAGGCGTGTGAGACATATTAACGTCAATAAATATTTTTAAGGAATGCTGAATTTTCTAGGCAAAGTAACGAACACTTTGTAGAAGATAGCTGATTTCTTCAGTCTGCTGCTAGTCTGCATTTTTCTTTTCTTTGTAAAATACCAGGATTCTAATTGCCTTCTTCAAACTTTCAGGGCTTATGGCCAAAAAGTAGATAATAATTTCTGTAGAAGATTGTTTTTCTGTCTGTCACCATCCCCTCTTCCCCACCTCCGCTTGCTGGGATGTGTGTTTCCCACCAGAGGGTCGGTCACATGACCTGAGTTAGCCCAACGACCCCCTCAGGTCCTGAACTCAGGTCCAGGGATGGGGACATGATCCAAACAAGATCACAGGGTGGTTTTTCTGAGATTGAAACCATCACTAGGCATGCTAGTTTCCTAGGCTGCCATAACAAATTACCACAAACTGGGTGGTTTAAAACAACATAGATTTATTCTCTCACAGTCCTGGAGGCTGGAAATTCAAAATCAAGGTGTTGGCGGGGCCACACTCCCTCTGCAATCTCTGGGGAAGAAACTTTCTGTGCCTTCCCCTGGTTTCGGGTGCTTTCCCGAAATCCTTGGTGCTCCTTGACTTGTAGCTGCCATCACTCTAATCTCCACCTTGGTCGTCACGTGGCCATCTTCCCTCTGTCTCTGTGCCCGAGTGTTCCCTGTATGTGCGTCTCTGTGCCTCTTCTCTTTTTATAAGGGCACCAGTCATATTGGATAAGGGCCTACCCTAATCCAGTATGACCTCTTCTTAACTTGTACCTTAATTACCATGCAAAGACCCTATTTCCAAATAAGCAAATTCATAGGTACCAGGGATAGGACTTAAACATATCTTTTTTGTGGGACACAATTCAACCCACAGCACTAGATAAGACAGAGTCTTTCTCACTGTGATTGCAAGTTCAAAGCCATGTAAGCCTGCCCATCCACCTGAAAAGAAAGTAAACAGACCCAAGAGATGGAGAAAGATAGAGAAAAGCAGGGTCCTAATATTATTGAATCCCTGGAATGCAGCCATATCTGAATCCCAGCCCACCTCTTGGACTTCCCAGTAACATGACCAACAAAATATCTTTCTTGTTTATATATAGGTAGGTTGGATTTCGGTCACTAACAACCAAGAGTTCTAATTAATATATGCACCAGTGAATTATGCTATATAATGTGAATTCAAATAGCTCCCCATATCTGGATGGGGAAGAGTGGGTGGGTTATATTTGAAAAAGATTAGCCATGAGTTGATAACTGTTGAAACTAAGTGACGGGTAAATAGGAGGTTATTCTTATACGATTATACTATTCTATTTTTACGTACATTTGAAATTTTCCAAAATAAAAAGTTAAATCAAATGTTCAAAAAGCCTCCTCCCTTCCCCCCCGCCAGGACTCACAATTAAAGTCCAGCACACGTCAGGGCAAACAAAAGAACAGAAAAGGTAGAATCATACATAAACCAGACAATAGCAGGCATCCACAGGGAATATTGATTAATAGGTGAAAATATTAGCACACGTTTTCTTTGCGGGAGGCAAAGGGCTTTTGACATTAGACCTGAGTCTACCAGGCTTGACAGGATCAGGTGGCTGGCAGATGACCTCCCTGAACTAAGCAGAGAGGGTTGGGCAATGGGGCTCCAGCTCCAGGGGAAACAATGGGGAGCACAGTGCACGTCTGGAGGAATCCGCCTTTCTTCCCAGTGAATCACGGCAAAGCAGCTATTATTATCCACAGCCAGCAATAAAGCAAGGGTGCAGCTCAGACAAAATGCTCACTGACACGTACTGTTGTTCTGACACAAGAATATATTTCACAGGTTATGAAACACCCATGATTCTGTGCCTTTAATTTAAGCCAGAGTCACCAGTTCTTCTGAAATCCTGCCTCCCTCTTGGATTAGAGGTTCTCAACCCCAGCTGCTCATTAGAATTACTTGGGATCTTTAAAATATCCTCATGCCCAGGCTGCACCCCAAACCAATTAAATCACAATCCCTGGGAGTGGTGCCCAGGCATCAGTATTTCTAGAAGGTTCTTCAGCGATTCTAGTGGGCAGTGGTCATGAGACCACTTTGAGAACCCAAACAAGGCTACAGACTCTTCTCTGAGAAAAATGCACAGACAAGAATAATTCTGCATCCCATTTCACAGCAGACATCAATCCTGCCTTCTCCTCCTCAAGGGCTGACATCTAGGCACAACCTTCCACATTTGGACATTGATTCTGTAATGGAATCCGCACAACTCATTATCAAGCCCTCCCCAGGACAATTTCTCCAGAGCTCGGACATAACAGCCGTGTTCCACACACCGGGTTGTGGCCCAGCCCAGCTGCCCCAGCCACTGCCTTGGGCTGACGTTGAGCTGAACACTGAGGGCAGCTGCACTCTCTCCTCTGGCCAGCATGGCTGTCGGTATTGAACCCTACACGTTTTGCTCGACCCATCACCACTTTGGACCCTACTTTCTCTGTGATGGGAAGATATATCTCAGAATTGAACACTTCTCAGCCCAAAAGCCATGTTATCATCTGCGCTTCAACAAAGGAAAGTGACTCCAAGATGTACAACAGCACTGAGAAGCTCTACCAATATCAGATCTTCCATCATTTTGAAAAGGCAGGAACCTTGGTCCCAAGGGCAATGGCTACCTACCACACTTCATCTTTGGAAAAAGCATTCAAGGCTCCCCCAGCACAAAAGCCAAACAACTGTCAACCCTACAACTCTACGTGCTCTCTTAAGCCACCACACCAGCGCTTGTAGCAGGAACCAAGGAAAAGGGAAACTCCATCCCTGTTCACTCCCCACAACCTTAGCTTGAAACTCTCGCTCTAACCCATTCCACAAACCCTGTCCTGTCTCACTCATCCTGCCAGCCTCAGACACTGCTTGTTTCAGCCAATGCCTCATCCATCTGACTGATGGTCCAGGTGTCACCTGAGCTCCACTACCTTTGGTAAAGACCCCTACCGGCTCCCCCTTGCCCTGGGGGTCACACTTTCTCCCTCATTGTCACTCTAGCCAGGATCACACCAATTCCTCCAGCAATAACCAAAGGGCAACAGGGTTGGAGAACAGACAGAAAATAATTGCTGTGCACAGGGCTAGGGCTATTCTTACCTTCTGCAAACGGTTCCCATTCATAAAACCGGCCCATGAACGGCTTGTTGTTGTAGGATGCACATTGTACCTCCCAGATACTTCTACTGCTTTCTGGACACACCTAATAAAGCAGATATTAAACATGCAATTAGCGTCCATATCTCTTCATGGCCCCAGCCAAATCCCAGGAGACCTCTCCAATGTTAAATGTCAGTCCTCCTCCACCGAAACCTGGGGTTCTACAAATGTGCTGATCACCTGTATCGAAAATTTTAAACGCAGATCCCAAGGCTTCATTCCAAGTTTACTAAATTAGAAACTTTGGAAGGACACTAAAGTTTTCACACGCTCCCCGTGTTGTTTCTCCATACCGTAATTTGAGAACCACGGACCCAAACCTGCTCCTGACAAAGTGGTCTGCTCGCCTCCCTCAAAGAGGCCATCCATCTCCATCTGTCTGACTTTGTTCGTGCCATTCCTGTGCGTGGGATAATATTCACAGCAAACATGTACAGCGCTCTTACTAGGTGCAGGCACTATTTTAACTATTAACTAACTTAATCTTCACGATGACCAATGTGATTGATATGGTATTTTTATATTTTTTTTCACAGGTGAGCCAACTGAGGCATGAAGCAGCCACACAGCCAGTGAAGACAGAGGCTGGATTGAACCCCCAGAAGTCTGGCGCCCACCAGGCTCTCTCTCAGTGTCCTCCCATCGTGTCTAAATTCTGGTCTAAATTCTCTCCACCGTCTAAAGCAAGAGCTCCTAGCCTTCGACATGCAAAAGAACCACCCAGAGAGCTCCTGGGAGATGCAAACTCCTGGATCCCTCCTCCAAGGATTATTATTCAGTAAATCTGCCATGATGGTTTCTTTCTTTCTCTTTTTTTTTTTTTTTAACAAATATCTCTCTTTTAAAAAATTAATTCATTTATTTTCGCTTCTCAATGCAGTGGCTTCTTTTGTTGCACAGCACGGGCTCTAGGCACGCGGGCTTCAGTAGTTGTGCCGCACGGGCTTAGTTGCTCCGCGGCATGTGGGATCTTCCTGGACCAGGGCTCGAACCCGTGTCCCCTTCATTGGCAGGAGGGTTCTTAACCACTGCGCCACCAGGGAAGTCCCATTTATAAATGATAAATATGAGCAAATGTGAAATAAGATCACAATCTCTCCTTTAAAGCTAGGATCTAGCTTTTTAAAACTAGCAACACTCTGCTTAAGGGTAAGGTGTGTGTGTGGTGTGGGGGTGTTTTAATAATCAGACGGGAAAGGCATCTGGCCCCTTAAATATGAAAAGCTCTGTATAGAAGTCTCTGGAGTAAACTGCTAATATGATAGCTCACGTCCTGAAGGATTTAGAAAGAAATCTACTGTATGTATCAGAAACATCAGGTCTCGTGGAAGATGAGGGAACAGAGGGAGAAATGAAACCAGGTGGAAGGAAAAACATCCCCTGCTTGATCAAGGGCACTTGGAGAGGCTGCTGGGACAGACACTCAGGGTGGTCATAACCCTGCTGCGGCCTGAGCCAAACCATATGGAGCAAGAAACCATGTGAAGCAGAACGTGGTGGAAACTGGTGGGGAAAAAGGGCCGGAAGGATGGGCAGGGCCGGCTAGGCTCTGACAAAGGGTGAGAAGCTGACAGGCTGGGGAAGGCTGTCTCCAAGGGCTCTGGAAGCCAAGCTGCTGGTGGTCCTGAAGCCGGAACCGTGTAGGCTTCCAGCACTACCAGCTGCCTCGTGAAGGATTTGGAGTTAAGATGCTTGTTACAACCCTTTGGCCAGAACCGAAGTTCGACTAGGATGGGATCAGCTGGGCAGCTTGGGAGTTAAGTACCATCCTTGCGATGAGAACGAATCGCTAAGGGGTGTGTTAAAAATACAGATTCTTGGGCTTCGCCCCAGTGGAGGGTGGGCAAGAGGCTCAGGAATATACACTCGAAGTGCTCCCTCTGGTGCAGCCAGCCTGGCACCAGACTAGGCAACCGCAATTAAGAGCCACTCCCAAGCCTCAATCACACGCCAAATTACTTAACATGAAATCACAGTGTAAGAGCAGAAGAAAAGCAAATCCAATCCCTTTAATTTAAAGATGAGGAAACAGAGGTATGGTGAAGTGGGGTGCCTTACCAGAGGTCCCACGGTGTCGCAGAGACAGAGCCTAGAATGCTGACCACCCACCCTGGCCATCGCTAGAAACTCCAGATCCGCTGCTGGGTGGGTGGCAGGTTTTTGTAATGGAAAGAGACCAGAACAAGTGGGCCAAAGGTCCCGTTCCTCAAATAACTACGTAAAGCCAAGCTGCTCTAAATGAGGCTCCAGCCAGAAGCCACCCTAATTAACCTAGTGGCAATTACCAGAATTAGAAGCTGCAGACCACAAAAACTTAGCCAGTCTGTTTAACCTCTTTATACCCATCCGTAACATAGTGCCAATGGGCTGGACCACGAAACAACACACCTTCAGAATCACTTTGAATTGCTCGATATTTGATGATATAAATGCATATTTCATGCCATGGAAAGCAGTCCACAATCCATTAAGTGAAAAAAGTGATTATGTGTGTGGGGTGTGTGTGTGTAGAGAGAGAGACTAAAAGTGTTATGTCTGGAAGGTGAGTTATAGAAGTTTTCTTTTTACCATTAACTTTTGGTTTATTTGTATTGTCTACTTTCTCTACAATAAATATATGACATTTATGTAATAAAAATATATCTGTATTGAGCCCTTCCAAACACACAGCCACGCAAAGCTGGAAGGGCTCAACACTGATAACATTTTTATCAGTGTTTTTAATGCTAATGACTGTTGCTCTTATTATATCCATAAGCATCCGCGTAATCAGCTAGCTACCTGTGACGCATCATTCAGGATACCCTGTCCCTGGTCATCAACAAGTTCTTTATATTTGAGTGTGGCCCAGTTACCTCCTAAGGCCAGAGGGCTTAACGTGGCATCAGACCCACAGTGAGGGATCAGGTGCTGAAGCAGCAAATCCACCTGCAGTTGCTAGGAGGCAGCTGAGCCCAGAGGTTGACTATGGTATCCAGCGAGCACCTAGCATGGGAAGGTGCAGCAGGAGGTAACAAGGTGCTCTGGAAGATGGGGGTCTCCCTGTGCATGACCCTGAGCAGGGACCCACAAGACACCGGGTGAGCTGCCAGTTAAAGGCAAGACACTACTTCCTGGGGAGGAGAGAGACCTGGCCAGAGAAATGCAAGCCTCACAGAGTCCAGATACGGAAGTGGGCTACTGAGACAGAATTATGGTACAGGTGAGGAACACAGATGCCTGGGGTGATAATGATGACGATGGTGTTGAGAATAGCTAACTTTTATTGACACTTACTCAATGTCAGCCACTCCCTCATATGATTTATGTATATTTGCTCATTTAATCCGCACAACCACTGTTATATTTACAGATGAGGAAGCCAAGGCAAAGAAAAGTTAAATGAGCTGCCCAAGGCCGCAGGGGGAGTCAGGATTTGAACCTAGAACCCACGACAGTAACCACTATGCCACAGTGCCCCTCAAGAACGTGTGGATAGCAAAGTTAATTTGCAACGGGCCCTCAGACAAGAGGGCCGTAAACTTCTTCTCGCCTATTGTCAGGAGACATCCTGGAGAACAAGTTCAGATTCAGCCTCTGAGGCCTACTGAAGTGACCCCAGCAACAAGGATCAGGGAGCCGTGGATTGAGGATGAAAACCAAGGAGGGCTGGGGAATTTCTGTTTCATGTCTCTTTTGTAGATTCCATCTGTTTGTATTTATACTATTATCAGTATAAGATCTCCTCTCATTTTAACAGACCCTCTGAAGTTAAAACTTCCAGGTTACAGACCATTTTACATTTGTTATACTTTAAGTGGGTTGTTTCCTGATGCCATAGACTGAGTCACCCTCACTTATCAGTAACTGTCTCTATATTACACTGTGAGTTGGCTTTGGGCAGATTTCCTGCAGACAGCTGATCCTTTCTATGGGCATGGATTCTTATAATCTTCAGGCCAGAAAACTGAAACAAGGGAAAAGCAATGTAGATAGAGATCAGGCTCATTCGGGATGGGGCCAGCTAAGACCGGAGCTTTATAGCCAAGCAATGGCCCTGGGAGATAACCTCCCTTCAAATGACTCCTTTCCACCACAAAGAGGGAGGGATATTCCCACTGGTCTCTTATGGGAAGAAGAATAAAGATTTACTTTAATATAATGAGCTGAATCCTGATAAAGCACTTCAGGCCCTATCCAAAGTTCCATCTAGACAACTGCCTGGAGTTGCTATGAGTCACAAAGAGTATTATGGAAACTCTGACTATGTTTCTAGTGACCCTGGTTAATCTGAGATGACAACTGCCCGCCCGCACGTAACTTCACTGCTCAAGAGGCCGCTGTCGGTGATCACACAATTAACTTTCAGTAATTAATTACTTTCAGTTCCCCAGGAGACTGAAGAGTATCATCCCCGATGAAGATGACACCAAGGAACACGACCTTGGGGTCTGCCTGGGTCCAATATGCATTTTTGTTTTTACCCTTTGCATTGCTCTGGATTCAATCAAAAGACCGGCTACCATAGCAACACATGATGTATTTAACATCACCAGAGTGAAAAAAAAATCTAAAGAAAAAAATCTAGAAAATGTCCCTGCACTGCCATGAGAAAGTGGCTATGTGACCTTGGGCAAAGCAGTTTGCTCTTCTAAACCTAAATGACTGCATTTCAGTAACAAGCCGTGCACCACTCCCCTCACCCCCTAACCCAGGAATTCTGTGAGGAGTAAACTAGTAATATATTAAAGTTTCTAGCTCATAGTAATGCTCAATAAATGTTAGCTGAATTGGAATCTAAGAAGACATCAAAGATGAATCGAGCAGTTCCAGAAGCTGTTAGGTGCCTGACAGGTAGGTGTTCTGAGCAAACATTCCCTTCTTTTCTCTTCTACAGATGGGAGATGGGCTTCATTTCCCATCATCTTGTTATATGATATAGAATCATATAACCATGGACCACAATTTCTTACAAGTTATCCAGCAAGTTTTCAAATATGTTTAATATCTGCTTTCTCAAGTCACTTGGAACAAACTCAACCTCACAAAAACTCTTCTGCCACCTCCTACCACTTCCAGGGCCCTCTAGACAGTCAGTGAATTGGTTTGTCCAAAAGAGCTGGGTAAAGGCTTTGGATTTAAAAAACAAAAAACAAATAACTGAGGTTTTCTTAGCTCTCAAACGCTTTTTTTTTTTTTTCCTATCCAAGTTCATACTGTTCTCCTAGAGAAAGGAGTTTCTCTCTTACTCAATAAATACATCAAAGACCCAAAGGATATTATTATAACTAAGCCCATCCATTCACCCGCGAGAAGCCTATTTTTTAAATACTCTGTACAGGGCTTCCCAGGTGGCGCAGTGGTTAAGAACCCACCTGCCAGTGCAGTTCGAGCCCTGGTCCAGGAAGATCCCACATGCCGCGGAGCAACTAAGCCTGTGTGCCACAACTACCGAGCCTGCACTCTGGAGCCCGCGTGCCACAACTACTGAAGCCCGCGTGCCTAGAGCCTGTGCTCGGCAACAAGAGAAGCCACCGCAATGAGAAGCCCATGCACCGCAACAAAGAGTAGCCCCCGCTCACCACAACTAGAGAAAGCCCATGTGCAGCAACGAAGACCCAATGCAGCCAAAAATAAATAAATAAAATAAATAAATTTATAAAAATAAATAAATAAATACTCTGTACACATGTCTATACAGACCTAGGCTTACCCCAGGAATGCTTGTTTATTTCTCTCTCTTTAGATTATAAATGTATCTCTATGCCTGTAAGAAGGTCTGAAAGAGAATATCTTTTTTTCTAACTAACCAGGAAGTATGTCGCAAAACGTAAACTTAAATCCAAAGCTCCTACTCCCCCAGGGAGCATAAATTTCTCAGTGGCTACTTTGGGGATCACATTAATAAAACTGGTTTCTTCCCCTCTGCTATCTGCTGAGACAGGATGTGAAATTCCTTCAAAGGCAAATAGTCACTGTGCCCCTACTATGTGTCAGGTGTTGCAAGCATTGAGGATACAGAGAAAAGTCCCTCATAATAGTCTCTCGCAGGGATTTCACAGGCCAAGGTAAAAAAAACAAAACAAAATAAACAAAAATGAGAAAGCCCAACAACAAATAAAACATAAACCAAAACACATAATGCAATGAGAAGAACTTGGTGAACTGTCTGGGTACTACATTTCTAACCTTGCAAAATAAGGAGGGAATCGATCCTTCCTAATATTGATAAATCAAGACAATAAAAACTGTTAATATACTATATATAATAAAAATATATCTGAAAATAAAATGTGGCTAGCAGAGTGGGAGGAAAGAGAATCATTTCTTCATCTTTCAGAGTAAGGAGTCAGAGAAAATTTTAAGTTGATATATCAAGAAGCAGAGATGTTGGTACACTATTTAGACTTATGGAGAGAACGAGAGTAAAACTTTTAAATGATTGACTGTGATTATACCTTGGGAGAGAGACTAGGATATACCTCTCTCTACCACTGTGATATTTCTTCCTATTTGTACTACTTTTTATAATCATGAAAAGTGACAGTTGTGAACAATTCATATATATGTGTACAATTCATGCATCTATATTTCATACATATGAAATATATCTATATGAAATTTATTTGAATATTTATATTTAATATTCACATGTTTAACATATTTAATATGTATACGTTCACAAAATATTCATATACATATTTCATATATATATATGTGTAAGGCTACTTTTCATATACATATGAAAGTCAATAAGAGAACTTTCTATGGAAAATTCCCAGTGATCTGAGAAGATGGAAAGCAGAACAAGGCAAAAAGCACTGACACTAGCATATATTTCCCAGATAAGGAGGTTGGTGACAAGCTCACGATAGGAGAAACCTACGTTGAGCCCTCTAGTTAGATGACCTGTCCATCCGCTAACCGGTCCCACAGTTCCTGTCATGTTTTACACCTTACAGAACTGCACTGACTTCTTGACGTGGCCCATTTGCTAAGTTTCTCCGTAAACTGCACGCAGGAAGTTGTTTGTCAGCTCCTCTCATTTCATATGAGACTAGGAACGGGATAGAATTAGAATCTGCCTAAAGAGAGCTTAGCTATATTTGAGATTTGTCCAATATCTTCCCTTCATTTTCACTTACTTTGAGCCAGAAACAAGTCCACATGGATAAATCCATTGTCAGAAGTCAGTCCCACCCCAGGGAAATTTACTGGAGAGTCACTGATACCAGAACTCATCACAGCCGTTGTTTGCTAAAAGCTGCTTTTTAGCCCCAGAGGTTTTCCCCCTTGAAACGTTAAGTGCACTCAGTCTAAGTTCAGGATCATTTTTCCTTTGGCAGCAAAGCCCTTCAAAAACTCGAAAGCTTGCCCCCGCCTTGCACCTGGTGACTCCCTCCAGCCTCCCTGATCCAGAAGGAGCCTGTGTGTCAGTCCCCTCTCCAGGGAGGAAGCACTGAACTCACAGTGCTTAAGAGAAGAAGGCAGGAGAGAGACACCTAGGTCTCCAGGACAGAGGGCATAAGGTGTCTTGGTTGGTTCATGTATTTTGCAAAAAATAATACAAAACCCCAGAAACAGCTAGTAGAAAAGAACTGTATCTTTACTACATCTCCACGGGCACCAGGAGGGATTGTGGTTTGGTTTTCTCCTTCCCCTGTGTCACCCCTATAAAGACTCTAGTTCTTTTGCTCCCAGGTCTTAACCTTCAATGAAAGTCCATGAAGAAGAAACTTATCTATTTCCTCGATTGCTTGAATACTTATAATTTTTAGCCATAGCTGAGGAAGCGCAGGGCTGTGGATAAACCATGGACACCCCTGTGTTGCCCCTTCACTGCTGAAGACATATTTGCAGGTGAAGCCACCGCTCATGGCAAAAGCATCTCATTCCACTGAGAGGTCCTCCAAGCGCCCTTTCTTGATCCTCAGCCCTTACGGGAGCACAAAGGGGCTCTCAGATCCCTGTCACTCCCTCTCCCTAGAAAACTCTCCGTTCTGCTGGATCGCCTGCAGGAGTCCTTTGCTGCCTCCACCCAAGCCAGGTTCATTTCCACTACCTGGAGATTTCAAAGTGCGTGTAGAGTGGTGCCTGTGCCCTGCGCTTGTTATTACCTATTTATGAGTCTCTCTCTCCCGCTGGACTTTGAGCTTAGGCTCAGAGCTTGCTCTACTTTCAGCGTCCCTGACCCCACTCAGTCAATGTCAGTGCCGTGCTTATGGACTCCAAGCAAAAATCCGCAATAGTGAGTGACCTGGACTGTCGTACTAGTAGACGTCTAAGATGATGCCTGCTCTAAAAGACCACAGATTCTTTATTTTTACTGGGGTGTATCACCTTCACTTCCTCATACACATTGTAGGCAAGGAAAAAGAAAACCTTCCTTATTTTTAAAGTCTACATTCAGGGATCTTTAGTGCTGCACTTATTACTGATATGGAAGTACTATTTCATAGAGGACATCTTACATGAACCGAACAATCCTAAAACAAACTAGCATGCTTAAAATTCCCAGATGACATCACAAGGTAGGGCTTAATATTAAATATGCACATTTGAGGGTATAAAGGCTTCATTGGCATGAAGTTATCTATAGGCTGACTTTTATCACTTTAAACATGATCCAAGGGTGATTGCATTGAAAGCCACATCACAGCGAAAATGCTGGGTCTCTCAGCAATTTTGTTTTATTCTTGGGCAAAGGGAAAGGACTCTCAACCACAGCTAACCCAAAGGACAAAAGGGGACTCTGAGCAAGTCTGACCATTTCATCCACAGTTCCATGACTCAGCCCTTAGGAATTGGGAGCTGTTCAGATATGCAGACATCTTACGCCATTCTTATCTTCAGCCACATTCACTTATCCAGGTCCAAACGGTTTATTTACTAACAATGTGTCAGCACATGCCAAGCTCATTTTACACATGACCTTATCTGAACCTCATGTCAACCCTATGGAGCAGGTACTATTATTCTCCCCACTTCACAGATGAACCTCAAAGAGTTAAGTAACTTGTCCAAGGACACTCAGCTCCCGGTGTTGGAGCTGGGGTTTGTATCCAGCTCAACTTAGCTCCCAAACTCACTGTCCCACACTGTCTTGCAGGCTTAACATCCAATTAAACCAGTTGATTAGAATTGCTTTCTGATTTTTCACTGTGTTTCAAATGTTTCTCACCCATCAATCTCATGTATGAAAGTCCAGCAAGACCATGTGATAATTCTGTATTCTGAGATATGAAAGCATAAGTTTCCCATTAAGACTGGGATTATTTAAAGTGGATAGAAGGAGGCGGGAGGGAAAGGAAGGAGGGTCCCTACGACCTGGCAGGCACTGCAGCACCCAAGATCCTGAAACAACCCTGCTTTTTTGTCCTTGACTAAGCTGCTTCCTTGGCCCCAAATGCTCTTATCCCTTTTTTGGCCATCCTTGAAAGCCCAGCTCAATTGTTCGCTTCCTCAACCCTGTGGCCTCCTGCCCTGTGCTCTCAGAGCTCCTTCCCCCTCACTAAGTGCTCCAGTACCAAGTGCTACGACCTACAAGTAGCTGCCTTTAGCACCTTCTCTGTTGTGTTGAGGGAGGGATTGTGACCAGTGAGGAGATCTGGAAGGCTGTGAAAACATTTCTCCTAATTCAGACCACCTGTCATAAGCATGACCTCACAGCTCAGAACTGAGCCCTTTACTGTGGGGTAGTTTTAGAAAGGGGGCCTTCCATCAAGAACTGGGGTGGGATACACTGGGCACTTAGTTAAAGGGATGAAGTTCTGAAATCAGTGGATGTTTTCAACCTACCCTGGGTTACTTTCCCTTCTTTTTCTTCTCCCAGATAATAACTGGGTGAGAACTCGAAATGTAGGCATTATTTTCTAATTTTTGAAGAGGACATAAGTGATAACTTTCATTCCTTGTTCACAGTATTACACTTCACCTCTTTCCTTTTTGAGTAGGAAGATTTACATAATTGGGGGACTCACGCCATCCCCTCACTTGGACATCGAGGAGGATACGTACATGTCTACATAAGGTCATTGATGCTAAGATGCTAGAGTACATGGGTCCATGTGGAGGATGTGCGAATAAGACAACACAGAAGACTGAGATTGCTCTCCTTAGAAAGGCCTGATTGCAAGGTCGGTCCTTGGCTGACGTCTGGGAACTTGGATTTCAAAAGGGTTTCCACCACTCCCTAAGTGATAGGAGTGACTCACTATGTTCCAGCTATATGTACAAGCAATGTATATATATATATATATATATATGTATATACTTTTTTTTACACCTTTATGGGAGTATAATTGCTTTACAATGGTGTGTTAGTTTCTGCTTTATAACAAAGTGAATCAGTTATACATATGTTCCCATATCTCTTCCCTCTTACGTCTCCCTCCCTCCCACCCTCCCCATCCCATCCCTCTAGGTGGTCACAAAGCACTGAGCTGATCTCCCTGTGCTATGCGGCTGCTTCCCACTAGCTATCTACCTTACGTTTGGTAGTGTATATGTGTCCATGCCACTCTCTCGCTTTGTCACAGCTCACCCTTCCCCCTCCCCATATCCTCAAGTCCATTTTCTAGTAGGTCTGTGTCTTTATTCCTGTCTTACCCCTAGGTTCTTCTTGACATTTTTTTCCCTTAAATTCCATATATATGTGTTAGCATACAGTATTTGTCCTTCTCTTTCTGACTTACTTCACTCTGTATGACAGACTCTAGGTCCATCCACCTCATTACATATAGCTCAATTTCGTTTCTTTTTACGGCTGAGTAATATTCCATTGTATATATGTGCCACATCTTCTTTATCCATTCATATACCCTGAGAAAACCATAATTCAAAAAGAGGCACGTACCAAAATGTTCATTGCAGCTCTATTTACAATAGCCAGGACATGGAAACAACCTAAGTGTCCATCATAAGATGAATGGACAAGCAATATATTTTATGCTAAGCACCTGCTTTCCTTTTGGGAACCTGGAACTTTAGTATGTAGCAGGCAAAGGGTGCCTATGTGACTAGCCACCAATATAAACTTTGGCCATGGAATCTGTAATGAGCTTCCCTGGTAGACAACACTTAACGTGTGTAACAACTCATTGCTGAGGGAACGAAGTACATCCTGTGCAACTGCACAGGGACAGGACTCTTGGAAACTGTGCCTGCTTTCCTCTGGACTTGGCCCCATGCACCTTTCTTTTTGCTGATTCTTCTCTGTATCTTTTCACTGTAATAAATCATAACTGTGCATACAACTATATGTTGAGTCCTGTGAGTCTTCCTAGCAAATCATTAAACCTAGGAGTGGTTTGGGGGACCACTAACACAGGGAGTTTTAAAGTGTCCATGGGGCATGGCCCAAGTCACAAGAAGCCATGGGCTTATAAAAAGAAGATATGTAGTAATGGGACCTCTAAGGAAAGCTATCTCTCAATAAGGGTAAGTAGGATGTGACTTGGGGTGATGGCATGCAAAATGTTACAGTGAAAAGAAGGGAGTTAAACCTGTACAATCCTCTGTCAACATTTACTTCTTTGCCTAAGAAAATGTGTGAGACATTGTTTTACCTACGTCCAAAATGATGCAGGCATCATGAATTCACAAGAATTTTTAAATATTCCTTGCAATTCAATCTCCTCGGTAGTGGAGTTATCCAGCACCCGGAAAAGACACAGCTTTTATATGGGAAGAAACAGCCCTGCTGTTGGCAGCATAGGTCTTGAAAAAAGTGCATGCTTCAAAAACGTAGGTTAAATGAAAGAAATGCTAAGTAGATATCAGGTCCACATATATGTCAAATGCCTTCTCTCTTTTCCCTTCTCTTTATGGATTACTTGGTCCTTAAAACTGACACATACTAGTCAATGGGAGAATATATTCCACATTAGAAATGAATTCATTTCATTTTTAAAAAATTGCAATGGATATTCCAGAACAGGGACGGTGTCTTATCATGGACACAAGTATTTTTTTTTAATTTATAAAGCACTTTCTTAACATCACCTCATTTGATCCTCGTAACAACTCCATGAGGTAGATAATATGACTTCTATCTTCCATGGAGCCTGGTCCGTTACAAGACAAGCAATGATGCTCAATTAAGACTTACTAGTTGACTGATGGCTTTAGGAAAATTACTTTAGGCTTTAGGAAAATTACTGCTTTACAAAAATCAATAATTCCTGAAGTCTGTCAGTGGAAGAACAAGCTGAAAAGCAATCCAGGCATTCAGAGGAATTATTAAAATCACAAATTAAGTCATTTCTATGGACTCTACAGCAGGAAATATATTTTTAATGAGGAAATTGAAGCTAATATATAACAGCTGTCCTGTTACCCAGTAACAGACTATTAAGGCAGATTAAATTATTAATGAAAAATATAGTAACTTGGAAGTTTAACCTTTAAACATTCTCATTCCTCTCTCTTTTATATAAAGTCTTTAAACTGATATTTATTTTTAAAAACACATTTGGTCATCTTATGTAGTTTCCATTTATAATTCGCTTTGCTGTGGAATCATTAGCTGTAGAATCTTCAGCAATTTTTCACTATCAGACTTTTTCACAATACAATATCCAAAGTCTTTATGCCTCGAAGAGCAGGGAGCCTCCAGGAAACTTACTGGATGATACACATGCTGGTCAAACCTCCCAAAACTCCCACATCTTTGACACCACCACTGGTTGCCCTAAATCAGCCAAACTGCACTTGACTCGCAGACCCACGAGCAAAGAAAAAATATTGTTGATATAAAGCCACTGAGAATGTGAGGGTTCTTTGCTGTATGCAGCAATAGTGATTGTCAATAAGTGATTCAAGAGGTTCTCCATAAGTTACTAAAGTAATAACCTTATAAAAAAGAAAAGTATATGGGAAGAGCACATGAAGAGAAACGAAAGGGAGGGAAGCTAAAAGGTGCATTTACGTGGCCTAAAAAAACATGCCCTCTCTGCCTTCCACCATGGTTACTGCCAACCAGCAGAAAGATAAGAGTAGCAGCTGTTTCCAGGGCCACTCTCAGGCGGTGTATACTCACATTTGTGTTGCACAGCTTGTACTGCCGATAGGCCCCAATGCAGGAGATTGCTGTAGATCGGGCAGGCTGGGAGAAGCTCTGAGCTGCCCTGTGGGCCCCCAGGCCAGGGCTGCTGCTTGTTTCTGGGTTGTGGAAGAGATTTGAGGCTTCAGGGAAGCCTTGGTCATGGGTCAAAGGCAGCTGGTAGATGGAGCCCTCCGAGACTTGCAGTCCAGGACGAGGTCCACTGTCACTCTGGTACAGAGGTCCATGTCGGGGGGCCCGGAGGGCTGGAGGGTTGTAGCCATGGCTAGAACCAGATGCCCCCTGGGACCTGGAATTCCGGGATGAGGGCCTCTGCCTCCGAAGCCTCTGTGGCAGGTGTGCAGAGTCCGTCTGCAGTGGTAAGATGTATGGGGCCTTACCATAGCCATACATGCCAGGGCCGATGGGACCTCGGGTCCTGCTCCTAAAGAGAGACACACAAGAGAGGATTTTCTGTTAACCCAGAAGCTCTGATACATGGGAGAGGGAACTGGGTAGGAACAGAAGCCTGGGAGAGAGCCTATAGTGGAACAAGGAGGTAAAAGAGGGCTTTCCAGCAGAAGGGAAGATTCTGGAGGCTGGAACAGAGGCTCTACAGAGCCTGCCATGTAGAATGAAGGTGGGAATCAACAGTGGGTGATGTGACTGGTGGAACATGAGGTTAGAACGGTAAGCTGCGGCCAGTATGTGATTTATGTCAGGGAGTTTGGGTGTTTTTGTAGGTTGTAGGGAGCCACTGAAGGTTTTTTGAGAAGAATAAAGATAGAATTGTAATTTCAGCCAGAGTAACGTACTGTTCGCTCTTTTTCAGATAATAGTTTGCGGGGGGGGGGGGGGCGTTTCTCACTTAATTGTACCTGATATTTCAGACCCTGTTTCCATGACCATTCATGCCCAAATAGCTTTTCCAGGTAAATGGAACCTAGCTAAGCAACCAAAGACCAATGCCGTCCTGAGGCGAGACTTGCTCTGGGTCATACTCAACCCCTGATGAAATGGGAGGAGGCTGAACAATGCGGAACCCATGCGGAATGATGAGTAAATGGTCGTCTGCACATTGGTATGGACCTTTAGGTTTTGTCAAGACCAGCTGCCTTGTGAGGTTTTATGACAATCATGTAAACAGAAGTGTGCATGTAAATTTCCAACAACTGGCTTTCAAGTGGGAAAAAAGCCCTGATTTGTGCCATTTGTCCATTTTCACGGTGTAAGTACTCCCACCATGGCCAATTTCAAGCTGTCGATGTGAAGACACAATCATCTCTAACAAGCAGGGAAAAAAACTCCAGCACACCACTGCATACAAATGTATTGTGAAAATACTGTTTGCAAAATACAGAGTTAGGAATGACGAAGAAATATAAAAGTGAATCAGAGAGGGTTCCCAAGATCCCAACCGTACAACTGAAAGTAACTAGAACATAACACAAGGTGGGGTAACAGCCTTGGGAGCAATACAACAAGCAATGCGTCAGGAATTCTGAGGCAAGAGAATGCCTCAGAGTTCCTCCCCCTTCTGTCTGTGGGGATCTGAGAAGGTTTCACCATCACTGGTCTGAGAGTTGGGAAGCAAGGTTCCAACACTGTGGAAGGATTTAAGTAAGACATATAACTCTTACTTATTTGTAAAATGACTGAACTGGATTAAATGACCACGAAGGTCGTTCCAGCTCTAAAATTTTATGCTTCCATAATAATTAATTCTACATTTATGTATAATTGGAAATGTGCCCAAGAGTTTCTACAGGATGGCCCCTTTAAAATAAGCACATTAAAATAGCAATCAGGGTGAAACATTAATTTCTGCCCTCACGAGGAAATTCTTGCTTCACTCTACATAACCACTGAGCGTAACATTTAACATACCACAACTAATTATTAACATCTTTATCATTAATTGCACCATCATTCTTAGCTGATATGGTTAAGTATTAAGTTGTGCTAGTGTTTATTTTGCCTTTAGGCATTTCTCAATTAATCTTGGCAACACTAAGGACTCTATGAATGATGGGAGGATCCAGAATGTTGCTTTGAGAGATGCAATTAAGAAGTCGGTTTTAGGAGGAGCTTCAAGATGGCGGAAGAGTAAGACATGGAGATCACCTTCCTCCCCACAGATACATCAGAAATACATCTACATGTGGAACAACTCCTACAGAACACTGAACATTGGCAGAAGACCTCAGATGTCCCAAAAGGCTCTTGGTGCTCTAGCCAGGAGTCAGGGCTGTGCCTCTGCGGTAGGAGAGCCAAGTTCAGGACATTGGTCCACCAGAGACCTCCCAGCTCCACATAATATCAAACGGCAAAAATCTCCCAGAGATCTCCATCTCAACGTCAAGACCCAGATCCACTCGACGACCAGCAAGCTACATTACTGGACACCCTATGCCAAACAACTAGCAAGACAGGAACACAACCCCACCCATTAGTAGATAGGCTGCCTAAAATCATAATAAGTCCACAGACACCCCAAAACACACCACCAGACGTGGACCTGCCCACCAGAAAGACAAAATCCAGCCCCATCGACCAGAACACAGGCACTAGTCCCCTCCACCAGGAAGCCTACACAACCCACTGAACCAACCTTAGCCACTGGGGGCAGACACCAAAAACAATGGGAACTATGAACCTGTAGCCTGCGAAAAGGAGACCCCAAACACAGTAAGTTAAGCAAAATGAGAAGACAGAAAAACACACAGCAGATGAAGGAGCAAGGTAAAAACCCACCAGACCTAACAAATGAAGAGGAAATAGGCAGTCTACCTGAAAAAAGAATTGAGAATAATGATAGTAAAGATGATCCAAAATCTTGGAAATAGAATGGAGAAAATAAAAGAAACGTTTAACAAGGACCTAGAACTAAAGAGCAAACAAACAGTGATGAACAAAACAATAAATGAAATTAAAAATTCTCTAGAAGGGATCAATAGCAGAATAACTGAGGCAGAAGAACAGATAAGTGACCTGGAAGATAAAATAGTGGAAATAACTACTGCAGAGCAGAATAAAGAAAAAAGAATGAAAAGAATTGAGGACAGTCTCAGAGACCTCTGGGACAACATTAAACACACCAATATTTGAATTATAGGGGTCCCAGAAGAAGAAGAGAAAAAGAAAGGGACTGAGAAAATATTTGAAGAGATTATAGTTGAAAACTTCCCTAATATGGGAAAGGAAATAGTTAATCAAGTCCAGGAAGCACAGAGAGTCCCATACAGGATAAATCCAAAGAGAAACACGCCAAGACACATATTAATCAAACTATCAAAAATGAAATACAAAGAAAAAATATTAAAAGCAGAAGGGGAAAAACAACAAATAACATACAAGGGAATCCCCATAAGGTTAACAGCTGATCTTTCAGCAGAAACTCTGCAAGCCAGAGGGTGTGGCAGGACATAGTTAAAGTGAGGAAAGGGAAAAACCTACAACCAAGATTACTCTACCCAGCAAGGATCTCATTCAGATTTGACAGAGAAATTAAAACCTTTACAGACAAGCAAAAGCCAAGAGAATTCAGCACCACCAAACCAGCTTTACAACAAATGCTAAAGGAACTTCTCTAGGCAGGAAACACAAGAGAAGGAAAAAACCTACAATAACAAGCCCAAAAAACTTAAGAAAATGGTAATAGGAACATACATATTGATAATTACCTTAAATGTAAATGGATTAAATGCTACAATCAAAAGACATAGATTGGCTGAATGGATACAAAAACAAGACCCATATTATCCTGCCTACAAGAGACCCACTTCAGACCTAGGGACACATACAGACTGAAAGTGAGGGGACGGAAAAAGATATTCCATGCAAGTGGAAATCAAAAGAAAGATGGAGTAGCAATTCCCATATCAGACAAAACAGACTTTAAAATAAAGACTATTACAAATACAAGAAGGACACTACATAATGATCAAGGGATCAATCCAAGAAGATATAACAATTGTAAATATTTATGCACCCAACATAGGAGCACCTCAGTACATAAGGTAAATGCTAACAGCCATAAAAGGGGAAATCAACAGCAACCCAATCATGGTAGGGGACGTTAACACCCCACTTTCACCAATGGACAGATCATCCAAAATGAAAATAAATAAGGAAACACAAGCTTTAAATGATACATTAAACAAGATGAACTTAATTGATATTTATAGGACATTCCACCCAGAAACAACAGAACACACTTTCTTCTCAGGTGCTCATGGAACATTCTCCACGATAGATCATATCTTGGGTCACAAATCAAGCCTTGGTAAATTTAAGAATATTGAAAATGTATCAAGTATCCTTTCTGACCACAACGCTATGAGACTAGATATCAATTACAGCAAAAAATCTGTAAAAAATACAAACACATGGAGGCTAAGCAATACACTACTTAATAACCATGAGATCACTGAAGAAATCAAGGAGGAAGTCAAAAAATACCTAGAAACAAATGACAATGAAAACACGACGACCCAAAACCTATGGGATGCAGCAAAAGCAGTTCTAAGAGGGAAGTTTATAGCAATACAATCCTACCTCAAGAAACAAGAAACATCTCAAATAAACAACGTAACCATACACCTAAAGCAATTAGAGAAAGAAGAATAAAAATCCCGCAAAGTTAGCAGAAGGAAAGAAATCGTAAAGATCAGATCAGAAATAAATGAAAAAGAAATGAAGGAAACAATAGCAAAGATCAATAAAACTAAAAGCTGGTTCTTTCAGAAGATAAACAATATTGATAAACCACTAGCCAGAATCATCAAGAAAAAAAGAGAGAAGACTCAAATCAATAAAATTAGAAATGAAAAAGGAGAAGTAACAACAGACACTATAGAAATACAAAGGTTCATGAGAGATTACTACAAGCAACTCTATGCCAATAAAATGGACAACCAGGAAGAAATGGACACATTCTTAGAAATGCACAACCTTCCGAAACTGAATCAGGAAGAAACAGAAAATATGATCAGACCAATCACAAGCACTGAAATTGAAATTGTGATTAAAAGTCTTCCAACAAACAAAAGCCCAGGACCAGATGGCTTCACAGGCGAATTCTATCAAACATTTAGAGAAGAGCTAAGACCTATCCTTCTCAAACTCTTCCAAAATATAGCAGAGGGAGGAACACTCCCAAACTCATTCTATGAGGCCACCATCACCCTCATACCAAAACCAGACAAGGATGTCATAAAGAAAGAAAACTACAGGCCAATATCACTGACGAACATAGATGCAAAAATCCTCAACAAAATCCAACAGCACATTAAATGGATCATACAACATGACCAAGTGGGGTTTATCCCAGGAATGCAAGGATTCTTCAATATATGCAAATCAATCAACGTGATACACCATATTAACAAATTGAAGGAGAAAAACCATATGATCATCTCAATAGATGCAGAGAAAGCTTTCGACAAAATTCAACACCCATTTATGATAAAAACCCTGCAGAAAGTAGGCATAGAGGGGACTTGCCTCAACATAATAAAGTCCATATATGACAAACCCACAGCCAACATCGTCCTCAATTGTGAAAAACTGAAACCATTTCCACTAAGATCAGGAACAAGACAAGGTTGTCCACTCTCAGCACTATTATTTAACATAGTTTCAAGAGTTTTAGCCACAGCAATCAGAGAAGAAAAAGAAATAAAAGGAATCCAAATCGGAAGAGAAGAAGTAAAGCTGTCACTGTTTGCAGATGACATGACACTATACATAGAGAATCCTAAAGATGCTACCAGAAAACTACTAGAGCTAATCAATGAATTTGGTAAAGTAGCAGGATACAAAACTAATGCACAGAAATCTCTTGCATTCCTATACATCATTTTTCCAAACGATGAAAAATCTGAAAGTGAAATTAATGAAACACTTCCATTTATCATTGCAATAAAAAGAATAAAATACCTAGGAATAAACCTACCTAAGGAGACAGAAGACCTGTATGCAGAAAACTGTAAGACACTGATGAAGGAAATTAAAGATGATACAAATAGATGGAGAGATATACCATGTTCTCGGACTGGAAGAATCAACAGTGTGAAAATGACTACACTACCCAAAGCAATCTACAGATTCAATGCAATCCCTATCAAACTATCACTGGCATTTTTCACAGAACTAGAACAAAAAATTTCACAATTTGTATAGAAACACAAAAGACTCCGAATAGCCAAAGCAATCTTGAGAATGAAAAACGGAGCTGGAGGAATCAACCTCTTGGACTTCACACTATACAACAAAGCTACGGTGATCAAGACAGTATGGTACTGGCACAAAACCAGAAAGATAGATCAATGGAACAGGATAGAAAGCCCAGAGATAAACCCATGCACATATGGTCACCTTATCTGTGATAAAGGAGACAAGAATATACAGTGGAGAAAAGACAGCCTCTTCAATAAGTGGTGTGGGGAAAACTGGACAGCTACATGTAAATGAATGAAATTAGAACACTCCCTAGCACCATACACAAAAATAAACTCAAAATGGATTAAATATCTTAATGTAAGGCCAGACA
The DNA here is from genome assembly GCF_039906515.1 of Pseudorca crassidens. Taxonomy (NCBI): domain Eukaryota; kingdom Metazoa; phylum Chordata; class Mammalia; order Artiodactyla; family Delphinidae; genus Pseudorca; species Pseudorca crassidens. The sequence continues at coordinate 118,965,784 of NC_090296.1, read as the reverse complement.
CTATCAAACTCTTAGAGGAAAACATAGGCAGAACACTCTATGACATAAATCACAGCAAGATCCTTTTTGACCCACCTCCTAGAGAAATGGAAATAAAAACAAACAAATGGGTCCTAATGAAACTTAAAAGCTTTTGCACAGCAAAGGAAACCATAAACAAGACAAAAAGACAACCCTCAGAATGGGAGAAAATATTTGCAAATGAAGCAACTGACAAAGGATTAATCTCCAAAATTTACAAGCAGCTCATGCAGCTCAATATCAAAAAACAAACAACCCATTCCAAAAACGGGCAGAAGACCTAAATAGACATTTCTCCAAAGAAGATATACAGATTGCCAACAAACACACGAAAGGATGCTCAACATCATTAATCATTAGAGAAATGCAAATCAAAACTACAATGAGGTATCACCTCACAGCAGTCAGAATGGCCATCATCAAAAAATCTACAAACAATAAATGCTGGAGCGAGTGTGGAGAAAAGGGAACCCTGTTGCACTGTTGTTGGGAATGTAAATTGATAGAGCCACTATGGAGAACAGTGTGGAGGTTCCTTAAAAAACTAAAAACAGAACTACCATACGACCCAGCAATCCCACTACTGGGCATATACCCTGAGAGAATCATAATTCAAAAAGAGTCATGTACCACAATGTTCATTGCAGCTCTATTTACAATAGCCAGGACATGGAAGCAACCTAAGGGTCCACTGACAGATGAATGGATAAAGAAGATGTGGCACAAATATATAATGGAATATTACTCAGCCATAAAAAGAGATGAAATTGAGTTATTTGTAGTGAGGTGGACGGACCTAGAGTCTGTCATACAGAGTGAAGTCAGTCAGAAAGAGGAAAACAAATACCGTATGCTAACACATATATATGGAATCTAAAAAAAAAAAGGTCATGAAGAACCTAGGGGCAAGATGGGAATAAAGACACAGACCTACTAGAGAATGGACCTGAGGACACAGGGAGGGGAAAGAGTAAGCTGGGACAAAGTGAGAGAGTGGCATCGACATGTATACACTACCAAATGTAAAACTGATAACTGGTGGGAAGCAGCCGCATAGCACAGGGAGATCAGCTCGGTGCTTTGTGACCACCTAGAGGGGTGGGATAGGGAAGGTGGGAGGGAGATGCAAGAGGGAGGAGATATGGGGATATATGTATATGTATAACTGATTCACTTTGTTATAAAGAAGAAACTAACACACTATTGTAAAGCAATTATAGTCTAATAAATATGTCAAAAAAAAAGAAATGCTAGCAAAGATTCTTGCAGAAAGATAACAATCTCGAAAGAAATTAGATTAAAATTCAACAACAAAAAAGTCTTAAAACAAACAAATATCTATCTATCTATATAAATATATAGATACATATATATGTTGGATGTAATTTGCTTTTTTCTTCTTGTGGCAGGCCAGGTAACATGAATGAATGACCTCATGAAAAAGTGAAGGAAAGAATTTCTGTGTGTGTGTGTGTGTGTTTGCCTTTTTTTTTTTTTTAAAGGTCTGAAAGCCTAACAAAAATTCTAGCTTCACAGAAAGTACTGGGTGGAGTTCCCAGCTGAAGGTAATATGGAAATAAACACACATGGAGTGATGCTTCTCAAATCTGAATGTGCACAGGAATCGCCTAGGGATCGTGTTGAGAGAGTCAGATTCTGACTCAGGAGGTCTGGGGTGGGGCCCAGGATTCTGAGTTTCCAACAAGCTCCCAGGTGATGCTGGTGATGCTGGTCCACACACCAACGACTCTGGACCAGCATCACCAGCACGACTTGAGGAACAAAGTCAAAGAACAGAATTGACATTCCAAACAAAAGAGTGAGAATTCAACAATAAAATGTATTATGCTTAATGGAGAAAGACAGCTATAAAATTGTTTTAAAAACCTCTGAGTTTGTGACATATACAAAAATCTGCTGGTCTGGGCCGGGCTGCACTGCTACAGCTCAGTGAGAGGTGCTGAACCCACTGGAAAGCAGAGGAGGCAGAGGGAGAGCCTGCTACAGTTGGCTGATGACTTCTGTAAGCATCTTTCCAAAGGCTGCCCATCACCCCTGAGGGGGTAACTGATACATGTGCACCTGTATATTTTCGTACTCACACTGCCTTGTGGGAGGCTCTGCCTAAACCAGAGAACCATTCAAAACCCACCCGAACAGCAGCACCATCGGAAAGAGGATGATTCAGAAACAAATGGCCAGTTAATTCTGATAAACCGACTACAGAGAAGGAGCAGCCAGTTAGGGTGTGCTTGTGAGAGAGATGATTTCTGAATCTTTGACTCAGAACACTTGGACAAGCCGCAGATTCATCCCCACTTGGCCAGGAGAATGTGTGTTTTCCTTACAGCCGGCTGGTCAGAGCTAATCATCCTGATGGTTCAGAATGGCCTCTTCCCCACCAGGACAGAGTCCATCTGGCCACTTGCAAGGGAGCCGACATGAACTGGGTAGATTTATGCGGAGTTGGGATAATAAGCACAGATGTGGCCGAGAGGATCTGTGTAGCCAGTTAACCCTTCCAGGGGTGCTCGCGGTAGGTGCCCTGGGGGCTGTTAGGTTGATTAGTTCTGCTTAGTCTCCCCGTAACCCATCTCTGGGATTTTACTTGGGATATCCCATTTGTCAAAGTTCTAGCTAATTTTGGAAAGTTAGGTCTTGAGAAAGAAATGGAAAAGGCCTGGGTTTGAAGTCAAGGACATGGATGTTTGTAAAGCATAGTGGTTAGACTTGGACTCTGAAACCAGGTTTCCTGAGTCTGAATCCCAGCTCTGCCACCTGGTAATTGTGAAATTTGGGTCAGTCACTAGGCTTTTTTTTTTTTTTTGGCTGTACGCGGGCCTCTCACTGCTGTGGCCTCTCCCGTTGCGGAGCACAGGCTCTGGATGCTCAGGCTCAGCGGCCATGGCTCACAGGCCCAGCCGCTCCACGGCACATGGGATTCTCCCGGACCGGGACACGAACCAGCACCCCCTAGCATTAGCAGGCGGACTCCCAACCACTGCGCCACCAGGGAAGCCCCAGTCACTAGGCTTTTTGAAGCACTTAGGATGCAACATTTAAGGAGACACTCACTCTCAGGGTTGTGATGTCTCCTTAAATGTTGCATCTCAGGTCCAGTCCTGGCCCTGCATGCATTTATAAATAAAGATGATAATAGTGCTTTCCTTCCAGGTTGTTGTAAAACATAAACGACTTAAGAGCAAAGGACTTAAATAATGCCTTGCACAGAGCACACTTCATATACGTATTTGCTCTTTTTTTAAAAAGTTCAAGCTTGGCCATTTACTAGCTCCACAAACTCTGGCAAAAAAATGTACCCTCAATTTTCTTACCTATTAAATGAGTTACACCCACTAGGATGGCTATAATAAAAGGAACAAATAATAACAAGTGTTGGGAGAGGATGCAGAGAAACTGGAACCCTCATGCATTCCTGGTGGGAACGTAAAATAGTGCAGTCACTTTGGAAAACTATCTGGAAGTTGCTCAAAAAGTTACATGCAGTATTTCCGTGTGACCCAGCAATTCCAATCCTAGGTGTATACCCAAGAGAAGTGGAAACATATGTCCAAGCAAAGACTTGTACATGAACGTTCATAACAGCTTTGTTCGTAATAGCCGCAAGATGGAAACCACCCAAATGCCTATCACCTGATGACTGGATAAACAAAACAGAGCATATCCATACACTGGATTACTACTCAGCCGTAAAAGAGATGAAGTACTGATATATATTACAATACTGATGAACCTCAACACTATTCTAAGTGAAAAGAGCCAGACACAAAAGGCTACGTATTGCATGATTCCATTTATATGAAATGTCCAGAAACAGCAAATTCATAGAGACAGAAAGCAGATTAGCGCTTACCAGGGGCTGGGGGGGGGAGGGGAGAACAGGCAGTGACTGCTAAAGGGTACGGGTTTCTTTTTGGGGTGGGAAATGTTCTGTAATTAGATAGTGGTGATGGTTGCACAACCTTGTGAATATGCTAAAAACCACTGAATTATACACTCTAGATGGTGAATTTTATGGTACATTAATTATATCAATAAAGCTGTTATTTTTTTAAAATGGGAGCATGAATAATTCCCATCTTATCTACTTACAGTGATGTTGTAAAGGTCAAATTGAGGTTACCAACAGGAATGCATTTTTCAAATCTGAAAGCAGTTTGATCATTCATTTTCCATCATTTGTTTCAACAACCTTTAACAAACTTTTATTGATCTATGAGCATATCATGTGTGATAGTTTTTCCCGCTCATTCACATTCCCAAGCCTGACGACATTAGTAAGTGCAGAGCCTCCCTCCCCCACAATGACAAGAACAAGGCAGTAAGTGTTCTGACAGCAGGTTCCGGTCCCAGTTCTTCCAATGACCTACTATGGATGTCTGGGGAAATTGTTGTTTCTTGAGAAAATGGCTGCAAATAGCATTTTGGAAAGGGTAAGAAGCACATAAAACACTTTTCTTACAACAGGCTGGCTACCATCCAGGGGCTCATTACGTGTGATGCTGTGCAGCTTGGTGATGTTAATCCTGACCAGTCAGTGTGATGATTCCAGCAAAGACACCACATCTAGCCTCCCTCTTCCCAGCTCTATACACAAACCCTGCAGTGTGTCACCTACAAACTGACAACACCCACGTGTCTACTGCCTGCCCAGACCCCTCTTTTGAGCATCAATCCCATGGACCCAACTAACCTCTAGACTAGCACTGCTTCTCATCTGTGAGGTGCCTGCAAGTCACCTGGGGATCTTGTCAAACTACAGCTTCTGATTCAGGAGGTCGGGGGGTGGGGGTCTGATTCTGCATTTGTAACCATCTCCCAGAGGACACTGATGCTGTGGGTCCTCGGACTACACTTTAATTGCTCTACCTAGACATCCCCCCAGACATCTCAACACATTCAAGCCCAAATTCATCATCTTCACCCACGACACAGAAGGGTTCTCTTTCTAGTTCTTCCTATACTCTCCTTCTCAGTAGTTCTCAAGCTTGAACAAGCATCAGAATCACCTGCAAGTCTTATCTAAACAGACCATTGAACCCCACCTGCAAAGAGTCTGATTCAGGAGGTTTGGGGTAGGGTCTGAGAATCTGCATTTCTTACAAGTTCCCAAGGGATGCTGTTGGTCTGTGGGCCACACTGCTCTGTTTCACTCTCAAGTACCACACCATACCCTGAAGTCGGCTGGCTCTTCTGTTCTCCTCACCCCTGTATATTAAGTTCAAACTTCGTGGCTCAGTCACCCAGCCTGCACCACATGGCTCGTCACACCCTGGGTACTGCGTGGACCACCCACACTACACTTCTTGGAGTTTCCCAACAGAACAACCCAATTTATTTCTCCATATGCTCTGGCTATGCTGTTTCCTCCTCCAGGCTGCCTTCCCCACCACCATTTTCTACGACAACTATCTGTTCGCTCTTTAGGACTTAGCTGAAGCATTAATTCCCCCGTGAAGCTTTTCCTGGTCCGAACCCCAGCTCAACCCTTCACTCCATTGCATCCATGTCCTTCCCTTTTGTCCTTCCACTGGACCCCATGTAATTGTCACAGCACAACAACCTTTTATTATGCCGATTTCTTTAGTCTGCCTTAGTTTACCAGACTGTAGGCTCCTTCAGAGCAGGGGGTATGTCTTACTTGTCTTATATCCTTAGAACCTAGTACAACGGCCGGCATAGAGTATGTGTTCAATAACTGTTGAAAAACTGAAATAACAAATGAAGGAATGGCTCAAACCATGATTGCCAAAGGAAGGAAAATCTCCCCTTCCCCTTACTCTCTGTGTTTAATTTCCGGTACATGAATTATCCCTCTATGTAGCAATAAAAGTCTCATCTATTGGGTGAGACCGTAACTGTTGTTCCACTGAATTTTTTTTAAATGTGGCTGTTTACGGATGTGGGGAGGATCTTAAGAAGCAAACGCAGAAATCCCCAGTCAGAACTCTCCTTAAAGGTTTTGTCTGCTGTATACACAGCATCACAAAGAGAATACAAGTCACAAAACTTAGTACTTAAATATGCAGACATTTCAATTGGACACAAAATACCCACTTATAAAGAAGCTGTAATCCCCAAAGACTGAAGGGACAGAAATAGTTAGGGGAGAAAATATTCTTCTGAAATGTCACTGTCAATAACTGAAAAGTCATACACTCCCAGAAGATTTTAGATCAACAAAGGCCATCACCAGCCTTGTGCCCAGCTTCTCTGGAGTCTGGATGTGCTTGGGCAACATAGCCTAGGTAAGGAATAGCACTGGCTCTGTGACATCCAATCCAGTATTTACAGTGATGACAAACACCCAGTGCATATTCCCAGGTTGTCTACAGCATCCCCATCCATGAGGTACCCAAGTCAGGGTCAGGACCCTCATGCCCTTTTGACTTCTCTTTCCACCAGATTTGTTTTCATAAACACAGCCCTTGGTCATTACCCTCTGTTTCAAAAAACACTCATGGCTCATCTCTGCCTAGAAAATAAAGTCCAAACATAGATGGTTTTAAGGCACGTTTGGTTTGATGCCACGTTAAGTCCTTCATCATCTGGTCTCAGTCTCTCTTCCCAAATTCAACTCCAGTCTTCATCCTCTCCCCCGTCTCCTGCCGCCAACCCTACACTTCCCAGGCATAAAGGATCACTCAACATTTCCCAAACACACTGGGCTCTTGTGCCTCTAAGGGCCGGCCTGGAATTCTACTCTACCTACCGACTTCTGAACTGGTACAGCCTTCCAGGCCCAAAATAAACATCAGCGCCTGTATGCTTCCCCCAAGTGGTCCCCACACAGTTAGTGCTCTCTGCAGTCTGCACACCCCTCTGCCAATGGCATTAACACTGTATCTTGGTAACGTTGGTAAGTAAAAGGTCTGGCTTCCCCACAAGTCTTCTAGTCTTTGGGGGCAGGTCTTGTCAGTGTCTTATTCCTGTGTGTGTAATCCGTGAAATTAGCAGCGGGTCTGACCCAGAGGCACTCTGTGAATGTTTGTTGAAATAGCACCTGTTAGAGACCATAGGTTAATTGCTCAGCATTTCTTACCAGTGGGTCAGTAAAGGTTACCTCTATGGATCAATCAGTAGAGATATAAAGGCTCTAAGTTCCAATAAGCAAGAAGTCAAGGCATCCCCACACTTCTGGGTGGGAAGCAAAGGGAGCTGGTGAAATTAAAAATCAGTAGCCAGTGGCCACCTAGAGAGACCTTAATGCTCAAATTCGAGGGGAGGGAGAATGGAAGGGAACAGCAGCTGAAGAACAGAAACCTGCATTCACCAGGGGGCCTCGTGATCCAAGGCGAGCTGGAGGGAAAGGAGTCTGCAGCTCAAAGCTGGAACGAGAGCCCTGTGTTCCGAACACTTGCCCTGTTCCATTGTGATCACCTGCCAAAGGGAGAGAGGATAGAATGTGCTAAGTTCAAAGAGGCTGTGAGCAAATGGTTTAGGTTGAGTGCATATGTCTTCTTAGAAGTTCAGAAGACTGAAAGTCCTGCCAGAGCTGTTCCAGGCAATAAATTCTCTGGTGTCCGCAGAAGATAACAGGCAAAAATCTGACCACTTAGGGAAATAAAAATTAAGATGAGGAAAACAAAAGCTTTCTTGATTGTCTGTCGACCGGGTGGTACACACTGTCACACGCATTAGCTGGTTTAACCACATCTGCTCCCCGGAAAGTATTCAAGGTCTGGATCTAAAGACCAGCGTAACAATCAGCTGATAGGTTTGCTCTGAACCTCCAGGGAAGAAGGATCGCAAAGGCTTATACATGGTTGAGGGTGGGGGGAGAGGCAGGAGGGAGAGAGGGAGGAAGGACACAGGGGCAAGTGACGAATGATTCAAGAGGCAAGCAATCTAGCGAAGAAAGCAGAAAGGAGAGACTCTGAGTTTAAAAGGCCCTCTTTGCACCAGGAAGCCAAGCCTCAAGACCCTACCCTCAGTGACCCAACCCAACCGCTGGCCTCCCAGAAGGCAAGGACCATAGCACTGTCCCCACACACACCCCCAAATATAAAACAGCCTTCAGAACGGACCCAGTTCTTCTGGGACAAGGATCCCAGGAGATGAATTAGACTTTGATGTGGACCTCGCCATCAGGCTGCTTCCCCTTGTCTAAAGGATGGTGTCTGAAAGCCAGCCAAGTATCCCTAAGAACAAGTCACCACAGTGCTCACTGGTGCCACTGCGCATCTGAGTGATCCTGGGTTTCCAGGGCTGATCTCCAGGTGCCTTGTGTGGTGTGGGCCCCAAGGGGTGGAATAAGGGCCACTGGGGGGGTGTTGATGAAATAATGAAGGTAAAGGGCCTAGCCTTTGTGGATGCTCCAGAATTGTGGTTACCATGACAGCTGCACTGTCCCCAAGGAGAGAGACACACAGCCTGCCACCTTGACACAGAAGGTCACTGCAGAGGCAGACAGCCAAACGGGGGCTGAGAGGTACGGCGCTGGCTTTGCACGGAAGAACAGTAAATGCATTCATTTCTCCAGCGTAACTGAGAGGAGCCCCCTTGGGAATCAAACCTGTTGCTGGTGTGTGTTGTGATCTGAACCTGAGCGGCCCTGCGTGACTCAGGGGCTTAGGGGAAACCAAATGAGACTGGAGTGGGGCAAGGTGCCTGGCCAGGCAGGTGCCAAGCAAACGTGAGCTCCTAACCCCTCTCCCCTGGGGACTCTCAAACAGTGCTCTCTGCCCCAGAGGTTGAGCCCCCAGCAGGTTGAAGCAAACTGAAGAACTATTTTCTGTAAGTTCTGCTGAATTTATTAATGCAACAGTAATAATGATGATAATGCAACTTACATTTCTTGAGCATCTTTTATGTGAAAGGCCCACGGAGGAAGCAATGGTATTTCTCTCATATTCTGAATGTCTCCCCAATCTGAGCTTCTACACGTACCACTTTCTGTGTACCCACTTGCCATATATCACTTCATTTTTTCTTTATTATAAATATGAAATATTTCAATTATAACGGTCGAGTGTGAAAAATGATGCATAACTTTCTTCTTTGTGTTAGAGGAAGTTTTTTAGGTACAAGTCTGTCACCCTCAGTTAATTGAAGGAAAAAGGGATTTGTCCTAGATGTTACTCCATCCCCCAAAATGGCACTGTGTACTTAAATAAATTCAGTATTCAGATCACAGTAATTTATTGAACACCTGCCAAATGTTTTATGCATGTTATCCATTTAACCCTGCGAACAGTAAAGTGGGTCATTATTCCTATTTTATACCTAAGGAAACTGAGTCTAAAAAATATTAAACAACCTTCCAAGCTAGAAAGTCTGTGTGAATGTATATAACGGAGATACTAACAAATGTTACTGAATGAATAAATGGTAAGCTCTTAAGGAGCTTAAACAGCTGCAGTGGGAGCACAGCTTATAAATAACAAATGCCACTCACGAAGGATTACAGGGAAGGACTGTTTGGAATGAGCATTTATTGGAAAATAGGGTGGGGGAAATTAGTTTCCCTCCAAATCCAGAAAGAAAACATTTTCAGCACTAGCCCATGTGTTCTAATCACCAAGGAAAAGGAAATCTTAGCTAACTGCGGCTGGATCCACAAGGCCCATGGAGGACTAAATGCTTTTATAAGAAAAAGATTCATGAGGGAAAAAAGAAAATAATGCGTGCCTGGCAGTCAGACTGCAAAGAGGAAAAGGAAGTTCCTGGGGCAAGGTCTGATCTTGACCTAGGCCTGACGTAGGGGGCATTAAGCCAAGAAATAAGTCTAGGGGACAGGAAGAGAGAAGAACACAGTGATTAAAAGCAGAGGCTTAGAGCCAAGCTCTGGTTCAAATCCCTGTTCTACAGCCTACTAGCTCTGGGCCCCAAGGCTCATCACTTCATCTAAGTGCAGCGTTCTTCTCGTATTAAAAAAAAAAAAAAAAGGGTAATATGGATTACTTTACACGTGAAGAGTTCTTAGAGGTTTAGCTCAAAGCCTTCAACATGGTGCATTAGTTTCCTGAAGCTGCCGTACAGACTACCACCGACTTGGTGGCTTAAAACAACAGAAATGTATTCTCTCATGGTTCTGAAGGCCAGAAGTTCAAAATCAGTATCAATGGACCGAAATGAAGTTGTTGTCAGGGCTGTGCTCCCTCAGGAGGCTCTAGGGGAGACTCTTATTTTCTTGCCTCTTCCAGCTTCTGGTGGCTGCCAGCATTCCTTGGCTTGTGGCCCCGTCACTCCAATTTTCAAGAAGAGCAGCTTCAAATCTCTCTCTCTTCTGTCTTCATATCCCCTTCTCCTCTGTGTGTCTGGATGTCAAATCCCTCTCTGCCTGTCTCTTATAATGACACTCATGGTTGCATTTAGGGCCTATACCTGTATAATGTAGGATAATCTCCCCATCTCAAGATCCTTCATTACATCTGCAAAGTCTTTTTTTTTTTTTGGTGGGGGGGGGGGTAAGTTAGCATTTTCAGGCTCCAGGGAACAGGACTTGATACCTTTGGGTGGGTGGTGGGGGGGTCTGTCACTCAGCCTGTTACACACAGTAAACCCTCAATAAACATCGGTTGTGGTTGCCCTTGTTACTATTAACAGAGATGAGCTAAAAGAACACTATGCCCAGGAAAGGGTCTATGGATGGATGAGAAAGTGAGGACTCAAAAAGCCCTTGAGGGGCTGTTAGTACTTTGCCATGAAAACCAACAGTGAGGTCACAGCTTTTGTACCCCAAACTCTCTCCCTGTTAAATTACCTGGATCCACATTATAGGCTCGGAGTGGGAAGAGTGGGGAGGCTGGGGTCAGGCGACACTGCACTCAGATCCACTCCGCCCCTTCCAGGAGCAGGACGCTGGGGAGTTTTCTACCTCAGCTCAGTGTTCTCAACTGCAACGTGGGGCTGCTTAAGGCTCAAATACATATGCGACTGATGTGGCACACAGTAGGTGCCATAAAGATGGTTGCCTTCACTACGACTGAATTAGCAACGTGTGCAGGGAGGGGGTGAGTAAAGGAAATGACAGTAACCCGACACATACAGGATGTGTCCCCCCTCCCATCCTTACACGAAGGCATCTCTGACTGCCACCAGGCATGCATCCAAGGAGAAGCCCTAGGGGTCCCAGATGCAAGGTGGAGATCCCCTTTTTGGGGCACACATATTGTTGTCCGGTTTTTTCCAGAGCCCATCATCTCTCTTCTGGAACCCGGAGTTATGAATGACTTGGAGGAGGTTCAATGCAGCATTCTTATGGCAAATGTGATCGTTGTTCTGATAACTAATGAAACACTTCTGACACTTAAGGAAATGCCACAAGAAAGGAACAAGGGCTCTTTGGAGCCTTGTCTGCAAGCAGAGTCGCTCAAGCTTAAAATCTGGCTCCAACCTTTCCTAACCTACAGGCAGAAGTGTACACACCAGTGAGCCCGGCTCTGCCGCAAACGTCGAGGTTTCAGATTTAGAAACCGAAGCGTATTAAAACACCATTTATCTGGTTAGCATCAACAGGTAACTTCTTGTCAAACAATTCAGGGACTAAGTAGAAACCCTGCTTCAAAAGAAGGTAAAGAAACAAAACTTTCCTTGCAGGCAGAAAACAAACAACAACAAAAATATAGAGTATGCATTTCAAACAGATGTCCCTGCTTTCTCTGCTAACTGCCCAGGATCACCAGGGAGGTTTTCCAAGGAGAAACACAGACAACGCCAAAGCTTTCCCTTCTCTTGCCATGTGGTTTCTTGCCTGTATGTAACGAGACTCCCTAGGTTTCGACGGAGGGTCAAGAAAATGGCATGTGGCCTTGTGAAGTTTAATTAACAGCAAAACTTGCTATCCAACATCATGAAGGGGCCCACTTGGCTCCAGGGCCCCTCAGGACAGAAATAACATATTGCTCCAGAGTTATTAATGATGAAATGCAAATGGCCTCCAAGAAAGTGGGCAGGAAAGGAGGAGCTAAGAAAACAAATGATTCTTACGCACAATCCAGAGACAGCTCCCTGGGGAGGTGGGGAAGGATGGGACAGCCTGTGACCTAGGCCTGATCCTGACTGTCCCGTTTCGAAATGAAAGGACCTTTCAAGCAAACACACACACATGCACACACATACATACGCTACATGCATACACACACACACGCATGTACACGCATAGGCTAGAAATCACAGAAAAAGACTCAAGGCTCTAAAACCCAAAGGTGATCTGGTCAATGATAATAAAATAATCAAGCCATGTTGGTTTTGAACAGTGTCTTATATTTTAAAAGTACTTTTACAGCTGTTACCTCATCTGACCCTCTCAGCAGGCCTCTATGGAAGACAGAGGACAAATAATTATCCAGATTTTATAGATTAGATTGATTCCCAAAGGTCATCCAGCTAGCAAATCATGGCCATGAGACAGGAAGTGGGGTCTAATGACTCCCAGCCCAGGGCTTTTCCAAGGCAAGAACTACCAGTGCTTCCAACAGAAAAGGGCCAAAGCCCAGGGGGAGACCAAGAAGAGGACGTCAGACATATGGACAGCACTTTTAAGAAAAACTCATGTGATGGGGCAGAAGTCTGAACAGAGGGTGACGATGTGGATGCATCTAGAGAGAAGAAAAGCCGTCGCATTCCAGAGCGTGTTGGAAAACAGGTCCGAGAGCTGTGTCTCCCAGCCACCGTCTTTCCATCACTCGGGATGGCAGAAGGGTGGTGGGAGCATTTAAAAGAGCAATCGGACCTCAATAACACATCAATATCAGGCAAGAGACCTTAATGAATGGATAAAATCCCTTTGTTTTACAAACATGTAAACTAAGGCTCAGAGAAATGAGGTGACTTCCCCAAGATCAAAGTGTTCGTGAGAGCTGGGGACCGGACCCTGGACTCTGGACTGGAATACAGAGTTCTTTATCCTACGCCAGCTGCCTTGGGCGTCTATTATCTTTAACTTCATTATCACTGTCCTTGATTAACACCGCATGTCCAAAGCAGAGCACAGAAGAGCGCAATGGGGGAATGCGTGGTTTTTCCTCTTCTTTTTACTGGCAAACGGCACTGCTGAATTTACCATAGACGATTACCAGACATGATGCGGGGAAATGGCTGGTGGTCCTGCTAGCAGAGAAACTGTCCTATTACTAGGGTATTTTTAAGACCCCCCAAAACGCAAGTACACTATGGTAGGCTGGATAATGCTCCCCCATCCCCAACCCCAAGATGCCCACATCCTAATCCCCGGAACCCCGGGAATGTTACCTTCAGTGGCAAAGGGATTTTGCAGATGTGATTAAGGATTTTGAAATGAGGAGATTATCCTGGATTATCTGAGTGGGTGCCATGTAATCACAAGGGTCCTTATAAGGAGGAGATCGGGTGGATAAGAGTTAGAGGAGGTGAGATGACAGAGGCACGAGGGTGGAGTGATGGGAGGAAAAGCCCTCGGGCCAAGGAAGGCAGGCCGACTCCACAAGCTGGAAAAGGGAAGGAAACACATCCTCCCCTGAAGTCCTAGACTGTAAGAGACTTCCAGACTGTAAGAGAATAAATGTGGGCTGCTTTAAGCCACCAACTTTGTGGTCAGTGTTACAGCATCAATAGGAAACTAAAAGACCTACTGCAAAACTAGAGGATCAAGCCCAAGTTCCCCGGCAGCAAACCCCGGCTTCACGCGCTTTACGGAGACGGGGCTGGGGGAGGAGGGTAGCAGAGCCAAATGCTTGTAAAATCACAAGGGCATTAAGAAGAGATTTAGACCAACTATACAATGGAGACATCATCTTGCTTTAAGATGAAAATGTGCTGGTTATCCATGTTTACCGGGACTGCCTCTCTCGAAGAAATTCTATTTCAATCCCCTTAGGACTGCTTACTAATCCCTCCTTGGAAAGGAGCCTGTGGACTTTCCTGGTCTCGCTTGCACACGCCTTCCTATACGGCCTGTGCTCCAGTCCCATCGGACCATTTAGAACTTCCAGAACATGATAGGCTCACCATGCCTCCAGGGGTCAGCCTTCGCAGTTTGTTTTTTTGGGGGAATGCCCTCCTCTCTGCTAAAATCCTTCAGAGCTCAGCTCAGTCATCACTGCTTCTGTGAAGCCTTCTCTGGCTCCCTGGTCCTCCTTCTTCCCCTCCCTTCCTTCCTCACACCCTGAGCATCTCTCTTAAGAGAGCACTTGGCCTTTTAAGTGTCTGTTTGCTTGTCTTCCTCTCCCACCCCACCAGCATGCACTCCTTGAGGACAAGGAGACTTTCTTGTTCCTCTTGTGTCACCAAACCACTGCCATCTCCCATCCATACCAAGTACTCCCCACCTCTTTCCCCCCTGAGTAATGCGAACTCACCCTGCAAGGAAGGACTTCCACCAACCGAGTCATCTTAATTCTCCAAGAATTAGCTCCACCTCTGTGTTCCCACAGCCCTCTGCTCACCCCACAGGTAGAATACTCACTACACTGCATTCTGGTGTTTATCCCTGAGCTGTTTCCTTATTAGGCGTGGAGGTCCTTGAAAACCACACCTCCTTCATCTGTCTATCCCGTCTGTGCGTAGCACAGGGCCTGGGTCACAACAAATACACAAGGAACGTTGACTGAATTAAAATGAAAACTAAACACAACAAGGTAATGCCCAGGTCATCTCTATGAATTAAGCCCTGTGATCCAGAGACAGCCTTTAAAAGCAAATACCTTCATGTGAAAGTTTTGCATGGCCAGATGTTGACTGTGGCTAGCTGGTATTTCTCCTGGGATCCCACACAGACTTTGGAGTTCATGGTGGAGACGGTTTCAGTGTTACTATATCTATATCTATATCATCTATATCTATATCTATGTCCATGTTATATATGGGGTAAATATTGGAGAAAATTTTTGTTTTTCATCTCAAACAGAGAAGTATTAGTTCATCAAAGTTAGCTTAAGTCGTGAGTGTTACCCTTAACTTTGAAAACGGCCCTCTAGAAGGGCAAGTCTGAGATGAACATGGTAAGTACAGATGGGTTTAAACCCTGATTCTCTTGCCTGCCTTCTGTGTGACCCTGAACTTGACATTTTCTCTTCGACCCTCGAGTTTGTCTACCACGAATGGAACAATATAAGTCTGCCACACAAAACTGGGATGAAGATATGATAAAACGCCACATATAAAACGCCTGCCGGGGCTTCCCTGGTGGCGCAGTGGTTGAGAATCTGCCTGCTAATGCAGGGGACACGGGTTTGAGCCCTGGTCTGGGAGGATCCCACATGCCGCGGAGCACCTAGGCCCGTGAGCCACAACTACTGAGCCTGCACGTCTGGAGCAAGAGAGGCCGCGATAGCGAGAGGCCCGCGCACCGCGATGAAGAGTGGCCCCCGCTTGCTGCAACTGGAGAAAGCCCTCGCACAGAAATGAAGACCCAACACAGTCAAAATCAATAAATTAATTAATAAACTCCTACCCCAACATCTTCTTTAAAAAAAAACGCCTGCCAATGGGCCTGGCACGTGGAAGGCATTCTGACACCTTTACTGAGGGCTTATGAGTAGCCCCTGCACTATGCTAAACACTTCGTATGAATTATCCAATTCACAGCAACCCAACGAAGCAGGTGTGTTATTATCCTCATCAGGGAAAAGTTAAGTGGTGTCCGCAGGACACACAGCAAGCAAGGGGCAGAACTGGGCCGAGAACCCAGACCCGTCAACACCAGGGCTGAGCTCTTCACCGGCACGCAACGTGCAGCCTCTCAGGATGGGTTAGCTCCCGTTGCCCCCTGTCATCAGAAGGTCTGCTTAAAAGACTGACAACAAATAAAGACCAATATTTCAAAGAAAAAAAATAAATAACTGAGAACTGGCCACAAAATGCTGCTGAGAGCAGTCTGCACAGCCTGGGCAACAGAATGGCTGATCCAGCCAGACTACCTCCCAAAGGAAACTTCACTCTACTTGCTCCGAGGCTCTGGGAAGCCCACCCTTTACAACCTCTTTCTCACACCTGAGGGATATGACACACTCCACCCAATGGAAACAATGACCGTGATTTTCACAGCTGTGAATTTCCAGCCCCAGGCTCCTACAATGGTCTCCAGTAGATGACAGTTTTCGACTTGGCAATGCCCACTGGGGGAGGGCGTTCCCTATCTTGAACATCTCTGAATTAAAGCCATCAAGCATCCCATTCCCCAGATTCCCCAGCTGGTTCACACGCATAATGATCAGGAAAACTGGGTCACGAGGAAGCCCACGGGGAGGAATGTCTGCCTGTTAGCGGGCTCTTTGGCAACGAGAGCGATGACAAAGGTACCTGAAGTGGTCCTCAAATAGTAGTGGACGCTGCTCTCATTTCCTGTCTTTGTGGAAGCTGAATGAAACTGGCCAGCAGGTATTTACAACAGGTTCTGTAAGCTTAGGTACTTGAACTCCGGGCAGCAGGACCTCTCTTTGGGTGCCACTGTCACTAGACATTTCAGGAACGGGAAATCTGTTTGGTTTTGCTGTTACAAGAGGGAAGGTCCTACCATAGCAGGGGCTTCTTGGGCCTCCCTCCAGTCTGCGGGTATCCTTTTCCAGAAATCGAGGGGGAAGCCTCTCCTTCTGAGGACTGGCTTTAATTTCACAGGTCTGAGTTGCTGCACTGCTTCCCGACTCACCTAAATGCCTCCCCTGCCCACCCCTCTCCCTTTAGCCATCCCAGGGACACAGCCCTGGACATGGAGAGAGGTAGGACTTGGTGCAATGCTCCTGGAATCTGCTGGCCAAAACCTGCAGGCTGCAGTCCCCCAGGCCTGAGCCTCCCAAGGCTGCCACTGCTCTGACGAAATCCCAGGGAAGGCCACCTTTGTGGAGGCCTTTTCCGAGCAGGCTACATCAGGAAAGGGCACAGGGAAGGGTGCCCGGGCCCTGGGATCCTGGCTGCACCCAGACTGTGCTGCCCAGAGTCCTGCCCTCCTGGACTAGTCCTCAGTTCCCGACTCCCTGTCTTCCTCTGTGGTCTTAGTTCTCCACCTGATCCTCCCTGCAGAATAAGAGTTCTAACTGGAACTCCCCAACACGCTACCGCTCAGCCTCTAAATTCATAATGGCATTAAAGCTACAATTTATTGAACACCTACTATGGACCAGACAATATATTATTTCATTTAATTACTCAACAATCCCATATGATAGATAGTATTATTATCCTTATTTGAAAGATGAAGCCCCTGAGGTTCAGAGAGGTTAAATAACTTTAGGATCCTTGGGAGAGCTCCAATCAGTACTGACATGATTTCTAAGGTTTTTTGGAGGGTGAATGTGCGTGTTTTAATGAGACAAAAGTCTGATGTGGGAGCAAGTGGACTCAAGAAGTTTCCAGATCTATTCCAGCCAAGTAAATTCTATTTATTCATCAAGGTTAGGTTCAAATCCTACCTGTTCTGTGCAGTATTCCCTGACTGTTCCGTCCCACAAAGATTTCCCATCTTCCTGAACTCTGGCCACATGTCTACTGTTTTCTGG
Organism: Pseudorca crassidens; assembly: GCF_039906515.1. Taxonomy (NCBI): domain Eukaryota; kingdom Metazoa; phylum Chordata; class Mammalia; order Artiodactyla; family Delphinidae; genus Pseudorca; species Pseudorca crassidens. The sequence continues at coordinate 118,948,328 of NC_090296.1, read as the reverse complement.
CCCTTGCAGTGTTTTGTGAGTTTGCCACTTATCCACTACCTCATTGTCAAGGACAAGGACCACGGCTTCCAATTTTTTTTTTGAACTGCCCTGGTACCCAGGACTAGATGCAAAGACTTCCCTGGGTAAGAGAGCTGAACAACGCAAGGAAGAGATGCAGTTCATTTTAAACCTTGACTACCAAATCCCATCCACTTTTCAAGACGTGTCTCAAGCTATCCAACCTCCGAGCAGCTTTTCCGGACCACACCTGCTGGAAGTGAGCAGCCTCACTTTCAAAATACCCTTTTCAAAAATACTCATTTCAGAGAAAAGAACTTTAGTGCTGGACTCTGACAGACCTACTTCAAACTCTGGTTCTGTTGCTTCTGAAGTGGGTGATCTTGAGTGAGTCACTTCATTCCTCCGAGTCTGCTTCCTCACCTGTAAAATGTGAATAACCGCATCGGCCTCATAGGGCTGTGTGAACTGTAAACGTTACAGTGCATTTGACATAGTGCCTGTACATGAGACGGATCCAAAACGGTAGCCATTATCATTACGATTACTATTTCAGCCCCCTGCCTTATCCGGAAGGCATTTACACACATGCCTTTTCCAACCTTCTAGAGCAGTGGTTCTCAAACTCTGGAGCATATCAGAATCATTTAAAATAAAGCTACCCAGGTCACAGTACAAATCTACTGAACAGAATCCCCATCAGGCAGGGGAGATAGTGGAGACTGGGCAACTCTACTTTTAACAAGCTTCCCCACCCCACTCCAAGTGACTCTGATACATTCTTGCCAAAGCTGGAAAATTCTGCTGGACAAGACTGATTCCCAAATTACTTTCCACAGAACCTTGAGGTTCCAGAGAGGTACTTCCAGATCAATGGCTCCCAACCTTGGCTGGATTGGAATTATACAGATCTTCAAACACAACCCTTAGAGATCCAGATGTTCACTTGGGATGTGACCAGGGTGTCAAGACTTCTAAAAGATGGACAGAGGATTCTGATGGTCAACCAAGGTTGAAAACCATTGCTGCATTTGGATCTAGACCCTGGGTTGCCATAGCAATGCCACTGAGGCTTCCACCAGAGCAGCTCAGCTTTTGTCTGTGTGACAGACTGAGCCTCTACCTAAGGCTGATTTTGCAGAAAGGATTCTTATGCTTCAAAAAATAGTTAAGTTTGCAAACAGCTGCTCTAGCCTGTCAGTAAGAGAGAGCCTGGAGGATCCCTCACCTGGTTTTTATACCTTTTTGTCTGTCCAGGGCCTTACAACATAGTAGATGCTTAATAAATATTTGTTAGAAGGTTGAATTATTTTGTTTTATTTGTTATCTGGCTCCAATTAGGTTTTCAGTTGCCTAGTATCACAACCTAACAGTTTCTTAAACATATAAGCTCCCGAGAGCCTTCGCCTCAAATCTCAAACCTGAAACAGAGAGTGGGGCAGACAGCCATCCAGAGAACACACTGACATGTCTTCTGGGGTCACATATACTATGCAAGTTCCTAATGACTAATAAATATAAGCAAATGTGATTTTCATCAGCCAGGAAGAGCTCGACATTTGTCAGCAGTGCAGGTCTTCCAGGCTAATATTTGGAGTGTTTCATCTAAAACTGTCAAATTACAAGAGCATGATAGAAACTTGTAGGAACTTCATAGTAAACAGTAACTGGTCCCTTGTCAATAAGTTAGAAGAAAAAAAAATTCCTGCTGCCAAAACACATGGGCTGGAATGTCTGCAGCCCAGGCCTGCAGCCAACTTGAGCCTGTTCCCTAGGCAGCTCTCCTAGGTTGGTTCTCAACCACAGAGGCTGGAAGAGAAGTCCCTAGTACTCCAGGGATCTGGGAATCAACAGCACCTTCAAATCTCAGCTTTCCCATGGCTCTAGGAATCTGAGCAGTCATTTAACCTCTTAGGGCCTTAGAGCCTCACGTGTAACAATACTTCATTAGGTCCTTAGAGCCAGGACTGCCTGGGTTCCAATCCTAACTCTTCGCAGACTAGCTGTGTGGCCTTGGGCAAGTTACTCCCCTTCTCTGGGCCTCTGTTTCCTCACCTCTAAAATGCAGATGATATTAGCATCTGTCTCATAGGGTTGTCAGTGCAAAGGGACAAGAACAGTGCCTGGTACAGAATAGGCATTCAATAAACTTTAGCTGTTATAAATCTGCAATTCTGAAACCAAAAGTTTTGAAAACTAAGTTTTTGTCTTTCTTTTTCTTAATATTTATTTTTTAAATTTATTTATTTTCCTTATCTTTTTGGCTGTGTCGGGTCTTAGTTGTGGCACACGGGATCTTTGTTGAGACATGCAGGATCTTTCCTTACAGCATGCGGTCTCTTCGTTGCGGACTCGGGCTTCTCTCTAGTTGCAGCGTGCAGGTTTTCTCTCTCTCTAGCTGTGGCGCACTGGCTCCAGGGTGTGTGGGCTCTATAGTTTGCAACACACGGGCTCTCTAGTTGAGGCGCAGGAGCTCAATAGTTGCGGCGTGTGGGCTTAGATGCCCGCAGCATGTGGGATCTTAGAGCCCCAACCAGGGATCAAACCCGCGTCCCCTGCATTAGAAGGCGAATTCTTTACCACTGGACCACCTGGGAAGTCCCTCGTCTTTCCTTTTCTTCTTACATTTTTCTCAGTTTGGTGGCAAAACTAATTGGGCAGCAAACCTCACCTTAACAGACATAAAGCTTTTTATGGTCTTTTATTTTATCCTAGCTGATGTGAACATTCGTATGTTTCACTGCAGCAGTAATAAGGTGTTTGATGATGGCATGCTGCCCCATGCCACGGAAGGAATGTCATTAACACGTGAAACATGCCCTAACATTACCTTTCTAAACTCTGAAAAGTTCTGAATTCTAAAATGCACTGGCCATAAGCATTTCAGATAAGGGACTGGGGAGCTATGTTATTATGGGGTTGTGGTCAGGATGAAGAGAGAAAACACATGTCAAACCCTTGGCTTTAGAAGTAGCAGCCCCTCAGTCCCAGAGCGACGTTGGAGGGTCCTCAGGTCTATATGCAGGAAGAGAGAAAGAAGGAATCATCCTCTCCCAGCTGGTCTCTCTTTTATTCTCCCACTGACATGACACACCAGTCCTCAGAACTCTCCCTTCTATCAACTCAGATTTGACTTATCATTCAGAATTCGGCCAAAGCACCTTCTCTGTGAAATGATCCTCTCTCTCCAAACTCCCAATGACCAGGTCAAGAGAGTATGTGTGGCTGGCAAGGGTGGATGGGTTGCACCTCCTCTCCACCTCCAGGTGGCTGGCAGCTGAGAAGGATTCAGGCAGCGTTAGCCACAGTGGGGAAGGGTGGCCATCGGTGCTAATGTCTGAACTGCAAGGCCGCCCACCTGATATGTTCGTGCCCTGCTTGGGATGGGCATTAACTGGGCTTAGCCACTAAATTATGTATTTCTTAAGCACAGCGAGCATAGCTTACACTTTTTGTTCTTCCTGTAAATGTTTGTTGTTATTGTTACTGCTTTCATATGAATATTCTCTCAGAATCTATCATGGACTTCGGGCGCCCAACAAATACTGCTGAATGGATGCTGAATGATCTGTCAATGTTGGTTGATTAATTCACTGACAAGCTCCTCCCAGCCTCGATATTCCTACCTTTCCATGGGCACTGTCTACTTTGGCATGTTTATGCTAGCCTAGCCACCCGAGGCTTTTGAGAGCTATACAACTATTCTGATGCCAGTATGCCGTTTCTGAGGTTCATATTTTATTAAGACTACAAAATATGTCCAGGTCTTTAATTAGACATATCCTCAAAGTTGTGTGTTCACTCAAAATACTTTGGAGAAACTTTGTATAAAAGTTCATAGAATCCTGAAACCTACAGCGTGGGAGCAAGTTAGACTCCAGACACTTAACTTGTTCAAGGATTCCAAACTCATGTCAGCTCTTGGGTTAAAAGGCCCCTTGTTTTGTGTCCTCAGCTCAAATTCACACGTCCTGCGGCCAGGAATCTCCCTTTCCCCCAACACTAGCAGAGCACTAGGACAGACGTCTCCCGGCTCCAGGTAGCTTTCTTTCAACCCTCCGCAGGGCCTCCCTAAGGTTGAGCCTAAGGGCATTCTGAAATGCAGCTTCACTTAGAAGGCAATTCAGAATCACAGAGGGGGTGGGAGTGGCCTCAACGCTTTAAAAGGCTGCAAAATAAATCAAAGGATGGAAGGAGATCTGTGGAGCCAAGAATTCCTCCCCCTCTGGCAGAAGCAAGGCATTAACCGCGCAATCTAGGATGAAGAGAAGCGCGCGCGGCATATCCGGGCTGGGGCAGGGACAGGGACAGGGATGGTGGCGGGCGGGCGCGCGGGGGCCGGGAGGGCCTGTACCTTCTCTCCGCCGTGGGTTCGCGGCCCCGGGCCTGCGGGTGCCGGCTACCTCGCTGCGCCGGACCCTGGCGGCTGGAGTTGAGGCTGGCGGGGGCGCGTGGCTCCTCGCGGCTCCTGTGAAGCGGCACCGACGTACGCACGGCTGACACCACGTGGCCTGCGAAGGCGCGCGCGGGGGCTCCGGGCGGCGGTCCGCCGCGTGCGCGGTACGAGCCGGGCAGGCAGGGTCGCGTCTGCTCCATCACGCCGCCGCTGCAGCTGCGCGAGCAGGCGGACCAGGGGCCCCACGCGCCCCACACGCCCGGGGCGCCGCCGCCGCCGTCCTCGGGAGCGCCCTCGGCCACCGCCATCCGCTGCGGGACCTGTGGAGACAGAGGCCGGTTAGGGGTCCGCAACATCCGCTCCTGCTTCACTCTCAGAGGCTCTGGATAACCCGAAAGGCTTATCCGTTAGGCACAAGTTGGCACAGGGCCTGTGTTAAAATCTGAGAAACAAAATAGAATCCAGCCTGGATTATACTCGTCTTCATACAGACGCAGATGCAGTCATAAAATAGAATGAATGAGTATATATAGCATATGTGTATACATATACATACACATATATACATATGTGTGTGTGTGTGTGTATATATATATATATATATATATATATATATATATATATATACACACACACACATATATTTTAATAAAGGAAGGGACACACAAAGGCCGGAGTGCATAGGGCTCAGCAAAATTGTATGTGGTCCTGGCTTTGGGGGCCATGGCCTTGGAGAGCTCAGTGTGGTACCCTCACCTCCTAACTGAGGCTTACCCTTCTGGTCCTTCGGGTCCAGGCTAGAAGGACAGGGCTTCCCTTAAGCTGCTGAGGAGGCCACGTCCCAGTGTCTCCATGCAGTAAAGGCAACACAACTCCAGGGTTTCCCTGCTCTAGAACCAGATGCCTGAAGTCACACCCCTGCCACCTCTTCTATCAGTGTGACTGGGAGGTTTCTGAAGCGCTCTGTGTTCTAAAGAGGGATGGTACGTAACTACTTCACAGGGCTGTAAAGAGATTTAAGTCAGGATGTCCACGTGCAAAGCAGAGAGCTGGCACTAAACACATACTTGTTAAATTCATAATGATAACCTTTCCTGCTTCCAAGATGAATCAGGAGATTAAAAACATCAGAAAGTTTTAAAGCTCTATCCCGAGGGTGACTCTACACCCCCATTCACTTAACTGGTCATTTCACAGAGATCTACCATGCCAAGCAGGTTGCTAAGCGTGGGTACACTGTGTTCCTTCATGATGCAGACAGGCTCTGAGCACCAGGTATATACCAGTGTTGAGCTAGGTCCTGAGGACAAGGAGAAAAGCACCCCAGGTTGCACGAATGTCCTGGCCCAGTAGCAAAGAGCTTTATGTAGCTAGGACAAGCCTAGGGAGGCTCCCCGGGGGGGACTGGCTGCCTGTCTGGGTGGGGTGGGGCTTGAGAAGTCCTCAGAGGAAGAATCATGGTAAAAGAGCTGTAATTATTCAGGCACCCACTTGGTACCAGATAACACGTGTAATTTCTAGTCCTCACAGCAGCCCTGGTTACAACCATTCTCACCTTTCAGAGATGAGGTTTCCCACCTGAGGTTCACAGACCTGTTAACTACCCTAGTCATGTGGCTGCAGGAGAGTTTGGACTCCAGTCTCCCCAGCCTCCAATACCTGCAGCTCCAGCACTGCGTGCTCTCCCCCCAGCAGACAGCTGCTCTAGCGCTTCTGGATCCTTCCCCTGGAATGTCCTTCCTACCCTTGGGACACCGAGTAACACTATGACTTTCCTTAAAAAATGTGGGTTTTTCCAAATATCGTATATTAACGCATATATGTGGAATCTAGAAAAATGGTACAGATGAACCGGTTTGCAAGGCAGAAACAGAGACAGAGATGTAGAGAACAAAGGTATGGACACCAAGGGGGGAAAGTGGCAGGGGGTGGTGGTGGTGGTGATGGGACAAATTGGGAGATTGGGATTGACATATATACACCAATATGTATAAAATATATAACTAATAAGAACCTGCTGTATAAAAAATAAAATAAAATTTAAAAAAAAATGTGGGTTTTTCAGTGAACCTCAGGCTTCCATCTGACATGCATAATTGCCTCCAGATTACCTTGGCTTTTTTTTTTTTTTTTTAGATATCGGGATTCATCAGCATTGTTTGGTCCAAGAGCTTGAAGACCTTTCACAGTTACACTCCTCTGTCCCCACGATACCCCTGAGAGGTGAGAAGGTACAGGGATTGCCTTCCCCTTTGTGTGGAACAAACCCGGTAAGGCTGAACTCCTTCACAGCACATGGGAATGAGACATGGAGCTAAGATTACTTCAGAGGGTGGTGTGGATGAGGAAATCCCCCCAAGAGCCTGAGGTGAGAGCTCAGAAAGAGTAAGCCACCACTGGAACAGTACTATAGTCACTAAAAGCCCTGCAAGGCTCAGCTCCAGGGTAGAGTCCTTGCCCCCAGGTACTCAGTTACCTTGAAGCCATGGGGCTTGTTTAATTGGGGCCACCTTCCTTCAATACATTCCAGGGCACAGAGGGGTCTCTGCATGACCTTGATAGCTTAAGCTGGGTTCCTGAAGGTTCAGGGAATGACTACTGGAAGGATGAGTGAGAGAGCTGAGGAGTCCAGGAAGCAAACAAGCATCTCATCAGAGGTTTAAGCCCAGAGCTGGATGTCAGCCCGCCAGTCTATGGGCGCCATGTTCAGAGAGCCACGGCGAGAGGTCAGGGGTCATGTGAGTGGAGCCAGCGGGAGATGCAGTGGAGCGAGGGCAGGACAGAAGGTTCCGCGACAGGAGGGCTGCAGTTTCCTGACCACCAGTATGTGAGCAGCAGGCAGGATGATGGGCGCACAAATAGCAAATACACTCCACTCATCACTACTAAATTGGGAACCCAGGAGAGAAGGGTTATAAATATAAAACACAGCAAACAAAAACCAAGCTTTTGTTCTTTTTTCTCCTCCCTGACATACCCTGATTAATATCAAACCGATGGTGGATTCGCTGGGTGATTGTAAAAAAAATCAGGCCATAGTCTTGATATATAAAGTAATCCCTAGAGTGTGTGTGGTGGGCTGAATGGTGGCCTTCCCCAAAAGGTATATGTCCACACCCTAACCCCCAGAACTTGTAAATGTGGCTTTATTTGGAAAAAGAGTCAATGTCGATGTAATTAGGTTAAGCGTCTTGAGATGAGATCATCTTTCTGGGTGGCCCTTAAATCCAATGACAAGTTGTCCTTAGAAGACACAGAGGAGAAGGCCATGTGACCAGAGAGAAAGAGACGGGGGTGCTGCAGGCACAGGCCGGGAGCCACCGCAAGCTGAAAGAAGCAAGGAGGATTCTCCCCTAGTTACTGGAAGGAGCATAGCCCTGGCAACACCGTGATTTTGAACTTCAGGCCTTCAGAATTGTGAGGGAATAAATTTCTGTTGCTTTAAGCCACCAAGTTTGTGGTTATTTGCTACGACAGCCCTAGGAAACTAATCCAATCTGTTGGTACTTCCAGGACAAGGAAGAAAAGCAGACAGCCATTTGTTGGGCTCCTTCTCTGTGCCGGGTACTGTGCAAACATCTCACATGCGTGGGGACGGGCTCTATGGCATAGGCACCACGAGCTCCAGGTCACACTTTACAGGGCCCCTGAGCCATCCTGGGAGGTTGGTTATTTTTGTCCCTTTTACAGGAAGAAACTGGGGCCCTGAGAAGCTGTATAACTTGCCCATGTCTCAGTCTAGTGAGGGGCACCGATAGGACTAAAATTGAGGTCTCCTAACACCTACTCTAGCACTTTTTTTTTCATGCAGCATGTTGCCTCCCTGCCTATGTTGTTGATGGAAAACAGAAGAGTAAAATGAGTAGTAATAAATCCACTTTGATAGCCTAGTAGGAGAATAATCAGGATAAACAAACAAAGGCAGAAGTATGTTTCTGGCACATTTGGGGACTTCAGTTACCCACCACTTCCTGATTGCCCATGAACATAGATAACTAAGGCACTGTCTATAATATTTGGCTCAGACGTGCAGCTAGCCTAAAAATCCACTTCCTAGAACTAATCCCACCCTTAATTTAGTTTCCTATTGCCAAACTGGGCAGGCTCCCTAGGGAAGGAAAACATGAAACCACATTCCATCCTATTCTATTCATAAGAATTCTCTAATTTATAAAGTTGAATTATGGTGAGTGACTTGAAATTCCATCTCAGTCCCCATGGTGGGAATCCAACCCCATGCTTCAGAATTGTATTTTTATAGTACATAGCCAGGGGAAAAAAAGAGAAACAGAAAGGAAGGAAGGAGGGAAATGCAGAGAAAGAAAGGAAGAAATATCAAAGAAAAAATGAAGGGAGGAGAGATTTGCGTGTCAGCCTCCCAGTTCCATCAACCTCCCATCCGCCCTCTACGCCTTCCCAGTCCTCCTAGTGACCCTCCTCCCTTCCTCTTTTCTGATGGTCACGGAGTTTTCTGTGAGGCAGGATGGGAAAAATTCCAAGTGTTCTGAGACATAATATTCCTAAAATTAGGACTAACTCACAGGACCTCAGTTAGTCAGTGACAAACAGCAAAACCAAAGAATAAATCATGCTGAGAGACAAAAACCAACAAATAATAGAAACTCAAAGCCGTGTCAACTGCCAGCCTGTTGTCCCTTCCCCAAGACACTCACGACATGTAAAGACTGAAGCAGAAAACACAAAGCGCTTCTCAAATGACCCCCAAACTGCTGATTTCTTTCATTTATAAAGAGTCCTAACAAATCAGCAAGAAAAAGACAAACAACCCAATGGAAGTAGGTTCAAAGGGAACCTACTTTGAATGGGGAGTTTACAGTTGTTATGGACTGAATGTCTGTGTCCCCTCAAGGTTCACGTCTTGAAGCCCTAACCCCAATGTGATAGTATGTGGAGGGAGGGCATTTGGGAGTTAATTAGGTTTAGATGATGTCGGGTGGATAGGACCCCCTGATGGGATCCGTATCCTTATAAGAAGAGGAAGAAAGACCAGAACTCTCTCTCTTTCTCCACCATGTGAGGACATAGTGAAAAGCCAGCCATCTTGAATCCAAGAAAAGAGTCCCCACTGTGGAATCAAATCTGCCAGGACCTGGATCTTGGACTTTTCCCAGCCTCCAGAACGGTGAGAAATAATTCCTGTGGTTTAAGCCACCCCGTCAACGGTATTTTGTTATAGCAGCCCAGGCTGACTAGTACAGCAGGAAAATAAATACAATACATATATGAAAACTGTATAACATCACATATAATCAAATAAATGCAAACGAAAACAACAGAATTCCATTTTATCTCTATTATATTAGCAAAGATTATAAAGTTTGACAATACTGATATGGCAAGAATGTTCCCTGCTGATGGGAGTCTAAACTGGGGCACTTCCTTGGAGGGAACTTTGCAATACCTACCAAATTTGAAAGGTACATACCCTTTAGACCAGCAGCTCTACTTTCAGTAGTTCACCCTATAGGTACACGCAAAACCGGTGCATAACGCTGTATATAGAAAAACTTCTATTGCATTACTTTTTGTAAGAACAAAACCAAAAAAATCTGGAAACAACCTAAATGCCCATGAATAGGAGCTTGGTTAAATCCTCCCAAATCTAATCCATCCAAGCAATGGATTACAACTTACCTGTTAGAATGAGGTACTGATAGATTTATACCTGTTAAATTGGACTACCCTCCATAATACATTAATTAGTGAAAAAAATACCAAGAAGTAGAACAGTATTAGAGAATAGACCTATTTACAGATATCACTAGGTTGAAACAAATAATTATTGATATTTGATCTTCTGTTATGAAAAGCAATATTCTGCTGTAAGGAAAGGAGTGGGTGATGAAGTTCACATTGGATGGCTTCAGCCTTCTAGGAAAGAGGTAAGATCTGCCACTGAAAGAAGGAGAGAGACGAACTGGAAGATTACAGAAAGAAGGTCTAATTAGGATGAGCAAAAATTTCCTTTCTTTGCCTGAACTGGTTTCACGTAAGCTCTCCGTCTGATATTCACAAGATTCATTTCAAGGATTTTTACTTCCATTTTGCAGATATGGTCACTGAGGTTCAGAGTGCCCTAGTGGATGAAGCGTGGGTTTGGAAAATACACATAAGAAAGAAAATACAGTTGGCCCTCCGTATCTGCGGGTTCCACATCTGTAGACTCAACCAACCTTGGATTGAAAATATTAAGAAAAAAAAAAATACCAGAGTTCCAGAAAGTGAAACTTGATTTTGCCTTGACTTGGAAACTATTTACATAACATTTACATTGTGTTTAGAACTATTTATATAGCATTTACATTGTATTAGGTATTATGAGTAATCCAGACATGATTTAAAGTATATGGGAGGATGCGCATAGGTTATACACAAATACCATGACATTTTATATAAGGGACTTGAGCATCTGCAGGTTTTGGTATCCCTGGGGGTCCTGGAACCAATCCCCCACGTATCCAAGGATTGACTGTAATGCAGCTCTGATGGTGTTGTTGGGTAGATGAAATGAAGTAATGAGGTAAAGCGTCAAACACACTACCAGTCACCGAGGAGCACAGAAGACCTCTAATTTTGTCCCTTCACTGGAAGAACTGACATCACCCATCAAAAGTTTTATAATGTGTAAGAAGCAGATCCAGCCCTCAAATAAAATTGGTGCTCTCTCCATTCCACTGGAGGTTTTAAAGAACAGAGGCAGGGTGGATGTAGAGGCAAGATAACAGAATTAAAAGAGAAGACTTTTCAAAGTACACATACCATGCCATGCCTTTTCCCCAGAGGTTATAATATGTCTTGCCTAGGATCAAGGGAAATGTGTACTTTGGATGAAATCCTCCAAACCTTCTAACAGCCCCCTTCCTCGTAGAAAAATGACTGCTTGATATTATGCTTTTCTAAATAGTCACTGTGGGGCATGAGCCAGGGAACAGAAAAAAAGGAAGGTATGCAAGGAAGTAGGAGAATCACGTTAGTCACATCCCTATTTAACTCGGGCCGTGCAAAAGAAGAGGTTGTAGTAGAACTGGAGTGGGGATTAAAATCCCCCAGAGATTTTGGGTTTGGAGATGGACGCTGTAACTAACAACACTGTGGAGCCTGTTGTATGAAAGTTACTGTTAGGCAGGGATGTTTTTGTAAATGTATACTGATGGTAGGATGTGTGTGTAGGGCAGCCTGGCAATCATTCCCCTTTCCCTGGGTCCTCTAGGAAATCACCCCTCCACACTGGATGAAGTGTGATAGGAATGTCTGTCAGCTGAAGCCAAGGTAAGCAATGTGAGCCAACAGAACACTCCCTGGAATTTGAGTCGCTAGTAAAGTGGCTGAGAGACTGCAAATGGCTTTGGGTCCTTCGTCCTGACCTCACTGCTTATGCTCTGAGACCATTCTTGCTGCCCTCTGGAGTGTCTCAATGCCCACCTGCTTCCTAGGCTGGTTCCAATACATTTCCCATTGCTTACGTTAGTTTCTGTGGCTTGCAGTAAAGAACCCTAAATGGTACCTAAATGAGTGCAAATATTAAAATATATGGATAAACTGTGGTAACAAAGACAGTGTGAAATAAGCTGGGTCTGCCTTTGGCACAGGACTTGGAGAGGAAGCAATGACTGGAATGACCAAAGGTGGTCCTGACTTGGCAGAAGCCTTGGGATTAAGGGGGTCCGGGGCTGGAGGATTCATATGGAGACAACAGTTGACCACAGTCAGCGTAACGAGAGAACCAAGGTCTCCATGAAACATGATGGGCTAAGTGAATAGGAGGATCACAGGGAGAGACAGCAAATGGGCTTAGAGGAGCTGGAAAAGCAACAATCTGAGCTATTGTGGCTGTGTTTTATTCCATCAGCATCTTTTTAAGGAAGACGAACATATGTGACTAAAATAGAAGGGTGGTCAAATACACTGGAGCTTCATGACTCAATGAAATAGCATAATCATGAATAATACAGAGCAATGCGGAAAGAGTCCCGTAATATAATACTAAGTGAAAAATGCCAAATACAAACTTGTAACTATACCATGATTATAATAATGTAAAGATTCTGTAGCATGTGAACAAAGCCTGGAAGGGAACGTGGAAAAATGAAAACATACGCTCTGTTCCTGAAGCTGGTCCCCGGGTTAGTTTTCTTGTAATTTAAAAAAGTTCAGTCATGGTTACGATATTGCTTGCTCAATAAATAAAAATAAATAGATTAAGTGGAGAAAGATTCAGAACAGACTGCTGGGGGTTGGGGGAGGCACAGAACAGACCAAGAGTTGGTGGTAGTCGTCCTCACAGAAAGCTCTGTGAATTTCTCATCGTCACCAGTAAATCCATAGCTAGCTAGGAACAGCTCTAAATGTTTTCAATGTATTTGGTTTTGGTACTAATGTGAAATCATGTAAGATTTCACTGATTTCTAATTTTCTTTCTACAAAATTAAACCCACCATCTGTTCTTCATAGAAAGCGAGTCACATGCAAAGTCTGACATTCTGAAGTCTCATTCTAGAAGAGACTGGGAAAAGGAGGTTTCGTTTTAGCCACATAACAAGTCAACACCCTAAAGCAAACATTACAAAAACACACCTTGGAGTTTGAGCCCAGAGAGCAAAGTTTTGGAACTCCAAGAGCACATGATAGCAGGCACACAGAAGTGGCAGCTCCGCTAGGACATCTGTTACCCGTGCAGGAACATGGGGAGGTGGTGCGTCTTGATAAAGAAGCTCCAAACTCAAACCAGATCTCAATTAAGGACCTCCACGATGGTTTCTCAGAGACACCAATTCAACCTTACATCTTAACCACCTATCTTGACTCTGACACAACACAGACTGCGAAAGCCCCTAATCTTTCCTCTCAGCATAATGTCAAGGCCGGCAGCTGCACAATGAATATGAGAATCTCACAAATACGGGAGACTGGACTGGAGTGAAACATGCTCAGCCTTGACCACTGTGTCAGAATCTCCCACAAAGTAGTTTATATATAAGGGAGTTCACCAATGCATTTCAGGAACAGTTAAAAGGATGCATTTGCACAAAGCCATAACAGGGGGAGGAGTGAGTGGAGGTTAAGGTAGAGAGAGAGAGATGTGTGGCAAGAGAAATATCAAGCCTGAGCTAAAGCATGTGCCCTAGAGGAAAATCCACTGACATACAGTCACCCAAAAGCTAAGCAAGTGTGAGTCTGGTTGCCCTGCCAATTCCAGCTCTGTCTGCCAGGCCCTCAGGCCCTCTCTCAATACCTGTGTCCTCCCAGTTGGTGAATCCTGACAGCAAATGATCTCAAATACATCAAACTCCACTATATCCTCTCACTATGGTACTCAGTATATACTCTGACTCAAACACTGGAGACGAACACAGAGATACCCTCGTCCTCCTAGCCCTAGTCCTGTGTTGTTTCTCCATGTGTGACCCACAAGGTACCCACAACATAATCAACCTCACGTCTATCTGAGACATGCAGATTCCTGGATCCCACACCAAACCTAGGGAATAAAAACCTCTGGGGTGGGGCCCAGGAATATGTATTTTAAACAAGCTTCCCCAGTGATTTGCATGCATCCTCTGGTTTGAGAGTCACTGGCCCCCGGATACCTCTAGGTGAAACTCAGAGGAAAGTGCTCAACTGAGCTTACCCTCTGGACTTTGGACCTTTACCATATACTGCTACTTCCTGAATCCCCAAATGCTCTAGCCACATTATTTTATCACCCTCAAATTCCCTGCTTTTTGGTCTACCCCTGCCACTTCTGCCATTCAAGTGGAGGCCAACCTGGAGCTTATCATATGAGACAGGAAAACATTCACAGAACGATATCTACCTAACATGGGATCCATGCTAAGAAGACTCTATTTGAAATGTACTTTTAAGAAAAGAAGTACAGCAGCAATAGGAACCGCAGAAAGATGAAAGAAGAGGGAAGGGAAGGCTCGGGGGAAACCCTGGACTGGCCCCTGTGTTCTGGTCCCAAGTCTGCTGTTACTCACTTTCTGATTTGGGGCAAGTCAGTCTGTGGCTCTGGACCTCAGTTTCCATATCAGTAAAATGAGCCGGTTGGGATTGATGAGGGCTGGGGTCCCTTCCAGTGCTAACAGGCTCGGATTTTTCCTGGAAGAGCACTGACGTTCCTTGCCACGTACTGATTTGCTTCAAGTACCACAACTGAGAGGCAATCCCACAGGTTGTGCCCAGGGGTCCCCACTGCCAGCAAAGAGCAGGCTTTAAGCACAGAAGATCTTCCCTGAAGGCGGTGCAAAGGAGCCCTGGATGCCTTTCCACAATATTCAAAGGCAGGGCCCAGCCAAGAGGATGGAATGAGGTAAATATTTGAATGTGATCTACATAATCGGAAACACTCCCCCTTCTGAAATGGACCTGACTCTTTCATCACCAGCCACATGGAAATCATCCTCGGTTATAACTAGAAAATAACGCAGAGCATGTGCCTGGGTACCGAGGCCGCCCTGTGCTGCTGCGCAGTTACTCAGGAAACAGAAGCAGATGTCTCTGTGCACAGTGCCTGGGTGTGTTCTTTTGTTCAGTGGCGAGTCCATTTGGCCTCATGCTCTCAACAGCAATCCCCTACCTTCAACCCACGCCAACCAGGACAGTCAAAATAGTGAGTAATTCACACAATAAAGAGTGCCGGCTTCTGGACCCAGAGGTTGACTTGGGGAACAGCAACCTTCCAGCAGAGAATTCTGCCTGGTGATTTGGCCAACTGCATCTGAGTCAATATCCAACGCTCCCCAGGAAGCAGCTGGGATCCGCAGGCCCCTATAAGGAAGGCAATTGGAAAGCACTCCCTGGAACTTGGCGGCATCTGGCGCAGAGCAGAGCACACAGTAGATGCTCTGGAAACACTCTGCTGAATAAAGGAGCCTGCACACGGGCTGAGATGGGACCCTACCTGGATTCCCATCTTCAGTCTTTCCCTTGTCCACTCAGGCCTCCTCGTGCCACCACAGTTATTTTCTTGAAATCTAGCCCTATTGCGTTACTCTCTTGCTTACCAATGTCTCTTGAGTTCTCACTCTCCAGAAGATGAGATCCAAACTTATTCCGTGCCGTGGCATTCTAAGCCTTTCATAAACTGGCCTCATCCTTCCTTTCCAGCTTCAACTCCTCCCCAGCCCTCTGCCCCACCCCCAGTGCTCCCAGCAAGCACGAAGTAGGGAAGCAGGCCACGCCCCTTCTCCCCTCCTGCCTTCACCCTGCTGAAGCTCAAATAGCTTCAAATACCTCTCCCTTCCTCCTCTTCCTGGGAACTCCTACTCAGCTCCAAAGACCTCTCCCAATCGGGTCAAATGGTCTCTCTCCCATGCTGCAGGGCCATTACCCACATCGCTCTCCGTAGCACTCACCACCTGGCACGATAATTATCTGTGTACACAGCCATCTCCCCAATAACACCGTGAGCCCTCCAAGGCAGGGATTATGCTTATTTCTCTTTGTCTTCCATCTACTCTAACAGCACCTCTTACAGAGTCTGTCACCTGGTAAGGCCCTCAGAGAGTACCTGATGGATGCATGAATGAGCACATGGATGAATGAATGACGAATGTACCAACTGCTTGGTTTCTTGCTCTGTGAAACATCAAACACCTCCTCTCCCTAGAGCAGCATGTGCCACAGCTGTTCAGCCACTTGGGTGGTGATCTGTGATGCCCCTATTGTTTTCCTTGCTCCGTGTGCCTAAATGACAGTTCTATCTCTTGAAAGTAATACACTCAGTATTTGATCTCCTGGCTATCTCCTGCCTGTTGAAACGTTCTCTCTCCTTGACTCCAGGACACCATATTGCCCTGGTTTTCCTCCTAAGTTTGTAGCTCTCTTCTCCTCTTCTGTTATGTAGTTCTTCTTCTGTCTGCTGGCTTCTCCCCTTCTACCTGCCCTTCAAATATTAGGGCTCCATTCTTCGTTTTCCAATCTCATCCAACCCTTCTTACAGGGAAATACTGTAGCATCAGCAATGATCTTTCATGTTGATATCACCCTTATTAATGGGTAGCCCCAAACTCTCTCCCAGGCACCAGATTTACATTCCAAATCACCAACTCGACATACTCGCCAGGATGACGCATGGGCTTCTCATACTCAGTGCGTCACCTAACCAGGACCTGAATGCCTGCTCCATCTTCTGGTTCATCCAACTGGACATAAAATCCTACTAGTCTGACTTCAAAAACATCCCTGGACCCTGTCCCATTTCCTCCATCCCCACGGCCCGTGGTTGGGTCACAGTCTCACTCCCATTTGCTCTTACCTCGTCTCTATCCATCCAATCTCCCCTTCCCCCACTTCCAGAATTACATTCCTAAAAATCACATCATCCAAGACCCATGACTATAGACCTCCCGGAGCTCCCCTCTGCCCCCCGAACTACATCTAGTCCCCCCAGCCTGGCTCACAAGGCCTGTCACTCTTTGGCCTCTCCCCGGACCTACAGCCTCCCCTGCCAGCACTTCCCTATTCTTAACTTCTCACTCAACCACCCCAAGTCTTTACACCACTCTGTGCCTCTATATGACATGCCACTGGGCTCAAAAGTCCTCCCTCACCTCCCACCCTTACTTCACCTGATCAATTCCTGCTCATTCTTCAAGATCCTATTGGAAAGAAGAACACCCTCTTTAGAGACTACCCCAACTCTCCAGGCAAGGATAGCTGCTCTGTCCTTTAGGCATCCACAAAACTTTGCGCACACTTCACTATATTCCGTTATAACTTCTTTTTTGATGTGTCTCATACTCCAAGTTGTGAAACAAAACCAAGTATAAATTTTTTACGCTTACTTACAAATGGAATAAGTACAAAACTGAAAACAACCAACAAAATCAAATTAACAATATTAATTTAATGTGATAGATAGTTAATGAAACTAAATAGACATTGTAGGGTGTGGTGTAGGACATACTTAAGTCTTTGAAGTTTCACTTATTGACTAGATTCTTTTAAATTTGAGCAGGATGGACCATCATTTGAGTTGTTATTTTTTCCTTTTGAAAAATGAACTTGTTTACACCATCAATCCATCATTTAGAAGGGCCAATCTATAAGGCTGAAAAAAAATTTAAATGCTGCTTAACGAAAAAAATTCACTATTATTTACCACTGTATTTACTATGAGTGAGCTAGTATGATGTGGGTCACAAAAGGCAGAACTTGTGTATACAGCTGAAGGTGGACATGGTTCTGAATCTCTACAGGACAGGGTCTTTGGAGATTGGCACCCCAGAAAATGTAAAAATCTTTTCTCACTAAAATGGAGGTATAAACTGTCATTCACATTATCCAGAATAGACTTATACTTTTAGGTTCTCATCAAAATGAAAATTCTCAACTAAAAAAACCTAATTTAAGTTGCAGTTCACCAAGAATACACCCAGGATTCCAGGGAGCTATGGGTCCTTGGCTTATAAAACACTGTTTTAATTTTAAAGAAAAACGATGACGCCCAGAGCCAGGATTTGACCCCAGACTGGGCTGATTCCAAAGCTCAGACTCCTCTCTCTGCCCCTGCTTCTTAATTCTCAAGAATGCTATGAGGCCCAAGTATTGGGTACCAAAGAGTTTCATAGGCCATAAAGTCCTATACAATGGTTAGCTTAGGTTATTTTTATTTATATAGGTCAAAGGAGAATACTTTAGAGAAGGAACTGGCACATGTTAGGAAATGTCCTCTCTTGCACAATACAATGCCTCTTTAAGGAGATAATATTTATATCAGTTCTCTCCGTAGAGTTAACAGGTCACAGCTCAAACCTGATATTATTTGATTAAGGAGGGAAAGATATTATTACATGCTCCATGGGAGCAGGTGAGCAGAAAATCGGAACCTCTCAACAAAGGAAAAGATGCTGATTATCAGGGGCCCATGTGCAAATGCAATTAGAAAACTCCTGTTTACTCAGGAACACCCAGGGGCAGCCATCCCTGAAAGAGGTGCAATAATATGGGACACAAACAAATTTTCTGACCATATCATTTCCCAAGTCCAGTTGAATTCCTTGGTTACCCTTTTGAGATCCTTCCAATCACATCCAATGACCTGTAAAAATCTGTTTCTTGGGCTTCCCTGGTGGCACAGTGGTTGAGAATCTGTCTGCTAATGCAGGGGACACGGGTTCGAGCCCTGGTCTGGGAGGATCCCACATGCCGCGGAGCAACTAGGCCCGTGAGCCACAACTACTGAGCCTGCGCGTCTGGAGCCTGTGCTCCGCAACAAGAGAGGCCGCGACAGTGAGAGGCCCGCGTACCGCGATGAAGAGTGGCCCCCGCTTGCCGCAACTAGAGAAAGCCCTCGCGCAGAAACGAAGACCCAACACAGCAAAAATAAATAAATAAACAAATGTGGGGTTCAAAAAAAAAAAGAAAAGGAATACTATAAAAAAAATTGTTTCTTTGTGTTTAAATAGCATTTCTTTGATTCTTCTTGAAAGAGAGGCAATTAATGTCTACTAAGGCCCTACCATGTGCCAGGCACTTTACTAATTTACTTCACTGAATTCTCAAAGCTGGCTCCGCCTCACCAATCAGACCTTAATTCAAATGTCATCTCCTCAAAGATGTTTCCCTGGCCACATCATCTAAAGTAGCAAGTGTATATGGGCACACATGTACACACACACACACACAGAGTCACTATCGCTTTGCCCTGTTTCACTTCCCTCATACAGTCTGAAATGCTCTTATTTGCTTGTTTGTTTATTGTCTGCTGCTCCCATCTGGAATAGCTACGCCTCCTTATAGGTGAGGACCTTGCGTCTCTTTTTCACCTCTATTCCCAGGCCCTAGAGCAGAGCCTCATACGTAGTAGGTGCTGAATGGTTGCTGAATGAATACACCCTTCTAGGTAGGAAATATCATGCCTCTGTTATAACTGAGAAGCTAATATATTCCGCTTAAGTTTAGGCTCTAGGAAGTGATATAGTCAGAACTGAAACTCAGATCTACCTGCTCCAGGAGCCAAGATGTCCACTCCCCAACCTTCTCTAACTGGGCTTGTTAGCCGTGCACCAGACATCCCAGAAAAAAAAGATGTGGCATCTTCCCCAACAGCCAATTTTCTCAGAGTTTAGAAAAAAACAGGTGTATGTGTATGTAAATTTTTTCCTGATGTTAAGTAATTTAAAGGATTGTTTTAAAATTAAAACAATCAGTTGTATTTTGGGACATGATGTCACATTTCCAAGAATGTTTAAAGATAAAAGTAGACTTCAAGGAAATGTTAAGCCTTCAGTAGGCTACTTCAGCCTACTCCAAAGGCTGTATTGTGCATGACTGTGAACGTGCGTGTGCGTGTGTGTGCAAATATTCACACTCTTCTAGTGGGACATTTTGGGGGAGACATTTGAGAAGCCCCAAACCGTACTGGCCACCACCCAAAAGTACTGGAGTTGAAATGATTTAGCAAAGAGAAAAGTAATAGAGGGATAACTGTCCTAAACAATGATCTTCAAGGTCACGAAGGATGGTGCTAGAGAGAGAAAGGTCAACAGACCTCAGCTAAAGTGGTTTAGGTTACAAGGCAAAAGCACAGACAAAAGAGACAAAAAGAGACTCCAAGGGTGTTCAAGGGTGGTCGCAAAGCTTCCTTCGCAGAGCAGTTCAAAATAAAACAGACTTGTCTTTCTGGGATGGCGTAGGTGTGGTCCTGCCTGAAAGAGAAAATCTCAGGAAATTATTTCCATCCCAAGAACGCTATGGTCTAGACCACCAGCGGCAGTCAAATTGGAAGCTCCCACCACTGTTTCTGGAATGGTAAAAAAAAAAAAAAAAAAAAAAAGGGTTCCTCTTAACAGTCTCTGGCTTGATCTGAAACTTCTGCCCCAGACATTCATAGAAAATGTCACCTGGTGCAGAGTCCTTGCTCAGGTGAGGAACAGAGCCCTCCAGCAGTGCCCATCCCATGGAGGTGGGCTCCTCCCGTGTGTTGGGGGAACCAGGATGTCTCCCTGACCCTGTGGATGTGAGTCATGTGGACAGCCCCGGAAGGGCCTCCTCTGCAGCACTTGTGTAGGCTTCCCCAAACATTTAAACTCTCCCTGGCTCTGAACCAAGAATCCCTCTCAGAGCCAACAGCGTACAGCCCATTAAAAACCCTGTGCAAATGCAAACACTCTCTCCATTAGACAAGGAAGAAACAAGAACCACGTTTTGGGACCATGCTAGCAGTTGTTGAAATCAGACCAGGGGCTAGAGTCCCTGAAGAGGAAATATCACTGTATTAAAAACCACAGCTATTTACAATGCTCACAGTCGATTATGTGGGAGACCAAAGGTGCCGTAGGAAGCGCTGGGAGGGCAGGCGGATCCTGCCACTTTCGGGGCAGTTCCAGTGCGGGGAAATCAGAGGCACCTTTGGATTGTCAAGCTGTTTGAGGCTTGAGACCCGACGTGTTTGAGGGTAAGAATACTACATTAGTATAAATTCATTTAATCCACACCCCAATCCTGGGAGATCAGCATCAACCTTTTATCCATAGGAGAGTCATTAATCTAATTGGTTAGAATCCCTTATGCTGCCTGGACCACATTTATTGGCAAGCAGAGGTACCACTTTGAAAGCCTCCATCCTCTGGCTCTTTCTTCCACAGCATGGGGTCCTCCACCTCTTTCTTTACAAGCTCTTGAGAGTGCTGTCACTGCTTTGGGCTCACAGACACAGAGGTTCTATGCAGGCCTCACATCTAAACTATATAATCCACTTATGCTTTGTCAGAACTCTGCACTGGGAGCCATTAGGCACTGACCCAGGTAAAGGCATTTTACTCACAAAATAACTTACTGTAAATTGGATATAATGGGGATGATTAAAAATGAGCACAGCCACCATCACACGGATGGTGGCCATGTGAGATTCCCGAGGGAAGCCAGCCAGGGGCGCGGGAGAAGCCAGCGCTGCCCCAGGTGGGCACGGCCCTGCTTGAGGTTTGCCAACAACACGGCGTCTCCTCCCTCTGAGGGAGGCGGCTGTAAAGGGAGCTGCACATCTTATTTCAATTTTGTGCTTTATTGATGATAACAATGGATCATGATAACAATGGACTACACATTTTACCAAAATATACTCTGCGACCACTAATAACCCTTTATTAATTCTTACAGAAAAAAAAAAATTATTCTTGCAAGTATGAAACTCTCAAACACTTAACCCTTTTGTTCCTTCGAAGCATGGCTTTGTGGACTTGATGTTTAGCACAAAACCCCTCAGGCAGATAACTAAGGCATCAGAACAGGACACACCATGCTCTGTCTCCCATCTGCTACTGTTGCCGGGGTCTCTCTCCCATGGGAATCCCACAGGCAGGAGTCAGGCCTTTCAGCATCTCTGGCCATAATACCGTTGGATGACATGACAAGCTCGCCAGGACCCAGTGCTGACATTCCACACAAGGTGATCTAAGTCACACGGCCAGCGAGAGGCAGAGCCAGGACACCAGTCCAGGATTTCTCATGCTCTCTCCACCACCCCTGCCCCCAGTCAACCTGCCACGCAAGGTCAGGGACTCTGCAGACCAGCCTGTCTGGGACAACAGGGACTCAGCAAACCACAGACCAATGTGAAGAGTGATGGGTTTCTGGCTGAAAGAACAGCCACAGAAATGAAGGAGGAGCGCGCTGGGCCCAGGAATGTGGAGGGAGCTGGGACATGCCCTTTGTTCCCCCCAAAATTCCCGACTGAAGGAGAAACGTGGGGAAAGCTCCAGAGACCTCTGAAATACTCATGGCTGCTGTTGTTTCTAGAACAATGGTTCTCAATCAGAGGCAATTCTGCCCACCAGGGGGACATTAGAGAGTACCTGGACCCATTTTTGGCTGTCACATTTGAGGGTGTGGGGGACACTACTTGTATCTAGTGGGTGGAGGCCAGAGGTGCTGCCAGCATGCTACAGTCCATGAGACAGTCATCTCCACCCTCTGCTCCCCAGGCACCTTCACAGTTATCTGGCCCAAAACGTCAGTGGTGCTGAGGATGAAAAACCCTGCTCGGGAGTA
Source organism: Pseudorca crassidens (assembly GCF_039906515.1). Taxonomy (NCBI): domain Eukaryota; kingdom Metazoa; phylum Chordata; class Mammalia; order Artiodactyla; family Delphinidae; genus Pseudorca; species Pseudorca crassidens. Next base: position 118,925,917 of record NC_090296.1, on the reverse strand, counting down.
AGCCAGGGATACCCTGACACGACTCAGCCTTCCTCTTTGCAGAGTTCCATCTCTGGCCTGTGTAGAGCAAAAGAATCCGGACCCCAGAGCACCAGCACCGTGACTGAGAGGAGGAAGGGGGTGGGATACAAAGTGAGAGGGAGCAAAGGTCCAAAAAGAAAAGGTCCAAAGGGAATGGGAATGTGGGAGTGCACATGTGAGGGACCCCGAGATGTATCCCCGGCCCTGCCTCTAATATCTCGCGGCACCCGTGCAAAGAGCCTGGGTAGGTCAGTTTGGTTCTTGGTACCTGGCGAGTGGATGTTGGTATGCGTTAATTTTAAACAAGGTCACAAATAAAATGACACATCAGGGGATTTCCAGTGAATCTATTAATAGGGGAACTGCTTACGCCAGTTGATTAAAGTTGATACCACTGAGGTTCAATAGGGAAGATACCCAGACTGGAATCGGTCAATTGGAATGAAAAGGAGTGTTGCTCTGACCCATCAAATGGTTGAGGCAGGGCCCTTGGAACGATCGGGCTGTAAGTGAATTTTTATTTAAAGGCACCTGGGTCATCCGTCTCGGTGGACGGTGGTGTGCCCCTACCTGCATTGCCGAGAGATTTAACTCAACCTAGAGCCCACATATCCCAGCTGGCCTTCTCCGGTGCCAGGCATACCTGGCCAGGTAGAAGAGGGAGACTCTGCAAGGTTAGCAAGTTTCTTACCCTGGATGTGAGCATCCTTCTGACCCATTCTACCCTCCAGGCCCAAAGCTCCAGCTGTGACCCATTCCTCCAACCATCTGGGAAACTGAGGCAACAGTCAACTGCGGGGGAGGAGGGAGGAGAAGGGATGGGTGACCCCCGAAGGCCCTCCCAGCCTGACACGCAAAACTCTCCATGCCCTGGATATAGGCCCGGGGTGACTGACAGCAAAGAAAAGGGACAGAGCTGCCTACCAGGAAGAGCTGGCGAAGGAAGCAGTGTTTGGGCAGTGCAGCCTTCCTGTGCCAGCCTCACAGGGCACCTTGTTGGCCTTTCCTGTCCCTCTTTGATCTCCCCCTCCCCCAACATCCTCCAACTTCTAGGTCACACATGGATTCCTCCGGGAGCCCTTATCTTTGTGGCATCAATCCCCCGCCTCCAGCCTCTACACCCCAGTGTCCCAACAGTGCCAAACAGACGTAGAGCCATACCCCTAGCCCCCTCCCCACTTCCCAGTCCCCAGCGAGGCTGTGCTGGGGGCAGCAAGGCCCTCAAGCAGATAAACACAGAGACCTGCAGCCCTCGGGCCCCCAGAGGACAAAGGGCCAGTCCACTGGGCCCATGGTACATCCAGCTCATCTGTGCTGTCAACCTTCAGAGCCCTTGGGGATCCTCTCGTCTGCCACGGAGCACTCCATATGTTTCCCGGGGCGTGGCCAGTGAGAACACCACCAGCCAACAGAAGGGGGCTCTGTCTCTGTCTGAACTTGGGGAAGAAAAATGAAAGGGAGCTCTGTTGGAACATCTGGGCCAAAAAACACATTAAAGGACGGGAAGTTCTAGAAATAGGAGATTCTTTTCAGTCCTGAAAAGCCACATGAGGCAGCAGAAATCAGGCCTGATCGACTGAACAGCACAAACCACTGAAGAGAGGATGCCTTCCCAAGGCAGGCAGGCTTCCCTGAGTCTGGCAGGCAGACCCTCAGAAACTGCCCTTCATTCTCTTATTTGTCATTATGAGTTCCAAGCATGATCAAGCAAGCACACCATTAAGCTCCAGGTACTGGGTGAGTGTTGTACATGCATCAGTTCTGAATCCCAGAACAGTTCCCAGCAGCAATACTTGCTCGGGGGCACGCTCATTCTATAGACAAGGAAACGGAAGTTCAGAGAAGAGCAATCTTGCTAAGTGGAAGAGCCACGTTGCAACTCAGGTCCGTTTCAAGGTTTCCTGAGCCTGTCAAGAGCAGGGTCTTGCCTTTTTCTATTCTCTGCACCAAATACAAGGCCAGGCCTATGGAAGCCACTTGCTGAGTGCATGGTGAGTTGAACTGAGCCCTCCCGAGTTCAGGCAGGAGCATGCATCTTGCCTTCTCGGACATGTATGACACCTTGACAACTTACTTGGGACCACCTCCGTAGCTGGTTTCTGCCATGCACACCACGATGCCATGCTTCTTCCTCTTCCTGCTTCTCTGACAGCTACTTCCACTGCCATTCCTCATTCTAACTTCTTCCAGAATCTACCCCTAACATAGGAGGCTTTCTCCTTTCCATGTTCCTATTCATTCATGTTCCCAGTTTGTCTACAACATGAGTCAGAGAAGATGACTGACTTGCTACCTGGCATGTCTGCCGCTACCTTGATTGTCACATTCCTTTCTTTCTTTTTTTTAAAATTAATGGCTATAGTTATATAATATATCCTACTCCTGATTTGCCCCTCCCCCCTTCCCTCTCCCCTTTCGTAATCACTAGTTTGTTTTCTATGTCTCTGCAAGTCTGTTTCTTTTTTGCGTATACATTCATTTACGTTACGTTTTAGATTCCACATATAAGTGATATCATCAATTGTCACATTTCTGAAACTCATCACAATACCTTCTCGCCTCACCTGCTCACGATCACCTCCTCCTCATGACACTTGGTGTCGGGTGGCTGTACTGCCTCTCTCCCAATATCCGAGGCTACAAAATGGAACCGTTATTTTTCCCTGAGTCTCCTTTGCCCTTCGAACCTGGTCAGTTGTCAAGTCTTCTTAGTTCTTCCAGTCATGTCTTTCATCTGACCCTTCTTTTCAATTTGATTTTAACTCCCCTAATTTGAATCCCAAATTCATAATAAAAGCGCCTCACCTACTCCAGCCTGGGCTTTGAAAGGCAGTCCTGAGTTCAGATGCTGGCTCTGCCGTTTACAAACTCTGTGACTCTGGGTGGGCTATTCAATATGGATAAGTCTTAGTTCCCTCATTAGTTAAGTGTACTCACTCTGTCAGGTTGTTGCGTAAGATAGAAATCATATGCGTACAGAGCCTAGTACCTAGGGGATGCTCAATAATTGGTTGTTATTATTATTATTACCATGAGTTTCCCCGCCACCAGTGTCCCCCATCGCCCTCCACCCTACACACACTCCAGTTGACAAGAGACACGTCCTCCCTACCTGCCTCCATCTATTGGACTCTTCCCAATTCTGCCTTCCCAAACCCTCTGGATCCCAGCAGAGACGCTGCCCTTCACTGAACTCAATAATGCTCAGCTGTCTTTTTATCTTTTGCAGTAGAATACACATACCTAAAGATTTTAACATTTCTTGGCATCTCCCATGGACTGAGTACTGTTAGGTACATTCACAAACATTACTGCTTTTCCACCTTCTACAATGAAGTAATGCAATTCCTTGCACATAAAACTAGTCAATAAATATTTACTGATTGAAGAAAGCAGTGCCCCGTGAGAGCATGGAGGACGCATCCCACATGGTGAAGGGTGATAGACAGGGTTCCAGCCCCCTCCTGGGCTCCTGCATGCCGGGCTGTTTCGTTCCTCTTCCTGCGCCCCTGGAAGCCTCTAGCTCTCCCCAGAGCAGCATTTCCAGTTGGGAATCCAGGTGTAACAGCCCACCAGGTGACGACTAGCCACGGTTTCCATGCCTCTGCAGTGAAGCCACTGCAGCGGGTCTTAGGATCTCACAGTGCAAACGTGAGCACCCCGAAGTGGATGCCACAGGAGACCAGGAATGGCTGGCGTCCAGGAAGCAGAGGCACGCACAAGTTTTGAGACACTTAAAAGGGTACTAAAAAGCAGACGCAGCCTTGGACTGGTAGGATCGAACTGGGTTAGTGGGGCCTCTCCAAACAGGGCCTACATTCAGGGTCAAGCCTTGGTTTCAGCAAGAAAATGAGTGACAAACAGGAATGGGGCCCAGTAAGGCAACAGGCCACCCGGATGGAGTCATAGGGAAACTGTACCCTATGTTCCCTAAATTTATCCCCCAGGCCCAGAGTGTGGAAGCAGCAGACTGTTTCCAGACCCTTCCACGTGGCTGTTGGTGCTGAGGCCATGGGTGGGCTGTGCTTCTCAGTGGCAGGTGGCTGCTACTGCTGGAAGCTGGCTGGGGTTAAACCAGAGGAGGTGACTGCTACTCAGCGGCAAGAAAAGCAACTTGAGCTTGTGGAAAAGGGATGTGGGGATCACGTTTCATCATCCATTAAAGGGAAGAAAGAAACAGGACATAGACCTCGTATGTCCTTCATAGGTACCTTCACAGTACTTCAGGGTTCTTACCAACACCAGCAGCTATTCCTTTAGGTAACCCTGACTCTCTGACACTGGCCTAGAACCACTGGCCTAATCCAGGCGGCGGAAGAACCTAGAAATCCTAGAAGTCATGAATCATCAGAATTGTACCAATCGTACCTAGTTGTTTATTTCACTGTCGTGCTATATGTCATTCTGTTTCCCAGCATGCCACTATTATTCACATAATGCTGTATAAGACATGTCATGAGACGCCATCCCAAACACCGACTTGTGCCCGTTGGCAAGAGGCAAGATTTGAAGCAGAGGTGACCCCTTCTGACTGTGGACACCCAGTTCACCCCAGAAGGTACAGAGTAGGGAGCCCATTGGAGGGCTGCACTAATACAGCCAGCCCTCTGTATCATGAGCTCCTCAACTACTGCCTCAACCAACCTCGAATCAAAAATATCTGAAAAAAAAATCCAAGAAATTTCCAAAAAGCAAAACTTGAACTTGCCACCTGCCAGAAACTATTTACGTAGCATTTACATTGTATTTACAACTATTTATATAGCATTTACATTGTATTAGTTATAAGCAATCTAGAGATGATCTAAAGTATCCAGGAGGATGTGTATAGGTTATATGCAAACACTATGCCATTTTATATAAGGGACTTGAGCATCCGTGGGTTTTGGTATCCGAAGGGGTTCTGGAACCAATCCCCCGTGGATACCAGATACCAAAGATACCAAGGGACAACTGTGCTCAGATTCCCAACACCAGCCCCTGATCAAAAGCACGACCGGCAGTATGTCCCCCAGGAGTCCCGCCCATTCCGCTAGAAGTCATTTGTATTCCTGTGCAGTCAGCGGTTTGCAGCCAGGTTTGGCTGGGGAGGTCCCACTGCTCATTTCTCTCCTAAATTTCCCTGGTGTCCAGCCAAGTCTCCATTTTACTGAAACTTTAAAGACAAAAACGTATGAAGAAAAATGATTCCCACGAAGGATGGAAAATTAATCTAACAAGCGATTCCGGCTGTGCAGAGGACCAGAGGTGGACCAGGGCACCTTAGCAGAACAGCTCCTGGAGGTGGGATGGCCTCTCACAGCCTCATTTACATGGTGCAGCACAAGACGCTGTAATGGACAAGAGCAGAAGTCAAAATAATCAACTCAGACTTGAGGGACCACTGCATCCAAGGATGCAGCGCTGGGAACTCAGGACACGGAACTAAGTTTACGACACAGTCCTATCCACCAGGGTTTATAACCCATCCAGGAAAATAACACTGAAATACCTGAAAAGGAGTCCACAGCAGTTTCACATTAAAATGAACAAAAGGAATGTAAAACACAAGAGAGTACACCAAAAAAGGCTTTTGAAATTCAGAAGGTTTGAGGAAGCCAAAAAGACCAAGCTCCAGGAATGGCATTGCCCCTGGGGTATGTCACCAACGATTTGGACAAAAACCTAGAAGAGGGACAGAGTGATGAGACTTGGGAACCCAGGAGTAAACCGGTTCAAGTGGAGCTAACTCCTACATGGAAGGATGAAAGAAGAGAAGATTGCAAAGGCGGGCTAGGACAGATCTGGAAAAGCCTGTGCGCCAGTCCAAGGAGCTTAGTGTTTATTCTACATGCGCTGAGCAACTGCTGAGGGCCGCGGGCAAAGGGAGAGGCAAAGGAGTCTGGTTCAGAGGCCCAGAGCGAGTCTGAATTTCTGTTCCACCACTTGTCCTTGGTTAAGAGCCTTGGATGGATGTATGGTTCCCAACCATCTCCAAATCTGCCTCCTCACAGGTAAAAGAGGAAAAATAAGAGTGTTTACTGATTCATAAGCTCATCGTCGGGTTGATAACAGCTGTACCACGCGTAGCACTATGCCAAGCACTCGGCGCGAGATCCATAGATGTTTGCTGGGAGAGGAGTAAAAGCACATTAGAAGGACGCTGAGAGCGACATGTAGATGGGATAGAGTGAGACTGGAAAGTGGCTGGCTCCCTGGAAGGTTCTCACAACAACGCAGCGCAAGGTAGCAGGGGCACAGGCAAGAACAGCCATCGTGAGAGGCATCAGGAAGGAAACGTGGACCAGACACGGGTATTGACCGGATAACGGAGCTTAACGCAGCTCAGCTCCCATGCCTGGGAAATCAGAAGAGACAGTGGTGCCTGAAATAAAAACAGAGGGTCCCAGAGATGGGGCCAATTTGGTGAACACAAGAGGAAGTTCCGTGAATAGACGCTATGGGGAGACTGGGACTCAGCGTATGTCAGGTCAGTGCCTTGGATCTGGGGAAAGAATCCCAAGAGCAAGAAAGTGTGGGGAGAAGTGCTGAGGGACAAAGACGGCGGCATTGGGGAAAGGCTCCCGTTGACGGGCGAGAGAAGGCAAAGATGTCAGTAAAGGAAATAGAGAAAGAACAGAAAGGAGGCAGGACTATTAGGATGCCAGGAGAGGAGAGGGTAGCCAACCGTGTCAGGTGATTCAGGGAGAGCAGAGAGAATGAGAAGTGCCGCTTAGGAGGCCCTGGTGACTTCAAGCAAAAGCAATTTTTGTGAAGCACGAGCAGGCAGCTATGATGGAGTAAGTCTTGGTGAAGGTGGCACTAGGAACCTGGCACCGAGTGGAGAGGGCTGAGAGCTGGGGAGCCCCCACGCAGACGTGTTTCCTCTTGGTGGTACCCTGTGCATCCCAACATTCACAGAAGTGAGCAGAGACACTGTTGCCAGAGCTCAGATCCTTTGGCGCTGCTCCGGAAACACAGCTTCCTGCTGTTCTGGGACAGTGTCACCAGCTGTCACCTGTTTCAGCCTCCTGTCAGGGAACCTCCAGGATGCTGATGGGTGTCAGCAGGCCTCTGACTGCTTTCCCTTCTATTTTGTTTGGCAGAAAAATAAAGAGGTACGTGGAAGGGGTGCAGGGAGAGAAGGGGGTCCCCTGCAAGGGAATCTGCAGACAGGGGTCAGAAGCCCTCATGGCATCTGGCTAAGTAGGCGCCTGCACAGCGCTGATGCCTCTGGCCACCCTCTCCCAGCCCAGCCTGCACCGGGGGTGATGCTACAAAGCTACCAAGAGCCGGACCCACCTCCAGACATGCTGAGGAGTGGGGGACGGAGCCCAGCATCAGTAGTTTCTGTGGGGTTTTTTTTTTAACTTCCTAGGTGATTCTGCTGGGCAACCAAGGTTAATCACTTACTCCCCAAGGGGTTTCCTCTAACGAACACATAGGGCACACGTTCCACAAACAAAGAGACTTTTTAAATTATTGACTTGGGAAGTGACAGTTAGACTCTCTAGCTCAGCAAACGAAAATAGGTTCGGCTTGTGAGGGGCTCTCTGAACCTCTGCGAATCTCACTTTCTTCAACTGTAAAATGGGCAGGCCCTGATCTCAGAGGACTGGATGGTGGTTGTGATAGTGAAGCGAGGGCATCCAGCTTAGCGTCTGGCCATGTTTGGGGCACCCGATAAATGGTTTTAGTTGAAAGAAAGCAAAAAAAAAGGAATGAAGAGACGAGATAGAAGTGACACAGATGAAACATGTGGAACCTTACCTCTGACTACAGTCGAGCAGAATTACTAAGAAGATGATTACCCCCACAGAACACAGAAACACCCCACAGCCAGTCATTCCCTGACGGCCCCCTGAAGGGTCCTACCTGTCCTAACTGCACAGCCTGCTCCTGTAAATTCAGGCTTTGGGTCGTTTTCCTGTCAAAAAATCATGCTAAAATCATTATTTTAAATGATGTTAAAACAGCAAGCTCATGTCAACTCTTGGCTGGAGACTTTTGCTTAAAGAAAGCCAAAGACACCAGAACATCCATTTGCCTCACGCTGTCATGTGTGGAAAATTTTAATTTGCCTAGTTAATCGTGAGGGACATGGGAGACAGGTAGGCAGAATGGCATGGCGGAGAGCACAGCCTCCACCATTCAAATCCTGTATCTGCAGCTGGTACTTGGGTGATCAGTGCTAGACTGGGTGCAGTTTAATCCTCCTGTTCACCTTGAGCCTTTCATGCCCTTACCTGTGGCTTCCTGCAGGCTCCAAGGTAAAGCACAAGATCCCCGCTACCTTTCAAGCCCTCCAGATGCATCCCTCCCACCTCTCCGGTCCACTCTGTCCTCTCCTCAGGAGAAACCTCCATCTCTGTGGCCCCTTGAGAACCCTGAACACGTACCGTTCCCCATGCTGTTCCCCCATCTTCATCAAGGCTTCCTTCCCCCTTTGTCTGGGTCTTCCTCATCCTTGGAAGCCTAGGCTTGCGTAGGCAGCCCTGTCAATCTCAGGCCTGGGGTGGCTCCCTTCCTTCTCTGACCCTCTTCCTCCAGTGTCTACCTCGTTCTGCAATTATTTCGCTTCATACTTTCTGCCCCTTCTAGCTTATGAGCACTTGAAAGGCATGAGTAGGGTGACCATGTAATTCATCGTTAAAACTGGATCACTTCTGAGAGTGGAAGGGGGTCTTATTACTAATTATATCAGGATAACAGGCATAAACAAGGACTGTCCCAGATGAAGCAGGATGTCTGGTGACCTTAAAATTAGTCCCATCTTACGTCTCCTTACATCCTTCTCAGCTCCCGGGTCTTATAAACAGGAGTTGATAAAGTGAAACGCTTGCAGCTAGCACTTGATGGAGGTTTAGAGAGATTAATCTGGCCCGTGCTGTGTAGGGGAGATGAGCTAGAATAATAACAGCTCACAGTTATGAATAGAAATGAGTAAGTGACATGCTGCTTTTATTTCCTTCTCTATAGAGATGCAAATGCAGCCCAAGGGCTGATGTAAGGTTGAAACAGGCCTTGCATGAGAAATGCGGTTTGCATAGTTTAACACAATTTAATATCTACTCATGGCCAGCTAAGCATCTGTCTCTAATTCCACAGCCACGGTCCTTTCAAAGTCACTGCCTTTGGATGTAAGTTTCTCAGAGAGAATGAGCCTGTGTCCAACGCCGGGAAAGCAACAGCATTTGGCCACCAAGCTCCCCTCTATCCCCACCAAGCAGCCTTTCCTGTTTTGTTTTTAGCTCCAGGGGAAGGACAATGGACAAGTCAATCAGTGCAGATTACCCTGCACCGGGAGGACCGACACCTGACAGCCATACCCTTCACAGAGTCCACGGGGACAAAGGCGTAGGGTAATCGGGGCTGCACGGAGAATGCACTTCTCATCAACCCTTGGGGTTGCCTCATTGTTTTTGCTCTGTTTTCCAGAAAGTCTTTAGAGGAGCAGAGAGGGCGTGGAGGAAGGCAGGGCCTTGCCTATGAGCAGATATTTCAATGCGATCATCACCCTCCCCCAACTCAATGTCAGGGAGCAGCCCTTGCAAAGGAGAAGCCATCAGACAAGGCACAACCAGGGGCTGTCCTGCTCGACCTGCCTTCCCCTGCTGAAAAGGCTGCTTTTCCACTAGGCATGCTCCTTGTAAGGAAAAAAATTCCACCTCTGGTTTGCTCTCATTTGTACCCACCCGCTGTGAACTAAAATTGCACAAAGCAGAGGCCAAGGCGGTTTTCCTAGTACATCTAACATCTTCCAGCTCTACATATAAGGACTCAGATCACTGGTGACTAGTTAATGAAGGAATCTTGTGAAGTGGGATTATTTATTCCTTGCCTTTCACCAAATAGTTTAAAGGCTTTCATCTGAGCCATAATTAATCACCTGAAATGCCTTGCCTTCACTGGTAACCCCATTTTATGGATTATACAAGTGCAGTAGGTTCTGGGGATACAGACTTGAGCATCTGAGGGACAAAGCAAATGTCACAGAGGTTGAGTTGCCTAAGTCCACTGAAGTCCAGCTTGGAAGCCTGAGAACCCAATACCCCCTGGGATCCTGCCAGCCCTACGACTTTCCCAGAGAGGCCCAGCTGTTATTTCCCCCAAGCCTAAAATCAGAGTCACTTGAACAACCACTTCAAGGGTGAGGAGTTCACCCCCATCACATGGGTGCATTACATAATTAAGTGGCCCATTACTTGAGGAAGCATAGGTTGCTCTTCAATGAAAAAACAAGTCAAAAGGTTGAAATCACTTAACCATGGGCAGAACCACATGGTGTACCCCCAGCTCCCAATGCTCTCTTGATACAAAGAGGTCATCCCATCCATTCGTCTCTGTGTTTTTGTACTTGTTTTTCCCTCATTCCAGAATCTCCACCTCCTCATTCCTTCCCCCTAGATAATTCCTACTTGGCTTTTAAGACTCAGCTTAGGGAATTTCTCTTTGAGCCTCAATTTCCCCATCTGTAAAATGGGGATAAGAGTAGCTTCTACCTCACACAGTTGTTGTGAGGATTAAAAAAATAGATAATGTGTAGAAAGTACAGTGCCAAGCATGTAAAAAGTGCTCAGTAAATGTTAGGTGTCACTATCAGCATCCCCCTTCTCCTCTGTGATCCCAAACTCAATGGTCAGACACGATCATAGCATCTCCCCAACTGCACCGTGATCGCTTATTTTTGTCGCCCCCATGAGGCCCTGAGCTCCTCCAGCAAGAGGCCAGTACCTCACCATCATATATATCCCCAGGACCTTGTATAGTGCCTGGCACACAGCAAGTGCTCAATAAACCTCCTGCATTTTTTTACATCGATGATTAATTCCAGACTGAACCCTACGCCCTCCTCCTGTGGTTCTGTGCATGGACGTGGAGTGTCCCCGTAAAAGGCGTGGGAGGAGAATAAAGAAAGAGAACAAGATGTTCTTGCTGCTACTCAGAATTATTCTAAGGCAAAGATTCTACATAATTCTTTTGCACTCTGACATTTTATGACCTTCATTCTCTGAGTGCTTTCTACAGATGCTGATGCTTTTACTAAAACTATAAGGACAATGATCTTAAAGCCAAGGGTTTTAATACAAAGTGGAAAAGTAAAGCAGAGCCACGTGGCCTCAGCAAAAGGAAACCAAGGCAGACCAAAGAGAAATCAGGTCATAGATGGATTTATGGTCCAAACCATAACCTGTTAGCATAAACTAGGGGGAAAAAGACACCATACCTTCAATGGGCAACATATTTTGAACAATATTCAATACAATAAAATTCTAGTAAAGGCCCTTGAAATTAGGTATAACTCTCTTTCAATACTAAGTTCTTATTTGGGGCTTCTGTGAGGTTCTGTGCCTGGGGCAGAACTGGAGCTAAATTAAAAGTGATCACTTTTTGCTTCCGGAATTAGTATTGATAGTTTTAAAGAGGTTCATCTTAGGGAAATTTAGATATTAGGACACCTGGTGCCAACAGGGTAAGTTCTGTGACCGAAGGGCTTAGCTCAAAAGTTCTAATCTAATTTACAAGGTTGGTTTACACCACAGCGACCCTTGTCATTTAGCAGAAGCACACAGAGAGCCTAAACACAGGGAAGAAAATGGTCTGGTTTTTAGCATAGGCAGAGCCAAGAAATAGGGGCGGGGAACAGGGCGGGTCTCAGCTGTGACATTATCACCACGCAGACAAAACAAAATCACATCACTCCCATCACATCTCAGGTCAGCCTGAAGTTACTGATGGACAGCTGTATACGACCAGGATGGGTTCTAGGAACCGAAATCTAATTAGGGCACAGACAGGGGACATTCCAAGAAGTGAGTTGCTGCTTTCTAGAGACCAGAGGGAGATGCTGCTGAGAACAAGCATCGCTGGGGTTAAGCACTTTGCATTCAGTCGCCCGGGTTTGAATCCTGCTTCTGCCACTTGGCAGCTGCGGTCTTAGTATCTCTAAGCTGAGGTTTCCCCACCTATAAAACGGGGATAAAAAAATATCTGCCTTCGAGGGTGCATGGGAACAATCCTCACCCTGTGCTTAGCACAGAGCCTGGCGCATGGTGAGCATTCTCTCAATGTTAGCCATCAGCAAGGACCAAGGACCACGGCCACGCAAACTCCCACAGTGAGATTCCCCATGTGTGGTCCTGCGATCCCTGCTTGTTCCCCATACTGGTAAGCAGTAAATTCCTTAAGCTATAAAGGGCCAGGGGGCTTGCCTTCACGGGGAGCCCTAAACTGAAATGCTAGGAAGATTATGTCTCTCTCTTTCCTCTTTTCAATTTTATTTTTTGGCTGCACAGCATGTGGGATCTTAGTTCCCCGACCAGGGATCGAACCGGTGCCCCCTGCACTGAAAGCACAGAGTCCTAACCACTGGACACCAGGGAGGTCCCTCTCCTTCCTCGTTCTAAAGAAGCTCAAGAAACTGAGAAGGAGGCTATTTTAAAAAGGAGTCCCTCCTACTAAGGAGGCCACAGTGGTCACAGCAGAAATGTCCCTATGGTTCCAAACATGTGGTTAAGAGACACCTGTAAAACGTAACATGGATCTTCAACAACAAGCTCAGAGGGAAGATGACCACAGGTAACCAGGGGTCTCCCTAGAAAGCAGGGGGAACCACAGTGCTGCCTCTGCAGGTGGATTTACCCAGCTAAATAGGTAGTCCTCAACTGCAGGCAATTTTGTCTCCCAGGGAACATCTGGCAACGTCTGGAGACATTTTTCATGGTCACAACTGAAGGAGCGTCTTACTGGCATCTAGTGAGTAGAGACCAGAGATGCTGCTAAACTTTTAACAGTGCACAGAACAGTCCCACAGCAAAGAATTATCCAGCCCAAAATACCAATAGTACCAAAGCTGAGAAACTCTGGTCTAGATACATGAGGCTTGGGTAGAAATCCTGCCTGTGACATTAGAAGGCAGGCCCCTTGAGAAGCAGCCTGTTTGGGTACACAGCATGTAGCTCAAAGCCGGCATCTGCCACCACAGCAACAGCAAACAATGACAGTGACACTTACATACGACTTACCAGGTCCAACAACATCCTGTACTCTGTATATACAACTCACGTAATCCTCAGAACAACCTATGCAATAAGTACTATTATCATCTGCATTTTACAGATGACAAAACTGAGGCACAGGACCTTGCCCAAGGTCCAGAATTAGTAAGCAGCAGAGCCAGGTATCAATTCAGCAGTCTGGCTTCAGAGTCCAAATTCACATAGTAGGCACTTGGTAAGTGTCTGATGAGTTAATGGAAAAAAGATGAACTCGGCCATAAGTAAAAACATGCATCAAAGATATGAGAAGCAATACAAACAGAATAAAATTAGGAACAAAAGGACACTGACTTTTCTCTACTTCTCCAAACTACCCAAGAAGTGAGCATCCTGTGGAGGGGATGGAAGCCGGCTGGCATGTGAAGACTCCACTTGCCAAATTCCTCCATCATCGAGAATCGGGTAACATCATCATTTGGAGGAGAAGGGGGGCCACTAACATACACACAAGGACAGTGGCCTTAAGACTGTACTATTCATTTTCTTTTCCAAAGACCAAGATTTGTGGCCTAAGTGATAAGTTATTCTGTCTGTCAAAAGTTTGTTTTAACTGTAATCTGGCCTGGAAACATAACATAGTGGGGAATTTAGAAGTTATTTTAAACACACCTTTTTATGGTTTGAGTTTTGTGTGTATAAGTGTGGGAGGGAATGGAAATCTCAAGAAAAAAATTAAAGTACATAAAATAGTTGTTTTTTCTTATACCTATTTATAGTCTCAAAGTCACTTTGTTAGGGTCAAAACACACACAAAAAATCTATTCTGTAGAACTCTGCTTGTTTGTAGTAAGATCACATGTGAGATACGAGTGCTGAGTTTGTTCAGACAATAATAACAAATTTATAGTGTATTTATTTTTAAATACTGTTACAAATGGAACTACAAACTTCCAAAGGAAGGAATTTATAAACTGGGTTGTGTGTGTTTGTGTGAAGCAGGAAAATCACTTAGAACAAAAGAAATATTCACGATGTAGAAAAACAAAGGTTTTTTTTGCCCCTGAACTTAGTACGAATTAAATACCAAAAATAGTTTTTTAAAGAGATCAGGGCAGAGGGTGTCATAGGGAAGGAACACTCAATACTCAACAGAGGGACTTCCCTGGTGGTCCAGTGGTAAAGAATCCACCTTACAATGCAGGGGACGCAGGTTCGATTACTGGTCAGGGAACTAAGATCCCACATGCCGCGGGGCAACTAAGCCTGCGCGCCACAACTACTGAGCTTGCGTGCCTCAACTCTAGCCCACGTGCCGCAAACTACAGAGCCCACGCGCCACAACTACAGAGTCCACGTGCCCTGTGGCCTGCACGCCACAACTAGAGAAGAGAAAACCCGCACACCACAACTAGAGAGAAGCCCACGCACCACAACAAAGATCTTGCGTGACGCAACTAAGACCTAATGCAGCCAAAAATAAATAAAATAAATAAGTAAATCTTTAAAAAAACCCCGCAAAACTCAATGGATATCATTTTTGCCATTAAAAATGTGGGCTGGTTGCCTCAGTTTTCCCAGTTTACGTTACCCTGGTGTCTGCTTCCTCTGATGGTCCCTCAGCATCTTCACAGACTTCTACAAATAGAATATGTGACCCAAGTTTATCTAGGTCTTTCATGTTTCATTTCTTTATTTAGAGTTTTCCCACAAGATAAGAACTCCTTTCACAATCTAGAGAAGCAGGGATCTGAAGCAGAGCAGAGGATTAACAAAGGCAGAGCCTCCGTGTTGGGAAGGGGATGGCTGTGACTTCCTTCCTGTTTTCCTGGCACTGGCCACGGGCAGTGGACATCAGCATAAATGGGACCAAGACTCTGGTAGATACCACAAGGCTGGGAGGATGAAAACCCAATGCAAGTTAAGTCAGCCAAGGCTGGAGAAGGCAAAGAAGTCCTAAGGGGCTGGGAAGGCAGACCCGGTCTGCTGTTGAGGAAGTCAGCAAGCACTGGCCAATGTGAAAACTGGGTTCCAGGCAGAGTGGTTTATTCTGTGTTCCACTTTGTGCCATCTACCCATGGGCAAATAGCACACTCAGAAAAAAATCAGCGATCTGGTAGGGAATCCTGGCCCTAAACCAGAAAAAGGCTAAGAGGCCAGGAATTCCCCATTATGTCCCAAATAAAAGCTGAAGATGTTCTCTTTCTGCTACATTGTCAAGGGCTTTCCCGAACATACGGTCCAAAGCTTGCTGCTCCATTAGTAATAGAAGCAAATTTGACTTCTCGGCTGCTGGATTTGAATCCAAGAGATTCGGCACAGCATGAATTAATGAACATTAACATTCTTCCCAGTCCTTAATAAGGTCCTTTTAGTTTAATTTCTTCATTTCTCATCTGTAGAAATACTCTTAATTTTTCAGAAGCAGTCAGTTATATTTATGCCATTAGAAACAGAAGGTCTGACAAATACCAGCTGGAAAAGACACAGTGCCTGCTTTAGAGTCAGCTTCCAATTCTGCAAGGGTTCTGTGGCTGGACACTCACTAATGAGAATGCGCCTATGCTGTTCTTTGAAGAGCATCTTTGTTTCCTGGTGACTCTGAAAGGACAATCCCACACTGCTCCAAAGACTTTCATT
Source organism: Pseudorca crassidens (assembly GCF_039906515.1). Taxonomy (NCBI): domain Eukaryota; kingdom Metazoa; phylum Chordata; class Mammalia; order Artiodactyla; family Delphinidae; genus Pseudorca; species Pseudorca crassidens. Next base: position 118,910,282 of record NC_090296.1, on the reverse strand, counting down.
GCCATTTCAGTACGGGCATTTAATGCACTGCATGGTCTTCTTTCTCCTTTTCTTCACTGAGGTACAACACACATGAAGTATGTAAAGTATTCTCATTCTAAATGTATGACTCCTTACACTTTTAAGACCTAAAAAACCAGCACCCAGGTCAAGATCAAGAGTATTTCCAACATCCTGGAAGGTTTCCTCATGCCTCTTACTAGTCAATCCCAGCCCCACCCCTCATAGGTATCAATTATTCTGATTTTATTTTCACCACATATTAGCTTTGTCTGTTCTCAAACTAAATACAAATGGACTCATACTGTAGGTATTTTGTGTCTAGTTTCTTAGAGTCAATAAGAAAAATGTACTCAGTGAATTCACTGAATGAATTCATGTGAAATTTATTCAGTTGTTGCTTATACGAGTAGTTTATCTTTAACAACTTTATTGAGGTATAACTGACACACAATAAATTATACATATTTGAAGCGTACAATTGGATAAGATTGCTCACACGTATTCACCCATGAAACCATCATCACCATCATCAAGATAATGCACATATCCATCGCCCCAAAGGTGTCTTTGTACCCCTTGGTCATCTCCCCTTCCTCCCCTTCTCCATCCCCCACAAACACAGATATTCTTTCCATCATTATAGATTAGTTTACATTTCCTAGAAGTTTATATAAATGGATTAATACAGTCCACTTTTTTGTATAGATTCTTCCACTCAGCATAATTATTTTGAGATTCATCCATGTTGTAGCAGGTATCAATAGTTCCTTTCTTTTTACTGCTGAGTAGTATTTCTTTGTGTGGACAGACAACAGTTTGTTCATCCATTCACCTGTTGATGGACATTTGGGTTGTTTCCAGTTTATGGCAAATAAAGCGACTATGAATATTCATGTACAGGTCTCTGTGTGGATATATATTTCCTTTTCTCTTGGGTAAATGCTGGCTCATATGATAGGTATATGTTTAATTTTTTTTAACTGCCAAACTGTTTTCCAGAATAGTTTACCATTTTTATAGTCCCACCAACAGCCTACGAGGGAGGCAGCTCCTCCACGTCGCCATCAGCACTTGGTACAATCAGTCTTTTACTTTATTTTATTTTATTTTTTCAATCAGTCTTTTAAATTTAAGCTACTCTAGTAGGTGTGTAGCCATATCTCATCGTAGTTTTTTTTTTTTTTTTGCGTTACGCGGGCCTCTCACTGTTGTGGCCTCTCCCGTCGCGGAGCACAGGCTCCGGACACGCAGGCTCAGCGGCTATGGCTCACGGGCCCAGCCGCTCCGCGGCACGTGGAATTCTCCCCGACCGGGACACGAACCCGTGTCCCCTGCATCGGCAGGCGGACTCTCAACCACTGCGCCACCAGGGAAGCCCCTCATCGTAGTTTTAATTTGTATTTCCTTAATGACTAATGATGTTGAAAGCTTTTCCTGAGCTTATTTGCCAACCATGTACCTTCTTTGGTGAAGCATCATTTCAAATCTTTTGCTTACTCTTGTATCAGGTTGTTTTTCCTTATTATTGGGTTTTGAGGGTTCCTTATATATTCTGGATACAAGTCCTTTATCAGTATATGATTTGTAAATATTTTCTCTCAGTCTGTGGCTTGCCTTTTCATTCTCTTAAGAGTGTTCTAAAACAGAAGTTAGGAGTTTTGATAAAATTTAATCAATCAACTCTTTCTTTTATAGGTCATGAGTTTGATGTTGTATCTAAAAAATAAAATCTGTCTAGTCCAGTCACAAGTATTTTCTCCTTTGTTTCCTTCTAGAAGGTTTAAGGATTTAGGTTTTACATTTAGATTTATGATCAATTTCGAGTTAATTTTTGCATATTGTACCCGCTATGGTTTGAAGTTCACTCTTTTGCATGTGGATATCCAACTGTCCCAGAATTATTTATTGAAAGATTACCCTTTTTCCACTGAATTACCATCACACTTTTTCCACAATTCAGTTGTCCATATATTTGTGGGTTTATATTCTGTTCCACTATTTATCTACCTTGATGCCAATAATATGATATCTTTATTACTGTAGTTTCATAATAATGCAAATATTAGGTAGTGTAACTCCTGGAATTTTGTTCTTTTTTTTGAAATTTGTTTTGGCTATTCTAGGTCCCCTGCATTTCATAAAGGTTTTTTAATGAGTTTGTTAATTTTTGCAAAAAGTCTGCTGGGAATTTTATTGGAATTGTGTTAAATCTATATATCAATTTAGAGAGAATGGTTATCGTAATAATATTGAGTTTCTTACTCATAAACACAATGTATTTCTCCATTTATTTAAGTCTTCTTTAATTTCTCTCAATAATGTTTTATAGTTATAAGCATATAGGTCTTTCACATCTTTTGTCAAATTTACCCCTAGGTATTTCATATTTTTCATGCTGTTGTAAATGATATTCTTTTTGACTTAATTTTCTATTACTCATTGGCAGTTGACAGAAATACAATTGACTCTTTGCATATTGACCTTATATCCAATAACTTACTTAAACTCACTTATTCTAATAGTCTTTTCTAGATTTCATCAGATTTTCTACAGATAATTTTGCTGTCTGAAAATAAAGACAATTTTACTTCTTCCTTTCCAATTCGGATACATTTTATTTCTTTTCATTGCCTGACAGCATTGGTTAGAACTTCCAGTACCATGTAGAAGTGGTGAGAGAAAACACTGCTGTCTTTTTCTCCGGCTTAGAAGGAAAGCATTCAGTCTTTCACCATTAAGTATGGTTAGCTATAGGTTTTTACTAGATGTCCTTTATCAGGTTATAGCAAGTTTCTTTTTATTCCTACTTTGCTGAGAGCTTTTATCAGGAATGGATGTCAGATTTTGTCAGAACTTTTCTGCATTTAATGAGGTAGCCATATGGTTTTTCTTTTTTAGTTTGTTAATATGATGAAATATATCAATTCATTTTTAAATGTTGAACCAAACTTATGCCTGGAATGAAGCCCACTTATTCATGATGTATTATCATTTCTTATAATGTTGGATTTAATTTGCTAAAATTTTAATTAGAGCGTTTGTATCTCTGTTCATGATGAATAATTGCCTATAGTTTTCTTATCTTGTAACATCTTTATATGGCTTTGGTATGTAGTGCTGTTCTCATAGAATAATGAGTTGGGAAGTTTTCTTTCTCTTCCCTTTTCTGGAAGAGCTTCTGTAAAATTAGTATTATTTCTTCCTTAAATGCTTGTAAGAATTCATTAGTAAAGCCATCAGGACCTGGAGTTTTCTTTGCAGGAAGGTTTTAAACTACAAATTCCATTTCTTTAATAAATATAGGAATATTCAGGTTATCTATTTCTTTTTGAGTGAGCTTTGGTAGTCTGTATCTTTCAAATGATTTGTCTTTTTCATTTAACTTGTTGAATTTATAAGAATAAAGTATTAAGAATATTCCCTTATTATCCTGTTAATATCTACAGAATCTATGGTGATGCTACCAGCCTGTAACATAATGACAGGCTGATAATGACATAATGATAATGACAATTTGTGTCTTCATTTTTTTATCTCTGATGATTCTGGTTCAAGATTTATCCATTTTATTGATCTTTTCAAAGAACCAGCTTTTGGAATAAATGGTTTCCTTTATGGTTTTTCTGTTTCTACCTTATAGGTTTCTGCTTTGATCTTTATTATTTCCGTTCTTCTTACTTTGAGTTTAATCATTCTTTTTCTAGTTGCTTCCTCAATGGAAGCTGAGGTCACTGATTTGAGACCTTTTTTGTCTTTATAGGTATTTAGTTATATAAATTTCCCCCTGTGTGCTGTTTTAGCAGCTTCCCACAATTTCTGATACTTTGTGTTTTCAATTTCATTCATGTCAAAGTACTTCCTAATTTCTCTTTCATCTCTTCTTTGACCCATGGATTATTTAGAAGTGTTTTATTTCATTTCCAAATGTTTAGGAATTTTCCAGGTATCTTCTTTACTGATTGCTAAATTAATTCCACAGTGATCAGAGAATAAACTGTCAGTGACTTGAATCCTGTCTATTGAGACTTGCTTTATGGCCCCAAATATGATCTATCTTAGTAAGTGTTCTTCATGCACCTGAAAAGAATACATATCAGATTTTGTTTGGGGGAATGTCCTACAAATGTCCATTTGATCAAGCTGATTGATGGTCATAGTCAAATCTTCTCCATTCTTACTGATTTTTCTGTCTATGTGCTCTACCAGTATTAGGAAAGCAGTATTAAAATCTCAGACGGTAATTGTGGACTTTTCTGTTTCTCCTTGAAGCTATATCAGATTTTGCTTCAGTAATTTGAAGCTCTATTATGAGGTACATAAATGTTTAGGATTGTTATGTCCTCTGATGAATTGACCCCTTTACCACTATGAAATGACTTTTTTTATCCTTGGTAATACTCTTTGCTCTGAAATCTACTGTATCTGATATTAATAGAGTCTCTCCAGCTTTCTTTTGACTAGTGTTAACATGGTATATCTTTTTCCATCCTTTTACTTTTAACCTAATTTGTGTCTTTATGTTGAAGTGTGTTTCCTGTAAACAGCATACAGTTGAGTGTCTTGCTTTTTATATCCAACCTGTCAAAGTCTGCCTTTTAGTTGAGGTGCTTCTGTGATTATTAATATAATTATATTTAAGTCTATCATCTTGCTATTTGTTTTCTAGTTGTCCCATCTCTTTTCCTTCTATTTCTGCCTTTTTTTGAATTATTGGAGTATTTTTATGACGATATTTTATTTCCTTCTGAGCTAAAATTCTTTGTTGTGTTTCTTGAATTGTTACTTCAAGGTTTATAGTATACATCTTTAACTTATCACAGTCTACCTTCAAGTAATATACAGTTTTACATATATTATAAGAACCTTACAATACTATACTTCCATTTATCTTCTTCTGGCATTTACACTATTGTTGCCACACATTTTACTTAAACATATGTTATAAACTCCACAACACATTATATTGTTTTCATTTAAGGAGTCAATCTTTAAAAGAGATTTAAATAATTTTTCAAAACCTTATATATTTATCCATGCAGTTATTATGTCTGGTTCATCTCATTGTGTGTATAGGTCTATATTTCTATCTGATATCATTATCCTTCTGCCTAAAGAATTTCCTTTAACAATTTTTGTGGTACAGGTGTGGTACAGCATTTATGTTTGAACACATCTTTACTTTCATTTTTTGAAAGTTGTTTTTTCTGGGTATAGAATTCTAGGTTGACAGTTGTATTCTTTCAGTACTTTAAAGATATTGCTTCACTTGCATGAGTGACAGCAGACAAGGAATCTGTTATCATCTTTATCTTTGTTTCTGTGGATGTAATGTTTTTTCCCCTAAGGGCTTTAAAATTTTTCTTTTTATCACTAATTTTAAGCAGTTTGATAATGGTGTAAGGGTGCCATTTTCTTCATGTTTCTAGTGCTTGGAGTTCGTTGATATTCTTGGGTTCATAGTCTTAGTCAAATTTGGAACATTTCCTAATATTTTAAAAAATATTTTTCTGTCACCCCCCCCCACACACACACACCTCTTCTCCTTTTGGTACTCCAACTGTACATATAAAAATTCACCTGAAGTTGTTCTGGAGGTCACTGATACTCCTCATTTTTTTTAGATTCTTTTTGGAAAGTTTCTATTGCTATATCTTCAAGTTCTCTTTTTTTCTGCACTGTCTAATCTTCCATTAATCCCATCCAGTGTATTTTTCATTTTCATCTTGAGAAGTTTGACATGGGTGTTTTTTATATTTTCCAAACCTCTACGTAACTTTTTGAATATATGGAATACAGTTTTAATAACTTTTAATATCCTTGTTTTCAAATTCTAACATCTGTGTCATTCTGAGTTGGTTTCAATTGATTGACTGTTCTCCTCATTATGGAGAATAATGCTAATGTTTTTCTGCTTCTGTGCATGCCTGGTAATCTTTGACTAAATGCCAGGCATCTTGAATTTTACCTTGTTGGTAAAATTTACCTTGTTGGGTGCTGGATATTTTCATATTCCTATATTCTTGAGACTTGTGCTAGGATAGCTAAGTTATTTAGAAACAGTTTGACCCTTTCAGTAGTGCTTTTATGACTTGTTTGTCATATCCAGAGCAATGCAGTACCAAGGCAAGAGCTTCCTGAGTATTCTCTCCAATGCCTCCTGGATTATGAGTTTATAAAGCCTGGCTGCTGGGAAGAGTCACTGTTCCTATTCCTGCATGAGTACCAGACATTGTTCCCTTTAATCCTGTCTGACAATTCTCTTCCGGCCTCAGGCTGTTTCCTCACCCATGTGTTGATCAGTGCAGCACTGTATCCTTGAGGAGAAAGTCCTGCAGATCTCTGGCAGTCTTCCCTTTGTGTAGTTCTCTCCTCTCTGGTACTCTGCCCTGCAGACTCTCTCCATCTTGATCTTGCTGGACTGTTAAGTCCATCTCCTTAACTCAAGGAGGCCAAAAGGTTCTGCCTGTATTCCCATTTCCCCAGCAGTTAGCTGGGGAAATTTTCACATTCAACTGATTTGTTTCTCATCTCTGAGGGATCACTGTCTTTTGTTGCCTGGTGTCCAGTGTTTTGAAAAACACTGCTTTATATATGTTGTTTGGTTTTATGTTCTTTTGGTTGTTTCAGGTCAGAGGATTAGGGGAAATCTGGTCCCTGTTGCTCTATCTTGGCCATTTTGCTCTTATTCTACATGGGAGAGTAAATCCGATCCCTGTTGGTCCATCTTGGCTGGAAACAGACGTCCAATTTTTAATTGTTTTTTAATGTTATCTTATATGGACATATTATAATTTATTTATCCATTCTCTTGCTGATAGACTTTTGGATTATTTCCAATTTTAAGTAATTGTAAATAAACTTCTATGAACGTTTTTAATGTGTATGTTTTGGTGAGGCATGCACTCATCACTCTTGGGTTAATATTAATACTTAGGAGTAGAATAGCCAGGTTGTTAAAAAAAAGCGCCTATGTTTAGCTTTAAGATATGCTGCCAAAGGGGTTTACTGTTTAACCTCCCACCAGCAACGTATGAAAGTTCCTGTTGCTCCACATCTTCATCAGCACTTGGTACTGTCAGTGTTGTTCATTTTAGCCATTCTGGTGGTGTCTCATTTTAACTTGTACTTCCCTAGGGACTAATGCTTTACTTAATTAATGATTTTGATTGAGCATCTTTTCATATGCTTACTGACCGTTAGAATACCCTCTTACGTGAAGTGACTTTGCAAGTCTTTTGCCCATTTTAAAATTGAATTGCTTAACTTTTTCTTAATGACTAGTAGTTTCTTTATACAATCTGAGTATGAATCTTTTGTCAAACATATTATTGTGAATATCTTCACCCTGTCTAGGCTTATCTTTTCACTCTTTATGGTGTATTTCGATAAACAAAAGTCCTCAATTTCAATGAAGTCCCGTTCTTTCATGGTTAGTTCTTTTGGTGTGTTGTTTAAGAAATCCTTGCCTACCTCAAATCATCACCATATTTTCATATATTTTCTTCTGGAAACATTACTGTTTTCTCCCTTCTTGAATACAGGAGCAATAATATGAGAAATTTTATGTTACCTAAAACTTCTTTTTGTCCTTCTATAGGCCTTCTGTTCAACATCCAGTTGTAGGACATTGTCAAGAGGCAATTTGAGGTCAATAGCTGCACACAGTAATAGTAGGCTCTAAACCCATTACAAGGTCCCCTGCTATTCACAGTGTGGCTTGCGAATCAGTTAGCAAAACAAATATTTTACTTCACCCTTCCTTCATTCTGTAGTGTGTCTGAGTGTTTTCAGTTTGTTTGCTTGTTTTAAAGTTTCTATAAATAACAGATTGAAGAGCACTTCTCTTTGGCTGGTGGCCCTAGGAGTGAGTTTTTATTTCCTCCTTCATTGTTTTTCATTGTTTTCTAAATTCTCTGTAATAAACATGCATACTTTTAATTAAAAAGTAAACTTTAAAAAGAAAACAAGTTAAGCAGCTGTGATTAAATTATATGTATGTTTTTCCATTTGTAGGAATAAAATACGATGTTTCATGATTCTTTCCTAAATAGATTATGTTGACCATACACATTATGACTTATAAAACAACTTGCTCAGTGAATGTCTGTCAAGCAGACAGAACAGTTTCGTTAACTTAAAAGCTTTCTGCAATCTGCATATTTTCCCGTACTAATAACATATGGTTTTTATTAAAGTCTTGGTCAAGATTTTTTTGTTCTTGGTCTTACCTTATCAGCAAATGAAGCCACAGGGAGTTTCTTAAATGAAATCATTTGCCACGTGTCACTAAATAACTACCAAGAACAGAGGCTGAGCAATCCTTTCTGATGCCATCCATGTTGCAGAAGTGAGAGAAAGACTTCTGGATAGAAATATCTCAGACGGGCTACTTACACTCTGCACCCGAGTCCTCTTTTCCTGCACTATTATGGGACAGTTTTTACTGAGATGTATGCAGTCACCCAAGCAGCATTTAGAAATGCATAGTTTACTTGACAGCATTTACAAATTATGTCTTTTCCTCAGAATAACTTACACTGTAGAAATGCTTCCATATGCTAAAGTTGGACACGCTATAATAAATGAGAAAGAAAAAGAGATGTATTTTAGAGGGTAGTTTTCATACGCATACTAAACTACAGTTTGCACAAATCAGTAATGCTGTCCCTTAAGAATTTACCATAAATGGTTTTCTAATTCTTGCTGCTGCTCTCTACTACAGATTGAGAGTGGACCTTGCCACAAAACAGTCAGCAGGAATTCAATTATGATTTATCTAAGTAATGAAAACAATTGGATAGCAATTATAATTCTTAGGTTTTAATGAAAAAATATACTTTTTTTTCCCTCTCAAATCCTTTGTGTTCCTTAAGGTCCAGGAGGAGACAATTTCCAACTTCAAAACACATATACAGTAATTACAGTTAACCTCTCTCTACCTGACTTTAGAGCACTGCCTAGCAAATGGCGGGCCATGGGGCCAATCCAGTTTTTTGTAAATAAAGTTTCATTGGAACACAGCCATGTACATTTATTTACATGTTATCTATTGCTGCTTTTGTGCTACAAAAGCAGAGCTGACTAGTTGTGACAGAGACTTTGTAGCCCAGAAAGCCTAAAACAGTCACAACTGGTCATTTATGGAAAAACATTTCCAACCTCTGTTTTAATAAGTATCTCCTTATTTCTTACGTTGCAGAAATAAATGGATGCTACTACTGCCAGTACTGCTTGTGCTCCAGGATTTCGGGGATATAGCCAGGCAGGATAACAGTCACAGCTCCACAGAGCTCCAATAGAATGTCAAGAAGAAACTCACCACCCAAGAAAGCACTGAGTCTTTTCCTCTCTGGGGTGAATGACAATGACAATGATCCTGGCAGCTAAAATGTATATAATTATATTGAAGAACTGTCCTAAAATGCATGTTTTCCAAGTAAAGGAATCTATACATTATTTTGAAAAAATAATTTATTTAATTTAACTTTCTACTGCAAAGTTTTTAATATTTGGACAAGGAGGAACCATACACCAAGATGTGAAACTTTTTGCTCAATTTTTAGATTCAACATTCTAAAGTCATTCATAAATCATTTTTAAAAATTTCTCAGAACAAATACTTTCTTTAAGAAATATGGAGGCTTACCAAGCACATTATGGTGCAGCTTGGTAAAAAGAATAAACATCATTAAAAAAAAGAAAAAGAAAGAAATATGGAGGCAATAACTTTTTGTGAACCTTTTGTTCAGGCTACATTTATATCATTCAGGCTAACTTGAAAAATTAAGAGAAACAGCAAAGTAAATTGACCATTTATGAAACATTTTCAGGTATGATGGTCTATTTGAATAACAGCAAAAACTAAAAAGAACACTGGTAGATTGATTCAACTATTAGGATTAACAACCCTGATTAACCCTGAACACTAATAAATAATACAACATAATAATGAAAATAGACAGCTGTCTTAGTCTGATCCAGCTGCTATAACAAAAATACTACAGACTGTGTGGTTTATGGAAAACTTAAATTTATTTTTCATAATTTTGGAGTCTGGGATGTCCAAGATTAAGGGGTCTGTGGATTTGGTGTCTGAGGAGAACCTGTTTCCTGGTTCATTGACAGCAATGTTCTCCCTGTGTCCTCACATAGCAGAGGAGGTTAGAGATCCCTCTGGGACCTTTTTTATAAGGGCATTTATCCCCTCCTGACCTAATCACCTCCCAAAGGCTCCACCTCCAAATATCATCACACTGGGGATTAAGTTTCAACAAATGAATTTGCGGGGACACATTTGGTCTATAGCATTCCATCCCTGGGCCCCCATAATTCACACCCTTCTTGCAAGCAAAATACATTCATTCCATCCCCATAACCCAGAAAGTCTTAACGGGTTCCAGCATCATTATTAAACTCTAGGCCCAGAGTCTCATCTAAATGTCACCTAAATCAGATATAGGTGAGACTCAAGGTATGATTCTTCCTGAAGCAGATTGCTCTCCAGCTGTGAATATGTGACATCAAACATGTTATGTGCTTCCAAAATACAATGGTAAGACAGGCACAGGAGAGACACTCCCATTCCAAACGGGAGAACGAGGAAAGAAGAAAGTCCAAATCCCACCCGGGGAAATTCCATAAAGGCTTAAGAATAATCCTCTTTGGCTCGATGCTCTGCCTTCCAGGCCCACTGGGCCCATGGTCCTACCTGCACGGATTGGGGCCCCAAAGTTCCAGGCTGCCCTGCCCCCACTGTGGTTCTCCAAGGTTGGGGTCCTGGGACCTGGGCTCAAGCCTTGTCCTTTGAAATCTGGGTGGAGGCAGTCATGCCCCCAAGGCTCTGCTGGGCACAGCCCACACCCTTCCCCGGGCCACTGGAGCAGCTCCTGGCGCAGCTGAGGAGCTCAGAGTGAGTGTGGGGAGTGGAAACCGCCAAGCGAGGTGGTGCAGAGATGAGCCAGATCTGGAAGGCACTGCAGCCCCCTTTGCATTCTTCCACTGTCCTGGACAATAAATAGCTCCTGGCGTCGGTCAAGATAACTGACTAATTGCCTTATCAAACAGTCTCTCAACCACACCCGTAGTATCCTTCCCTGGACAGGCTTTCTCAATCTTTTCAGTACGGATCTGCTGAAGATTTTCCAAAATCTTTAAGTTCTGCGTTCTGCTTCCTTTCCAGTTAACAGTTCCATCTTTAAGTCATTTTTCTCTTCTCACTTTTTACTATGAGCAGTCAAGAGAAACCAGGTCACTCCTTCAACACTTTGCTTAGATTTCTTTGGCTAAATATCTAATTTCATCACTTGCAAGTTCTACCTGCCACAAAACACCAGAACAGGAACAAGCCAAGTTCTCTGCCACTTTATAACAAGCACAGCCTTTCCTCCAGTTTCCAATAACGTGTTCCTCATTTCCATCTGAGACCCCATCAGAATGGCCTTTAACCTCTATATTTCTACCAATATTTTATTCGGGATTGCTTAGGTATTCTCTGGGAAGATTGAGCTCCCCTCTTTTCTTTCTCAGCTCTCACCCGAATCGCCTTTAAAAGTCCATTCATGGCAACATAGGCTTTTTCTAACATGCACTTCAAAACTCCTCCAGCCTCTACCCATTACCCAATTCCAATGCCCCTTCCACGTTTTAGGTATTTGTTATAGCAGCACCACCACTTCTCAGTGCCGATTTTTGTCTTAGTCCGTTTGAGCTGCTATAACAGAATATCATAGACTGAGTGGCTTATACAGAACAGAAATTGATTTCTCACAGTTCTGAAGTCTAGATGTCCGAGGTCAGAGTGCCAGCACAGTGCCGACCTCTGGGGTGCAGACTTCTCCTTGCATCCTCGCATGGTGGGGCAGCAAGCTCTCCCATAACGCTAACAAGGGCACTAATCCCATTCATGAGGACCCCACTCCATCACCTAATCACCTCCCAAAGGTCCCACCTCCGAATACCATCATATAGGGGTTTAGGTTTCAACACACCAACCTGGGGGGCAGGGAGGACACAAACATTCAATCTATCATAGTTGTCCTCTCTGACTCTTGAAATCATGAATGGGGATGATGCAGTACAGTAAAAGGGGTGTAAATTGCCAAGTGACTCCAACAAAATGATGCTTAGATCTTGGCCAGGTTTTCCATTCATTCAGTCAGTCTTTCAGCAAGTATTTTATTGAGCACCTACAACAGGCCAGGCTGTATTCCAGGAGGTGGAAATTGGGGAGTGAACAAGACAGGTAAGATCCCACCTTCATGGAGCTGATACCCTAATGGGGGACACGACACAATACAAGTTCATGTCTGGCCCAGAAAGACAAAGTCAGAACATAATCCACAGACCTAAGATAAATCAGACTAATCAGACAAGAACATCAAGAACTTCTCCCAGGAAGGTGCATATCTAGGCAAACCTGTACACATACTCTTTTCTTGCCCCCCTTCTCTCCTGGACTTCACCTATGAAAAGCCCCTCTAGGAAAGGTTCCAACCAACTCATTCAGAGTTAGATACAAATGACTGACCTAACAGTCCTCTCAGAAGTATCTGCATTTCATTACCTGTAGACATAAGGAGTTCCTAGGTAGGAGAAAGGGATTTTAGGGACCCTCCCAAAGTCATATCATGCATCTGTTTCTCAGGAAATATTAATCACACAAGTGCTCTGTTGCAGGACAGCATTGGGCTTGTTTAGGCAGCAGTGAATAATTCCTTTACTATGAAACACACAGAGCCTGAAGGGAAGCATGCCTGCTACTGTCCGTTTGTCCCTCCAGATGCTCTGTCCACTCTTCTCCACCCAGCCCTGTTGCCCAGGAGGCTGGCCTTTGGGCACTGCATTAAGGGAGTTTTCTGTCTTCTGTCCTTTGGTTGGATTCAGGTTTAGGGAGTCACCAGCAGGAGATGGAGGGGAGGAGGTAAAAGAGGGCCGGGTCCTTATTTCCCTGCTCCCCCCCGCCTGGCTGCTGGCTGCTGTGTCCTTCTAACCGAAGATCATGGATGGCTCCCTCCGAGGGGCGCTCTTACATGGCTACAGCCTCAGCTTTAGCTGCAGCTCTGTCTCTAACCATCCCCACGCATGCCCCTGAGGTGCCCCTAGCGGGGGTAAAGGCTCCGCCGAAGCTCCTCCACCCCTAGGGGAGGTAGAGTCTGCTCGCTCATCTCTCCTTAACCGCCCCACTCTAATGGACACGGGCTACAAAGCCAGTACTGCTTTCAGATCAGAGACTGACTCTGGGCACCAGCTTCATTTTGAAGATCAAGAACTTCGGAAGGATAGGAAGACTGGTGAACATCCTACAAATGGTGCTTCCTCTGAGAATCAGCGGTGACTCAGCCCCCACATAGAACAAAGCTCAAGGCGGTGATGACTGGTCCAACCCCAGGCCCTCGGGCAGAGAAGGAAAGCCTCTGAACGGCCGTGGCTTACCTTTCTGTGTTCAGTGGAGGGCTGTGGGCAGACGAGCTGGAATCCAAGCAGCAGGAGGGAACCCAGGACACTGAGAAAGAAAAACAGCAACAGGCAGGGCTGTGAGTATGTTCCAGGCAGCAGTGTCCAGCAGAAGGCACATCTCCATCTCGTCACTGGAAGGGAGAGCACAGTGCAACCCAGGCCCTGGATGTGACCCAGTGAAGATGCAAAGGGCCCCGCAGGAGAGGAGACAGCTGCGAGCGGGGCTGTGGCATGAGGCAGACCTGGGATCAAACCCCATTTTACCGCTTACCGGCAAGGTTTCCAAGTCAGGACATTGAAACTCTTTGAGCCTCAGTCTCCTCCCTTGTAAGATGGGGATACCACAGAAGCTGGCTGGAGGTCTGGGGAGGCCTGTATCAGATAACACACCATGCCCTGGCACAGAGTAAGTGCTTGTGCATGCTTGGTCCTCGTGGAGGTGGTAAGGTCAGGCCAGAAGGGGGGCAGCTTCTCCCAGGTAAGTTCCTCTCCCTCATTCCAGGCTTTCCTCGGAACCATTCCTCTGCCCATCGTTAGGCTTTTAGTGTCAGATATGTTCTCCATGGGTGGGATTAGCTGTGTTAAGGCCCACTGTCACCAGCCCTGATTAAGGCTTGTCATCAAATAAAGAGAAGGTGTAGAAATAGGAACCAGCTGGCCCTGAGACAGCAGGGTATGCTGGGAGAGCGTGAAGCTTAGGATTCAAACACATCGAGGCCAGAATCCCAACTCCGCCATTCCCATCTGTCTCAACCACTGCGCCAGCAGGGAAGCCCTTGAATCCTTCTTTTAAGGGTTTAACTCTGAGGGCAGTTAGGTAACCCAGTGCTTCTCAACCTTTTTGAGGCCTCTAACATAACTGAGAGATGTGAAACATGCCCTTGTCCAAAGGAAAACTCACTGTGTAGAGGCGGGCATGAGGAATACCTGTCTGAATCTGGGGGGTAAGGCCTGTGGAGCTAGTAAAGCTCCCACCATCTCTGAGAACCCTAAATTCCACCCTAACCCTCACTGTGCCTGAAAATGAGACCGGTCCTAGCAGAACACACAGAATGGATGTGGCCGGACTGGTTAAAGACCGTGTGGTGGGACAAGAAGCAGGGGGAAGGGATATGTACCAAGGTGTTCCATGCATCCTTTATGTTGCTGTCTTAGAGTTGCACTGAAGTCCCAGAGCTAAGAACCAACGGGATGACATACACACACGTTCCAAAGAGAAGGGCTGCACCGTGTACTCAGGACCAGAAACAGAGGTGCCTCCCTCTGCCCCCACCCATCCTATCCCGCAGCCCCTCACCCTAAACCTTCAGGCTGAGCAAGGAGCGGGGTGTGGGCTGGTGAATGGGAGAAGTTTGCTAGGGATGCAGGAATGCTGAGCACAGCCCCTCCACTCCCCTTAGGGGAGGAAAAGTTGGAACTCTTCCCAGCCAAACAAGGAGGGCTACCATTCGAGAGCTTGATCTGGACCCCCTGGGTTTGGGGTATAAGGAGCGGTGCTTGATTTTCCCCTGAAACGTATTTAAAGGCCAAAACCTGGCTGGAGTGTCTAGGAGGGCGGAGCAGTGCGAGAGGGCTGGGGTGGGAGCAGCCTACATACCTGGAGCTTAAAGGGGCAAGGAAAGCTGGGGTTCTCCCATGGAAAGCAGGACTCCGGTCCTCTGGCAAGGACCTCATCAATGCAGATCGCTCACCAAAAGACAGGTGATGTGTGGGGCGTACCCATGGGGCCCGGGAGCTGGGGGAGGCGGGATAAAGAGGCAGCCAGTTCTCGCACAGCCTGAACCAGGGCATGAGCAACAGGAGATCCCAGTGAGGGGGAGGTTCTCCAAAGGACCAACCAAAGGGCCCTGAGAGGAGAATCCACAACATAACACCGGCCAAGCCAGGACAGCAACACCAGATGACAGCGGGCACCGATGCTATTGAGATCCTCTTTGCCCAGCTATCTGTCCCCTCCCCTGCTCTGTCCTGGAGGAACTAATGAGGACCAGAGGGAGCGGGGCACAGAGGGGAACTAGGAGTGTGAAGAAACAGCCAAGCCCTCTCTTCCCACTACAGGGGTCTGAGGCCAGACCAGGCCCAGGATGGGGGGAAGAAAGAAGCTTTAAATTGGATGAGAGACTGAAGATTTTATATCTGACTAGACCTTCTTTTAATGTAGCATATCTGTACATGAAATCCTTCCAAGTAAGGAATCTATTCAGAAAAATATAAAATTAGTGGTGAAAAGAATCAAAGAATGATTTAAAACTTGCTGAGGCTCTAGGCCAGTGCTGTCCAAGAGAACTTTCTACAACAGTGGAAATGTTCTCTCTCTGTACTGTCCAAAGCACAGGCACACGGATCTGTGCTGCTCGGCACACAGGGGGCTAAGGGTGCACGCCTGGATGGTGAAGTTACTGATGCCTTAGATTCACCCAAAAGGTACTCAAGGAAAACGAAAACTAAAGCTACTGAAGGAAAACTAAAACTTCTAGAAGGATGGGCACTCAACCATTAAAGCTACCCCCTCCCTCACATACACACATCTTTTGGGGCCTTTTGATACTTGAAAGAGAGACTGCTCATTAAGCCTGCAATGGACCACTGCCTAAGCTGTCTTCCAGGCACGGGGCAGGGGTATCAAAAGGAGTGGGTGTGAACACAGTGATGGGAAAAGAACAGTTATTTTTCTAGTTGTATCCTTACTGGATACAACCTTATGCTCCTTGGTTACATGACCTTGGGCAAAGCACCTCTGCACCTCAGTTTCTTCATCGGTAACATGGGAATAATAGAACCCACCCTGCCTACCTCAAACGAGTTCATGCGCAAGAAAGCACCTTATGAAGCCGTGCCTACAAATCTGAATCATTTGTAACACATTCTGGAACTGTTTACTCATTTAAAAAGAAAACCAGATTGGTGTGGTTTTGTTAAGAAAACAAACAGCAGCTCCAGAAATGCGTTACACCTCAGCCCCTCAAAGTTCTTGGCACACACCTAAGCCACATATGTGTAATGCAATCAGGAGCCGTTTTGCATAACCACTCATCCCAGGCTGCACTTCCATAACAGTCGGGGGACTTGGAGTGGGAGAGGGAGTGAAAGATGGGAGAAGGGAAAATTCTACGTTTCCTGTTGTCTTGGAGGGACTGCATTCCAGGGTTGCCTGGTCAACTCTACTCCCAGATATGGTTACAGCTCCTTCCCTCCCCACATTCAGGTGTCCGCCCAAAGGTGTCTCTCCTCCATAAGGCTTCCCTGATCCTACATAAAACAGGGCTTCCTCTCCCAGCCCAGCCTACTTCTCTTTCTCCATAGCACTTTCCATTTCACATAGGATGTCTTTATTCACTTAAATTTCTTCCTCTGCCCACTAGGATATAAGGTCCATGAGATCAGGGAGTCTGTTTTGTTACTCCTTTATCTCCCAGCACCTCGGAAAGTATCTGCTACATAGGAAGAGCATTGATTTAATGAATGAGGCTTCATCCTCTTATGACCTGTGAAATTTCAAGATAAGTGGAAAGAGAGTGGATTAATGGATTTCAAAATGTCCAAAGTAACTTTGGGAGCTTTGCAAAGCTCTTTTATGAGGGATTTATAAGAATCAGTGTGCTTTTGAGTCTCTACGTGACTTTCCAAAAATTCATCCCCATAGGATTTACACAAGGTCTGGCAGCAGAATGTTTGTTGGTGCTTTTGTTGCAAAAATGCTACGCAAGTTATGTTCAGATGTTCAGATGCTTCTTCTCTTCATCAAGCTGGGCCCCAGTGAGGCTAAAATGCATAGGGATACCCAATAAAATTCTTGCTGGAATAAAACCTTAGTTAGTAAATGGGCTCTGCTCTGAATGGAATAGAATAAATTCCCCCAGAGGGGAAATTATTCTTTGGGCTGCAATCACACCAGCCAGAGCAATATATAACCCCAGGGGCCAGATGAAACTCAGCCAAGGGCTGTAAGGTTCCCACCCCTACTCTGTAGACTCCGTTTTAGGACACCTCAGCCTGCTCGCACGTACCTGTCTAATTGCTAGTCCATAGCTGTGCCCACAGCTCTTTAAAACACTGACAATCTGGCCCAAACTCTTGCTCCTCCTGACCCAATTCGAAATTAATGTTTGGGGAATGGGAGAGCATGTGCGTGTCTGTGTGTGTGCGACTCGTGTGTTATTCCACTTTGATAGTTTGCTTTGGCAAACTGCTCCCAGCTTGCAACGTTTTGACAGATTGAAGGCTACCAGGGCCTTTGGCAAACAAATCACTCTCTCCCCTCCAAGCGGTGGCGGAAGCCACATTTCTAGCGAGACTTTCCGATTCACCTTGCAGGAGAAGCAGTCCAACATTTCACACCAATCAGAACAACAACAACAACAAAAGTTATGCCGTTTACCCAGCCCTGTTCTAGATTTGAAACACTCTAACATTTCATTTCCTGTAGAAAATAATGCCCGCTGAAATTTGGTACAAGATTGACATCACGGAACTGGGACTCTGCCCTTGTGTATTCGCCTGGGCCAACCCCTTCCCACCCCCCTCCCCCAATCATCCTTGACTCCAGTGAGGGTGGATCATGTCACAGCCTCTGTGTACCTCGGATTATCTCAACGAATTCAATGCCACTTGAGCATATGAAGTCACAAAACAAGCAAAAGACCAAAAAAAATAAAAATAAAAACCTTACTTTTTTCCTTTTCAGTTAATACAACCCAAGAGATATTCTGGGAGCAACCCGATCACGAATAAAATCATACTGACCTTCACAAAAGAGAGCCAAAATCTTAGCATCGAAGTGAAATCTCCACCTGCACTCTGCGGATCAAACATTTTTGCTAAGCGTGCATTTTACTGTGTTCAGCTCAACCCTCTGCCTTCCTCTGACAGCAGTTAAAGGGTAAAGGCAGCAAGAGAAGGAGATGGGTTACAAATGACATTAGCCAGAAGACTACGTGGTTACCACTGAGCTCAACGCTTACAAGTATTATTTCATTTAATTGTCAAAACCATCCTATCAGACACTTTGATTATACCCATTTTTCAGGTGAGGAATTTGAGGCACAGAAAGGCTAAGAGTCATTTATTGAAGGGCACACACACCTAATGAGTGGCAAAGCCTGATTTCAATGCCAAAAGTCAGATTCTTGGCCTGGACCCTTAACCACCGTGCTCTGGGGCCTCCTAGGACACAACACACCTTGAAACCAAGCATTTGCCATTTTATTACATCACTTTTCTTCCGCAGTCTGTATGAGGCTGTGGCTTCACACGTCTGTTTTACTTTCTGTCGTTGCTTGCAAAAAAATAATCAGAAAATAAGTGGATACAGTAAAACTTCATGCATCCACTCTCACTAGACAACAGTCTAAATTTTAAAATAATTGAAGCTTACCATTGAAATCCCAAACTTAAAAGAAAATTACATTCTGTTTCTTTGCCCTGCTTTCTCATAGAGTATGCCGTGCTTAAGCAACCTTGTTTGGACGGGTCAGGGTCACCAGAGTGAATATTAATCCATTTGTGCAGCATAAGGTGGCGGCCTTGGAGCACAGCAGCCTGAGAGCACCGTGGAAGCCTGAGGCTTTCTGAATCCAGTTGGCCCTTGGCCAGCTCCTCCCTACCGTCAGGCAGGCTTCGCTTACCTTCCCACAGATGAGCCCACGCCTCTTAACTCGGCTTCCTTCGGGTCCGCCTTGGCCTCGGGAACCGTTAGACAACCAAGCTGCAGCCACGCCAAGATCAAACCGGCTCAGGGAAAAGGCCTGCCTGGCTTTCGGGGAGTAAATGTTTCCATTTTAGAGCATGGACTTACGGACACCTATTCTAATTGCATATTGGTTTTTATTGCTTATTTCCAGGCTCTCAATTATCACAGCCATTTGTGTTTTCTGGACTGGGGTCTCTGGAAAAGTGAGGTGTTCTGTCATAGCACAGCTCTTTTTTTTTTTTTTTTAATTTTATTTATTTATTTTTTGCTGTGTTGGGTCTTCATTTCCGTGCGAGGGCTTTCTCTAGTTGCGGCGAGCGGGGGCCACTCTTCATCACAGTGTGCGGGCCTTTCATTATTGCGGCCTCTCTTGTTGTGGGGCACAGGCTCCAGACGCACAGGCTCAGTCGTTGTGGCACATGGGCTTAGTTGCTCCGCAGCATGTGGGATCTTCCCAGACCAAGGCTCGAACCCGTGTCCCCTGCATTGGCAGGCAGATTCTCAACCACTGCGCCATCAGGGAAGCCCCACAGCACAACTTTTTAAGACACAAGACCCTTTGGTAAATTCCCCTGCTCCATGGTAGGCTTCTTGAGGAAACAGTTCTGATACATCTTTGCAGCAAGCAGAATGACCAGCGCCGCCTTGGTCCAAACTCAGGGCTAATCAGTAGCAAGTGAATAAAAGAATGGAAGGAGAGAATGAAGTGAGGGGAGAAAGAAAAATGAGAGAGAGGAAATGCCAGTCACCAAGAAATACAAAGTGCTGCTGTGACCGACACTTTCATCAGGAAAGTGTTTTCTAAGTACATCCCAGAATTCTCTGTTGGAAAAACAGAACTTGGGGAAGGAAAAAGACAATGCTAAAAGGTGGGTTTCTACAAGTTGGAGACATTGATTCTGATCCCGGGGTGAGAGGGGTGTCAATGTTAACCTGAGTCATATAAATTCACTCGAGTATACAAGGAACAGGTAGTTGGCAGCTCAATGATCACACCTTGACTCCACTGAACCCTTTTTGGTACACAAGGTTCTAGCAAATCCCACAGTCAAGTTCTGAGTGATGAGGATGACAGCCAGGTGTAGGACTGTGCCAGGCACAAAGAAAAATCAATACTGTCTGAAAGCCTGCCATCATTTTATAGGGGTGGGTTTGCCAGGGCAGTCCTCCAAAAATCTATTTTATTTCCTGCTAGCCTGTATGCCTACCATTCAGATGGCTCCTACCGGGCTTCCCACAAAAGATTCCAGCAGGTTCTTCCTTGGTACACTTGTACTCTTCTGCATCTACCAGATGAGTTGTGTTTATATGGAGTTTAACCATGGTCCCAAAATTGACGATGCCAGGGCTTTGTAATTACATAAAATATTCAAATAGTACACAGGTCCATGAAGCAGAATGCAAAAAGAAAGAGTAGTTGGTAGTTGTTTCTGCACAAACGAAGCTGAATGCTTTGGAAAGACTCAATAAAGGCAAGTTGCCAAAAAAACCAAAAAAAAAACTGGCAAATTAGGTGTGGATGAGACAACTGTAAATGATTAGGGGCAAAAATAATAAAAATCCAGAATCATTCTATACTCAGATCGCTTTGCAAATGTCTTTAGATTCCCATTTCACTTTAAAGAAACCCAGATGGAAACCTCAGATAATGCTTACGGGTGTGGTTTGTGCAAGAAAGACAATCAGGGGTTCACGCTCAAAGAAAAGTCCTTGGCCCCCATATCAAAAACTTGGTGAGTGAACGTACATGTGTTTTAAGTTAAAAATAAACTGTTAAAGGTGTGTGTCTGTATCATTTGTATGATCTTCTGCTTTAACCTACTTTTATAGTTAACTGAAGATCCTAATCAGGAAAGAAGAATCTTCTCCATTTTTTCTCTCACACGAAGGATAATTATTAACTTATTCATTCAATATTCAACAAATATTTATTAAGCATCACCTGGATAGTGGTTTAGATGCGGGCTACATCAACTCAGCCCTGCCTTATTGACACCTGAAGTTCAATACTTAGGATACCAGCCTGGCCTCTTCTCTTCCCCCTCCTCCCCTCCCCTCCCCTCCCCCTCCTGCCCCTCCCACTCCTGCCCCTCCCACTCCCACTCCTGACCCTCCTCTTTCCTGTTTTCTTCCTGCCCATATTTCTCCTCCTCCTTCACCCCATTTCTTTTTTTTTTTTTTTGCGGTATGCGGGCCTCTCACTGCTGTGGCCTCTCCCACTGCAGAGCACAGGCTCCAGACGCACAGGCTCAGTGGCCATGGCTCACGGGCCCAGCCGCTCCGCAGCATGTGGGATCTTCCAGGACCGGGGCACAAACCCGTGTCCCCTGCATCGGCAGGCGGACTCTCAACCACTGAGCCACCAGGGAAGCCCCACCTCATTTCTTGATCACTGGCATAGGGACTCTAATTGATCCCATGATCCTTCCCAATTATCACATATTTCTCTACTCCGAGGGGAGTCTCAGTTTTCATTCCTCAGCTATCACTACTTTGGGCATTCTCTTTCTCACACTTACAAGTAAACTTTCTGAACCCCCTTCCTTCTTGTTGTTTGTATTCAGGATCTTTTTCAGTTCCCCAAGAACAGCCGCCTTTCTCTTTCTCATTTCCTCAATCCCTTCTGGTTGTATTTCTCAGCGAAGTAGCTGACAGGCATTACAGTAATATTACTGTGTGTATCAAGGAAAAGAAAAGCCTTACTTTTCAGAAGACTAAAACCAGACACTTGACCTAGGGCCATCAACCTGTAAAATGATCCAGAACTCTCCTTCGTAAGAGCCATAAAAATCACCATCTAACCCCATAATCCCTCTAATTACATCTGCATTTCTTCAAAAACTACTATTCAAAATAAGAATCCCCCCCCCACCCCCCGCAATCAACTTTAACCACTTGTTTGGCATTTTCAATAGTTTTGTTTTCCTCTGTGTTTTCATCTCAAAGATAACTTGTATCAACTATACAAAAGCACTCCATGAGGTAAAGAAAGAGCCCCTGACCAAGCAGACTGGCTCTAAAGAGACTTTGTTGGCTGGCTATGGTAGGTGGCCATCTTCACTTATTACACTGCTTCTAGGGAGAAAACTGAGTTTCCTTCCACTCAAGCACTGAAAAAACACACATAGATGTAACTGTGCATACCCAAAAAAAGGTGAATAATTTGGAGCAAGTCTTTAAGAAATATATACACTTCTGTATTACTTAGTGCCTTTTCCTCTCTAACTTGTAACAGGTGACAAACCTTAATCTAGCCTTGACCAATCCTTTGGTCCAAACGGATTTCGCCTGCCCTGAGTTTTGCACGGCATCCAAGTCTTGTCCAAGGTTCAATGGCAACTCGCTAACCAGCTCCATCTAGAGTTAAAATCTTAGTGTCTCTTCTGCTACTGGGTTTAACCGTGGTTCTTTTGATTACTACAGATTCTGAGCAGGGCAGAGACACTCTTCCTATGTTAATACTCAGGGCTTCTCCATCTCTTTCAATGACGGGGAGGCTGGCTTTCTGTTTCTCTGTGGCTTGGCAAGAACTGGGAAGGGATTTTTAAACGAAATCTCTGCATATCAGAACTGTGAATCCCCTTAAGTGCTTTTTCCTCTCAGGGATTTTCTTGGCAACTAACTCCCAATTTTTCTCTGGTGTTTTCTCTATAGGTAGAGAAATCCTCCAGCTTTTCCTATGAATCTTTATGTATTTGGTTGCCCCGATAAGTATTAAAAAGCCCTTAATATTTGTGTTTCTCTGTGTGCTTCTCATCTACCGATTTTATCAAAGACCTCTCACTCTTAAAGTAACCATAGCTCTTTACCCCAGAACATTTTGAAAGGCATTTAAACAAAAGATACTCTCGTTTTTGTTTGTTTGTTTGTTTTTGTCGGGTTAAAATATATTTACGTGGCCCTAGAAACAGAATGCAGAATGGTTTATGAGTACCTGGCTTATGAAGAAAGAGACCTGATGGAAATCTTCAGCTGAGCTCTCCCAAAGACTCTCCCGTCCTCATAACTCACATTTTCTTTCCCCAGTCCTTACAGCAGGACTGTTGGAGAAACGTCCTGCTGAGTAGCTCTGTTCAAACAATCCCTTCAGCAGGACCATCATCCTGGAGGCCTGTCAAGACTTCCAGAGTTCTGCCCGGAGGGTAGCAAGGCCACATCTAGCTTTCAACAACTCCCACCCTGCTAATTTCTAATCTGTGGGCAATTTCTCTGAAATAATGCACAGCTTGGAGGTGAGCCCACCAAGCCTCCCTTGAAGGGAGATGGCCTCCGTATCACAGATCATTACAGAGATTAACTGCAGGGGCATCAATTAAAATTCCAAGCATTAAGAAAAAAAAAAAACTTTGCAAAAGGGACTTCTCTCAAATGAAGCCCTACTTGTACAGCCTGGGTGGCCACAATTTTGAGGGTCTTCAGTACTTGTAGGGGCCTTTCTGATGGCAGCTAGATTTACACTTGCTTACCACATGGGGAAACTTAGGCTTTATCTGCTGCTCTTTTCAATCCAATTCAATATATGACTGTGACCTCCACTTCTGTGTCTCCCATTGGGTCTTGGTGTTCAAATATGCTGTGGTCCTAAAGTGACCCAGTGGTCCAACTGCATTTCTCATTCCCCTGTGGTTTTGCAGCAGTATGTTGCAGCCTCCACAAACTGGATACATATTTTATGTCTTGAAATATCTTTTAAATTATATTTTAAACTATGCTAATTTAGATTAGATACCAAAGACTAACCGTGAAGAGACTTGGGCTGCTCTGTTCACGGCTGGATTCTGCAGAAGCCTCAGGATGGAGCTTTTCCTGCCTTCTCTGACTCTTTTTGACACACTTGTTTATGTCATTGATGAAGAAGCTTATAGCTCTGCATGGGTCTTTGGACTGCAGGCCTGCACATGTCAATTCACGTAAAACTATACAGGCAGTTACAGACTAAGCTCACACACACACACCACACTCAGTGAAATGCCAGGCATGGGTCTAAGAGCATCTGCCTGGCAAATGCTCTAGCCCTGGTTGGGCCATCACATGTGGCACTGTCATAATAACATATTACAGACCGTTTTACTTTCCAGTGTAAGTTCTGAGCATTTGGGACTAACATATAGTTAAGGGGGGAATAAAAAACCACAAGATATCCTTAGCGACTCAACTTTGTTTTTTTTTTTTTTTTTTGAATGAAGAACTTGGGCTGATTATTATTTTTTTAACATCTTTATTGGGGTATAATTGCTTTACAATGGTGTGTTAGTTTCTGCTTTATAACAAAGTGAATCAGTTATACATATACATATGTCCCCATATCTCTTCCCTCTTGTGTCTCCCTCCCTCCCACCCTCCCTAAGCGACTCAACTTTGAAACAAAAAGTTCTTCCTTTCCCTTTCTAGATTCTGAATCAATTTCTTTAAAGAGTATCCTGAGATTGCAAAATGAGCTGCATTGAAGAACTGTTACCAATTGCCATTACTTACCTGCATG
Organism: Pseudorca crassidens; assembly: GCF_039906515.1. Classification (NCBI taxonomy): domain Eukaryota; kingdom Metazoa; phylum Chordata; class Mammalia; order Artiodactyla; family Delphinidae; genus Pseudorca; species Pseudorca crassidens. Next base: position 118,885,653 of record NC_090296.1, on the reverse strand, counting down.
GATCAAGATTTTGTTAATACTATGCAGCTAAAACCAGTCGCAAAAATAAACTAGATGCTGAGACTGATGTACAAGCCATCATCCATAAATCGGATTTCAAATTTTGATGTTTATCCAAACAGACTCATTAATCTCATAATGTGTAAATATTACAAACTCAAACATCTAAAATAAATTTCTCTTAATAAAATGCTGCCGTTGGCTATTTGTATGTTGAGATTTTTACATAGGATTTTGACTGAAGAATTTTTAAAGGCGTCTACCATCTTAAGGAAAGTTTGAAAACAGCCTCGATTCTAGAGCACCAAGCCCTTTCCCTGACTCTGCCCTGAAGGAAGTGAGCACCAGGAGTTAAGCACTGGTTTTCTGATTTGCATACAGAGACGATACTACTTGTTCTACTTACTTTGCATGGTTGATATCTGTATCAAATAAAACATACAGGTGTGTCATAGATGTTTTGAACAGAAGGGACCAGAGAGGTCACCTTCTAAATACACTCGATCAATTAAGTCACAGTCTGTGGGGATACAGCCAGAGGACAATATTTTCTAAAGTTTTTCAGGTGATTCTATTGTACAACCATGATAAATACCCACCAATCCAGTGACATCTTTATTTAAAAAAAAAAAAAAATCTGAGTCCTAGATGTTTCCCAGCAAAAATAGCAGAGCACAACATCGAACCTAAGTCACTTGAATCTCAGTCCAAAATACCTCTCACCATAGCACACAGTTCCCCAGGCCTCAGCAGCCTTTGTGAATAACAAATTTACTACATATATGTACACAGCATATAAAAAATTATCTGTGAGATACAGGCCCTCAAGGCTAGTTATTATAAGAAATATATAGTAAAATTCAAATATCAAATTTCTTATTTCCCTGTTCTCTTTTTAAAAGGTTCTCCACTTACCTGAGAGACTCCAGGAAACAGGAAACCATGATGCTGGGTATCCCAGGAAAAGCAAGGGCTCCTCAGAGATGTTGCCAATTTTCTGCAGATGGGGGTGGCACTCAACTCCTACAGAAGAAAAACAATGCTATTTTTAGCCTCGTTTGCTTAGGAAGATTCTAGAGCCTAAGATTCTGCAGCTTAAGTTGGCCAATTAAACCGGAAGTGAGCAAATGGAAGACATTAGGACAAAAATACCATTGCCCAGTTATGCCCAATTATGGTTACCAGATTGCCCAAATGAAAGCAGATTATGTATGAACATGAGGTAACAAATTTACAGGACACTCAGCACAGTGACTGAACCATAGAAGATGTTTAATAAACTCCCATCAGTATGACTACCTCAGATTCTAAGCTAAGAGCAGAGTTGGCATTAGGCAAATGTGCGTTGGAAATCTTGCTTCATCCACATTGAAGGCTACTTGACCACAGGAAAGTCATTTCACCTCTGTGTCTTGGTTTCTCCAACTGTACAGTAGGGGTAAAAATACAGCCTAACCATAAAAAGAAATGATGTCTGGATACATGCTACAAGACAGACGAACCATGAAAACATTACACAAGTGAAAGAAGCCAGATGCAAAAGGCCACTTATTATATGATTCCATTTACAGGAAATGTCCAGAATAGGCAAATCTATAGAGACAAAAAATACATTAGTGGTTACCAAGGTCTGGAGGGTGGGGAGGGGCTAATTCGAGGGTCTGAGGTTTCCTCCTGGGGTAACAAAAATGTTCTAAAATTAGATTGTGATTTTAGATGATTGCACAATCCTGTGAATACACTAAAGAAAGTTTAATTGTACACATTAAATTGGAGAAGTGTATGGTATGTGAATTACATCTCAATAAACCTGTTCAAAAAATATGGCCTAAAGAACTGTGGCAGATTATGAAGATTAAACGAATGGACACATGTCATATGCTTAGCCCAGTGCCTGGAACAGAGGACGCGCAATTAAAAGTAGCTCTGCACAATTCCCTGGTGGTCCGTGGTTAGAGCTAGGCGCTTTCACTGCGGTGGCCCGGGTTCAATCCCTGGCTTGAACCCCAGAGTTTTCCAAAATCATTGGTTTCCAAATTCTTCTCAGGACTGCAAATTTCCTTCTCACTAGAAACGGGAGATGGGGGATAAATTACAAGGACTTACGAAAAGACGGTCAGGAGAATCAGAAAATTCCATTTGCAGGGGGAAATAAGATTTTTAAAGTTACCACCAGCCCTTTCTGGGGGTTCGTAAGAAAATCAAGCCTCTTGAATGTAATCGCCCCTAATTAGCCATCAGCAACTCATGAAATTACTCATGGTATTGAAGACCCTTAAATTCTTGGGTCTCAGCCAAAAGTTACACTGAGATCCACCAGGAAGAAGGCCAACAAGTGCAAATTGGAACAGTTAAAACTCCTCTGAATCCGAGGCACGGTCTTCTTGCTCTTGGCCGCGAAGTGGATATGCACAAAGACAGGATTTAACTTGGGAGTCAGATGAGATCTTTGCCAAGCTCCTGATAATGATCAACTAATCAGTAATTATTTACTCATGTGGGGTGCTCAGGTCCTCTCCAAGGTGCTATGGAATTCAAGAGATGAGGCAATGCAGAGTCTTGCTTTACAACCTAGCTTACATGGATAAGATTTAGGGACATGGAATTGTGTGGGAAAAGGTTGGTGTTATCCAGAACAACACAGGGTAAATAGTGTTATACAGAGACCCTGAGCATACATCAAGCTAATTCAAGAGAAGGAGAATCACTAGAGAGGGCTGGTCAGGTATCAGCAAGGAAGATGGCACTGAAAATCAGCCCTTAGCCTATGTGGGTTACAAAAGAACAATCCAAAGTGTTTGGTAAGAGTGTACACATTGTAATCTGGAAGACCTGGATCTAAGACCAGTACCTCCATTTATTAAGCAGGTGACCTTAGGCAATTAACCCTTTTGGCTTTCAATTTCCTCATCTGTAAAATGGGGATACTGTCTATAACTACCTCATAGGGTTGTTGTGCATATCAGATACTTATTGAGACTACAGGACCTAGGTGCTAGATACACACACATAAACACACACACACACACACACACACACACACACACACACCAGGCATGGTCCCTGCCTTCAAGGAAATTACAATCTACAATCTAGATGCTAGAGGGCTACACATGTTAAAGAAACTGAAACATAAATAAGTATAAAAATAAATTGTGATAAGACCCAGGGAAGCCAAGAAGAAAGTGCAAGGTGCCTCAGAAAGTATACTGGGCAGTAGTCAGAGAAGGTCTCTCTGAGGAAGACCTTTATGCTGGGCCTTGAGGGGTGAGCGGGAGTCAGGCAGGTGAAGAGGGAGGGGGGCATCCCAGGGAGAGGGAATCGCACATGTAAAGGCACGTGAGGAACTGGGAGGAAGAAGGAAGGAAGTAGCGTGGTGGGAACTGTAGCAATCAAAGGAAACCCCAGGAAGAGCTGACCCCCTACTGAGAAGTGAAATCCCCAGAATGTGGAAAATGAATGGGTGAGGGGGGCAAGGGAAAGATGTCTCAAAGGGGACTCCCCCCACCCCCTCCAGATTTCTGGTGGACTGAGGTAGCAAAAGGAGGTGCTAACTGAGCTTTTTTAGTTTTGTCAGGAAAGGAAGGGCAACGTTGAGGGAAGACGGTGTGCTATAAAGCAGTGGTTTCCAAATCTGACAAGAAGTCAACCAGAAAAACATGTTAAATTATCAGAACAGTTTGAAAATAGATTTACAACCGCTGCTGATAACCATGAACCTGGTTCTGTGTATTTCGCCTTCAGATATTTGCTGATGATAGAGCGAAGCCATCACAATTAGCATGTCACTTTAAAATATGGTTCCTTTCATCTTTATGTCACCCTTTTACAATTTATATTTTGAGTGTATGTTTTATGTGGTCACATCATACATTGATAGGTTAAAAAAATAACCAAACATAGATTAGCGTTGTATGCGCAAACATTCTTTACTGATGGGGTGTGCAATCAAAAAAAATCTGTGGAGGCCGTTACTCTTGAATGTTTTTTTGACCAACTTCTTGTCAGATTAGACTGGTCACTTTTATCTTATGAAATCGTTGATGAGCGTGTCCTAGAAGAGCTGGTAGCAGCTCTGCTATTTCCTGATATTCACTTGGGTCTCTATGATTGTAAGAGGGAAGAACAAATCTGACTCCATGTTGGATCTGTTTCTTTAACTTTTGTATTCTATTGCTTTTTCTACAAATTAATCACTCAAGGGATGTTGCCTAGAGCTTAAAGTATACATAATGGCCCATTCTCCAGGAACTCTGTCTCCCACGCCTGAGTGTTAAGTTAAAATACCTTTGTTTAGCTCACAGGAAACTTCCTGATCAGGCCTACCTGTGAATGGCTGCAGGAAGAAAGAAATTAACACAACCCCTCTGGAGTCTGGCTGGAACCAGGAAATATTGCTAACAACTTATCACCTTTACCTCCTCACCTCCCTTTCTTTGTTCTATAAAAGGAACTAGCGTCCAAACCTGGGTAAGATGGTTCTTTGGGACACGAGTCCACCATCTTCTCGTCTGCTGGCTTTCTGAATAAAGTCGCTGTTCCTTGCCCCAACAGCTCGTCTCTCGATTGATTGGCCTGTCCTGCAGTGAACAGTACGAGCTTGGACGTGCTAACATGATTACTATGTGCTAAATCAGCTCTGCTTTTCAAACTGTGGGTCACAACTCATTAGTCTGTCATGAAATCAACTGCGTGAGTCATGACCTGCACTTTTTTTAATGAAATAGAAAAGAACGAAAAAGAAAATACCAGCATTTATCACACACAGTAAGGCTAAGTGAGTATGTCTCACTGTGGCTACCGGTCAGAAAAGTTTAAAAGCCCTGGCTCTGGAGGATCAGAAGGCACTGCAGGATTCTCACTGTGAGGAAGGAGTAAAACTGTGAAGATGTGGCGAAGACACGTTATCCAAGCCCTGGCAAGCGCCAGGAGAATTTTGACGAGATGGGGAAGAAAGAGCCCTTGTAGGTTCTGGAGCAGGGAGGGACCCGATGAAAGTGAGGTTTCCCGAAAATCCATTTGGCAACAGCGCCGGGGATTGAGTAAACATGCTATCTGTGGAGCGAGTCACCTTTGGGGGTTTGCTCCTGTTGATTTATAACCTTTCTTGACAGTGAACAAAAAAATCGAACGATCTAGTTTCTGTTAAAACATATGTTCCCTGGCCGATGGAGGCCCCGCCGGCTCTCCTTTCCACAAAGACCCTGCAGGAAGGCTGGACAAGTCACCTGATTTGGTTCAGGCCAAAGTCACAGTCCCCACACACCTGGGGAACAGGAAGGATGTGACAGGAGGCACGAAGGCTTGGGATGGAGGGGACGGAAAGGGGGGCCACAACAGATGTAACCCAGGGCAGGAGCTGGCTTCCCTGACCCCAGAAGGGGCCACTGTGCCCTGGACATTGGCTCTGTTGTGCTGCCCCTTTCCCACAGGCCACCTCTGAGTATCCTTCCTGCCCCTTCTCCTCTTGGCCTGACCAGAACCCCTGGAAGGTGCCCCCTGATTTCAGTGCACCCTAAAGAGAACGGTCTGATCAGCCTCTCAGGTCTGGGTTCAGAAAGACCACCTCACAGCCACATCCCAATCGCAGACCCCAGATCCCCCTCCTGCCCTCCTCGCCGTCACGCACAGGCTTCTCCCCCAGAAATATCGTCTCTCAGAACCCCAGCCCACTGTGTGCAGAGCCCCCACCTGATTGGTCCAGTTGTCTGTGGACCGAAGTACCAGGATGTCGGCCCCCAACATCAGTACGTCCAACCTACCTTTGTCTTCCATTAACAGGAAAGTGGAAGAAAAGTCAAGAAAGTCAGGAATCAACTTTTACTACACTACACACCTGATATACGATATAAGCATGTTATTTAATTCTCATAGCAAAACTTAGGCCACACGATTGGTGGAGGGTAGGGCTTGGACTTGAATACAGACCACCAACCACAGGGCTTCCCCTCTTTTCACTTTATTAGACTCACTACCTCCCACCTGGTAGAGAATCATAGCTAGACACTCAACAGATGAATGAATGGATGGATGGATGCTACCCCAAGGGGACTGGGTGTACCTCACCTCTTTGCTGGGAGATAAAACATTTCAGGACATGACTTGACTGTGCCATGAACATCACCTACAGCAAAGTGAGCCGAGATGAGCAATTTAATAACCTATTATTTCAGATAAGAATAATAATAATGTAGCTGGGGACTCGAGCAAACATCTACTGAGTGTTTACCATGTGTCAGATGGTTTTCTAAGTGCTTTAAATTAACTCATTTTATCCTCACAACAACCCCATGAAGGAGATACCATTGAGAAATGGAGGTACAGAGAAGTTAAATAACGTTTCCAAAGTCACCCAGCTAGTAGGTGGGAAAGTCACAATGCAAACCCAGGCGGCCTGAGCCCAGAGTTTATGCACTTAACCATCATTTGATACTGCCTGCTACCCACATACGAACAGGGCTGGCTTAAAGGATCAAAACAGAGCCTGTGTCTGCTGCTGGTCTACATCCTTTCCCAGGTGCCATCTCGAGTACTAGTTTAGAGATAAAGGAACACTCTAGGTCTCAATGGATACGTTGAATGGGTTCCTCAAGTCGCAACACATCAGAGTGGTCCCATGTCTCCTGCAGGGCTGGGACCAGTGATCCTGAAGTCCTCGAACATTTGTATGTGGGGCAATCAGGTTACCAGCTAATGAGCTTTCAATACCTATTGAGTTAGGAAGCTTCGCGCCAGATACTACATATGACAAGGGGGGTGGGAATCCCTGCCCTTGAGAAGCTTACGCTCTTACTGAGGCAGACAAATAAATACAAAAATACATAAATGAAGATTTCTTTCACAACGATACATTACCCTAGACTGAGTGCCCAATGGCTGGTACAGGCAAAAGGAATGCCAACGGTCCAAGGAAGTAAATAGCACAGTGGACTTTTGTTATTAGCACTTACGTTATTCTTTTGAGAAAGAAATATCCTTTCTCAAAAGAGTCACCATTAACAATACGGTGGGTAAGTTTGCCAGACGACAATGGGAGGTACAGGACAGGGTCTAGAAGCTTAAAAGAGAAGGGATTATCATCTCTTTTAACAGATACCAGGCACGCTCGCTCTTATGTTCTGTCTACGCTTGCCCCTCACGGGTTGGGGAGCTTCTCAAGGCCAGGGATAAGTTTATTCATCTTGTCATCTTTACTCATCTTTGCCTGGTACAGAGTGGCCCTGCAATAAAAGTTTGATGAATGATTGGAGGATGAACAGCACGTGTCTCCAATAGACTTTTACTTCTTAGGAAGCGGGCCCATGTCTGATTTCTCTCTAGGTTCTATTGCTGGTGTTCAGTGAATGGCTACAGACTGCCCTGGAGAAAGAATGAAGGCACTGGCCCATGGCAGATGTGTGCTGCCTCCACGGAGGGTCTGACCCTCCCCAGCCCTCTGCTGGCCATCATCACTCGCCACAGCCCTTTCAGGAAATCCTGCCTCAGGCAGCAGGGTATTCAGGAAAGCTGACCTTGGAGCCCCAGCACCGCCCCCCTCACCTTTCCAGTCTCCCCCTCCTGACCTGAGGCCAGAGGTGTGTTCTCCTGACACTCCCTCTGCTCTCAGTATTTGGTCTTTTCTTCTACCCCTTGCAAAGCCCATCCTTTTTTCCCATCACATTCAAACCCAGCCATAGAACTCATTTCTTTCCACTGAACCTCCATTCTGCAAACTGGCTGGCTTGCCCAGAGCATCCTGAAAACCCAGAGAATCTGAATTAGGTAAAAATGTTAAGAAGATCTTAAAACTTCCCAGATACTATTAAGCAAATACATTACAGTGGGTTTTGCTAACTCATTAAAGGAAACACCTTACTTCTCCTTTCTTCCCTGGAGAAACTAGGTAATCAGCACAGATTAGTCAAGGATTTCAATGCAAACTACATCATTTTCATGGTCATCAACATTGATGTGGTGTATATTTGTTCTCAGTCCTAAAAAACGCTTCCCAGGTAACTAAGGAAAACAGTCAAGGGTAGAAATATTAGGCAGGCAAGATATTTTCAATAAATGAGCCATTTGTTCCTGCTTCTGTAGAGAGTTGCTTTTTCAATTTCGGATGACATGATACTGCAGATGGAAGGAAGAAATGCATTTGGAGTAAGAGCGCTGTCTCTTCTCCAAATATTCCTTAGTCACTTGATTTACAGCACTTGATAAACCTGGTTAAATTTCTTTACTTCTGTGTAAGTCTCATATGCAGAACTCCAACCTAGCAACTGCCACAGTGTATCATCATGGTTTGTGCTTTCCTTTCCTCCCCAAAACAGGACACTGCAGAAGAGTAAAAACTTCTCAAAGACTTATTTTTTATATTCCTGGTGCCTAGAACAGCAGCTGGGGGCCCAACAGGTGTTCTGTGATGACAGAGACCTTAACATTCAATCTCACTCGGAGGACATTCTCTTCAAGCATGACCATACTACATTTCCAACGTCCTGATGCCCAGCCCACAATCTGAATAGAGACTTTCCTGTTTTGTAGCGACTGCTAATTGTTTCTGAAATTAACACCATCAGTGACCTTCTCTGCCCTACTTGGACACACGAATAAACAGCTGTGATGTGATGCAGGCCACCCTACCTAGGAATCAAAGATACCTAGAGACAGACTCCAGCCTTCTTCCCCACTCAGACTCAACCTCTCCCCAGCATCCTCAGAGTGATTTGTAATCCCTGGATTGTACTCATCAAAGGAAACACGATCAGACTTCCACAGCCCGAGCTCTGCACAGGGGACACAGATTTTCTGATGTGCTACCCAGGCCTTCTCCAAGGTGATGATGAACTTTGGTCAAAGGCAGGTGGCCGTAAGACTAATGGCAGCTTTGGCTCAGGCTGAGCTCCCCTCCTGGTCCACCTTCCCCTCCTTATGATATAAGGTCCTGCCATCTGCAAATGGCCTCTTGGCACTCTGGCAAACACCTGTGTACATCTGTGTATGCACCACACACACGTACACACACACACATGTCGGGGAAGTGGGTACGCCACGTGCACTAACACTAAAAGACAAACTCACAGACAGCAAGCATTAAATTCATCCACAAGATAGATCTAGGTGAGACTTCAAGGCTGGGTGGAACATAGCTAACAGCATAGTCTTTTAGAAAAAAACTGTCTATACAATGGCACATGTTTATTGAGGAAAAATTGAAAACTACAGGAAAACGTAAAGAGGAGAGCTATAATTACCCATAGCCTCACATTCCAGGTTAACCACTCTGAATGCTTTTGGTGTTCTTCCTTCTGGTCTTTTTTCTATGCTTAATGCTTAGCTATATTATCTGTCTATTCTACATATACAAAATCACAGTTTTGCATTCTATTTTTGACTTTAAATCATAAACATCTCATTTAATCACTGTATAATAGTTCACCCCATGGAAGCTGGATAACATATCTAAGTAGTTCCCTTATTGTTGGAATTTGTGATGAGTATCTTTATAGGAAATTCTTTATCTGTTTCTCTGCTTAGATCCTTACGGTAGATTCCTAAAACCAGAATCACTAAGCCAAAAGGTATCATTATTTAAGGTCCTTCTTACATATGGGCTGTTTTCAAAAAGAGCATACCCACCTAAAATCCCACTGCAGCAGATGAAATAAACATACTTGCCAATAAGGTTAGCATTATAATCTTTTTAAATTTGATCCATAATTAGTTAGGGTGGGCTAAGAGCTGCAACAAACCATCCTAGAGTTTCAAAGCCTTAACACAACAAAAAGTTTTTGCTCAATTCATTGTCTGATGTGGCTTGGAAGGGGCGCACTGCTCCACACAGGCACGCAGGCATCCAGGGACCCAGTCTCTTTTCATCTGGGTCGGCTCAGATGAAATGGTGGACAATGGCTCCACCATTGTCTAGAGCCTCGGAATCCTCAGCTGTTTTTTTTTTTCTACTTTCCAGCCCGTGAACAAACAAGGGAAAAGAGAAAGCATGGGGGATTGAGCTAACAGCTTTGAGAAGCCGTTAACAAATCACTGCCACTCATATTCTATTAGTCATATGGCCATACCTAACTGCAAGAGCGCGTGGAAAATGTGGTCTGTCCATACTCGCAGGAAACCTTTGAGTAATAACTTTGCTTCGTACAGGGTGGGCATTCAGTGTGTTAGTCACAATAGGCCAAAAAAAAAAAAAAAAGGTAAGTCATTTTAACTGTATTGCTTCAATTACTAGTAAAGTTGGAATCGTTTTTCATTTTTATTAGTCATGTGTACTATCTCTTCTGTGCATTTCTTATCTCTTTTGCCAGTTTTTCAGTACAGTTCATGATGTTTTCTGTTGATTTTTAAGAAGCTGTTTCTATATTAAGGACACTGACCCTTATTTTGTCAAGTTCTTTCAGTTTGATTTTTGTCTTTTAATTTTGCTTGTAACTTTTATGCAAATAAGTTTTTATTTTGTCTTTAAATCTATCATTTCCTTTGTGACTTGTCTGATTGACATCTCATCACAGAATCACAAAGCACACAAAAACTGGGAGTTTCCAACCCAACTCTCCAAATCCATTATTTTGTAATCATGATTCACAGATGAATAAACTGATTGCTCAATGAAATAAGCTGACTGGTGCAAAGTATCGCAGCTAATTAGAGGCAAAGCTCAGACTAGAGATTTTTTTTTTATTGCAGTATAATTGCTTTACAATGTTGTGTTAGTTTCTGCTGTACAGTGAAGTGAATCAGCTATATGTATACATATATCCCCTCCCTCTTGGACCTCCCTCCCACCCCACCCTCCCATCCCACCCATCTAGGTCATCACAGAGCACCGAGGTGAGCTCCCTGTGCTTTATAGCAGGTTCCCACTAGCTATCCATTTTACACATGGTAGTGTATATATGTCAATCCTAATCTCCCAATTCATCCCACCCTCCTCTTCCTCCCACCATGTCCACATCAGACTACAGACTTTTAATTTTTATTGAGTGTATAATACCTGACAGACTGCGCTGAACACTCTTCAAACATTACTTTACGAGGTAGGTGCTACTGATATATCCATTTTACACAGAAGGAAACAGGCTGTGAGCAGTGAAGCGCTGTGTCCGAGGTCATCAGAAGCAATATGCCCCTAGTAAAGGGCAGCAGCATGATGGAACCCAAGCCCTGCTTTCGAGTCCTGGCTTGTGTCAGCACTCCATTAAGCTGCCTCTCAGGTCCCCTGACACACTGCATCAGATACACATTTCCTGGAGAGCTGCTTGAGTTCACGTTTACCGGGTGCACAGTGCAGGCTGCAGCCTGGGCCGAGCCAGGGGAGCTGCTGTATATGAGGTTGTGCTCTGCCCCGTTCCCTCCACGGCAGCTTTGGCCTTGAGTCCAGCATATCATCTCAGCGCCCCCATGCACTTACCCGTCCAGAACACATCCCGGCTCCGTGTGCCTCGGCCACCATAAATCAGCCGGCCACATACTCTGCCCTTGGCGCTTCTGAACATCAGAGAGAAGGATTTGCCTTTTCCTGCTCAGCTCTTGGGGCTTCTGCATTGACATTTGAGTTATGTCATTATTTTTTTAAGCGATAGAAATCTAGTCAATGATTTGTAACAATCACTGCTGTGCGGTGTAGGCTGAAAGGCTCATATATCCTTACAGAGGGAAGCAAAACCCCAGCAAATTAGTCTTATTTCCCTGACACAACTCTGTGATGGGCTGGTATTAGGTAAAGCTGAAATCGGGTGCCATGATTAAAAGATTATGATAATGAAAAACAGACAGCCATCTTGTGAATCAGGAAATATTTTCAAGGAAACCAAGAGAGGCAAGTCGCTGGAGTCAAAGGTCATCCAAAGGTCAAGGGGGACAGTAAAAGACAATTGGGTTTAGCAAGAATAAAACCGTTACCGTACCCTTTTTCTTGAACCCAATCGTCAGCAGCCATTTGTGTCTGTTCCCTGCCGGTCTCCTCTGTCTGCTCCCCCTGTGACCCAAACCAGGACTAGAAAAATATCAACCACAACCCATCCCCCACTAATGAGCTCTGTACACTGGGTAAGCACTCTTACATTCTGACCTCTTTGATTATTATCTCATGCAGAGGTCTCAAAAACCCAACGTCTCGGGCTTCCCTGGTGGCGCAGTGGTTGAGAGTCCGCCTGCCGATGCAGGGGACGCGGGTTCGTGCCCCAGTCCGGGAAGATCCCACATGCCGCGGAGCGGCTGGGCCCGTGAGCCATGGCCGCTGAGCCTGCGCGTCCGTAGCCTGTGCTCCGCAACGGGAGAAGCCACAACAGTGAGAGGCCCGCGTACTGCAAAAAAAAACCCAACGTCTCAAGGCCTACCCTCTCATTCAGACTGTTTTCCTGTACTTCTAGTTTCCTCCTGCTGATGGCCCACACATGCTTAATAATAAAAGGACCTGGTCACCAGCTCCACACAAAGTCCTCTTCCTGCCGAGCTTTCCTACTTTGATGGTGGTATCGCTATTCTTCCAATGAACAAAGCTCAAAGCCTGCCTGGGCTTCTGTGATTTCCCCCTCCCATGAGCCCTAAGACCTCATCTCTTGCCAGCTGTCAATTCTTTGCTTGGAACTGTCTCTCAGGTAAACCCTCCCCTCTCCTCTCCATCTACTACCAGCCTCTTCCAAGTCACCATCCATATCACTGCAGTAAGTGTTTCTCTGATTTCCCTAAGCACCTTTGCCAAAAATCAGATAGGCACTCCTCTAGGTTCTCTCTTCTGTCCCTGTGTCAACCCCACACGGTCTTGATTACTGTGGCTATAAGTCTTGAAACCTTGGGAGACTGACTCCTCCTACTTTCTTCTTTTTCAAAATTATTTTCAGAAGTTTGAGCATGAGATATCTCAGTATGGATTTCTTTGGGTTTATCCTGTTCGGAACTTACTAAGCTCTTGAATTGGAGGCTTGTGTCTCATCCTAACCTTGGGGAGTTTTCAGCAATTAGTCTATTGAGAACTTTTTCAGTCCTACCCTCTTTCCCCTCTACTGGGATTTCAAAGACCCAAATGTCAGGTCCCCTGAGGATCTGCCCTTTTTCTCTTCCTCTCGTCTATTTTCTCTCTGTCGTTCAGATTGGGGAATGTTTATGGTTATGTCTTCAAATTCACTGATTCTTTCCTTTGTCATCTCCATTCTTCTGTATAGCCCATCCAGTGTGATTTTGTTTCGGTTACTGTCTTTTTCCATTCTAAAATTTTCATTTGGTTCTTCTTTATGCCTTTTGTTTCTTTGCTGAGACTTTCTATTTTTTTTCCCATTTGTGTCAAGCATGTTCATAACTGCTCACTGAAGCATGTTTATGATGACTGCTTCAAAATCTTCGTCAGATAATTGCCACTTCCCTGTCACCTCAGTGTTGTCTCTTCTCATTAAGCTTGAGATCTCCATGCATCTTGGTGTGACGAGTGGTTTTCAATTAAGACCTGGACATCTTAGGTATTACATTATGAGGCTCTAGAACTTACTTAAACCTTCCATTTTAGCTGGCTTCCTCTGACACTGCTCCAGCTGAGGAAGGGGAATCCTACCTGATCAGTTGGCCTCCTAAGGGGGGAGGAGGGCTCATCATTACTGCTGACAGGGGAGGGGGTTTCAGCTCCCCAACAAGTCTCCACTGATACTTCCCTGGCTGGGAGGGGTAGGAGGGCCACATCACTGTGCCTCACAAGGCCTCCACTGGCACCACTGGGGGAAGGCAGAGAGTGGGAGGAGATGCATGGCCTCATTACTACTGGGTGGTGGTAAGAGTCCTGACTCTCCACTAGGTCTCCTCTGACCACCCAGCGGGGAGGGGCAAGGACGCCTTACTGCTGCTGGATGGGAGTGAAAGTCCAGGCTCCCCACATGTCTCAGCTGAGAAATGGGCCCCCAGAAATGGCTATCACCATTCATTCAGGAGTGAGGAATTAGTGACCCCAGAGACAGAGTAGGATGGGTTACTGGAGATCAAATGGCAAAGCGGTAGCAAAGTCAGGACTCAACGTCCATGCCCTCAGCTCCAAGACCACTTGTCTATAAACCAAAGAGCTCCAAAAGCACAGGAAGAATGCCAGCCCCCTCCCCAACATAACTGTGCAAAATCTCACCAGCCAAAGGATAGTGGCTGCCTCTCTTCACATCCTGCCAGACCCCAGGCCAGAAAGCACACGTGGTTATGCACATCAGCCCCCTGAACAACACAAACACATGTCTACTCAAGACGGGCCTTCCATCCAACACACACAGCAAAAGCACGCTCGAGAGCCAAGAACCACAGCATCACAGTCACCTTCGGGGCTGGTGGTCTCCCATCTGGAGAGGATCCTGGCTTTCCTACCGTTGGAATCTCCGAAACCAAGAAACACCCAGGAGCTGTGGACCTCAGAGCAGCCAGCAGACCAGACGCCCCCCTCCTGGCTGGAGAGCTGGGTCTGCACCCAGCTGGAGGCGCCTGCCTTGGACCTGGGGCCTCTCTTCTGGCCCTGGCTGCGGTCTCAGCACAGCACTGCTTATTCTCCAGCAAGGGAAAGCTGGTGACCCGGGAGGGGAAACTGCTTTCTAACAGCCTTTGTTTTTGTTTCCATTTTAAAAGGTTAGTGACTTTACTGCATGTGGAAAGAACCAAAGTAACAATTTCAAAGAGGCTCAGCATGTTTTAGAGCTGACCAAATATACAGAACATTTGGGTGGGGAGGAAAAGAAAGGGAGAAGAGAGAACAAAGTCTATCCCACATTCACCATGTGCCAGACATACGCCTTGGTGCTCCTTCCCATGCTTCTACAACAACAATTCCAGCCAGAATTAAGCTCCAAACCCCTCACCATAGGCCATCAGACTGTCTAGAGGCAGGCAGAGTTGTTAGATTCCAGGATGGTACACAGTAACGAACAAAGGTATGGGATACAATTTGAACCACAACATAGAATGAGATAACTATTAATAAAGTCATTTGATGCATTTCAAAACAATATGATTTAAATTTTAAAATTCGTTAGAATAACTTGCCTACATTGGTATCGCCCAGGCTGATAAATACCCACAATCTTTTGATAGAACTTGTGAACTTAGCTATACTCTTACGATCACCGGAACTTCTATGAGTGGTTTTGTTGACTGCGGGGCTATTTTAACATTCACTCTTTTTATTTTTTTTTTAACATTCACTCAACTGAAAACAATTTTCAAATATTATAGTCATCTAGACCAGGGGTCAGCAAACCCTGGCCAGTGGGCCAGACCTGTCCCACGGCCTGCTCTTGTCACATTTTCAAATGGCTGAACAAATATTGAAAGAAGAAAACTATTTCACGACATGAAAATTATATGAAATTCAAATTGCAGCGCATGTAAATAAGGTTTTACTGCCCATTCTTTTCTGTATCGTCTATGGTTGCTTTTGTGCTCCAAAGGCAGAGCTGATTAGTTGCAACAAAGACCCTACAAAGCTGAAATATTAACTCACTGGCCCTTCACAAAAAAAGTTTGCTGACCTCTGATCTAGACGGTCTGTCAAATGGTGGTGCTGGATTGAAAACACACTGTGATGATGACAGTAACAACCACCATCGGCAGCTTGGCTATCGAGGAAGCCAAACCGTCCTGAGATACCAAGTGGGCCGTTTATGAGTGAGCCCTCTGTGCAGTGCTGGTGATAACAGTGACAGCGTGAAAAGCCAACTTCGAGCAAAATTATGCATTCTGAGAATGCACCACGCACCCATGCACGCTCTGTACATCTATCCTCTGGGGAAAACCACAGTCTGAATGATGAGAGATCTGAATTCTGTGAGGTCTTCGAGAACGCAGCCCTCCCGTAAAACAGGCTTCTGCGTCCTCCCTCCCTTTCCCATGTCAGCGTGCGGCCCTTCTTAAGTCGCTGTGACTTCCCACCACTGTCAGGCTGATGCCCTTCTCCTGGGCCCCTGCCTTCCCTTTATCACACACATCATCTCCCCGCCTGGCCCCTCCAAGGCTGTAAGTGCTCCCCGAGGCAGGAATGCCAGCTCCTTTCTCTTGAAGGCGGACAGATGTCCCAGCGCCCATGAAGGCCCCTTGGTTTCAAGAGAGGAATGAATAAACGCTGTCTCCTCTCACTCTGACGGCAGGTACAGTGATCATTAGTCCTTTTCACAAATGAGGAAACTGAAGCTGGAACAGGTTAAGCTGTTCACAGGCACTAAGTGACAAAGTCAGGACTGGAACTCACACCATTTATGACGGAGGGTCCTGCTGCCATGCGTGGCCGGGGCTCAGAAAGTACTGGAAGCAGGGTGAATGGACGCAAGGCGAGGCCCACGCAGAACCACGAAAGCGTATTTGCACAATCTGAGAAGCCGCCAAGATCTCCCCCTTCACTATGCTTAGTGAAAGAAGCTAGTCACAAAAGACCACCTATCGTAGGATGCCATTTATATGTGGACACCGTACGAACACTGACATAATTTCCCTGCATGGAACTCGGTAAGTCCCAATTCGCAGCACCTCTTATATCCCTTGTAGGAGTGAGGTGTTGAGTTCCTCCCATGTTCCCCCGAGGAAAGAACAGTACCTAATAAGGAAGGGAAAAGGGAGGCCAAAACGAGCGTCCATTCTGTTTCTGGGTTCTCTCACCTGGGCCTCCCAGGTGCCTTTTCTCTGAAGGCCCCTCAGCAGCATTAATGTTATTAGAACAGCTCCTGCCTTGCACCTAGTAATTACATGACCAGGAACTGAATTTCCAAAATGGAACATGAGATCAGAAAAACAAAAAACAAAAGAGCAAACTGAACATTCAAGTTGGTAGTACTAATTTTTTGATGAGGAAGAAACTAGAAACCACCTAGATCTCTAACAGAGGATGGGGAATGGCTAAGGAAACCATGATGGGGGCAAAATGATGGAAATGGTCATTAAGCTTAAAATGGGAACCCCGACTATGTCAAGAGAAATGTTGATATAAAAATCATACTAGGTGAAAAAGACATGCATAAATTAAAATATAGGCAAATATCAAGGAGAAAACAATATGAGCAATTAGAGTACTATGCTGATAGGTGGGGTGAGCCAGGGGGTACAGAGAAGGGAGGGGAGGAGGGAGGCACAGGGGAATGGAGGCGTACTTCGGCAAAGCAACATGTACAGTAAAACTCAAGTTAAAATGTAGCACAGTTGTGGAATTATATAGTTTTCTGGAAGGCCAATTTGATAATATGTATCAAATACCTTAAGAGTATTTATATCTTTTGTCCCAGAAGGAGCGCTATGCATTAATAGATGTACAAAAAATGCACAAAAGAAGCAGTTTTATCTATAAACAATATCGAAAAACTGAAAAAGCCAACATGTCCAAAACAGGGGACTGTTTAAGCAAACATTAATATTTTTTAAACATCTTTATTGGAGTATAATTGCTTTACAATGGTGTGTTAGTTTCTGCTGTATAACAAAGTGAATCAGCTATACATATACATATACCCCCATATTTCCTCCCTCTTGCCTCTCCCGCCCACCCTCTCTATCCCACCCCTCTAGGTGGTCACAAAGCACCGAGCTGGTCTCCCTGTGCTATGCGGCTGCTTCCCATTAGCTATCTATTTTACGTTTGGAAGTGTATATATGTCCATGCCACGCTCTCACTTCATCCCAGCTTACCCCATGACTCTTTCTGAATTATGGTTTTCTCAGGGTATATGCCTGCTAGTGGGATTGCTGGGTCGTATGGTAGTTCTGTTTTTAGTTTTTTAAGGAACCTCCATACTGTTCTCCATAGTGGCTGTATCAGTTTACATTCCCACCAACAGTGCAAGAGGGTTCCCTTTCCTACACACCCTCTCCAGCATTTATTGCTTGTAGATTTTTTGATGATGGCCATTCTAACTGGTGTGAGGTGATATCTCATTGTAGTTTTGATTTGCATTTCTCTAATGATTAGGGATGTTGAGCATCCTTTCATGTGTTGCTGGCAACCTGTATGTCTTCTTTGGAGAAATGTCTATTTAGGTCTTCTGCCCATTTTTGGATTGGGTTAATTTTTTTTTGATATTGAGCTGCATGAGCTGCTTGTAAATTTTGGAGATTAGTCCTTTGTCAGTTGCTTCATTTGCAAATATTTTCTCCCATTCTGAGGGTTGTCTTTTGGTCTCGTTTATGGTTTGCTTTGCTGTGCAAAAGCTTTTAAGTTTCATTAGGTCTTATTTGTTATTTTTGTTTTACTTCCATTTTGCTAGGAGCTGGGTCAAAAAGGATCTTGCTGTGATTTATGTCATAGAGTGTTCTGCCTATGTTTTCCTCTAAGAGTTTTACAGTGTCTGGCCTTAGATTTCGGTCTTTAATCCATGTTGAGTTTATTTTTGTGTATGGTGTTAGGGAGTGTCCTAATTTCATTCTTTTACATGTAGCTGTCCAGTTTTCCCAGCACCACTTATTGAAGAGGCTTTTCTCCATTGTATATTCTTGCCTCCTTTATCAAAAACAAGGTGACCATGTGTATGTGGGTTTATCTCTGGGCTTTCTATCCTGTTCCATTGATCTATATTTCTGTTTTTGTGCCAGCACCATACTGTCTTGATTACTGTAGCTTTGTAGTATAGTCTGAAGTCCTGGAGCTTGATTCCTCCAGCTCCGTTTTTCTTTCTCAAGATTGCTTTGGTTATTCGGGGTCTTTTGTGTTTCTATACAAATTATGCAATTTCTTGTTCTAGTTCCGTGAAAAATGCCAGTGGTAGTTTGATACGGATGGCATTGAATCTGTAGATTGCTTTGGATAGTAGAGTCATTTTCACAATGTTGATTCTTCCAATCCAAGAACATGGTATATCTCTCCATCTGTTTGTATCATCTTTAATTTCTTTCATCAGTGTCTTATAGTTTTCTGCATACAGGTATTTTGTCTCCTTAGGTAGGTTTATTCCTAGGTATTTTATTCTTTTTGTTGCAGTGGTACATGGGAGTGTTTCCTTAATTTCTCTTTCAGATTTTTCATCATTAGTGTATAGGAATGCCAGAGATTTCTGTGCATTAATTTTTTATCCTGCTATTTTACCAAATTCATTGATTAGCTCTAGTAGTTTTCTGGTAGCATCTTTAGGATTCTCTATGTATAGTATCATGTCATCTGCAAACAGTGACAGCTTTACTTCTTCTTTTCTGATTTGGATTCCTTTTATTTCTTTTCCTTCTCTGATTGCTGTGGCTAAAACTTCCAAAACTATGTTGAATAAGAGTGGTCAGAGTGGGCAACCTTGTCTTGTTCCTGGTCTTAGTGGAAATACTTTCAGTTTTTCACCATTGAGAATGATGTTGGCTGTGGGTTTGTCATATATGGCCTTTATTATGTTGAGGTAAGTTCCCTCTATGCCTACTTTCTGGAGGGTTTTTATCATAAGTCAAACATTAATATTTAAAAAAAATACACTGCAGCCATTTAAAAAATCACGTTTTTGAAGAATATCGAATATTTAGTACAGAAGGAAAATGTTTATGATGAATTATTAAGTGAAAAAGTAGTGAACAAAACAATATGTTTAACATAATACCGATTTTATAAAAGTGTGTGTGGGCAGGGTGAGAGAGAGAGACACCAGGAAGATACACATTGAAAATAATGGTCATCATTGGTTGGGAAATTATGGGTGATTTTTATTTTTCTGCTTTGTGTTTTCTGTATTTTCTAAGTTTTCTGCAATAAATATATCTTACCTTTGTAATCAGAAAAACATAAAGTGTTATATTTAGAAACTTAAAAAGCAAATCATCAGTGCCGTCATCAGCACACAGCATTTGACACCGGGGTCCACGTGGAGTTCAAAGCTATGCAGCAGACTGTGCAGGGGCTAAACTGTCTACACTGTACCGAAACTAGGCAGACTGTGGCAAAGGCGGCTCCAAAACCCTCCAGCCCGCCTCTCCCAGGCAGGGGTCCACGGCACCCAGGGCACATCTCAATAGGCTTTGCCAGCGGCACAAGCCAAGGGCAGCACGAGTGCCTGGAGGAGAGAAGCTGGGCATCCCGGCTACTCCCAGACGTGGGAACCCAGCCAACCTCCCTCCCGCCTCCGCCTCCACACACTCAGGCAGCCGTACTCACTCCACCTGCCCCCATAGTCACAGTTCTTTCACACCTGCCCACAGTAAAAAATGAGCCCCCCTTTGTGCTACATCTGTTTTGCGATTGTAACTCCACCCCTTCTCTAAGCAAAATAGTCAGCCTTACTTTTTAGTTTCAGTGGGTTACACAGCAATAAAAAGGAAGGAAGCACTGATACGTGCTTCAACATGGACAAACCCTGGAAACGTTATTCTTAGTGAAAGAAGTCAGTCACAAAAGACCATGTACTATATGACTCCATTTATATAAAATGTCCAGAATCCATAGAGACAGAAGGTAGAGTCATGGTTTCCACAGGCTGGGAGAGGAGGGAGTGGGGAATGACTTCTCATGGGTACAGAATTTCTTTTAGGGCTGCTGAAAATATTCTGGAATTAGATCATGGTGAGGGTGGCACAACTTTGTGAATAAAGTAAAAACCACTGAATTGTGTACTTTAAAACGGTGAATCTCAATTTTTAAAATTTTCAAGTGGGTTACAATTAGACTTTTAAGTGGTTACAGTTAGACTTCTCAGCGGGTTATAATTATAATGAGGCACTAACTGGCCCAGTAGTTCCCCCAGAGCACATATTCTGGAGGCGGATGACTTGGAATTCAAATATCACTCTGACATCCACTTGCTGTGTGAGCCCATGTAATTTCCTTAACCTCTCTGAGCCTCAGTTTTCTAGGCTGTACAACAAGAAGAATATTGTCTAGCTTACATGGATTGTGGAGAGGATTAAATAACTTCATGCAGGTAAATCCCAGCACCTGACACAGAGCTCCATAAACAGCAGTTCCCTCTCCCTTAGCTGGCCAGAAGATCCTTTGAACTGCAAGCAGAATGAAACCCTGGACGAATAAGAACCTACTGTATAGCACAGGAACTCTACTCAATACTCTGTAATGACCTATATGGGAAAAGAATCTAAACAAGAGTGGATATATGTATATGTATAACTGATTCACATTGCTAGACAGCAGAAACTAACACAACACTGTAAATCAACTATACTCCAGTAAAAATTAATAAAAATAAAAAAAATAGAATGAAACCCTGGGCCTTGACTAAAACATCACTAAAGTCAAGCAGGACCTGAGTACTTGTCTGTTCTGGAAAAGACACTAAACAGAGCTAGTGGCTAGGATGTCAGTGTATACCCTGTAACAAGACTTAAAAACTTGAAGACACACAGCTCCACTCCCAAGACTCACCTTATAACCAGCAATAAACTCTCCGCCTCTACTGACAGTCTCAAAGAGCCTCATGTCCACTGTCGGGTGGGACCCTCTTGACCACTAGATAAGTGTTGCTATTCTTAGCATCAATCAAGGATGAAGCAACCAGAGCTCAAAGAAACCAGAAGAAGGGGCAGAGCTGTGATTTGCACCCAGGTCAGACTGTCTCCACGGCTCCTAATTTTGCTTTCAAGGCAGCTGCCCTCCCTGCTCTCAGCCACTTTTCTCTGGACTGTCAGGTCACAGCAAGGCTGGCTGTGGGCGGCGCTGGTGTGGAAGGGCCATGCCACCACAGGACCAGGCAGGTGTCACTTCCCAGTCCACCAGCTCTGGCCGCCAAGCATGGAGGCAGGGGCTGGGGGCAACGAGTGGAATCAAAAGGGCAGCTGAAGGCCAGGGAGCCAGTAGCAAAGGGAGGGGCGAGAGGGACCAGAATTCAAGGCATGTGAGGGTTAGAGGTCAAACAATCGAGATCAATCACCCTAAGCAAATGTGAGAGGTGTGGAAGAGAAGCTGCTTACATCCTTCCCAGAGAAGCGAGAAAAAAGTGATGGCTAACCTTCACACGGCACATCCATGTGCCTGAGGCTGTTTTAAAATTTTTACATTCTCATGACTCTCACCCACAGTAATGTATGTATGTATTACTATGCCCATTTTACAGACGGGAAGACTTACAGCACAAGAGGTTAAGGAACTCTTCAGGGCCCCCCAGCATGGCTGAGTCAAGGCCTGAATTCAGGCAGCCGGCTCGGGAGGGCTCCCACCCTCAGCTGCCTGACCCGGGGAAGGAGGTGGACCCACTACCGAAGATGGTGTCGAGCCAGTGCCAGACTTCCTTCTCCATCCTCCTCGAAATGACAAGGATCAGAGGCACTGTGTTACAGAAGGAAAAGTCTGTTTGGCAACTACAAATTTGTAACGTGCTGATATGATCAGAAGGTTTCCAAGAAGGAAGCAGGTAGAGCAGCCTCCCTGCAGTCCGCGTATCCATTTGCATAAGAAATTAACCTGAGCCTCCAAGAAAAATGGTGAAGTCAAAGACATCACTTGTCTCACCCTGCTGCTCTCCCCTCAGAGTCATGTGGCTGCATCCCTGCCGTAAATCAGAGGCCAAGCTCCCCTTTCATCAGATGCCTACAGATAATTCCCTTGCGACTTCCCTGCTGGGGCTCAGGGGGCCACAACCTAAAGGGTTAACATCTCATTTCCTCTCATCTTTCAAGCCTTAATCCCCATCCTGCGCTGGGTGCATTCCAAGCCCACCTGGAGCAGGTCATGACGAGCCCCAGCCCACGGCTGGCCCTTCATTTCCCCTGGCAGGAGATTAGATGGGGCGCCCAATAATCACTCATTATTTGGGTCCTTGCTACTGGCCAGCCCTAGGGCAGACGGCCAGCTGTCTGGGAGGGTTGCCCAGCCCAGGTCCTGGGCTGCCTGATACCACCCTTCTGGGACAAGTGCAGTGTAAGCAGGCTCTCCGGACCACGCCCGAGAGGAGAGGGGTTAAGGGAGAATGCTGCCGGGGTACTGCTCAGTGATGTGCTTGAGTAAGGCTCATGCGAGAAGACAGCATGCACAGTACGTTCAGGGAAAGGATTAGGGAAAAAGGAAAAGAGATAAGCAGAAAGGGACCACTCTCCCGGGCCAGGTAACCATCAATAAAAGCAAACTGCTGCCTACCTGTTTCTTAGGTCCTTCTTGGAGGAAACTAAAGGGAAATTGTAGGAAGGAAATGGAGAGGGAAGAGGATGTTGAATGGATAATTCTTCTTCATCATTATCATCATCATCATCATCATCACTATTATTACTGCACAGCTAGGGCTGTTCATTTCCTGGGTTTGAAATAAGGTTGCAATATTCAGCCCTTCAGACACAAACCCCCTGGACCTGAGGGGGCCTGAGACGACGCACTTTTTCTAGAGCTCATATATTGAGCGCCAACTGCCTGCCAAGCGCTGACTGGGTACAGAGCAGTTAAATGGGATGAAAACTGACACCGGGCACCCACTTTGCTTAATGCCCCATGTGCCTGTGCACCAGTCCCTACACCAGCCCTCTAGGATGTGGCCATCCTTTGTTATAGATGGGGAAACCAAGCCTCGAGGTGGGATGGTGCAAAATAAAGGCCTGTAGAATGAAGGAGATGTGTCAGTGACCAGACCCCACTCTGGGGAAGGAGGTGGGACTCACCACGCCCACACGCTCAGCCCTCTTTGGGGAGTCCCAGTCCACTGTCACCTCAGGCAACTCAGGTCTCCAAACCAATCCACCCTGGTCCCTCTCCCTCAGCACATGCTCAAGCCCAGAAATACATTCACAGTGAGCCTGATGGGGAGAGGTGCGGAGCATGCTTTCAGGACTGAACTGAAGACCCCTTTGACCAAAAGAGGGCTCTGCTCCATGGCTCACTCCTTAAGAGTCAAGGTCAAGGCCTCTGTTAAAAAGGACTGTGCTACCTGGGATCCAGCGGCTCATTAACTCACCACCTGTCATTAGAACCTCATTGTAAAGGCAGCCTAGGGCAGTGGTCCTCAAACCTGAGCCGTGCAGAATTACCTGAGGCTGTCTTTAAAATGCTCGTTCCCAGGCCCTGCCTCCACCCTGGAATCTGTTTTTTTCCCCCACCAGATCCTAATTCTGATTCAGGTGTTCTGAAAACAACCCTTTCAGGAAACAGGGATATAGTGGAAAGCGCACCAGACTTAGGAAGCTGGGTTCTAAGACTCAGATTCCAAACCTGAGTTGTTGACCTCAGGCAAGTAAGCGGAGTTTCCTTCCTCATAAAATGCAGATGATACTGTTCCTGTCACAGATTGCTGGAAGGATGAAAGCATCAAGCCCAGCACACACAGGGCTCATTAAACTTGACCTGAAAGAATTCATCAGGCCAGCAAGGCTCCAGAAACCGGAGAAGTCAGTTTTGATGGGTTGGAGAAAGAAAAGAAGGCAAATCTGGCCCAAGATGAGGGGTGGCCCGGCATCAGCGCACAGGTCAAGCAGAGGGGAGTGAAGAGGGGGGATCCTGAAAGAGGGCAAGAGTCAGCAAAGCAGCCTCAAGGCAGAGCCTCGCACTGAAGCTCCCCTCCCAGTGGCAGCCTGGGCCCTGCGTTAGCAATTGGCGCAGCATTTCTAAACCATTACCTTCAAAGGGAAGCCAGTCGATAAACGTACGTGCAACCTTTAGATCTGCACATATGTAAATAAATATCACAACTCTGCACACACACACAGAGAGAAAGATAAAAGGTGGGACAAGTGGAGAGAAGAAGAGAAAGCAGGGAAAAGTAGGATGGAAGGTCAAAGCCAGTCACATTTTCAAGTTCGCTGGTGCTGGCAACGTGCTGGAACTGTGCCCCACAGCCCAGGAGAGGCCCTGGGAACAGAAACCCAGGAGCTGCTCTGGAGAAACTTTGGGGTGGCTGGGGAGATGCGGCTTGCCCACTAGGACATGTCCAGGCTGAATACAGAGACCGTGCAAAGAATGCAGGGGAACACATAAAATGGGTTCATGGAAGAGAGGGATGGGCATGTGCAAGAAGGGCTGGGATCCACTTCCTGGCAAAATTTAGACCAGCAGAGGGGAAATCTGCATTTCTGAGCTGCTGGGTAGGGGACATACAAGGCCACGATAAAAAGAACAGGTAAGTGGAGTGAAGGATTTCAGGCAGGGAAGAGCTGGGCTGCTCTTGGATCAATAAAGTAGACTCAAATTAAGGCAAGTTTGAAACATCCAGACGAAGAATGGCCTTGATGCCACCGTGTCCATACGAACACTTTCACATCTCTAGGTCTTTGCTCAAGCTCTTCCCTTTGCCTGCCATGCTTCCCCTCCTTCCAGCCTTTCCCATCTCCTTGAACTCCTCCCCATGTTTCAAAGCCCAGCAGAAATTTTCCTAGCTCTTCCCACGCAGGAAAATATTTCTCCCTCATCTGTGTCTCCCTGATGCTTTGCACACTCCCAATGTTTTGCTTTGTTTTGTGGTTCTTTCTTTACATCTCTTTCCCTCCCAGGTGGCTATACATCATCTGCTAGCCTGTCAACAAATCAAGGGCAAGGATATTGTCTTGCTCTTGGTTTAAGCCTCAGCATGTTGTAACACTCCCTGACACAGCAGATCCCCAAAAATATTGGCTGGAGAAGATTTAAATAGAAGTGAATGCTGGAGAGCCATTGTGATTTTTTGAAAGAAGTGATGTGGTGCAATCAGAATTTTAGGAATATTAATCTGTCAGCATGAAAGACGATGGATTAAAATGAAGCAAGGGACTCGTGGCCAGAAGTCAAGAGGGGAGACTCTTACTGTAACGCAGACATGGTTTGAGGAGGGAGCAGAGGGAATGGAGACAGGAAAATAATTTCCTGGATACCACAAAAGAACGTGGATGGGACTTGGTAACGAATTAGCTATAAATGAGGGGCTGGGATGCCGAGTCTGGTACCCTCAAACATAGAGACTCCCAGCCAACTGGGAGAAAGGTGGTACCATGGAGAGAAACGTTGGGGGATGGAAAAGGATAGGCAATCAGTACCCAGACTCTCTTTAGGATAACTGGTCACAGTCACAATAAGCATTTCTAGGTCAACAACAACCCTCCGAGTCAAAATATCCAATCCTGATCTTATGCAAACTCTAGGCTGTATTTTATTTATTTTTTCCTAACAGCCAACTGGAACCACTTCTACATGGCAGGGAAGCCTGAAATGAAGATAAGACCAAGCTGGCACCCTGCTGGGTGCTGGGCATGGAGGAGACCACACAAGCTCATCTGGCCAGCCCTCCCCACAAGAGGCCACCCGAGTTGCTTGTTCACTAGGGCCTCCAGTATTCTGATCACCCAAACTTGTTTCCGGGACCTCTGGGAAATCCCTGTTCCAGCCCTGCAACGGTTTATAGGAAAGTCCCAGGACTCCTGTCTGCTTCCTTGCATTAATTTCAGGGCTAGGATTTTGTTCTCTAAAGGAATTCAACTATGGTACCAACAAAAATCTATAGGAGTTGAGTAGCACTGTATTTAAATCACCTTTTTAAAATGTTTACTTCTTTGTATTTTGAGACCCAATAAAGTGCTATTAAGCCCAACCACTTCATCACTTTTATCAATGAAGCAGAAGACATACGCAGGTTATACAGGTTTTAAGAGCTGTGTGATCTTTGAAAAATCTTTAGACTCTTTTGTACCTGGATGCCTTCAGCTGCGAAAGGACAGTTGGAGGAGATGATTCCGCAGACCTCTCTCAGGTCTCTATGTCTCTTTTTCCAAATTCCAACAGGCATCACAGGATCGCTTTGGCTACCCAGGACCAAGGCTTCAGATTCACTTACTGCCTGCCAAGGGACAAAGGGCTGCGTGGTGGGGGTCACTGAGGAGACAGGAAGAGAGGCAGGCACGCACACTCGCCAGGCAGCAGTGGAGGCACGCGCAGGGGGGTGGGGCGCGGGTCTGGCTGTGGACTGCTTATGGAGACCCCACAAATTCCCGATGCTAAGTGGGCCTGAGAACGACCTGAAAGCCTCTTCCCAACTTAGGGCTGATGTTATTTCAAAGAAAAAAATATTAACTTCCAGATAGCTCTAGTGTGGGCTAGTTCTGTAAAAGCTAATTCTACAAGCGCGCCAAGGGACTGCAGGTACTTGGGCTACACTTGAGGAAGTGTCCGGAGTTGGCGGAAACCGCCCATCCACTCCGGCTCCCAGAGGCGCTAGGTTGCAGCGGTTTAGCTGAGACACACACACAGAGATGTGAGGCTTTCTAGAAAACGATGTGGCCGGGGCCCCAGGCTGGGTCTCGACGCGCGCCGACCGAGACTCGACCAGCTCTCCGGCCCCGGGCAGGAGGTTGGCGAGGCTAGCGTGGGGTCGCGCGGGCTGGGTGTTCACTCGCCAGTTCCCAGCTGCCGCAACCAAGAGAGCTCAGGGCCCCGACTCCAGGACGGCCAAGGTTGACTGTCCCTATAGTTTCCAAGTAGGAGGGTGGAGGGGTGAGTGCTGGCGCTGGGACGGAGCAAATGCCCCAGGAAAAGAAGAGGACAGAAGGAGGCGCAGCCGTCGGCACGAACTAGGCGCGCGCTGGCTCCCTCAGCCTGGTTCGGACGCAGCCCCTCGGCGCCCCCGACACACCCACTGCGCCCCGCCACCCGCGCCAGCCCGCCCGGCGGTCCTGAGGGGGCCCGAGAGGCTGGCAGCGGCCGGGCCGGGTCGTGACCCCGCGGGCTGGGCGCAGAGGGCGCGCGGCGCGGGCAGCTCGGCTCACCTGGCGGTCCGTGTCCCGGAGCGGCCGGTGGCCGCCTCGCCTCGCCCCCGCGTGGTTCCCGGCGCCGGGCAGCCCCGAGCGCGCCGCATGGACGGCCGCCGCCGCCGCCGCCGCCCCGCGCCCGTCCTGCACGGGCTCCCGCTGCGCCCGGGTTCCGCGTCGGGCTGCGCGGGCGGCCAGAGGCTCGGGTGCGCGCGGAGAACTCTGGCTCTGAGTTTGCGATCCCGAGAGCCGGGATCCGCGCTCCCTCAGTCCCTCCTCCCTCCCCCACTCTCGGCCTCCTGCTGTCATCTGGAGCCGCTCCTGACGCCCCCTGGCGGCCGCCTCGGGAAGCACCGGCCCCCAACCCACCCTCACTCACCAGAGGGGCCCCTTAACGAGGACGAACGCTACAGATCCCTGGGTGAGAGCGGACAGACATCATTCCGTAGAGGGGAGGACAGTCTAGACCGAGGAAAGGAGGGAGGAGGGTGGCGAGACTGGAAGGAAGAGCGGTCCGGGCTGGCCAAGTAAGAGGAAAAAGGGGTGAGACCAGGAGGTAATTAAACTAGGGCCAGATGGTGGAAGGCCTTGAATTCCGCGCTAATCTTATCCTGAGGTTTGTGGGAGCCATTGAAGGACCGAGGCACAGGAGGGATGGGGGCATCCTTGCGTTTTGGGACAACCATTCTGGCTACAAGAGGATGAGGATGAGGCTGAAGCAGGGAGCCAGCAAGAAAATTTTGCTGTAAACAAGAGCGGAGAAGAAGGCAGTGACTATAAGGGCAGCGACAGAAGAGCCCTCCTGTAAGGGGCGCACAGTCACACGCGCACACTCACACAAAAGATAATACTCACTGGGCTCCTTCTAAAGGCAAGGGACAAAGGACAAGAGCCCTCCACATTCTAACTAGGGTTAGACAGCATGGGGGAGAGAGAAAACTCGCTTCTGACAGCCAGAGGGATTCGGCATTTTTCTTGTCTTAGGGTAATACTGTATCCCCACACACAGAAAAAAACCTGCTGCAAAACAGTAATAACAAAAATCAAACTTTGATCTGTATATCCAAGCCCTTCTTTTTACTAACTGGCAAATATCGTCCCAGGGAGGGCATGACCAAAATTACCCAGCTAGCTAATGGCCGGAAAATTACTAGAGCCCAGTTTCTTGGTTCCTAATGCAGTGCTACATTCTTTCAATTCAAATGGAGGCGTTTAAAGCTAGTGAGGTAGGAAATAGAATGACTGTGAGAAAATGTCCCTCTTCTCCCAGGAGGGGGTAAGGGTGACCTTAAATATTTGAAGAGGTTGTCCAGATACAGGCAGACTCCCTAAATGAGTCAGCCTGTTTGATTACGACTGCCTCCAAAGCCTGCCTGCAGGAGTTGTTTTGAAAGTGCAGGTGCACGGGTGGGACAATGAAGGTGGCAGTAGAATGTAAGCTCCCTGCCCCAGAGCCAGGCCGATCCAGGGACGGGTGTGGTATGTGGGAGGAGAAAGGAGAGCAGCAGGGCAGATACCTCCAAGGGAAAAAAAATAACAAAAGAGAAAGTGACAACCCAAGAGATTAGGCCAAAGAAAATCACCAACTTTGAGTGCCGACTACTGGCCTGGAGCCTGGGCAGAGCCAGTTCTCCCTGATTCAAGCTAGTTCAAATAGGATGAAATAATTCCATACTCGCTCACACAGATTTTGATTGGTGGCTCAGTGGGATGAAATGAATTCTGAGTGTCATGAGTCCCTTGGGTCCAGATTAAGTGGCTCTAACAGCTCTGACCAGTTTAGACCATTTAAAATGACAGAAAAATTATAAAACATTGGGATATACTTAATGTCCCAATGAATTGGACACTTCAAATGGTTAAAATTATGTAGTGTATATTTTACCACAATTTTTAAAAAGAAAAAAATAACTAATAAAACTTCAAAATGGATTGATTTATTAATTTATTGAAGAGATATGTACAGAGTACTGAGTAGGGCCTTGGTACTCAGAGGTAAATATAAAATGAAGAAAATATTCCAGTCCAAAAGACGCTCAGAGAAAGGCGAGAAAGGTGCAGAATAGAAAATCATACTGGTAGGTGGTAGGTATAACTGGGGCATCTGCAGATCCCCAACTCATGAGAGGGGATCGGAAATCCTGGGATGTTCTGCCTGAGCTGAGCCTTAAAGGATGAGGGAAGTTCTTCAGGCAGGCCATGGTATAAGCACGGCTTAGGAGCCAAGGATATGGAGTTTTTTAAAAACTAATTTTAGACATACAGACAAGTTGCAAAAATAGTACAAAGAATTCCCTTATATTCCCACCCTTCTTCCCTTGATGTGAACATCTTACATAACCAGAGTGCAATTTTTATTGATCAAACTTAATCCAAGTAACCTTAAGCTGGCTTTTCAGAGCTGATTCTGATCTACTTCAAACTTGTTCAAATAGTTGTGACCACATTTTGCTTACATGTCACAAAGTGTTCTCTTTTTTAAAGTCAAGACTGTGAAATCTAGTCTCATTTTAAACAGAGATATTTACATTCTGTATAGACACAAGAGAATATTAATTATACAAAGTCAGCAAGTTTTAAATCTTTCAGTCCTGTTGCATTTCTTTTACCCAAGCGTATGGGTGTGCACGCATCAGATTGGCAGAATTTGGTCCTCACGTATAAACAACTAACCCTCTCTAGCAGAGAGGACAAAGCAGAGTGGGTGCCTCAGATCCCAGTCACAGGCCGCCCCGCGGTCGTCCAGCTCCCTGGCATGTCAGTGTCTTCTGTACACAACATCTTGGAGGGCAGGTTGTCAGTTACCCTCGTGCGTATCTGCAGTGTTAAGGTGCTCACTACTCATAAAATAGCCCATACTGTTGTTGGAGACTTTCTGTTACAAAGCCCCCTCTAATTGTTAACTGAAAGCTTTTTCCTGTGACCACTGCCCATTGGCCTTAGAAGTGGCTCCTAAGCTGAGAAACAAAACTCATAACCCCTCTGTCAGCTCCACATATATAGGGCAGCCCTAGTTTCCACCTGCTGCCACGTATAATTAGGAATAATTAGTGCCCCCTTCACTCCACTGTCCAGGTTGCTATGATAGACGACCTGGTCATCCTGCACAAGACTGCCACCACCCCACCTCACTAAGCCTGCCCCCTGCCCAGCACCACATGCCCAGCATCCCACCATTCCTCCTGGGGGTCCCCAGCCTGGAGCATGACATCGGCACTAGTGAGGACTTCCTAACGTTGGGGGACCGATGGCATACTGCTGAGAGCGGCTTCCTGGGATTTCAGAGCATATGGGACTGGAATGAGAGCCCAGTGTGAACAGATTGCAGAAAGGCAGCTTGGGACAACCGGACCTTTTGGGGGGAACATATGAGTAACACAGCTTCTGCACTTCACTAATAAGTACTGACCAGGAATCCTTTTACCAGCAGAATATTTCTTGGGGCTAGAGTTCCAGAAGTTACGCTTTGAAAAAATACTGCTCTCTACTCTTGACAAACACTAATGTTTTCATCCTAA
This sequence comes from Pseudorca crassidens, assembly GCF_039906515.1. Lineage (NCBI taxonomy): Eukaryota > Metazoa > Chordata > Mammalia > Artiodactyla > Delphinidae > Pseudorca > Pseudorca crassidens. The sequence goes on along the minus strand of NC_090296.1, from coordinate 118,854,598 downwards.
TGGCATTTCTGGGGGTTGTGTCCCAGCAGGGAAGAAAACCCCTCCATTATCCCTTCTTTGTTAACATTTGGAGGTGGAAGGGAAGCAGACATGTAGTCCAACCCCTAATTTCAGGCTCCAGCAAGATACCGGGTACCGGGAATAATGCAAAATCGTTCTCTTCATTTTCTTGGTTGTGAACGTTTGTAGACTGCAAAGTCAAGGCAAGTTTGTGCCCAGTGAATAATAAGGAAATAAGGGAAGCGTGATTTAAACAAAACAAAATAAAACAAAACAGAACACCACGACACAACAGAGTCCCTCGCGAGCTGGTAAACATGTAGTTTTAAGCTGCTTCTGAGAACCTTTCGGTGAGTGTTAAGAAGCCTTCCCTCCCCTGCTTGCCTCCTTAACTTACTTCTTTCTCTTCCTCCTCCAGGGCATCTGGGGTATGGACCTAAAAACCGGGTTCCTCCCGAGGGCCTGCCTGGGGCTGGCCCCCACTTGGCCTGTAAGAGAATAGCTGTACCACAAGCTCAGAGGACAGCAGTAAAATGACTTCTCGATGGAATGTCGGTTTCCGATGAAGTGTCTTCAGGGAGTCTTCAGGCTATGTTCAGGTTATCTAATTCCCCTTACCTCTCGTACTTCACTCTCATTCCCTTTCTTGTCTCATGGCCAGAAAGAGGAGATAGGAAGCCTCAAGTTACCTGGTACAAGACAACTTTTGGAATCCCAAATATTCAGATTATTTCTCTTTTTCCTCTTTGCAAGCGGTAATACTCACAGCTAAGAAGCATCACCCAGGTTGAAGCCGCTTCTGTTCAGGAGCAGCAATGCGGAGCAAAGTAGAAGGCGGACATCACAGCCTCCGGATCCACAGGCTCCCTTTCTCCTTCTGGCGATGATTAACTAGGCAAAGACAATGGAGAGCGATGGAAGAAGTCCGTTTGCTAGCGCCTGCTCCTCTCACACATGATTGGTCATTCTTTCTTTCATCCATCCAACCTATACTTATTGAAGCTGACTATGAATGATCGAAGGGAGGATGAGAAACGTTAACCAAAGTCAAAAGGGGACAGGGTGGGAGAGATTGTTCTAGACAGAAGGAAGCACACTTGCAAAGGCCCCGAGGGAAGCATGATGCACCTGGGGAACATAAAGAAGGGCTGTGTGGCCAGGGCTCAGGGAGAGAAAGGGAGGAAGTGGGGCAGGGGGATACGTTTGACTGCGTTGAGTCTTCCAGGAGGGGTTAACGAGCCTTTGACAACCACAAAGGCACAGGCATGTCCCATCAGAACAGACACAAGCCACAGGCTGGGGCAGGGTCCTGGGGCCCCCCTGCTGCCCTAGATGCTGGATGCCCCGCTGCTGCCCTAGATGCTGGATTTCGGGAAGGTCCAGGGATCCCAGAGGGGAAGAAGTGTTGGGGGCAGCTCAAGTGTAGTGGCTATTACTCAACCAATCCCAAAACATATCATTTCATGATCGATAGGGAAAGCTGTCCTGCGCAAATCTGTTAAAGGTCAGTGATGTTTAGCGTCATTTTCGTGAGCTGGGTTATTTTCAAATGAGCAAGAGGAAGCCTCTGAGGTGTCTTAAGCAGGGGCTGGCCTGACCAGATCTATGTTTATCCAAAGGGAGAGAAAAAAAAAAAATCCTTTGGTTAATTAAAAAAAGAAAGAAAAAAAAGGTAATGTAAAAACATCATTTCACAATTCTTTTGTAATGCAAAAATAAATGCAAAACAAAACAAATCCATCACTCTAAAGGAATGCCCTGTGTTTGCCTTACCCTGCTTCCTGGGAGACTCTCCTAATAAGGTCTTGGCCTTCACTCATTGCCCATGCTGCCCTCGTGACCGGCACCACAAGTCTCCAAGACGGCCGCAGGGTTACAGGTCTCAGCACAGAGAGCAGCGTCTCTGTTTGAGGCTAATCAGCTTACACGGTGCCTGAAATTGCTGTCACCTTAGCCTCATTGGCAATTTTCCCTCTTTTATCAAACTGGCTTTCTTGTTGAATGAATTGATTTTTATAAAGTCTCAGAGATACCACATATCCAATGAACACGGGCCAGATATGGTTTGTACATAATCCCAGGCACTACAGACCACAAAGTCAAACAGTCTCTAGGTTCACTGCTCTACTTTGCCAGTCATCTTTGACTTGCCTCTATTGTCAATATATAGAGACCTACTGTGTGCCACTTGTGACATCTGGCCAGACTTTGCTGCCAAGATTTCTATGGGTCCTGCATTCCTTTTTTTTCTCTTTCCTGTTTCCTGTTTCCTACTCTCTGCGTGATGGTGGCGTCTTCTCCTTGTGAGAAGCACTTGAGCGTAGTAGGAGAAGGCAGGTACCCCCAACCTCCATGCCAGCATCACTCACGGGCCGTGTCGATATCAAAATCACCAACCTCAGAACTGCAGTCCCCTCATTGAGAAAATAGGAAGAACATATTTATACATGTTGGAAGAAAAGGGGCTCACACCAACTCCTGAAGCCCCTTCCAGCTGTCAGATCTATTATTCTCTCAGAAACTCTGCAACAGGGAAATCCTGTGGCTCATTTTGGATCCATCTGGGAAAAGATGACATACACAGAGAAGCATGTGACTTCTTTTGTAAAAATTTCAAGCTGCATTTGAAATGCCTTCTTTTATTCCTGCAATGTAGAGAATTACCACACAACTCTAGTGCCACATTATGGCTTCAAGAGAAAACTCCCCACAGCCTGTGTCTTGAGGCTTTAAGACTCACTGACTTAGCTGCTGTGCTCATTTGTTTGGGAGGGATGAGAGAAGGCCTGCTGTGTGTGTGAGCCCTGGAATGGCTCCGATGTTCCCCTTGAAGTAGCTGTCAGTCCAAAGGCTATAGGATCCATGTCCGTGGCCAGCTTCTTCCTAAGGTCACCTTTCCCTATTTCAAATCATGGAGTTCTAGAGGCGGAAGAGGGCATTTCTTCTTACGCAGATAACGAGTGGCAAACATTCATACTATGAGTATGTGTGTGTTTGATTGAGAACAACCCCTGATAAGTGCTGGGCTGGTGCCCTTTCCATTACCGCATGGGGACCAGGCCTTGAGCTATTTCAGGGAGCCGTCCTTCCCCTTGTAAGTTCATGCGTGGAGACAACTGGGGTCTCATGCTGTCAGAAACAGCTCTCAAAGCCACTAAAAACATCTTGAGTTTCAGATGTCATACACAGTAAAGCCGAGGACTTCGGGCCCTACTCAAAGCGTATTTAATCTAATCAACTGGTGTTTCTCCTTCTTTGGGGTTAAAACAAAAACACTGCTGGATCTCCCTCATGGGCTTGTTTGGAGGCTCGGCCCTGCAGTATGGACACAAATTTCTACTACTCCGCATGCCTTGCCTCTTTCTAGAACTCATCTATGGATCTCAAGTTTGTTCAGGAAGAGTCCAGAGGTGCGGGGAGCATTTCTTCTAAAGTGTTGGGAGGACTACTGCCTCCAGAGCCGGCAGCCTGAGCAGTGGGGTTGCTGCCTCACCTCTACTTCTCCAAGGGAAAGGACTGCACCTGCTCTTGTGCCCTTCAAAGAGCAAGCCGTGTGAAGGTGGAAGTCTTTAGACAAGGCAGAGCTACCCCTGCATCAGCTGGCATAATACATTTCAGGGCAGGTGTACCATGAGTATGAGAGTAGGTGGAAGGCTGCGGAGTGGGGTGGTCTGAAGCTACGATTCAGAAAAACATGCTTCTAGCCATGGGACCTTGAACATTGTCTTCACCTCTCTGAGCCTCAGTTTTCTCATCTGCTGAGTGAGACTGAACACAGCGGACTTGTCTCGCGTGGGGAAATGTGCAGAGCGCTCTCTCACGCCCTCTACCTTCCCTCTTAGAATGCTGAGAGAAGGTGGGCTGTGTCCATGGTCGGTCCCTCCTGTCTGACTAGCTATATTGCTGTTTTTCCATTGTCACTGGAACATTCCAAGGATGAATGAAGGGTGTGGGATCGAGCAGAGAACAAACGTAAGCAAGAACAAGCATGTAGACTAATATACAAACTTCTGACCCAGTCCTACAAATGGAAAATACCACACAGAGGGAACGAAACCAAATCACCCTGACATGCAATCAGATACTGGTGCAGGTGGACAAGAGCCCTGGTTGCTTTTTATTTTTTCTTCTCTTTTCAATTTCTTTCTTTTTCTCTTTCTTTCTTTTGTTCTTATCATTCTTTTTCAAAAAAGAAAAATTAACTTTGTGAAATTGGGGGTCAAGCTTTTCATTTGTCAGCAGCTGAAGTTCCCTTGAAGATAATAAGAAACACCTTCTATAAAATGACTTCCTGAAGAGGAGACATCTGAGCTAAACAAGTGTGCACCTGGGTCCTTGCTCTGCACACTCACTAACGGTGTGACTTTGGAAAAGTGTCCTAATAGAGCCTGAGTTTTTCAACTCCAAAGAGAAGACAACAATTCTTGAGGGCACGGTTTGGGCAGTCATTACTATTTCCCCTTTAGGGGCAAGAGAAGATTTAACTTCACTGTCCCCTTGAAGTTAAATGTGGCCATGTGATTTTCTTTGGCCGATGGAATATGACTTCTCATTTTAAAAATAGAAAGAGAGAAAGAAAAATAGAAGGACGGGAGGAAGGGAGGAAGGGAGGGAGGGAGGGAGGGAGGGAGGGAGGGAGGAAAGCCAACAGATGCTTTAAGTCTCAGTGTACCAATCACATTTCCTTCCCACTGGTGCCATGATTGTAGAAGCTACGGTTAAGATGTTGCCTTGCTTAGCCTGGGTCTCAGAGGTCTCTGAGGAGCAGAGCACCCACCACTCCTGTTGGATGTGTAGCATCTTTTGCTGTGTTAAGCCACTGAGATTTGGGTTTGTTTATTAATGCAGAAAAACCTAGTACACCATGATTGAAACAGTGGTTGTTACAATAAAATATGATGGTATTTGTAGATACAAGTTGGCAGTGGCAATGTGCTCGAGAAGCCTTGCTATTTCACTATCCAGAGGTAATTGTATTGATTAGCCCAAGTTAAGGGGTAAATTCTGGGCACGGGTCAGGCAGGCCACAGAAAGCTGCAACTTAATCCAGACTACTTGTCTCCACCAGGGGGCAGAATCAGGAAAATCCTAAAAAATCTCCCCCAGTAGTTCTGCCTTGGTGACCAACATATCCCATCTACCTTTGAATAAGCTCCAGATAAAGGGTCAATCGATGTCCTAAAAGGGGAGAGGCCTAGGGAGATTTCACAGGCTCTGGGGACTTGAGTGATGCTCAGGGATGAGCAGGCACAGTAGTGGGAGGGGTCTCGAAGAGCAGCAATTTAGAATGAGGCCTGCATTGTGGTGGGGGGAGGGGGCATCCTTGGCAGTGGGAAGTTTAAGGTCACCTCGGTATGTGGTCCCTGTCTCTCCTTTCTTGCCTTAGTAGTTTTCTTCCTCACACCTTCCGTGATAACTTCTCAACTCCAGGCTTCCATTTCCTGGATATCCTAGCAGACTCTTCAAGTGAGTGTGTGACGGAGGGAACCATCACCTCCCACAACCAAAACCGCTGTCTCCTTATTCCAGGCTCCATACCTGGGTGAAGGGCAGCTGTCTTCCCAATCGCTTAGGCTTAAAATCTCAGAATTCTTATGGCCTCTTGGGACACTCTCTTTTCTTCCTGTTAATGTGAAAGGGGAGAATGTAAACAAGAAAAACAACTGAAAGTTCTGTACAGGCCAGGTAAGGTGTGGTTCAGTCTTAATGTGAATTTGTTCCTTTGAGAATTTGTGTTTGGGGGGAATGTCTCTAATTGTAGATTCAGAAAATAGGACGTGGACTGCCTAATTCTTTCAGGCCATAATAAAGAGCTATTGCTGGTCAATGAAATTTTAAAATGTAACATATATATATATATATATATATATATATATATATATATATATATATATATATATATATATACCATTTTCCACATAGCAAAAGACCAATGATTTAAATGAGATGCTGATTCCACAAAAGATGCAATGAGGAAGGGCACACTAAATGCAACTATAAATCCTGGACAGAATGGAGGGAGTAGCTCTCTGAGGGCCCTGAAACATAAACTGTAGCAGGCAGATTGGGGGAAGGACACCAGGATTCAAAGTTCCACTAAGTCAGCAGTGAGTTTGCCATTTTTTTCCTCTAGTGTTGCCCAGTCTGGACTCAAAGGCAGCCAGAAACTCAGAAGTGTGCCCCAGGGGCTGACAGAAATAGCTCCAAGAGAGTCCTCTGTTTCTGGTCCAAGAACTAAGAAAGGGGACTCCTAAGAGTCAGAGAGAGAGGGGAAATCCTCTGGTTTTTGTTTCTTTTTTTCCTTCTTTTCAGCCTCTCCCACAGGCAGCAGTGGTGGTGGGGATGGGAGCGGGGGTGGTGGCAGTGGTGATGGGCAGGCACCTAAAGCCCTGAGGGAGGAAGGAGAACCATTCTGTTTGACCAGAGGAGCAGTGATCAGAAGAAGGTGAGCAAGTCTCCATTCCTTTTTTTCCTCTCTCTGTCCTCCTACCACTCGACTCCAGACACAATAACAGTCACAGGAAGTAGGTGGCAGAGCTAGCAAACTATAGACCAAGCCTGCTGGCTAAAGGACGAGGAAGAAGGCTCCAAGGAGCCAAAAGGTGTGGGCAAGACCATGGAGAATAGGGATATTAACAAAGAAATCCATGAACTTAATGTATTAACTCCTGGGTTCACCTCCAAGCTGAACATGTATGGATCTGACTTTAAAAAGCATACCACAGGTTTAGAGAACTGAACTACAGGTTAGACCAAGATTCTGCCCCAAGACTGCCCACTGGGTGGCACACACACAGGACTGATGCGAATAATGCTGCACTTTGAAAACAGAACTGGTATTGGAATCATAGCCCACAGAGGCAGTTCCACAGAGGTTGGAACTTACAGCCAGGATATAACGCGGTTAATTGCCTGCTTCAAAAAAACAAGCAAACAAAAAAAAACCAATGTTTCTTTAAACCAGATTTAAACCAGGCTCAGAGTCTCATAATATTTCAAAATATCAAGGATATAGGCCAAAATTTCTCAGCATATGAAGAATCATGAAAGTCTCAACTAACAAGGAAAGAGAAAATCAACAGATATTAACCCTGAGAAGATGCAGATGTTAGAATAATCAACGATTTTTAAAGCAGTGATTGTAACTATGCTCAAAGAAGTAAGGGTAAGCACTCCTGAAACAAAAGAAAAACAGAAGGTCTCTGGAAAAAAAAGGAAGATATAAAAACAAATGAAATGGAAATTTTGGAACTGAAAAGTACAATAGTTAAAGTATTGACTTTAGTACAGTAAGTCCCATACATACGAACCTTCAAGTTGCGAGCTTTCAAAGATACAAACGGGCATTTGCATGTCCAGTCACGTAAGTTAGTTCACGTGTCTGGTGTACATTGTTACATGAGTGCATCCTCTACAAGTGGTTGTACTTTTGTGTACTTTACTGTAGAGTACTGTATAGAGTACAGTAGTACAGTATCTTTAGTTCAAGCCCAGGGTATCCAGAAGCAAGTGTAAAAGCAGCGGTGATGTAGCTGGTACTGCTAAGAAGTACCAAGAGATAACAATGGAAACAAAAGTGAAAATAATTGAGAGAGTGGAGCGAGGCAAAAAGATGGTAGACATCGCTTGTTCTTATAACATGAATTGTTCAACCACTGGCATGATTCTGAAGAACACGGACAACATCATGGAACATGTGAGGTCTGCTGTGTCAATGATGTCAACAATAATATCGAAGAAGCATGGAAAAGAGATGGAGGAGATGGAGAAACTTCTCAGTGTGTGGATGCAGAATCAGCATCAGCGTCGAGTCCCTCTCAGCTTAATGCCAATTCAAAAGAAAGCTAAAAGCCTTTATGAAGACTTGAAGAAACACAGCGAAGAATCAGAGGGCACATTTTTTAATGCCAGCCATGGCTGGTTTCATCAGTTCAAGGCTAGAGCCAACAATCACAACGTAAAAGTAAGTGTCAAGGCAGTGAGTGCAGACATGGTAACTGCCCGGGAATTTCCTGAAATGCTTCGAGAAATTACTGAGAAAGGCGAGTATTTACCTGAGCAGGTTTTTAATGTGGATAAGACAGGACTGCACTGGAAGAGGATGCCAGACCGAAGTTACATCAGTAAGGAGGAAAAGTTGATGCCAGGCTATAAAGCAGCAGAGGATAGGCTAACTCTGTTGTTTGGTGGCAATGCTTCCAGTGATATGAAGGTGAAGCCTCACTTAGTTTATCATTCAGAGAACCCAAGAGCCCTTAAAACCAGAGCCTAGGAGTACGGGGCCATCGCAACGGGTTAAAAGAAACCCTAAAAGTTAACCCTTACTCCTGGGAGACCCCGGTGGGGTACAAATGCTGGGTGAGTCCAGCACATCCTCAGTACATTCCCTAGGACAGAGACCCAGGCCTGGAGATAACGTGCTAGATGCGGCCTGCAGCATCACCATCTGGGAGAACAGGAGGGGAGAGAAGCCTTTAACAATCTGCCATTACCCCAAAGAGGCCTCACTTAGCCAGAAGATAATATGCTACCCTGGAATTGTGTGTTACAACACAAGAAAGGAGCCACATTTTCACAAAACATGTGGGTTCATGTTTGTTTCATTAAAAAATTGGGCTGCACCAGAAAGACAATATCCAGCCTCATCCACCATAACACAGGCACCAGTCCACTCCACCAGGAAGCCTACACAACCCACTGAACCAACCTTAGCCATTGGGGGCAGACACGAAAAACAATGGAAAGTACGAACCTGCAGGCTGCAAGAAAGAGACCCCAAACACAGTAAGTTAAGCAAAAGGAGAAGACAGAGAAACACAAAGCAGATGAAGGAGCAAGGCAAAAACCCACCAGACAAAACAAATGAAGAGGAAATAGGCAGTCTACCTGAAAAAGAATTCAGTGTAATGATAGTAAAGATGATCCAAAATGTTGGAAACAGAATGGAGAAAATACAAAAAACGTTTAACAAGGAACTATAAAACTAAAGAGCAAACAGACAACGAAGAACAACACAAAAAATGAAACTAAAAATTCTCTAGAAGGAATCAGTAGCAGAATAACTGAGGCAGAAGATGGGAAAGTGAGCTGGAAGATAAAATAGTGGAAATAACTACTGCAGCGCAGAATAAAGAAAAAAGAATGAAAAGAACTGAGGACAGTCTCAGAGACCTCTGGGACAACATTAAACACACCAACATTCGAATTATAGGGCTCCCAGAAGAAGAAGAGAAAAAGAAAGGGACTAAGAAAATATTTGAAGAGATTATAGTTGAAAACTTCCCTAATATGGGAAAGGAAATAATCAAGTCCAGGAAGCACAGAAAGTCCCATACAGGATAAATCCAAGGAGAAACACGTCAAGACACATATTTATCAAACTATCAAAAATTAAATACAAAGAAAAAATATTAAAAGCAGCAAGGGAAAAACAACAAATAACACACAAGGGAATCCCCATAAGGTTAACAGCTGATCTTTCAGCAGAAACTCTGCAAGCCAGAAGGGACTGGCAGGACATAGTTAAAGTGGGGAAAGGGAAAAACCTACAACCAAGATTACTCTACCCAGCAAGGATCTCATTCAGATTTGACGGAGAAATTAAAAACTTTATAGATAAGCAAAAGCTAAGAGAATTCAGCACCACCAAACCAGCTCTACAACAAATGCTAAACTTCTCTAGGCAGGAAACACAAGAGAAGGAAAAGACCTACAAGAACAAACCCAAAACAATTAAGAAAATGGTTAATAGGAACATACATATCGATAATTACCTTAAATGTAAATGGATTAAATGCTCCAACCCAAAGACATAGACTGGCTAAGTGGATACAAAAACAAGACCCATATATATGCTGTCTACAAGAGACCCACTTCAGACCTAGGGACACATACAGACTGAAAGTGAGGGGATGGAAAAAGATATTCCATGCAAATGGAAATCAAAAGAAAGCTGGAGTAGCAATTCTCACATCAGACAAAACAGACTTTAAAATAAAGATTATTACAAGAGACAAAAAAGGACACTACATAATAATCAAGGGATCGATCCAAGAAGAAGATATAACAATTGTAAATATTTATGCACCCAACATAGGAGCACCTCAATACATAAGGCAAATGCTAACAGCCATAAAAGGGGAAATCAACAGTAACACAATCATAGTGGGGGACTTTAACACCCCACTTTCACCAATGGACAGATCATCCAAAATGAAAATAAATAAGGAAACACAAGCTTTAAATGATACATTAAACAAGATGAACTTAATTGATATTTATGGGACATTCCATCCAAAAACAACAGAATACACTTTTTCTTCTCAAGTGTTCATGGAACATTCTCCAGGATAGATCATATCTTGGGTCACAAATCAAGCCTTGGGAAATTTGAGAAAATTGAAATCATATCGAGTACCTTTTCCAAACACAACACTATGAGAGTAGATATCAATTACAGGAAAAAAAATCTAAAAAATACAAACACATGGAAGCTAAACAATACACTAATAAATAACCAAGAGATCACTGAAGAAATCAAAGAGGAAATCAAAAAATACCTAGAAACAAATGACAATGAAAACACGATGACCTAAAACCTATGGGATGCAGCAAAAGCAGTTCTAAGAGGGAAGTTTATAGCAATACTGTCCTACTTCAAGAAACCAGAAACATCTCAAATAAACAACCTAACCTTACACCTAAAGCAATTAGAGAAAGAAGAACAAAAAAACCCCAAAGTTAGCAGAAGGAAAGAAATCATAAATATCAGATCAGAAATAAATGAAAAAGAAATGAAGTAAACGATAGCAAAGATTAATAAAACTAAAAGGTGGTTCTTTAAGAAGATAAACAAAATTGATAAACCATTAGCCAGACTCATCAAGAAAAAAAGGAAGAAGACTCAAATCAATAGAATTAGAAATGAAAAAGCAGAAGTAACAACTGACACTGTAGAAATACAAAGGATCATGAGAGATTACTACAAGCAACTATATGCCAATAAATTGGACAGCCTGGAAGAAATGGACACATTCTTAGAAAAGCACATCCTTCTGAGACTGAACCAGGAAGAAACAGAAAATATAAACAGACCAATCACAAGCACTGAAATTGACACTGTGATTAAAAATCTTCCAACAAACAAAACCCCAGGACCAGATGGCTTCACAGACGAATTCTATCAAACATTCAGAGAAGAGCTAACACCTATCCTTCTCAAACTCTTCCAAAATATAGCAGAGGGACGAACACTCCCAAACTCATTCCATGAGGCCACCATCACCCTGATACCAAAACCAGACAAAGATGTCAGAAAGAAAGAAAACTACAGGCCAATATCACTGATGAAAACAGATGCAAAAATCCTCAACAAAATACTAGCAAACAGAATCCAACAGCACATTAAAAGGATCAAACACCATGATCATGTGGGGTTTATCCCAGAAAAGCAAGGATTCTTCAGTATACTCAAATTAATCAGTGTGATAAACCACATTAACAAACTGAAGGATAAAAACCATATGATCATCTCAATAGATGCAGAAAAAGCTTTTTACAAAATTCAACACCCATTTGTGATTTAAAAAAAAAATCCTTCCAGAAAGTAGGTACAGAGGGAACTTACCTCAACATAATAAAGGCCATATATGACAAACCCACAGCAAACATCATTCTCTGTTGTGAAAAACTGAAACTATTTCGTCTAAGATCAGGAAGAAGACAAGGTTGTCCACTCTCACCACTATTATTCAACATAGTTTTGGAAGTTTTAGCCAGAGCAATCAGAGAAGGAAAAGAAATAAAAGGAATCAAAATCAGAAAAGAAGTAAAGCTGTCACTGTTTGCAGGTGACATGATACTATACATAAAGAATCCTAAAGATGCTACCAGAAAACTACTAGAGCTAATCAAGGAATTTGGTAAAGTAGCAGGATACAAAAGTAATGCACAAAAATCTCTTGCATTCCTAACACTAATGACAGAAAATCTGAAAGAGAAATTAAGGAAACACTCCCGTTTACCACTGCAACAAAAAGAATAAAATACCCAGGAATAAACCTACCTAAGGAGACAAAAGACCTGTATGCAGAAAACTGACAAAAGAAATTAACGATGATATAAATAGATGGAGAGATTTACCATGTTCTTGGATTGAAAGGATCAACATTGTGAAAATGACTATACTACCCAAAGCAATCTACAATTTCAATGCAATCCGTATCAAACTACCACTGGCATTTTTCACAGAAGTAGAACAAGAAATTGCACAATTTGTATGGAAACACAAAAGGCCCTGAATAGCCAAAGCAATCTTGAGAAAGAAAAATGGATCTGCAGGAATCAAGCTCCCAGACTTCACACTATACTACAAAGCTACAGTAATCAAGACAGTATGGTACTGGCACAAAAACAGAAATATAGATCAATGGAACAGGATAGAAAGCCCAGAGATAAACCCACATACACGTGGTCACTTTGTTTTTGCTAAAGGAGGCAAGAATATACAATGGAGAAAAGACAGTCTCTTCAATAAGTGGTGCTGGGAAAACTGTACAGCTACATGTAAAAGAATGATATTAGGACACTCCCTAACACCATACACAAAAATAAACTCAAAATGGATTAAAGACCTAAATCTAAGGCCAGACACTGTAAAACTCTTAGAGGATAACATAGAACACTCTATGACATCAGTCACAGCAAGCTCCTTTTTGACCCAGCTCCTAGCGAAATGGAAATAAAAACAAAAATAAACAAATGGGACCTAATGAAACTTAAAAGCTTTTGCACAGCAAAGGAAACCATAAACAAGATGAAAAGACAACCCTCAGGATTGGAGAAAATATTTGCAAATGAAGCAACTGACAAAGGATTAATCTCCAAAATTTACAACAGCTCAATATCAAAACAAACAAACAAACAACCCAATCCAAAAATAGGCAGAAGACTTAAACAGACATTTCTCCAAAGAAGATATACAAATTTCCAACAAACATATGAAAGGATGCTCAACATCACTAATCATTAGAGAAATGCAAATCAAAACTACAATGAAGTATCACCTCACACCGGTCAGAATGGCCATCATCAAAAAATCTACAAACCATAAATGCTGGAGTGGGTGTTGAGAAAAGGGAACCCTCTTACACTGTTGGTGGGAATGTAAATTGATACCACCACTATGGAGAACAGTATGGAGGTTCCTTAAAAAAGTAGAAATAGAACTACCATACGAGCCAGCAATCCCACTACTGGGCATATACCCTAAGAAAGCATGATTCAAAAAGAGTCATGTACCACAATGTTCATTGCAGCTCTATTTACAATAGCCAGGACATGGAAGCAACCTAAGTGTCATCAACAGATGAATGGATAAAGAAGATGTGGCACATATATACAGTGGAATATTATTCAGCCATAAAAAGAAACGAAATTGAGTTATTTGTAGTGAGGTGGATGGACCTAGAGTCTGTCATACAGAGTGAAGTGAGTCAGAAAGAGAAAAACAAATACCATATGCTAACACATATATATGGAATCTAAAGAAAAAAAAAGGTTCTGAAGAACCTAGGGGCAGGACAGGAATAAAGATGCAGACGTAGAGAATGGACTTGAGGTCACAGGGAGGGGGAAGGGTAAGCTGGCACGAAGTGAGAGAGTGGCATGGACATATATACACTACCAAATGTAAAATAGCTAGTGGGAAGCAGCCACATAGCGCAGGGAGATCAGCTCGGTGCTTTGCGACCACCTAGAGGGGTGGGATAGGGAGGGTGGGAGGGAGGGAGACACAAGAGGGAGGAGATATGGGGATATATGTATATGTATAGCTGAATCACTTTGTTATACAGCAGAAACTAACACACCATTGTAAAGCAATTATACTCCAATAAAGATGTTAACAAAGAAACAAAAAAACAAAAAAAAAAACAGAGCCAAGGGCTCTCTTCCTGTTGTGTGGAAGAGCAACCCCAAAGCTTGGGTTACACAGGCCATTTTCCAGGACTGGTTTGTCCACCACTTTATCCCTGAGGTAGAGAAATATTACTTGGAGAAAGATGTCCTATTCAACATTCTTTTGCTCCTCAACAGTGCTCTGGGCCACACCCCATTCATGGATGACTTTCATCCCAACATCAAAGTAGTGCATCTGCCACCGAATACTATGTCGCTCATCCAGCTTATGGATCACAGAGTTATAACGACTTTCAAGAAATATTATTTACGTTACACTTTTCATCAGGCAGTAAAGGCTAAAGATGAATCAGGAACAACCCTGTGACAATTTTGGAAGGACTATAACATCTACAAGACCATAAAAAACATTGACTTTGCTTGGCGTGACGTTACAGGCTTCACCCTCAATGTGCTTTGGAAGAACCTTTGCCCACAGTTTGTTCACGATTTTCGTGGATTTGGGAAGCTGGATGAAGAGTCCCAAGAGGTCTTCAGCAACTTAGTGACCCTCAGCAAGAAGATGGAGCTAGATCTGCAAGTGGACGCTGTCACTGAACTCCTTGCTGTTCAACATGAGGAGCTTACTAATGAAGACCTGATGGCATTGGAGGCCCAGAGAAAGGCCGAAGAGAGCCAAGAGGAAGAAGAAGTAACTGAAGAACCGAGGAGATTCACAACTCAGGAAATGAAAGGGGATTTTCTTTATTTGAGGAGGCACTGTTAGTTTTTGAGGCACAGGACCCGAACATAGAATGATACATGAAGGTTGCAATAGCCATTCAGAATGTAATCCAGTGCTACTGTGTCATTCATTGAAGACGAGAAAAGAGCTACTACCCAGACATCACTGGATCGTTTTTCCAAGAGGGTAGATAGAATTGAATCCAGCAAGGAACCAGAACCTGTGCCATCACTGTCAGGCGTGAGTGAAATTGCAGCTTGCCCTCTGTCTCCTATTGCTGACGATCCTTCAGCTCTACTGTCTCCCACCTCCTCTCCCCCCTCCAGTAACGCTTCTTGCCTGTTCACTCGATGTCAGCCCCTGTATGCCAGCTGTTGTACTGTACTACTGTACTTTGCAAAGTACTGTACTGTAAGATTTAAAATGTTTTCTTTATTTATTTTTATTTTTTTGCGGTACGCGGGCCTCTCACTGTTGTGGTCTCTCCCGTTGCGGAGCACAGGCTCCGGACGCGCAGGCTCAGTGGCCATGGCTCACGGGCCTAGCCACTCCTCGGCATGTGGGATCTTCCCGGACCGGGGCACGAAACTGTGTTCCCTGCATCGGCAGGCGGACTCTCAACCACTGCGCCACCAGGGAAGCCCTTTATGTATTATTTTTGTGAAAAGTATTTTGTAAACCTATTACAGTACAGTACTATATAGCCGATTGTGTTAGTTGGGTACCTAGGCTAAATCTGTTGGACTTACGAACAAACTGGACTTACGAACGCGCCTCAGAGCATATGTAGAGGACTTACTGTACAAGGAAAACTACACTGCATAATGATAAAAGAGCCAATTCACAAACAAGACAGAGCAATCCCAAATGCGTATGTACCCACAACAGAATTTCAGAATACAAAAAACAAAAACTGATAGATCCAAATGGAGAAATGACAAATCCACAATTAGAGCTGAAGACCTCAAAACTCCTCTCTCTGTAATTGATAGTATAAGTAGAAAGAAAATCAGCAAAAACAGAAGAACTGAGCAATGCCATCAACCAATGGAATCTAATTGATATTTGTAGACCCCTCCACCCATCAGCAGAATACACATTCCTTTCAAGTACACATGGATCATTTGGGGGCTCATTTGCACAAAACAACTCTTCCCCAAGGGAACAAATGGAGATGTGATGGATGGTGAGAGTATAGCAGTGGAGAGGCATTTTCTAACTTCACAGTCTAGCCTCCCAGAGGACGCTGTGGGACCATGGGCAGTGCAAACTTTGAAATGAAAAGGCAGTTCTCATTTTAATCCAATTGCAAGCAGCTTAAACAATCGAGCACAAATTCATTTGCATAGAATTGTTGAAACAAGTTTGATCTGATCAGACCAGGGCTGCAGGTTTGTAGGTGTCTGGTTTTGAAACGCAAAATCCAGTATTTACTTTCAGTCTCTGAAATACATTTTAAAAATGTTGTTCATACAAATTACCGTTCCACTTCAGTTTTACTATTAATTGTATTATAACTTGTATTGTCATTCAGTTTCGACACCTTTTTGTTGTCCTCCTGTACTAGTTTGCCATTTGGATAAATAAGTATGATTAGGTAACCGTTCAGGTGGCTCCTAGGTCACAAACATAGTTCTGAATTTATTCATTTTTGCACTGTCCATCAGTATCAAATTATGATTTAATCCAGAAATTATTTGAAAAAAATATGAAAAGGTTTTTATTAGAGAGCTATATTCAGATCATGGAAAGATGGTTCAACAGTTCATGAGTCAACATATTTTCCATAAAAGCAGCACCACCTTGGGACAGAGTCCCCACAGATCTGGAGAAATCATTTCTCTTTGAAAATGTCTGCTGTTGTAGGTCTAGCTCCTCATTAATTACTTTTGATGAAGCAATTCAAATCTGGGTAATGACCCCATGAAAAAAGACGTTCTCCCAAAAGACCAGTGAAAAGGTCAGAGCCTGGTCATGTAGTTCACTTTCACTGAGGAAATCTCTTCTCTAGATGACTGGGGAAATTTTTTTTTTTGCAGACAACCTGCCTCAACTTGATTAAAACTTAGGAAATTCAACAGTGTAAGAAATAATTTTAATGCTGAGAGAAATCTGTAGACGAATGGACATTACAGATTGCTGAATCAGTAAAGAGCTTGCTTTGGATTTTATATACCTCTTAATGATCTATGAAAGCAAAAGGTAAATTATAAGATATAATGTATAATGACATCTATAATCTATCCATCTCTTTTTTTCCTCCATAAATAGTTAATAATGTATTTTTTAAGCAATGGTGCCAGATCTGGTTTAAACTGGCTAAAGCTGGTTTTAATCAGCAAGGGCAACACTACTGAAATCAGAGCTGATTTGATCCAACTTGAATCAAGCTACTTTGACAAATGTGATTTTATCTTTTAATTTTTATTGGAGTATAGTTGCTTTACAATGTTGTGTTAGTTTCTGCTGTACAGCAAAGTGAACCAGTTATACATATACATATATCCCCTCTTTTTTAGATTTCCTTCCAACAAATGTGACTTTAAACTGGTTTAATTTAGTTAGAATCTGTTTGCTCTGCTAAAAATCATTTTTTATTTATTTTTTCCCTAATACGAAGCAGTGTCACCTGGCTGAATGCAGTTTCCTCCTTCTGAACCATTGTGACTCAATTCATGTTGGTCTGACCCAGTAAGGACAAGTTAGAACCAGGCTCATCTGGTCTCAATCATCATGAATTGCTCTGAATCTAATTTGTCCTAAGTTGGAATGTTTTATCCTGCTTGACCTGGGTTTATCCAATTTGAACCAGGAATGTTGGTTTTGACCTGGTTAGAACCAGTTAAAAACTGATTTTGACCCACTTGGAATCTGTTTGCTACTTTGGTTACTGCTGAGAACAAGTTGGTTTCTGTTAGAAATCTGACATTCAGAAATGGCTCAGCTAGTCAGAGCCTACTGTGAACCACACTTATTCAGATGAAGTCAGAACTCTTCAGTCTAATCTGAAACACTGAAAAAAAAAAATGGGGATGAAAAAACCTATAGGTTAGGGATTAAAAGGGGTGGGGGAGAGAATGGAAGATACTGCATCTATACTTTTATAGATATAGGTTAAAATGGGAGACTCAGGGTCAACAGATGATTTTTTAAAATATGGATCGGGCTTCCCTGGTGGCACAGTGGTTGAGAGTCCGCCTGCTGATGCAGAGGACACGGGTTCGTGCCCCGGTCCGGGAAGATCCCACATGCCGCGGAGTGGCTGGGCCCGTGAGCCATGGCCACTGAGCCTGCACGTCCGGAGCCTGTGCTCCGCAACGGGAGAGGCCACAACAGTGAGAGGCCCGTGTACTGCAAAAAAAAAATATATATATATATGGATCAAGGTCCCAGAAGAGGTATGAGGGCCTAGAATAAAGAGACTGGGTCAGAAACCAAGTAGGGACAAAGGCATGTTGCAATTAGATTGGAGGGAGACGGGAATTATATGGATGTGGTATCAGTTTTAATAGCATATGAAGACAATTTTAATTTTTATCACAGCACTGTGACTTTGGTTAAACGATTTATGTAGCTGATTATATTTTTTGACAATTCTATCAGTTTCCCAATAGCTACAGTTTTCCCCCTTGAGGAATCTGGAGAGCACACTCACATCTGTGTCCTATCCTCATCATACCACACTTGGCCCCAAGGAAGGATGTGAGGACGAGAGAAGGGCTAGAGGCCGCAAGCGAAGACAAGTTGCCAGAGTTCACAATGGCCCCCTCAGGAGACCCTACTGAAAGGACTCATGTTCTGGACTTGTAGCAGATGATCACCTCTTCACCACTTCCTGCTGTCATGTAAGAAAGTGTCAGGGCTGTGGCAAAGGCAATCATCACCAGCCCTTCAGTAGAAGTGACCCTCGTGTTAGGGTGATCATATGTCCTCACATGCCGAAGACAATTATGGTTTACATCTCAGTTCCCAATGTCATTATTAATAGTGGCTCCTATCTCTCCCTAAGTTGTTCCAGTTTGGGCAACAAATTATATGATCAAGCTACCTGAGGCCCTATCTCCTCCTGCCTACGACTCTCTACTCCTTTCTCTTTTCTCTTCTGCAGAGATTGCATCCATTCTCATAGCTTAAAATTCCCTCTCTCCAGAATTTTCATCTCCATCTTTTTTTCCCTGGGATTCAGTTTGTAATCTCCACTGGATATTAAAATAATAATTCACTTGGTGCTGGTAGAAATGACCCAGAACCGACAGGTGTTGTTTCGGCCTCATTCACCTCTGCCACCCAGAAACGTGTCACCTGAGTACTTATTGAGCCCAGTCCCCACACTAAAAAGAAAGATGGGAAATATTTGTTGCCATGTTGGAAAATAAAAGGGTATTTGCACATGTTGCTAGGGTTCCTCTGGAAAACATCCATCCAAGAATTGTTCCAGAAATTCCACTTCAAGGTGTGTGTTTCTTTAAGGGAACATTGCGCTGCTGAGAAGGAACACCCTGCAAGGTGTCACTAGCTGTAGGCATTGCTAAGGCAGATGGGCCTTATTGTGGAACAGCAAAGGAAGAGCCATGGGGGAAACACATGAGCGGGCAGGGCACCCGCTCCACCTCTGAGGAAGCTGTAATCAGATAGCTGACACATTTCCAGAGTGTGCTCTTTAAAGACACCAACTTCTCAGGCTCCAGACCCACAGCAAAGACATGCTGGAAGGAGAGACGTGCTCCACGCCAGGATCAGGAACCAGCCCACATTTCGGCTTGAGCCCCGAGCTCCCACTCTAGGCTGATTTGCTCCAACCTAAGCCCTTGAGAGAATCGAGGTGCTTGCCTCCTTTGGGAGCCTGAGAAGAAGCTTGGAGTCAGGTCAGAGGTGGCGGTCAGCAGAGGCTGACATGCCAGCCTGGAAATGGGCAGCTTGTCCAGAGTCAAGTTTGGGCAGATTCAGAAACCTCGCCTGTGGAAAGAAGGGGATGAACTCCAGTGGGAATTTCTGAAACATGAGCTCATATTCACCTAGGAGAAGGAAGTGCTTGAGGTATGTCTATTTTTCTTTTTTTTTTGACTATGAAATATGGGCCAAACTCCATTGACAAAATGGTTTAAGACCTTTTATTGGAAAAATAAAAGTTAAAAGAGAAAAGAGAACTTGCATGGGTTGAACACCCACTGAGGGCTAGGCTCTGCTGGGTACGGTAGAGAGTGGAGTTTATTGGATCTTTACACAAACATCCAAGGGGGAGCGGCAGCTGACCTGGAGTGTCTTTAGTCAGGTATTTAATTCACCTCTCTGAGCTTTGGTTTTCACACGTGTGGAATGGGCTGACACTCCCCAACCAGTGTGCACTGCAGGATGATTCAAAACATTAAATGAAATCATGGCAGAAGCTGTGAAATGTCCAGCTCATTGAAATGTAATTTAACTTAAATTTGGAGGGAGGTGGGCTGACTCTTCCGCTGACTCCTGGATGTTGTTCTGCTCAAGAGTTTTAGGAGAGGTGGTCTGTCATGAGTCAGGTAGACACTGAGATGAGGATTCCAGCACTTATAACTTACTTGGGGGGTGAGCTCAGGAAGCATGGGAGAGAGACAGGAGGTGAGACAGGGAAGAAAGGAAAGCTGATGACGGGTGTGTTAATGAGTGTGTTACCACTGTAGGCAACTGGGGCTCAGTCCTGCTGGGGACCCTCTGGGAAACTGTGGAACATAATTCACCTGGCACCTCTGGCCTGTCCCCTACTGGTAACGAAGCACATTCTTGCGCTGGAAATTGTCCTTAGGCAGAGACCTGGGAAAACATTCCTTGTGAGGAACTGTCTACCAATGAACTCTAGGGCAGACCCAGGGGCTGTGGTTGGGGGACCTGGAGCATCTCCTAAAGAGAGTCGCACCCTCTCGTCCAGAGAAGGAGGAAGGAAGAGCAGCAAAAATGAAGCTGGAGAATTAAGACAGCAGGAGAACACATGGAGTTTGCCCCATGTCAAAGCCTAGATTCCAAAGATTGGAAACCTGGGCCTCCAGGAGTACAGTGCTTCTCTCTCATCCCACTTGTACTCCTCCCCTTCTCCACCCTCTACCCCACATTTGAAATAGGAATCCATTTATAGGGGCAGGGCAGGAGAATTGGAGGCCGAGAGTCCTCACAACTCTTTCCTAAGCAATCATGGCTCTTCAGCCCCATTAGACAATGGAAGGAGCACTTGATGGTGCCCACATGCAGAATTCTTAAGCAGGGGACCTTAAATTGATTTCATTGGGACTTTAACTGGTAGGGAAGCTGCTTTCCTTGGGGGCAGTATAATCTAGTGGTTAGGAGCGGGAGCTTTGGAGTGAGACCAGGCTGGGTTCAAGGTCCAGTTCCATCCCTTTGTAGTTGTGTAAACTTAGGCAAATTTTCTTCATCTTTTTACGTGGAAGTTTCCTCATCTGTAAAACTGGGTAAAATACCAGTAAAGTCTCAAAGGGTTGCTGTGAGAGTTAAATGAGTACGTAAAGCCCTTATCACAGTATCTGGTACATAGTAAATGCTCAATAAGTTCTAGCTATCATTATTTCTCACTCATTTAACAAACACTTCTTGAGCCTCTTCCATGTGTCAGGCCCTATTTCAGGTACTAGTGACACACTGGTGAACAAGACAGACTCAATTCTCGCCATGAAATTTAGAGGCAGACAAGAAGCAAGTAAACAAATTAATAAACCTTATAATATCAGGCAATAATAAGTGCTTGAGATCTACGTAATGTGAAGAAGTAAGAATGCAAAAGATCCTGGGCAGCATTCTAGGCAGCAGGTATAGGAAATATGAAAGCCATGAGGTGAGAATAAAGTTAGTGGGTTGAGAAAAAGCAAGAAGGTTGGTGTAGTGAGAATAGGAGGGCAAGAGAGAGAAGTGAGAGTGAGAGGCAGCCATGGTAAGGACTTGGGTTTCATTCTAAGTTTTGAGCAGGGGTTGACATGATTTGATTTGCATTTTAGAAATATCCACTTGGGTGGCCATGAAGAGAACAGACTGGGGGAGGGATGGCAAGAGAGGAAGCAGAGAGATGAGTTATGAGGCTATTGGAGTGGCTCCAGAGAGTGATGGGCGTGGCTCAGACAGGTGACATCACTAAGAGTGGTGAGAAGTGGTTGAATCCGGGATGTATTATGCAGATGGAACCAACCAAACTCACTGATGATTTAGATGTGGAACGCAGGGTAAAGAGAAAACTCAATTACAACTCATAGGCTTGGAGCTTGAGCATCTAGGTAAATGGTGGTGCCCTTGACTGAGAGAGGGGCGAACTGGAAAAGACACAGGCATGAGGAGGGGTTCTGGTGGGAAATTCAGAGTTCTATTTTGGACGTACAAACTATGAACTGCCCAGCAAGTGTCCAAGTGGGCATGGTAAGAAGGTATTTGGCTTAGGGGAGAGGTCAGGGCTGGCAACATGTTTGGGGGTCTTTAGAGTATGAACAGTATTTAAAATCACGAGACTGGGTAAGATCACCTAAAAGTGAGGGGAGATAGAGAACAAGTCTGATGACTGAGTGCAAGAACAGCCCGACATTTAGAGGGAAGAAAGGGGAGGAGAAGCCAGTAAGGGGCATGGAAGAGTAATCAGTGTATAAGTAAGCCAGGAGAATGGGCTACCTCAAATTCAAGAAAAGAAAGCGTTTCCAGAAGAAGGAAGTGACCTCCTGCATTAAATGCTTATGAGAGGTCAACTGATATGAAGATAAGAGATGACCAGTGCATTTAGCAAGATGAGAGTTGCTAATGTGCAACTGGGGCTGGTTTTCACATTTTCTGTGAGAATTCTGGCTTCATTATTACCGTGGAGACTAGAGCCTGACTGAAATGGGTCAAAGAAAGAATAGGAAGAGGGGAAGTAGAGAAAGGAGCAACAGCTGTTTTGAGGAGTTTTCCTATAAAGAAAGCAAAATAAATAAAAAATAGATAAAGAACTGGAAGTCGAGAAGAGATTTATTTATTTTTTAATATCTTAAGGGACATTACAACATATTGATATGCCAATGGGATAAACTGCTAGAAATGGGAAAGTTAATGATACCAGAGAAAGATGCAAAGTCCTTGAAAGGAAAGAAGGGATAGGACCCAGTCAACAGGTGGTGGGTTGCCCTGGCCAGAGGCAGAGGCAGAGGCAGAGGCAGAGACAGGTCATCCTTTGCAACAGGAAGAAATGCAGAGTATACAAATACAGCTACATGAAATATTTCTGTATGCTTAGGGAAATTGTTTTTTTTTCCTCTGGAAAGTTTCTGAGATTTCAACTTAAGCACCTATTCAGTGGGTCAGCTGGGGCTGGAGGTTTTGTGCTGCCTGCCACGCAGTGATTTGGGGTTCAGAGGCAATCTCAAGAAAGCAAAACCAGGGGACCTGAGGTTACAGACCACATTCTTTTCCATTCTTGTAGGCCTTAAAAAATGTTGGATTGGCTTGAGTTACGAGAAACTAAAATACACTTGTTGAAGACCTCCTTAAAAGATATTTACAGGGGCTTCCCTGGTGGCGCGGTGGTTGAGAGTCCGCCTGCTGATGCGGGGGACACGGGTTCGTGCCCCGGTCCGGGGGGGAACCCACATGCCACAGAGTGGCTGGGCCCGTGGGCCATGGCCACTAAGCCTGCATGTCTGGAGCCTGTGCTCCGCAACGGGAGAGGCCGCGGCAGTGAGAGGCCTGCGTACCGCAAAAAAAAAAAAAGAAAAAGAAAAAGATATTTACAGATGGTGCAGAAAGCCATTAATTCTGGGGAATGAATATAGCTCCCACAGTCTACTGAGCAAATCTGTCTGCAGATGGGAAACGTGTAAGGATAGAACCCTCCACCAATGTGGGCTGGGATTGGTCCATCGACTTGTCCTCTGTTCAATAATATGGCATGTTCTTAGTCCTACTTACTGATCTTACCATCTTAGATGGCAAGCTCCCTGAAGGAAGAGGTTGTGTCTTAGTCAGTACTCTATGGCTTCTCCCAACCACCCCAGGTGCACAGCCAGTGTGTGTCAGTGCAAATGATGGGGTCTCTTCTCACAGTCATTGGAGATGGGGAACAGATCCTCTAGATATAAAAGGAGACCTTCTTCACATCATGGTTCCTTAAAGGCTTCTGACCCCAAATACCTCAGATAAAGAGACTTTTGAAGTTAACAATGAGGAAAAGCTGCCAGATAGGAAAGTCGGGAGTTCTAATATACTCCTCTGATCATCTAGCACTTCCTGTAGGGGTAATAATGAGATTTTCCAATTTTCCTACTAAGCTTGTAATGTTGGAAGGATGGGGGGCATGTTAGCCAAAAGTCTTACTCTCAGCCTATCCATCATGAAGAGGCGGAACACGTTGAGTGGTTTCTCTTTTTGGATCTGAAGCTACTTGTAAGAACCCACCTATAGCAACCCATGAAGGTCCATGCTGGGTCAACAATCATGAGTGGTCCCTCGATCCTATTCCACTGTTCAGTGGGGGTGATAAGACTTCTATCAGCAAAAAGCTCTTAGGGCTTCCTGGCCCCTCATGCATGGACATCTCTCTTTCCTTCTCCTACCACTCCCTTAGGTCCTGCGGCCACCAAGACACTTCTGTTCCTTTATTCCCTTCACCTCCACACCCAGGAGCCCCACTTTTCTTTGGCCTTCTATGGGGCCTGTCAGACCCATGGACTATTTTCTTCCAAAGCAAATCAGGACTAGGAAATGTAGAAAACCAGCCCTTGGAGTCAAAAGTCTATAAGATAAACACATCTTCCAGACTTCTGAGAATGACCTCCTCTCAGTATGCCTCCTGTGTACTTCCCAAGGCCCCTTCTCATATCCTCACGGATGTAGGCTATGTCCGCAGAAGGGAATGATGCTGGAGAAATAGGCTCGTCCTGCCAGGAAAGCCTCCACACATGAGTGACTGTCTGGGAACCACAATGCGGTACATGGCAAGTTGCTTTCTAAGACCTTGAACAGCACATACAAGCTGAAAACTTGCTTTTCTCTGTGGGATGGTCCAGAAATGACAGCAGGCTTCTAAGCAATTCTTCATACAAGGTGGTAACTGCAGCTGGAGGAAGGAACCATGAGTGAGCAGTGCCCTCAAGCCTGGATGAGTTTGGTCTTTCAGAGCCAATCAACACATGGGGTTATGGACAGAAAAAGCCACCTTACAGAAGCTGAGGCCCACAGGCCAGTGCATGACTCTGTGTTAATAAATTGCATCAGCATATCTAAGGAAAAAGTGTGTGGAAACCAGGTAAAAGTAGGTCAGCTTGGAATCTAGAAAAACCTCAGTCAGAAAGGCACACTTGGGACAAGCCCATCTACGCCCTGCTGAAGGGGTCTGTCCTGAACTGGACCTGTAGGCCAGTGCATCATCGTCACTCTCCTGCTGGCTTAGGAGTTGAACTGCAAACACCCATGGAGTTCTGAGCAGCAATCACTGATAGATCCCAATACTCCTTCCTTGTCTCTGATCTGCCTCTGCTCCATGATAGGTAAGTAGAGACTGAGAATAGCATGCACATGGGGGTAGGGTCCTGGTACAGGGAAGCAATTACTCTGTGAGACAGGGCACGGGACAGGAACAGTAGGGGTCACCAAGAATAGGTCAACAGAATTATCCAGGCTGGAATCAACACCTTCCTTTGACCCTACCTAACTGAAGAATTTTTCAAATTCTTTAGTGCAGAGGAAGCTGGTCGTTAATATTTTTTAACATCTTTATTGGAGTATAATTGCTTTCCAGTGTGGTGTTAGTTTCTGCTGTATAACAAAGTGACTCAGCTATATGTATACATATATCCCCATATCCCCTCCCTCTTGCGCCTCCCTACCACTCTCCCTGTCCCACCCCTCTAGGTGGTCACAGAGCACCGAGCTGATCTCCCTGTCCGATGCAGCTGCTTGGTCATTAATTTTAGAGCTCAGCCCTATAGTAGGTATGGTTTAGTGTTGTGCGGGGGTCCCCAAGACCACCTCCAGGTTCAGTGATTTGCGAGGACGCACAGAAGTCAGCCTATGGTCGCACTCATGGCTATGATTTATTATAGTGAAAGGATACAGAACCAAGTCAGCAAAGGGAAAAGGCATATGAGAAGTCCAGAGGAAACCAGGTGCAAGCTTCCAAGAGTCCTCTCCCAGTGGAGTCGCATGGGACAAGCTTAATTCCTCCAGCAACAGGTTGTAATAACACATGTGAAGTGCTGTCTATCAGGGAAGCTCATTAGAAACTCAGCGTCCAAGGTTTTTTGGGGGGCTGGTCATACAGACACCCTATTGTATCAACATTCCAGACTCCCAGAAGGAAACCGCGTGTTCAACAATAAACCACATTATACAAACAGGACAGGCACAGTGAGCTACCCTTATCATTTAGGGTGAGTTTTGTATGTCTTGGGAACTGTTTACTGGCCACGTTCCCACACATCAGCGAAGGGCCAACATGACAAGTGGGCCTTTCTAAGGACAGCAGCCTCAGGCTTGTTATGGTAACCCTTCTGCACAGGCGTATATAATTAAACTTACATTATCTATACTGTAACAACATAAAGTTCTTATTCAAAAGTATAGGTTCAAACACATCTTTTGCTATCTTCTTAAAGTGCTAAGATAAAGCACTTCTCCAGATAATGCTGTGGATATAGTTTTCTACCAGGAGGACCCCATGTGCTGCTGCCATCGAGAATCTAGTGCCCCAAGTTGGCAACACAGAACCTAAGCTATACCCCGCACCCATTCCCGCCCTGGCCTTCTACCAGCACTGTGCACTGTGACCCCCTCCCGAATTGGACTTTAAAGCAGCCCACCTGACCTGGAACGCTAAATACCGTTCACAGAATATCCCTTTCTCATCCTTCTCTAAACCCAAACTGACCAGCATGGGGATCCCAAGTCCTGGTTCTGAGACCTGGAAGGGTCACAGCCCTCACCCTGAAGAACTGTTTCAGGGACTTTCCTGAAGCTCAGAGAGGAGCCGTTCCTTCTGAGCCACATAAGGCTCCCTTCACATGGCTTCCTCCTTTCTCCATGCTTCAGTCTCTACCCCACCTCTTTCTACAGTGGGGACGTTATTTACTTATTTTCACTTTTCTGAGGCAAGCTGTTACTCTGGCTCAGGCTGGGTCACAGTGAAATTTTTTTTAGACAGTTTCTCAGATATATGAACTCAGCCACCCCGAAATCAACCTTGAATCTGTGCAATGGTAATGACTCAGTTGCTCTTAGACCCATGGAAATCCTAATCCCCAGCCCCATTTCACACAGTAATGACTTTTCCCAGTTTCTTTTTCTTTTCTTTTTTCAAAGGACAGCGTTTAGGGAAGCAGTGAGGGGAGATTAACCCTCTTGAGTCTAGCTAGCTCAATCAGTCCATTCATGGAAGCCAGATTTGGGTGCCTTTCCACATCCAAGAACATTAGCCCGGTAGGAATTCCCCTTCTGTTTTTTTCTTCCTCCAAATTTAGAATCTGGGCTGTGTGTGGGGCTGGGGGTGTTTCAGGACAAATGACATCATTTAGACCCACAGAAACAGATGTTCAGACTTTCTGTGCTCCATGAACTCAGCTCCGTGCCATCTACTGGAATGGAAACTGACCAGGCCATCCAGAGGGAGTATCTAAGATGAGTGGGTGGGATTGTACTGCTTTTCTTTCATTAAAACAGGAAGGGCCTGGGCTGGAATATGTTAGTGAGGACATCCAGAAATGGGCATGGAAAGCAAGTGCTCAAACCCACAGTAGGTAAAAACTCCAGTCCACTGAGCAGATTTGCAAGCAAGATGCTGAAATAATTTTTCCGTTCCACTTCCCTCCCTTCTCCCCCACCTTCAGAAAGGCACAGGATATTTTTAGCAGGAAAAATAAATGCCTCATAAAAATACCATACAGGGGACAGGGCACCCTCCCACCGGTTTCCAAGAGATCCCTGGAGTGACCATGAAACTAACAGACTTCAAAGCCAGTATTGGGACTGCACTTGCTAGTCCCTCTGCCAGAAACGCTTTCCCCCAGATATCCTCATCATTCACCTTTCAATTTCTTCAGGTCTTAATTCACACGCTACTTTCCTGGTCACTCCTTCAACAAAATATAACCATCCTGACATTTCTGTGGTCCTTTCTTTCCTCTATTTCTCTCCTTAGTGCATGTCACCATTTACCCTACTCTAGTGTAAATGTATTTATCTTGTTTATCTGCCTCCCCACTAGAATCCAAGGTCCATAATAGCACAGATCTTTGTCTCTTTTTCTTTGCTTTTGCTGCTGCATCTCTAGTGAAATCTTTCATTGAATCGTTAGAATGAAGAATGATGAAACTGTGTGCTAAAAATCCACCATCCCTCCTGAGTTCCCTGCCGTATATGTGACACCACTACTTGTCACATCCTCCAGCTCATGCGAGGTCTCCTGAGATGCTCACACCTAACTAGACACTCAGTTGTGCCGCTTCTTCCCCCAACATGGATCTTACTTCTGCCGACTTAATTCTGTCTCTGCTTAAGTCAGAAAACCATGACAAACCTCTCAAAGTGGTGCAGGGCAAGTGGCTTTGACAAACTTCAAACCTCTGCTTCCTCATTTGTAAAGTGGGTGTAGTAACACCCCTTCCATTAGGTGGTTGTGGGGAGCTGAGGTAACCTGTCGATAGCATTTCTCCCAGTGCCTGATACAAAAGTTAACACTGCTTCCCTTCCCTACTGTGTGTGCGCCATTCTGAATGCCTCTGATGGCGGCCAGATTCTCCTGAGGGCCTCTCCCTTCAGTCCCTTCACCGAGCAATCATCTCGTCCACTACTGCACAATTTCTTCAGTTATCCTCCGGTTCAAAAATCCACATGTTCCTTCCGAAGAAGGAACCTTTCATTGAACCCAACCGCACAGAGTCAAATACAATCAAACCATATGAATTCACGTGGCCAGCACAAACAAGGTGATTTCTTAGCAGGAGGGGCTCAGGAAACCCTCCAGTGAAGATGAGGGCTCCAGCTTCCCACAAAGTGTGTGGTCAGTTCATCATCCGAGCTCTCTGAACCACTTGTAGACCTTCAAGCCCCATGTGCTCTTCCCTGTCTCGGAGCCAGCCTGCAAGTTACCCCCTGAGCCTAGAATACACCTTCACCAATTCAGGACCCTTCAAATAACACCATGCCCTTCAGGACCCATAAGGTAGGCTCTCCTTTGAAAAGCTCGCTGAGCTCCCTCCCAAAGGTGGCTTAGCTGCCCCTCTCCTATGCCCCCACCACCTCATCTGCTCACCCCACCGTGGCATGGACCATGCTGAGTGGCATCTACCTCCTCAACCTGGGCTGTGAGCCCTGGTGGGCAGGGACCATGTCCTATCCCTCCACGTGAACTCAGACAATATTTGGCACATGGTAGGTGCTGAATAAATGCTTTTTGAATAAATGAGCAAGTGAGTAAGTGAAAGAATGTATAATTCAATAAGTGAATAAAGAAATGCAACACTCTACTAAGTGGAGGTGTGTGACGGCATGAAGAGGCTGGAAAAACAGGCCTCTTAGGAACAGACCCAAGATAGTACCCATCCCACAGCCTCCTCTCCCAAGTCATCCCTTCCCCCTGCACACACTTTTTCTCCCTGAGCTGCCTCACCCATCCCGGAGGCTTCCATTCCCATCTGGGTGTCATTGACTCCCGAAGCAATGGTCCCAAATTCTGTGCCAAACTTAAGACAAGCTTTTCTTGCCTAAGGATTTTCCATTTTAATTTTTGAAGACACTGCTTCCTCCATGAGAGATCTCCTGTATCTCTGCATTTGGAGAGTTTGCATTCTGGAAACAAGCAACTCTTTTCGTACAGGCCCGAACCTCCACCAACGGAAAGGCAAATCCTGCTACATCACATTCCAGAAGGATTTTAGCAGGTTTGCTGAAGCTAAAGGCATCCTCTATTCCCATGGGGATGTGGTATTTCACAGTGACAGAGGACAGAGAAGCAAAATTAAAGTTACTTGCCTTGAAATGTAGTAGAAAATGTAAAAACGCGAAGTCTAGATGTGTAGGGCGGGAGCGGGAACTTCTGGCCTCCAGCTCTTGGCTCAATTTTCTTCCAACCTTTGGCAAACACAACAAATCACGGTTACATTAATGAAGAACGATTCTTATCAGTCAGCAATCACCCAGTCTGGAAGTTATCCAGAGCCCACTGGAAGGCACTTGGGTGGTGAGACATTTTACAAGCACGTTCTCATTGTTCTACTTCATTTCAGAATTCATTCTGGCTTCTTATCTTTCAAACCAATCCTCTTTTTCTCCAGAACCTGTGTTAACTTTTAAAGGGAGTCCTTTGCTTTCCACTCTTATTTTATATTGTTGACTGAAGCCTTAAAGTCACTAGATGTAAGAGCTGGAAAGACCCTGACAGATTATCTGGTCTACCCCGCTCGTTTTATGGGTGAGGAAACTGTCAGAGGTAACTTTAACTTTGAATTTTATGAGGCCTATTTGTGTTGCCAATATGATTGATTGTTCTGCTTCTGAGACTGAAGATTTGCAAGGGAAAATATTTTAAAAAAATCAGTGCTCTTCCTAATGGGTGGGAGCATGGAGTACCAGCTCTCACTGCTGTAATTTTCCTGTACCACATCCTCTGAGGATATAATACAAGATCTCTCTACCTGGTGTAACCCAATCACAGTTGGAAGGGTTGTAGGAAGCTGCTACTCTTCTTAGAGAGGAAAGTATTGAAAGGTAGGAAGTCACTCTCTGTCCCAAGGGTGATTCAGATTGACAGAAGGGACTGCAGACCTCTGAAGCAATAAGATGTCCAGTCAGCTGCACCCACTATTCCCAAAGGGGGTTTCTCTTAGGGGTTCTGGCTGTTTGGACCTCTTTAAATGAATCTGCTCCGGTACACTATAGCTATTAAAGCCCCCTCCCCATTGAGCAGGGAGGCCACAGAAGGTTCCCTGGCAGTGAGGCATGACTTGGTTTGGAAGCAGTCTACATCATAGGCTGTGGTGTATGACACCAGAGAGCTGAAGCTTGGATTCATTCTGGAAAAGGCACAAGGTTCAGAGCTAGAAAAGCAAAAGCAAAATCTCTAAGCAGAGACAATGAAAAAGATCAGGAATGGAGAACTGGTTTCATGTCAACTCTGGCTGGTAGTGCCTGCCTGGAGTACTGTGTTGAAAAGGGCTGTGAGGCTGTGAGATAGTAGAAAGGAGCACTGTTATAGATTAGTGATGCCTGCATTAGGCCCAGGATGAAGAAGAACAGCAAGCATTCTAGACCTTTTCTTTTTCTTTTTTGATTTTATATAAGAATTACATATATACAGTTTTAAAAGTCAAATAGTGCTTCCAAGGTTTATAATGTAAAACAGTAGTCCTTTTCCCACAGTCTTGCCAGCAGGCTCCCTCTCCTCATTGAAGAAACTATCTTTACAATAAACTTGGGTTAGAGGGGACTCTGGAAATATTAAAGTATGGAGATTATTATGAGAAAAATCATGGGTGATTTGAGAGTAAAAGCAAGAAGCTATTGGCCCTATTTAGAGTACATAGGAAATAAAATATAAGGCAGGAAGCTCCCTGACATAGGTCTTGGCAATGATTTTTTGAATCTGACACCAAATGCAGAAGAAACAAAAGCAAAAATAAACAAGTGGAGCTATATCAAACTAAAAAGCTTCTGCACAGTAAAGGACAATGAGAAGACAATCTACTGAATGGGAGAAAATATTTGCAAATCATATACCTGATAAGATAATATCCAAAATATATAAAGAACTCATACAACTCAGTAGTAAAAAAAAATAAACAATCTGATTGAAAAATAGGTAAAAGACTTAAATAGATATTTTTCCAAAGAAGACATACAGATGGCCAATGGGTACATGAAACAATGCTCAATATCACTAATCAAAGGGAAATGCAAATCAAACCAGTGAGATATCACTTCACACCTGTTAGAATAGCTATTATAAAAAATAAGAAATAAGTAGCTGGTGAGGATGTGGAGAAAAGGGAACCCTTGTGCATTGTTGGTGGGGATATAAATTGGTGCAGTCACTATGGAAAACAGTATGGAGGTTCCTCAAAAAATTAAAAATAGAACTACCATAAGATCCAGGAACTCCACTTTTGGGTATTTATCCAAAGAAAAGGAAAACCCTAACTTGAGAAGATATATGTACCCATGTGTTCATTGCAGCATGATTTACAATAGCCAAGAATGGAAACAACTTAAATGTCCATTGATGGATGAAGAGATAAAGAAAATGATATAGATAAATAGATAGATAGATAGAAAATGAAGTCTTATTCAATCATAAAAAATTATGAAGTCTTGCCATTTGGGACAACATGGATGGACCCCAAAGGTATTATGCTAAGTGAAATAAGTCAGACAGAGAAAAACAAATACCATATGATCTCTCTTATATGTGGAATCTAAACAGAAATGAAAACAAAAACAAAAAAACAAGCTCACAGATATACAGAACAGATTGGAGATTGTCAGAGGCGAGGGGTGAGGGTTAGGAGAAATAGGTAAAGAGGGCCAAAAGGCAACAAAACAAATCAAAACAAACAAAAAATATCCCGCAAGGCTATATTTACATTACATTCATGGAGAACTTCTCCACATAGTCACTCAATAAATATTTAAAGAATGAATAAACACGATTTTAAAATTTCAACTTAATATTCTAAGAATAGAAACAAAGAGTTTTATAGAAAAAAAAGAAAAGAAAATATAAACTCACTTTTATCATCCAACAGGGATGACAAAATGGTAGCGTGGGTTGAATGGTAAACAATATTCACCTGTGGTAGCAAAGCCCTAAACTGACCACTTAACCATCGTCAAGGGAATGGGGTGGGGTCAGTACCTCAGGGGTGGTGGGCATGTCAGTTCCCGTTACTGGTAGAGAGTGGATTGGGTGAAGCACCTGGCCACCTTATACCCTAAGATCATAGGATGAAACCAGTAGTCTAAGATGGGGATTAAAACTCTGATGGATCAGGCATCAGAGTTGGGGGCCATCACATAGGCAGGTCTGGGAATTGTTGATCACTAGGCAAAGGGAAGGCCTCTCTGTCCACTCCCAGGAGCCAGCCCAGAGGCAAGAATGCTTTAGGAGCAATCTGGATGTCTGTATGGAGGGGTGACTCTCGTCACTCGCAAAGCTGTTACAGATCCTCTCTCCTGATGTTCTCCCGCCCTTGTGCGTGGGCCACAGGGGAGGCTGTGAATGATGGCACAAAGTACTTTTTCTGTATCTACTCAGATAATCATCTCATATTTCTCTTGTAGTCCTTAATATAGTGATTTGCATTGTTTAATTTTTCAAATGTTAAACCAACCCTACATTCCTGGAATGAAATCCTCTTGGTCATGATGTATTATTTTTTCATGTATCAGTGGATGTGATTTGCTAAAATATTGTTAAGAATTTTGGTATCTATGTTCCTGGGGGATTTGGGATTTTAATTTTCTTTCTTATAATGTCTGTTTGGTTTGGGGATCAGAGTAATGTTAACTTAAAGTCTGAGTTGGGAAGTGTTTTCAGTTTTCTGGAAGAGTTTATTTAAAATTAGTTTTCTTTCTTAAATATTTGATAGAATTCACTAGTGATGTCATCTGAGTATGAAGTTTTTTTGGTCGGAGGCTTTGAAGTAAAAATTCAGTTTCTTTAATGGATACAGGGCTATATGGGTTATCTATTTCTTCTTGAATAAGCTTTCATTGTCTGGGTCTTTCAAGGAATTGGTCCATTTCATTTAAGTTGCTGAATTTCTGTCTGGAGAGTTGTTCATCATATTCCCTTTTATCCTTTAAATGTCTGTTGAAACTGTGATTACATCACTTCCTTCTCCTAGTGTCTTCTTTTTGTCTTAATCAATATGACTAGAGATTCATCAATTTTATTGACTTTTTTAAAAAACAAGTGTTACGTTGGTTTTCTCTTTGAGCTTGAATTGCTCTATTTTTACTACATTTTTAATGTGGAAACTCAGGTCATTAATTTGATACCTTTCCGACAAATTCTAAGCACTAATTTACTAGCATCCTACAATATTTGATATGTTGTGTTTCCATTTTCATTCAGTTCAAAATGCTTCCTGATTTCACTTTTGATGTCTTCTTTGATCCATG
The DNA here is from genome assembly GCF_039906515.1 of Pseudorca crassidens. Lineage (NCBI taxonomy): Eukaryota > Metazoa > Chordata > Mammalia > Artiodactyla > Delphinidae > Pseudorca > Pseudorca crassidens. The sequence continues at coordinate 118,820,853 of NC_090296.1, read as the reverse complement.
GGCTATTTAGAAGTATATTAGTTTCTAAATACTTGGAGGTTTTTCAGGTATTTTTCTCGTTTTCTAATTTAATTGCATTGTAGTCAGAGAACATATTTTGCATGAGTTGAATTGTTTTCAATTTATTGAGGTTTGTTTTACATCCCAGAATATTGTCTTAGTCAATATTCCCTGAGCACTTGAAAAGAATGTGTATTATGTAGCTGTTGGGTGGAGTGTTCTATAAATATGGTTTACCTTTATGGTTTGGTTTATGGTGTTATTCAAGTCTTCTATGTCCAAACAGATTTTCTACTTGTTCTATTAATTATTAAAAGAGGATGCTGAAATCTCTGATTGTAACCGTAAATTTGCCAATTTCTCCTTTCAAGTCCATTAGCTTTTTACTTGATGTATCCTGATCCTCTGTTACTTGGTGCAAAAAACATTGTTATGTCCTTTGATGAAATGACCCTTTTATCATTATTAAATGATAATCTTCTTTATCCCTGCTAAGATTATTTTCAATGACTTCTACTTTGTTTGATATTAGTATAGCCACTCCAGCTTTATTTTGATCAGGGTTACCTTGGTATTCTTTTCCATTCTTTTATTTTTAATCTATTGTGTCTTTATATTTAAAGTGGATTGCTTGTAGGCAGCGTATAGTTAGGTGTTGTTTTTTTGTCCAATCTCACAATCTCTGCCTTTTAATTTGGTGCTTATACAATTTGTACTTTATGCAATAAGTCATATGCTTCTACTTCACTATTTGATTTCTATTTGTTCCATCTGTTATTTGGGAATTTTTTCCTATTTTATTGACTTCCTTTGGATTAATTGAATATTCTTATGAACCCATTTTCTTCTCCTTTGGGGACATTAGTTATAACTCTTTGTTTTGTATACAGTAGTTGTTTTAGCATGTATAGTAAACAGCTCTAATTATCACAATCTACTTTCAACTAGTAATATTCTGGTTACATATATGCACATAAATGTATAGATGTACATAAATGTATATAGATGTACATAAATGTATATAGAAGAGTTTCACTCTGTGTCTACACATCCTAGTATTAACCAAAGACTGAGCTGGTTTTCTGTAGTTCTCTCCTCTATGGAACTCTGCCTCCACAGCTTCTAGCTCCCTCAGACTCCCAGAACTCCAATCTCTGCTCCTCAACTCAGAGAGAACACTGTGCTCTGCTTGGGAATGCCCTACACACTCTGCTCTCCAGAATGTACCTCCAGGCAGAAAGCTACAGTGATGGTAGGACTCACCTCATTGGTTTCCCTTCTCTCTGGAATCACAGGCTTCATCTTCATATCATCCTGTATCTTAAAGCAGCTGCTCCACATATCCTGTCCAGTTTTTCTCATTGTTTAAGGCAGGAGGGTAAATCTGGTTCTGAGATATAGTTTTAATTTTGTTGGATTAATTTAACGAATATTTATGGAGGATTTTTGCATGCGTTTTCATAATTGAACATGACTGTATATCTACAGAGGGACATTTCACTTATAAATATAAATACATACATATGTGTATATAAATATATACATGTGTATGTGTGTGTGTGCATTTCTTATCCAGTTTTGTATTCAGTTATACTAGCCTTTTGGAAGTTTTTGCTCTTTCTCTATTTTCTTGACTAAAATTAGGGGGTGTTTCTCAATTTCTTTTTTTTTAATTAGTCTCCCCCTCTCCCTGGAGTCTCTTTAGATATGTTTTTTTTCTAATCCCCCACCTTGAAATTTGAATACCATAGAAACACTGTATATCTGTTTATGTACCGTGACCCTTTGGAGGACCACAGTATTTTAATACCTAAGATTTTTCCCCTTCTCCCCAAACCAGTGGATTTTGATCCCTTTGAGAATACATGAAGTAGGGAATTACCTGTTCCTTACAAGTTTGTAAAGCTTTCATCTAAAAAACTTTCTGGGCTGCAGCCTTTTGGAAAAGGAAATCTTTGATTACCATTTTGCTTCTTTAATGCTTACTGGCCTGTTTGATATTTATATTTCTCCTTGGGCCAATTGGGAATTTAATTTTCATCTCAGAAATACAGAGTTGTTATTCAGGCAGGACACACCAGCCTGGCAACCAGGCAGAATGCTTTCTGATTGGCACGTGCCCATCCTGATTAGCCAGCACCAAGCTTTACTTGTTGCTGAGTTATTTAAATACTACCGTGTAGAGCAAAATCTATTTCATCTACAATTTCAAATATATTAGGCTATAGTTTTCACAATATTCTTTTATTATTTTTAAATGTCTTATGCATCTGCCGTTATTCCCTTTTTATCATTCTGCATTTTGCTTTATACAATCTTTTTCTTTCTTCCCAGAAGACCATCTTATCTTTTCAAAAAAATTTAAATATCAGCTTTTAATTTTACTGATCTTCAGTATCGTTTGTTGTTACTATTATTATATCTTGTATTATTACTGTTTTCTTATTCTTTACTTTGATTTCTGCCCTTAATATTTCTTCCTTTCTGATTTCTTTAGTTTTGCTCTAATTTCCTTTTTTTTTTCTTCTTGAACTAAACAGCTCATTAGTTTTCAATCTTTCTTGATTCCTGAAACATTTAAATTTATAAATTTCCCTCCAAATATTGCTTTAGCTATGTCCATAAATTTTGGCTTAAAATACTTTCAGTTTATTCTGTTTTCTATATTATATTCATGAATTCCTTTTTAATTTAAAGATTTTTTAGTTGTATGCAATTTCATTTCTAGACTTAAAGGATTTTAAAAAGTTATTATCAACAACTGTGAAGAATCTTGGATTTTACCTGCTTGTAAGGTACCAAGGTAGCCAGTCAGTTTCAAAAACAATGCCGGAAGACATGAGACTCCTGGATCAAAGACAAATGACTTCATTTTCTCATTGGTTCCCCTTGTCTCCTAAGTCCTACAAGAGTGATGCATATATGGGTCCAGGAGGATGCTGCACCTGTAGTAGGTTTCAGTCACAGTTGAAGGACCCTGAGATTAGGAAACTCCAATCTTTCATAAGGGGGTATAAGCCAACCTACCCAATCTTTGCCCCACAGGGAGACATTACCTTCGTTTTACTAGAGAGCAAACACACCTGCCCTCTGCCATGGAGGGAGATGCTATCTTTATTTTCCAAGGCTGTTTGCTACATAAACATCCTTGAAAAGGTAATCAAAAGCTGACAATGCCTCTGCTCAGAAGACATACAGAAACACAAGAGACCTATGGAGAATCATCTCCCAATAATTATTCTTCTGTAATTTATTTCTAACATAATTGCACTGTGGTCAGAATATAGTCTGAGTGGTATTGATCCTTGGGACTATTTGTGGAAGCTGGGGAAGTCCAGGAATGAGAGCATCACACATCGCAGACCTGCAGACCAACTCCATTCCCAGTTCCTTCACCAGGCATTGCCTCCATTCAGAGAATCTTCCTTAAATTGCTGGAAAAAAGGTTATCTCCAAGAGGAGATAAACTTCTTAGGTTGCAATCCAATGTCATTGAGGGTATGGAGAGGAAGGGAAGGAGGAAGCAAATGCCGTAGGGCAGCTAGATGTTATACACGTGTTCTCACCAGATTCTCAACTTGGGAGGGTCTTGAAGCTACCCTGATATTCTCCCCATCTCCCCAACCCTTCCATCCCCTCCATATGCATAACCGGTCTGCTCTTGCTAATTTCCAGTCCATGGAAGCGATGGGGTCAGAAAAACATCCCGCCAAATCAACGTAGGGGATAAGTAAGAGCAAAATTCACCCGCCATAGCTACACCTACTGCTCCACTATGTCCCCATCCCAGACTGCCATGAGCTTCTACACCAACTCACAACTGTCTTTGGTCTCCTTGTGGCCTTTTCAAAGTTTTGATGTTAGTTCCGCAGACTCTGCCTTCTCAACTCCTCTATTAATTTCTTAACTCTGGCTGCATATTAGCTGGAACTGTGGAGTATTTAAAAAACCCTAGTGCCCAGATTCTGCTTCTGAAGATTCTGATACAAATGGTCCAAGGAGGGCCCCTGATTATCAATAGATTTTAAAGCTTCCTGGGTAATTCTAATGTGCAAGAAAGGTTTCCAATTTCCTCTGGGATGATTTAGGGGAAGGGACCTCACAGTCCAGGTTTCTAAATTTTCCTGTCAGGAGCAAGAAACTTGTATTTTGTTTAATGTTCAAATTACTGAACTCATATACCTAATAAAAATATTTTTAAAACAAAGTATCTTGAAATTTTAAACTGACTATAATTTGATTAATTTCACCTATATCTTTTAAAATGCATTTGCAGATTTATTATGGCTGATTTTTTGAACACTTCAAATATATAAAACTTTCACAAATGCAGTGACTACAAAGCTTATTATTATACTTACACTTGAATGTATTCTAAAGCCTCAGAACAATGGACTTATTCATTTCTTTGATAATTTATGTGCTTGTTTTATACCTTCTGAGGGGATATTAGTATACTTATTTTAATATCTTCCTAGGGTTTTAGTAATATATTTTTATTCCTTCCCAGGGGTGGAGTAATATTACTAGACCCCAAAGAAAAAGTATACGTGCTCAGCCCAGCCAAGGCAGCAGAATCTGGATTACTGGCTGATCCATTTTTGGTCTGGGTACAAGACACATCATCAGGCTGCAATAACTTCTGGCCTTACTGCAACATGATTTTTAAGGTCACACCTTCACTTGCGTTTTATTTTTTTACAACCTGATGTCTTTCAGGAAATAACATACTTTTAAAGTCTCACTTTGCCAGAGTTACAGAACCCAATATCCTATCAGTATGATACACTGACTTGGTCTGTTACCTTTTTAAAGAAATATGTATTCCTTATTGGTGTTTTATTAAAATGAGTAGGACCATCTAGTGGTTTCACTTCCTATAAGATGAGGCATTGGGTCTGGGTTGTAGTTTCTTCCTCTTTGGGACATTTGACTAATTCATCTTTTTGGAAGACCCTGTTGACCCTTTCTTCTACTTGGTAACTTTGTGTGATCACTGATCCTGATTAAGTGTTGGACTTTCTTTCCATCTAAATTATATGTTAATCTCATACCAACAAAACCAGTCTGTCCTCCTCTTGATAGAGTTCCTGTTTTTTCCTAGATTATTGGTTTGCTCATTTCCATAGCTTTTTTTTTTTCTCAGAAACAAATATGCACATATATATTTATGCATCTCTATACAAAACAATAATTAACAAAATATCCATATATAAATAATAGCCGCTTGTTAAAATCCATTAACAAGAAGCAAATCCATAATTGGTTATCCATTTTTTGATTACAGCTATATTTTTGTACTCATTATTTTAACTTTTCTCTTTTGAGAAATATTATGAATCCATGGTCTTTCATGGACTCAACTTGCTCCAAGTAACCATAATAACAATAATATTTTGTGCTCAAATTGTTGCAGCTTGGTCAATGGGAACCCTTAAATTGGGTCCTTTGGCATTCTCATATTGACCCTAACATTAAAAAAAAATCAGATTCTTGCTTTCTGGTGGCAACAGGATATTCCAGTCTCATTCTGATCATTCTTTTCCCTTTCCCAGCACAAAGAGCCATCTATTCTCTGGGCAGTCCTGTTTTATTTTTTTAATTGAAAAAAGTATTAGAATAGTGGGCATGGGAGGACACATATGAAAGATAGGCAAAAGTTTCAACACTGCTGTAGAGCCACTTGCACTGGAAAATGCGACTTTAAAAAATAAACTATGGTTTCCAGTGATTTTTCAAATATATATATATATATTTATATATTTAACATCTTTATTGGAGTATAATTTCTCTACAATGGTGTGTTAGTTTCTGCTGTATAACAAATTGAATCAGCTATACATATACATACATCCCCACAGCTCCTCGCTCTTGCTATTATATTGATGTACCCTACTTTTCTTATAGTAATTGGTATCACCTGATACCAAGACTTTCTCCCCAGTAACAACAGTTCTATAAATATACATGCTCCTAACATGGTCTAAGCACTAGCCCTGCTTTGAGGAATTCACAGCCTAGTAGGAGATACGCTGGATGTAACAAGTCTCTCTTCTTCTCGCCATAGGATCTTAGACATTTCTTGTCAGAATATCTCACTTCCCTTGGCACATAATACTCCTGCGAATAACTTGATGGAGATTGAGATCAACACAGAGATTTTAAAAAATAGCCATAGAGGTCTTGGAAGACTGAGATACACAGACAAGTGGCTGGAGACACTCAGAAACAAAGACACAAAAACAAAGACAGGAAGAGGTGAATGGAATGAGAGGGAGGGAGATGTGTTCTTGTGATGAGAAGTGTGGTAAAGAGAGAGTACTGAGAGAATGGAGCAGGAAAGATAGCAAGAGGATTACAGCAATATTTGAGACAAAAAATAAAGGGAGAAAAATAAATGACAGATATAGAAAAAATGATTAATGTTGAGAGAAGATTTACAGCAAGATATGAGAAGCAGGGAGAGACATGAGGACAATAAAGGAAAGAAAAATGGTCAGGATGAGAAAGAAAAGTAGAGAGAAGCTCGCTCATACTATTTCTTTCCCAGACCATAAATACAAGCCACAGACTCACCGATGGAAAAAGCCAGCAGAATTTGAATGGTTTTAGCTGAACTCATATTAAGAAGTAAGCTCTATGTGGGGGCGCTACATATTTCCATTCTCAGTTTTGCTCGGGCATTGGTCATTAGGCTACTTATTGTTTGCCTACAGCATCTTCATGTTCATCTTGTTGGCCATCTTAGGCTTTGTAAGCTCAGCTACTAGATTTAACTTCCCATAATTCATGAGTTGGAAGATCTTTGTGTTCTTACATTCAGTGCTGGGTTTAGCTCAAAGTCAAAGGTCTCACTTGCCCCACGCATGGTTGATCAACCCTATTCTGTCACCATTTCCATCATTGTCAGCCGGCTACACCACAGCACAGAAGCCAGAAGTGTTATTCTTACAAATACTTAAAGTCTTCAGTCTCTGCATCACAATCTCATAAAATGCTCCATCACTAGCCACTTGTCCCTTCCCATAGTCCTGTTTAATATTCTCTAGACCACGTGACCAGCACTTCACAGAAATTTGTTGGAAGAATGGCTACCCAGTTCTGCTATTCCAATGTCAGCCAGGGGAGAAAGGCAGAGACCTTAGGCATTTGAAAATGCATCAAGTTATCATTTTAAAAGCTGATGGCCAAAACTTTCCTTGGATTCTTCTCCTCATTCTCTTGTTGCGAACACTTTCTTCTTGTTAATATGTGCTTATATCACCTGGGGTCTGGGGTCTGCCCAGGTTGACTTTCTTATGGTGGTGAGACTAAAGTGGACTCCTTTCCAGCCTGCAGGGATAGGCCAAGTGACGCATGGCTCCAACGTCAGCATCTACCAAGCACTGGTCCCAAAATTTGGTATGTATAAGAGTTATCTGGGAGCCTGTTAAAAAGGCAGGGATCCACTCGCAGGGATTTGGTCTGAGGAAAGGGGATGGGGACAGGCATCTGAATTATAAGAGCCCCTAATGTGATTCTGATGTGGGCCTCCCTATGCCATTTCTTGAGAAACATTGCCCAGAGTAATGACAGTAGGTCTTTGCTTACATTTTAGAAGGTGTCTTGCCAATCCTGAACCCAGTATGACCCTCTGCTTGTGTCAGGCACAGGTATATCTAAGTCTTCAAATCTTCCCGGACCATATATCCTACTGTTGCCATCTTCAACATAAGTTCACAGCCTGGATACACTGTTAAACTTGACTTGCAGAGTTGATGTAAACACATTATGAGCGCCACATCTTTTTTAGGATAGGCAGTCTACTCTTTTAGTGTACAGTATATTCCTATAAATCTGCTAGAAAATCAGAAGTTCAACAGAAGAATTTATATACTATGAGGGGCTTTCAGTCTCAGAGAGCTAAAAAAATGATAAAAATTCATAGTAATATCCTACCTTTTAGATTCCATCTTTGATGATATTTCCAGCATCTTGTACATGTTCTTTCCATTTTGTTCTTTTCTTGTTCTCTATTGCACTTTCATCATTTTTAATCATTTCCATCTTTGACTCTATCATAGTACCTGTGAGATTTTACTTCGTATCACTAGTATCAGAGTTACATATTTCTTCCTTTTTCCACTCGCTCTGCTGTGCACATGTAGTGATGTTTCTAAGACCGAACAACTGGTTGCCAGGCATGGCCACCATGAGGTGGCTTAGAACGTTCTTTGCCTGGCTTATAAAAATCTGAACTTTGTATCTGGAAGGTGCATAGAGGTGTCAGTGCAAAGGGCTTAAAAATGCAGGATGTAAGGATATTAAAAGTCTGAAGCTGAGGGCTGTCTCAAAAATGAGAAACCAGTTTAAATGAAACTGGTTTGCTATACAAAGTGCAAGATAAAGCTTTATTGCTCATCCACATATTTTGCTAAATATGCTGGATTACAGCAATGAAGACTTGAAGACAAGGACCTTACAGACTGGTGGAGGAGACAGACAGGTAAATTACAAGTAAACTCTATAAAAGAAATACAGGGTGCTGTGTGTGCATTCATAGGGAGCCCTCTCACCACAGGAGGCTGAGTATGGTTTAGCCAGTGAAGAAGGTAGAAAAAAATGTCGCAAAATATCTAAGGCCTTAGAAACAAGAAACAGCATGGTATTGCGGCAAATTGTAGTTTTCAAAATGGATGTAACATTATTTCCCATTCCACATGCTTTTCTTGACAATGTGACTTTGATGTTCCACCAGATTAGAGCTGGGTCAATGTGATTTCTGATCTCAGAGTGATGCTATGCAACTTCTGAGGCTAAGTCATAAAACATGATAGAGCTTGGGATGCTTTCTCTTGGAACCCAGCTGCCATGCTCTGAGGAATCCTAATCAGCTACTTGAAGAAGCCGTGTGTGGGTGTTGTGGGTGACAGCCCCAAGGGAAGTCCCAGTCTAGCATCAATCACCAGACATATGGGTCAATAATCCTTCAGATTGTTCCAGATGCCAGCCTATGCCTCTTCCTTCCTGCGGTCCCAGACATCAGTCAGCAGAGAAAAAGTTCAACAGTAGAGAGGGCTTCAAGCATAGTTCCAACAGGACTCTTCCAGTCCTCTTTAATTTATCAGCAATCCCTTTTGGGTGTGGGTGATTTCTTTTACGATATTAAAGAGCTGCAGGAGTTCCAGACTTCAGATTTGTACATCTTGTATTGAGAACAAGAGAGAGACAACTCTCTTATTCCCAACCATTCAAAGCATAAAGCAAAACAAAACAAAACAAAATTGTACTTCTCTCTGGTTGGCCCTACTGAACCAATTACTGATGCTAGAGAAATTCCATATGTTGATTGGCTTAAATCTGATTCACTGCACAATGACTGTAGCAAGAGATAAGAGACTATGTTAACCAGCTTTTGTCAATCAAGGCTCAACCCTGGAGCAAGGAAGTGAAGTTAATCCTACCAACCAAAATTCTGCTGCACTGCTGGAGGGGGATATTTAAAGAACTCATCTATGTGTATATTTTTCAAATCACTTCCTCTAGACCATTGTTGGACCCCAGCAGTTTAAATGAGTGGGCTGCAGATAATCTGGTAGTTTCAGAGAGGTCAAAAATACTTTAAAAATTGTTTATCTATCTATCTATCTATATTCCACAAATTTAGAACATAAAATTATTTTCACAGAAGTATAGACATATTCCTATATTTTTATTCTTAAAGATTATCCATCTTCCAAACAGTTGTCTTCTGCTGAAAATCAGTCAATAGAGTTCCTCTGGGCTAACGTAGCTTCCCACCATTCACACTGTACTGTCTACTTGACTATGAGCTTTATGAGACCACATCTATTATTGCTCACTTTTATATTCTGAGCTACAGCACAATGCCTGGCATATATTCAATATACTCATAAGTACTCAAATAAATATTTGTTGAATGAATGTTTCCTTAATTTGCATATTTCTCATTTCTATTATAATATATTTAGCCACAGTTCACAAAAAATGGTTTATTGGTCAAGAATAATGATGTACATATTAAATTAATGCAAATTATATAAATTTAAATAGTGAGCTGATTCCAGTGTAAATAAAGAATGAGAAAATGAATGTGCTGGGCATATGGAACTGTGTAAAATGATGATTTGACATGAACAGATGAAATATAAAAGTGTGAATATGAAGGACAAATGTACATTATTAAGTCTATATAAAATTTGGATTTTATTGAACTGGTGGTGCTTTTACCTCTAACTCTCAATTCATTGTTCATTATAAAACTATCATATATATATGTTCTAGGGAAGTCATTCAAAAAATAGAAAGAGTGTATAACTTCTAAATCCATATAGGGAAAATTATGGTTAAAAAATACCCATCATTTAAGATCCAATAATACACAATAATTCAAAAGGAAGCAATTAAGGATGAAAAAACAGAATGAAATAAAACATGGAAGAGGTGGGATAAGTAAAAGCACAAATTGAGGTGGTTAATTTAAACCCAGTTAATTTTATATTACAGTAAATGCAAAGGAACTAAGTTCACATTTAAAAGGCTGGATTGTTAGACTGGATAAAAATATACATTATATGCTGTTTAAAAGAAACACACCTGGGCTTCCCTGGTGGTGCAGTGGTTGAGAGTCCACCTGCCAATGCAAGGGACACGGGTTCGTACCCCGGTCTGGGAAGATCCCACATGCCGTGGAGCAGCTGGGCCCGTGAGCCATGGCCGCTGAGCCTGTGCGTCTGGAGCCTGTTGCTCTGCAACGGGAGAAGCCACAACAGTGAGAGGCCTGTGTACCACAAAATAAATAAATAAATAAATAAATAAAAGAAACACACCTAAAACATAAGGATATAGAAAGGTTGAAATTAAAGTATACAAAAATATATCATTCAAATTGTAAAAAAAGAAAGCTGATGTAGCTATATTAACATTGAAGAAAATAGACTTTAAGGCCAAAGAATTTCTAGAGATAAAAGAGCTATCTCATAATGTCAAAAACATCATCTCACTAGTAATATATGTAAGTTTTTAATTTTTATACACTTAATAACATGCCCTTAAATGCATAAAGCAAAAAATAATAGAATACAAAGAGAAATGGATAAATCCAAAATCCTAGTCAGAGATTTTGAGTCTTTCAATAATCGATAGAGTAAGTAGGAAAAAAAAGATAAATGATTTGAACAACATACTTAAGAATTTTGACCTAAATTGATATACAGATGTTATAGTCACCTCTCAAAACTGAGATAGACTCCTCAATCAAACTTTGGTTCAGATGTTGATACTGGTGATACCACACACATATCAACAGGACATGAAAAGTTTTATTATTCAAATAATGGGCCAAATACTTGGAAATTGAACAACAAACTTCTAAATAACCTCCAAGTCAAAGAATAAATCACAAGGAAATTTAGCATATATTTTAAAGGGTATAGCTCTTCTTCTGTTTTTTTCAGAAAACACAGTAGATGGGAACACTTTCCCACTAGTTTTATGAGGCCAACTTGACCTTGATACCAAAACCTAAAAAAGATGCAACAGGAAAAATATTACAGACCAGTATTCCTAATAAACATAGACACAGACACCTTTAAACAAATTTTGGCAAATAAAATCTAGTAATATGTTAAAGGATATCATTATATTATCCTAGTAATAATGCAAAGCTCATTTAACCTTTGGGAATCAATCAGTGTAATCAATAACATTAACAGCATGAAGGAAAAGGGTCATATGATTATTTCAACAGATGTAGAAAAATATTTTACAAAAGTCAATATTCATTTATGATAAAAAGCTTTCTGCAAACTAGGAATAAATGGGAATTTCCCCTGTTTGAAAAAGGCTATCTATGTAAACCTACAGCTAAACTTATTATAGTGAAATATCGAACTTTTACTGTAAGATTAGGAATAAAACAATGATGACCACTCTTACCATTTCTTTTAGACATTGAGCTGGAAGTCCTAGCCTGTGCAATAAAGAAAGAAAAAAAAATAGAGGGTATAATAACTGGAAAGGAAGATGTAACATTGTATTTGAAGACAAAATGATTTTTGGAAAATCCTAAGAAATCCACAAAAGAATTTATCAAAATTAGGAGAGCATGGTTACAGGATACAAGGTCAATATAGTAGATTCTCATTATTCACTGAAGTTTTATCCTATAAAGATGTTGTGAACACTGAATTAGCAAATACTAACATTTGCTCCTAGGAGAAATGCAGGGTTACGTTCTCATGAACCTGAGTACAACACTTTGGACAGTCAATCAATAGGAACCTTTTTTTTTAATGCGTGCTTTTGTTTAAAGACATCTTTTAAAATATATATTGTTGATTCAATAACATTGAACTCATGGCCAACAGCATTATAACTCATGCCTGAACAAAGCTTATCTAACACATGTATTTTTCTTGTTAGGCACATCACAACCATCTTGTGCTTAGGAACACCAGAGAGCAGTTCAGCACTACCTTAGGGGACATTTTAAACAGCAACATCACCAACAGAAAAGATAAAAATGCAACAAATGTGACACTAAATATACCACGAAAAGGACACTTGTTTACATTATAACAACTAAAACAAGAAGGCAGAATGTTGCCTTCTGACCTCAGCTGGGAGGTGTGTGTTGGTTGACTTAAATTTTTCATCACCCTGCTCATGTCTGTGAATGAACATGAAAGCACTGTGAGTATTGACTTCGGGGTTACAAATACCCTTTAGCAAATAGGTGAATTTGTAAATACAGAATATACAAATAATGAGGATCAGCTATATATAAAAATAAATTGTATTACTATATACTAGCAAAAACAATTGGAAGTGAAACTTTAAAATATAAAAAAGTCATAAATAAATTTATTTCAGAATAAAATTTAAACTGAAACTTACAAAATTTTGCTGAAAAAGTGATCTAAATAAATGAAGAGATATCTCATATCCATGCATTGGAAGATTCAATATATTAAGATATCTATCTTCCCCAATTCATCTATAGAGCCACTATAATCCCAATAAAAATGCCCCAAATCTTTTTCTTCGTAGAAATTGGCAAGCTGATTTTATTATTATTATTATTTTGCGGTACGCGGGCCTCCCACTGTTGTGGCCTCTCACTGTTGTGGCCTCTCCCATTGCGGAGCACAGGCTCCGGACGTGCAGGCCCAGCGGCCATGGCTCACGGGCCCAGCCACTCCGCGGCATGTGGGATCCTCCCGGACCGGGGCACGAACCCGTGTCCGCTGCATCGGCAGGCGGACTCCCAACCACTGCGCCACCAGGGAAGCCCCTGATTTTAAAATTTATATGGAAATGCAAAGACCTAGACTAGCTAAAACAATTTTGTAAAATAAAAATAAAGTTGAAAGAACTACATTACATGATTTGAAGACTTACTACAGAGCTACAGTAATCATGACAGTATGGTATTCATGTAAAAATTTTTAAATGGAAAAGAACAGTAAGTCCAGAAAGAGACCCACACATATACAAGTCAACTGATTTTCCAATAAATTGCTAAGACAATTCAATGGGAGAAAGGAACTTTTCTGTACCAAGTTATACAGGAACAACTGGGTTTCCATATGGAAAAGAAAATGAAGTTTGACCCCTACTTCACAGTATTCACAAAAATTAATTCAAGGAGGATAATAGTACTGAATGTAATAGTTAAAACTATAAAGCCTCCAGAAGAAAACAGAGGAGAATATCTTTGCAAACCTTGGGCAGGCAAACCATTTTAGAGAGAACATCAAAAAGCACTTGCCATAAAAGAAAAATCAATGAATTGACTTTATCATAATTCAAAACAGAAGTATTTTACCTAGAACATATGTAGAACCCATACAAATCAATAATAAAAAGACAATTCAAATTTTAAAAATGGGCAATAGACCTGAACATTTACTTCACAAAAGAAGAAATAAAAAATGACTAAAAAGCACATAAAAACATGATTAACACCATTAGAGGGGCTTCCCTGGTGGCACAGTGGTTGAGAGTCTGCCTGCCAATGCAGGGGACACGGGTTCGTGCCCTGGTCTGGGAAGATCCCACATGCCGCGGAGCAACTAGGCCCATGAGCCACAACTACTGAGCCTGCGCGTCTGGAGCTTGTGCTCCGCAACAAGAGAGGCCGCGACAGTGAGAGGCCTGCGCACCACGATGAAGAGTGGCCCCCGCTCGCCGCAACTAGAGAAAGCCCATGCACAGAAACGAAGACCCAACACAGCCAAAAATAAATAAATAAATAAAATTAAAAAAAAACAAACAAACACATCATTAGACATCAGAGAAAATACAATTAAAGCAACAATGAGATGGCTGAAAAAGCCACACTAGAATTGTTAAAAATAATAAAGGCTCACAACAACAAATGTTGGCAAATATGTGGGGCAGTTAGAACTCTCTATACATTGCTGGAGGGAGTGTAAAATTATACAAACACTTTGAAAACATGTATGGCAATTCCTTATAAAGTCCAACTTAAAACTATTCTTTGACCCAGTAGTTCCACTGAACAAAAGACTTGTACAAAATGTCTTTATTCATAATAGCCCCAAAGTTAGAAACAACCCAATAGAATGGATAAACAAATTGTGGTACCTTCACACTATGCAATAAAAAATTATCAATTTCTGATACATGAAACAATATGAGTGATTCTTAAAAACATATGTTGGGTAAAAGAAGTCTGACACAAGAGTACATACTGTATTGTTCCATTTACAGGAAGTTCTAGAAGAGACAAAATCAATCAATGGTGAACGAAATTAGAAAAATAGTTGCTCATAGGGGAGGGCAAGGATAGACTAGAAGAACTTTTCTCAAGTGATTGAAATGTTTTATATCTTAATTGGATGTTGATGATATTTTCAAAATTAATCAGATTTTACACTTAAGTGCATTTCACTGTATATAAATTTCACCTTCAAAAAAAGGTCTTGCATGGAAGCAACCTAAGTGTCCATCGACAGATGAATGGATAAAGAAGATGTGGCACATATATACAATGGAATATTACTCAGCCATAAAAAGAAACGAAATTGAGTTATTTGTAGTGAGGTGGATGGACCTAGAGTCTGTCATACAGAGTGAAGTAAGTCAGAAAGAGAAAAACAAATACCATATGCTAACACATATATATAGAATCTAAAAAAAAAAAAAAAAAGTGGTTCTGAAGAACCCAGGGGCAGGACAGGAATAAAGATGCAGATGTAGAGAATGGACTTGAGGACACGGGGAGGGGGAAGGGTAAGCTGGCACGAAGTGAGAGAGTGGCATGGACATATATACACTACCAAACGTAAAATAGATAGCTAGTGGGAAGCAGCCGCATAGCACAGCGAGATCAGCTCGGTGCTTTGTGACCACCCAGAGGGGTGGGATAGGGAGAACTGGAGGGAGACGCAAGAAGGAGGGGATATGGGGATATATATATATCCGTATAGCTGATTCACTTTGTGATACAGCAGAAACTAACACACCATTGTAAAGCAATTATACTCCAATAAAAGTATTTAAAAAAAACAAAAGGTCTTGAACAATCTCTTCTCGGCACAAAAGCCACCATCAAGTACACACACATACTTCACGTTAACACATCAGATTGCAAAAATTAAAATCTAATTGTCGGGACTTCCCTGGTGGTCCAGTGGTTAAGACTTCACCATCCAATGCAGGGGGTGCGGGTTCGATCCCTGATCGGGGAGCTAAAATTCTACATGCCTCGCAACCAAAAAAAAAAAAAAAACTCAAAACATAAAATAGAAGCAATACTGTAACAAATTCAATAAAGACTTAAAAAAAAAATCTAATTGTCATTGAGTATGTGAAACAACTGAACTGTATTCTCTGCTTGTGGGAGTGTAAACTGATAATGACTTCAGAAAGCAATTTGACAATATTTAATGCAGTTGAATGTGTGCATATGACCCAGAAACTCCACTGCCAATTGTGTACCCCCAAAACTCAAGACATGTGAGCACATATATTCAAAGCAGCATTGTGTGTAATAGTTATAAACCAGAAATCACTCAATGCCCCCCAACAAGAAAATGGATATATAAATCATGCATTGGTCATACAGCCAAATATCAAACAGCAGTAAAAAAGAAAGTAGAATTACTCCCATCAGTTATGTTTCTGGGTAAAGCTGCTCAGAAACAGAATACTGAATGGAAAAAAAATATGCAAAAAATACATACTGCATGATACTATTTGTATAAAATATGAAAATATAAGTCAATTCAATGAACTCCCTATGCATGTATGCATAAATAGGAATCGTATGAAAATGTGAATGAATGATAAGCATCAAATTCAGGATAGTGGTACCTCTAGGGAGAGAGGTACACAGAGGCTCCATTTCTACTTGTGATGTTTTATTTTTAAAATCTGAAGCAAATGTGGAAAAATATTAATATCTGTTATGCTTGGTGGTGGATACAGGGTATTTATTTGACATACTATACTACCTGCACTTCTGCATGTTGATATATTTCAAGATAAACAAAGAGAAGAAAGAAGTCAACTCTCTGATAACTCAAGCTTAGAGAGACTGGTGTAAGGAATTAATAGTTTCATTGTCTCCTGAAGAGAAACCGTAAAGTATTTCATTGCCCAAAAATATAGGAGTAGTTTATTCTTTGGAGTTGGGGTATACTTTAGCTCATTTATTTATCCTTATCCTCTTTCCAGAAAGGATTTGAGGTAGCTTGTAACAAAAGAGACATACGATGAGCCAGGAAAACATAAACCTAAGTAGAAAATCAGGATCAAAGATAACAAATATTCCACCAATACTGGTTAACCACAGTCACCGCGATCAAGTTTCAAACTTGGCTCGGAACTTCTTGGCAACAGTAACCATTCCATCTCCAGCTGACCCATAAAAGCAGGTTAGGAAAACTAACCTTTGTTCTTCAAGATTTAACTTAATACTCTCCTGAGCAGTATCTCTGTATTCTATTTTGCATTTTTGCCTTGCTAACTAGCCAGGTTCTTCTTTTCACTTCTTTTGTTCTTCTCTCCTTTCCTTCCTCTTCCTTTCCTTTCCTTCCTTTCTTTTCATTCTTTCACTTATTTTACTCAGATGCCAGATGCTTAAGACTAACAGTGGTTATGAATGCAGGTCCTACCTACTATATAGTGGCTGAAATACCCTTGGGTGAGGTTTTTAACTTCTCGGCCTCAGTTTTCTAATGTTCAAATAGGGGTAATAGCACATGTATGTCACAGTGTGGGGAGATTAAATGAGACAATGCATATAAAGCCCTTAGAATAATGCAAGACGCCACCCAATAAATCTTAGTTGTTGTTATGATTATTATTAGTCAGTGGAGGAGAATATGAATCCACTGTAGTCCCTGCCCTCGTCAGGGGTAGATCAGGAGCAGGGTAAGGTTTTACTGTCTCACGTGCCAGGCCTTTAGCGGAGTGAAGTTCTGGAAGTGGGGAGCTGATACCAGCACCATCCTCAGACAGTAGCACAGTTAGCTAGCCTCAGCTCCAACAGCACACTTAGCAGCCATCCCCAGATGTAACAGCACACGTAACAACCTAACTGCTGA
The DNA here is from genome assembly GCF_039906515.1 of Pseudorca crassidens. NCBI lineage: Eukaryota > Metazoa > Chordata > Mammalia > Artiodactyla > Delphinidae > Pseudorca > Pseudorca crassidens. The sequence continues at coordinate 118,803,277 of NC_090296.1, read as the reverse complement.
ACCAGAACATGGCGGACAGTATCTCGCCAGATGGCACAGACTGGACATTTCTGCTTTTGAGGCGATATTCTGTTTCTGCTCGAGATCCCTTTTGGAAAAAAGCAATCCTTCAGAACATACTAGCCTTGAGAGTCTCAGACTGTGGGCTGTGCATCTCGTCCCCCTTCCCAAAGATCCTGGAAAGTACCAAGTAGAGATGACAACTTGTTCCAGGGATCACCAGTAGCAACATAGGGCCCTCAGTTGATTCCAGCCACAGTAGACCCAGGTCCCCTTGTCCTTTCATCTGGGCGTAATTCTCACCCAGCAACTCCAGCAAGCATGGGTTGGGAAGAAGCTTAGCTGCAAGGGATAAGAATTATATGGGAGGACACAGCCAGTGGGAGTTTGGGACCAGGCAAAATAAGGATTCAAGTAGTAAATCAATCGGTATGAGGCAGTGGGGGTAGTCAAGAGGGGGCTCAGGTACAAAGGGATGAGAGACCAAGTGACTAAAGCTTGGGCATTAAGGAGGTTTGGTTTCAGGAACAAGAAGGCCAGAAGCAGGTGGTCTGGGCAGAGGCAGCAGTGCGTGTAGGCTTTCTGCCAAGTCAGCGTGCGCTGACCTTCGGTTCCTTAAATACCCAGGAGGATTGCGGAGGGCCAAGAATTCATGTGAATGTGAGGGTCAAGTCTCTTTAGCATCAGGGGTGGGAGGGTTAGGGGAGGAGAGGCAGCATTCAGGAAGCTAGACAGGTCATTTCTGAAACAGCCAGGCATTCACCTGCCTGGCCTTGAGCGAGCAACCATTCCCCACATGCCTGAGGAGTCACATGTTCTTGCCTCTCCTATTTCCTAGAAGCCCACGAACAAGATATTCTTATTTCTCATCTCAACATCACCCTCAAGGTAGGTCTCATTTCTCTACCAAATAAGACAGAGACCCCGGGAGAGATCACCCTTTACCAGACAGATGAGAGATGGTCCATAAGTTTCAATTTAGAGACAGAGGATTATCAGCAGACACTGGGTTCTTCCTGTCCTGGGGCACCAACTCTGTGGTTCGAACTGTTTCTAGAAGAAGAACAGCTTCTTTTACTGGGTGGTCGCTTTGCGCCAGGCATTATGATAAATGCTTTAAATGCATTATCTCATTTGATCCTCAGGACAATCTTATGAGGTAGGTACTATTATGAGGAAATTGAGGTGCAGATGAGTCACTAAACTGGGAGCTGAAGTGCTGAGATGCAAACCCAGGACCGTGAGACTTAAAAGGCTACGTTCTGAAACATCATGCTAACCTCCTAAACTTCAGCACTCCTTCTTGGGGGAGGGTGACCACGAGCTCTTAAGGATGTAGGCCTTTCTTAGAACTGCAAAGGCAACTTACCTCACTTCCTTCCGAGCATTTCCGTAGGACTTTGTTGTCCCGTAACTTCTGTTCTCGTTTTCCCACATCCTGGTGGTCCTGCTGTGATAGGGTTGCCTGGTAAAATGTGACCAAATAGGAGAATTCCTAGTTATTGGCCTGTAAGATTGTGTTTCTAAAGTTGTATCACTTCTGGCTATGGTAATGGGCTCCAAACACCCTCCTCACCAGCAGGAAGTATGACAACACCTGGCTTACATCTTATTTACCTGTTTGACCTTCAACTGGAATTAGAAAAATTAGAAACTTTCACTCATAAATCCCTAATAATTTTGAGCTACAGGTATACATGCCTACCTAAAAAAAGAGCCTTAGAATAGCTAACAACAGAAAGAAACACCATTCAGAGAAGCAGACTTAATGATTAGTCACCACATCTTACATACACTCAGGATCTCCTAAGAAAAAGCATTTTCTTCCTGCTCCAGTTTTGACTCATTTTCATATCTTCTGCCTATAGTGACCCCCCAGGACCCCCTTTGGTGTCCTGAGGATGCATTCTTAGAATAATGAGGCCTCTTCCTATATAAGTGAAGAGAAGGGCTCCCACTCAGCTAAAGAGAAACATATAATAAATATGACAATTCTGACCGGATTAAGGAGGCAAACACATTTTCTTTTAAACTAATTTATTAATAAGTTTATTCTTCACTCATAAAAAAGAACATATTTTTGGCTTTGAAATAATGACATAAAATAAAGAGGCAAGTAACTAAAAATTATCAGCTGAAAGTAGATAGAAGCAACTCATGCTGAACCATGAGCAAACACTACGTGCTTTGGGCTATAGCAGGGGCACCAGTCAAAAGCAAGAGCTGAAGATGCGGGGCCCATTCAAGGCCCAGGCTATCTCTAAAGACTGCTTAGTTCCCAAAGATTGCTTGGTCAACATACACAGGAAATGACTCCTCCCTTTCCCTCTCTTTCCTTCTTTTCTTCCTAACCTTTAACTACAAGAACAGTAGGCAATAATGCTTTGACGCTAGTCTTTCTAATTTGTAGGATAGCGTTGTTGCTGTTTTAACATGTTTAACCTGCATATTTTCAACCTTCAAAAACATAAAACTGCAAAAATCAACTGTAACTAAAAGCCATTTCTATTTTTGGTCAGTTATCTGCTGTAGGCAAAGCTTCATATAGGAATTTTTATTGCGGATCTCCATGACTGCGTCCCTAACAAGCTCAATGAACATCTGTGGCCAAAGCTTCTGCAAAGCCTCATTTTTCATGTTGATTTCTGTGGCTTCCTTCACAAGATCCTCGATGTACATCTTGCAGAATTTCTTTTTTTCCTTTATCTCCTGTTAAAAAAAAGAACATTTTACAGTCAATCATAATTAATCCCAAAACCAAAGCAACAATTACCTGAACCAGAGAAACTTGAAATAATCTATTCTGACCCCCACCCCTCATAGCAGGAAGACTTTCCTAGACACTCTGGACACAGAGCTCTGCTTGAGTAAAGACAGCAACTGGGAGCTCACTTCTCTCCAGTCCACTCCCACCTCCGTGGGACAGCTCTGTTAAAAATGTATTTCCTGGCAGCTGTAGGAAGAAAACTTCCAGGTGAACTAATATGAAACCCATTTGCTAATTGTGGGGGGAAATAAAGCTTTTAAACTACAGTTAAGAAAAGTGTTTCTTTATTGGAATCACTGGATCGTAACAACTATTTCTTCATTGATAGACTTTCTCCTTTCTCAGTGAAAGTAGTTTACTTCGCACAAATTAACTGAATGCATAGATTCATGACTTCTAGTAGTAAATATATCAGGGCACTGAGGCTGACACTCTTAATTAGTATGAGGTCAGTTAATATCCATATACATATTTAAAATATCCATACTCTGAATTCACTCTGTATTTTAGGAAAGCATGTAGTGATGCATTACACTGACTTATGTGGCCAAGACCATTTGGACAAAGTTGGGGAAAACTGTACAAGGAGGAGGAAGAGGACATATATATAAGCCTGGGACCCAGAACTTGGCCTTCAGAAGAGACAGTGTTCCCACTCAACTTCTGGGTCTGGCAGTCTGCAAATGAAAAACCTGGGTTCAAAACACAACAGAGGAAGTTTTGGGCCCGAGGCTACTGGGGCACTGGGCCTCGATATCATCCTAGAGGCTGAAACAAAGCCATTTTGATTAATGCAAAAATTCAACATTTATTTCGGCTGTTGATACTTTGAGTATCTAGGCATGATGATGGAAAGTGCCATAATATATATGGAAAAAAATCAATGGAATAGATCAGATAATCAGAATTATAGAAGAAGCCATTCACATAAATGGAGGAAGAAAGAAATAATAAATGTCAATGAGTCAATAGGTTTAACTACTTGGAAAAGGATATACTGAAACCTCCAACTCAAATCAAAACACCAAAATAATTTTAAATAGTTAAATTTAAAATATCAACAAATGTTGCCATTAAAATCACACTACAGAGATTTGTAATCACAAGGAAAATGCTTACATTATAATGTTAAGTGGAAAAAGAAAAATACAAAATGAAATTTTGATAGAGGTTGGGTTACATAAGTGTATGTATTTGTCAAAACTTAGCAACTGTACTCCTAAGATTTACATTTCATTGTATATAAATTTTACCTCAAAATAAGAAACTATATGAAATACTGAACTCTAATGATCTGCATGCTGAATTATTTAGGGAGAGGTGTGGTAATGTGTGCAATTACTTTAAAATAAATTTTAAAAATAAGGTGGACTGTTGATGGATAGAGGATGGGTAAATGCATAGATAAGTGACAAAGCAAGTACACTGTACAGTACAATACTAAGAGTAGAATTTAGGTTTGGGTATTGGGTGTTTACTGTAAAATTCTTTCAACTTTGTTGTATGTTTGAAATTTTCATTTAAAAGTTACAAAAATATATAGAAAATTAATAAAAAAATATACTGAAGTGTCATTAAGATTGTCTTTGGGTATTGAGACAATGAGTATTTTTTGCTTCTTTTTTCTATTTCTCTTCCTTTTCTAAATTTTTACAATTTATAAAACAATGAAATATGTTTTAGATTCTTGATTAATTAATATAAATTAATAGTGAGTCCCAAGTGTCACTAACTTCCTCTAACAGAGGCATATTTTGGAAATTTTCCTATGATATATAAGATTTCTCTATGTAATCACTCACCATTCAGGGATTAACAATGGCCTACACATGTTAAAAGCTTAACTGAAATAAATGAAACAGTAAATAAGTGCTGAATGAGATGTTTAGATGGCAAATACAATCATTGTTCAAAGAAGCGAGAGCCCTTTGTGCTGGGGTGGTCAAGAAGACTTCAGGAAACAGCATGATATACTGTGAAGGAAGCCAAGGTCAGGAATCAGAAGGTCTGAGTTCTAGAGGCAGTTCAGTCAGGATCTCACCATGTGAGCCTCAGTAGTTCACCTAAGTTTCCAGTTTTCCTTACCTGTCTAAGAACATGATTGGATTCTTTAAAGTCCCTTTCAGCTCTCCGTCCATCTTAAATCTTTTTTTTTTTTTTTAAGATGTTGGGGATAGGAGTTAATTTATTTATTTATTTTTGCTGTGTTGGGTCTTCGTTTCTGTGTGAGGGCTTTCTCTAGTTGTGGCAAGCAGGGGCCACTCTTCATCGCAGTGCATGGGCCTCTCACTGTCGCGGCCTCTCTTGTTGTGGAGCACAGGCTTCAGACGCGCAGGCTCAGTAGTTGTGGCTCACGGGCCTAGTTGCTCCGTGGCATGTGAGATCCTCCCAGACCAGGGCTCAAACCCGTGTCCCCTGCATTAGCAGGCAGATTCTCAACCACTGCGCCACCAGGGAAGCCCCTTAAATCATTTTTAGAATGAGTCAGGAGGTTGAATGAACAACTACCAAGCAACAGAATTATACATGTCATATGTATAATGAAAGGGTCTGCTTACCCTGATTTGTGAGAAAATTACTTCAAGTAATTCCTTTAACAACTCAGGATATACAGAGGAGAGACAATGAGCACTTTGTGTTGCAGTGATTTAAATATTTTTTAAGAAGTGGTGAATGCCAGGTTGTGAGTCGATAGAAAGAGATTAAGGGACATGGGCAAGGTCTTTCAGGCAATAAATAAGTGGTGGAATCATGGGCTCAAATCCAGGTCTCCTAATGGTGTAGTATTCTTTCTATAATGTTATGTGGCTTCAGGTTTTTTCTTTTCCCTTTGATATTTCTCAAAACAGTAGTCAGCGTTCGCTGTCTTTACTTCTTGTTTGCTTGTTTACTGCTCAAACCACTTTCATCAGGACTCTGCTTATATGACTCCACTGAAACTATCCCTGTTCTGACTAAAAATGACTTCTACTGCCAAATTTATCAAATTTTTCCCCTCTAGTTTGTGCCTTTGGGATTTTAGAAAATCATAGCCTACCCAATCAAGGTCATAGTTTCATCTGTTTTTTAAATGAGAACTTTAAAGTTTTGCTTTTCATACTTGGGTTATTTGATATGGAGTTAATTTTTCTTGTGTGGTGTGCAGTAGGGGGTCTGTATTTATTTCTGATTTGATATTCCATTTCCTCAGTAGCATTTATTAGATAGTCTGTCTGTACTAGTCTGCAATACCTGCTATCTGTATAAAATTTTCCTATATACGTGGGATAGTTCTGCCTATTTCGTCCATGGGTCTATGTATCTATTCCTATACTGCCTTAATTACTACAGCTATCTATCCAATTTCTAATTATCCTATTTAATGAGTTGAAAAAATTAAGGACAGATGTTGAATTGTATGAAATGCCTTTTGAATATCTATAGAAATAATCACAAATTTTTACCTTAGATCTATTAATAATTTACTAATATCAAATATTTCTCACATTCCTAGACTAAACCATACTTGGCTGTAATGTTTCATTATTCATTTAATGTTCTGCTGTATTTTGCTTGATATAATTTTTAAAGGATTTTTGCATCATCAATATTCTTAGGTATTTGGTCTGGCTTTTCTTTTTCTGTGCAGTCCTGGAAGGTTTGGATTCAATGTTACACTGTCTGACTTTAAAAAGTGAAAAAGTTTTCCTCTTTTTTAATACTCTTGAACAATTCAAGAATTATTGGAATTGTCTGTTCCTTAAAGAGTTGGTAGATTTCTCTATGAAACTGTTCTTGTTTTGCAAGCAGCTCTTTGATATTTTTCTAAATGTCCTTTATTGAAATCAGTATTAATTTTTGACTCCTAGAACTGACTGCTTTCAGGAAGACAGGACTCATAATCCTGCCAGCTTGGCTTTCATTTTCCCTCTTCGCAACATCAGGAAGCTCCTATTTGCCAAGGGATTAAATTCAATCTCTTTCCCCTCTTACTACCTTCCCAGTCTCATCTTCTAACACCATCTACCTCAGTCTTTGTGCTTCAACAACAGTGAACTGCTTAAAGTTCCTGGCCCTCTCCTTATCTAATTTATGCTTCCATGTCTTTTATTCATATTGTGCTATTTCCTAGAAATGCCCTTTTCCCTTTATCATATAGCTACATTTTATCCTTTAAGATTTCAGGAAGCTTCTTCTCTAGAAAGCCTCTCTTGACCAAGATAAGCTATCCCTCTTCTACTCTCTTGATGTAGTGATTTACATTTATCCCTGCACATGTCTATCACCCCCATTAGAATGTGGGATCCATGAGGATAAGCACAGTGACTTCTTACAGCCCAAGTATTATGTGCGATCAGTGCTCAACAAATGATTTTTGAATGAATGAAAGTATGACTATAAAGAGGACTTCAAGGAACTGACTTCAAGTATTTGAAGAGTTTTCATAAGAAAGACTTGTTCTCTTTTCTACATAAGGCAATACTACTAGGATCACTAACTGAAAGTTATTAGGAGGCAGATTTCAGCTTAACATGGGTAAGAATTTCTTCACTGTTAGAGTTGTTCAGTGATATGCAGCTACCTCAGGAAGCAGCAACCTTTCTTCACCAGAAAAATTTAAAGCAGAATCTGAACATTTTTCAGGATGCTATAAAAATACTGTTGCACTGAGTTCTCAAGTATTTTTCAAGCTATAATCCTTAGAGCCCTATGGGTTCCAGAAAAGATGCTTCAGGACTGGGGGTGAGGTGAGGGAAAGGAAAAGAATAGAAGATCCAATCAAATAAAGCTCTGAACTCCATCTACAACAAGAACAGCTCTGCTGGTTTGCTTTCTTTTGAAATACTGAGTTTCCAGCTACAATATGGTTTGAATAAAGAATCTCACAGCTGTTATAAAACATTTGAAAAATGTTTGGCCATTTTGTGTATACGTATATATACCCACACCATATATATATATACACACACCACTTAGTCCCCTCAAAATCTCTTGTAGAATCTTAACTTTCTATTGTTATTTAGATGACTTGTTTCTTCAGCTTTCTCTGAGTTCCACCAAGGCAGGTACTGCATGGTTTTCTTCTGTGTAGTTCTGCAGCACCCTAACACAATATTCCCTCAGTAAACTTCTGAATACATAAAGGAATAAAGAATTGGTTCCAGCTTTTCTGTCTAAATAGCTACAGTGGAAACAGAATAGATTAAAATTATGTGACTAAGAACACAGAAGGTAATGGTGTAGGAGAATAAAATAGTGAATTAAAACATCAAGGACCTAGGCAAAGAGAACAGAAACGGAGGTTCTGCTGTGTCCTCTGCCAGTCCGGCACAGGCTAGTTAAGTACTCAGAGCAAGCCTATATCACTTTTCTTAATTCAGAGAGATCTGGACCTACTTTGGTCTAGATTTTTGGTACCTATTTCTTTTGAACATTTTTTTTTTTTTCTGCTTAAATATATTGAAACTATGGGTTCTACTTCTCCCCAATGCCTTGGTGCCTACTGTCCCCAGCTCTGTATATAAGGCTGGCTAACATTCCAGGACAAAAAAAGGTTATCCGAACTGATTAGGAGAGAAATGTACAACTCCCAAGTCTCAAGCCATTTGGGATTTATCCAGACAATAGCTTCCAAAGATAATGACAGTTTTACCTCTAGCTTTTCATTATAAAAGTCTCTTGTGGTATAATTTAGTGTAGCACGATTTGTGCTTTCTCCCACAAGTCTCTTGCTATCATTATTTTCTTCATTGACAATACCAGGTTTTTTCCCTTTCGTTTCTAGAAGATACCGGAATTGCTTCTTCCTGTAGAAAGACAGTAAAGAGATTTAGAGTTACTTATGTGATTTGTGAAAAAATGTCCAGTTTTTGTTGACTTTAGAGGGTAGCATATGCTTTTTTGAATATCTGTTTTATGAGTTTGAGTTTTTTTAAGTCAGTTCACTACCCCAATCTCTCTACTAATTAAGCTATACAACTCAAATTCTTTTGTTTCACAACTACCAATCATCAACAAAAACATGTCTCAAGCATTTCTAAAGTGAAAAAACTCTAAAAAAAAAAAAAAAAACTTAAAGAATCACAGAAGACCAACCCTAATTACACATGTAGTAGACCAAACTTTCAAAGTCTTTATATCCCATAAAACATGTTAGTTACACATCTTATAAATCACACAAACAGTTCATAATTCTATTATGCAGCTCAGTAGTATTGCCCATAGCTAGAAATGGAATGGAGGGACTCCCCTGGTGCCGCAGTGGTTAAGAATCCGCCTGCCAATGCAGGGGACATGGGTTCGATGTCTGGTCTGGGAAGATCCCATATGCTGCGAAGCAACAAAGCCCGTGCACAACTACTGAGCCTGAGCTCTAGAGCCCATGGGCCACAACTACTGAGCCTGTGCACCACAACTACCGAAGCCCATGTGCCTAGAGCCCATGCTCCACAAAAAGAGAAGCCACCACAATGAGAAGCACATGCACTGCAATGAAGAGTAGCCCCCGCTCACCACAACTAGAGAAAGCCCGTGTGCAGCAAAGAAGACCCAATGCAGCCAAAAATGAATAAATAAAATAAATAAATTTATATATATAAAAAAGAAATGGAATGGAATACTGGTTTAAGTTTAGGTAAAAACAAAACACAAAAAATCCGAAAACCTCTAACTGTTATCATATCAGGGTAAGATCTTATTAGGAGGTAAATAATGAAACAGGAAGCTTCGTTTGATTATGAAGAACAGAAACAGTGCTCATAGCATCACTTGCAGACCCATAAGCCTAGAATTCCAGAGGACTGCAACTCAGATCCTTCATGAAGGTCACTTTCTGGTTTCTACCACTTAGCGTGTCTCTCAGGGAAGTGATATAAATACTTTACTATGAACTGTGAACTGAAGATTGGGAGCAGAAAAGGAATATATCTTTTTAAAATGTCTTCCTTTTCCCAATTTAAGAGTATAACACAACTGTTTTAGAAATTATAAGGGGTACGCATTTTGAAAAGTACAAAAAAATAGAGTAAAATCACCCATGAGTCTATAGCATATAAATCTATGTAAATCATTAACATTGTTCACATTAGACATATTTCTTTGCAGGCTTTTTCTATAAATTTTTGTGAAAAGTTAAGATCATAATTGTAAAGCAATTATACTCCAATAAAGATGTAAAAAAAAATCATACTAAACATCCAGTTTTGTATACTGTTTTTGCTTAATGGTATATAATAAGCATTTTCTATGTTATTAAAATTAATATTTTAATGAATGAATAAAATTCAATTGTGATGTAGATCAATTTACATAATCAGTCCCTTTTACTGGATATTTCAGTAGCATAATTTTCTCACTCTTAAAAAGAAGAAGTAACATATAGGTATTTATCTGCATTTATTTTATTGATTTTTAATTACAAAAGCAATATACAAATTATCCATCACTTTTATTAGTCTTTTCAAATAATCAATTTTTCATTAATTATGTTTTTAATGTCATTATTTCTTTTCTTTAACTTGCTTCAGGATTATTTTGCTATTGTTTTCCTAACTTCTTTAGGTAAATGTTTAGCTCATTCATTTTCAGTCTTTATTCTTTCCTAATGTACACATTTCAGGGCTAAAATATTTCCATTTAGCACCACGGTAACTTGATCTCACAAGTTTTGAAATGTGGTATTTTTTTATTACATTTCAGTTCAAGGTCGTTTCAAAATTACATTATAAAATTGTCTTTAACTTGTAGTTTATTTAGAAATGCATTAATTTCCAAATACATGGGGATTTCCTAGCTAACATTTGTAACTGAGTTAAAGTTTAATTGCATTTTGAATGGAGAGCATAGTCCATGTAAATCCTTTGGAATCTGTTGACATCTGCTTTCTGGATAGTAATGCTTGAAAAGAATTTGTGTTCTGCAGTTGTTCCGGGTAATGTTCTCTAAATGGCTAAGTCAAGTTTGTCAATCATGTTGTTCAAGTATTTTACATCCTTTTTCTATTAATTAATCAGAGGTATATTAAAACTTCCCACTGCAGCTGTGGGCTTGCAGTAATGTCAATTTTTGGTTTATAAGTTTTTAAGGCTAAGCTTATAGGTTGCAGACAAATTAAATTAGCAAATTGATATTTCTGGCGAACTGAACCTGTTATCACTTGAAATGATCCTCTTTATTTCTAGTATTGCTTTTACCCTTAGTTTATTTAGTCCTCAATGGTTACTTTGTTTTTATTTGGTTAGTATTGATGTTGTTTATCTTTTACCACTTTTTTACTTTCAAACCTTATGTAACCTTATGTTTCAGATGTGTCTCTTTTCAACAACATACAGTTGAACTTCTTTTTTTTTAAATTGAGTCTGACAATCTTTGACTTTTAACCAGAACAATTAGTACATCTGCATTTTATCATTGAGGTAGATTCGGTCATAATTAATGGCTCCCTTGAATCCATGCCCTTTACAATATTATTTCACAGTTAGGTAAGTATACCTCCGAGCCTCTTAAATCTTGCTCTGTGACTGTGACCAATAGAATGTGGGAAATCATGGTGTACCAGTTCTTAGCCTAGGCTTCAAGGGGCCTTGCATGTTTCTGCGCTCTCTTCAAACCCTGCCTTTGCCGTGAAAACAAGCCCAGGAAGATTTCTGGTATATGAAAGACCATGTGGAGCAGAAACAAGTTGTCCTAAGTAAGGTCTTTATAGACCAGCTTACAACTTCTCAGACTCCCCAAAAGTGAGAGAGCTTAGGGAAGTTCTGCAGAGCTGCCTATCCAACCCTCAGGTGACTGCAGATGCATGAGGTCCGGAGCTGAGAGCAGAAGAAGCACCCAGCTAACCTATAGACTCAGTGGGAAAATGTTTCTTGTTTTTAAGTCACTGAGTCTTGGTACAAGTGTAATTGCTGATATACTAGTATTTAGGTTAAATCTAACATTTTATTTTCTTTCTTTTTGACCAAATATTCTATGTTTCTTTTCCTTTTTTTCTCCTCCCCACTTCTCACCCCTGCCCTGACCTTACTAGTTTGGAAGCTATATACTCTTTTATTCTTTGGTTACCAAAGAAATTACAACATGCACTCTTAACTTACTAACATTTAAACTTAATTACTGTATCTTCATCCTAGATAATACAAGGACCTAGAAAACTATAATTCCATCTACCCCTCCCAATATATATACTACTATTGTAGTGTATTTTAATTCTACATTTTAAAATCTCACAATACTATTATTGTTGCTTTATATAGTCAATGTTCATTTAGTTTTATCCCACAAATTTAATATTTTCCTTGCTCTTTAGCTCTTCCTGCACCTCAGAATTTCTATCTGGGATCAGTTTCTTTCTGCCTTAATTATAGGCTTTATCATTTACTGCAGGAATACTGATGGGAAATCTCTTAAGTTTTGTTTTTATTATTTTGTTTTAAAATGTCTTTATTTCACCTTCATTCATTTTTTTAAGGTTTTTATTTTAATTTATTTATTAAAAATTGTTTTTTTTTGGCTGTGTTGGGTCTTTGTTGCCATGCGTGGGCTTTCTCTACTTGCCGTGAGCAGGGGCTACTCTTCGTTGCAGTGCGCTTCTCTTGTTGCGAAGCACGGTCGCTAGGAGCGCAGGCTTCAGTAGTTGTGACACGAGGGCTCGGTAGTTGTGGTTCGTGGGCTCTAGAGAGCAGACTCAGTAGTTGTGGCGCATGGGCTTAGTTGCTCCGCGGCATGTGGGATCTTCCCAGACCAGGGCTTGAACCCGTGTCTCTTGCATTGGCAGACGGATTCTTAACCACTGTGACACCAGGGGAGTCCCTTTCACCTTCATTCTTAAAAGACTTTTTTGCCTGTATGGAATTCTAGCTTGGCAATTAATTTACTTCAGTATATTGAACACATTCATTACCCTGTCTTCTGGCTTCCACTGTTGCTGTTATGAAGTCAACTGTTGATGTGCACTCCTTTGAAGATAACCTCTCTTTTCCTGGTTGTTGAAAAATTTTTACTTTATAGTCAGTGTTCTGTGATGTGACTAGGTGTAGATTTCTTTTAATTTAACAAATTTGGAATGGATGAGTTTATTTAATGTGTAGATTAGTGTATTTTATCAATTCTGAAAAAATTCTTTGCTGTTATCTCTATCCCATGCTCTCTATTGTGTCTTTTTGAAACTCCAAACATATAAATCTTCTAAGTCACTCCATCTTCAAATTTCTTAACCATTTTTCCATATTTCTTTGTTCTGCATTTTGCAAAATCTTCTCTAGTTTATTTCCCAGTTTACCGATTCTCTTTTCAGGTGTGTCTAATTGGTTGTTAAACCTCTTAATTAAGCTTTAATAATTATGCTTATTATATTTTTCATTTATAGAAGTTCCTTTAGTTTCCCTTCAAATCTGATAGATCACTTTTTTTAAATTTCCTGTTTTCTCCAGATATTTTCAACCTTGTTTTTTATACCATGAAATATTGATATATTAGGCATAGTCATTTTGTAATCTATAAGTCATAATGCCAAATCTAAAGTATTTGTGGGTCTGTTTCTATTTTTTTCCTGCTAGTTTTTATACATGGTGCCTTATTTCCTTGTGTGCTTGGCTATTTAAAAAAAATTCTTTTCATTGTGTGTTGGTCATTGTCCTTAAAAATTATCCATGGGGATTATCTGAGATAGGATGAGAGTAACTTCCTCCAGACAGAAGGTGCATTTGTTTTTACCAGGTATCTAGAGATAGTAATGTTTAAATTTTGAAATTATTTTAAACTATGCATGTATTATAAACTCAGGCTGCAAATTTACCTGAAGATTGGCTTTGGTTATAATCTCTTAGAGACAACTCTGCTCCTTTTCTCCTCACACCAATGCAATCAGAACTGAACTAAGTGGGGAAGTAAGCACACAGGATACCCATTTTGTTGGTATAGATTATAGTAGGGTAGCATGGCTCTGGAGCCAAGTTTTGGGGAGGGGAATGGGGAACTTCCTGATCCTCAAAGTAAAAAGTGGTATGATCCTGGAGGTCGAGGTCAGGACAAGCCCCCTGATCACCCAGCTCCCAGACTATAGCAAAGGTAGCCGTTTCCTTGGTGGACTGGTTCTGTGCATCATTCTGAGATCCTTTCCAGGCCCAGTCTAGAGACGGCTTCCCTATTCCTTCCAATGATTCTGTAGATAATTTATTTCTTATATATCAACTGTTTTCTCCTTACTCTAGCCAGAGTGAATTATCTATAACTGAATCATGACTAACACACCATCTTTGACTTTTCTCCTTCTATCTATGCCACATCCTGTCAGTCAGTGTTTTCTGTCAGGTACACGCCTTTGAAGTATTTTTCAAATTATCCTCTTCTCAATTCTGTCTTAGTTCAGACCCTTATAATCTCTCTCCTGGACTACAGACTAGCCTCTTGATTGGTCTCCATTCCTTCCATCTCTGTCCTCTTAAATGGCAGCCTTTCTAGAACATGAATCTAATCACAGATTGTTGTGCTTAATTAATTACAAAGCACAGTATTCAGTTTTGTTTTTCATGGATTTCTGGGCTCTTCAAAATCAGATCACAATCAGTCTTTCTACTTTCATCTCCTATCACAATTTGCAATCATACTATGCTCCAATTATATTAAACTATTTACAATTCCTTGTGCCTTTGCAGATCTCTTTCCCTCATACCCTGTACCTGAAAAAACTCCTGTGTATTCCTGAAGAACTAGAAAAATGTTACCTCCTTTGTGAAGCCTTCACCAATGTTTTTCCAAAGTGTAGTGTCTCCTATGCTCCTACAGCCCTCTCTTATAGCATCTGAAATGTCTTTAACTTATTAGCTTATAAGCTAGTAAGTTAATTTATTAGCTTATAAGCCACACAAGAGCAAGAACTTTGCCTTATTCATCTTTATACCTCCAACACTTTGGAGAGGGCCAGACACAAAACAAATTTAGGATGTTTGTGGGATGAATAAATAGCACAATTAAGAGGTGTGTGGAATATATTTCTTTTTCTAGTGCAACAGTACTTCTATAAAAACTATAGAAATTAAAGGTTACCTGGCATCACCCAGAATTGAAATCAGATGGTACTGGGGTAATTCAGAAGATGCTACATGTGCTAGGATTCCAAAGAGCCTTTCAGCCATTATCATATCATTTTGCGTTACCTGAAGAGATATGAAGGAGAAGGGTCAAAAATGACATTGCCTCTTAGCTTGATATAACTAACATAATTCCATAGAAATTTCCAGATTAAATATTTTCTTTTAGTCCAGAAAAATACATTCTCCTGGGCTGTAAGAGGAGAGTGAGTTCTCATCGATATTTCTTTCTTCCTTGCACTTGATTAAAATGAAGATGTATTGATACAAATGTGGCCCATGGTGATGGATGATGGCTGGGAAGTGAGGAGTTAGCTCTGATTTAGAAGTCATGGTTCCTAAGGATAATACTTGAGACACCTTAAATTCTTAATGAATTTTTTAAAAAATCCTATAGCTTCTTTGAGTAGAATGATTTAGGGAGAAAAACCTCAAGGGTCAATGGAATAGACTGACTTTAATAATGTGTCAAAGGTAAGACAAGGTGTTGTTCATACCTTGTTCCTAAAAGGATAATTTTGTCCCTTTCTGAAGGAATGAACATTGGATTAGGAAAGGCACTCCTATTCGTTCTGAAATTTTGTCCGCCTTTCTCCCCACAAGGAATAATCTGTCACAGATATATCTCCCATGAGGGCTCCTTCCTATGTTAACCAAGAAACTACTAAAAGCAGGACTTGTATTAATATCTGGGCATATTTTTTAATATAAAGTTAGGTTGCTTGCATTTTAAATACTATTAGATTCTCAATATAATGCAGTGGTTCCCAATCAGGGGCCATTTTGGCCCCTAGGGAACATTTGGCAATGTCTGGAGATGATTTTGGTTTATCGCACCTGGTGGAGGGGTGTTACTAGCATCTAGTGGGTGGAAGCCAGGGATGCCGTTAAATGTCCTACAATGCACAGGACAGTTCCCACTGTAAAGAATTATCTGATCCAAAATCTCAACAGAGCATTTGAGGTTGAGAAACCCTGGTATAGTTAAATTTTGCATTTTTAAAAACTTTATTCTTTACACTAGCTATAATACACTACACAGGAATTTCTCGAAACTAAATCCATAATTCACAAGCATCTTATACACATGAATCAGTGCAGAGTGACCCTTTCCCTTCCCTTCCCTAGACTTTCATAGTTAATGAGGCTGCTACTCCCTGAAATCCGTCCTTCAGCTCACAACTAAGTTGTTTGGTCTAATATAGTCACCTAGTGGCCAGTGCTGGGCACTACTCCATCTTTTCCTCTTGATGCTCATAATTCAATTTAAGTCTCCTCAAGCAATATCATTCTCTCTTATACAAAGAGAAGTAGAAATACAGTATAACGTTATTATATATTGTCAACGATGAGATAAGCAGTTTTATTTTAGGTCTTTTATTAAAGGGTCAAATATCCCTGGCATTGACATTTTCGGAACTTTAAATCAAAATAAATTACATTGGTTCTTTCTCATTCTTCTCTATTTTATACAATTATATTATACTATTACTTCCTATCTCAAGGTTTTATAATAATTATTACATCTCCAGTAGTGATCCATATTTGGGTAAATACACTATTTAGGGTTAATTGAGATAACGATTTGGCCATTAATGAGGGAGAATTACTCACCCATAGCAAAAATAACTATTCTACTTCCAGTGTAGGCTAGCTTTGGAAACTTTTGGAATTAATTATTAGATCTGACCAGTGACCTGCAGCCTCCCTGGGGAAGTACCAAGAGGGTACATAAAGCTGAAACAAATCTCTTGAGAACTAGCTGGAGAAATTAATAGTCATCTGAAGGTCCCAGGTTTGCCCTACATCTTCAACAGATGGCTGATATTGTGGTCATGGGCCTACCATGGTTGATACAAATTTCACATGGCTTTTGTACAATGACCCAGAGACCTCCAGTCTCCTAATGGTATGCTGTAGTTTTGGAATTTTAGGCTAGAGTTACTTACAGTGTATCAGCTGCAGGGAAATACAGTTGCTATTACCACCGTGCTAACAAAGTTGATTATAGTTCATCTTACAATAAGGAGGTCTGAATTTTAAGAGATAATCACAATAATACTAACAGCATATTAGAGATTTTTTCCTTTAGAGGATTATTTAATTTCAGTTCTGGAATTCCACAGTAGAGGAAGAAGCATAGTTTCTCTCTTTTCTTCCAAAGTAATATTTAAAGACAACATGATCTTTGGATAGCTGGGGGATTAACCCTGAGACAAGCTTAGCAGAATCAATCTGAAAAATAACTCTTTACTAATAATTTTCCAGTTATTCAGATTCCAGGCACAATGCAGATATTCCAAAAGCATCTACTACAAACTATTAACAAAGCAGTCCAGACGTTTATGGACTTATGGTTGTTTTACTTCCTTTTTCACTCATCTTTATCTTCTTTTATCTTTCCTCCTTGCTTATTTCTCCTTCTCATCTCTTCTTTTTAAAATCACTCTTCTTTCCCTATGTACATTCTTTTTTTTCCATGTTATTCTTCCCTTCCCCTACCACAATCCTTATTAATTCACATTTAGTATCACTTCCCCATACCATTCTGCATGTCAGACAGTCTGTAAAGCACTCTGAAAAATACAAAGATCACATTACTTACAGAAGTGGGTTTTTTTTATTTTAAACTATTATCCTACCAACACTTTACTTCTCTGAATACTTACAAACTATCAAAAAAGTATTTACTATTCACCATGATCTGATTACTATTTTATTTTCAAAACTGTCTAGTACCTTAGAAGTTTTTAGATAAATAGTTTTAGCTTTTCAACATTTTAAATGTCAAGTTTTTTTTTTAGAAAAACATTATTTCTCAAAAGTTCTATCATGGTTTTATACATAAATGCCTGGCCATTTTTATGACTACTTCCCCTAAAAAGGAATTTTTTTTTTTTTTTTTTTTTTTTTGCAGTACGCAGGCCTCTCACTGTTGTGGCCTCTCCCATTGCGGGGCACAGGCTCTGGACACGCAGGCCCAGCGGCCATGGCTCACGGGCCCAGCCGCTCCGCGGCATGTGGGATCCTCCCGGACTGGGGCACGAACCCGTGTCCCCTGCATCGGCAGGCGGACTCTCAACCACTGCGCCACCAGGGAAGCCCCTAAAAATGAATATTTTAATTCTACAGTTGATTTCGTGTTTAGCTTACCTCTGTTCCATTTATTTTCTGCATATTAAAATGGCTCAGTCTAAACAGAACATAATATTTCCAGAGTGTAAAATTGACAACTGGATTTCCTTGAGGATCAACTGTCAGCTGGTCAACTCGACGGAGTTCTGCTAGTGCATTAAATTGCTGCAGCATTACAAGATTTGTTTCCTTGAATTTAAGGTGCTACAATAATAAAACAAAAAAAGAGGTGAATATTGAGTTTAACCATCTTAAAACATTAACATTAAAGCTTCACTGATCATTCCCCAAATAAATGTAAACTTTACGCTTAGCTAATATGTTTCCAATTACATTAAACCAACTGAATGTATTAAACTTACATAAACTTTAATCCACCTAATGCAAAATTAGTGATGGAATATATTAATCCATCCAACATTGGATTCAAAGTGATTTCCCTTCTGCAAAGGACATCCCCCTATTTATTAACAACCTAAGAGTCTTAAAAATTATATAAATACACAATAATTCAGACTCTTCCAGGCATTACAATGATTTTATATGCTTTACACTGAGATGAAATCTACAAAGGAAAGATCAGAAGTAAAAATTTCAGAATTTTATAAATGCAGGGCTCACACAGAGCTTCTGAGAAGAACTAGTTAACCATTATTACTTTTATCTTGCTAATTACTACGTATGCTACTTAAACTGGCTACCAGAAAATAAAATCATTAAAACCGAAATGCTAATATAAGTGTTCTGTCTGAATGTGGATGATCTTTTCTAAACATACTATCTCCACCTCTGTCTTCTTTAGGGAGGATGATATAACAAAAGAAAAAAAAACACTTAATAAAGGGTAGGTGAGGGAAATCACTTGGCTGACAGAGAAAAACACAATGATAATAAAAACTCAGGAAAGAATTCATGGAAATCACAGTTTCTGCAAATTCACGCTAATAAATAGTACAATAATACTATAATTGGAAAGGGCTAATTTCTCAAAGTAATTTTTTTTTTTTTTTTTTGCAGTACGCGGGCCTCTCACCGCTGTGGCCTCTCCCGTTGCGGAGCACAGGCTCCGGACGTGCAGGCTCAGCGGCCATGGCTCACGGGCCCAGCCACTCCTCGGCACATGGGATCCTCCTGGACTGGGGCGTGAACCCGTGTCCCCTGCATCGGCAGGCGGACTCTCAACCACTGCGCCACCAGGGAAGACCCTCTCAAAGTAATTTTAATGAGCTATTAAAGTTATTTTAAGTGTTGTTAGGGGACTACTGTAAAAATTATACGTAAATATATATGTCCCATTAATACCAGGTACAATAAATGAATATATAATATACAGTTGGGTGAGGTCTTGTTGAAAGTTTTACAAAGTAGAAATATATAATTTGAATAAAATTACATTAGCCCGTTATACTCCATAAAGAAGCATTTTCTAGAGAGATAATTTCCAATATTTACAGAAGACTGCAAGGCCATTTATGAATACTAATTTAAATCCCAGATTCAGAAAATCAACACAAGAACTTAGTCTCCCTGCCAGATAGAAACTGCAGAAATAAAAGGTAAAACAGGTCTTTGGCCTGAATATAAAAGTCATGACTGAGAAGAATTCAAACATACAACTAAAAGAAAATGTTTACCAAAGAATTAGGAAACTTAATCTTCAATTTGGGAAGCACTTGGACGATTTCATCAAATTCTATGAAAGTGAAGGACACTGTTGTCACCATTCCTGCTGTTTGCACACTCCAATTCCGATCCAGACATTCCAGCGCTCCTGAGCCATACAAGGAAAGTGTGTCTCCATCCACTTCGACAAGGTGTGTGTCTGTGACAGATAGACCTTGTAAAGCACTGGTGAGTCCTGAGTCCAGAGACCTGGAAAACCCAACATATAATTTTAAATGAAAGTCTTATCATGCAAAGTAAATAACAGATTATAAAGACCTGTTGGAAAGGTATTTGAAATTTTATATTCACTTTTTTTCATTTCAGTAATTAAACCCAGAGCACCAAAGATTAATTTTCAATAGAATATCTACAAGTTTTGTATTCTTCTAGTCATGTACTTTAATTCAAAAAGAGGCACATGTGAACAAGAAAAATACCACTTTTAAACCCAAATTATTTATATCAATGAAAGATAATTGATATTCTATATAGTTTTAAAACAATCCATTTAATATATCATAGATATCTTTGCATGTGAAAACAAATAGGTTTTCCTAATCTATGAAGTATTCTACTGTCTGGCTGAAAAAAAACTGTATTTTACAAAATAATATTTCTATAGTAAGAACCATGTAATATAAAACTACGTTTATAAAACACTTGGGAATTTATATAATAACTGCTAAGAATAATTCCTCTCTCAGAAGCTGGATTAAAGGGTAACTTTGACTTTCTATTTTTGAATATTTCAATGTTGTTTGAAATTTTGCAAGTGTATATATATTACAGTTATAAGCAGTAAAATCAATGAAGATTTCCTCCCCATTTTGAAATAAGAAATGATAAAAAAATCCACTACTGACTCTATGTGTGTGTGTGTGTGTGTATATATATATATACACACACACACACACACACACACATACAGATATAAAATAACTTCACATATCTACTGAATATGATCATTGTTATTATTTTCAGTTAGAGCCACATGTTTTATAAAAGGTTTCCTAAATGATAGCTCTTTGAAGAAGAAAAGAAATAGCTTGATCCAATTCAAATTTTCTACTTTGTGAATAGAGACATAACTATTTGTTTTACCCAATCTCAAAACTCAATCGATGTTTGGTTTTTGTTCTATGGGTTTTCGTTCTGGAATTCTGCTCTCAGACAGTATTTATTTGCCCTTACTAAATATATTCGTGCTTTGCTCTCCTTTGTGCTCCTATGGAATTTTGTACACTCTTCCAATACATCACTTCTCATACTCAAGCATAATTATGTGTTTACAATTTTGACTATATTTTTTCAGCTTTGGGGCTCTGGAATCTATGAGCTTTTCACAATGGGCCTTTCACAATGTAAATGACTGCATTACTAAAGATCTTCAACAAAAGTTTTATAATGCCGATGCTGGGAGTAAGACTGACAAACCATCACCCTGTTGGTTTATCATGCTTTACTAGACTTACTATGCTTATTTCATAAGCACCAGTTAACATGTAACACATTTGTTGACACAATAAGAAGCTGGGTAATGACATCAGTCAACTCTAAGTGAATATGCAACTGAGAAAATATAAAAGGACTGATTTCTGCCAGACTAGTGCTCAAGACAATGATTATTATATGACAATAATCAAACATTCAATGAGCAGTGGTGTGTGAATAATCTTAGATGATAATCCTATAAATGTAATGGCTGATAATATAGAACAAAAATAAGATGAGAATTAAGAGTTCCTTTGATTGTGCTTTGTGTGATAACTTTGTGTTGAGCTATGTAAAGCATATAATCATTTCTAGAATAGGATAAAGGATAGGAGTTACATTTCAATGCCACTGAAATAAAGAGGGCTTAATGAAAAGAATATATACCACTATTACAGCACTTAACCACACTGCACTGCAACTACCTGTTTCCTTGTCCGTCTCTCTTACTAAACATTGTGATCCTTGAGGGCTCACACTTTGTCACATTCACTATAGTAGATCCAGCACCTAGCACAGTTCCCTAGCACAGGTTGTGCTCAATAAATATTTCTTCGAAGAATTAATGAGACAATTATGAAGTTTCTTATGAGTATCTATTGACTCTTAAGAAGGGTGCTCCAATCATAAACTGTGGTTTGAGCAAAGGGACAAGTCAGTGACATAGTCACGGGCTAAGGGTTAGTAAGAAGGTTTCTGC
This sequence comes from Pseudorca crassidens, assembly GCF_039906515.1. NCBI lineage: Eukaryota > Metazoa > Chordata > Mammalia > Artiodactyla > Delphinidae > Pseudorca > Pseudorca crassidens. Next base: position 118,781,454 of record NC_090296.1, on the reverse strand, counting down.
AGGTGAGGCAAAGACCAATAATGAAGAAGTAAAGTCAAGGCAAGGAAAAGGTTTGCTAGTTGATGTAGTGATGCCTGATGGTCATGACATGCAACAAAAGAAGTTGAATCACAGCTATGCACCAAAAACATGAATAAATCCTTTGAGAAGTTGTGTTGTTTTATATCATCTATTTGGAAGTGTCTTGTTTACCTTTTTCCCACATGATTAAAGGTTTAAGAATATAAACTACAAAATGAAATGTCTATTATTAGAAAAGGATTATTTTCTTTAAAGGTTTGTCAAGCAAACTGTTAGGAAAATAAGTGAAATAAACAAACCTAGCCTCAGCAAAACAGTTGTATAGTTATAAAACAAAGCAGAAGTAATTTCTAACTTTTATAGACCTCACATGGACATTCAGTAACAACAAATGGCAAGTTTGCTGGGCTGTAGATAGGAAACAAAGCACCTATTAAATAGGTCATACAAGACCAAACCCATTTCAGTTATTTTCTGAACGAGGCTTGAGGTTAGCCTCAAACTCTGGCCAATATGGACTAGAGGAACCTGTTCCTCAGGGAAGGTGTGCTCTGATTTCCATAAAAAATAACTTAGGAAGTTTGTTCCCCATGTTTATATGTTGGGGATTGTCTTTCCAGTTTTCCCTGTGTGCTTAATAGATATGTCCACATCTTTTTAGTCAAACATACATACATATTATTTCATTTGCTCCCTCATTCACTTATTCACCAAACATTTGCTAAAAGCCCACAGGGCACTGTCCTAAGAATTCTGTCACAGGCAACCAACTCATCTGAATTGATAAGAACAATCAGTATAGAAACCATGTGCAAGTTTTTAAATATATCAAAACTCTCTTCACTTTTACTGGGCTATGTTCCCAGAAACATAACTGCTCTAATCATACTCTGCAGTTAAATTAATAAACACATGGGTATAATTTCTAAACTGAAATGACCTCAACCTCATTAAACAAATAGGTTAATCTGGAGAGCCTATTATGTGTCAGACATTGTGGTAGGCTTTGGGGATATAAAGATAAATTAATACTTATTTGTCCCTAAAGAGCTCCCAATCTGGATGGAGGGTGGAAAGCAAGATAAATGTATACATTAATCTTAATATAATATTTATGTTTATTGTCATATAATGAATATTTAAGCAATATGCTATGGAAATGCAGAGGAAGAACAATTAATTCTTCTAGTGGGGAGAAGTGAGGTTTCAAAAGGAGGTAGTATTTGGGGCTTCCCTGGTGGCGCAGTGGTTGAGAATCTTCCTGCTAATGCAGGGGACACAGGTTCAAGCCCTGGTCTGGGAAGATCCCACATGCTGCAGAGCAACTAGGCCCGTGAGCCACAACTACTGAGCCTGCGCGTCTGGAGCCTGTGCTCCGCAACAAGAGAGGCCGCGACAATGAGAGGCCCGCACACCGCGATGAAGAGTGGCCCCCGCTTGCCACAACTAGAGAAAGCCCTCGCACAGAAATGAAGACCCAACACAGCCAAAAATAAATAAATAAATAAAGCCAAGCATTTGAAGCCCTTAAAAAAAAAAAAAGGAGGTAGTATTTGAACTGGCCCTTGAAAGATGAACAGTAGAATTTCATCAGAAGTAGAAGGAGGAAGCACACTTTAGGTAAGAAAAATAGAATAAATAAAGGCACAGAAGCCTAATTATATATAACATATTCAGTTAAGAACAATTTCAATATGTATGGAACACTGAAACATAGAAATTAAACACTTAAACATATGGGGGAGTAGAAGCTGAAAAGTCAGATTTTATCCCATAAGGTTGAGGAGCAGAAAAAGATTTTTAAATAAAAAATAACAGAACCATATTCAATGCAAGTTTTTAAGCATCTCCAATGTGCCATGCATGGAGCTAGGTTCTGGTGCTGGGGATAAAAAGATGAATAAGATATGTTCCCTGCCCTCAAGGACTTACTTGAGACAGATAATAAATTGGTGAACTTTGTGGAGGATGCAGCAGGGAGAGACTGAATGGAGAGAGATTAGTAGGAAGACCAGTGCAATAGTGTCAACTAGACCACATAAGAGCATAACAAAAAAGAGGGTATCATGCAGTAGAAAAGGCATTGGCAAGAAAATCAGATAGAGCTTAGTTCAAACCCCAGATCTGTCAGTGATAAATAGATGACTTTTGGAGCAAGTTGTTTAATTTCTTTGCAGTTTCAGTTTCCTTGTATGTAAAATGCTGATCATAATACATATTTTTTCAGAGTTGTTATTAAGACTAGAAATCATATTCTAAACAACACTCCATGTTTAGTTCAATACATTTTAGTGATAATTATTAATAAAAGAAGAGAACACAGATATACCAGATATTTAAGAGATCATAAAATCGGACTTAGTGATTGTCGAGAAGGAAGGTGAGGGAGGATTCAAGTGTTATTCAAATGTTTTAGACTAGGTGATGGAGTCACCTGGTCTAGGTTTTACCCCTGCCTAGTTTAAATTTATGCTCTAAGAAATGTGGTATTCCTCTATGGAGGATCTATGCTTTAAAATTTGTTTCTCCATGAAGCCCAATACATTTCCATGTATATTTCCCTACTCAAGTGTTATTTATATAACAGTAGGCAGTTTGCCATCAAATAGGAATTCTCTTCAAGATCTTTACTGGTTAATTCCAAGTCCAAATGTTCATTTATCCAACTCAATCTTTATATAAGAATTAATCAGAAAACTATTCCATGCATTCTTGATTAGTAGAGGACACTAAGACAGGGTGATTAACTTAATGCAACACAGTCATGAGTCCCTGGAAGCCAGACTAAATGGAGAATATACTCTTAAATGCCTATATGGATAAAAAAGACAATATTTCAGAGGACTACAGGTTTTTAAAAAAATCTTTATGCATTCTATAAGAGGCTAGAACAGAAAGACTTAAAATATTTCATAAGTTTCTTTTCCCAGTGAATAAGTGGTGCTGATTCCTATAATAACATATTTTATGAACTTCTATTACAACATTCATAGGTGTGGAAATTCATTTTATGCATTATATTTTATTACAGTAGTGTTGGCTAAAATACCACAGTGTTCATAGACAGGAAATGACCAAAAATAAACCAGCTTCACTGCATGCATCCAATGTAAGCAAAGAAAACATTACACCAAGTACTTTCCCATTTCTGGCAAGGGAAAGAAACCTGTAGTATGTCACTTTACTACAGATATGTCCCAAGTACAGTGAACAGTGAAATCATTAATGGGATATACCAAAGTTTTACAGAATTTCTTCTCTTTATGTGCCTGTAATCTTTTCATGGATACTTATTTCCAGGCGTTTAGTTACACACCCACAAGCCAAAGGTCACAGACATTGTAACACAAGAATTAGCCACTTTTTTGGCATTATGAAATACTAAATACTATAAATGGGATTGTTGAAAATGGAAAATCTCATGAAGTATTAAAAAACAAATTGGAACCCTAAGGAAGAGACTTTGCGGCCCTCTGACTAGCTTTCTACCTTCAGAGAGAGCCAGGCTTATATCATTCCCAAGAGATGAAATTTAATTATATTTTTAAAGACTTACAGAGAATGTAGCTTCTAATATTTAAAATGTTTCACTTTGTGCTTTCAGATAAAAAAGTAGACAGAATGAGCACATGTGTTTGAAACCTCTCCCTCTAAGGCCCTTAAAGTAACTTAAATGTTATACACACACAATAACAAGTAAAAAGGAAAGGGGGAGACAATCTTCAGCAAGAAGTTTCAACAAATTTCTGGAAGCTGGAAGGTGAAGAATTTTGAGTGAGGAAGAAGGACAAAGGAAGCCATAGCTTTGAATATGAACTGGAGACAAGAACAAAGATGACAGCCAAGCTGCCCAGTAGAACTTTGGAAAGGAAAGAACAGAGATATGATGGAAGATGGGAATGAGAAGTGAGGGAGAGGCATTAATTGAAGATCTGCAAAAGTACCCTACTACCTACTCCTCCCACTGCCAATAAAACAGTCAGAGGGGCATTGCAGTTCAGTGGGAAAAGGAAAGAATACTCAATAAATAGCACTGGGGCAACTGGTTATTCCTAAGGGGAAAAACAAATTTGACATCAGCCTCAAATTTAAAAATCAATTCCAAGTGTAATAAAGACTAAAATATGATAGGCAAAATTTTAAACCTTTAGGAAGACAAAATGGGAGAATATTTTTATAATCTCAATGTAGTAAAAGATTTTTTCCCTTAAACACAATCCAAATGGGTAAACCATAAAAAAAGAGATAATACATATTGGTATCTTCAAAATATAAATGACATTTAAAGTCAAAGAAATATATGATATTGCTTAGGGGGGAAGCAGAGAGTGAAAAGAGGGCCCAGGACCAAACTCAGAGGAATTCTACCATCTAGAGGTTGAGAGGATAGAAGTACTTGAGGATATGAAAAAGACAAATAATCCAAGTAAAAAGCAAAGGCTACTAGTAATATGATGTAAAATAATAAACTGTAAACAATGGTCCAAAAGGAAATAATGAGACTAAATTAGGTCAGGGACATAGAAAGCTTCAACAAGAGTGGATTCCATTCAAAAGACAAAAAAAGAAATTCAAAGAAATTGGAATGTGGTAAAGGCAGCACAAATTTCTTTGTTAAACAAACAAAAACAACACAACAAAACAGGCCATCAGAAACCCCAGATAAAAAGAAATTATGTAAGAAAGCCATGGCTCAAATACGAAGCAATCTGTCCCTGCATTGGCAGGCGGATTCTTAAACACTGCACCACCAGGGAAGCCCTCAAAATTATTTAAAGGCAAAAACATATTTAGCTGCTGCTACATGGGCAAACACAGACAGACCAAAAAGACTGAGAAACAAAAGGCTGGGGAAGAAGATACTTAGGGAAAGAGGGACTTTGAGAAGCTCCTGTGTATTCCAGGGAACCTAGAGGGCAACACTTATGTCCACACTTACGCTTAGAAAAGACCTGAGAGGACCCTAAACAACCACCTCAAACTGTGGAAAGACAAAGACAAAGAGAGATTCCTGAAAGCAACAAGAGAGAAATGACTAGTCTTGTAAAAGGAATTCTCAATAAGAGTAACAGCCAATTTCTAATCAAAAACCAAGCAAGGCAGAAGGCAGTGGGATGACACACCTGAAGTGTTGAAAGAAAAAAAAAAACCTGTTAACCAAGAATTCTATATCCAGCAAAACTGTACTTCAAAACTCAGGGAGAAATTAAGACATTTCTAGATAAACAAAAACTGTGAGAGTTCATTGCTAGTATACGTGCCCTTTAAGAAATGCTAAAAGTCCTTTAGATTGAAATGAAAGGACCCTAGACAATAACTCAAAGTCACATGAAGAAATAAAGAATACTGGAAAAGGTAATTACACAGATAAATATAGAAGCTGGTGTTACTGTAATTTTGGTTGGTAACTCCTCTTTTTTCCTATAAGATTTAATAGACAAATGCATAAAATAATAACTATAAATCTATGTTAATGTCCACACAATGTATAAGGATGAAATTTGTGATGACAGCAACATAGAGGGGAGTGGAGCTATATAAGAGCAAAGTGTTTGTATATCATTGCAACTAAGTTGGTATTAATGCAAACTAAAATGTTATACATTAAGATGTTAATTGTAATCCTCAGGGTAACAACTAAAAAAAAAACTACAAAATACAGAGTAAAAGGAATGAGAAGGGAATTAAAATGTTACACTAAAAAATCAAACACAAAAGAAGAAAGTAATGGAGGAATTGATGAACAAAGAAGATATACAAGTAGAAAAAAATAGCAAAATGACTGAAGTAAGACCTTTCTCATTAGGACCTGATAGATTAAATTCTCCAACTAAAAGACAGATATGCAGAATGGATTTTAAGAAAATGATTCAACTATATGCTTTCTACAAAATTAAAAGACACAAATAGATTGAAATTGAAAGGAAGGAAAAAGATATTCAAAGCACATGGTAACCAAAAGAGATGTTATATAACAAATTGTCACAGGAGACATGCAAGAGACATAGAAGGACATTTTATATTGATAAAAGGGTCAATTCATCAAGAACACATAAGAATTATAAACATATATGCACTTAACACCCAAAATATATGAAGGAAAAACTGACAGAACTGAAGGGAGAAATAGTTCTACAATAATAGTTGGAGACTTCAATACCCTACTTTCAATAATGGATGGAATATCTAGACAGATCAAAAAGAAATAGAGGACTTGAAGAAGACTATAAAACAACTAGATATAACAGATGTATATAGAAGATTCTACCCAACATTAGAATACGCATTCTTCTTAAGTGCACATGGAACATTCTTCAGGACAGAAGCCACAAAATGAGTCTCAATAAATTTTGAAAGTTTGAACTCACACTATGAAATGAAACTAGAAATCAATAACAGAAGGAAATCTGGAAAATTCACAAGTATGTGGAAATTAAACAATACACTCAACCAATAGGTCAAGGAAGATATAGAGCAAGGGAAATTAGAAAAGTATAGCTGATAGAAACTGTAATGTAAAAAGGTGGGAAGAAAGGTAAAAAGGATAGGTTCATCTTGCCCACTGCAGATTTCAGAGCTACTATCTATAGCAGAGGGAATAAGAAATAGAGGTTTCATTACACGCTACAAAAGTTATCAATAAAATAATTATAGATATATAGTGTTGGGGGGAGAGAGGTGAATGAGCTGAATCCTCACCTACTACAGCAAAAAGTATATCTAAATCTTATAAATCAAGAAATAGAATGATATACATTCAGAGATTTGATAGAAATGGAGTCAGCAAGATATACTTTAAAAAAAGAGTAGCCCAACCCTAAAAAACAATGAAGTAATACCATTTGCAGCAACATGGATGGACCTAGAGATTGTCTTACTGAGTGAAGTCAGACAGAGAAGGACAAATATCATATATCGCTTATATGTGGAATCTAAAAAAATGGTACAAATGAACTTATTTGCAAAGCAGAAATATACTCACAGTGAAAACAAACTTATCATTGCCAGGGTGGAAAGGGGAGGGAGGGATAAATTGGGAGATTGGGATTGACATATACACACTACTAAATATAAAATAGGTAACTAATCAGGACCTACTGTATAGCACAGGGAACTCAATACTCTATAATGGCCTATATGGGAAAAGAATCTAAAAACGAGTGGATATATGTATATGCATAACTGATTTAATTTGGTGTACACCTGAAACTAACACAACATTGTAAATCAACTATACTCCAATAAAATTTTTTTAAATAAATAATTAAAAATAAAAAATTTTTAAAAAGAGTAGCCACATAGGTAAAAGGAAAATCAGGTGAATGTGCTATCAAGAAAGCCAATGCAAAGAGCCTATCAACAATGAGTATTAACTACGTCAACAAGTGTGGAGTGTTCAAGCAAAATAAGAACTTAAAGTTCAAAAAGTCAATCTGGATCCTCTGGTTAAGAGCCCCTCATGTAGGCATATTCAAGGTACAATAAGCTCTTTTAGAAATATTTCTACCTTTCTGATATAACAGATTTTACAGGCATCAGATAACCACAAACTAAATTGGAAAAAAATTATCTACAACCACTAGAAGTTATAAGTAACTGATTTTGCATTATAGTCTCTACCAATTGTCTATCTCTAAAAGTTTATTTATCTGACTTCATATATAAATATCATCTGTGTCTCCTTGATTTAACAGTTTTTAGATCATCAAAAAGGGCCAGACCATGAAAACGTAACTGTGTCTCTATGGCACTCTGACCTTACATCAGTAGAAATTTTTTGCCAGAAACTGTGGACCTCTTTCCTAATGATTCATTACGGCTCTCCACATACTCTGCATTGAACCCACACATCACTTTTCCCATCTCTTCCAAACTCTTCCTTGTGCTCTTGGCTTAAAAAGCCTCTTTGTGGAACTCCTAATAAAAATTCTGAAACTCTTGGCAGTAACTATAAGTCACAATAATTTTCACTAGCAGATACTTCTTCTTTCTCTTGGAAATAACTGTTTGTTTTCGGGACCATAAAAATGAACTCTAAAAAAAAAAAAAAAAAAAAAAATGAACTCTAAAATTTTAAATTATTTTACAGGGCCACAAAATTTTTGAACAGAAGTTGCTTAAAAAGTTTAGAGTGTCAAGAAAGTCACATTAATAGCCTAGAGTCCACCTATCAGTCCACCTAATAGTCAGAATCCAACTATCAGAAATAGTTTTGCCAGGTAAAAGAACGAATTAATAAACAAAGACACTCCTACAATCACTGCAGCTGCCAACGCTAGTAAAACGTGAACAGTGAACATCTCTGTGACAAGGGCATAGGATGCATGGCTGAGATGGGGAGGAGATAAGGCTGGTCACTGTTGAATACTCTGGCCACTAGTTCCACACCCGTTCTATCATCTGTAACTTCAGTATCTACAATAATAACGGCAGCTGATCTTCTCTCCTCTCCTCCTCTCATTGATTTCTACTCTTCTCCAGCAACCCATTCTCATGGCCATAATGGGTGCCAAATTACTCTTATGTTGTTATTACTTAGATATATTCCACCTCTACAATCTTCAACTTCAAAAACTTAATCTGACCATAAATTCCCACTATTCCAGCCGACTATTAATTCTCTTGCTTTATGTACTTATCTTTAATTTCATTTAGACTGCTAGTCACAGAAATAATAAATTTTCTCCCAATCTCTTGACAACGTTCTCCTTTTTAATTCTTTAAAAATAGCCTAGGGGCTTCCCTGGTGGAGCAGCGGTTGAGAGTCTGCCTGCCGATGCAGGGGACACGGGTTCGTGCCCCAGTGCGGAAAGATCGCACATGCCACGGAGTGGCTGGGCCCGTGAGCCATGGCTGATAAGCCTGCGAGTCCGGAGCCTGTGCTCCGCAACAGGTGAGGCCACAACAGTGAGAGGCCTGCGTACCAAAAAAAAAAACAAAACAAAAATAGCCTAGACCCTCTTGGTGCTCCAGCCAGGCATCAGGGCTGTGCCTCTGAGGTGGGAGAGCCAAGTTTAGGACACCAGTCCACAAGAGACCTCCCAGCTCCACGTAATGTCATACGGCGAAAATCTACCAGAGATCTCCATCTCAATGTCAAGACCCAGATCCCTCAACGACGAGCAAGCTACAGTGCTGGACATGCTATGCCAAACAACTAGCAAGACAGGAACACAACCCCATCCATCAGCAGAGAGGCTGCCTAAAATCATAATAAGGCCACAGACACCCGAAAACACACGACAAGACGTGGACCGGCCCATCAGAAAGACAAGATCTCGCCTCATCCACCAGAACACAGGCTCTAGTCCCCTCCACCAGGAAGCCTACACAACCAACTGAGCCAACCTTAGACACTGGCGACAGACACCAAAAACAAGGGGACCTATGAACCTGCAGCCTGAAAAAGAAGACCCCAAACACAGTAAGTTAAGCAAAATAAGAAGACAGAGAAAAACACAGCAGATGAAGGAGGAAGGCAAAAACCCACCAGACCAAACAAATGAAGAGGAAATAGGCAGTCTACCTAAAAAAGAATTCAGGAATAATGATAGTAAAGATGATCCAAAATCTTGGAAATAGAAAGGAGAAAATACAAGAAACGTTTAACAAGGACCTATAAGAACTAAAGAGCAAACAAACAGTGATGAACAACACAATAAATGAAATTAAAAATTCTCTACAAGGGATCAATAGCAGAATAACTGAGGCAGAAGAACGGTAAAGTGACCTGGAAGATAAAATAGTGGAAATAACTACTGCAGAGCAAAATAAAGAAAATGAATGAAAAGAACTGAGGACAGTCTCAGAGACCTCTGGGACAACATTAAACACACCAACATTTGAATTATAGGGGTCCCAGAAGAAGAAGAGAAAAAGAAAGGGACTGAGAAAATATTTGAAGAGATTATAGTTGAAAACTTCCCTAATATGGGAAAAGAAATAGTTAATCAAGTCCAGGAAGCACAGAGAGTCCCATACAGGATAAATCCAAGGAGAAACACACCAAGATACATACCAAACTATCAAAAAATAAATACAAAGAAAAAATATTAAAAGCAGCAAGGGAAAAACAACAAATAACACACAAGGGAATCCCCATAAGGTTAACAGCTGATCTTTCAGCAGAAACTCTGCAAGCCAGAAGGGAGTGGCAGGACATATTTAAAGTGATGAAGGAGAAAAACCTACAACCAAGTTTACTCGACCCAGCAAGGATCTCATTCAGATTTGACAGAGAAATCAAAAAACCTTTACAGACAAGCAAAAGCTAAGAGAATTCAGCATTACCAAACCAGCTTTACAACAAGTGCTAAAGGAACTTCTCTAGGCAGGAAACACAAGAGAAGGAAAAGACCTACAAGAACAAACCCAAAACAATTAAGAAAATGGTAATAGGTACATACATATCGATAATTACCTTAAATGTAAATGGATTAAATGCTCCAACCAAAAGACACAGATTGGCTGAATGTACACAAAAACAAGACCCATATATATGCTGTTTACAAGAGATTCACTTCAGACCTACGGACACATACAGACTGAAACTGAGGGGATGGAAAAAGATATTCCATGCAAATGGAAATCAAAAGAAAGCTGGAGTAGCAATTCTCATATCAAACAAAATAGACTTTAAAATAAAGACTATTACAAGAGACAAAGAAGGACACTACATAATGATCAAGGGATCAATCCAGAAGTAGCTATAACAATTGTAAATATTTATGTACGCAACATAGGAGCACCTCAATACATAAGGCAAATACTAACAGCCATAAAAGGGGAAATCAACAGGAACACAATTATAGTAGGCGACTTTAACACCCCACTTTCACCAATGGACATATCAACCAAAATGAAAATAAATAAGGAGACACAAGCTTTAAATGATACATTAAATAAGATGGACTTAATTGATATTTATAGGACATTCCACCCAGAAACAAAAGAATACATTTTCTTCTCAAGTGCTCATGGAACATTCTCCACGATAGATCATATCTTGGGTCACAAATCAAGCCTCAGTAAATTTAAGAAAATTGAAATTGTATCAAGTATCTTTTCTGACCACAATACTATGAGACTAAATATCAATTACAGAAAAAACATGTGAAAAAAATACAAACACATGTAGGCTAAACAACACTACTTAATAACCAAGAGATCACTGAAGAAATCAAAGAGGAAATCAAAAAATACCTAGAAACAAATGACAATGAAAATATGACGACCCAAAACCTACGGGATGCAGCAAAAGCATTTCTAAGAGGGAAGTTTATAGCAATACAATCCTACCTTAAGAAACAGGAAACATCTCAAATAAACAACCTAACCTTACACCTAAAGCAATTAGAGAAAGAAGAACAGAAAATCCAAAAGTTAGCAGAAGGAAAGAAATCATAAAGATCAGATCAGAAATAAATGAAAAAGAAATGAAGCAAACGATAGCAAAGATCAATAAAACTAAAAGCTGGTTCTTTGAGAAGATAAACAAAATTGATAAACCATTAGCCAGACTCATCAAGAAAAAAAATCAATAGAATTAGAAATGAAAAAGGAGAAGTAACAACAGACACTGCAGAAATACAACAGATCATGAAAAATTACTATAAGCAACTATATGCCAATAAAATGGACAACCTGGAAGAAATGGACACATTCTTAGAAAAGCACAACTTTCTGAGACTGAACGAGGAATAAACAGAAAATATGAACAGACCAATCACAAGCACTGAAATTGACACTACGATTAAAAATCTTCCAACAAATAAAAGCCGAGGACTGGATGGCTTAACAGGCAAATTCTATCAAACATTTAGAGAAGAACTAACACCTATGCTTCTCAAACTCTTCCAAAATATAGCAGAGGGACGAACACTCCCAAACTCATTCTACGAGGCCACCATCACCTTGATACCAAAACCAGACAAAGACGTCACAAAGAAAGAAAACTACAGGCCAATATCACTGATGAACATAGATGCAAAAATCTAGCAAACAGAATCCAACAGCATCTTAAAAGGATCATACACCATGATCAAGTGGGGTTTATCCCAGGAATGCACAGATTCTTCAATATACGCAAATCAATCAATGTGATACACCATATTAACAAATTGAAGGAGAAAAACCATACGATCATCTCAATAGATGCAGAGAAAGCTTTCGACAAAATTCAACACGCATTTATGATTAAAAACCCTCCAGAAAGTAGTCATAGAGGGAACTTTCCTCAACATAATAAAGGCCTTATATGATAAACCCACAGCCAATATCATCCTCAATGGTGAAAAACTGAAACCATTTCCACTAAGATCAGGAAGAAGACAAGGTTGCCCACTCTCAACAATATTATTCAACAGAGTTTTGGAAGTTTTATCCACAGCAATCAGAGAAGAAAAAAAATAAAAGGAATCCAAATTGGAAAAGAAGAAGTAAAGCTGTCACTGTTTGCAGATGACATGATACTACACAGAAAATCCTAAAGATGCTACCAGATAACTACTAGAGCAAATCAATGAATCTGGTAAAGTAGCAAGATACAAAATTAATGCACAGAAATCTCTGCCATTCTTATACACTATGATGAAAAATCTGAAAGTGAAATTAAGAAAACACTCCCATTTACCATTGCAACAAAAAGAAAAAAATACCTAGGAGTAAACCTACCTAAGGAGACAAAAGACCTGTATGCAGAAAACTACAAGACACTGATGAAAGAAATTAAAGACGATACAAATAGATGGAGAGATATACCATGTTCTTGGATTGGAAGAACCAACATTGTGAAAATGACTCTACTACCCAAAGCAATCTACAGACTCAATACAATCCCTATCAAACTACCACTGGCATTTTTCACAGAACTAGAACAAAAAATTTCACAATTTGTATGGAAACACAAAAGACCCTGAATAGCCAAAGCAATCGTGAGAAAGAAAAACGGAGCTGGAGGAATCAGACTCCCTAGCTTCAGACTATACTACAAAGCTACAGTAATCAAGCCAGCATGGTACTGGCACAAAAACAGAAAGATAGATCAATGGAACAGCATAGAAAGCCCAGAGATAAATCCACACACATATGGTCATCTTATCTTTGATAAAGGATACAAGAATATATAGAGGAGAAAAGACAGCCTCTTCAATAAGTGGTGCTGGAAAAACTGGACAGCTACATGTAGAAAAATGAAATTAGAACACGCCCTAGCAGCATACACAAAAATAAAGTCAAAATGGATTAAAGACCTAAACGTAAGGCCAGACACTATCAAACTCTTAGAGGAAAACATAGGCAGAACACTCTATGACATCAATCACAGCAAGATCCTTTTTGACCCACCTCCTAGAGAAATGGAAATAAAAACAAAAATAAACAAATGGGACCTAATGAAACTTAAAAGCTTTTGCACAGCAAAGGAAACCATAAACAAGACGAAAAGAGAACCATCAGAATGGGAGGAAATATTTGCAAATGAAGCAACTGACAAAGGATTAATCTCCAATATTTACAAGCAGCTCATGCAGCTCAATATCCAAAAAACAAATACGCCAATCCAAAAATGGGCAGAAGACCTATACACATTTCTCCAAAGAAGATATACAGATTGCCAACAAACACAAGAAAGAATGCTCAACATCATTAATCATTAGAGAAATGCAAATCAAATCTACAATGAGATATCATCTCACACCAGTCAGAATGGCCATCATCAAAAAATCTAGAAACAATAAATGCTGGAGAGGGTGTGGAGAAAAAGGAACACTCTTGCACTGTTGGTGGGAATGTAAATTGATACAGCCACTACAGAGAACAGTATGGAGGTTTCTTAAAAAAACTACAAATAAAACTACCATACGACCCAGCAATCCCACTACTGGGCATATACCCTGAGAAAACCATAATTCAAAAAGAGACATGTACCAAAATGTTCACTGCAGCTCTATTTACAATAGCCAGGACATGGAAGCAACCTAAGTGTCCATCAACAGATGAATGGATAAAGAAGATGTGGCACATATATACAATGGAATAGTACTCAGCCATAAAAAGAAACGAAATTGAGTTATTTGTGGTGAGGTGGATGGACCTAGAGTCTGTCATACAGAGCGAAGTAAGTCAGAAATAGAAAAAGAAATACCGTATGCTAACACATATATATGGAATGTAAGAAAAAAAAAAGGTCATGAAGAACCTAGGGGTAAGACAGGAATAAAGACACAGACCTACTAGAGCATGGACTTGAGGATATGAGGAGGGGGAGGGGTAGGCTGTGACGAGGTGAGAGAGTGGCATGGACATATATACACTACCAAGCGTAAAGTGGATAGCTAGTGGGAAGCAGCCGCGTACCACAGGGAGATCAGCTAGGTGGTTTGTGACCGCCTAGAGGGGTGGGATAGGGAGGGTGGGAGGGAGGGAGACACAGGAGGGAAGAGATATGGGAACATGTGTATATGTATAACTGATTCACTTTATTATAAAGCAGAAACTAACACACCATTGTAAAGCAATTATACTCCAATAAAGATGTTTAAAAAAAATCTACAAACAATAAATGCTGGAGAGGGTGTGGAGAAAAGGGAACCCTCTTGCTCTGTTGGTAGGAATGTAAATTGATGCAGCCACTATGGAGAACAGTATGGAGGTTCCTTAAAAAACTAAAAATAAAACTACCATATGACCCAGCAATCCCACTACTGGGCATCTACCCTGAGAAAACCATAACTCAAAAAGAGTCATGTACCAAAATGTTCATTGCAGCTCTATTTACAATAGCCAGAACATGGAAGCAAGCTAAGTGTCCATTAACAGACGAATGGATAAAGAAGATGTGGTACATATATATAATGGAATGTTAGCCATAAAAAGAAACAAAATTGAGTTATCTGTAGTGAGGTGGATGGACCTAGAGTCTGTCATACAGAGTGAAGTAAGTCAGAAAGAGGAAAACAAATACCATATGCTAACATATATATATGGAATCTAAAAAAAAAAAAAAAGGTTATGAAGAACCTAGGGGCAAGACGAGAATAAAGATGCAGACCTACTAGAGAATGGACTTGAGGATACGGGGACGGGGAATGGTAAGCTGGGACAAAGTGAAAGAGTTGCATGGACACATGTACACTACCAAATGTAAAATAGATAGCTAGTGGGAAGCAGCCACATAGCACAGGTAGATCAGCTCGGTGCTTTGTGACCGCCTGGAGGGGTGGGATAGGGAGGGTGGGAGGGAGGGAGACGCAAGAGGGAAGAGATATGGGGACATATGTATAACTGATTCACTTTGTTATAAAGCAGAAACTAACACACCATTGTAAAGTAATTATACTCTAATAAAGACGTTAAAAAAAAAAAAGAATACAGTGGTTGTTGTCAGGGGCTGGGGGAGGCACCGAGAAATGGGGAGTTGTTTTTAATAGGTATAAAGTTTCTGTTACACTTTAGAGATCTGCCATAAAATGTGGTGCCTATATTTATTAATACTGCATAGTACACTTAAAAATGTGTTAAGAGGATAGATTTCATAATGTGTTCTTACCATAATAAAAAAGCAATTAATTAAAAAAAAAGTAACCTAACCATATGGTCCATCATTTCTTTCGTCATTATACTTGAATTTTTAAATTCTTTATCTTTTTTTTTTTTTTTTTTTTTTTTGAGGTACGCATGCCTCCCACTGTCGTGGCCTCTCCCGTTGCGGAGCACAGGCTCCGGACGTGCAGGCTCAGCAGCCATGGCTCATGGGCCCAGCCGCTCCACGGCATGTGGGATCTTCCCGGACCGGGGCACGAACCCATGTCCCCTGCATTGGCAGGCGGACTCTCAACCACTGCACCACCACGGAAGTCCCCCTTATCTTTGATCTTTCATCTCCTTATTCTTTATAAGACATTTAGCTTCTCTACTTATATACCTTGCTACTCTGTGCTCCTGGAATACTCACTCAACAATTCAGACTGTAGTTGCTACAGTTTCATGGTCTATAACCTCCTTTATTTCCTCAGGATTTTCCTTCAGTAACGCAACACTTCCCCAGTTAGCTCCCTAGTATACCTGAAAAGTATGGAGAGATATACCATGATTTTTAAAGTGCTGATTTATTATTTTAAGAATGTTAATCCTACTGAAATAAACAACTTAAATGCCATTTGAATAAGATTCTAACATTTCCATTTAGATTAAATGATTTTAAAGTTCATATGTAAGAACAAGTGTGTAAGAACTGAAACTTTGAAAAGAATAGTGAAAGCGTATTTCCCTTACTAGATATTAAAACTTAGTATAAAATGACAATAATCAAAAGAGTCTGGTATTGGCATTAAGACATAAAAGTAGATTAGTGACATGGAATAGAGAGTCCAGAAGTATATCCAATATTTATGGGAACCTACTATAACATGAAAATGGCATTCTCATTAAAAAAGACAATAATTTAATTGAGGAATGCTATTAGAAAATTAACTAGTCAATTGAAATAAAATCAAGTTACACTCTTACCTAACACCATATATAAAAATAAATTTGACGTATTAAAGGAGTAATTTTAAAACCTTATTAAAATTTCAGGATAAAATTTATAAGATCATTTGGATAAACTTGGTACTAGGAAATCTTCTTAAGGAAGATAAAAAATATATTTTTTAATAAAAGATAAATCAGAAATAGAACTGACTTGTATAGTATTTCATAAATCTAAAGCCCAATGATATAAAGTTTTAATTTTATAAAGTATAGTTCTAGCCAAGTAAAATTACATTTTGACATTTAAAAAATATTAAATAAAGCTCCAGGGCAATATAAGTGATATATCTGTTATACAAATCATTACTTAATTAGAATTTTAATTGTTTCCTTATTTTTCTAGCTAAAAGATCTGAGAAACTCTACCATGTGGATACCCAAGTGAGCTAAAGGAGGTACATTGATCAATATAAATTAATCTTATAACTAAAAT
This sequence comes from Pseudorca crassidens, assembly GCF_039906515.1. Taxonomy (NCBI): domain Eukaryota; kingdom Metazoa; phylum Chordata; class Mammalia; order Artiodactyla; family Delphinidae; genus Pseudorca; species Pseudorca crassidens. The sequence continues at coordinate 118,764,470 of NC_090296.1, read as the reverse complement.
TGTAAAAGTATATTTGTCGGGCTTCCCTGGTGGTGCAGTGGTTGAGAGTCCGCCTGCCGATGCAGGGGACACGGGTTCGTGCCCTGGTCCGGGAAGATCCCACATGCCGCGGAGTGGCTGGGCCCGTGAGCCATGGCCACTGAGCCTGCGCATCCGGAGCCTGTGCTCCACAACGGGTGAGGCCACGACAGTGAGAGGCCCGCATACCACCAAAAAAAAAAAAAAAAAGTATATTTGTCTTTAAAATATATGTCAAACTCTTTAACTCCAGTAAACTTCCAAAATATTATTCTAATTCCTCTTAAATGACTTTATCGCATTCTTCATATATGGAAAGCTTAAAGAATACTGGCTGAAAACTTGAAATAAAAGCTATATTATATTTAGTTTGAAATCTGTTTCAGAATTTGGTTTGGTCATTAGATAACTGTGCATCAAGTGAAACAAAATTGCAGTGCATTCTATCTTTGATTTTTAGGTTTTAAATTATATATATATGTTTTTAAATTATAAATAAACTATGAAAATATATATGCTTTATATTCCTCTTATTTACTTGATTCTAGTATGCCTTCTTGAGAGGAAGAGAAATATGTCAAGTCTAGAAAGCGTCCTCAGATTTGCTCATAAATCAAGGGATATATGTTATCTGACCAATGTGTCATAGAAGAGGCTGTGAGCCACTGGAATAGACAGATATTATAGAACAGAACTGGAGTAACTATTCAGATTTTATGCCGAATTGCTTAATACTACTAGTTAAGGAGTAAGGATTTGTGATAGCTACTGGGGAAACAACAGAGGTTAAGATAATCAGGATTCTTTTCCTTGAGAAGCTTACATTCTAGTGGGGAAGACAGTTATGAAACAGCTAATTACCCACTATTTATTTAATTATGGTCATGATAAGTGCTAACAAGGGCAAGTGCAGAGTACTGGGAGAAAAAAAGGTTATCTGATCTAGTCTAGTCTCCGGGAAGTCGTTAGGGAAGGCTTTTCAGGGGAAGTGAGGTTTAAATTTAAGACCTCCAGGCTGAGTGGTAGTTAGCCAGGGTAGGGTGAGGAAAGTAGGGCAGGGGAGAATACAACTGTTTGTAAGAGAAGGGTTCTGAAGTAGGAAGTAACTGAACTGGAAATCACTGAGGCTGCAGCACAAGAATAAAGTGGCTGATGGTATGGGATAAAATAGGTGAGGTGGGTAGAGGGTCTCACAGGCTATATTAAGTAATCTAGATTTATTCCTATGAAAAATAAGAAACTACTGAAGGGTTTTTAAATTAGGGGTCAGCTTATATTTTCAATATAATGCTAATTTCAGTAGGTTTTCTTAAGAAAACTATCTTAAAATAATTATATGTCAAATGTTTTCCTGTTTCTGCTCCAAATTCAGTTCTCCAAAGATACTAGTATCTGGAAAGAATACCATTGCATACCCTGTTTCCTCTGGAAATGCAGAGATGGTGCTTCCATCGTTCTGACAGTGGTCCTGAGAGTCTGAATCTTTTCCATCTTGGTTTGTAGCAATATTGGTAATTCGATGTTGTTGTAAGTCCCACTTTCGAGCTACGTTGTTAATTATTAACCTTTTCTTCTCCTATGAAAAAGTTCATTGGGACAAGAATTACATAATGCAATTTTTGTAGCACGGGAGTCCAAGGAGCATATTGTTTGTACTACTTATCACACCTTTAAAAGGAGTCTGTTACTTAAAAGTAGCTACCTAATATGTATTCTAAAACACAGTATAAGTGGCCTTTATTTAACCTATGCAATCAACCATCTCAACGATGCTCTATCATCCTTAACAAATTATATGCAAAACAATAATTACTTCCATTGGAGATAAGAAAATTCACTATTTGAAAGTTTAATTTGACAGAAATTTATATATTCAAGCGTTATGTGAAGTTTTAATTAGACAGAAAATTATGTCTTTGTGTTTAAACACAGCAAGAAAAAACTAATGATATTTTAATTTTCCTATTCAATAATTATGGCAAATATGGTGGAATACTTTGGGGGGGAAAGGAGGAAGGAGAGAGACTGATCAATGTTCCAAGCTTCACAGCATAAATTACAATGTCTGACAATTAATACTCATACATAGACTATTAAATGAAGTTGTACTAGGTTGAAATATTTCTAGATAACTAATAGCATCCTAGATTATCCATTATCAAAAGTTAATTTTTAAATGGCATATTGATTAAATCAGAGTGCTGAAAATGGACACTTTCCTTTTTCTCTTTACTAAGAGAACAATCATCCAGTGAAAAACCATCTGTGTGATACTAATTCACCTGCTCTCTTTGGAGCCAGTGAAGGCTGTTAGGAAGAGTCTTTGCCCATTCCCTCAGTGCATTCACACATGCAGAATACTTATGTTTAGTTCCACCTCTTTGCCTATCTAAAATTTTAGATGTAGAAATGGCATTGGATAGGAATGAAAAGTGGTGACAAAGCTTAATTAAAACTAAACATTTTAAAAGTTCTATTTCTGCATTTAAAAAAGTTTCTAGCATGGGTTCTTTTTTCTATTGCTTGGAATTTCAAATTTGTTTATATAATTAAATGGGTTATACTTAATATGTATATACTTCTGAGCCTTTTTGACATTTTATGTATGTCTTTCTTATCTAAAGCAAGTAGGAATCTGCCATTCTACTATAAATTTTCCCCCCAAATCTATGATAAAAAGGCACCTTACCTTAAAGAATTCTATTTCAGTTATTTGCAGATGACTGGGACAAACCAATTCTTAATCTAAGCAATACCACTATTTTTACTCAGTACCAAGGCTACTTTGAAAGAGGCAGGGGCAGCGAGTAAATGGAGGATGGCTATCATGCTGGCTCCATGCATTTGGTTTTCTGGCTGACTTTGAGTCGGCAAAAATAAATATTCTAAGTGAGGTAGATATAGTGATGCTTAGAAACAGGGCACAAAAGTTTACACCACTGAGTATGCTAACAAATTTATAACAAGATACTCTCAAAACGCAAACACTTTCCTATACCAATCCCAAAGTTAAGCTTTCTTTAATTGGGTTATTAAAATCAGATCAACACCAGGTTGACTAAGAAAATGGATATTTTCATTGAGGCCAAGAAAAGGGAAGACATTTTAAAACAAGAGTGCAGTCTAGGGTCAGGTGGGGATTGCTGGTTGGCCAGGGGGCCAAACAAGGGCTCTAGGTGTCTGTGGAGCAAAAAAAAGAGGAGCAAAAGAAAGCCTATAGATTCTGTAAGGCAAAAGGGGGTACACCCCAAAAATTTCATGCTCAAAGATCATGGATGCATTTGGCATATATTAGTACAATCACGACTATAGCTAGACGGCAATTTGCCAAGTCTGTGTTAAAGGGACAATTATTTTAGAAGATGCCAACTTTCAGCTTCTGCCACTTGAGTCTATTCTTTATAGTCCAAGCAATACCACACCAGTATATCCCATAACTATCACTTCCATTCATTTCCAAGTTTGAAAAGAAAATAGAAAGATAGAAAAGCGATAAGGCTGAAGATATAGGTCCATACACTCTTCCTGTCCCTCTGTAACCACCCATCCCATTTTCTTAATGATCAATATGTGTTGTCACATGAAACAATCTCCAGTAAATGCTGAGGGTCTTTGATATCATGACCCTGAATCTGAGCTAGAGCTAGAATTCCTGATTTCCTACACTTTTCCTCTTACTAAAAATTTTTAAAATTAAATAACCCTCATAATTAAAGAGCCCTATTTAGCGACTTCAAGAGAAGCATTAGGTATTTTTTGAAGTTTTCATAAATATTTTCCAAACATCTAAAAAACATGTTAGCTAAAAATTTAATGGCATATTTCCAAAAATACTGATGGTTACAAGCAGCTGAATTGGGTATATAATAAAAAATGTTCAGTTCAAAGATGGAGTCAAGTGCAATTTGTTGCCTATACTAGGTTCTACTTACACTGGAAGCCTTAGAGTTAAATCACCAATAACAGCAGGTGAGAAAATTTTAGCATACTGAGTAACAGTTCTAATTACTTTTGAAGTAGCAGCCTGGAGCTGAGAGGGCTTGGGACCAAGTTTGTTTTGTTTTGTTTTGTTTGTTAATTTTGGAGTAGTTTTCATAGAGTAAAATACACACGTTCAAGTGTACTCTTTGATCAGTTTTGACAAATGTGTATATCTGCTAACTCATAACATTTCCATCACCCCAGTAAGTTCACTAAGATACAACTTTGTATCCCTATTAGTCATTTTTAAAAATTCTGAATGCCATTTTAATTTTAAAAAGAAAAGCACCTACACAAGACAAGAATGAGTAATGGTAATCAGGGTGATATCCTTAGTTTCAGAACATAGTAGAATCATAATAAGAACTATAAACTTTAAGCTGTCTTTATTTATTATACTTTGTTATGTTAATATAAAATATTTTTAAAGAAAACATTTTAAGGAAATTTAACATCTGATATGTTAAATAATTTAAAACCAGTTTAAAAAACCTTTAATTCCTATACTCCTCAAAACCTTTACCACCTCTATATCAGAGAAGCTAATGGAGAAATTTTTTTAATGCAAAAAGCCATCATTTAAAAAAAAAACATGTAGCAGAGCTCATTAAAAGATATCATTAAAGATGACAGTCTACTACAGCGGTTTCCAAAATGAAATGCACATGCCATGAGGATACACATGGTGATATACTGGTATGGAAAAAATTATAACTTCTGTTATATTTATTTTTAATCTCTTTTACAACTTCTATCTTTTGCATTGTGTTTTATAATGTACATTATATTGTATTTCAGAAGTAAAAGTTTGTTTATAGGTAGTGACTTATAAAAGTTTTAAGGGTGTTTGTTTATTAAAAACACTCTACTGATAGGAATGAAAAATTTACAGTTTGGAAACTACTTTTCTAGCTGATTAGCTAGCTAGCTTCACTGGGTGTGAGTGCATGTGCACATATATGAATGCAGACATCATAGAAAATACCTTAAGCAAAGATTGCTTATGACTTTCTCGCTTCTTCTCTTCCTCTTTTTTGGCTACAACAGATGCCATACGCCTTTCTTCTTCCTAAAAGAAAAATGTAAAAAAGTATTATTAAGTATTTAACCTTTTTTATGCTAAATATCTTCAGTTTTCCAAGTCTGATTTTCTTTGTGAGAGGCATACTACTTGCTAATAGAAAATATGCCCTCAAAGAAAAAGTTAGTATGTTCCTCTTTATTTTCTTCTTCCGTCTTAATTCTAAAAGAAACCTGTACATTCTTAACTCTGCTCCACACTCTTGATGTGAGATAAACCTAACTAATACAAGAAAGAAAAAAGAATGAGAAGAGAAAAAAGAAAGGGGAAGCAGGCTTCTATAATTTTTCTTTGTACTGTAGTTCCACATGGAGAGACTTAACAAACTTGCTATCATGAAGATAAAAAGGATAAAAATTATACTCTTAACAATCTTTATTTAATTTATGGTTGCAAATCAGAGGTTTTTCTTAATGACAAAACAGCTGTGAAAGCTTTTAAAAACTCTCCATTGATATTAATAAATTATTCTCCATTAATATCATTACTTTTACTTTGTTTTTAAGTTGATTTGGCCAGTCTAATTTCTTCCATTCTAAAAACTATGAAATAATATTATTGTAATAACATTATACAGTTTAGAAAAATTTTTTAAAATCAGTCATAATCCTAACACCCTAACTCAAATATTATCATTTCTGTATCACCTTACAATACTCACTATGAGCAAATTTTTAAATGTTGCAATCTATATACACAATCTGGATCATGTTTTTTCCCCCCTGAATATTGGCAAATTTTAATAAAGTAAATTATAACCATGTAAGTTTTAATTTTTATTACCAAAAGATTTGTAGGCATTCAAAATGATGTCACAATTTGAGAAAACAATATCTTCATAAAAGACAAACCTGAAAATATCTTCAGTGATAGAAAATTTAAAAAGTAATTCAGTACATTTGAAGCAGAACTTTTTAAGAAATAAAAAATTACAAAAACTGATATGAAAAATTTAATGGAGGTGGTTTGAAGAGCAGATTTTATACAGCTGAAGAGAGAATCAGCCAACTGGAAAACAGGTCAGAAGAAATTTTCCTGTATGCTTTCATACTAGCCTATACTTGCCAATCATAGCACTTAACCTGTTTCATTTAAATTATTTCTGGTACTATCTCTTGCCTTTCCTGCAAATAGCTCCACGAAGGTATGGACCAGGTCAGCTCCCCATTACATAGTGGATATTCAATAAACATATATTCAAGGAATGAATTATTGAATGTACATCTCTATACATCTGTTCAATAATTTCCTAAAACTGAAACTACTAAATCAAGTGGTAGACATATTTCTAGGCCTTTTGATATGTTTGCAAATTTCCCTCCATAAATGTAGTACTAATTGACACTTCTACCAGAAGTTAACATTTGATTTAAAATATAATGGATAGTCATAAGAGTTGTTCGCCAAATATTCCTGTGTCTCCCCACATCCTGGCCACATTGTGAGATAGCACTTCATGCCCTTTTGAAGTTAGGTGAGGTCATGTGACTTGCTTTGGCCAATGTCATATGAACAAAAGTGACATGTGTTTACTTCTGGGTGGAACATTTCAGACAATGATGACATAGCTATTCTCTCTCTCACCTCTACTGTAGAATTTGCAAAGCTCCAGAGGTTGGGTACTTTGAAGGCCTTGGTCCTGGAATGAGGACAACACAGAGTAAAGTTCCCAGATCACATACTATGGGCAGACTGACAGTATGAGCATGAAATAAACTTTGTGGATTTAATCCACTGAGGTTAGAGAAGTTGCTACTGTAATATAATCTAGCCTATCCTGATCAGTATATGCATTATATTAGAATTAAGGAAGGTCAAAGAGATCACAAATAGGTATTCTAGGGTGTGAGCCATTACAAATGCTTCTGAAAACAAAGAAAGGACCTAGACTAAAGAAGTAAATAAAAAATGCACAAAGAGAAACTATCATGGAGTTAAAAAGGAAAGTAGAATGTATCTCCTGTAAAACTCTAATTTTAGAAATGAGGAAATGAATACTCTGAGAAGTTTAGTAAATTATACAAGGTCACACAGCTAGTGACAAAGCCAGGATCAGGGCCAGAAATCATCTGTGAGAAATGCAGTTTGTATTTTTATAATAAGGATATATTTAAATGTGTCTTACTGATTTTAGAGAGATGAAAAAAGTGAGGTCAAAATTTAGAAGCAATCTGCCATATGATTTAGTTGTTTTAAAGGGAATGAAAATTTATGTGATTTTTGATGAATTTAAAGTATATTTTATGGACGGAGACCTTCAAGATGGTGGAGGAGTAAGACATGGAGATCACCTTCCTCCCTACAAATACATCAGAAATACAACTACATGTGGAACAACTCCTACAGAACACCTACTGAATGCTGGCAAAAGACCTCAGACTTCCCAAAAGGCAAGAAACTCCCCAAGTACCTGGGTAGGGCAAAAGAAAAAAGAAAAAAACAGAGGCAAAAGAATAGGGACAGGACCTGCACCTCTAGGAGGTGGCTGTGAAGGAGGAAAAGTTTCCACACACTGGAAAGCCCCTTCACTGGTGGAGACCTGGGGTGGCCGGGGGGAAGCTTTGGAGCCATGGAGGAGAGCGCAGCAACAGGGGTACAGAGGGCAAAGCGGAGAGATTCTCGCACAGAGGATGGGGGCCGACCAGCACTCACCAGCCTCAGAGGCTTGTCCGCTCACCTGCAGGGGCGTGTGGGGGCTGGGAGCTGAGGCTACGGCTTCAGACGTCAGATCCCAGGGAGAGGACGGGGTTGCCTGCGTGAACACAGCCTGAAGGGGGCTAGTGTGCCACAGCTAGCCGGGAGGGACTCTGGGAAAATGTCTGGAATTGCCCAAGAGTCAAGAGAGCATTGTTTCGGGGTGCGCTAGGAGAGGGGATTCAGAACAGTGCCTAAACAAGCTCCAGAGATGAGAGCAAGGCACGGCTATCAGCGCGGACACCAGAGACGGGCATGAAATGCTAAGGCTGCTGCTGCAGCCACCAAGAAGCCTGTGTGCAAGCACAGGTCACTATCCACACCTCCCCTCCCAGGAGCCGGTGCAGCCCGCCAATGCCAGGGTCCTGTGATCCAGGGACAGCCTCCTCGGGAGAACACATGGCATGCCTCAGGCTGTTGCAACATCACGCCAGCCTCCGCCACCACAGGCTCGCCCTGCATTCCGTTCCCCAACCACCCCCTGGCCTGAGTGAGCCAGAGCCCCTCATCAGCTGCTACTTTAACCCCGTCCTGTCTGAGAGAAAAACAGATGCCCTCAGGCAACCTACACACAGAGGCAGGGTCCAAACCGAAGCTGAACCCCAGGAGCTGTGAAAACAAAGAAAACAAAGGGAAATTTCTCCCAACAGCCTCAGGAGCAGCAGATTAAATCTCCACAATCAACTTGATGTGCCCTGCATCTGTGGAATACCTGAATAGACAACGAATCATCCTATAATTGAGGGGGTGGATGTTGGGAGCAACTGTAGACTTGGGGTTTGCCTTCTGTATCTAATTTGTTTTTGGTTTTATGTTTTTCTTAGTTTAGTATATAGAGTTTATAATCATTGGTATATTTGTTTATTGATTTGGTTGCTCTCTTCCTCGTTTTTTAATATACATATACATATATTTTTGTTTTTTGCTTTTTCTCTTTTTATGAGTGTGTATGTGTATGCTTCTTTGTGTGATTTTGTCTGTATAGCTCTCCTTTTACCATTTCTCCTAGGATTCTATCTGTCCGTTTTTATTTTTTTCCTTCTTTTTTTAATTAGTATACTTTTTAGTGCTTGTTATCACTGGTGGATTTGTTTTTTGGTTTGGTTGCTCTCTTCTTTCTTTCCTTTTTTTTGCTCTTTTCCATTATTTTTAATTTTTCTTTTATTTTTAATAATAATTATTTATTTTAATAACTTTGTTATTTTTTCTTTCTTTCTTTCTTATTTTCTCCCTTCTTTTCTGAGCTGTGTGGCTGACAGGGTTTTGGTGCTCCAGCCGAGTGTCAGGCCTGTGCCTCTGAGGTGGGAGAGCCGAGTTCAGGTCATTGGTCCATCAGAGACCTCCTGACTCCACAAAATATCAAATGGAGAATGCTCTCCCAGAGATCTCCATCACAACGCTAAGACCCAACTCCACTCAACAACCAGCAAGTTACAGTGCTGGACACCCTGTGCCAAATAACTGGCAAGACAGGAACACAACACCACCCATTAACACAGAGGCTGCCTAAAATCAAAATAAAGTCACAGACACCCCAAAACACAGCACCGGACGTAGTCCTGCTCACCAGAAAGACAAAATCCAGCCTCAACCACCAGAACACAGGCACTAGTCTCCTCCACCAGGAAGCCTACACAAACCGCTGAGCCAACCTTAGCCACTGGGGGTAGACACCAAAAACAACGGGAACTATGAACATGCAGCCTGCAAAAAGGAGACCCCAAACACAGTAAGTTAAGCAAGAGGAGAAGACAGAGAAACACACAGCAGATGAAGGAGCACGGTAAAAACCCAACAGACCAAACAAATGAAGAGGAAATAGGCAGTCTACCTGAAAAAGATTTCAGAATAATAATAGTAAAGATATCCAAAATCTTGGAAATAGAATGGAGAAAATACAAGAAACGTGTAACAAGGACCTATAAGAACTAAAGAGCAAACAAACAATGATGAACACCACAATAAACGAAATTAAAAATTCTCTACAAGGAATCAATAGCAGAATAACTGAGGCAGAAGAACAGATAAGTGACCTGGATGATAAAATACTGGAAAAAATTACCGCAGAGCAGAATAAAGATAAAAGGATGAAAAGAATTGAGGAGAGTCTCAGAGACCTCTGGGACAACGTTAAACACACCAACATATGAATTATAGAGGTCCCAGAAGAAGAGGAGAAAAAGAAAGGGACTGAGAAAATAATTGAAGAGATTAGAGTCAAAAACTTCCTTAATATGGGAAAGGAAATAGTCAATCAAGTCCAGGCAGCGCAGAGAGTCCCATACAGGATAAATCCAGGGAGAAACATGCCAAGACACATATTAATCAAACTATGAAAAATTAAATACAAAGAAAAAACATTAAAAGCAGAAAGGGAAAAACAACAGATAATATACAAGGGGATCCCCATTAGGTTAACAGCTGATCTTTCAGTAGAAACTCTGCAAGCCAGAAGGGCGTGGCAGGACATATTTGATGAAAGGGAAAAACCTACAACCAAGATGCCTCTACCCAGCAAGAATCTCATTTAGATTCGGCAGAAAATTAAAAGCTTTACAGACAAGCAAAGCTAAGAGAATTCAGCACCACTAAAGCAGCTTTACAACAAATGCTAAAGGAACTTCTCTAGGCAGGAAACACAAGAGAAGGAAAAGACCTGCAATAACAAACCGAAAACAATTAAGAAAATGGGAATAGGAACATACATATCGATAATTACCTTAAATGTAAATGGATTAAATTCTCCCACCAAGACATAGACTGGCTGAATGGATACAAAAACAAGACCCATATATATGCTGTCTACAAGAGACCCATTTCAGACCTAGCGACACATACAGACTGAAAGTGAGGGGATGGAAAAAGATATTCCATGCAAGTGGAAATCAAAAGATAGCTGAAGTAGCAAATCTCATATCAGACAAAATAGACTTTAAAATAAAGACTATTACAAGAGACAATGAAGAACACTACATAATGATGAAGGGATCAATCCAAGGAGAAGATATAACAATTTTAAATGTTTATGCATTCAACATAGGAGCACCTCAATATGTAAGGCAAATGCTGACAGCCATAAAAGGGGAAGTCGACAGTAACACAATCATAGCAGGGGACTTTAACACTCCACTTTCACCAATGGACAGATCATCCAAAATGAAAATAAATAAGGAAACACATGCTTTAAATGACACATTAAACAAGATGTACTGAATCGATATTTATAGGACATTCCATCCAAAAACAACAGAATATACTTTCTTCTCAAGTGCTCATGGAACATTCTCCAGGATAGATCATATCTTGGGTCACAAATCAAGCCTCAGTAAATTTAAGAAAATTGAAATTGTATCAAGTATCTATTCTGACCACAACACTATGCAACTAGGTATCAAGTACAGGAAAAATCTGTAAAAAGTACAAAAACATGGAGGCTAAACAATATGCTACTAAATAACCAAGAGATCACTGAAGAAATCAAAGAGGAAATCAAAAAATACCTAGAAACAAATGACAATGAAAACATGACGACCCAAAACCTATGGGATGCAGCAAAAGCAGTTCTAAGAGGGAAGTTTATAGCAATACAATCCTACCTCAGGAAGCAAGAAACATCTCAAATAAACAACCTAATCTTACACCTAAAGCAATTAGACAAAGGAGAACAAAATAACCCCAAAGTTAGCAGAAGGAAGGAAATCATAAAGATCAGATCAGAAATAAATGAAAAAGAAATGAAGGAAACAATATTAAAGATCAATAAAACTAAAAGCTTGTTTTTTGAGAAGAGAAACAAAATTGATAAAGCATTAGCCAGACTCAACAGGAAAAAAAGGGAGAAGACTCAAATCAATAGAATTAGAAATAAAAAGGAGAAGTAACAACAGACACTGCAGAAATACAAAGGATCATGAGATCTTACTACAAGCAACTATATGCTAATAAAGTGGACAACCTGGAAGAAATGGACAAATTCTCAGAGAAGCACAACCTTCTGAGACTGAACCAGGAAGAAAGAGAAAATATAAACCGACCAATCACAAGCACTGAAATTGAGACTGTGATTAGTAATCTTCCAACAAACAAAAGCCCAGGGCCAGATGGCTTCACAGGTGAATTCTATCAAACATTTAGAGAAGAGCTAACACCTATGCTTCTCAAACTCTTCCAAATTATAGCAGAGGGAGAAACACTCCCAAATTCATTCTACGAGGCCACCATCACCTTGATACCATATCCAGATAAAGATGTCACAAAGAAAGAAAACTACAGGCCAATATCACTGATGAACATAGACGCAAAATCCTCAACAAAATACTATCAAAGAGAATCCAACAGCACATTAAAAGGATCATACACCATGATCAAGTGGGGTTTATCCCAGGAATGCAAGGATTCTTCAATATATGCATATCAATCAATGTGATACACCATATTAACAAATTGAAGGAGAAAAACTGTATGATGATCTCATTAGATGCAGAGAAAGCTTTCGACAAAGTTCAACACCCATTTATGATAGAAACTCTGAAGAAAGTAGGCATAGAGGGAACTTACCTCAACATAATAAAGGCCACGTGGGACAAATCCACAGCCAACATCATCCTCAATGGTGAAAAACTGAAACCATTTCCACTAAGATCAGGAACAAACAAGGCTGTCCAGTCTCAGCACTATTATTCAACACAGTTTTGGAAGTTTTAGCCGCAGCAATCAGAGAAGAAAAATAAATAAAAGGAATCCAAATCGGAAAAGAAGAAGTAAAGTTGTCACTGTTAGCAGATGACATGACAGTATACATAGAGAATCCTAAAGATACTACCAGAAAACTACTAGAGCTAGTCAATGAATCTGGTAAAGTAGCAGCATACAAAAGTAATGCACAGAAATCTCTTGCATTCCTATACAGTAATGATGAAAAATCTGAAAGTGAAATTAAGAAAACACTCCCATTTACCACTGCAACAAAAAGAAAAAAATACCTAGGAATAAACCTCTACCTAGGGAGACAAGAGACCTATTATGCAGAAAACTATAAGACACTGATGAAAGAAATTAAAGATGATACAAATAGATGGAGAGATATACCATGTTCTTGGATTGGAAGAATCAACATTGTGAAAATGACTCTACTACCCAAAGCAATCTACAGATTCAATGCCATCCCTATCAAACTACCAGTGGCATTTCTCACAGAACTAGAAGAAGAAAGTGCACAATTTGTATGGAAACACAAAAGACCCAAATAGCCAAAGCATTCTTGAGAAAGAAAAACGGAGCTGAAGGAATCAGGCTTCCTGACTTCAGACTATACTACAAAGCTACAGTAATCAAGACAGTATGGTACTGGCACAAAACCAGAAATATAATTCAATGGAACAGGATAGAAAGCCCAGAGATAAACCCACGTACATATGGTCACCTTATCTTTGATAAAGGAGGCAAGAATATATAATGGAGAAAAGACAGCCTCTTCAATAAGTGGTGCTGGGAAAACTGGACAGGTACATGTAAAAGTATGAGATTAGATCACTCCCTAACACCATACACAAATATAAGCTCAAAATGGATTAAAGACCTAAATGTAAGGACAGAAACTATAAAACTCTTAGAGGAAAACATAGGCAGAACACTCTATGACATAAATCTCAGTAAGATCCTTTTTGACCCACCTCCTAGAGAAATGGAAATAAAAGCAAAAGTAGACAAATGGGGCCTAATGAAAGTTAAAAGCTTTTGCACAGCAAAGGAAACCATAAGCAAGATGAAAAAACAACACTCAGAATGGGAGAAAATATTTGCAAATGAAGCAACTGACAAAGGACTAATCTCCAAAATTTACAAGCAGCTCAATATCAAAAAGAACAAACAACCCAATCCAAAAATGGGCAGAAGACCTAAATAGACATTTCTCCAAAGAAGACATACAGATTTCCAACAAACATATGAAAGGGTGCTCAACATCACTAATCATTAGAGAAATACAAATCAAAACTACAATGAGGTATCACTTCACACCAGTCAGAATGGCCATCGTCAAAAAATCTACAAACAATAAATGCTGGAGAGGGTGCGAAGAAAAGGGAACCCTCTTGCACTCTTGGTGGGAATGTAAATTGATACAGCCACTATGGAGAACAGTATGGAGGTTCCTTAAAAAACTGAAAATAGAACTACCATACGACCCAGCAATCCCACTACTGGGCATATACCCTGAGAAAGCCATAATTCAAAAAGAGTCAGGTACTACAATGTTCATTGCAGCTCTAGTTACAACAGCCAGGATATGGAAGCAACCTAAGTGTCCTTCAACAGCTGAATGGATAAAGAAGATGTGGCACATATATACAATGGAATATTACTCAGCCATAAAATGAAACAAAATTGAGTTATTTGTAGTGAGGTGGATGGACCTAGAGTCTGTCATACAGAGTGAAGTGAGTCAGAAAGAGAAAAACCAGTATCGTATGCTAACACATATATATGGAATGTAAAAAAAAAAAAAAAGGGTTCTAAAGAACCTAGGGGCAGGACAGGAATAAACATGCAGATGTAGAGAATGGACTTGAGGAAATGGGGAGGGGGAAGGGTACGCTGGGACAAAGTGAGAGAGTGTCATAGACTTATAAATACTACCAAATGTAAAACAGATAGCTAGTGGGAAGCAGCCACACAGCACAGGGAGATCAGCTCGGTGCTTTGTGACCACCTAGAGGGGTGGGATAGGGACGGTGGGAGGGAGATGTAAGAGGGAGGAGATATGGGGATATATGTATATGTATAGCTGATTCACTTTATTATAAAGCAGAAACTAACACACCATTGTAAAGTAATTATACTGCAATAAAGATTTTAAATAAATAAAATATATTTTACAATTTGGGAAATAGTTATTCTTAATATTTAAAGGCTGAATAGAGGTAATGAGGAAAAATAAACTAAAAATGAAATTCAGAACCTTGATTACTAGCTTTATAAAATAGCTGGATTAATAAGCATATTAAACTCTTTTGCTCAGTCAATGCTGATTTAGTACCTATTAAGTATAACCTGTTTCAGAAAAAAACTTTTTAAAAGAACAAAATATATTGATGTTCAATTGTTGACTCATGTATTGAATGTGAACTAGAAACAGACTGGTTACTCAAACAGCAGTTTTAAACAGTACTAGAAACTGTATGGATCACGTACTACACATACTTAAGAGATGATTTCATCAGATTTTCAAAAAGAATTTGAGCTTCTATTAAAGGCAGTACGACTTTAAAAGGAAAGCTAAACCTAGGAAAACTGGATATATGCCAAATCAATTCAAATATTGAGTGTTTTTAAAAACTTATATATCTGATGACTATATTTCAGCCCAAATAATTATAGAGTAGCTAGACGTAGAAACAAAAATAAACCTCTAATTGTAAAGATAAGCTATAAGTCTGTTGGTAAGAAGGAAAAAAATTGTAAAATTCTGGCATCTTCATGATAATAGTCCAACTTCTGGCACAAAAGCCATATCCTCTACGTAACAAAAGAAACGGATCTATCTGGGACTAAAAATATACATACACTTTTTTCCTTACTTCAGTTTGTTGTGAAGACCCAATACTGAAATGATTTCTAATTAATTAGGAAGTGCTGTGATTTAATAGGTGTTTAATAACTTAGAATATATTGTTAGCAGCTTACTGAGGCTCAAAAACAATGCATATATTATATGAGAAGACATTTTGCTGCAAATATATAATAGCAGTCCTAATATAGGCAGCAATTTATTATGTGGAATTTTAAAACAATGGCAATGTGAGGTTTTAACCATATACTTTAGAATAGATAGTTATACAAAACATTGTTTTCCTTGACTACACTAAATATTAAAACAGATCTAAAATTACAGTTTTGTCTAGAAGAGAATGGCCCATATTTTTCATTCAATCTTTTTTTTTTTTTTTACAGAGAAAACTGATTTCCCAGGGTCATAGTTAATGTCAGAATGAAGATTAGAAGCCATGTCACCTGACTTCTACTGGCCCATGGATAATAGCTATAGTATACTTTGGTGGGGAGGGGAGCCAGAACAGGCTAGGTTATACTGTCATAACAACTTTAAAACTCACACTAGCTTAAAATAAGAAAATTTTATTTCTTGATCATGCAAAGAACACTGCAACTGTTCTCCATGTAGTGGCTAAGTATTCCTGGGTACTATGACCTGATGGCATGTTCGACTCAATGTATGATTCCACAATGACCACTGCATGGGAGAAAAGCACGGAAAATCTCACTTTAGCTTTTAAATGCTTCCGTCTGAAAATTATGTACATTACTTTTGCTCACATTTCATTGGCCAAAGCAAGCTGCATGACCACGTTTACTCCAAGGGAAAGGGAAATATCATCTTTCCATCTGTTAAAAAGAGGAGGAGAACCAGAAGGCATAGGTGAGCCTTAGTAATGGCTATCACGACAGGAAACCCACCTCTATCTCAGATAGGCTACTGCATTTTTTGGAGGCAAACTGTGAACAAGTTCATATGAAGCCAACTAAATGTGAGTTTGAGGTGAAAACTTTATAGACACTGTGTCTATTTCAGAACTGTGAGAATAGCACCTGCATTCACAAAATACTGCCTTGGAAATAAAAAATTCTGGGAGGCGGAATTTTCTATACAATGGTCCTTCTTCTAGCCCCTCCAAATGTGTCTATTCTCTCCTTTTCTGGACAGTTGTAAAAATATTTGAAGACTACTGTAATATCTTCTCCTTTGTCAATGAATTGTGCCAAGGTTCTCTGGAAATACTTCCAGTTTGTGATCACCCTTCTAAAACTAATAGTTCAGGTGTAATTTGACCATTAAAGAAAAAAAGGGGACTATTGTCCATTTTTCTGAATCCTCTATTTCTATAAATGAATATTCTTTAAAACCATATTAACTTCTAACAATCATATCTCATAATTAACTCAATTTGAACTTATCAATTCCAATGCAAGTCTTTTTCAAATATGCTAAGTCTCATTTCCCAAAACACTGCATTTGGCTGAGAATTGTTGTTTGTTGTTGTGAAGTAAAGTCCAGAATTTTCTATTTCTCTATTTTTTATCTTGCTAAATTCTGCTTATATTTATAGACTAGAAGTCGGCAAACTTTTCCTGTAAAGGGCCAGATGGTAAATATTTTAAGCTTTGTGATCCATATAAAATCCCTATTGCATATTCTTTTTCTTTTTTCACAATGCTTCACAAATATAAAAACCATTCATAGCTTGAGAGCTGTAAAAAGAAAAAAACAGGCTGTGGGATGGATTTGGCCCACAGACTGTAGTTTGCCAAACCTTGTTTTAGATTACTGAGCTACTTTTGGATTCTGATTTGATCAACCAGTACATCAGGATCTCTAACTTTTCCAGTTTGTCATTTACATATTTTTATCAGAATAATATAAATGTTCTCAACTAGTCAACATTCAAAAATGTTGAAGAGAATAAGCTTGAGGAAAAAGCCTCATAGCATGCCAGTACAGATTTCTCTGCAGGCTGGCGTTAATCCATTACTTTCTGTTCCGTAGGTATACCTGAATCACAAATCCACTTAACCATGTTGTCATACAACTTACTCAACACGCTATCATAAAAGACTCTGTCCAATGTTTTGCTTAAATAACAAAACACTGTCTCTCTATAGCACTCTTCTGAGAGGGTCTGTTTACAATATCTAAAATAGTAACCTAATTTTGTAGGGCACAAATTGTTTTCTGTGAACTAATGCTGCCTCCTGCTGATCAATTCCTTAAGTACTCACAACCCATCTTCTAATAATCCAATTTAGATTTCTTTCATAATCTACATTTAAGTTTACTGTCACAATATTTTTTCTTTCCATGATAAAAAGACAGATGAGTTCATCTTATCTTTCAGCTACTCTGCTATTCTATACTGCTTCCCAGATATAACTTTCAAAGGCCCAGCAATTTATTCACTACACTTATCCATTGCTCTAGATCGAAGATTGGCAAATTCTACCTCACAGGCCAAATCCAGTATGCCACCTTTTTTTTTGTAAATAAAGTTTTAATGGAACAGATCCATGCTCACTCATTTATGTATTGGCCATGCCTGCTTTCACATCACAATGAGAGAGTTGAATAGTTTTCAACACAGACTCTATAGCCCCCAAACCCTAAAATATTTACTAACAGGCCCTTTACAGATAAAGTTTGCCAGCCCCTGATCTAAATGGGTCTGGACTCAAACTTTTTATTCACCTATCCTAGGTTTTACTTTCACCTTATTAATATTTATTTCTTCTCTTTACTGACTAAAAGCCATTCTTCTTAACAGAGATAACAAAAGCTAAAAAGGAATTGAGGCCAGGAAGTCACATTATCTTTTGATATCGTATTATCTCTTGCCATTCCTCTGGATCAGACCCCCAGAAGCTCTTACCCTGACTAACCTCCTTGCTTCTCACTTTAGCACCCATCCTGTCCTCCACAATTCATCCTCTGGGCTGCTACTCAGATAAACTTTTCAATAGACTAATCCAATTTAAGTATCTTAAAACTCTTTAAGGATTTCCTATGTTCAACACAAAAATAAACTCTTTCCTATGGCATAAAATGCCCTTCATGACCCAGTCCTTGTTGGTCATACATCCTTTTCCTCTTGCTCTTCTCCCCTATGTACAGTCAGTGCTCAGCCATGATGAACTGCTATCAGTTGCCATATTCTCACACCCGTTTGCATTTTGCACGCCTTCTCTCTCCCTGGAACACTTTCCACTGATACATCCTCCTTCTTCTTTGCCCCTCTTCAAGTCTCAAGTCAAGTATTTTCTCCTTTGTAACATTTCCTGTTTCTCCAGTAGACATAGGTGGGCTTTGCTCTTTGATATCATCGTGCCGTGTGTGTGTGTGTGTGTGTGTGTGTGTGTGTATAAACACATACATATCTATTGATTGAGCTCATCTAACTAGCCTGTCATTCTGCATTATAATCTGGCTGCATGCCTGCCTCTGTACTTGACTGTAAGCAACTTGAGGGTCTGAATTATGATTCTGATCTTGTCACCTCTAGAGTCTAATACATACCCCAGTGCAGAAACTTCAGTTCAAGGTGCCTAAGAATGTGTCAGGAATTTTTTCATGGTGACTTTAGATCAAAAGAAATATGTTACAGCTCTGTTTACTAAGTAGTTAGTAAACAACTTAATAAGTATTCATGTTCTAGCAACTTAGTAGCCATTTGAAAAAATAATACTATTAAATTAAAGAAAAAAATACCATTCTTGAATAGCCACAATTACTTACTAATGAAATGTGTGTGTCTGTAAGGCATTACACAAGTTCTCAAACATTAGAATTAGATTGGACACTGTCACCTTCATTTCCTGCTCTATACTGATTTTGGCATGGTATTTGTTTTTATCGCAACCACTGAAAGGTCAGCTTTGCCAGGATATAATGCCATAGACAGAAATATACTGCGACCTAATGTTGAAATGGTAAACTACCTTAAGCTAGTAATTTTCTCAGTGTCTCACAGATATAAAATATCATTGTGTTTTGCTTGAAAATTATAAATATTCCACAGTGCCCCTCTGAGTTCACTGCAGTATCCTTGGCATGCCGTTTGGGGAACCATAGCCCCAGTGCATAGAAGTTCATTAAATATTTGTGTAATCCACCCCAGCTAGAATGTCCATATGATAAATTACATAAAACTTAATCAAAAGATATCTTTAAAGAGAAAATAGTTATAGAACTGGTATCAGCAAAATTTGCCAGCCAGGTGGTAAATATTTTAGGGTTGTAGGCCATATAGTTTCTTTAACAACTGTTCAATTCTGCCACTATAGCATCAAAGCAGATATAAATAATATATAAATGTATGGATATGACTGTGTTCTAACACAACTTTATTTACAAAAACAGGTGGCTCGCTCATGGGCTAGTGTTTGTCAACACTAGCCCATGTTGGCAAATTAATAGAAAGTCTTTTAAAAGGTACATTCTTTCCAAACTAAAGTTACTAAAAAGCTATAAACAAAAGGTGAGACAGAACACCATGAGTCTATACCGATATGAATAAGTTAATAAACTGAAATTTTTATGAGGTATGGAATTACAAAGGTGTGATATTGTGATTTATTATAAGAAATATATATTTGGTCTTCATCCCAGTTTCTGGTTCACAGCTCCCAAAACCCTAGGAATTTCCTAAGTGTGGAGAGTGATAAAGGTGTCTTTTGTTTTGTTAATGAGGTGACTTTGGACCCCATCTAAGGATGGAGGCTGGTTGCCAGGAGAACCAACCAGGCAATTAGAGGGTTGGAACTTTCCATCCCACTCCCAGACCTCCAGGGAGAGAAGAGGAGCTGGAGGTTGAATCGACTGCCAATGACTGGGCTTCCCTGGTGGCGCAGTGGTTAAGAATCCGCCTGCCAATGTAGAGGATACGGGTTCAAGCCCTGGTCTGGGAAGATCCCACATGCCACGGAGCAACTAAGCCTGTGTTCCACAACTACTGAGCCTGCACTCTAGAGCCCGTGAGCCACAACTACTGAGCCCACGTGCCACAACTACTGAGCCCACGTGCCACAACTACTGAAGCCTGTGTGCCTAGAGCCCGTGCTCCACAACAAGAGAAGCTGCCACAATGAGAAGCCCAAGCACCACAATGAAGAGTAGCCCCTGCTCGCCACAACTAGAGAAATCCCGTGCACAGCAACAAAGACCCAACGCAGCCAAAAATAAATAAATAAAATAAATAAATTTATTTAAAAAAAAAGAAAATGCCAATGACTGATGATATAATCAATCATGACTATGTAATGAAGCCTCCATAAAAACTCCAAAGGGACAGGTTCAGAGAGCTTCGGGATTGGTGAAACCTAGAGATTTGGGGACAGTGGTGTGCTTAGAAGCTCCATGTCCCTTCCCACATACCTTGCCCTCTTTTCCATCTGGCTGTTCCTGAGTTATATCCTTTTACAATAAACTGGTGACCTAGTAAGTAAAATGTTTCTCTGAGTTCTGTAAGCTGCTCTTGCAAATTAATCGAACCTGAGGCGGGGGGTTGTGGGAACCTCTAATTTATAGCCAGGGTGTTGGAAGTACAGTTAACAACCTCGACTTGTTACTGGCATCTGGTGGTGGGGGTGTGGTGGAGAAGGGTGCGTGTGTAGTCTTACAGGACTGAGTCCTCAACCTGTGGAATCTGGTGCTATCTCCCAGGTAGACAGTGTCAGAATTGAATTGAATTCTTAGACACTGAGATGGTGTTCTGAGAATTTCTCGTTGGAGCTGTGGGGAACCCTGCCTCCACCCCGTTGGGAATTGAGTCTCAGAACACCAAAAGAAAAGGGAACAAGAATAACTTCATGTGCAGAAGGCTGGCAGACAACATGTTAAAGTGAACAACATCAATAAAGAGATAAATATAAATTACGTATCACTTGATAGGATGCAGTGAGAGGAAGCAAAATCACTTGTGATATTTATGCCAGAAATCTATAACAAATAATTAACAGTCACGGGCTTCCCTGGTGGCGCAGTGGTTGAGAGTCCGCCTGCTGATGCAGGGGACACAGGTTCGTGCCCTGGTCCGGGAAGATCCCACAGGCCGCCGAGTTGCTGGGCCCGTGAGCCATGGCTGCTGAGCCTGCACGTCCGGAGCCTGTGCTCCGCAACGAGAGAGGTCACAACAATGAGAGGCCCGCGTACCGCAAAAAAAAAAAAACCCGAATTAAGGGTCATTCTACAGAATAACTGACCTATAATCTTCATAAATGTCAAAGTCATGAAAGTCAAGGAAAGACTAGGGAACTGTTCCTGAAAAATGGTGAGAATAGAGACATGACAATAAAATGTACCTCTGTGCAACGTATAATTCCAAACTGGATCATTTTGCCCCACAGAACATTATTAATATAACTGGTAAAATTTGAATGTGGTGTGAGGATTAGACACTAGCAATTATTCAATGTTTATTTCCTGATTTTGTTGGTTATATTGTGTTTACACGAGAGAATGTCTTTGCTCGCAAGAAATACATACTGAAGTGTTCAGGGTGGTTGGGGAATTGAGTCAGCAGCTTACTCTCAAATCGTTCTGGAACAAAAGTCCTTTGTCCTGTACTTATAACTTTTCTGTAACTTTGAGATTATTTCCATTAAAATATTTTTAATTTCTAAAATTAAACAGTGGAAGAGAAGATGTGCAAGGATTACTGCTCTGTTTTAGCAGAAGAGCTGGCCCTGTTCCCATCCCAGGTGATTTTCCTCATTTCCTTACCAAGCAAACACATCCTAGGGAAGGTACAAGGACAGTAATTATAGACAGTATTGTTCTCCTTTATTTAAGGCATGGAAATAGGTAAACTTTACTCAACCAACAAGGCTTTACTGAACATTACTACATTCTCAGCATCGTGTGAGATAGAGAAGGAAAGAAAATAAACATGTATAGAACATCTGCATGTATCAGGCAAGGAAGACAAAGAATGGCTTCTGCTCTCAAGGACTATGTATATTAGTTGAGTAGACAAGACTTGCATAAATTCACATGAGAAACATACTATATAATTACTAATTTACTTAATTGGTTAGCTTCTTTTCTCACCCTGTGCCTTGCAACCTCATCAGGAAGATCAATTAGAAGTACCAAAGATGCTTAATTAAGAAAGACCTGGAAATAAGGGTAAAAGTACAAGACAGGGTTGCCAGTATAGATCCAAACAAACTGAGAGGACAAAGAACCTTTCCTCTACGCTGGAACAGAGAGAGGTAGAACCCCAGAAGACTGCTGGTATTTACAAACTCACCAACACTTTGTCTGTTAGCCACCTTAGATGTCCACAATATTGCTGAGGTAGAAATGTGAATGGCCCACAGTGTGAAACCAGTGGACAGGCAATGAGTCAACTGGCAACTGAATAAACCTAGCTGATCACTCAGAATCCATATCAGAGAATTCCCTGGCAGTAGTTAGGACTGCGAGCTTTCACTGCCGAGGGTACAAGCTCAGTCCCTGGTCAGGGAGCTAAGATCCCACAAGCCGTGAGGTGTGGCAAAAAAAAAAAAAAAAAAAAAAAAGAATCCACATCAAAATTAGCAGAGTCTAGAAGTAAGAAAACAGTGGAGGTTTAGGATATTTTTCTGGGTCAGAGATTATCAAAATGAGATCATTAACAGATATTTTCTGAGATAATAAAATGTTCAAATAAATTTGGGATGCAATGAAACAAATTAAGGCAAGTTTCTTTATTACAGAACTTCTTGGAGCCTAAAGTATGCTCATGTGCATTGTACACCTAAAAGGAGAGGTATTATTACATGCGGCATTTCACTTAGATCAGGAGCCATATCGAAACTTCTAAGTGTAGAAAATGTCTACCATGGAGACAGAATGAATAAAAAAAGAGATAGCTACTTTGAGAGGTATATCATCAATAGTAACAGTAATAATAATAATAATAATAATAGCTCCATATTATGCTTCCTGGGAGCCTCACACTGTTCTAAGGTTTAATGCTTCATTTTATCTTGACAACAACCCTATGACATGATATAATTATGATCCCCATTTTACCTTGAGGAAAATTAGATAGAAAGGTTAAGTAAATTGTCGAAGGTCATATGACTAGAAAATGGTCAAGCCAGGATGCAGACTCAAGCAGTCTGGCTCCAGCACCCATGTTCTTAACCATTACACTATATAACTTATCAACAAAATTCTTATTCATTTATTGCAAAGTAAATTATTAGCTGGATATTAAGCAAGAATGAAAAACAAGCATGATGACTAGTTTTAAAAAAAGGCTAGGAATTTAATTCAATGAAATTGGGAATACGGACAGGAGGTAAAAAACTTGTCATTATAATTATGAAGTATATAGTCATGATAAGCCATAGTTCATTAAAAATAAGAAGCGTTTCAAGCAAAGAATATGCACCCCAACGTTCTAACCCATGCTAACTAAAACAGTATGGTGAGCAGTTTAGAAGAGTTCTCACTCACCGTGATTCTCTTCATATCTAGCTGGCGCAGCTGCATCATATTCTGAAGGATAGTGTGCTTGTACCATGACTCTTGAGCTATTGGATTGCCATCAAAAGTGATGTCTGAGAGAGAAGTAGAATCAGCAAGGCAGCAAACACTCTCAAAACTGCAGGAAAGACAGAACCACTGTATTACCGTGAGACCTTCAAATAGTACTTTGTTTTGTTTCATACACATTATTTTTTAGAACAGTTTTAGATTTACAGTAAAATTGAGAAGATAGTACAGACTTCCCACATGCTCCACACCAAGTTTCCCCTATTATTAACAGTATTAGTATAGTACATTTTTTATAATTAATGAACTAATATTGATATATTCTTACTAACTCAAGTCAATATTTTATCCAGATTTCTTTAGTTTTTACACAATGTCCTTTTTCTGTTCCAAGATCCCATCCAGGATACCACATTACATTTAGTTGTGATGTCTCCTTAGGCTCCTCTTGGCTGTGACATTTTCTTAGACTTTACTTATTTTTGATAATCTTGACAGTTTTGAGGAGTACTGATCAGTTATTCTGTAGGCTGCCCCTCTACTGAAATTTGTCTGATATTTTTTTTCATGATAAGATTAGGATTATGGTACATACTATTAACTAATATGACTTATCACTGTTGAAGTTGACTTTGATCACCTAACTGAAACAGTGTTTGGCAGGTTTCCAATGTAAAGTTACTCTTCCCTCCCCTTCTTTCCATACTGAATTCTTTGGAAGATGGTCATTATGTGCAGCCCACACTTAAGGAGTAGAAGTTCAGTTTCCTCTCATTGAGGGCACAGTATCTACATAATTTATTTGGAATTCTTCTTCCCAGGGAGTTTTTCTTTTCCCTGTGTGTTTATTTATATCAGTTTTGATTCATGGACATTTCATTTCATTCTTTGGGTTATAATCCAGTACTAGTTTACTTATTTTATTGTTCAAATTCTTCCAGCTTTGGCCATTGGACCTCTTTCAGTTGGCTCCTATGTCCATTTGACATAACCCTATTAACATGGATTTTTTGTTTTTGTAAGCACTTCCTTACTTTCTAGCATTATAAGATTCTCTAGACTCATATATTTCCTACCCCAGTCCTAGAATCAGCCATTTCTTCAAGAAGCCATGATTCCCTTTATTGGGGAATGGCATTAGAAACAAAGATCTAGTGGCTAGGTATATTATTTACTACTAGGTGTCATTTCTTTTAGGCCCTCTGATGACAGAGCAAGGAAATATATGTGTGTATACCAACCTGTGCGTATACGTATATCGATATTTCTCTATGAAACCATCTGTGTCTACGTTAAGCTAACCATGAGTTCAAACTGATGTCTCCAACTCTAATCTATTACCAAAGGGATCATTCTAGCCTCTTTCCCTTACTTATCTGTAAATTCCTACTCCAACAAGGAGAAATCTGGCTCCCACCATCTCTCATCCATTTAGTTAATTATTAATTCCAGAATATATGTATAGTGGTATCAGAATTTTCAATTTGTACCCCCATGGGAAATAACTTTATTAACAAAAGCATAATGATAATGTGTAATTCCTTTTGCATCTAGTCTTACAGACTCATTTCCAAAGTTACTTAGGTCAGCACATTCCCCTTCCACTCTTCCCTGCTCATACCTTCAAGAAGGTTGTTCCATGCAATTGAAATACAGTTACAATCTCCTGTCACAGTCTATATGCATTTCTTCCTGGGATCCTCCAACCTACTAAATTATTTTTTTAATATGCATACATTAAAGTTCACTCTTTGTGCTGTAAAGTACTATGGGTTTTGACAAATGCATCATGTCATGTATCCACCAAGAAAGTATCATACAAAATAGTTCCATTGCCCTAAAAAATCCCCTATTTAACCATCCTCCTCTCTCCCTGAATCTCTGGCAGCCACTGATCTTTTCACTGTCTATATAGTTTTGTTTTTTCCAGAATTTCATATAGTTGGAATCATATATTATAATTTGTAGCCTTTTCAGATTGACTTCTTTCACTTAGCAGTATGCAATTAAGGTTCATCTGTATCTTTCCGTGGCTTCATAGCTTCTATTTTTTAAAAAATCACTGAGTAATAATATTCCATTGTCTATATGTACCACAGTTTGTTTGTCCATTCACCTATTGAAGACATCTTGGTTACTTCTGGTTTTCAGTGATATGAATAAAGTGGCTTAAATATTCATATGCAGGTTTTTGTGTGAACATAAATTTTCATCTCAATTGGGTATTGAATTGCACTCAGTAGTGCAATTGCTGGATTGTACAGTAAGACTATGTTTAGCTTTGTAAGAAGCCACCAAACTGTCTTCCAAAGTGGCTGTGCCATCTTGTATTCCTACTGGCTCTACATTCTTATCAGCATTTCATATTTGTCAGGTTTTTTTTAAATTTTAGTCATTCCAATAGGTCTGTAGTGGTCTCATTGTTTTAATAGGCAACTTCCAAATGACAAAGATGTTGAGCATTTTTTCATATGCATATTTGCCACTGGTATATCTTCTCTGAATTTTCAGCTCTTGGGCCCATTTTTTTTTTTTTTTTTTGCAGTACGCGGGCCTCTCACTGTTGTGGCCTCTCCCGTTGCGGAGCACAGGCTCCGGACGCGCAGGCTCAGCGGCCATGGCTCACGGGCCTGACCACTCCGTGGCATGTGGGATCCTCCCGGACCGGGGCACGAACCCGTGTCCACTGCATCGGCAGGCGGACTCTCAGCCACTGGCGCCACCAGGGAAGCCCTCTTGGGCCCATTTTAAATTGGATTCTTTGTTTCCTTATTGTTGAGTTTTAAGGGGTTTTTTTGTCATATCACGAATATGTCATATATGTTTTGCAAATATTTCTCCGAGTCTGACTTGCCTTTTCATTTTCTTAATTGCGTCCTTCACAAGGCAGAAGTTTTTTATTTTAACTATGTCCAACTTACCAATTTTCTTTTTCATGGATCATGCTTTTGGTGTTGTATCTAAAAACTTGCTAAACCCAACACTGCCTAGATTTTCTCTTAAGTTTTCTTCTAAAAGTTTCATAGTCTCGTGTCTTATATTTAGGTATGATCCACTTTGAGTTAATTTTGCAACAGGTATAAGGTCTATGCCTAGATTCAATTTTATATGAATATCCAATTGTTACAGTGCCATTTATTGAAAAGACTATTCTTTCCCTATTGAATTGCCTTTGCTCCTTTGTCAAAGATCGCTTGACTATATTTGTGTGGGTCTATTTTGGGACCCTCTATTCTTCTCCATTGATATATGTGTCCATTCTTTCACCAATACCATGCTGCCCTGATTATTGTACCTTTATAGTAAGTCTTGAAATAGGTTAGTGTCAGTCCTCCAACTTTGTTCTCCTTCAGTATCATGTTGCTATTCTAGGTCTTAGCTTTTCCATATAAACTTTAGAATCCATTTGTCAATATCTGCTTGCTGGGATTTTGATCAGGACTTTCATTTTCTTATTGAGGTACAGGTGACATACAACACTGTATTAATTTCAGGTATACACATGATTCAATATAGGTATATACTGCAAAATGTTCACCATGATTAAGTCAGTTAACATCCATTACCATACATAGTTACAGAATATTTTTTTCTTGTGATGAGAACTTTTAAGATCTATTCTCTTAGCAATCTTCAAATATGAAATACAGTATTAACTATAGCTGACACGCTGTACATTACATCCCCATGACTTATTTATTCTATAAGTGGAAGTTTGTACTTTTGACACCCTTCACCCATTTAACCCACCCCTTACCTAATCTGTTTTATATATATATGAGCTTGGTATTTCATTTTATTTATTTATTTTAGATTTCACATATAAGTGAGATCATACGGTATTTGTCTTTCTCTGACTTATTTCACTTAGCATAATGCCCTCAAGGTCCATCCATGCAGTTGCAAATGGCAAGATCTCATTCTTTCTTATGGCTGAATAATACTCCATTGTGCGTGTGTGTGTGTGTGTGTGTGTGTGTGTGTGTGTGTGTGTGTGTGTGTGTGTGTGTGTGTATCACATTCTCTTTATCCATTTATCCATCAATGGACACTTAGGTTGTTTCCATATCTTGGCTACTATAAATAATGCTGCAATGAACATGGGGGTGCCTGTATCTTTTTTAGTTACTGTTTTCATTTTCTCCAGATAAATACCCAGAAGAAGAACTGCTAGATCACATGGTAGTTTTATTTTTAATTTTTGAGGACTTTCATTTTTTAAAGAAGGGAATAATCACTTTTCTAAATAATACCCCAGAGCAGACTGATAAAACTCATTTAAATTAGAATCACTCTCTTTAATGACTATTGAAATAACTAATGTAAACAGGCCTAAAAGTACTTTAGGACTACTTTATTTATATTTAGGAACTATACTAAATATCTTTCTGTGTTAAGAAAAACTAGAGGATATAGAATATTTATGGTATAGAAAATAACCTATATGCTTGACAATTAAGGTTGAGATGATATCTGTAGCAAAAATAAAGTTCATTATGTTTTTTTATTGTCATATTTAAGTATTTCTTCTATGTTTTCCTCCCATTCAAGGTAGAGATACTCCGCTATCAATTATTTTACCTCAGAGTTTATCTTTACCGATCTAAAAGGTAAATCTCATAATTCATAAACACATTATGGTTTTTGAGACGTGGTTGAGAATTAGGGAAGGCACTTTTTAAAAGGCTAGTATATGCAAATAAAATGAGTGTTCATGAATTTAGACTTAATAATCGCTTTGAGTATAAATAAACGAGAACAAACATTGCAATTCTTCCTACCTAGCATTGATAAAATTCTTTTTTTCATCAATATAAAATATCTCAGAACATTTTATGGTGTTTTAGATGAACGTTTGAAAGATGCTTTTCTCCTTCCCTCATAGTTTTTTATGTAAAGCTAGAATCAAATAAAATGCTTCTGATAACTTTAAAACTGAAACACAAGGCAAACTTTTACTCCTCCACATTGTTAAGTGAACTAACTCATCACCTTCCCTTCACAAATCTGCTTCTCCATGAATATTTCATAACCGATTAAGTCATCAAGGCAGTTGCCACTATGAGCCAATCTCTTACTTAGAAACTGATGACTGAGAATGGGAACTGTGAAGGGTCATCAAGGGATTTTAAGCAAGGTAGGGGGCTAATGTGATTAGAATAATCACAACTTAGTAACATTACGGAAGGTATAAAGGAAAAAAAAGTTAAAGAGTAAAAAACCAGTTATAAAGTAGATTGCAGTAAGTAATAGAGGTGAAAAAAGTAAGGGTCAAGCATATCTAAGGTAGTAGCTATGAGAGTAAAGAGGAGGGAATAGGTTCTTCAGAAATTCAGAGTGTAGTATGAACAGAGATTAGTAATTATTTGGGTGTGAGGAAGAGAGGAATCTGGAAGAAACTTCAGGTTTCTCTCTCGGGTTAATGATTGAGGTGGTGATTACAAGGGTGTATAGTTTGTCAAGATTCACTGAGCTTTACGCATAAAATGGGTGCATTTTATTACATGTAAATTATATCTCAATAAATTGATTTACAAAGAAACTTAAAGTATTAAAAACTACATGTTTGACAGATCACCTTTTCCTCTATCAGCTCTCCTTTATGAGGAACACTATGCTACACTGGTGGCCAGTGGCTATTAGCACATGTTTCCAAAAGGCTTTCATTACGTTTTCCTCCAGCTACCACAGGATGGTATAACTTAATTTCAACATTAAGATATTAACTAATGTGAGAAGCAGAGGCAACACAGCTCTTCTATGTTGAAGAGCATTTTTCTTCAATGGCCCAGCATATCTGAACAGAATTAAACTGTAAGCTATGACCGGATAAGACCACTATGACCTGATATCTGTCACTAATTAGGTAGATGCACTGAAAAGTGGAAAAATATGTCCAGAAGCACAGAGAAGCTGGAAATCTTCATTCATTGTAGATATATTCTAATTTTATTGTTATTTATTATTTATTTACAAGCTGGACTGCAGAGAGTCTATGATTTATTTCTTATTGCAGGTATAATTTTAAACTGAAATGATTATAACTGTCCCCAGCTCTACCTCTCAAGTATTCCCCTGGAGAATGGAATTAGTCTAATAATTTCTAAATGGGTGCTGTTAAACACAAAACTAAACAGTATCTTCACTGAATTCAAATACTATAAAGCACATTAGTGAATACAGGAGAAAACATTGTGCCTAGTGAATGTAGTCATCATGAAGCACTTCAGAGATCTAGAAGACCTGTTGATCCCATCTGGTTTATGTCTGTAATTCAAGCACAACCAAAAAAAAGGCCCCAGGAATGGGAAAATCATTTCAATCCTTAGCAGGTACTTTCCTGGCAACCCTTCCCAGATCAGCAGCTAGCATTTACACCCAGACTGAAGTCTTTATGCTTTGAATAGTTTTATTAAAGTAAAAATAGATTCGTATTTGATCCAGAAGATTCCTCACAAAATTCCATTTCCATCTGCAAGGCATTTGACCAGTAAACATGCCAGACATTCCTAGAAATGCACAAAGTGCATATGATTTTAAAGACATTCTCTAATCAAATAAAACCAGACTCCTTAAGTACAAATACAGGCTAATGAAGGGTTATATCCTACCTAAGCTAAGAAAGTCTAAATCAGATTGTTAAAAAACAAAAACACTTGTAAATACAACACTAAGTATAGTGGGGTGGTACTGGCTTTTAAGAACAGTCTCTCCTTTATGAAGAACACTCAGTTGCTTGTCTCTTCAAAGTACCGAGAATGGAAAGGTTTTGGTCCAAAGGCTGACATTTAACTCATAATTTGACTTTAATCGTTTTCCAGATTACTCATACATTTGTTCTTCCCCTAGCGGTCTCCACCCAATGCCACATCTGCTTCCTATCTGCTAAAGAACCTATAGAGGAACAATCTGTCCCTACTGATCAAAACTTTCATCTCAAAAGGAAAATGAACTATTTCAGTCCATTTTATGCTTAATAAAATACTGAGAAAATACAGAATTCCCATAATGCATGTATACCACATAGATATTTAACTAAGAATTCCCAAATACCAGTCAAATTTCTCCAATTAGAAAGTTCTCCCCAAAAGTAAGATAGGTATGCTAGTAAAAGGGGTTTTACTCTTTCATACGAATGAAGTATCAAGTACTCTGGAATAATCTTAATGAAAAGCTCACTTATTTTATACTGATAAGTGAGAATTTTACTGAATAGTTACTATGTGTCTAGCAGGCTAAAATTAAATGGAACAGTAGAATAAATCAAGTGTGCTCACAAGGACTGAAATATACACAATTAATAAACATAAAATAACTAGAAAGATCAATAAGATAATATCTAAGTCTTAAAGAATGAAGCCCAGTTAAAGAAAAGAGCATATAATGACAGTGTTTGTATTTCTGATAAAATGATGAACTAAGTTTGTGGACTGAGGCTCTTGCTAAAAACAACTAAAAATGCATAAAATATATTTTAAAAATCTTCTCAAATGCATCCATAACCAGTTAAAAAAAAAAAAAAAGGGCTTCCCTGGTGGTGCAGTGGTTGGGAGTCCACCGGCCGATGCAGGGGGCACAGGTTCATGCCCTGGTCCGGGAAGATCCCACATGCCGCAGAGTGGCTGGGCCCGTGAGCCATGGCCGCTGGGCCTGCGCGTCCGGAGCCTGCGCTCCGCAACGGGAGAGGCCACAGCAGTGAGAGGCCCGTGTACCGGAAAAAAAAAAGAAGTACGCAAGCCAAAAAAAAAAGTAAAGGTGGGAAGCCAGAGAGGTACGCAGAATGTTGAAACTGACCTTTTTGTTGTGAGGGTACTTATTGAACCTAATGAACCTGAGCTCTGGTTTACATGATCTTCAAAGCTGGAGGACAGAAGACAAATCCCAGGGGCCACCCAAGTTGAAGAGTCTACTGGAGACCTGTCCATAACCCTGCGACCGCAAGGGCTAGGGTCTCAATATAGGGTGAGTTATAAACTTTTCTACCTACTACCCCAGGAATATTGCCTATCTCAAAACCTGGGGCTAAGAGCTAGAGGAAAATTCTTCCCTGGTTACTTGTAACCACAAACCACAATTTGCAACCTGAATCCACACTAAATGCGTGGTCTAAAATGTTTCAAGAGGAGAATTGATATTTTGAAGAGGTCGAAGGCTTCTTACGTCCATAGGCATCTGACAGAAACAAATGAAACTCATCCATGGAGAAACCTACCTTTATACAAGACCCCAAGAATTCCCAAAGATGGGTACCAAGATAAATAAACGGTTCACAGTTCAAAAGGAAATAAAACACTCTAACAGCCAGCAGAAACAACAGGTGACACTGTCAAACTGGCTATGACTTCTTCATATAATGGGATCATCAAACAGAATATAAAAATTATAATATATTCCAAGAAATAAAAACAGGTTTAAAAATGTGAGTAAACTCCAAGAAGATCTGAAAAGGCACAGAACTTCTAGAGATCAAAAAAAATTTTTTAATTAAAGTAAAAAAGTCAAAGGCAGTGGATGGAGATAAAGGGAATCAAGCACTTACCCTATTTTCCTTGCACAAACCAAAAAGCTAGTAAAAGTTTTCTTTATAGAAGAAACATAGCTTAAAAAATGAAGAATGATAGAATATCACCATTTGTAACCCCCAAAGAAGTAATGGATTCAGACAACAATCATCAGTAACTACTAAAATACTTAGGTGAAAAGATGATGGGGAACTTTATTAAAAATGGAATAGGCTAACAACCGTTGAACCCCATAATCAGTTTCAGCATTATAGTAAGCAAAACTAACATGCATTTTTTCATATATATGTATGTGTGTATATATATATATACATATATATATATATACACACACATATATATATACATATATATATATACACACATATATATATGTATATATATATGTATGTATTGGGTTGGCCAAACGAACTTTTTGCCCAACCCGATATATATGTATAGATATATACATATATATTTTTTTTCTCCATATACATTTTCTTTCACTTTCCTGTTTCTTTTGGTGCTCCATAACAAGTAACCATCTGTGTTTGATACATGTTAATTAATGTTAGTCACTAGAATTCTTTCTAGTACATGATGGTAGTAGGGGGTTCTTAGAAATGAATGGTCCTAAAGAATCTCAAGATACCTTCTAATAATAAGTCACTATGTTTTTGTCACAAAGCAAAAATATGCTGGAAAAAAATTTTCACACTGCATGAAAAAGAACTCCAAATTTCCCTTGGGGAAACTATTAGTAGTTTAACCCATTCATCACAATATTTAAGAGATTTTAATATTTGAGAAGCTAAAGTGACAACAGAGAGAAATAAAGAGAAGACTGTGGATATAGATAGAATCAAAAAGAAAGTGAAAAGGAGAGCACAGAAACCTAAAGAGCTGAACAGAATAGAGAAAAATGTTAAACTGTCTCTTTTGTCACAACAATGCCATGACAACGATTCAATAAAGAGAATATCTATTATGTCTGTATGCATCTGGTTGACAGAAGACACCAGCACAGAGTTGAGTGTCTCAATTGCAGATGACAATTCTGTTAGCTTTCTCCGGGCTACAATGATCATTTTCTAGCAGTAAGATGGAAAAAAAAACAACATAGCTTCAGTCTCAGGTGATTCACAATGACTCTGATTACTGAGGGTAGATTTCAGGACCTGATAATGTTCTTGTAATGCTAATTTGTGACACTGCAACCAAATTTAAAATGACAAAGGAAGTTCTTAATGACATATTTCCTCTTACTGGATTGATATGTGAATTACAGAAGGAAAAAAAGATTCTTTGCAGTCTCAAATATGATAATGATAATTCTAAAAGGCATGATCATTTTAGCCACTTTAGACCT
This sequence comes from Pseudorca crassidens, assembly GCF_039906515.1. Classification (NCBI taxonomy): domain Eukaryota; kingdom Metazoa; phylum Chordata; class Mammalia; order Artiodactyla; family Delphinidae; genus Pseudorca; species Pseudorca crassidens. Next base: position 118,730,778 of record NC_090296.1, on the reverse strand, counting down.
TTATATTGTTTACTAATGCCATGAGCTATAAAACAGGTTAAATAATATCCCCACATACAACGAGATGTAAACTCAGTACTGAGTAGGTAAGCAGCTCTCTGAGAAAACAACAACCTGATGTAGCATTTGCCAATTCCATGGTGTAAATATGGCCAGTTTTAAGCTATGAAGATGATGTTGCTGAGGTGAGGAGATGCACCTAAATTGGTCTAGTGAGCCAGTACAAGCTGGCCTCAGCACACCACTGCAGACCAAATTCCTCTTTTACAGTTAATGGAAGGACAGCTATTATTCTATCATGAAAAAATTTTGTTATTTGGAGGAACTTCCTCCTAATGATGGTTTTACAATATTTTTGAACTTTTTATCAACATGTAATACATAGAAAGACTACAAATCACAAGTACACAACTTGATGATTCTGCACAAACTGAACATACCCATGTAAGTAGTACCCAGATCAAAATATTACCCACACCCTGATGCCTCCCTTTGTGTACCCTTACAGTCATTACACCTCCCAAAGGTAACCACTCTCCCAATTCTAACACTATAGATACAGATTTGCCTGTTTTAGATAAAATTGTATATATGCATTTGTTTGAATCCGGCTTCTCTTGCTACATGTTTTGTTTTTTTGAGATTCATCCACATTGTATGTAGCTGTAGTTTGATGATTTCACATCGCTGGGTAGTATTCCATTATATAAAAATAGCATTCAATTTACTTCCTCTATTCTACTATTAGTGGACACTTGTTTGCAGTCTGGTGTTATTATAAATAGTGAAACTAAGAATATTAAGCTTTTCTGTGGAGTATAAACCTAGGAGTAGAACTGCTGAGTATAAAGTATCCTATTAAGTTCAACTTAATAGATACTGCCAGAGTTTTACAAAATGATTTTACCTATTTACACTCCCACTAGCAGGTATGAGAGCTTCAGTAGCTCCACATCTTCGCCAATGCTTCTTATAATACGTTAGACATTGACAAATCGTACAATCGTGTCCTCTTTTAAAATATTAATTCTTTTATATTTCAGTAGCTGCTAATACTGGCTGGGCAACAGAATCATTTGTGGAGCAGCTTATTGAAAAATACAAATACTTAGAACCCATCCAGATCTAAATCAGAATCTCTAGGTCACAGATGAATAATTCCAAATAGTTCTATAGGTGATTCTAATGCAAAGTCAAGGTTTGAGACCATTGAGGTAAACTTCAATATCCCCTTAAAACTACAGATTTCTAATGTGAACTTCACAATTCCTTGCTAATATTAAGAAAGGATTCATAATTCTAAGGAGAAAGATGACTTCTCCAAAGTCACACTGTGATATACTGGCCCATGTTCACAAATATGTCAAAAAATGGCAAACTATCTAAATGACCATCAATAAGGGACTCATTAAATAAATTAAGATTAATCCATTCAATGAAATTAAATGTAGCCATTAAAGAGATTGAGATGTACATGCAGGGCTGATATACACTTCGTATAACTAACTGCCTTAGTTAAAATTCTGAAATACTTCCATGCCAGGTGATAAAGACCACTACTCTCAAAATACCTAAATGCCCCTCCTCACTGCTCCACTCTCAGCCCTGAGGTGCCCTGTACCTCCTATTATTTTGGCAGCACAAAGATTAACCTTTGACATAGCAGGGGCCTCGAGAGAGATCCAGTTTAGCACCTATTCTGGCCGAATCCGTGTCCATGCATTAAAAAAAATTTGTTTGAAAACCTCACCTCACTCCATAATTATGCAACAAAAAATCTTAAGTGTGGCCATGAGATTAAATCAGCATTCTTCTCCATATCTGTTCCTTTCTGCCTTCCTTTTTTTCTGCTTATAAAAGTAATACATAATTTGTGAGGAAATTTGGAAAAGTATAAAAACAAAATTTGGAAAAAACCAAAACCATGTAAAATCTTTCCTCCTAAAGATATATATATATAGATAGATAGATAGATAGATAGATATACAAAATGTAGAGCATTTTCTATGAAATAGCTTTGTATACTGCTTCCTTAATATTCTACTAACACTTTTGCATGTCATTATTTTAAAATTATTATTTTAATGAATGCATAGTATTTCAATGTTTTTAGAATATCCTAATTTTTTTAACCTGCTGAATTCTAGTCATCTATGGAACAAATCTGCTATATTAAAATGGAGAGAAATTACAAGAAATAATATATATGAGAAATAAACCTTGAAAGATTTTTGTTTGTGGTAATGAATCTTGGGGACTATATTGTAAGGTTTAGTTGGCAAAAACCAGAAATATTTAATCAGATATAAGCAAATATATTTTGGTCTTGGCATAGCAATTTGAGATTAGGGATAACAAACAAGAATAAACTGAGCAGTTTAAATCTTAATTCAGTGGAGGTTCTGGAGGAAATTTGTATAGAAAACAAATAATGAAATCGTTTTGGTAAAAAGTGATATACTGAGTCTGTGTGCTTAGAATTTCCAGGCATAGTACCTGTCTTCTTTTTCTCTCTGGCATGTTCATGATCAGCATAAATAAAACTAATGTTTTAATCCATGGGGCCTTGCTACACTATCCACTGCATAGAGGAAACCATAGACTGAAAGATAGTGGTGCTCATTCTACTGGTAATTCTCATGAGTTGGCTCGGGTTACTTATGAAGGTGGCAGCCTGCATCCTTGACTATTCTTACTGTCTTTTGCTGCCATCAAAGAGACTGCCAGAGGGGGTAGGATAGGTAAACTTGGATAAGAATAAATCTGTGCCTCCACTCTTGGATATCTATGTTGTTTCCATTTTGAACTGCTATTAAAAAATTCTGTAATGAGTATCCTTGTAGCACTAGTTTGGTAGGGTTATCAACAAAGTACCACAATCTGGGTAGCTTAAACAATAGAAATTCATTTTCTCATAGTTCTGGAGGATAGAAGTCCAAGATCAAGGTGTCAGCAGGGTTTATTTTTTCTGAGGCCTCTCTCTTTGGCTTGTAGATGGCCATATCTTATCCCCGTCTTCACACACATGGGTTTTCTTCTGTGTGTGTGTGTGTGCAGAGGTGTCCTATTCTTATCAGAATTAGGACCCACCCATATGACCTCATTTTACCTTAATTACTTCTTTAAATGCCCTGTCTCCAAATAAGGTCATATTCTGAGGTACCAGGGATTAGGACTTCAACATATGCATGGGGGGGTGGGGAGAGAACACGCTTCAGCCCATAGCACTCATATATATAAGTCTTTATGTATATTCTTAGGTTTGATCCCTATATCCCTATCCATCACTTACTTCTCTTTCTGAATCATGAACTGCCAAAAGTATCTATCTCTCATTCAAATGGCAGTTACATTAAATTTCATTTGCTACATGATCCAGACAGAATGACTGTAAGGAAGAGTTCAGTGTGAAACTGGTATTGGTGAATACATCATCATTTCCCTTAAGATTTCATCAGAACATTAAATATTCATTGTAGCACTTTTGACCTTCCCAACCAATTTAAACTACAGTAGCATAATGTAACACTGCTACTTATCTCTTCATTTGAACAAAAGATTCCTGAAATCTCTCATTTCATTTTATAGTCAAGTCACAATAATAATAACAATAATGTATTCATTCAGGAACCATGGGGCTCTCCTCTAAACTGAAGAGCATCATCTTATAGTACTATATAAATCATATTCCTTCACTCATGAGGAACATGGCAATTTCTATATATTCAGGTTCTCAAATAATAACTCCCAGGGCTGGTTATCTAGCCCACATGGGCATAGTTGCACAGTTAGAAGAGTTTTCACTTCATATTACAAACCTTTAGCTATCTGCAGCCTTTGGGAAAGGGATAGATAATTTATTAACAGAGTAACATGTTGTACTACAATTTTGTTTTAATTGTTAATATGGAAAAGAAAGGTTTAAAGGGCATTGTGTATGACAGGCACTGGGATTATTGCTAAGGACAGAAGGATGAGTAAAACTGAATTTCTACTCTTAAGGAAATTACATTCTGATAGGAGAGATAAGTATATACATGCATACATGCATGTATACCCATATATGTGAGGCAAATACAGGGCCATAAACTGAATGTCCCAGTCCATCTTCCAAAAAACAATATAAGAACTACAAGAACAACAGACAAATCACATAAAACCAATGCCCATAACATAACAAAAAGACAGAGAATGTCCAAGTATCAAATTACCTAAAAGTAGGTAATACAGAAGGACACTTTGGAAAAAAACTCTGTCCAAGAGAGAAAAGGGGAACTAGTAGTGGCACTAAAACTAATTTACAATCACCACCAGAAAGAGAAAGTCCACACTAGGTGCAAAAATATTGGAGAGTGCCATTAGATCAGAGCATGTGCTACATGGAATGGACTTTTAAGAGCACATGATTAGCTGTGGCAGTCTTCAAAAATTCATTGCTCTTGAGATGATAGAAAGGAAGGTAAAGGAGGTCTTTGGAAATTGGATGGTGAAGGTGAAAATGGGCAAAGGGGCAAAAGGGGAAAATGTAGAGGCTTGCAAGACAAAAGAGAACCCCAAAAATAAAGATTAGAAAGAAGATACACAACCCCTTCTCCCCAACACACACACACGCACTGTACTTTTGCTACACTGACAGAAGATACCCTTGACCTAAGATTCTTGTAAATCACCCAAACTCACAAAATAAACTGGCAAAAACAGACTAAATCTATACCAAGTATTTTGAGAATACAAAATCAAACCCACTTAAGCTGATGAAAATTCCCTCCCACCTTGAAAAGAAATATGAAGAACAAGAAAACTATAACATGATATTCCACACTGAATTAATTACCCTCAAATAAGCATTTGGAGGTATGAAAAACCACCTTGAATATAAAATTCAAAAATTAAAAGCAAAAATGGACAATAACAAGAAAAAATAAAAATAGAGTTGATTGAACTTAGGAAAGAAATGAAAGGAAAAGACAAAATCATTGCAGAATCAAAGATGAAATCACAAAGTCCCCAAGGGAGACTAGATCCAAATAAAATTTTACTAAGGGACATTGAAGAAAGCCAGAAAAAGCAACCAAGAGAATGAAAACAAGGCAAAGAAATAAAATGGATCAGAAGTAAAGTGGTTGAAATAGAAGAAAACCAAAGAAGAAAACAAGTATGTGTAATAGGAGATCGTGAAGATAAAAACAAAACAATTGAACAGAACTAATACTTAAAAGTATAATCCAAGGAAACTTTCTGGAAATGAGAAAAGACCAAAATGTACATATTGAAAAGGACCAACAGGTACCTGGGAAAACTGAACCAGGAGGATGAATTTGAAAACATATCCTAATAAAACTGTTAGACTTAAAAAAAAATTTTTTTTTTAATTCTCAAGACCTCTAAGCATAAAGATGACAATTGAAATCAGACTGGCACCAGATGCTCTAAACACAACTTACAATGCAAAGTAACAAAAGCAATATATTTTTTTAAAAAACTCACGGAAAGAATGAATGAACCAAGAATTTTATATTTAGACAAACTGTCCTTCAAGTATCAAGGTATATAAAAGCTTAACATAAGCTAACATAAGCCCTGTGGAATTGAACTGTAATTGAAAGTTTCACTATTGAATTCATGAGGGTGTCAGTATAAAGCCACAGTTTTAAATGTATACAGATAGACAAACAGATAAATGTATATAACTCACAGAAACACACACACACACACACACACACACATTTCCTAATTCTATCCACTGAGGAGGCCTAGAAGCAATGATATCCCAGTAACCATGAACATACCTGGCACTCAAATCTTGATGTCTAAATACCGTTTTCCACTAAAAGGAATCAGAACCCCTGTAAAAGATGAGCCTGGAACATTTAGTTGTGCCAGAAAGTAAGAAAGTGCTCAAAGAAGGAGGACATATCAAAAGATAATAGGAGACAGCTTAACAAATCCAAGAAAATATGAACATCAAAATGTAGTTGATCCTTGAACAATGTGAGTTTGAACTGTGCACTTATAAGCAGATATTTTTCAGTAGTAAATAATTCAGTACTACACAGTAGTATTGTGTAGTTGATTGAATCCGAGGATATAGAGGAACCTCAGATAAGGAGAGCTGACTATAAATTATCAGCGGATTAACCCCTGCGTTGTTCAAGGGTCAACTGTAAATAACAATAGTAAAGGATTATAACCTTCTCTTTCCCTGTTATAAAACTTTCTGTAAGTTAGTCACTAGGTGTTATAATTCCTGAGGGCTAAAAGTATGCCTCCCTCTAGTAAATAAAAATACATTTTAACAATTCATAGCTTGAAAAGGCATGACTCCAAGGATTAATTCCTCAGTGGAGGAAAGACAGTAAGCGAGGGATACATGCTTACCAAGACTACAAGGAAGTGAATTCAGACTTAGGCACAGGTCTGTGTGTGCTTATCCTAAAGTATTCATATGTATTTGATAAGTATGACGGTGAGAGGTGATAGAAGAACCATGCTGTGGAAGAAGCAAGAATCTGTGATATCTAGGTCAGCCAGACAGATGGTACTGTGAGGTGAGGGAGATTGGGAGTAGCACGCGTGCCTGCACATACACACACACGCGCGCGCGCACACACACACACACACACTCACACAGAGGAAATGGGATGAAATGACCCAAAGTGAACAGGCTAGTAAACAGATGGCCCTAACATTAATGTAAGCTAAGATCTGAAAGAGGAAATAAGTTTGTCGGATATCTCTTACCTCCCTGCTTCCCCTGGTAACAGAACACTTCTTTTCTGTAGCAAACCCAATCCACAGACTGATCCCACGCATATTGTGCTAGGGAATAGAGAACATATGTCCCAGCCTTGAGCATTTAGTATGTCCTATATGCCTGTGGCCACAGTGACTAGTTCCAACTGGGCACTTGACCTAAATAACAAACAAGCACAATCAGAATCCTCTGTAACAGTGCTTCCCAGACCATAATGCACATTTGAATTACCCAGGGATCTTTTAAAAATGATGATGCTGATCTAGTAGGTCTAGGGTAGGGCTTGAGATTCTGGATTCCTCATGAGCTCCCAGTGATGCTGATACTACTGGTCCAGGACCACATTTTTGAACTTTAGGGCTCTTCAAAAACTTTTTGCCATGTATATGGAGAAAACTCTAATTCAAAAAGATACATGCACCCCAATGTTCATAGTAGCACTATTTACAATGTCCAAAACATGGAAGCAACATAAATGTCCACTGACGATGAATGAATAAAGAAGATGTGAGATATATATATATATATATATATATATATATATATGATGGAATATTACTCAGCCATAAAAAAGAATGAAATAATGCCATTTGCAGCAACATGGATGGACCCAGAGATCATCATACTAAGTGAAGTAAGTCAGACAGAGAAAGATAAATACCATATGATATCACTTATATGTAGAATCTAAAATATGATATAAATGAACTTATTTACAAAACAGAAACAGACTCACAGACATAGAAAAATACTTATGGTTACCAAAGGGGAAAGGGAGTGGGGGAGGGATAAAGTAGGAGTTTGGGGTTAGCAGATACAAATTACTGTATATAAAATAGATTAACAGCAGGCACAGGGAACTATATTCCATATCCTGTAATAAATCACAATGGAAAAGAATATGAAAAAGAATATATATATATATATATGTGTGTGTGTGTGTGTGTGTGTGTGTGTATATATATATATATATATATATATAAAAACCTGAATCACTTTGCTGTACGCCAGAAACTAACACAACATACTTCAATAACACTATATTTCAACAAAAAAACAACCCCTCAAAAAAAACCTTTTTGCCAGAGTTATCAGGGAAGAAGTGCTCTTTACATCAGAGCTTCTAAGCTGATAGACTGTGATTCTGGGGCTGTTGGCTTTTCTATAGGCAGCAGTGGTGGTTTGTTTTACGTTTGTGTCTTTGTGTGTTCTCTGTCATTAGATTATACACTCATAGAAAAAAGAAGCCATATATTTACCCTCTGTCACTCCCCACAATGCCTTATTTGGTGTTTTATGTAGAGAAATGTATCAACAACGTTCTTCAGAAACCAACTGGGAAGAAATTTTAAATTCTTTAAATGAAAAAGATGAAGCCATTTTAATGAAATGGTAGAGGATGTGAAGGATGAGGAGTAATTATTAGCTACCATCCTCTGGATATCTCTAAGGTAGTCCTACATCCTAATCCCATGCAGCTATGAAAAACACTCTCATAATCCCTCATGTGGGTTATTTTGGAGAATCACAAGCCAATACCCCAGAAGTACAAAAAAGCAAACCCCAAAGACAAGATGAAAGGAACTAGCAGAAAAATATTATTAATTTGGCTTACATTATTCAGTGCTTCCCAGGAGATTCCTAAACTAAAAACTATGGTCTCTAACATGGGGTCAACAAATGACATTGTCAACTTCTTTTTAAACCATAAGAAGGACGTTTTGTCAAAAAACAATTTCCAGATGCTAGTCAACAGTTCTGAACTACCCATTAAGGTGCCTTGGAGTATATAATTAAGCCACTGTGATGTCTTTTTAGGTGTCCAGGAAAAACAAGCCTAACTGACTCACCTCCCTTCAAGGCAAGAATCCAGAAATATCCTCCCTATTTATAGAGAACCCCAACTCCCTTACTTGGATATAAGCAAGATTTTTTTTAAAAGGGAAAATGCCCTGGTCTTTAACCAAGGCCTGACTGGAAGTTCAGTGACTATCAAGATCAGGCAATAATTTTCCTTCCTGACCAAGCTAAGTTTCAGCCCTTCATAAAAGTCATCTTTAATACTAAAAACTAATATGGAGAAAGCAACTAATTTACCCCATCTGATAACCTATTCACACACACACACAAACACACACACACACACACACACACACACACACACACACACAATTCCTAGGAGGTAAACTCTCAAAAGGAGAAGTGTATACACAATAGTACCGGAATACCATAATAGTATTCTCTTATTTTTCTTTCAGGCCACCCAGTCTCCAGGATGGGAGTGTTCTCTTTGGCTCCACTCCCCCCAGAGAGGGAGATTATCAGTTTTCCAATTCCTCTGCCAGTGAGTTGAAAATCCAATCCAGGAGAGATATATATTAGGAAGCCTGATTGTAGATGCATATCTAAACTGCATTCTGCTATTTCATACTCCATTTGTCTGATTCCTGTATTTTTCAATTGATTCAAAACTTAGAGCAGAAGAGAAAGGGTATGATTATCAATCACCCTTCAAACATCAAAAGTCAGCAGGTTTTATAGAAACATACAATTCTTATAAATGTATTCCTAAATAATTTAACACAGATTTTAGATAACATGTATTTTTCTATCACAAATAGGAAAATATTTTTCTTTTGAGAATGACATGATCCTGTAATCTCAGACATGGACTCAGGAATGACTATATGTAGACATATTTAATGTGTGGGCATAGGAAAAAGTATCCCAATAATTTAATCATACATTCATAGTGCTCCCTTTACACTTTAACCCATAACAAAATCGGTGCTCCATTGTAGTATCTTTCACTAGCCAGAATTTTCTGGTTTAACTAGTTCTTTCCTCAATCTCTTTAAAAAATATTAGAATATGTTAAATTTTGAAGGAATTTCTATAGGGAGATAAAGTAATAAAGACAGAGCATGGAGATTTCTGGACAAATAACATGATATTGGAGTGGATTTTTAGCTCATTTCTTAATTGTTTAATTTAAATATCAGGGAGGCTTTTCACAGAAACTGCACATTTACCAATTCAGGATTAGATTTAGTCACTGGTTCTTAGATACAGGAATACAGTATTGTTAATTTAAAGAGAATTCATATCCTTTAAATACCAGACAGGTAGATGGCAAAGATGGTATACAACATGATAATTTGAAAATATAGTAGAAGGAACTTGCAGTTTTGGCTATGATGGTAATGGTATCAGATCAATTTCCCAATGTAAACAACTATGAAACTGGACAAAATATTAGACGCAAGCATTGAACAACAGACAGGATAGAGCTGATCACTGGAGAAGAGAAACACATGAAGGCCACTTTAGTCTTGCTTTCTGCCTGGAGGCACTTTCCAGATCACAGCACAGAGAAGGGGAGTCAAAAAGGAACAGAGGTCTCACTGGGTGGATGAAACAGAGGTCAGAGTTTGGGGCTGCTGGGATTTGAGGTGGGGGGTAGTGGAGAATAAGGAGTTGTGTAGAGAAGAAACTCCAGAAATCTGCATAGAAGTCTTTCAAGTATTTGGCTGAATATTAAGATGTACCAACACAGGGTGGCTCCGGGAAACCTACCAAAATACAACTATTAAGGGGCCATGAGATGAAAAGTGTACCTATAGGCCACACAGAGCTGGGAGACATTGGAGGTCCAACCAGACATAGTAAGAGACCACAGTGAAAACACAGTGAATACAGTTGAGGTCCCAGAAATGCTATGCCTTAGCTGTTGGGCTGCTCTATATTGGGCAATGTTAAGATGTTCATATTTCTGCATGGGCAGGGCTTTCTGAGCAAAGAAAATTGGCACCTGGGTTAAAAGTGATTGCATAGGTAGAGACCTCTGGAATGACATAGAACTTTATCTCCCAGAACTAAGCAGTTACATTCTAAAGAGTATTTGACCAAGAAGCCTTCCCCATCTCTCTCTGTGTGTCTCTGTCTCTCTCTCCTTCTCCAGAGGGGAGGAGGTGAAGCTGTGCAAGCATCTCCTATATAAGCTCCAAAACTAATAATTTTGGGTTCCTCTGATGTGCTAGAAACTCCCCACCCTGGACATGTACGTGACATCTGCCCTATCACATAACCCTTTGAGGAAAAATGGAGCATGGGAAACCAGTGCAAAGATATTCTGCAGGTATTAATCAGTCTGCCTTTGATGTAGAAACCTTGTGTTTACTGTCAGGAAAAAATAAATATAGATATAAAGCTTATTTCTCTACTTAGAATAAGATTACTTTAGACCCGCCCTAAAAAAGCCTGAAAATAAGCCTCAACAGCATCAACTTGATTCTCCAGTAGTTTAACTACCTTACAGAACAAAACTCAACAATCTTTAAATTAAGACAACAAAACACAGAGTCTCAACAACATAATATCCACAATGCCAAGAATGCAATAAAACATTGTCAGATACATGAGAAAGCAAGAAAACTTAATACATACATCAAAGAGGAAAAACAGGTCACTATAAATGTCCCAGATATGACAGATGTTGGAATGTTGGAATTAGTAGACAAGGACTTTAAAACGGCATATATTTATATTTATATATAAGAGGGCTATCTTATCTTTGCATCAGATAATTTAGAAGCTACCTGAAGCACAGTCTCAGTTCTTCTCCAAGAACAACGTTGAATCTACTCAAATATTCCAAAAGTAACCCAATGAAATCTTAAATCACTGAGGAAAGCTTTCAGTCTGGAAGATCTTGTGACAGTTGTTTCTAATAACCCAACTGTACCATAAAATAATTTTAATTTAGCTTCCTTGTTTTATTTACTTCTTAGCATTTTATATCCCAGGGGACAGCCATGCTGAATTAGCTGCAAACTGAATCCTCAGACAACTAAATAAGATAACATGCTGAAAAGGGCTATTAAAAATTATCTATAAATATTGAAAAACATCAGCTTTAAACTTTGGTCTTATTTATTCATTAATTAAAAGAATAATAATTACATGCCTACTATGTGCCAAATATGACAGATACTATGATTAAGTTATAACTGGATATACATCAAAACAGATATTATATATAGTACTCTAAGAGGTATGGTAGAGATAATAGAAAAAGAAAATAATTCTCCTTGTTTAGTGTTTGAACTGATTTATAAAGGATAAACAAAAGTTCCTCCAGTAGATCAAATTTGAAAGTTTTGTGGTTAGCAGTACATACTTGGGGTTTTGGCGTGATTGATTTTAACCTTGTTTTTTTCCTGAAATTAACTAACCAGTTTATTCAGTCCTTTCAGTATCTGTTCACTTACCTTTGTTTTATTCTTTATTTTTATTTTTTTAAACAACAGAAATTTATTATCTCACAGTTCTAGAGGCTAGAAGTCTGAAATCAAGGTGTTGGCAGGGTTGCTTCTTTCTGAGGGCTGTGAGAGAAGGATCTGTTCTAGGCCTTTCTCTTTGACTTGTAGATAGCCATTTTTATGTTCACATGGCACTCTTCCTGTATACTTGTCTCCAAATTTCCCCTTTTTATAAGGATATCAGTCTTATTAGATTAGGGTCCACCCTAATGTCTTCCTATTAACTTGATTACCTCTGTAAAGACCATATCTTCAAATAAGGTCACATTCTGAGGTATTGGGGGTTAAGAGATCAACACAGGAATTTGGGTTGGGGTGGGGGAGTTGGGAGGTGGAATGGACGTAAATTAACCCATAACAGATATGTAAACATTTTTTTTAGAATTTCGATTTTCATGAGAACCGAATCACTTTGCCATATACCTGAAACTAACATTGTAAATCAACTATACTGCAATGAAAACAAAACATAACATGACAAGACAAAGACAAGAAGGGAATATTACAGTCACTTACCTTTGTTTTAAATGTTTATGTTCACTGTATTTGAGACTTTTATTGCAAAATACTTCAAACCCCTTTTGGAAGTATTTTCTACAAGTACAAGGAAGAGCACTAGTGGAAGTTACCTATATACGTTAAGTTTATTTCTAAATGCATTTTGGATTTAATCTACTTATACCTTGAATTTGTAGAACAAAACAAAAAGGAAATCATAAAACACACATTGGTCTCAATTTACCATAGTTGTGTTTCTGAACACCTAGAAACAATCTCCCAATATAACATATAATCATGAGTAATTTTAAGATTCAAAATTCCCCCTTAGGGCTTCCCTGGTGGCACAGTTGTTGAGAGTCCGCCTGCCGATGCAGGGGACATGAGTTCATGCCCCGGTCCAGGAAGATCCCACATGCCACGGAGCGGCTAGGCCCGTGAGCCATGGCCGCTGAACCTGTGCGTCCGGAGCCTGTGCTCCGCAACAGGAGAGGCCACAACCGTGAGAGGCCCGCATAACGCAAAAAAAGAAAAAAAAAAAAAATTCCCCCTTAGTAATATGTACCAAAAACGTCTGCAACTTCTAGAACCTTCACATTAGTAAAACCCAAAAGGGACTCTGACACATCAGCGCCTTAAAATGTTAATTTACTGCCATGAATAGCTATCAGCCTCTCAACTATGTATGTGTGAACCCAGTATGAGCCTATGTGTGCAAACAGCCTGCTCACAGGGTCTTAGTTTAATTTTAGTTCAAGAATCCTTCCTTTTAGAAAAACTCACACATACACACACAAATAAATTACCCTTACATAAATGAAACTTTATGATTATAATAAGAATATCCAAAAAACTTCCTGTGAAGTTCCTTCATAATGATATAAATAAAATCTATAACAGCACTTGTATGAATTATTGTACCTACAGAATTAATATTTTACATGACTACAGATACTGATAGAAAGAAAGATAATAAAATAGGCTTGTAATAACAATAAAAAGTAACTGCTACCCAATAGGTTTTTCCTGCCTTTCTCTCCTTCAAAGATAACACCAAAGGAATAAAACAAATATGATAGAGGATCCCCAGTTTCCCCATAGCCTCGTACCTATTCCCCCCTTTCTTTCCTTTTTATTATCTACCACCCATGCCCTATAACTTTGACTCTTCAATAAACCACAAGGCTTGCAAAAACAGTCCTCAAAAAATACTATTCTAATGATTATTGAGTCCTCAAGCAAGAGGCATGAAAACTAGAACAATCCACAACCTCTAATGGAGGTTAACGTTGAAAATTGCTTCGTAGGGTAAACCACAAGATTACGTACTCAACTTGCCAAATGTCCTATAAAAGCTCTGACCCTGCTGCAGTCAGTCACCCGGTTTTCAGGTGCTCCCTGACAACACCTCTGACTGAAGCCTTTAACCTTTTGTCATGTCACTTCAGTAATTTTCTCTTGACAGTAAATTCTATATTCAACTTAGTAAACTAGAAGATATAAAGCAAATGTATTCTACACACTTTAAAATCCAGCTTAACGCAAAACACTTTTAGATTTTATAACTGTACAAAATACTATAAACATGTACAAGGCATAGAAAGTTGTTGATTTCTAATGCTCATTCATCTACAGAATTTAATAGGATAATCTTACAATTTCAAATCTTACAATTTTACTGTGTGAATAGCAGTAATGCTAGTGCCCTTAAATCAGAAAAAAACCTCCAATGTCTTCAATAATAAATACTGCCACTTGGCAAGAGTACACAGTATCACTGTGTTCATATTCCATCTGCATAGTTACTAGTCTAACAGGAGATCAGCAAACACCTAAAACTCACAGAAATAAAAAGTCATTTTGATTACAAAAATAAAACAAGGGCAGAGGAAATTAACTAATTAAATTAGTGTAGAAAAATTCAAAGCATTTGTATTAGAACGCAATGCATTACAGACTGCACAGTCATCTAACAAACTGAATGTCCTAAAAACAATGAAGAAAATGAAGTTGGTCCATTTTAAACATTTTTATATTTTAGAATAATTTCTACTTTTGATCTCTAAAAGGAAAAGTTGCCTGTAATAACGGCATCAGGTATATAATAGAATTATATAAAAATTATTTTAGTAAAATTTCTATTTTTAAATAAATTAAATTTAGATCAAATAATTACGTCAACTATGAGAATGATAAAACAAATTTATCGTACCTCAAAGTCTACTGTTCTGAAGTAGCAGAAAAAAATCTGTCATTAGTTGTGGAGACATATCTTCTCACCTATTTTCCTTCTGAAAGAATTAAAGAGCTGCAGCTAGGCTTGACCGTCAGCCACTAAAGGACTATGCCTTAGCACAGTCTGGGGGTTTTGCTCATGGTAAAGGAGTAAAACAGCAATGGATTAAAAAAAAAAACAACTATTTTTAGAATCTGCTCTTGTAGGTTCTCTTTACATGAAGGTCATCATATTTAGAAAAATGCAATTAAATGTTTGTCTGAAGGTGAATCACATGTCAGCCATTAGGCAAACACCTCAGGAGAAGCTAAGTAATTAAATGGATACTGATAATGAAATTTCCGCAATAAGTATGTAATTATTTCTCAAATTTAAAGCTCTTAGTAGGCGGTCAGAAAAGATCTGTCAATAGGTGATTTCCTGTGTTTTATTCAGTTAGCAAGAAGATTCCTATACTGTTGGTTACCTGTTAATTTTAGTCACAAAGGAAAAAAAATGAAGGTATTCTAACAGTTTGCTGGATACTAGAACTAAGGAAAATTAATTTCCTTCAAGCCAAAATGACATAGCAACACTGTCCTACATCTCAACTATAGGACTACTTTATGTAACAACCTGAGTTCATAACAAATATCAATACATTCTGAAGGTCAGTGAAATAATTCACTCCTCCAAATATCAACTAGTACTAAAAGACATAACTGCAAGGCAGTTAGACTTTCTCTGACTCGCCTAACATAGGTTCTTTTCTGAATATATAATTCATACAGAATGACTTACCAAGCTGAAGTACAGTTTGAGAAAAATGCAAAGAAAATGACTTCCTGATAAAGGTAAAACCATGAGCCATTTTCAGTAAAATTTTGAAAATTTTGCCCTGTAATAAAGGAAAAGTCACACCCCAAAGCTTGTAGTTCACTGACCTTTAGTTATACTATAATTACTAAAAGAGGTCACTAGACAACGTGTAAAAGCATTCCTTCCTCAAAAAAGAAAATGGAAACCTAGTTTAAAATTCTCCATGACATCATAAAGAGAAAGCAGAGTCCAAATACCATTGTCTTACTAGGGGAAGAAGGATATATGAGAGGTCTACACTGGCAGGAAGGAATACTGTTTAAAATTTCCAGTGCATAGTGGTAAGAAGCAGCAATGATGTTTAGTAAACATCCAGCATCTCATATTGATACAAAAATAAAGAAACAGAAACATATATACATTTTCCTTGTGATGAGAACCCTTAGGATTTACTCTCTTGACAACTTTCATATATAACATACAGCAGTGTTAGATTGTTGTACATTACATCCCTAGTACATATTTATCTCATAACTGGAAGTTTGTACCTTTGACTGCCTTCCTCCAATTCCTCCTCCTTCCACCCCCTGCCTCTGCTAAGCACCAATCTGATCTCTCTTCCGTTGGGTTTGTTTGTCTATTTGTTTTTGAAGTATAAATGACCATATAAATGCTCTACTGCTGCAGATACTGCAGCTCCATATTGCCTGTACCCTGGGACAAACCATATCAACGACCCTACCCTTAATACACCACAGTCTAACAGGAAGGTTTAGTTTCTATAGATTTGTCTCATATCTAGAAGTTCTTGGCAAGATCCTTACTGGCAAATCAGTATATTGATCTGGAAGCCAGAAACAACTACCAAAATAATTTTGACTGCTTAAGCCTTTAAACCTCACACGCCCAGACATTAAGCAGTCCAAAAGCCTTAGTAATGACAAGAAAGAGGGCCCTCCAAAACAAGACCACACAGAAAAATCTTTATATTTGAGGGACTAAATTCCTGTTACAAATTTTCAACTAAGAGCACATACGTGCTAGATGCTAGAGAGACTGTAGTGAGCAAAGCAGACATTCCTCTGCCTTCAGTCAAGTTTACAATCTGGCAGGGAGAATAATTTAAAATGAAGGTACAATTAATTATGAACACTGCAATAGTAGTAGAAATATAGGAAGCTATGAAAGCATGTAGCAAGACCCCACAGTATTTTTTAAACTTTTTAAACCCAATCTATAGTGAGAAATATATCTACAATGTAACCCAGTTCCCAAATATCTACAGTAAAATAATACACACACACACACACACACACACACATGCATGGATACACCCACGTATATTAAAACTGTAACTTTTTCATGAGACAGTGTTCACCCTTACAATGCTTAACAAACTGATATTCTCTATTCTGTTTTTATTTTTCTGGTCTTGAACTAAAATTGACTAATCGACTTTAGGATCCTTGTATGGGTTCTGACTCAAAGTCTGAAAAACACAGACCAACGGTATTTTTAAGTCAGCTGCACGACTTGCTAAAGATACAAATTCCTGAGCCCCATCTAAAACTACTGAATTAGAATCCATGGAAGACGGGTTCCCGAGCATGGCATTTTAGCACGCTCTCCAGATGATCCTTAGGCATATTAAAGTTTGAGAACCCTTGGTGTCATTTAACCTGAGATCTAAAGCATCCACAGGTGTTATTCAGACAGACAGAGGATAGAAAAAATGTTATTGTCAGAAGCCACAGTAGATGCAAAGACTGAGTGGGCAAGGGGGAGCATGATGTTTAAGGAAGTTCGGTAGAACAGGGCAAGTTCATAGGGCACTATGGGAAGACAGTGAGGATGAAGAGGTAGTCATGGTTCATTCTGCCAGCTCCCTCTTCTAGTTAGTTCCATGCCACCTCAAGGATCATACATGAGTATTCATCCTTAAAAAGGAAGGAAATTTTTACACATGCTATAACATGGATGAACTTTGAGGACATCGTGCTAAGTGGCAATGAGCCAGTCACAAAAAGACAAACACTGCATGATTCCACTTATGTGAGGTACCTAGAGTAGTCAAATTCATAGAGACAGAAAGTAGAATGGTGGTTGCCAGGGGCTTGGGGAGGGAGGGATGGAGAATTATTGTTTAATGGGTATTACATTTCAGTTTTGCAAGATGAAAAGAGTTCTGCGCAACAGAAGATTGGCTGCACAAGGATGTAAATGTATTTAACACCACTGCACTGTATACTTTAAAATGGTTAAGATGGTACTTTTATGAGTATTTTACCACAATTCAAAAAAAGAATATATGAGACTAAGAGTCCTGATCTGATACTTGACCTTGGCTAGTATTTGACTCCTTTCCCAATGATACTAACATCCCCTCAGTTCTGGAAGCAACAGTAACCATTCCCTTTTAGGCAAGGAAGGCACTAGAATTATAAATGCATCTTCCTTTGTTTAAAAAAAAAAAAAGCTCATAAAAACTTTCTGCGTTGGAGAATGAAGGAAAAGAGAGACAGGAAAGAAGAATCGATTACAACTTAACCTAGTAATGAAGAGCAGAACTCTGCATTGCCTCTGTGGAAAAGAGATGAAACACCCTGGGTTTTGGCTACAGATCATAAACTACCTCCTGAGGGTAGTACATATTTACCCCTGAAAAATATTTTTGTCTAAAAGCTTTTCCTTGTGAAAGGAAATTTTACATAAAATAGTAATCTTTAAGTTAACAAATATTCTTATTTTGGGGTGCCATAACTCAGTGGTTCCCAAATCTAGCATCAAACTGCACATCAGAATTCTCTGAGAAGCCTTGAAAACATACAGCTCTCTGGCCCCACTCCAAATCTACTGGAGCAGGTTACCCAGCAGTGAACCAAGGACTATGTGTTTTTAAAGCTTCCAAGGATATTTTTATGTGTAGCCTATTTCGGGAAATCACCAAAGTAAGGACAGTTATGAGAATGGCTGCCTGAGCACATGCTCTTACCTTTCTACACCCTCTCAAAATCTCTTTGAAATGACTGAACATAAAAGTATGAAAATATCCTTAGCAATACTAGAAAACCAGGAAGAGTTCCATCAGGAGACCAGAACACTAAGGAATTTCTGGAAGATATAAAGCAGATGGAATCAGTAAAACCTGAAATGAACAGGATCATTGTTAAGTAAATGTTGCCCGCAGAAACTCAGAATATTCCCTAGGATCAGAGGCAGAAAACGTTGCCAGCAGATATGGGTCAGTTGTCCAGTAATTATCGGAGGGTTTGGTAACAATTTGCCAGCCTCTCACCCTCAAAGTAGCTGACTCCTGAATTGTCCCCAGGTTGAAAATGGTGAGGGAAGAAGGGCAGTGGTTTGGGTAAGTGCATCTGGGCCAAGACATAAAAGGAGCACCCATTCCCAGAAGGCAAGTTTCTTGTGGACATTATAAAGCAAAGTCCAACTGGGTGGATATCCTTCCTCCTCCCTCCTATATCCTCTGCAGACAGAGACCTTATAACTTGCATTCACAGTGATATTTCTAACCTATGTTGAGGAAACAATTCATCCGGATTCTCATTTATAAATAAGAACTGCCATCCAAATAAGCGTAGAACAAATGAACAAAAGAAAGACAGCATTTTTGTTTTGTTTAGTTTAAAGAACAAATACAGGCAACAGGGGAAAAAATAAATTTTAGAAATTAAAAAAGAACTTTATCTCATTCATAAAACAAGAATAAGCCATTAGAGAAAAAAATGCAGACTACTTGGAAATTAAGATCATGAGAGCCAAGAAAAACAAAACAAATCAAGCAGACAACAGCACCTCAGAAGAGCTGAATAATGAAATGAACACATCTGAAGAATGAAGTAGATATAACCAATCCTCTTGATTAGCCACAGAATATTTCTCTCAGGGTAATTATTATAAAATGTACTTTGGCAGGTCCCTCCAGCATTCCATGAGCTGGAGGAAGACCTGAGGCTAGTATAGGGGTAGGGGAGCAGAAGGGCAAGCATCTCACTGCAGGTGCCCAGAGGTTGGACCTAGTGAGTCCACTCTGAGCCTTCTGCATCTACGTTGCCCAGGTTGTGCCCTTACCTGGAATGTCCAAATACCCTTCACTTTACTAAAGGTAAAGTGAGCTTTAGAGCTCAGCCCAGGGACCATCTCCTTCTAGGAAGGCTTCCTTTACTTCCCTTCCCCACAGTGATTTACATTTTCTAGTATCTCTGCGTATTACCACAACTAAGTTTAACTCACTGTATTATAATTACCTATTCGTGTCTCTGTCTTCCTCACGCTCTGAGGGATATTTTGACCAGAGGCACTGGTTCTATTCAGATACATAGACGTGGACATGTGTCATTCATTCTCTAAATATATCTTGCATGCCTACTAGCAGAACTAAATGCACTGTTCTAATATCTGCAGGAAAACATGCAAAAATGGTTCTGTCCACCAAGGCCATGGTCAACCTACCATTAAATAGGTACCTATTTATCCCAAGTTGAAGCTCTCTGAATGCAGTAGGGTGCCATCACATTTTGGAACTTTCTGAATTTCCACCAGGTAATAGTTTATGCAAATGGACTTCTAAGAATCCAACAACTTGGTCAAAACCAAAAAGCCCTACTATGTAATCCGGAGAAAGTCCTAAAAGGTACTTTTACCTTTATATACCGCTATTTCTGCTCTTCTTGTATGTTATTCCTGGGTCACTGAACTGTAAAATTAGGCAACTGTATCAAGCCAGGACTATAGCAGGACACTCGGGACATGAGGATACCATAATTATCACTACAGATCATCTACTTTCCCAGCTATCTGAGATATTTATGCCTTAAGTAAAGCTCATGGAAATGTTTTCAAGGCTTGCACTCTCCTCCCAGATCAAATATATTCTCTATACCATCTCCTGGGCCATAGGCATCAACAGGAACAGAGCAGAAAATGTACTTGACCTCAGAAGCAGATCACCTGGAAGCACTAGGGGAGGGTAGAGGGCTAAGCCTATGTAGAAACACAAAGAAAGCAATCAGTAAGAAAATGAAAGCCCTGGAACAGCCTTCAACCTAAACTGAAGAGAATATTAAAAGTTTTTCAGAAAACTTTAGAAGCGTAATAAGAGAATAATTATGGGTATTTCCTTTGAAACAACACCTATATGCAAAATTCAGCATCCAGACTTAATCTCTACCTTTTAGAGATACAGTACAGGGATGTGGGGTTAACATAGGAAACAGAGCAAACAGAAAATGTGCAAAAGCTCAACTGGTTTTTCATAATCAGAAACATAGACCTAGAGCTCAGGAAAAGATGTGCTCTCAACACTTTTATACTTAGTTCTGACCCTCCTATAAAAGTAGGTTCAGAGAACAGTCTTGAAGTGAAACTAAAGAACTGAGGGGCAAAGGGGAAGGAGAAGGAGAGAATTAGGAAAGGGTAGCTACTCCTTCTGCATTGAAAAGTCTGACTGCCCGTCTCAGCTCCAATTCTGAAATCTTCCATATTGACACTGAATGATGTGTCATCACAATAGAAAGGATGATATGCTTCAAATCTTTAGAAAACAAAATTTATACATTTATATATTCTAATATACAGTCTTCTAGCTGCATTAGTTCTCTAAGTAGGGATACCAAGTTAGAAGTTATGGCCTAATATGCAAGTGGCTTAGTGACAAACATAGCCTGCTATGTCAAAATTGCTTAGTAGCTACACAGATTGTAGATGATAATTTATGAAAGAAATTCTAATTCAACTGACTAGTGCAGTTAAGCGTCAAACAAAGGACAGCAAAATATATGTTGAAGTTTCCACGTACATGTTTTACAAAGGAACAACTCTAAAGTATAATTATAAAAAACACATATCATACGAATTTCATCATTTTAGCATCAGAGTCACTAATATACACAAGAGCTTTGTTTTTCCACAAAGAACTTTGTCACAGACAGCCCTATCATTTTCCAACTTAAAATCTTACATGCCAATAAATTACTCCAAGGTATTTACAATCTTAATTTAAAGCACTAGAACCCACACAATCAAGTTATTAATAAATGACAAGTTGGGAGTTTCCACTTACGTAGATATATTGTTGAAGCTGAGAAACAGACGTTGGAGGCAGGGCAAATTATCCACATCTCTCTAGAAGGAAACAGAAAGTAAAAATTTACCAGCTGAAAGAAGAAAAATATTAAAAAATGTCTTCTTGCTCAGCTGTTGAAATATATAGTCATTTCTATTTACTGCAACCTTGCTAGACCACTGATTTCTACTGGAGATGGAGCTCCATTCTTCTACACTGCAGATTAAATGGGAGGGTTTCAGTACATCCGCAGAACAAGCTGCACCACTCACAAGGTAAAAAGCACTGAAGAGAACAGAGGGAGATGCTGCTGCTGCTAGCCTCTTCGAGCATGCTTTTGGGAAAGGAGCCAAAATGCTACTTCAGCATTTCAACTGTAGCACAAATACAATATGACCAAACATTTGTTAAACCTCACTCCTAAAAAGAAGCTACTCAAATGCTTTAAATTTTAAGTTTATGCAACCAGCTTTCCAAACAGTACTGAGAATTTCAAAGCTACTTACCTCTCTATTCTCAAACCCACAGAAATATACCACTCAGTTACAAGTGAACCAGTACACTGACAATTCCCCTGTAACACTAAAAGTAGATCATAATAAGTGACAACGGAGGGCATCGTTAAGGACAAATTCCAATCTAAGCAAGAATCAGAGACTCTTACAATTGGAAATCTATGCTGTTCTGTTTAGGTGCAGCACCCCTGAGCAAAACACTGCTGTTTAAACATAGTTACCTTTAGCAAATATTGAAATATTTGGGCCCAAATGATTTTTTACTAATTTTAGTAAGCGAAAAGACACAAACCTTCTGAAAAGTATGACATATTCTGGAATACCAGAATCTTGAGAGGAAGCTTAGTAATTACCTATATTATTCACATAAGAAAAAGTAAACAGTTGAGGTTGTCACAGGGGCAGCGTGGAAGGAAGGACAAGATTCCAGTCATCCTGACTTCCAATGCTCTGCTCTTTAAAATACTACACATAGTGCTACTTTCATATTAAATGTTTTTCATTTTTAAGGGCAATATTGTTTAAAATAATTCCTAGTTATATGAGATTGAATGATGCTAATAAAAGTATGTACATTTTAAATATTATTGTGACCAATATTTAAACCCAATCAAAACTTGTTTTACTGTTTGTGCATAAGTCATCATCTTTTTTCCTCCCTCCTTTTCTTCCTCCCTTTTAAAACTACCATTATTTCCAAGACCCAATAAAAATTCAGGCAATTCATTAAAATTACAGACAAGATCAGCTTTTCCATAAACAGTTCATTTATTTATTTTTAAAAGCTTGTTATACCAAGAAACCATAAAAGTGATAGAATTGTGGCAGAGCCACGTCTCACTGATTTTTGAGAGGACGTAGGAGAAATGAATCTGGCTTAAGACATTCTCCCACATAGCTTCCCTTGTGTACCATTCTTCAACCTTCTCTCAACCCCTTAGACCCTAATCCATGTAAAAGAAATACAACTACCAGTGATCAAAACACTGGCTATGTATACCGTTCACTTGGCATTACCATTCTCAGGCCCACCCCTGAAAAGCCTGTTCCACAGATGTGAGTTAGTGATTTTGAGAGTTTTTCAACCATGGTCAAAGAATAAGTCTTCAGAAAACAGTAAGACAATCAAATTTGCCTCACTGGGTGATAGGCTCTATATATTGGCAAACTTCTTGAATCATCTCCACCAGCTACCTCTCTCTGATATTCCCAGAATAAGAGTAGAGTGGGCGAGGGGAGGAGAGCTGGATTACCTCTTTTTGTTCCAGGGCCCTAATTTCCAAAGGAAAGGGTAGCTTGCTTCCTATCTGGTCTCTAGAAGTTTAGAGTCACAGCCAGATTGAAAGCCTTCTCTGTTTGAGGAATCCCTCTTCTCCTAAATTCTTTCTGGAAACTACGTGAGATATTTCTGGGCATAAACATTGTTTGCTGACATCTAACTGGTTGAAACTGAGAAGCAGTAGTCGGAATCTCCTTTGAATCAAGGCACCTTAAAAAAAAATACACTTGTCTCTTTGAGCCCCAGCCTACCACCTTCAAAGACTACAGACACACAGATGCCTTTCAAGACATAATATTTTTGCTATTAAAATATAAACTCAAATTACATCAGGTATAAATTGTGAGAAAAGGGTTTTTAAGTTTATTTGATTATAGTGTTTTGTACTTATCTTCATTTAAGAAACAAAATTTTACCATAAGTTTTTATCAAATTTTCAAAATTATTAACTCTCATTACCTGATACAGCTATAAAAAATATTCACAAGTTGAAAAACTAAAAATCAGAATTCAACTACACATACCCCAAAACCAGTTTAGTAGATAGCCTCTCCAGAACTTTAAAAAGCAAAATAATTACCCACAGTAATTTTTGTTGTTCCAAATTTCATTCCTATAAGAAAACTGTAACTAATTTTTCTAGCAATTCTAAGATATTTTGTAGAATTTCTAGCATTACAATAGACAAAAAGAAAACATCCTATTGATCGTATCAATTATCTATGCATGAGTTATTTACAGAAAAAAAAAAAAGATTGCTGAAAGCTACTAGAAGATGGTTGCTCTAATATGAGAGTAAACCAAAGATGTAGAAACATAAGATCCAGAAATTTGATTCACTACTGGAGGGAGGCAAGAGAAATCCAAGGAAGTCATCTCCATAGAAGGCCTAAGGGCAAACAGCCTACATTAGAGACAGAGGACGGAGGGCTCCAGAAGGGGTATCTTTGAAGAGAGAAAATGAAACATAGATTACCTGAGATCTTTGCCAATACAGAGAAGAATTTTAGAGTTCTCTTGGGAAGTTTGGACATTAATTAATGGTACTTCAATAGAACCTTCAATTAATGGGAGAAGTGAGACAGTTATTAATGCCAGAGAAAACAAAAATGTAACATAATAGTCCAATATTCACTTTGAAAAGCTCATCTTGCTGTGCCAGACAATCCTAATCTATTATATCATAGATTCATCAATCTGAAGCCACTGCACTGAAAGACCCACCTTAAACCAGACCCCCAAGAAATCTCAAAAATAAATATCTTGCCTTAGCCCTTAAAGACATGACTAAGACTATGTCAGGGAAATGTGCTCTTCTTGCCAATAAGTAATAATCTCAGTTTTTCTTTATCAGCAGGTTATTCTGGTGCCACTTTGGGGAAGCCAGCACTCAATAATCTGCTTATCAAAAATATATATAATTATTTTGGAATAATTGGGAAAGGAGGAATAAGGGGTTAAAGATAATTTAAGAAAGCTAAATCCTCATAACTGAGAAAAAGTCAGCACATTTATTTCACTGTCAAGTGTCAAACACTACCAGAAATTCTTTTCTGGAGGTAACTATTTCACAGGCAGTGAAACTATTACAAAGAGGCAATAACATACCTAAGATAAGAAAAAGAAGATGAAATAAAGTATTTATATATAGGGGAATATTTATAGCTCCTCTGTTAACCTTCTCTTAGTGTCAAATTTATTATATTTAACAAAACACGATTCCAGAATCACATTCAAAATATGTTTTAAAGTAAGACTCAAAACCATTTTATATATTTAAAAAATATAATCCTTTAAAAATACCTTAAAAATTACTTACTACAAGATTATGAGAGGATTATAATTCTTTATTTTTCAAAAGAATAATGACCTGCTGTTTTAGAAACATGCTTGTCCTACTCAACTCAGAGAGTTTTACATATTCCTAAACTTCACAAAAGAACTAAATGATTCAACAATCTGACTATGTGTAGAACATCTATTACTGGAGCTATTTTTAGAGCAGCCTCCTGCAGAGGAATAAGGAAGAAGAAGGATGAAGAGATAGAGGCTTTGGCACGCATCAAGGAGCACAAAGATGACTATAATAAAATCACGGCTACTCTCATTTTGTTATCTATTCTGTTATACAAAAAAGTCAGAGTTAAAATATGTATGGGTAATTATTTTAATTTTGAGAAGTAAAAACAGATTTATTAACAAAGCACTGAATAAGTTTGAAAAAAAACAAAGAAAAAAGTATTCTTTTCTATAAAAAGCTTTATAAAATTAATTCCAAAATAACTACTTGCTATAGCCATCACTTTGTAACACAGACACATATTATATGAGGAATAATGTGTAAACCGTCATATCAACAACTCATCACACTTTTATTTGCCATGGAAAAAGTCCGTTATCTGCCTCTATTATCCAAAGGCATTAATATGTGTACCTGCTTTTTATACTTATTTACTACTCATTACATGACAATAGATATCAGTCAATCTAGGTGCAAGCTACTCTTTCAGGCTGATTTTCTTCTATACACTGTTTTAATTCCCCCCAAATAAAAAGGAACTAAAAACCAGATTAATAAACACGCACTGATGCTCTGACTAAGAGATTTCTAGTCTTTATAATCTAAGAGAGCTAGATATAACAGCTATGAGGAAAAATAGAAAACGTCTCAATTTCACAATCATAGGCCTTTCCACATCTGAATTTTTAGTTCAAATTTACATCACATGCATGATCTAACAAGACTCCTCATAAAAAGGGTCCCCAGCATTCTTGCCCCCACCACTCCTGGCGAAACTCACTGGAAAGACACAAACTCAATTCAGATTTTACAGCATTTGGACGATCCCAAATGAGCAAGTTATGGGAAAAAATTACTGTGAGCAAGAGTAAGCATAAATTTTAGGCAACAAATGTAGAATTACCAAAAACTTAAGAAAATATAATAACTTGATAAAGACTATGGAATACCTATGTTTAAAATTATTAGAGAAATAAAATGAATCAAAACATGAGGAAAAAAAGATGCTATAAATAAAGGTATCTGGGCGTTTTTTTTTTTTTTTTTAATCCATGCAGAACTTCTAGAAACAAAAAATTATGGTCATTATTAAAAACTCATGGATGGACTGAAAATCAGATTAGACAAAACTGAGGAGAAAGTTAGTGAACTGAAAGATAGCATTAAAGAAGTAAAAATCATGCAGAAATGTAGCAGAGAAAAATAAGAATGACGGAAATTTTAAGAAACAAAACTAGAACAGGAAGGTCCATACCATGTCTAGCAGGTGTGTAAGAAGTAGAAAAAGAGAAAGTGGGAGAAGGCAATATTTGAAAATATAAAGGCTCAGAATGTTCCCATAATTAGTGAAAGAAATGAATCTGCAGATTCATAAAACACAAATATTAGGTATGGTAATAAAATTATCGTATTTAATCAAATCTAAGATACCATCTCACAATTATTTTATGTAACACCCGGTGAAAATAAACTTATGATTAACCAATAATAAAATATCACTTTGAATTTTTATTTCATTATTACTGAAAGAGCTCTTTTAGATTTACTTAACCATACTTTTAACCAAATATCATTCTTATTCACACATAAAATCTAAGCAAATTAAATTCATTAAATTAATGATCTCCCCAAATATCTCCATGTATTATAAAGCTAGAGTTATTAAACAGTATAGTCTTGGCATAATGGTAGACAAATAGATGTAACAGAATAGAAGGTTCAGAAAAAGACTCATTTGATTATAACTCAATTTTGAAAAAGAAACCAATTTAATTCAATGGGGAAAGCAAGGTCTTTTGAATAAAAGGCAATGGAGCAAACAGACATCCCTATTTGGGAAAAATGAATCATGACCTCTACATCTCACACCATACACAAAATTTAATTAAAGGTGGATGACAGACATAAAATGAAGGTAAAACTATAAGCCTTCTGGAAAAAAACAGAGGAGAACATATTTATGATATTGGGATAAGCAAAGACTTTCTAGACAAGACAAAAAAGGCACTAATGATAAAAGAAAACAAATTGATAAATTGTATGTCACTAAAATTTAAAGCTTTTACATATCAAAAACATTGTTAAGAAAGCAAAAAGGAAGCCATGCAGAAAATACATTCAATACATATATAAAACAAAGGACTGAATCTAGAATAAAGATCCACCACACTCAAGGATAAAAAGATAACCCATTTTCTTTAAATGGGCAAAAGACTTGAACTGATACTTCACAAAGGGATATGCCAGGATGGCCAATAAGTAATTGGAGAGACGCTCAGTAGCATTAGTCACTAAGTAACTGCAAATTAAAACTACAATGAAAATCATAGTATCACTAAACTTATAAAGACTGTCAATGTCAAATGTTGGCAAGGATGTGGAGCAATTAGAATTCTCACTTATTGCTGGTGGGAGTGTAAAATGGTATAATCACTTTATAAAACTGTTTAGCAGTTTCTAATAAATTTAGACACCCAGCTACCTCATGGCTCAGTAATGATACACCTACATATTTATGTAACAGAAATAAGAGTATATGTCCACCAAAGTAAATATATAAATAAAAGACCACAAGAATATTCATAGCAGCTTTATTTGTTAGAGCCAAAAATTGGAAATACCGGGGCTTCCCTGGTGGCGCAGTTGTTGGGAGTCCGCCTGCCGATGCAGGGTACACAGGTTCGTGCCCCGGTCCCAGAAGATCCCACATGCCTTGGAGCGGCTGGGCCCGTGAGCCATGGCCGCTGAGCCTGTGCATCCGGAGCCTGTGCGCCGCAACGGGAAAAGCCACAACAATGAGAGGACTGCGTACCGCAAAAAAAAAAAAAAAAAAAAAAACCAAACTGAATGCAATGTATGATCTTGGATTTTCTTTTGCTATAAAGGATACTACTGAGATAATTGGGAAAATCTGAATGGGAACTATAGATCTGATATTAGTATCAGATCAATGTTAATTTCTTGATTTTGATAATATGGTTATGTAAAAGAATTCCTTGTTTTTAGGAAATACACACTAAAGTATATGAAAATAAAGAAGCATTATGTCTACAACTTTTAAATGGTTCAGAATAAATATATATATATATATTTTATACATATATAAGTATAAAATATATACATAGAGAGAGAGATTGGTAGCTATAAAGAGAAGGGAAGAAAGAGAATGATCAAGAGAGGATAAAGCAAATGTACTAAAATGTTATCATTTAAGGACTCTGAGTGAAGGGTACTGGGAATTCTTTATACTATTGCTGCAGCAGTTTCTGAAATTATGTCAAAATTTTAAATTTTAAAAAGGTTAAGGGATCAAAATCATATACCAGGAAAAAAACCACCAAAAGAAAGCTGATATTAACATTAGACTAAATAAATGTTAAGGCAAGAAGTATTGTTAGCTTCATGATATATACTACATACTTAGAACGGTGCTTGGCATGTAGCCCACGCTGATAAAATACTTACAAAATGAAGGAGTTAGTAATAAAGGCAGTTAATACATAATTATAAAAGAAACAATCTACCAGGAAGATACATCAATTTAAATCTTGTAAGCACCTAGAAACATAGCTTTCAATACTGACCACGTACTAGGCAAATATACTAAGTATTGACTATAAATAGTAACTGCACACTAGGCAATAAAGCAAACCTTAACACAAACCAATTACATATAATCAACATTCACTGGCCACAATGCAATTAAATTAGAAAAGAATGACAAAAAAAGAGTAATAAATCCATACATATCAAAAAGTTTAAATACACTTTTAAATATGCACTTGGATCAAATAAATAATGGAACTTAGAAAATATTTAGAACTAAATAATAATAAAAATACTAAATTTCAAAACTTCTTTGAAGAAGCTGAAGTGGCAGTTAGAGGGAAATTTATAGCCTTATATGCTTACATCAAAAAATAAAAAAGACTGAAAACCAATGTATCAAATACCTAACACAAAACTTTAGAGAGAAAAATTTTTAAATAGAGGAACTAAGAAAGATAAGAACAAAAGTCAAAAAAATAATATTTTTAAAAGCTGTAAGAGGGGTTCAAGAAAGCTAAAAGCTGGTTCTTTGAAACTACTAGTAAGATAAACTTCAGACAATACTGATCAAGAAAAAAGAAAGTATAAATAAGCATTATTAGAAGTCACAAGAGGAACAAGACTATAGATAGAGCAGTCAAAAAATAAAATAAGAATTTAGATGAAAGGAAACTACAACGTATCAAAACTGATGTCCACTATTACACTGAGTCAACGGTTTAAAACCATGCAGACTATTTTACAAGAAAAATTCTACCAAAATACTCAAGGAACAGATCATCTTTATCTCATATAAGCTGAGATTTATACCAAACAGGAAATCAAAATAGGGAATCACAGAATATTAAAACAGGAAGCACTCTTCAACTTATTTTATGAGGTCAGTATGACCTTGATAGCAGAAAAGAACAATAAAAAGAAATTACAGGCCAATATCATTTATTAACATAGTTGTGAATATTGTGAATCAAATATTAGCAAACAAAAAAGGAATGTGTATGCTATATAGCCCATAACATACATAACAACCCAAAATGCTAGAATGACTTATCATTACAAAAATCTTGTAATATAATTTTCAAAATTAAGATTAAAGAAGAATCCATATGATCAGTCTAAGGATTGTAGAAAAATTATTGAATAAAATCCAACAACCATTCATAATATAAACTCTAAGCAAACTAAAAATAGAGGACAATTTCTTCAGACTGATAAATGGCAGTTAGCAAACATAGACAGTGACGCATTTCCTTTAAAATCAGGAATAAGGCAAGGATGACCACTTTTGTTTCTTTATTCAACTTTGTACTAAAGGTTAAATCAAACTTCAGTCTAGCTCAATCAAATAAGTAGAAACAAAATATATAATGATTAAAGAAAAACTACCATTGTTCAAAAAAAATTATAATTGTCTAACCAGAAAATCTAAGGTAATCTACAGACACATTATTAGAATTGTTAAGTGTCTGAGCAAGGTTTCTGGATTTAAGGTCAATGAACCAACTGTGGTTCCATATACTAATAACAGTAAGAAATCTATTTCTGACCAAAAAAATTTACAATGACAACAAAAAAGTATAAGATATATGGAAGATATCTAACAAAAAACAAATAAGTGTTCTATGGAGAAAAGCATAAAAATCATCAGATGAGACATATGAATTGAGAAATGTGCTCTAGTCATACTATGCCATTCATATTAATATACCATGTTCACATTATGATATTGAGCCTGCAATGTCATAAAAACGTCAGCTGTCTTCAATTTAAAAGATAGTCCAATCAAACAGACCAGTAGGGTTATTCGTGAAACTTAACATGCTATTTTCAGAGTGTATACAGAAAAAGAAAAGACCAAGATAATTTTTTTTTAAAGGAAGGAAGGCTGGGAAAGGAAGGAAAGGGAAAGGAAGATTGGGGACCTCATTCTACTAGCTCTTAGAACATAAGAGAAAGTTATAGTTATTACGACAGTGTTATATTGGAACATGGATAGAGACCAAATAAACAGACCAGAGAGGCCAGGCACAGACCCATGCATGTGTGGATATTTAATTTGCTAAATTAAGATACTGCCAAGGGGAGCGGGAAGAACAAAAATAATTCACTTTTCAATAAAACGTGCTGGGACAATTGGTAATCCATGAGAAAATTTTAAAAAAAGAAATTGGATTTCAACTGCACATCACAAGCAAAAGTGAATTCCAAATAGATGAAACACCTCTATGTGAAGAATAACTTTAAAACTCTTGTTAGACAACACAGAAAAATACCTTTATGTCCTCAGCCCATAAGAAAGGATTTTTCAAACAAAAAGAAGAAACAATAAAGGAAACTATTGATGATTTTTACTTCTGTTTCTCAAAAGACAGCAGAAACAAAAGAAATACTACAGATCAATATGAAAAAGAAGAAAAAAGTTATTACAGTGGGCAAAGGATAAGGCTATTTGCAGAAGAGGCAATCTCAATATCAAAAATGAAAAAAAGATGAAAGGCATTCAATCTCATTGGAAATTAAAATTAAAATCTCAATATAATATATACAATTTTATAGTTACAAGACTGGCAGAAATGAAAAGGTCTGACAACATCAAGTGTCACTAAGGTTGTGAGGTTAAAGGAACCCTCGGGTAATGCTGATGGGAATGTAATTTGGTACAACCACTTTGAGAAAAACGTGGTGCTAGCTGATAAAATGAAATGATGTGCATAATCCTGGCACCCAGCAATGCTTCTCCAAAGTATCCACCACTGAGCATTATTTTTCACATGCAGGTTGCAACTAATTTTTCATTCGTCAAGAAATCAATTCAGTAGATTGAGACTAACTTTTTGTGAGACCAACATTTTTTAATGAGATAGAATAGACTAGGATATACCAGAATGGATTGCAGTAAGGGTAGGTATAGTCATGAAATGCTTGTTTCCATTATTTATAATGTACTCATATAAATATATATTTAATTACTGGGTTTCAATGTAAATTTTATTTACTACCATAGATTATGGGTAAAAAATGTCTGAAAGACACTGTCCTGGAGAAATTGTTATAATTATGCACAAAAAAGATGTACAAAAATGTTATTTCTTCTTAACAACAAAAAATTAGAAATAATATTAATGTCCATAAAGAGAAGAATAAATATTTAGTTACAATCACACAGTGGGATACTATATACCAATGGAAATTAGTGAACTGGAGCTACAGGTATCAACATAGATAAATCTCAAAGCATAATAAAAGTAACTTACAGAAGATATGTACAGTTTGATGATATCATTTACAGAACACTTAAAAGCATGCAAAATAATGATTTCATTGTTTAGGGGTATATATATGGGATTGTTTAGGGATATATACAGGAAAAGGAAAAAGACATGCATAGGAATAAACACCAAATTCATAACTGTGGTTACCTCTGCAAAGGAGGGAGGGAATGTGTTGGAGGAGGGTTACATAGTAGGCCTCAAATATATTTAAAAGGTTTTTATTTATTAAGTTCATTGGTGGACATACAAATGTTTGTAATACTATTTCCTATTCTTTGGGAATGTCTGAAATGTTTCATAGTTTTTTAAAAGGGAAAGATACCATATAAACTTAAAAGACATTTGGCTAGAAATTTATAAAGTTTACAAGAAAAAGATCAGTGAATTTAATACAATAAACAATGACTTTTCTATATAGAAAATACCAGTGAAGAAGGTTTCTGATAAGATGGTAAAGTAGATAATGCCTTTGTTTCATCTCCTTCCCAAGATTCAATGGGCGAAACAAACATAAAATACACAAAATGAGTGAAAGCATGGACATGATTTAAACAAGAGAGCTATTAATAGATCAATATTTTTGATGAATTTCAGGAAGGTGGAAAGCAGATAGGATCTTATTGGAGATAACCCTGAACAGAGAAAACTGCGGCTCAGAACTGGCAGGAGAGATGCTGCACTGCAAATGCAGCGATTCCTTCCAAAAGAATGCCATCTTCCACGCTCAGAGTCAGTACATACAAAGAACAGGCATGGACTATGGGTAACTGTGGCTAATCAAGTAGATGTGTTATTAAAGATGTCTACTCAACAGCCATTCCTTGAACACCAGCAAACCCACCCCACCCCCAGCCCACTCCCACCCCTGCCATGCACACACGCATTGGGTAAAGAGCAGCTCGCTGAAGAAAACCTCAGCTAAAGCCTCAGGATCTGTTCTCTAACAAACAGTATCAAGGAAGGATGGACAGCATGGGTATTTTATCTATGGAGATTGTTAATAACTGCTACAGTAGAACCAGAGGGGGAAAAGGAATGGCAATTTCAGCTGGCACAAAACTTACTGAAGTCCTTCTTACCCACACCCACACACATACACAAAGTAGTTTTTCTTATTTTGGCATTACACAGTGAGGCTGCCTATTCTCTTCCACTCACGCTAAAGGGAGGTCTGCCAATGTGTGGGATTCAACAGCTTACACAAATCTAGTGATCATTCTAGGGAGAGATTTTATGGTTAAAAAGACCTATTCAGCTGCACAGGAGAGCCAGCCACTCCTTAACATAGTCCTTCATTTAAGGATTACCAGCTATTGAGGAAAATCAAAACCATAAGAGAAAAAAAAGCAAAAAGAATTAGTATGATAACTGACCCTGGAAAAAAGAAGAGACAGTTAAAAAAAAAAAAAAAGAATCCTCAGATTTAAAAGTCTCTTGGCTCTTTTAGGAAAAGGATGCTTCAAAAAAGAAATAGAGGGCTTCCCTAGAGGTGCAGTAGTTGAGAGTCCGCCTGCCGATGCAGGAGACATGGGTTCGTGCCCCGGTCCAGGAGGATCCCACATGCCGCAGAGCGGCTGGGCCCGTGAGCCATGGCTGCTGAGCCTGCGCGTCCGGAACCTGTGCTCCGCAACGGGAGAGACCACAACAGTGAGACGCCCGCGTACCACAAAAAAAAAAAAGAAATAGAGCTGGAAAAGTTTCTGATCTTTTCTTACACATATATTAACAATATCCAATCAATTAATATGCATGATACTTATTATCATGATAATTATACCATATGTATACTTAATAAATCTTTTTCACTTTTAGAAATTAAGACAATTTCCTTTTCCATGTTTACTGCTGCCTAATCTATAAACAGTAATGATCAGACATAATACTCAATAGAAAATTCAGTAAGCAAATTCCTGGATGTGTATAATACATTTTCCAAATGAAAGACAAAACATAGACAGGAATATGCTAAGGCCAATAGATTTCTGTACTCCACTCTACCAAAGCTTTTTGGATTGTTACCATACCCAATGTCCCTAGGACAGATTAAGTCCGGTCTGAACAGTTCTAGAGACAGCAATGTAACAGATTAATATGGGTGTCTTTTAAAATAAACAAGCCATTTCCAATATTTAAATCCAATCTGGGGAAAGAGCTGGCAGAATTTAGAGGTTCTGGGATAAATCCATGTCTTAGAGAAGGTTCTGAAATTATCCCAACCTCCTAGAAGATATGAGCATTACTTGGCTGAGACTTTCTGGGAAAATTTCAAAATGAAACCAATCTGTAAAATGAGGCCTAGAGATAAGGCATCATCTGTCTCCCAGCTTTTTCCAGTGTACCACTTACAGTACATTTAACTATTTACTAAGGAACTCAATGTCTTGAAAAAGTTAAGAATCAGATTTTACCTTTAAAAGTGCTTAAATGATACCCAAAGAAAACGTAATGTAGTTTTTCTATTGCATGTAAACAAAGAAAACTTGTTAAAAGAACAAATGTTTTTATAAATCCTCAGATGTCTTCTTGGCCTGTATCATGTCATACAGCTGAAAGTCGTATTTCTAGAGCTCTTCATATATGCACAAGTTCAAAATACCTGAGCATCAAGCTGTTATTTAGTTGCTAAACTTGAATAAAACTATAAATCTAATGAAGTTCATCCTCAGAGTTCCAGAGTAGCCTTTCTATAGTTTTGTCCCCACGATGCCAACTCTTCCTTCTGCTCACATGCCAGCTTTCTACCATATTTATATCCTTCTTCAGAGCCAGCGAGCCAAAAAGGACTCTAGAGATGATCTAGCCCTATGTCCTCATTTTAAAGTAATCTGAGGCTTACAGAGTTAAAGTGATTTACCCAAGGTCACACAGATAATGAGAGCTGAAGCAGACCTGCACTTAGCCTCTCATATCCTATGTAACAATGCTCTTTCCACCATACCAAGCTGCCTTTGAAAAACTGCAAAGAATATGATATTTATGCATGTCTTCACAGCCCTCAACCACTCCTCTCTGTGCCTTTTCCCTCTCAGTGCAACAAGTTATCAACTTTCAGTCAACAATAACCTTCTTTCTTATTAATTCTATTCCTATAACAACACAGGAAAGGATTCAGTATTCATTTACCACTTGTTGATTCATTTACTGATAACATTTGTGCTCCTAATTTTACATTTATCTTTTAGAATAGAAAACACCACAACACTTCCCAAATCAAAATATTATAAAGCTTAACAATTATATCCGCAATTTAAATTCAGAAAAAAACTAAATTACTTTAGATTCTTACTTTGCAGAAAGCAATGCTATAACATTTATTTCATTCCCTTAAAAGAAAAGCCAGAAATCACATATTGATTCCATTTTAATACTCACCACAAAAGTGATTTGATTGTGTCGCAGGTTAAGCTCAGTTAGTGAATCCAGCCCATTAAGATTATCAACATGACTTAAGAGGTTCCTGGCAAGATTTAAAACTCTCAAATCACACAAATGATTGACATTTTCAATTTTGGTAATCTGTTAAAAAATGAGGAAGGGATGATTAGCAGGCATAAATCTCAGGTGTGCATGTTATAAAAATAAAAGACACAGTCATTGAATTCAGTGACAAGTTTATATGAAGACATTTCAAAATCTATTTCCAGTTTCCTCTGTTGTAGATATTGTGAAGTTACTTAACTTGTGAAGATTAACTAACAGAACATATTTTATAATTTGACCATGGTAAGTATATTTTATCAAATAATCAGTAAGTCCATTGTTTGGGCATCTCTAAGTGCCCAACACTGTGCCAGGTCCCATGAAGGTAAAGAGAAATATACATACTAGCTGTGAAATAGAAACTGTGAGCCCAAGGCATAAGCTCACAATGTTTGGATCAAACCAGACTACCTTTTTGAGAGAAAAGGCAAGGAAAAGGAATGATACCAAGTTCCCCTTGTTAATTCTCCATTTATACTGCAGGATCCTGAGAGCAATCAAGAGTCTGAATGGAAAAGATTCAAGGAACTAGGATCCCCAGTAGAGGGTGAGGATGGATATTCCTTATTAGTGAAACTGCTTAAGAGAGGAGACAGATAATGTTTAGGCAGGGTACAATATGGTGGACTTGAATTATGGAATATACACATGCACATAAGCACTGAACTGCAGCAGAGGAATTTGAGTTGCACAAGTAAGGATAAGTTAAAGGGTATAGCCCATGAAATGATGAGAGCTCAACATGATTTTCAGCCCCACTACTGTAATACAACAAGCGTAGCACAACGGGATGAGTTTCTACATGACCCAGAAATAGGGCTTCTTGCAGAGGGCTTCAACCTTTTCATGTAATGTACTTAAGCAACAATGAGTTATACACACACTTTTCTTCTGAACATTAAAACAAATTTCACAATCACTGAAGATTAATTTTCTCATCTGTATTGCCATCACAATATTATTTGAAAATTTCTATTTAACACTTCAAAGCAGATATTGGCTAAAATAACCTTTTTTTTTAAGATTTATAATCCAGTTTTCTATGATATTGTTTGGACCTTCTCTTATATTCGAGAAATACCGTCTAGATTTCACCTACATTCAAGAGGAGAAACCTAAGTATATTTATCACAAATTCAATAATATATAAAGATAATATATGATCATGCTTTAAAATTTGTCCTGAGATTTTTGGTGTAACTAATGTAAAATGAAAATAAAATCTGTAAAAGAAGAAACAAGGTTATCAGTATTTGCAGATTACAGAACTGTACAGTAAGACATAGACAAAAGCATTTCAAAACTAGGTGACAGAATTTAAAATGTATAGAATCAGCAAAAAGTAAAATAGACACTGTAGAAAATCAATAATAACAGCATAAGCTTGAGAAATTCTACTAAAATACTAAAAAAACAGAGATAGGTATATGGCAAAGCAATATGTAAATATATACATACATTTATACATATACATAAAGCTTTTCTGAACTCAAGAAAGATAAATATACAGAACGAAGGGGTACATAACCTGTATATGGTGTATTCTCCCTTCTGCTAATAATCCTGGGACATTTCTTTTAGAAAACTACCTTTCTCCAATTCTATTTGGTCCTGGTGGGACATATAATTAGAATGCCTACATTTTAGTTTGGTCACTCTGAAAAGAAACGTTGTTAACTCTTATATATAGGTATCATTCTGTAATTTAAAAAAAGTCACTGGGGATATTGTTCAGCTTCTTGGTTTGCAATCAGACAGGTCAGAATTGTGTGCAGCATCTCTGATGGAATAGTCTGTTACTTGTTGCAGCCAGGGACAAAGTCACAGGCATAGAGCAAATGACAGAAATTTCAGAAAAAAGGTGGTGTAGGGTGAGAGCAGCGTTCTTGATCAGTTAATAAATTTCACAGCCAGAAGAAGAGATGATAGGAATGTTCAAAAGCCTAATCTTGGGTCACACTGATAAGAGAGAGTCTCAAGGTAGACAGCAGAGCTTTTTAGTATGTCTAGGAAAGCTGGATACTCCAGTCTTATGTATGTGTATACTAGTAACCCAGACTGCTCTATCTGGATAAAGACAACCTTCCTACTCAGCAATAGGAAAGACATCTGCTTCCAGGCAAGCAACCACAGAAGGAGTCAGCTCTCCCTGAAGGAAAAGATGTCACTGAAAGAAAAGATTCTTTTTGAAGCACATTTGTGTCCATGTTAAAGCAAGTGTTTACCAAGAGAACATTTTCTGGTAGACAAAAAAAATCTAGGTCATAAATTGAGAGTCAACCTCTCATATTCCTCTGTATTCTTTACTACTCACATACAATCAATTTCTAAACCTTAATGTTTTTACTTTTTAAATATTTATCCAATCTGCCCCCTTGTTATATCTCTATCGCTACAACTTTAAGTTGCCATCACTTCTCACCAAGATTATTGAATTAGTCTCTCAGCTGTTCTCTGTCTCCAGTTTCACCTCCCCTCAACTCTTTACATTCTCCAATCTGTTTCTTGAACACTCACTATTCCTATCAATGTTTTCACATCCATAAGCCAATTATATTTCATTTCACAATGTACATCACGTATCATTCTTATTTCCAATGGAGTAAATTCAAAACACAAAAAACAGTCACTTAATTTTCTTTTAGTTTTTTAACTACCTGATGCTATTTTTTTAGAGTTGCACGTTGTTTCAACTTGAATAGTCTATCTCCTGACTTTTTAGTCACCAAGACTGTCTTTGCTTTGAAATACTCCAAATTTTTGTTTATTGGATTTAAATATTTGAAACAAGACTCAGATTTTCATTTAACACATAACACAGGTCAGCTAACAAGGTAACAAGGTGACTTGGTCTAATATTTAGACCAAGTGATACATTATCCATTTACCAGTTGCTCTTATAGATCTTGGGTAATGCCCATGAATTCTTAAAGGTATATTATAATATAAAAACCACATAAATCTTATTTCTCATATATACATTTTAAAATAAACTTAAGAAAAATATTGCTACCATAAAATGTTTCACTGATGAATGACATTTAAAATAGTGGATTACAGAAAGATAAAACAGCAATTCCTTACTATGGCATATAAAGCCTTCCACAGTCTGGCCTTAGACCTACCTCTCTTGCCTCATCTCTCACCATCCCTCAACATGTGCTAAATTCTCCAGAAGTAAAACATACCTATCATGTTGTTTTTAGTCTCAGTGCCTTTATATATGATGCTCTCTTACTGACAAGACTCTAATTCTTCTTCCTCTTCCACCACCATCTAACTAACTGGGTAACTTTCCCTCGACTAGAGTGATACTAACCAGCCTGCAGAGTTGGACAATTCCCAGACATCAACACTCCTCCGTCTGAGTGCACACACAGGCAGACGTATAGATGGGGCTGGGATGAGATTAGAACCTAGCAGATGTGGCCTATCTAATACATCTATCAAGGTTTTATTAATTATATTAGCTTTTCAACAAAACAGTTAGGACTAACAGCTATTAGAAGGCCTAAAGAGATCACACTGAGGTTTACACCTGACCAATCTCCCAGCAAGTGGGAGATTTGTTCTCAACAGGCAGGGACTCCCAGATCACCCCAACATGTACACTTACCACCTCAGGAGAGGTTTTACCTTCTGCATGAGTATGTAGCTCATGTAGCTATTTATAAATAAGTACTCATATTGCAAAGACTAAAATTTAAATGTAAGAGCAAAGGGTTAAAAAACAGCCAAGATGCTCTGCAAGAGAATAAGAAGGAGAGGGAACATAACAAACCAGACAGAGAAATTAAGACAGACAAATATATGGGTAGACAAATTAATCAAATGGAATAATGATCCAAGGTTATATAGTAATCAGGGAATTAGAAATCAAAACCATAAGGGGACACCACTTTATACCAATTCAATTGGCAAAAATTAAGAAGTCTGAAAATTCCAAATGTTGAAAAGGATGTGAAGCAACAGGATCTATTATGTGTTACTAGTGGGAGTATAAACTGGTACAATCACTTTGGAAGACAATTTGGCATTAACTTTTAAAGTTACACATTTAAATAACCTGTGACCCATCAGTTTCACTCCTAGATATATACCCTAGAGTACATATGATGTATGGAAGAAACGTGTACAAGAATGTTCTTAGAAGTACTATCCTAATAGGAAACAAAACCCAAACAAACAAAAGGGAATCAACCCAAATGTCTATCAATAATAAAACAGAGAAAAAGGTTTCTGTGTAATCAAACCATGGAACATACAACAATAAAGATAAACTACAGCTATGTAGTCAAAATAGATGAAACTCAGTAACATAATGTTGTATCCAAAAAGCAAACACTGATGACAATATATAGTTTGACACCTTTTTTTTAAATTAAAAGACAATACTACTAAACAATACATTATTTAGACACTTATATATGTGATCAAACCAACTAAAAACACCAATAAAAGAATGATAAATGTGAAATCCAGAATAGTGTTGTCTTGGAATAAAGAAGGAACACTTAAGTAGAAGAAAATCATTAGTAATATTCTAGTTCTTGGGTTGGGGTCAGCTATAAGTTAATAAAAGACTAAATAAGAATCAAAATTGTCATAACTATAAGAATTCTAAATGTTTTATAAGTTTTATCTGTCTCTTACCACTGAGGAATTACCAAACCTTATATAAATGAGCTTAATACCTTAATACCAAAGCTAATCTCACTGAATCAGTAAAGTAACTTTGGAAAAATTCAACACAAGTATAATTCTTAAAACTTTCATACGAAATTTCCTAGAGCTTTTTCAAATAAGAAAGAAATGAAAGGGCTTTAACAATACCTGATTTCCATGAAGGTCCAAGACATCTAAGCTTTTTAGGTTCTCCAGATTTGAGATTTTCTTGATTCTGAAAATCAGAGTAAGCAGAGTAGAAATACAGATGTACCACATCTATTGTAAATCAAAAACTCTAAGGCATAACTCATTTTCATTTATTCTTTCTAGATAGATAGGCAGGCAGACAGACAGACACAGAAATATATATAGAGAGAAATTATATAAAATTATATATTAAAACCTTTTTTTCATTGATTTAATTATAATGTTAAAGATGCAGTCCCATTGGGGAAATGTCCCAAAGTCAGCTTGAAAGTCCTATCTTTAGGAAAGAACAATTCTACTTCTAGGAACTTTAGCACAAAGCACTTATTCAAGGCAATTCCTTTCACCTTAGAATACAGCCTAAATTCCTTACCTCAGTCCTCAAGGCCCTAAACTCTCTGGCTACTGACTCTTCCTCCAGCATATCTCCTACCAAGACTCCAGCGCACCCAGTCACTCTGCTCCAGCCACAGGAGCTTTCTTGCCACCTCTAACTTGACAAATTCATTTCTGCCTGGGGTGTTTACCCTTGCTGTTCCTTCTTCCTTAACGTTCTTCCCCCAGAACTTCACATGGTTGGTTCACTCCTTCACGTTATTCAAGTCTTAGCTCAAATATCTTCTCGAAGCAGCCTTTCCAGATGACCCTATCAAAAAGAGCTCTTGAGGAGACCTTCAAGATGGCGGAGGAGTAAGACGCAGAGATCACCTTCCTCCCCACAGATACACCAGAAATACATATACACGTGGAACAACTGCTACAGAACACCTACTGAACGCTGGCAGAAGACTTCAGACCTACCAAAAGGCAAGAAACTCCCCATGTACCTGGGTAGGGCAAGAGAAAAAGGAATAAACAGAGACAAAAGGATAGGGACGGGACCTGCACCAGTGGGAGGGAGCTGTGAAGGAGGAAAGGATTCCACACACTAGAAGCCCCTTCGCGGGCGGAGACTGCGGGTGGCAGAGGGGGGAGCTTCGGTGCCGCGGAGGAGAGCGCAGCAACAGGGCTGAGGAGGGCAAAGCAGAGAGATTCCCGCACAGAGGATCAGGGCCAACCAGCACTCACCAGCCTGAGAGGCTAGTCTGCTCGCCCGCCGGGGCGGGGTTAGTGCGCCACGGCTAGCCGGGAGGGAGTCCAGGGAAAAGTCTGGACCTGCCGAAGAGGCAAGAGACTTTTTCTTCCCTCTTTGTTTCCTGGTGCGCGATGAGAGGGGATTAAGAGCGCTCCTTAAAGGAGCTCCAGAGACGGGCGCGAGCCGCGGCTAAAAGCGCGGACCCCAGAGACGGGCATGAGACGCTAAGGCTGCTGCTGCCGCCACCACCAAGAAGCCTGTGTGCGAGCAAAGGTCACTATCCACACCCCCTTCCGGGGAGGCTGTGCAGCCCGCCACTGCCAGGGTCCCGGGATCCAGGGTCACTCCCGCGAGAGAACGCACGGCGCGCCTCAGGCTGTTGGAACGTCATGCAACGTCACGCCGGCCTCTGGCGCCACAGGCCCGCCCCGCACTCCGTGCCCCTCCCTCCCCCCCGGCCTGAGTGAGCCAGAGTCCCCGAATCAGCGGCTCCTTTAACCCCGTCCTGTCTGAGCGAAGAACAGACGCCCTCTGGTGACCTACGCGCAGAGGCGGGGCCAAATCCAAAGCTGAGCCCCGGGAGCTGTGAAAACAAAGAAGAGAAAGGGAAATGTCTCCCAGCAGCCTCAGAAGCAGCGGATTAAAGCTCCACAATCAACTTCATGTACCCTGCATCTGTGGAATACATGAATACACAACCAATCATCCCAAATTAAGGAGGTGGACTTTGAGAGCAAGATTTATGATTTTTTCCCCTTTTCCTCTTTTTGTGAGTGTGTATGCTTCTGTATGAGATTATGTCTGTATAGCTTTGCTTCCACCATTTGTCCTAGGGTTCCATCCGTTTTTTTTTTTTTAATTTTTTCTTCTTTTTTTTCTTAATAATTACTTTTTTATTTTAACAACTTTATTATATTTTATCTTAATTTTATTTTATTTTATCTTCTTTCTTTTTTTCTTTCCCTCCTTCCTTCCTCTCTCCCTCCCTCCCTCCCTCCTTTCTTTCTTTCTACTTCTACTAATTCTTTCTTTCTACTTTTTCTCCCTTTTATTCTGAGCCGTGTGGATGAAAGGCTCTTAGTGCTGCAGCCAGGAGTCAGTGCTGTGCCTCTGAGGTGGGAGAGCCAACTTCAGGACACTGGTCCACAAGAGACCTCCCAGCTCCACATAATATCAAACGGCGAAAATCTCCCAGAGATCTCCACCTCAACACCAGCACCCAGCTTCACTCAACGACCAGCAAGCTACAGTGCTGGACATCCTATGCCAAACAACTAGCAAGACAGGAACACAACCCCACCCATTAGCAGAGAGGCTACCTAAAATCATAATAAGTCCACAGACACCCCAAAACACACCACCAGACGTGGACCTGCCCACCAGAAAGACAAGATCCAGCCTCATCCACCAGAACACAGGCACTAGTCCCCTCCACCAGGAAGCCTACACA
The DNA here is from genome assembly GCF_039906515.1 of Pseudorca crassidens. Classification (NCBI taxonomy): domain Eukaryota; kingdom Metazoa; phylum Chordata; class Mammalia; order Artiodactyla; family Delphinidae; genus Pseudorca; species Pseudorca crassidens. The sequence goes on along the minus strand of NC_090296.1, from coordinate 118,687,574 downwards.
GCCCACTGAACCAACCATAGCCACTGGGGGCAGACACCAAAAACAACGGGAACTACAAACCTGCAGCCTGCAAAAAGGAGACCCCAAACACAGTATAATAAGCAAAATGAGAAGACAGAAAAACACACAGCAGATGAAGGAGCAAGATAAAAACCCACCAGACCTAACAAATGAAGAGGAAAGAGGCAGTCTACCTGAAAAAAAATTCAGAATAATGATAGTAAAGATGATCCAAAATCTTGGAAATAGAATAGACAAAATGCGAGAAACATTTAACAAGGACCTAGAAGAACTAAAGATGAAACAAACAACGATGAACAACACAATAAATGAAAGTAAAAATACTCTAGATGGGATCAATAGCAGAATAACTGAGGCAGAAGAACAGATAAGTGACCTGGAAGATAAAATAGTGGAAATAACTACTGCAGAGCAGAATAAAGAAAAAAGAATGAAAAGAACTGAGGACAGTCTCAGAGACCTCTGGGACAACATTAAACGCACCTACATATGAATTATAGGGGTTCCAGAAGAAGAAGAGAAAAAAAGGGACTGAGAAAATATTTGAAGAGATTATAGTTGGAAACTTCCCTAATATGGGAAATGAAATAGTTAATCAAGTCCAGGAAGCACAGAGAGTCCCATACAGGATAAATCCAAGGAGAAATACAGCAAGACACATATTAATCAAACTATCAAAAGTTAAATACAAAGAAAACATATTAAAAGCAGCAAGGGAAAAACAACAAATAACACAAAAGGGAATCCCCATAAGGTTAACAGCTGATCTTTCAGCAGAAACTCTGCAAGCCAGAAGGGACTGGCAGGACATATTTAAAGTGATGAAGGAGAAAAACCTGCAACCAAGATTAGTCTACCCAGCAAGGATCTCATTCAGATTTGATGGAGAAAGTAAAACCTTTACAGACAAGCAAAAGCTGAGAGAGTTCATCACCACCAAACCAGCTTTACAACAACTGCTAAAGGAACTTCTCTAGGCAAGAAACACAAGAGAAGGAAAAGACCTACAATAACAAACCCAAAACATTAAGAAAATGGGAATAGGAACACACATATCGATAATTATCTTAAATGTAAATGGACTGAATGCTCCCACCAAAAGACACAGATTGGCTGAATGGATACAAAAACAAGACCCATATATTTGCTGTCTACAAGAGACCCACTTCAGACCTAGAGACACATACAGACTGAAAGTAAGGGGATGGAAAAAGATATTTCACACAAATGGAAAACAAAAGAAAGCTGGAGTAGCAATTCTCATATCAGACAAAATAGACTTTAAAATAAAGACTATTAGAAGAGACAAAGAAGGACACTACATAATGATCAAGGGATCGATCCAAGAAGAAGATATAACAATTGTAAATATTTATGCACCCAACATAGGAGCACCTCAATACATAAGGCAAATACTAACAGCCATAAAAGGGGAAATCGACAGGAACACAATCATAGTAGGGAACTTTAACACCCCACTTTCACCAATGGACAGATCATCCAAAATGAAAATAAATAAGGAAACACAAGCTTTAAATGATACATTAAACAAGATGGACTTAATTGATATTTATAGGATATTCCATCCAAAAACAACAGAATACACATTTTTCTCAAGTGCTCATGGAACATTCTCCAGGATAGATCATATCTTGGGTCACAAGTCAAGCCTTGGTAAATTTAAGAAAATTGAAATTGTATCAAGTATCTTTTCCGACCACAATGCTATGAGACTAGATATCAATTACAGGAAAAGATCTGTAAAAAATACAAACACATGGAGGCTAAACAATACACTACTTAATAATGAAGTGATCACTGAAGAAATCAAAGAGGAAATCAAAAAATACCTAGAAACAAATGACAATGGAGACACGACAACCCAAGGTCTATGGGATGCAGCAAAAGCATTTCTAAGAGGGAAGTTTATAGCAATACAATCCTACCTTAAGAAACAAGAAACATCTCGAATAAACAACCTAACCTTGAACCTAAAGCAATTAGAGAAAGAAGAACAAAAAAACCCTAAGGTTAGCAGAAGGAAAAAAATCATAAAGATCAGATCAGAAATAAATGAAAAAGAAATGAAGGAAACGATAGCAAAGATCAATAAAACTAAAAGCTGGTTCTTTGAGAAGATAAACAAAATTGATGAACCATTAGCCAGACTCATCAAGAAAAAAAGGGAGAAGACTCAAATCAATAGAATTAGAAATGAAAAAGGAGAAGTAACAACTGACACTGCAGAAATACAAAAGATCATGAGAGATTACTACAAGCAACTCTATGCCAATAAAATGGACAACCTAGAAGAAATGGACAAATTCTTAGAAATGCACAACCTGCCAAGACTGAATCAGGAAGAAATAGAAAATATGAACAGACCAATCACAAGCACTGAAATTGAAACTGTGATTAAAAATCTTCCAACAAACAGAAGCCCAGGACCAGATAGCTTCACAGGCGAATTCTATCAAACATTTAGAGAAGAGCTAACACCCATCCTTCTCAAACTCTTCCAACATACAGCAGCGGGAGGAACACTCCCAAATTCATTCTACGAGGCCACCATCACCCTGATACCAAAACCAGACAAGGATGTCACAAAGAAAGAAAACTACAGGCCAATATCACTGATGAACACAAATGCAAAAATCCTCAACAAAATGCTAGCAAACAGAATCCAACAGCACATTAAATGGATTATACACCATGATCAAGTGGGGTTTATCCCAGGAATGCAAGGATTCTTCAATATATGCAAATCAATCAACGTGATACAGCCAACATCGTCATCAATGGTGAAAAACTGAAAGCATTTCCTCTAAAATCAGGAACAAGACAAGGTTGCCCACTCTCACCACTCTTATTCAACATAGTTTTGGAAGTTTTAGCCACAGCGATCAGAGCAGAAAAAGAAATAAAAGGAATCCAAATCGGAAAAGAAGAAGTAAAACTGTCACTGTTTGCAGATGACATGATACTGTACGTAGAGAATCCTAAACACACTACCAGAAAACTACTAGAGCTAATCAATGAATTTGGTAAAGTAGCAGGATACAAAATTAATGCACAGAAATCTCTGGCATTCCTATACACTAATGATGAAAAATCTGAACGTGAAATCAAGAAAACACTCCCATTTACCACTGCGACAAAAAGAATAAAATATCTAGGAATAAACCTACCTAAGGAGACAAAAGACCTGTATGCAGAAAACTATAAGACACTGATGAAAGAAATTAAAGATGATACAAATAGATGGAGAGATATACCATGTTCTTGGATTGTAAGAGTCAACATTGTGAAAATGACTCTACTACCCAAAGCAGTCTACCGATTCAATGCAATCCCTATCAAACTACCACTGGCATTTTTCACAGAACTAGAACAAAAAATTTCACAATTTGTATGGAAACACAAAAGACCCCGAATAGCCAAAGCAATCTTGAAAACGAAAAACGGAGCTGGAGGAATCAGGCTCCCTGACTTCAGACTGTACTACAAAGCTGCAGTAATCAAGACAGTATGGTACTGGCACAAAAACAGAAAGATAGATCAATGGAACAGGATAGAAAGCCCAGAGATAAACCCACGCACATATGGTCACCTTATCTTTGATAAAGGAAGCAGGAATGTACAGTGGAGAAAGGACATCCTCTTCAATAAGTGGTGCTGGGAAAACTGGACAGGTACATGTAAAAGTATGAGATTAGATCACTCCCTAACACCATACACAAATATAAGCTCAAAATGGGTTAAAGACCTAAATGTAAGGCCAGAAACTATAAAACTCTTAGAGGGAAACATAGGCAGAACACTCTATGACATCAATCACAGCAAGATCCTTTTTGGCCCACCTCCTAGAGAAATGGAAATAAAAACAAAAATAAACAAATGAGACCTAATGAAACTTCAAAGCTTTTGCACAGCAAAGGAAACCATAAACAAGACCAAAGACAACCCTCAGAATGGGAGAAAATATTTGCAAATGAAGTAACTGACAAAGGATTAATCTCCAAAATTTATAAGCAGCTCATGCAGTTCAATATCAAAAAAACAAACAACCCAATCCAAAAATGGGCAGAAGACCTAAATAGACATTTCTCCAAAGAAGATATACAGACTGCCAACAAACACATGAAAGAATGCTCAATATCATTAATCATTAGAGAAATGCAAATCAAAACTACAGTGAGATATCATCTCACACCAGTCAGAATGGCCATCATCAAAAAATCTAGAAACAATAAATGCTGGAGAGGGTGTGGAGAAAAGGGAACCCTCTTGCACTGTTGGTGGGAATGTAACTTGATATAGCCACTGTGGAGAACAGTATGGAGGTTCCTTAAAAAAATACAAATAGAACTACCATATGACTGAGCAATCCCACTACTGGGCATATACCCTGAGAAAACCATAATTCAAAAAGAGTCATGTACCAAAATGTTCATTGCAGCTCTATTTACAATAGCCAGGACATGGAAAGAACCTAAGTGCCCATCATCGGATGAATGGATAAAGAAGATGTGGCACATATATACAATGGAATATTACTCAGCCATAAAACGAAACGAAATTGAGCTATTTGTAATGAGGTGGATAGACCTAGAGTCTGTCATACAGAGTGAAGTAAGTCAGAAAGAGAAAGACAAATACCGTATGCTAACACATATATATGGAATGTAAGGAAAAAAAAATGTCATGAAGAACCTAGGGGTAAGACAGGAATAAAGACACACACCTACTGGAGAATGGACTTGAGGATATGGGGAGGGGGAGGGGTGAGCTGTGACAGGTGAGAGAGTGGCATGGACATGTGTACACTACCAAACGTAAAATAGATAGCTAGTGGGAAGCAGCCGCACAGCACAGGGAGATCAGCTCGGTGCTTTGTGACCGCCTGGAGGGGTGGGATAGGGAGGGTGGGAGGAAGGGAGATGCAAGAGGGAAGAGATATGGGAGCCTATGTATATGAATAACTGATTCACTTTGTTATAAAGCAGAAACTAACACACCATTGTAAAGCAATTATACTCCAATAAAAAAATAAATTAAAAAATAAAACAAACATAAAGGCCAAAGTCTGCTATTTACTTCCGCATAAGTTATGGCACTGTAAAGCAATAGAAATAATAAAATATACACTTAATAAATGTTACTTGGTTTGAATAATTGTCAGACTGAATCTCATAAAACAAATTATGACTGAATCTAAATCCATTTAAGTAATCTTTCAAAAATTTTAGTCTATTAGTTTCTTAAGTATTATTCAATTTTGAGTTGCCATCTAAACACCATAGGATTCAATGTTCGTCCTAAGTATAACAAACAAAAACTGATCTGCAAAGATTACCTGTTTTTCCCCAACAGAAGGACACGGAGGGATCTCAGAGTAGAAAGCCCGCTAATTTCTTCAATCTGGTTATCATATAAATCCAAGAATATTAGCCTCTGCAGATTAGAAATATTTTGGATCCGAGTTATAAAATTGTGTTGAAAGTTCAACAGACGAAGGTGTTCTTCCCCATCGATGATAGGACATACAGTCAGCTTTTGCCTAGAAAACATTTTTTAAAGTTAATAAGGTTCTGATTTAGCAGTCCACCTCCTCTTACAAATACTAATAGTAGTATCTTCATGCTCCCATGTTGTGAGGAGAAAAAGATAAATAGAACCACTTCTTGCCTCCATGAACTAAGCATTGTAGATCTAAGTGTAATTCACTCATATAAAAGCCAGTATACTTTGGCCAGGGTAATTATTAAAATTAAGTCTCATTCTAATTGCGTTAAAAAAACTCCAACATTAATTATTTCACGTAAAATTAACTTAACATCATCAAATACTCAATGTAATTGCCTTCTGCAGTAGAGGTTGAGATGATTCAAAGAACCATGTCACATAACCAGAGAAGTGCATTTGCCATCAATCCACTGCTCAGGCATTGCTAAGCTAGGAAGTTTGGTTAACCATTTGCTATCAGATATGCACTGCTAAGCTAAAGGTATGCACAGCAGAGATAGTTTCCCTGCTGGTTATAGTGCTAAGGTAAGGCTGAAATCCTTCATCCACCATTCTACTGCTGATACTTTCCTAGATTTAAAGATGGGGATCAAGTCCTAAACATACTTATGCATTCACAATTTTTTGAGAGTTTATTTTGTCCCAGGTTCTGTTCTAGGTGCTGGAAATACAGAACTAAATGCTCCCAGTGTCTGTGGAGCTTATATTCTAGTGGGAGGAGACAAACAATAAACTTAATAAGTTAAATATTTAATATGTTAGAGGGTGATAAGTGCTAAGAAGGAAAATAAAGCAGAGAAAGGGGCTGGGGACAGTCAGGGTTGAAGGAGTTACAGCTTTGGAGAGGGTGGCCAGGGAAGGCTATCCCTAGGTGACGACACTTGAGTAAAGATCTGAAGGAGGTAAAGACAGTGAGTCTATAGATATGTGGTGGAACAGCATTCCAGGCAGAGAGAACAGCAAATGCAAAAGGCCTGAGGTTTAAGCATGCTTGGTGTATTCAAGGAGCAACAAGGAGGCAGGTATGGCTGTAGCAGGGTGAGTGAAGGAGAGATTAGGAGGCTGTGAGCCAATGAGGTAAAAGGGAACTCAACTGGATAGGGCAGAGAAGCCCATGTGAGGACTATATTTTGAAGTTTTACCTATAGTACTGTTTTAGAGTATAGTCAAGCTCTTTTACATTATATAGATATAAAATTTCTCCACATACCCTTGGAAGGATAAATTTAAAAGCTGGTAACAGTGATTATACCTAGGTAGGAGAACTAAATAGCAGGAAAATAAGAGGAGGGAGAGAGACTTTTTTACCTTTCAAATCTTGTACCATGTCTATAAATTATCTAGTCAAAAAAGTAAGTTGTCCTCACCTTTCTAGGGTCAACCTGTCTGAGTAAAGAATTTTCTCTTCAGAAGAACGTTGGAGAATGGGAAATGATGGCATTGATGAGCTCACCAAATTAATATGATCACCTATTGAAAATGATATACAAATTACTTGATTAAGAAAAACCTTTAAAATCTTGAAACTAAAGTCACCTTATATTTGGAAAACTCTGGCACCTACAAATATCCTTTTTAGAAAATACAGCTTCCATAGCTCTCCATATTTGAAATTAGTTACTAAACTTGAGCTCGTTTCTTTCCTCCTCAAACAAAAACTATGTGTTCTGTGTATACCAAATAATTTTGCTCTTGCCTTATAGATTGGTTGAAAGTATAGAACTACGCTAGTGCTATCTTTATCCCCTTTATAACCTGACTCCTAATACTAAATTTTAACTCTCTTATAACTGAGATGATAGTCCCTCATTACCAGATACATTTGGGCCAGCACTATGACAGCCCAGCCGGATTCTGGACTTTGAAGGTGTCTGAATGGAAGAATCTCCAAATGCTGATAAGGAGCCCATGGTAGTTTTCATTTTCAGCCCACATAATTCTGTCACATTTGTTGTGGATGAGATGTAGGATGATTTATTACGAGGTGAAGGGCTTATTACTCTTCCATCTCGTTCAAAATATCAAAAAATTTATCACAAAGCTACACAATACATGACTTTGCTACAGGAAATACAGAGAAAGTAGTTTTGGATAACAAATGTAAACCTCACATCATCCATTTTTCTTTGTATGTTCAACTACTATTGGTAGAGAATATTGCAGAGACCAAAGTGGATGTCAATAAATCTTGTACACTTGTAGTTAGGCTTGTAGTTAGGGTCCACAAGGTATGTGACACCCCTATGAGGTTTATAGGTTGTTGGTTAGATATTGCCCCTGCCATTAGGTAGCTTTCAATCTAGTGGACAAACATATATGAAATTAATAAACTGTACAGAAAAACATACACAAAATGCAGAATAAAAAAACAATATCTATTTATAATTTCACACATAAATGTGTCTGGTTATTTTTTACTTAAAGAAGATGGTCACAGATGAGTTTTGGGGGAGGTGCATATTAAGATACATTCTAAAGACCTAGAAGAATGTAGAATAGTTAATAAAAGATGCTGGGAAGTTCCAGAAATGAAGTAAGACTTGAGCAATGGGTCAAAGGTACCAGTTTGAACACCAGAAGAAATCAACTCTATTTCCTTCTACAAAGAGAAAATTTCCTAAAAGCAGCAATCGATGCTGATGGGAGTGATAAGCAGTAAAAGAGAACTTAAGGTACCACAGAATTCTACTGCTTAAACTGACCAATAAAGCAAAAAGATGAACCCAAATATAGGAAGCTAACATATTCTTTGGGAAGCCATCTTAAAACGAGTTCCATATATATCATACTAAAGAAATGTAAAGCAGTGGTATTTGCTAACTTCTCCAGGTATGCAAGATATAAACAAAAGTATCACATACCTCACTTCTTGAACAAAATAATCAGTGCTCACATCCCACTTTTCTGAATATCATGAAATATCAGATAACTAATAATGATGTTCTAGAGTACAAGCATTCAGAATTGAGATCATGTTCATAAATGAACTGGTCTTGTGACATGACCAGTTGCTAACAAGGTACCCAAGCAACCACGAGTCAGTAAACTGATTTGGAAATCAAAAATTGGATGGTTAAAAGAACAAAAACCAGTGTAAGGATTAACTGATTAAGGATTATCTGGTCAGCTAAATATGATAAAGGAAAAACTTGAAACAATAGACAATAGACAACCTTGATTTCCCTTGTTAGCATCAGAATTAGGTTTTTAAAATTATTTTGTTAAGGCTTCAAGCCATTCCTCAATTTAGAAGGCAGATTTAAATTTAATAAGACTTGAGATATAGAGGCAATAATCAAGGAGTCAGTTTCACTTACTTCAGTGAATAAAGGAATTTCATCCTCACACTTTTCAGCTCTTATCATACACAGAAGTCAAAATCACTATCTGCATGATGAGCTTACTATCACGATCAGTATGACATACATCATACAATAAATAGCAGGATATGAGAATGATTAGATAGAAAGGCCTTAAAATCCACAAACAAGATACTCTAAATCAGGGGTCCCCAACCCTCAATTGTTAGGAACTGGGCCCCACAGCAGGAGGTGAGCAGTGGGCAAGAGAGCAAAGCTTGCATTACCATGTGAACCACTGCTTCCGTTACCACTTGAATCATGCCCCCACCCCCGACCTCAACCGTGGAAAAACTGTCTTCCACAAAACTGGTCCCTGGTGCCGAAAAGGTTGGGGAGCGCTGCTCTAAATGACTGGGAACCAGAGTGACCTGCAATTGAAACATTCACATATTTATGTGGATATATAAACACCCACATATATATACAAATATGTGTGTATCAAACACCCACATTATATGTGGAATGTTTCATCCTGCATATAAACTGCACTACTATGTGGCAAAATTTTAATGGAAGCATTTCCTGTTATTGGTGATTTCATATATCACTATTTAATTCACCAGATATATAGCTTTTGTCTTCCCAATTAAATTTATAAGCTCCTTGAGAAACGGAGTTCATTTTACATTCTTTATATTCTTTGTAGAATCTAAATTCACTAGGCAATCAGTAAATTAACTAACTGATTTTCCATTATTAAGAGTAAATCAGAAATCCATTTTACATATATTATTTCTGTTAAAAAAGAAAATCATATATTCTTGCATTTTAGTATAAAAATGCTGAATGAATTCTTTCATAATTAGGATCTCAAAGTGTTTAGAGGCATAATGGTCTATGTTTGGTAAGAGTCTTCACTGCACGGCACCCTAGATACATGGATGGATGGATGGGTGAGTGGATGGACGGAAAGATGGATACAGTACACGGTCATATATGTGTCCACTCAGCCTTACCCTTGAGATTGTTTTAGTAACCAAAATCCTGTTTCTATATTTTTCACGATTTATCATGACCTTAGGAGTCAAGCACTGCCTCTTCCTCTCTATATACATATTTTAGAATTCTTAATTAAGGGATTTAATCAATTAAGGTCTGGTTAACTGAGATTTTACTGTATAGCAGTCCCTGGCTCTGACAAAATCTCAAGGATACAGGGGTTAACACTTAACATTAATATAAAAAGCCTAAAAAAATCACATACCAAGTTTTAGACTAAGTAGCCTAACTAAAACATAGAGTTTCTTTACTTTGGACTGAGAGTACCACTGGTTAATTTATGGTGACAGGTGATTATATATGTCCAATTAATTTTGAAAAATAGAAAAAATAAGGATGAGATGAAATTAATTATAATAATTGGGTATCAGAATGCAGTCTACTAGATAGAGATTCCTCAACTTTTCCTGATAAACTGCTACTTATAATTTTTCCAAAGTTTTGTGCCTTTGGAAGAAGAACAGTGGGTACAAAAGTCAAGAAAACAGCTACACAGTGTGTGGCCTTCCTTGCATGAAACTGACTGGAACTATGAAGGAGGCACATTTGGAAACAATCAGGTACAAATGTCACAGAGAATGAGTTTGAATAAAATCTTTTAATGTAAAAAATAGGTTTATTTCTCCCTAAAGAATTAATCTGTATTTTATGGGTCATTATTTATGTACAAGAGTTTATTTATCTTTCAGGTTCACAAAATTCAGTGCCGCCATACTATTTCCTCATTAGCAAATATCTAGCAATACTTTAACACTTAAATAAACTTACCTAGCCAGACATACACAAATCTGTCTACCAACTTCCTCCTCTAACTCAAGAATACCTTGGGAAAAGTATTTAAGTTTTAGAAAACAAATTCAAGATTTATTATCAAAAATGTGAAGGAAATTCACAAAACAAACATAAAAAAATTTCCTACTTGAGAATTTTCAGGTTCACATCTATAGCTCTGTGCCTAATACAGTGTCTGGCACACAGTACACACTCAGTAGATGCGTACTGAATCGAACCAAAAAAGGCAAGACACATGCTTCTTACACTGTGGAACAGCAGTTAGGTTGATGTCATGTCCAGCAATTGACCAAGACAAGAGTGTAGGATATAGGAAAAAGAAAAGTCATGTCAGATTAAATGGGCCCAAGAGGAAAGTCCAGAAGTTACAAAACAAAAAAAGAAAACTAATAAAATATTCAGAATCACCACATGTTCATGCAGTAGTGAGATAAACAATCTAGAGAGGCCTATACTGATCAGCCCTCTCATATAAACTCCTAGGAGATGGGGACAGTACTGTATGTAAGGATTCTGTAGTGCTTAACACTAGCACATTACAGATAGCTAACAGTTGTTGGCAACCAAGTAACAACTCAAATCTTCCAAAGAAAATTTCTCCTTGAATTGCAAAATACATTTCAGAAATATAACCAGATCATATGAGGCTGTGTTTCAAAAGGTGGTCCACAAACCACATCCATCAGAATCACTTGAGGCGTTACTAAAACGCACATTTCCAAATCCCACCCAAGGCCTGCAAAATCAGAATGCGGACGGGCACAAGGGAAGGGAAGCACTAAGAATCTGCATTTCTAACAAGATCTTGGGGGATGCACACAAAAGTTTAAGGCCTTTGATATAAAATATCTATAATTATATGCGCTAGTAAGGGAAAGACGTAGCTTCTTTTCTACTCCTGACTTTCCATTCTTTCCACTGTTTCCTTATTCCTTAAAGATCTGTGTTCCCATACTCCTACCCTCACTAATTAGCTATTTTCCTAGTTCTAAGACATTATCTGGAAGATTCCTTCCCATTCTCTTGTGCAGAACCCACCCCAAACTAAAACACAACAGCTTTTCCTGTATTAGAAATAATCTACTATGCTGTGTATATAAAATCAATTCTGATTTAAACAAATTCCCAATCAATTTGGTAACCAATGAATGATGTCATTTTTAATTCAAGTCTCTTTGGATCTAGAAATTCAACATTATTAAACAATATTACTTAAAGAAGATAAACCATATCTAATCTCTGCTCTCTGACAATACCTTGCCTACTTGAGTAGTTTCTTTCAAGATCATGTTGTAAGAGTCGACCAGGGAATGATGGCGTTTCTTTATTTAGCTTGAATTCAACCTAAAAAACATTATTTAAGAAAAAAAATTTTTTGGAGAAAGTAATGAATATAATTATAAAATAACATAAAGTAACCAATATATGTTACAACATAGATGAACCTTGAAAACATCATGCTAAGCGAAGAAAGCCAGGCACAAAATGTTACATATTATGTGATTCCATTTATGAAATACTGAGAATAGAAAAATCTATAGAGACAGAGGCAGATTTGTGGCTTCCAAGAGGGTTGGGAAGGCGGAATGAAAGACTGCTAAATGGTATAGGGACTCCCTTTTGGGTGATAAAAACTGAAACTAGAGAGTGGTGATGGTTGCACAACATTGTGAATGTATTTAATACCACTGATTTGTACAATTTAAAATGGTTAAAGTGGTAAATTTTATGTGATGTGTATTTTATCACACACACACACACATACACACACACACACACACACACACACACATCAGAGTCAGTCTCATGAGGTCAGATGAAACCAGGCTCCAGTCTGAGCTACTTGCAATTCCTCCATACTCTCACCACAATTCAGTGATTACAAGAATCATTTTTTCAAAAGGAAAAGCAAAAAACATACAATAGAAACTAAATTCTGTTAAAAAATATCACAATGTTCTTATCATTAGAACTCCTTTAACAGTCCAGTTATAACATAATAAAATTATATATCTAAACCTTCTAAGAAGGGTTTTCTCTAAATTTATTTTAAATTATTTGGTAGGAGGACTGAGAAAAACAAAACCAAAACAACTTCTCATGATTAGCTATCAAAACCCCTAAATACATATCATAAAAGAATTATGATGTTTCTCATGCTACTATAAAAATTATAATAGCATTTACATTATATCCTTATGCATTATATGAGCTAAGGTATTTTCTCAGAATACATGTCCACACGAGAAAATGAATGGTTTGGAAAGAATCTGGATGAGGCACATAGTTCCTAGAAACATCCTATGTATAATAGTGGAATAGGATTTGTCTAATGAAATCAATCAGCAAAGCTTTGGAAGGAATCCATTAGGTCCAATTACAATAAAGAATATTTTCAATTAATCTAGCTAACTACTATTTATTCAAGATAATCAAATAGCCTATTTTCCAAGTGTTTATTTCCAGATACATAATGTAATCCACAGCTGCCTCCTTGACCAATGGCGTCCTTCCATCCACCTTCCTCACGCCCCTCCTTAGCCTTCTCAGGTTTTTATCTGTAAATTCCGCCCTTCACTTCAGAGTTCCTTCAGTGACGCCTATTTAGCAACTTTTTGGGAAAAACCTGAGTTGTGCCAGTTGGAGGTGTCCAAATTGGTCAAAGAAGGAAAATTTGTGTTGTGTCTTGAAACACAGTTATGTGGGAGGTGGGTGAGTATATCTGAGAGCTGAGGTTGGGGCTGGGGGGGAGAACACGAGTATCTCAGAGATCAAATCAAAAGCCAGAAGTTATGGAAATGCCAGGGAGAATATGGGCAAACTGGGGAAAAGAACCTCATGTTCAAATCTTAACTTCTAAATAGCATTTGGCCTAATATATTTCCACTGCTAATCAGTTTTTTTCTGCAATGTTAGATATGTGCCCCCAAATTATCACATTTTATCTATTATAAGATTCCATCAGTAGTAAGACATGCCATCATTTTACCCACTACTAAGAAGGAAAAACTTTCCCAATTAAACAATGATATACCATCAGTTTTAAGAAGGGTCCTGATTTAAGAAATGTTTAGATGTCAAAAAAACCCCACCTTACCTCTTGTAATGGATGAAATAAGATTCAGTTTTTAAAACAGGTGGGTTTTCATTTTTGGCTTTGTTTTGTTTGATTTTTTTAATTGATGTATAGTTGATTTATAATATTATATTAGTTTCAAGTGTACGACATTGAGATTCAGTGCTTTTACAGATTATACTCCATTAAAAGTTATAACAAAACAGTGGTTATAGTTCCCTGAGGTATACAATATATCCTTCTTGCTTATCTATTTTATACATAGTAGTTTGTATTTCTTAATCCTATACCCCTAATTTGCCCCTCCCCCTTCCTTCTCTTCTTTGGTAACCACTAGTTGGCTTTGTGTAGGCAGAAAATAAAAATTACCTTTAGATTAGTGACCAAAGTAAATATACTTAAATTTTCCAATTTAGACTGCTCTTTAAATCATGCTATTTTGCAGAATATAAAACAATTTATATTCAATTTAAATACAAATCTGCTTAAATCTTACTTTGTTTTTTTCAGGAAGCGATGATGTTTGAATTACCAGATGAAGCCCACAGTTCACCTACAATGTAAAAATTAAACCATAAAATATGCTCTTAACTTATACACACACACACCTCCCCAAAATAGTACACCAAGATATAACAAAAAATTAGAATAAAACAGAATGCTCCCTTTTTGCTTGTTTCTGGTAAATTATCATGTTCTGGGGACCTGCTGAAAACAATAAAATCACAACTAAGAATTAAAAGGTTTCACTGTGATTTATCTTCCAAAATGTCTGCAGCAATTTAACCCTCTACTTAGCACCTAAAGCTTTTGACACTTGCTATTTCAGGTCTAAGTAAATAGCTCAGTGAGACAGGTGAAGGAGGTGGCGGTGCCAGTTAATATTTTCTTAATTAAAAAAAAAAAAAGGAATTGACCGGTTAAAGGAATTTAAATGAAGCTTAGCCTTTCACAGCAGACCAGCTCCACCTTCTGGGAAGCCCAGATCCTGGACAAGACTTTGAATACCCATCACACAATATTAAATACCCTCCAAGTGCCTTGGTCCAGTCCAGGAATCTCAAGCCTCGGTCAAACAATAGCTTGCGTAGATTCAGAGGTGCTGGTCCCAATAATACAGCCCATCACCTAGGACAAAGACTCCAGTCAGAAAGGACGCTACTAATGGGAAGAAATAGTAGGAGACCCAACCTACGTTGCTCGCAGCCCGGCCAGAAACAGAGCGGTATTTCCCAGGAATCATGGCAGGAGACAGTCCAAGAAGATCAGTTAGATCTGCCTTAGAAGTGACGCTACAGCACAGATTCAGAGAGAGCGAAAGGGGTCATCTCCCAGGCAACCCGCTCAGGAGTTACCATGGAAACTACCATTTCCGGTCTGGTCCTCCACCAAAGCGCTGGCCGATGCCCTCGTTAGAGCCTCTGATTATATTTGGGGGGCCCAAAACGTCAGCACTTCCTAGTTCTATTTTCCTGGCCTCATAAAAACAGAGTGGGAGTGTGGAGAGGAGGATAAGACGGGGAAGAGGCCGGCCACCTCGGTAGCTATGACAACCACCACTTCCGGTCCGTCCCTCTTTACGGCTCACCTCAGCTGGGCTCGCGCGAAATTTGTATCCCTCTGCCTGTGGCCACCTGCTCTTAGGGGAAGCTGCAGGGAGGAGGAGGATCTCCGAGAGCCGGGTACTTTCCCAGGTGGGGCCGCAGTTCGGCACTTCCGCCGGCCGGAGGTGGGGGAAGGAGACAAGGCGTACGCTGAATGCGGCAGGTGTGTGCTCAGGGAGTGCTGGGCCGTGCGGAGGGCCTTCATCTCCCAACCTGGAGTCAGCTGCCATGCCTGCCAGCTGCGTGGCCGCGCACTGCGGCAACACCACCACGTCCGGGAAGTCGCTGTTCCGCTTCCCCAAGGACCGGGCTGTGCGGCTGCTGTGGGACCGCTTCGTGCGGGGCCGCCGCGCCGACTGGTACGAGGGCAACGACAGGTCGGTCATCTGCTCCGACCACTTTGCTCCCGCCTGTTTTGACGTCTCTTCGGTTATCCAGAAGAACCTGCGCTTCTCCCAGCGCCTGAGGCTCGTGGCGGGCGCCGTGCCCACCCTGCACCGGGTGTCCTCCCCGGCATCTAAGGGGCAAGAAGAGGGAGACGGAGCGGGCGGCCCCGAGAAAGGAGGAGAGCCCCAGGCAGTCAGGCAGCCCGAGGCTGTCCCGGGGCCAGCCTGCTGTACACTCCTCCGGGCCAGGAAGAGGGCTAAAGCTTCACAGGTAAAGGGCCACCCAGGAGTCCCCCGAGGGTCGTTGGAGGACCCTGGGTCTGTGGCTAGGCTCCTCCACTTAGTGTCGTCTTGGGAAAGTCACCTCACCTCGAAGGTTTCTGTTTACTCAGTGATCTCCAAGAGCCTATTTAGCATTAACACTCTGGAATTATAGTTTCTTCTACCTCCTCTTCCCCGAAACACACTCTCTCTTTCTGTCTCTGTTTCTCTCTCTCGTTCTTCAGATTATAGTCGCCTTCACTCTCCGCTCCTGAGTTTTTAAATAGAAAGTGTTTAATTTGAGAAAATCTCAAGGAATGGGGTGCTTGAAACTTTCTGCATACCGTATTACATAAGCTTGAGGAATTATCAATTATACTATCAAAATGGCGGGGGAAGGGGGATACGAGATGCTGATGAAGGTGGGGCTTGCTGATAAACAATCCCTTCCCACTTCTAAACTACCTCTTGACTGACTGCCTTTAAATTAAATCGTTCCAATGAGCTGAATTTTCCTATCTTGCTCTCTTCTGCCTACTTCCTCGATACTCACAAGCATCAATTACACTTATTTTGCATCTGGTCACTACTGCCTTCTTGCCCACTTCCCATCTTAAAGAAGACTTCCCAGTCTTCTTTGAGTTAGTCAAACTTCAGCCGTATCACCATAACATAGATTAAATTATGACTCTTAATTGGATCTAAAATGTGTTCAGTTTTAGAGATAGGAAGAATTCACCAAGAAGTCAGGTGACTTGTAACTGACATTTTGGCTTTGAATATATAGAGGTATTCGTTGAATTTTAGAGCTGAAGGAAACCTAAGTTCTCATCTAGTTCAGACTCAATATTTATGCACAAGAAAGCCAGTCCAGGAGGTGAATTTCCTCAAGAGCCTTTTCTCTAGGTCTAATTGCCAGACAGAAACTCTTCTGCCATACCAACCTGCTTCCTACATTGGGGTGGATGCTTAAGACCCTTTAATGACACCCTGCAATTGTTAGGATGAAGAATAATATTATTAACACAACCTACAAGTCTCTGCATGCTATTTACCCCTGCCTGCCACACCAATACTATCCCAGTCCACTCTCCTTATTGCTCACTGTGTACCAGTCATGCTGATCTTTTCAATTTTTGAACATACTATATTCTTTCCTACCAATAAGCCTTTTGTCCATTATTTCATGTACTGCCCCAGAATTATGCCCCTGCCATTTCCCATCATCATCAATTGAGTCCTTTTACTTTAAAAATATGCTCAAACATCCTTCCCTTTTGCTTCCCTAATTATATATTCTCATTCTTCATACACTTCATTAGCACATATACTTCAGTTGCACTCATCACAGTTGTCATGACATAATTGTATAATTTCCTTAATGTTTGTCCTCACATTAGAATGTAAGCTTTGTGAGAGTAGGGATCTTATCTGATTTGTTCACTATTGTATTGCCAGCAACTAGAACAATATTTTGCAAATTTAAGGAATTCAATAAATATTTGTGGAATGATTATGTGACTATGAGAGCAGTTTTTTTAGTACAATAGAATTTCAGTTCTCTGCCAGTTTCCCTTCTCACCAAGCTGTATACCAGTCAAGACATCTGCCTCTTCCTTGAACCATCTATCCACCATCATTGCCTAGCCAACCTTTACCCAAGCCCATATACGTACATCTATATATAGATATATATAAATATGTAGTAAAAGAGGTAAATATTAAACATGTGCCACACACACCCTTACACCATTTTTCTCACTCATAATTTTACCATCTAATCAAAAATTGCGAGAAGAAAAGCCAGGCTAATAAAACAACCAAAGATCTTATAATACAACAAAGGCTAACTATTGAGAAATCTAGAATAGATACCAACTCTGTTTTCCAATTAGTAAATATATCCAGCCAACACTTCTAACAATCCATATTACATTAATATACATGCTGAGTTATTAGGAAACTATGTGTAGGTTTTAATAATAGTACTTTATATAAAGTTTAAAAAGTTTATTTAGACTTGAGAGCAATAAATTTTTAGCTGGTCTGGATTGAGAACCCCATTAGCATCTCTAAGAAAGTTTACTTGTGCCACCTTTCACTCCTTCCCCCACTCACTGTTTTTCTTTCCAAGACCAACTGACTAAACAGCAAATTTCCAGTCACTCTACAATATTTATTGAGGCGCTATTGTAAACACTGTTTTGGGTGTTTTGTGCTATATGTAGAGAAATAGAAGTATGAATGTAGCCTATCTTTAGGGAGCTTGAGGAAAGATTAGGGGCCACCTCCAAGGAAAAAAGGGGGTTCTGATGAGCACCATACACTGATATTTTGCTTCATATAGCTAGAATTATTGTCTCTCCGTAACTGTTAATTTTGCATCCTTGTTTTTCTAACCCAACTGTATTTTTTAAACTTTAATTCAAATATAGCAAAATACAGGAAAGTGCTTAAATCATTAAATTATCAGAAACTGAACATGTGTAACTACTATAGGTCAAAGAATTAGAACATTACTAGCAACTCAAGCCTAGCTCCTCCTCCATCCTCAAGGTAACCAAGTTTACTTTCTTTTGAATTTGATGTAAGTAGAATTGTACTGTAGGCATTTCTTGCATCGGGCCTTTTTGTTCAACATTATATTTGTAAGATTCATCCATATTGTTGCATATAGCAGTAATATGTTTGCATTACTATATAGCAGTTTATTGTACGAATATACCAAACAATTTTTTTATCTCTTCTGTTGTTGGACATTTGGGTTGTTATCATTTTGGGGCTATTAGAAGTAATCCTGCTGTAAACATCCTTCTACATGTCTTTTTCATATGTGCACAGGTTTCTGATGATATATACCTAGAATTTCTGGGACATGGTATTATATTAAACTTCAGTAAATAATACCAGATAATCTTCTAAAATAGTTGTACTAATTTACACTACTAGAAGCATAATCAGAGTTTACGTTGTTTCACATTCTTGCCTACACTTGGATTGTCGGTCTTTTACATTGAGTTTTTTGAAGGGTGTGTAATGGTGGTTTACTTTGCTTTCTCATTTCATAAATGACATTAGTAAGGGAACAACTTTTCAAATGTTAATAGAACATTTGGATAGCCTCTTTGGCGATATTCCGATTTTTCTGTTGGATTGTCTTTTTCTTGTTGATACAGAGTTCTTAATAAATTCTGTCTTCAAGTCCTTTGTCAGTTAAATATGCTTTAACTACCTTCTCCTCTTCACTCTTAATAGTGTCTTTTGATGTACTGAGCTTGAGCTTTTCTTTTTTTTTTTTTTTCCTGTGTACTTAGTTCTTAATTTCAATGTAGGCCAACCTAACCATCTTTTTCTGTATACTTAATGCTTAAAGCATGCTACTTTGCTGTTTTCCATAAACTTACTGTTTTTAGTCTTTACATTCATATCTACAACCCATTCAGAATTGATTTTTGTGTATGAAGTGGAGTTTGTTTCATTTTTTCCTCATATAGATACCCAATTGACTCAGCATCTTTTATTGAAAAGGCTAGCATTTCCTCATTGTCCTGCAGTGTCAGCTTTGTCATAAATCAAGTTTTCATATACACATTAGTCTGTTTCGACATTTTAAAATTCTGTTCCATTTATGTTTGCCTATCTTTACACCATTATCACAATACTTTACTATAGCTTTTGTTAAGAATTAATATCCAGTTGGCATATTTTTCTGACAAATGCTTATTTTCAATAATGATTGTGTTTTATGGTATTAGTTTAAATGTACTTGCTAAAATTCTTTATGCGATCTTAATCTAAACCAAAGTTGAGGTAATCAAGTAGTTTTACTTTATATGGAAGTTACTATTGAAATAAAAAACCACAGAGCAGAAGAAATAAAGCACATGGTCATTGTACAGCCCCCCCCCCAAAAAAAATTAATATCCAGTTGATTAATTCCTCTTACCTTGTTCATCTTCATGGATGTCTTGGTTATTTGGGGCTCTTTAAATTTCCATATATATTTTAGGATTGGTTAATCAATTTCCACAAATTATCTGTTGGGATTTTGACTGAGAGTGCATTGAATTTTTAAATGAATGTAGGGAGAAAGAGCATATTGACAATACTGATTCTTCCAATCCATGAACATAATGTATCCCTCCATTTATTTGGGTTTTTACATTTCTCTTAAAAACATTATGGCATTCTATATAGAGGTCTTGTACAATTTCATTAGATTTGTTCCTATTTGATTTTGCTATTATAAATAGTATTATCTAAAATTTTATTTTCTATAAATGTATGTGGATAAATTGATTTTTGTTGACCTTGTAACCAGAAACCTTGTTAAACTCATTTATTAATTCTGGTAATTTGCAGATACTTTTGGACTTTCTACATGTATAAAAAGTATATGCATATAGTTTTTGATGTTTATGCTTTTGTTTCTTATTCTTCCTATTGCACTAGCTAGAACCTCCAGTACAGCGGGGGGAACAGAAGAAGTGATGGGGAATCCTTTTCTCATTCCTATTTTCAAAGGAAAAGTCATTAATATTTCACCATTTGATATGATTTTTGCTATAGTTCTTTTGGTAGCTGCTCTTACCATAAAAAGAAATGTTCCCCTCTATTCCAAGTTTTGGCTACAGATTTAAATCATAAATGATGTTGAATTTTTTCAAATGCTTTTTCTGAACCTATTAATGATCACATATTTTACTTATATTCTGTTAATGTCATGAACTTTATTGCCTGTTTTTGACATATAGAGTCAAACTTGCATAGCTGAAGCAAACCCAGTTTGCCCAAGGTGTATTATTCCTTTAGGTATTGTTTAATTTGATTTGTTAACAGTCTATTTACAATTTTTGCATATGTGTTCATAGGCAAAATTGGTCTATACCTGTTCTTTCTTTTTTTTTTTTTTTTTTTGCGATACGCGGGCCTCTCACTGCTGTGGCCTCTCCCGTTGCGGAGCACAGGCTCCGGATGCGCAGGCTCAGCGGCCATGGCTCACGGGCCCAGCCGCTCCGCGGCATGTGGGATCCTCCCGGACCGGGGTACGAACCCGTGTCCCCTGCATCGGTAGGCGGACTCTCAACCACTGTGCCACCAGGGAAGGCCCTATACCTGTTCTTTCTTGAAATGCCTTTTTCATGTTTTGGTTTCAAGATTATGCTGACCAGTTTGGAGTTGTCCCCTCTTTCATCATTCTCTGGAAGAGTTTATATAAATTGGCGTTATATGTCCACTAACAAATTTGATATTAATATTTTGTGTAATTCACTGAAAAAGACACCTAGTCCTGGAGTTTTCCTTATGAGAAGATTTTTTAATGATGGATTCAATTTCTTTAATAGTTATGGGGTTATTCAGAGTTTTTCTGTTTCTATATCCATTTTGATAAGTTGTATTTTTCGAAAAATTTGTCAGTTCAATCTAAATTTTTAAACATATTGACACAAAAGTGTTCATGATACAATGTCTTTTAAAATTCTTTATGATCTGTTAGTAATTTTTGTTTTTCATTCTTTTTATCGATTTTTATTAGTCTTTTCAAAGAGTGAACTCTGCCTTTTGATCTTCTCTCTGATATTATTTTATTTTTATTTCTATTATTATTTCTTCCCCTCAAATTATTTTGTTCAGCTTTGATTTTTAATTGATACACTAGATTTACACATTACTGAGCTAAAATGATTAACATAGACCTTTTCCTATATGTTTTCACATTAAATAAACTTGTTAAAATGTGAAAACTTCACTTAAACACTAGGCTATCTTTACATATTCAGGTGTATTTCAAACAAAGGAGACCTTAAGGATAACTAACTTGCTTATGTGAAGACGAAATATTGGATTACCAAATATTTCAAATTTTGCCCAACTGCTTACATTCTTTAACAGACTTCTAGTATTTTTTTTTTTTTTTTTTTTTTTTTTTGTGGTACGCGGGCCTTTCACTGTTGTGGCCTCTCCCGTTGTGGAGCACAGGCTCCAGACGCGCAGTCTCAGCGGCCACGGCTCACGGGCCCAGCCGCTCCGCGGCATGCGGGATCCTCCCGGACCGGGGCACGAACCCATGTCCCCTGCATTGGCAGGCGGACTCTCAACCACTGCGCCACCAGGGAAGCCCCTAGTATACTTTTTAATTGAAGTATAATTGACTTACAATATTATATTAGTTTTAGGTGTAGAACACAGTCGATATTTTTATAGATTAGATTCCATACAAAGTTATTATGAAGTATTGGCTGTATTGCCTGTGCTGTACATTACATCCTTGTATCTTATTTATTTTTGAATTTTTGAATTTTATTTTATTTGGTTTTTTTTACAGCAGGTTCTTATTAGTCATCCATTTTATACACATCAGTGTATACATGTCAATCCCAATCTCCCAATTCATCACACCACCACCACCACCACCCACGGCTTTCCCCCTTGGTGTCCATACGTTTGTTTTCTACATCTGTGTCTCTATTTCTGCCCTGCCAGCTGGTTTATCTGTTCTACATATATGCATATATATCCACATATATTTGTTTTTCTCTTTCTGACTTACTTCACTCTGTATGACAGTCTCTAGATCCATCCACGTCTCTACAAATGACCCAATTTCGTTCCTTTTTATGGCTGACTAATATTCCATTGTATATATGTACCACATCTTCTTTATCCATTTGATGGGCATTTAGGTTGTTTCCGTGACCTGGCTATTGTAAATAGTGCTGCAGTGAACATTGGTATGCATATATCTTTTTGAATTATAGTTTTCTCTGGGTTTATGCCCAGTAGTGGGATTGCTGGGTCATATGTTAATTCTATTTTTAGTTTTTTAAGGAACCTCCATACTGTTCTCCATAGTGGCTGTATCAATTTACATTCCCACCAACAGTACAAGAGGGTTCCATTTTCCCCACACCCTCTCCAGCATTTATTGTTTGTAGATTTTCTGATGATGCCCATGCTAACTGGTGTGAGGTGATACCTCATTGCAGTTTTGATTTGCATTTCTCTAATAATTAGTGACATTGAGCAGCTTTTCGTGTGCCTCTTGGCCATCTGTAGGTCTTCTTTGGAGAAATGTCTATTTAGACCTTCTGCCCATTTTTTGATTGGATTGTTTGTTTTTTTAATACTGAGCTGCATGAGCTGTTTATATATTTTTGAGATTAATTCTTTATCCGTGATTCATTTGCAAATATTTTCTCCCATTCTGAGGGTTGTCTTTTCGTCTTGTTTATAGTTTGCTTTGCTGTGCAGAAGCAAAAGTTTTATTAGGTCCCATTTGTTTATTTTTGTTTTTATTTCTATTACTCTAGGAGGTGGATCAAAAAAGATCTTGCTGTGATTTATGTCAAAGAGTGTTCATCCCATGTTTTCCTCTAAGAGTTTTATAGTGTCCAGTCTTACATTTAGGTCTTTAATCCATTTGGAGTTTATTTTTGTGTATGGTGTTAGGGATTGTTCTAATTTCATTCTTTTACATGTACCTGTCCAGTTTTCCCAGCACCACTTACTGAAGAGAATGTCTTTTCTCCATTGTATATCCTTGCCTCCTCTGTCATAGATTAGTTGACCATAGGTGCATGGGTTTATCTCTGGGCTGTCTATCCTGTTCCACTCATCTATATTTCTGTATTTGTGCCAGTACCATATTGTCTTCATTACTGTAGCTTTGTAGAATAGTCTGAAGTCAGGGAGTCTGATTCCTCCAGCTCAGTTTCTTTCCCTCAAGACTGCTTTGGCTATTTGGGGTCTTTTGTGTCTCCATACAAATTTTAAGATTTTTCGTTCTAGTTCTGTAAAAAATGCCATTGGTAATTTGATAGGGATTGCATTGAATCTGTAGATTGCTTTGGGTAGTATAGTCATTTTCACAGTATTGATTCTTCCAATCCAAGAACATGGTATATCTCTCCATCTGTTGGTATCATCTTTAATTTCTTTCATCAGGGTCTATAGTTTTCTGCATACAGGTCTTTTGTCTCCCTGGGTAGGTTTATTCCTAGGTATTTTATTCTTTTTGTTGCAATGGTAAATGGGAGTGTTTCCTTCATTTCTCTTTCAGATTTTTCATCATTAGTGTATAGGAATGTAAGAGATTTCTGTGCATTAATTCTGTATCCTGCAACTTTACCAAATTCATTGATTAGCTCTAGTAGTTTTCTGGTGGCATCTTTAGGATTCTCTATGTATAGTGTCATGTCATCTGCAAACAGTGACAGTTTTACTTCTTCTTTTCCAATTTGTATTCCTTTTATTTCTTTCTCTTCTCTGATTGCCGTGGCTAGGACTTCCAAAACTATGTTGAATAATAGTGGTGAAAATGGACATCCTTGTCTTGTTCCTGAGTTTAGAGAAAATGCTTTCAGGTTTTCACCATTGAGAATGATGTTTGCTGTGGGTTTGTCGTATATGGCCTTTATTACGTTGAGGTAGGTTTCCTCTATGCCCACTTTCTGGAGAGTTTTTATCATAAATGAGTGTTGAATTTTGTCAAAAGCTTTTTCTGCTTCTATTGAGTTGATCATATGGTTTTTCTTCTTCAATTTGTTAATATAGTATATCACATTGATTGAATTACATATATTGAAGAATCCTTGCATCTCTGGGATAAATCCCACTTGATCATGGTGTATGATCCTTTTAATGTGTTGTTGGATTCTGTTTGCTAGTATTTTGTTGAGGATTTTTGCATCTATCTTCATCAGTGATATTGGTCTGTAATTTTCTTTTTTTGTAGTATCTTTGTCTGGTTTTGGTATCAGGGTGATGGTGGCCTCATAGAATGAGTTTGGGAGTGTTCCTTCCTCTGCAATTTTTTGGAAGCGTTTGAGAAGGATGGGTGTTAACTCTTCTCTAAGTGTTTGGTAGAATTTACCTTTGAAGCCATCTGGTCCTGGACTTTGTTTTTTTTGTTTTTTTGTTTTTTTAAATACATTTATTTATTTATTTATTTTGGCTGTGTTGGGTCTTCATTGCTGCACGCGGGCTTTTTCTAGTTGCGGCGAGCGGGGGCTCCTCTTCGTTGCTGTGTGCAGGCTTCTTATTGTGGTGGCTTCTCTTGTTGTGGAGCACAGGCTCTAGGCACGCGGGCTTCAGTAGTTGTGGCACGTGGGCTCAGTAGTTGTGGTTCACAGGCTCTAGAGCACAGGCTCAGTAGTTGTGGTGCATGGGCTTAGTTGCTCTGCAGCATGTGGGATCTTCCTGGACCAGGGCTTGAACCCATGTTCCCAGCATTGGCAGGCAGATTCTTAACCACTGCACCACCAGGGAAGCCCAATGTTGCTAATTTATTGATATGGTTATGTTTACTAAAAAAATTAAAAGCAGTTGAACTTTTAAAACTGATTATCGTGTGTAATCCTCTGGGTTGTTCTTTCAGAGTTATTTTCATATTGGCCCCTTGCTCTTTATTTCATTGTCCTCCTCATAAGTCTTCATGATCTCAGCCTCTGTAGTCCAGCAGCATAGCCTCAGTGTCTCTGTTCCCATTCTAGTTCATCCTGACTGGACTTTGTTTGTTGGAAGATTTTTAATCACAGTTTCAATTTTACTACTTGTGATTCATCTGTTCATATTTTCTATTTCTTCCCGGTTCAGTCTTCGAAGCTTATAGCTTTCTAAGAATTTGTCCATTTCTTCCAGGTTGTCCATTTTATTGGCATAGAGTTACTTGTAGTAGTCTCTTAGGATGCTTTGTATTTCTGCAGTGTCTGTTGTAACTTCTCCTTTTTCATTTCTAATTTTATGGATTTGAGTCCTCTCCCTCTTGTTCTTGATGAATCTGGCTAATGGTTTACCAATTTTGTTTTTCTTCTCAAAGAACCAGCTTGTAGTTTTATTGATCTTTGCTATTGTTTTCTTTGTTTCTATTTCATTTATTTCTTCTCTGATCTTTATGATTTCTTTCCTTCTGCTAACTTTGGGTTTTGTTTGTTCTTCTTTCTCTAGTTCCTTCAGGTGTAAGGTTAGATTGTTTATTTGAGATTTTTCTTATTTCTTGAGGTAGGCTCATATAGCTATGAACTTGCCTCTTCGAACTGCTTTTGCCGCATCCCATAGGTTTTGGAACATTGTGTTTTCATTGTCATTTGTCTCTAGGTATTTTTTGATTTCTCTTTGATTTCTTCAGTGATCTCTTGTTTATTTAGTAACGTATTGTTTAGCCTCCATGTGTTTGTGTTTTTTACGTTTTTTCCCCTGTAATTGATTTCTAATCCCATAGCGTTGTGGTCAGAAAAGATGCTTGATATGATTTTAATTTTCTTAAATTTACTGAGGCTTGATTTGTGACCCAAGTTGTGATCTGTCCTGGAGAACGTTCCATGCGCACTTGAGGCGAAAGTGTAATCTGCTGTTTTTGGATGGAATGTCCTATAAATATCAATTAAATCTATCTGGTCTATTGTGTCATTTAACGCTTGTTTTTCCTTATTAATTTTCTGTTTGGATGATCTGTCCATTGGTGTAAGTGAGGTGTTAAAGTCCCCCACTATTATTGTGTTGCTGTCGATTTCCTCTTTTATAGCTGTTAGCAGTTGCCTTATGTATTGAGGTGCTCCTGTGTTGGGTGCATATATATTTATAATTGTTATATCTTCTTCTTGGATTGATCCCTTGATCATTATGTAGTGTCCTTCCTTGTCTCTTGTAACACTTTTTATTTTAAAGTCTATTTTATCTGATATGAGTATTGCTACTCCAGCTTTCTTTTGATTTCCATTTGCATGGAATATCTTCTTCCATCCCCTCACTTTCAGTCTGTATGTGTCCCTAGGTCTGAAGTGGGTCTCTTGTAGACAGCATATATATGGGTCTTGTTTTTGTATCCATTCAGTGAGCCTGTGTCTTTTGGTTGGAGCATTTAATCCATTCACGTTTAAGGTAATTATCGATATGTATGTTCTTATTAACATTTTCTTAATTGTTTTGGGGTTTTTTTTTTGCGGTATGCAAGCCTCTCACTGCCATGGCCTCTCCCATTGCAGAGCACAGGCTCCGGACGTGCAGGCCCAGCGGCCATGGCTTACGGGCCCAGCCGCTCCACAGCGTGTGAGATCTTCCCGGAACAGGGCACAAACCTGCGTCCCCTACATCGGCAGGCGGACTCTCAACCACTGCACCACCAGGGAAGCCCTTGGGTTTGTTTTTGTAGGTCCTTTTCTTCTCTTGTGTTTCCCACTTAGAGAAGTTCCTTTAGCATTTGTTGTAGAGCTGGTTTGGTGGTGCTGAAATCTCTTAGCTTTTGCTTGTCTGTAAAGCTTTTGATTTCTCCATCGAATCTGACTGAGATCCTTGCCAGGTAGAGTAATCTTGGTTGTAGGTTCTTCCCTTTCATCACTTTAAATATGTCATGCCACTCCCTTCTGGCTCGTAGAGTTTCTGCTGAGAAATCAACTGTTCACCGTATGGGAGTTCCCTTGTATGTTGTCATTTTTACCTTTCTGTTTTCAATAACTTTTCTTTGTCTTTAATTTTTGCCAATTTGATTACTATGTGTCTCAGCATGTTTCTCCTTGGGTTTATCCTGTATGGGACTCGCTGTGCTTCCTGGACTTGGGTGGCTATTTCCTTTCCCGTGTTAGGGAAGTTTTCGACTATGATCTCTTCAGATATTTTCTCGGGTCCATTCTCTCTCTCTTCTCCTTCTGGGACCCCTATAATGAGAATGTTGTTGCATTTAATGTTGTCCCAGAGGTCTCTTAGGCTGTCTTCATTTCTTTTCATTCTTTTTTCTTTATTCTGTTCCACAGCAGTGAATTCCACCATGCTGTCTTCCAGGTCACTTATCTGTTCTTCTGCCTCAGTTATTCTGCTATTGATTCCTTCTAGTGTATTTTTCATTTCAGTTATTGTGTTGTTCATCTCTGTTTGTTTCTTCTTTAATTCTTCCAGATCTTTGTTAAACATTTCTTGCACCTTCTCGATCTTTGCCTCCATTCTTTTTCTAAGGTCCTGGATCATCTTTACTATCATTATTCTGAATTCTTTTTCTGGAAGGTTGCCTGTCTCCACTTCATTTAGTTGTTTTTCTGGAGTTTTATCTTGTTCTTTCATCTGGTACATAGCCCTCTGCCTTTTCATCTTGTCTATCTTTCTGTGAATGTGATTTTTGTTCCACAGGCTGCAGGATTGTAGTTCTTCTTGCTTCTGCTGTCTGCCCTCTTTATCTTATTTATGTTATTCCCAATAGTTTGTACCTCTTAATCCCCTTTCCCTATTTTGCCCCTCCCTCCACCTCTCTCCCCACTGGTAACTGCTGGTCTGCTCTCTGTATCTGTGAGTCTGTTTCAGTTTTGTTATATTCCTTCATTTGTTTTATTTTTAGGCTCCACATATAAATGAAAATATACAGTATTTGTCTTTCTCTGTCTGACTTATTTCCCTAAGAATAATACCCTCAGGGTCATTCATGTTGTTTCAAATGGCAAGATTTTATTCTTTTTTATGGCTGAGTAATTTATATGCCACATCTTCCTTATCCGTCCTTCTGTTGATGGACCCTTAGGTTGCTTCCATGTCTTAGCTATTTT
Organism: Pseudorca crassidens; assembly: GCF_039906515.1. NCBI lineage: Eukaryota > Metazoa > Chordata > Mammalia > Artiodactyla > Delphinidae > Pseudorca > Pseudorca crassidens. Next base: position 118,659,020 of record NC_090296.1, on the reverse strand, counting down.
AAATAATGCTGCTATGAACATTGAGCTGCATATTAAAAGATTTCCAGTATTTTTCTTTAATTTTTTAAGGCTTTATTTTTTTAGAAAAGTTTTAGGTTCACAGCAAAATTGAGGGGAAGATGGATTACCCAATTACCCCCTGCGCCCACACATGCATAGCCTTCTCCATTATCAACATCCCCCACCAGAGTGGTACATTTGTTACAACTGATGAGCCTACACTGACACATCGTTATAACTCAAAGTCCATCGTCGTTTACATTACAGTTCACTCTCTCAACTCTCTTCTTTTTCAATTTTTATTTACCATTCTTTCTTTAACTTCTTGAGTATCAAATTGGATCATTGATTTCCAGAATTTTCATAGTGAATGGCAGATGGGACAGCTAAGTTTGACATACTTATTTCCCAAATGTAGAATTCAGTAGAGTTTATTGTTTGAGGGAACACTCCTGAAATGAAGATACGTTAGAAATATCTTGTGAAATAATTTTTTGAATGGTGTTAAAATTGCAGTCTAAATTAAGACTAATTAATTTTTTCTATACTATTATGTACATTTAAGACTATAAATGCCCTTCTAAGTGTGACATTAACTGAATCCCACAAGTTTTAGATTTTGAATATTTTTATTATTATTTAGTGTAAAATATCTTCTAATTTCCACTGTAATTTTATCATGGGTTACTTAGAAGTGTATTTAAAAATTTCCAAAGATGCAGGTATTTTGTAGTTATATTTTTGTTATAGACTTCTAGGTCAGTTACACTGTGGCCAGAGAATATACAGCATATGGATTTTTTTTTTTTTTTTTTTGGCGGTACGCGGGCCTCTCACTGTTGTGGCCTCTCTCGTTGCGGAGCACAGGCTCCAGACGCGCAGGCTTAGCGGCCATGGCTCACGGGTCCAGCCACTCCGCGGCATGTGGGATCCTCCCGGACCGGGTCACGAACCTGTGTCCCCTGCATCGGCAGGCAGACTCTCAACCACTGCACCACCAGGGAAGCCCCAGCATATGGGTTTATTTTGAAATTTATTGAAACTGTATTAGGCCTAACGTAGGTTAGTTTTTATAAATGTTCCATGTGTACTTGCGGTGAATGTGTGTTCTGCAGTTGGATACAATTCTCCATATATGTCTATTAATCATGTTGTTTAAATTTCTTATATCCCTATGGAATCTTTGCCTGCCTATTAGTTACTGAGAGAGGTGTGTTAAAAATCTTCCACCTTAGTTTTTAATTTACATATTTAGTCTTCTAACAATTTTTGTGTTATATATTTTGAAGCTGTGTTATTATATAGCACCAATATAGCAGCACCAGCTTTCTGTAGGTTAGTGTTAGCATATTAGATCTTTTTTACACCTTTTTATTTCAATCTTTGTGTTTCCTTAAGAGTTTAAGCCTTACTGTGTCTTACGGTTGCCCCTTTGAAGACAATGTATCTTTTTTTCCTCTGGCTCCTAAGTTTTTCTCATTGTTTTCCAGTTTTACTGTAATATGCAAAGATATGGTTTCCTTTGTTTTTATTTTAGTGAATATGTTTAGTACTTTTGTAAAACCATGTCTTAATGCCTTGTATTCATTTTGGTAAATTCTCAGATGTTATTTGTTCAAATATTGTTTCTGTCCCATTTTCTTTCTTTTCCTTTGGGACTACAACTGATATTATATATTATGCTTTTTAGTCTTTTCTGCTATACCTCTTATGACCTTTTCTATAGCCTTCATCCTTTGGTCTTTCTCTGCCTCATTCTAAAAATTTTCTTTTGCTTCAGGTTCTAGTTGATTAATACATATCTGGAAATTCTGTTTGTTAAATTTTTAATATGAAGAAGTAATCGTGTATGTACACAAAAATTTTTGTTCAAAGATTTCTAATATTATGGATTGTTTTAATAAATTACAGTATATCTGTACAATAGATTGTATGCAGCCATAAAAATTATATCTAGAATATTTAATAACATAGAAACATGATGTATTAAAGAGGAAAACAAGATTATAAAACATATGTTCCCAATTTTTAAAAATACATAGAAAAAGACAAAAATGATACCAAAATATGAAGTTGTTAGCTATGAATGATGGGATTACGGCTTATTTTTTTTTCCTTTTGCTTCTCTGTATGGTGCAAATTTTCCTCAGTGATACAATGTATTACTGTTATAAAAGGAACAAAAGTTATTTTTTAAAGGCTGAATAAATTCCTAAAACTCCATTTTATCAGGAGTACATCTGTTTTGTAAAGAAATATATACCTATTCTAGACCTTTATAATGCTTGGCTTAAAAGTAGAAGTAGATTAGCTGTCAAAATTAATCATAACTATAAACACAAAGATAAAGACTTCAATTTTTATTTAAATCCTCAAAAATGTTAGGTGTAATTCTTCATGTTACAAAGGGACTCTTCACAAAAGTTTCTTCATAAAGTTTCTTTAACTTGGGCATTCATAGCCTGTGTTACAGCAACCAAGGATGCTTGCTAAAATTTTTTTTCAGTGGTCTAGGTAAAATTACAAAGTACTTTTTTTCATTTCTCTATCACTTATTTTTTCTTCCCACACACCCTCTTACATTTTCCAGATATCTTTTCTTAGCCTCTTCCACATAATTTCCAGGTACTCAGTCTTACATTACCTTCTGAATATCCAAATTCTCCTCCTTTCTACCTCTTACTTCTCCCATAAATCAAAATTTCCATTTCACGTTGTAACTTCTCTCAGGAAAGCATAAAAACATTAAAGCATATTATCTTAAATTATTTCTCTGTCATGTATAAAGGACTGATGATTAGGTTTTCTAGAACGATGCTACTGCTTTGCTATGATATACTTAATACTATTATAATCATTTCATACTAGTAGTATTATCTCTTCCAGCTGTTGATTTAGGGAAAATTCAATGGGTTGTCAGCAAATAGCTTAATAGCATATAGATCTCTGCTTGACCACAATGCTTAGAAATAGACTTAGAAATAGTAAAGGACAGTATGGCAGACTTCTTAACTACTTGGACTATGGAGCCAGCTTGCCTGGGTTCAAATTCCAGCCTTCCTAATATGCGACCTTGAAAAGTATTATCTATACTCTTTCACTGTTTATAACTTTTAGGGGATAAAACCATATAAAGAAGGCCTTACCTTCAGTATAATTCTCCTCTGATTTATATTTTTAGATTGCACATGAAAATCAAGTTATACAAACACAAGTCCATGCTGATAATCTATCTAATGATGTCACTTCAGTACCTACTCACTGTGAGGAAGGCCCAGTGCACAAAAGTACACAAATATCTCTGAAGAGACCCCCTCACTACAGTGTGGGTAAGTTTTGACTTTTCAGTTGATTGATCAATTGAATTGGACTTTTGTGTATGAAAAGCAAATTCTAACTCATAGGTAATTGTGTTTATTCTCCTTCAGGTATTCAGGCCAAAGTGAAAGTGTTTGGAACACGACTATGTAATGCAACTACTCAGACTGATGAATTGTGGTCTAGAACGTCCTCTCTCTTTGACTCTTACTCCAGTGACTCAGAAACAGATGAGGACTGGAATATCAAGAGTGAACAGAGTGATTTGTCTTACATAGCTGTACAGGTAAAAGAAGAGACCTGTTAGCGCAACATCAAATGATTTGATGTGCTCTAGGTTTTCAAATCTTTGCTCACATAATTATCTCTTTGCTCTTGTAAATCTTTCACCTCAAGATAACTTGACAGTTGAGTATGCAGAATTTGTTTAGCTCTAAGGGAAAAATTTGCCTGTCTGTCAAGATAATAAAGGTAGTCCCGCCCACACCTCCCCACCCCCCACTTTCACCTATTTTTCTTTTTTCTTTTTATACTTTTGGTGCAAATCAAGTCATAAAAGAAAACCACAGTAGCAGCATTGCCAGATCAAGATTAAGCATTGACTATTTAAGCTTAGTTCAGAAGCAACGCTCATATGGGACTTACTTGACACTCACGAGTTAGAATGTCACTGTTCTAAATAACTTGAAGGTGAAGAGCATAACTGAGCACAGCTAGGTCTGATACAACTAAATGATTTGAGGGTAGAGCCAGGACATTTATCCTTGATTATTATTTTCTATTATTTCTATTATTTTTTAGTCTGTCCAGTTGTAATACTATTACATCTATGAATCAGTCCCTGTGAGCATTTCTGGTGAAGCTATGTCATTTACAGAAAAATTTCAAAGGGAATCAATTTAAATAGAGATAGAATTTCATATCCTTAGATTACCTTTATAATGAAATCCGTTTGCATCAGTTCCTGTTACATCAAATTAATTAGTTTGATTAATTTAGATAGACGTTATTAACATCATGCAAAAAGAAGTATTACATTTCTAACATATCCCCATTTTAGAAATTAGGTTTTCCGCTACCAATACCACTTTGGGAAATAAGCATGTGAAACTTAGCTGCCCCATCTGCCATTCACCAGGAAAATTTCTATGGCAGTTTTGTACCATGAAGTAATTTATTACAATAGTTTCTGAGAAACTTATTATAACTCTGATCTTGTATTGGAAATAATAAAAATAAATGTCCATTTTACATCTCACATGTCCTGTTAGTTCTGCATGATTGGAAGAACTTACATGGATTTTCTCCTCAAAGGTTTAAATAATACACCAAAGTGATTTTCTTCCAAAGCTAATTTCATGTCTGACTTAATTTGAACAGTATAATTTTAATTAAAAAAGCAATAAAATAAAATATTAATAGAAGTTGTAAGCCTGAACAATGATTACGTAAACACATAGCATTATTATTATTATTGCTGGTTTGGCTTGAATTTAAGATAACTATTTGATGTTTTAAGAGAATGTTATGTTTTAAAATTAAGCATATAAATCTTCTGGAACTAAATGTTATCGGAGCGGGGTGGGGGGGTAACTGTTTTCCCTTGAGCTCTGAAACAGTGTATCTCCTTAATCCAAATCATAATGAATGTTATATGCCCATTCATCCCCAAATTTCACTGCCATGGGTTTACTTCACTTCTATATGTTAAACAACTTTGACAGCCATAACAGCACTTTGTGTTCCTTTTTTACTAATAAGTTAATTTTATTTTTCCTATCAATTGAAAATTTAGATTTGGTTGGTTGATTCAGATGATTTTATAATGAATTGTGTAATGTTTCACTGCCCTAAAGTAAAATGAAATACTGGCTTTATTTTATTTTATTTTATCTATTTTTTTTAACATGTCAATGCTTTTTTTCCAGTTTTATTGAGATATAATTGGCATATAGCACTGTATAAGTTTAAGGTGTAAAGCATAATGTTTGACATATATATCATGAAATGTTTACCACAGTAAGTTTAGAGATTATCCATCAGCTCATATAGATATAAAATTAAAGAAATAGAAAAAAATTTTTTCCTTGTGATGAGAACTCTTAGGATTTACTCTCTTAACAACTTTCATGTATAACATACAGCAGTGCTAATTATATTTATCATGTTGTACACTGTATCCCTAGTACTTATTTATCTGGTAAGTGAAAGTTTGTACCTTTTGACCACCTGCATCCAATTCCCCCTACCCTAGCCAGGCTCCTCCAATAACCACAAATCTGGTCTCTTCTTCTGTGTTTTTTGTTTGTTTTTGAAGTATAATTGACCTCCAACATTATGTTAGTTCCTGTTACTCAACATAGTGATTCCATACTTCGCTATATTTCAAAATGATCACCAGGATAAGTCTAGTTACCATCTGTCACCAAACCAAAGATATTACGTAATTATTGACTGTATTCCCCACACCATACATTTCATACCCTTGACTTATTTTGCAACTGGGAGTTTGTTCCTCTTAATCTCCCTCACCCAGTTCTCTCCTTCCCCCACCACATTCTCCCCTCTGGCAACCACCTGTTTGTTCTCTGTATCTATAATTCTGTTTCTGTTTTGTTATGTTTGTTCATTTGTTTTATTTTTAGATTCCACATATAAGTGAAGTCATACAGTATTTGTCTTTCTCTGTTTAATTTATTGCACTTAGCATAATACCCCCTAGGTCTATCCATGTTGCTGAAAATGGCAAGATTTCATTCTTTTTTATGGCCAAGCATATCCATTGTGTGTGTATGTGTGTGTGTACCACATTTTCTTCATTCATCTATTAATGGATAATGCTGCAATGAATATAGGCGTGCATATATCTTTTTTAATTAGTGTTTTTGTTTTCTTCAGATAAATAGCCAAGAGTAGAATTGCTGGATCATATGGTAGTTCTATTTTTAATTTTTTGAGGAATCTCCATATTGTTCTCCACAGTGGCTGCACCAATTTACATTCCCATCAACAGTGCATGAAGGTTCCCTTTTCTCCACATCCTCACCAATATTTGTTATTTGTTGTCTTTTTGGTAATAGCCATGATGACAGGTGTGAGGTGATATCTCATTGTAGTTTTGATTTGCATTTCCCTGTTGATTAGTGATGTTGAGCATCTTTTCATGTGCCTATTGGTCATCTGTATGTCTTTGGAAAAATGTTCAGATCCTTGGCCCATTTTTCAATCAGGTTGTTTGTTTTTTGATGTTGCTGAGTTATATGAGTTATTTTTATATTTTAGATATTAACCCCATATCAGAGATATCATTTGCCAATCTCTTCTCCCATTAAGTAGGCAGCCTTTTAGTTTTGTTGATAGTTTCCTTTGCTGTGCCAAAGCTGTGGCTTTATTTTAAATTGAATATAGGGAACTTATAGTTTATACATTACTGTTTACTTTTTGCATACATATTTTTGTTTTTCTGAATTTCTTTTGTTACCAGATGAGTTTAGTGGTGGGGGGGTCTCCCATATTATTCTTCATTTATTTATTTAATAGATACTTATTAAACATACTCTGTGCCAGACAACTGTCCTAGGCACTAAGGATACATTGGTGAACAAGACAGACAAAGATTCTGCCCTCTTGGTGCTTACCTTTTAGTGGGGAGCCAGACAAAAAATAAGGAAATGAATGAATAATCTCAGATAGTGATTAGTCCTTTGAACAAAATAAGCAGAGTAAGATGTTAGAGCATAATTGGGGTGGGGGGAGAGTGTGTGCTCTTTTAGGGAGGGTAATCAGAAAAGGCCTCTCTGGGGCTTCCCTGGTGGCGCAGTGGTTGGGAGTCCACCTGCCAACGCAGGGGACGTGGGTTCGTGCCCTGATCTGGGAAGATCCCACATGCCGCGGAGCGGCTGGGCCCGTGAGTCATGGCCGCTGCGCCTGCGCGTCCGGAGCCTGTGCTCCGCAACGGGAGAGGCCACAATGGTGAGAGGCCCGCGTACCACAAAATAAATAAATAAAAAGGCCTCTCTGAAGATATGATATATGATCAGAGACATGAATGATCAGAAAGAGCAACCATGTAATGATCACAGGGAAGAGCGTTCCAGATGATAGGGACAGCATGTGCTTTGGTATTTGAGGAATAGCAAGAAGGCTAGGTGTAGCTGGAGATAATGAACTAGGCAGAGAATGATAAGACATGAGATTGGAGTGATGTGTAGGACCATACCATGTGAGACATTTGAGGTCACAGTCAAACATTTTTTTAATCTTATTCTGGTCTTAAATTCTTTTTTAAATGTATTACTTGGCTGGCTAATCTGCCAGTATTTATTTCTTATTCTTAAAAAGCTTAATTGGATACACACATAAAACCATTAGACTTACGTGAGAGAAGAGAGATATGTCAAGAGCATGTGAATATAAAGTTTGGTCAGTCAAAAGTATTCCTCTATGGGAATTCTGGAAAGATGATAGTGGTGAATGGTGTCGATTTTTTTTTAATCTCCCCAAATTTCTTCATGAAAACAAGTAGAGCAGTTCCTACTCTGTTAGTAGCAAAGAAGCTTGTATCAGATTAATCCTCCCATGGATTACACGTATACATTCTGGGGAAAAATATACCAGAAAACTTTGGAGAGACTGGGGAGCATCAAAAGAAGGTAGGACCATGAAGTCAACCTTGAAAGAGTTGAACTGCAGTAGGTGAGATGTCCTCTATGCGCCTTTCCACCTGAGTACACTCCCCATTCCATGCTGTGACGGGCAGTAGAAGTCAAGCAGAAAGCTGCAGTCTTACTAGCTTGAGGAGTCAAAGGTGAAAATTAAGGGCTATCAGAATGAAAAGTGATGGGGCAAGTCATGGCAAAGGAGAAACCACCGGGGAGGGGGACCAAAATCTGCTTCAAACTCCACCCAAATCCTTGACTAATCACTGAAACACACATATGTTTTGTGGAGAGACCTCAAGGGGCCCAGCAGTTGGAAGCCTTAGCTTAGCTGCTATCCATCACAGTGGAAACAGGAGTTTGGGTCCAGCCAAGTTAACTGGCCATTAGAACAAAATCCATCATGCTTTGGAAGAAGATAACAATTTATCATCCAAAATATCCAGTGCAAAATTAAAAATTAGTTGTCATGTGGAGAAACTGGAAAGTGTGACTCATAATAAAGACAAAAAGGAATCAAAAGAAACCAACCCCATGATAACCAGAAGTTGTGATTACCAGGCAAAAACTTTAAAGGAGCTATTATAAATATGTTCGAGGAGGAAACTATAGCAGTACTGAATGAAGAGTTGGGGAATCTCAGCAGGGAAAGAGAAGCTATAAAAAAAGAATCAGACGGAAGTTCTAGAACTGAAAAGAGACAAGCTATCAAAACGGACAAAAGAAGAAACAGAAAATCTGAATACCTCTATAGCTATTAAAGAAATCGAATTATAATTCTTTCGCAAAGAAAATGATAGGCCCAGATGACTTCACTTAGAAATTCTATCAAACACAAGAAAATACGCCAATATTACACAGCGCTCTCAAGATAAATGGACTAGGGAACACTTTGCATTTCATGTTATGAATTCAGGATCACTCTATTACCAAAACTGGCCAAAAACATTATAAGAAAAGAAATTACAAACCAACATCCCTTGTTGAACATAGATGCAAATATCTTTAGCAAACCTATTCTGCAATATATTACAAGAATAATACATCACGTCCAAGTATAGTTTAGCTCAACAATGCAAGGTTAGCTTTACCTTAAAAAATCAATCAGTGTAATTCACCACATTAAGAGAGAATAAAGGGTACAGATCATATGATCATCTCATTAGACTTAGAAAGAACATTTGACAAAAATCAATATCCGTTCATGATAAAAAAAAAAAACCTTAGTAAACTAAGAATAGGAGAGAATTTATTTTCTCAATCTGATGAATGGCAGCCGTGAAGTATATACCTATAACATCACAGGTAATGTTCAAGGGCTGAAAGCTTTATCCATAAAATCAGGGAAAAGGCAAGGGTATCCATTCTTCAATATTCCTATTCAACATTGTGCTAAAGATTCTAATTAGTGCAGTAAAGGCAAAAAGAAAACGCACAGTTTAAAAAGAAGATACAAATCTTTTTTTCTACAGATAACATGATCATATACATAGAAATGCCTGTGGGATCTACAGGAAAGCTACTAGAACCAATAACTGAGTTAATAAAGTCAAAGTACAAGAATCAACTGTATTTCTATATACTGGTAATAAATAATTGGAAAGTGAAGTTTTAAAAATCCATACAACGTACATGGGACTTCCCTGGCAGTCCAGTGGTTAGGACTACGCTTCCACTGCAGGGGGCCCGGGTTCAATTCCTGGTCAGAAACTAAGATCCTTCAAGCCATGCGGTGCAGCAAAAAAAAAAAAAATCCATACCACTTGCAAAGGATAAGGAAGTGCAAAGGATTTAGAATAATAACCAAGTGTTGGAGAGAGAAAGAGCAACTGGAACTCTCATGCATGGCTGATGGGAACATAAAATGTCACAACCACCTTGGAAAACAGTTTGGCCAACTTTCATAAAGGTGACACCCAAATCATTCAACCACGCAATTCCATTCCTAGGTATATATCCAAGAGAAAATAAAATATATGTCTACCCAAAGACTTTTACACAAATGTTCTTAAGAGTCAAAACCTGAAAACAACCCAAATGTTCATCAACAAGTAAATGGATAAACAAATTGTAGTATATCCAAACAATGAAATTCTCTCAGCAATAAAAGAGAACAAACATATATGTAACACCATGGATGAATTTTGAAAACATTCTGAGAGAAAAAAACCCAGACTCAAAAAAAGAGTACATACTCAGTGTTTCCATTTGTGTGAAATTCTGGAAAAGAGAAAAAACTAGAAAGAAAAGAAAATCAGTCGTTGCTCCCTGTTTACCGCTCTCCCCACTCCACTAGACTCTATAAAACTTGAAAGTGAGGATTGTCTTTCGTTAGTATTCCCACGTGCCAAGCACTGTTCTAAAGGTCTAAGGGGTTTGCATAGGTGTTTGGCATGCTTGTATTTGCTAAATGAATACTGAATGTTGAGTTTGAGAGGATAATGGAAGGGGAAAGCAGATGCGTTTCTTAGGCAATTAGAGTGGTCAGGCAGGGAGATGTAGCCTGGGGAGGCATTTACATAAAAGTGATAGTTGAAGCCATGATGTAGAATCCCTCAAGGAGAACTTGTAACCCTCTTGTGGCACAATGTCTTCATTACTTACCTGGCAGTATTGCTCCAAAACAAGAAGCAGGAGAGACCAAGAAAATTTTACAAGCCTGCATTATCTATTAATCGAATTAACAACTGAGCATTCAGGAATTAGCTCTTCAGATAATTGGCAAAACAAAAACAAACAAACAACCCAACTCGCGTTTGACGCTTGCCTCTTCCCTTTCTATGCCAAGAATAATGAAGCAGGGACATTGAGAAAGTAGGAGAAAAAATTCTAGGGAGATGGCAGCAGCCTGGATGCAAAAAATATAGCATATCTATATCCTATTTCTCCTCAAGGGCCATTCCTATTGTGCCTATTCTGGCAAGCCTACCTTAAAAAACTACAGAATTTATTGCTTGTGTTAGTCATTTGGTAATTAGCCGTATTGCCTTTTTCTTTCGTCAACTTTACAAAGGTATGATTTACACAACTACAGCTGTGTGTACCAATGTACCTTTCATCACATCAGGATATATAACGCTTGCATAGCCCACAAACACTTCCTTCTGCCCCTTTGCGGGTAGTGTCCTCCCTGCCCCAGTCATAGGCAATGACTTGTAATCACCATCAACCCTCTACTCTTACATCTTGATTCTCAAGCCCGTCTTCAGTTATGTCCAGTCTCTTTTGTGGCCTCTCATCAGTCAATAGGACTATTGGAGGTTTTCTACTAACTCCACACAGTGACACTAGGTGGGGTTGCTGAGCTAAAGCACCTAAGAATGGCTGGGCAGCCAAATCAGAATTTTGGAGCTGAATGAGACCTTAGGGATGATCCAGTCTGCCCTTTCTATTTTGCAGATGAAGAAATTAAAGATCAGAGTAGTTATCTGATGTAGTCCCTGCCTGCAATTGCCTCAGCAATCCAGTCTCCCCATTTTCTGGCAAACCCCATCCCATTCTTCATCAGAAATGATTGAATAATGAAGCTGGATGTGTTTACAAATCCTACTTTTTCTCTTAAATAATTTGATCAAGCCCAAGTGATTCTGTAAGCTCCACAGGGGTGGGTGGTGTCATTCACTGACTGCTCTGTCTGGCATATAGTAGATCCTCAGTTAATATTTGTTGAACGAATGATAGGGATCTATCCTGTTTTTAAAACTCTAGAGGTCTCAGATCTTCCTCAATACCTGTTCCAATGCTCTTTGAAGCGGATTCCCCCGACACAGCCTCATTTCCTTGACATATATGTCAATCCTTTGTCTAGCTTCCATGAAGATGTTAGAGCTGGAAAGAACTTTGGAAAAATTATCCAGCCAAAATCGCTCATTTTGTCAATGAGAAAACCAAATAAGGTGATTTGTCCACGGTCATATAACTAACTAGTTAGTGGCAGAGCCGAGATTAGAATCTTACCTAACTCATCATCTTAAAAAAAATTCAGTTGCTTCAAGAGACTATCAGATTTCTTGCACCTGTCCTTTAAACGTTCCCTCACCTTTCCTCTAGGTCATAGACTCCAACTTATTATTAATTTTGAAAAAAAAAATTTTTGATTGCTTCCTTCTGGGAGCAGGCTTGCCATTCATATCCTTTCTTTTCCTGATTCCATTCAAACGACTAACCTACCCTATCACTACTACTCACCCATCTACCCTTTGCACCTCCTAGATCTTAATCCCTGCCCTTGAAAAGAAATAGTAGGTCCTCTTTCGCACCTGAATGAGTAGGGATGGGTCTTCAGATATTCCAAGGAGGTTGTCCCTGCCTCGTTAGTTTCAGAACAGATCACAGACATCTAGGACACCTCCAGGACTGTTCTAAGGTGGTGTTTTGTAGTTCTATTCAGAGCCGCAAAAGTTATGTTGGGCTCTGTGATGACATAACCCAGGGTAATCCCTAAACAGAGTGTTCCCTAGTTGGACTAAATGACATTCAGGTACTGTTTTGCTAACACCACCCAGGAAATGGAAAATTTTCTATACCCAATAACTCTTTCCTTGATGTCCCAACACTTTCTCGGTAAGTTCTAAGGGCTGATTGGTTTATTTCTTTACCAACCCAGCTCTCTAGTTGTGGTAGATTTTTTAAGTGACCATAAATTCTTCTACTCTCATCAAGAGGTAAAATGTATTTGTCCACTCCTTGAATCTGGCTTGATGGTACGCCTCACTTTCACCAGTGGGACATTAGCAAAAGTGTTGCAAGCTGAGGCTTTGAAAGCCCTTGAGTATTGGGCGTGTCCTCTTGCTGCGCTTGGAACCTCAACATTACTGTGTGAATGAGCCCAGGCAAGCCTGCTAAAGGGTGAGAGGCCATGTGCGGAAGAAACCAGACCCTTACCAAGAGCCTTGTAAACGCCAGACACCTGAGTGAGGCCACCCTAGATCATCCAGCCACTGCCAACGTGCCAGCTGACTGGAGAAGCTTGAGAAAGTCCAGTAGAATCAGTCAAGACTGTCCAAACAGAAGAACTTCGCAGCCAATCCATGGAATTGTGAGCTAAATTATCGGTTGTGTTTTGTTTTGTTTTGTTTTGTTTCGGTTGTGTTTTTAAGTCATTATATTGTGGCGTAGCATGTTAGACAACAAACACCACCTGATGTATATAGCCTGGTAAAGGTTCCCTAAGGAAAAGGCTATCAGTATTCTTCCTCCTCATCTTAACCCTCATCCTTCTATTCTTCTATCATCATAGGTTTAGTTAGCTATTTTGACTGTACATGATGTTTAACCTCAGTGAGGGAATAGCGGAGTACAATTGGTATTAAAATTGGGTCAACTGCAGGTTTAGACTTAGGTTACCTCTGCTTGGCAATCCATCGTTAAGAGTTGTTTCTCTCGCAGGCCTTGGAATCTCTTGGGAAATAAGGTCCCCTTTCTCTCTAGGCATAGATCCACTCCATGGTTTCAGATCAGAATTACTCTCCTCATGGACACAACATCTTTCTTGGATTCTGCTTATGGAACTCCTCTTGTCTAAATTTCCTCTTTTATTAAAGTGGCAGTAATTTTCTCCTTCTTGAAAATTTTCTCATCCTTGTAGAATACACACACTTTGGGAAACCCTAAATTGTATCACAACTTGATCCCCAGCATCTTCCCAGGCTTCTAAACCACAATTCTAGATCCCCAAACCGGACCACTCAGGAAGTTACTTCTGAGTACTCATCCCCTAGGTTCATCTCCTAGCACTATATGAATGTTTTTTCACTCATTACAACAAACTGAGGATAAAATCAAACATGACAGAAGTAGTCCTCCCCTTAAAGACTTTATGGCATATCTAAAAATTCTTAAAACCAATTCCAATCATGTTTTAGTTAGAATTTGATTTCCAGTGGGGAAGAGGATATGATGACCTTGAGAGGGATAAGAATTACCTAATAGGCTTATTCCAAATAGTTCTGTCCTGAACTGTTTTACCCTTTGGGGTTGATGCAACTTCACATGAATCTGACGTGTCATGAAAAAGCGGTAACTAACTATATGGCATTCACTCATATTTCTAAAAATGAAAAACCACAGTGGAGCTAGGGTGATATTGAAGCAGGATTTTTATGACAAAGTGGGGGCTGCTCTGCAACAATGCCTCCCAATTCAATTTGCCGATGACTCACCCCTTCCATTCTTTGAGTCTATAAATCAACGGGGGAAACCATACTCTGCATCTTTGATTCAGCATCACTCTTTGCTGTTGGAATCCTGGGGGAAATGACAGGGCTTCGCTCTGCACAGGACAAGAATTTTGCATGGACACATTCCAAACTTAAACTGTCCCCTGGATTTTGAACCAAAGTGAAAGAAACCAAAGAAAACCTCTCAGTTTCTGAAGCTCAGCATGTCAAAAATAGGAAGGTTTGGGGGTGAGGGCGAGTACTCAACTAGGAAACATTCCAGTAAATAATTTTTTTTCCAGCTGCAGCTCAGTGTTTTACTTTTAATATTAGTTTCCTGTTAATAAAAGCAACAATACATTGAGTGTGGGAGCTTAAGAAAAACAAATACGCATGAATAAACAAAAGTCACCTGTTAATTTAAGACCCTGTCTGATTAGCTCAAGGCAAAAAAGGGAGATTGTTGGAAATGTAACAGGGACAAAAGTGTCACAGTTTAATATTTACAACTTTTCCCCACCCATGCTTTTTAAAGAGGATTTGTGTGTGCGTGCATGTGCTGCTTAGCTTCTGAACTTGTAGGTGGTAATAACCAGTAGAGCTACAGATCTGCACCAGCCTCTTCTACCTGCACACAACCTGAGATGGTCACCAGTCCTAAGTTAACATATATATATATCCCTCAGCTACCTAACCACAGTTTCTGGGTTTGGTAGTCCAGTTTTGAGTTGGAGCCTCTGATAGGTTCACCTTGGGTCAAGTGTCTATTCAGGTCCAGTCACCTTATTACACTGTTATAGCTTACAGTCCAAGATGAACATTTTTCCATATCATTTAGCCCAAACATGACACTGGAGGGAAGTTTTTAACTAAGTTACCCCCGATGTTTCATGGTTACGCAAGAGTGCAAAACAAAACATGTTTTCCCCACTGAATGAAAACACAATATAAGTTTTCTCTAGCAGCTGTGGCTGGAGATTGCAAAATGGAATAATCTGGCCACCCTCCAGGCTATGAGCACCCTTCCCCCTCCCCCAAGGGCGAAGGACAATCACACCAAAGAGAAGAGAGAACACAGTGCTCTCAAGTTCACAGCTAATACTGAGAAATGGAGCTGCTGGAGCATCTGGAACATATCAGAATAGAGGTGACAGAGAGGAGGAATACGGAGCACCTTGCGCTATGACCTATGGATCAGACTAGTTCATTTAGAATGCCTTTGAGCACCATGACCCCAGTATTCATCTCAAAACAATGCATGCCGGGGGCTTCCCTGGTGGCGCAGGCGTTGAGAGTCCGGCTGCCGATGCAGGGTACATGGGTTCGTGCCCCGGGCCGGGAGGATCCCACATGCCGCAGAGCAGCTGGGCCCGTGGGCCATGGCCGCTGGGGCTGCATGTCCAGAGCCTGTGCTCCGCAACGGGAGAGGCCACAGCAGTGAGAGGCCCGGTACCGCAGGAAAAAAAAAACAAAAAAACAATGCATGCCAAGATTTCAGGCAGTGTGGTAAGAGTGGTAGAGAAAGTTGGGGGGGATAAAAGTCTTTCCAGTGCCCTTCAAATAGAATATGGCATCTGGGGTAAGTTAGCTTAAAACTTCCCTCCAGTGTCACATTTGGGCTAAACGATATAGAAAAATGTTCACCTTGAAATGTAAGCTATAACAGTGTAATAACTCATTATTACACGTGTTTGGATGCATACCCAGTAGGAAGTGTTCTTCACCCAGATTTAATAATTCCCCCATTTCTAAGTCTGTTTAGGTCTTAGTCCCATTGCATCTCCAGAAGAATGCAGGGTAGTACAGTGGGGAAGGTGTAGATTTGAAGTCAGGCAGTACAGGTATAACTCTTTACATCTGCCACATCGCAGCCATGTAACCTTTAGAAAGTCACTTAATTTTGCTAAACCTGTTTCCCTGAGAAGCACCTCCTTGGGATTGCTACCAGGAGTAAGCGAGGTCATGTGCACAGTACACAGTATTTGCTCCTTAAATGGCCATTCTCTTTATCTCCTTCACTGTGCTTTGGTGTCTTCTCAGTACTTCTGTCCCCCACTTTAGTGAGAGGGACACATGAAAAGTACTCTGCTGGTGCTTAAAAATACGGATCTCATCACGCACTTCTAAATTCCTTCACAGTTAGGAAGTTCTTTTCTAAGTACTCTTGTCTATCAGTCTTTAGTCGATACTTCATAGCATCCCTCACACCTCTTTCTCTGGTGAGCATCTAAACTAAGGATTCTTGCCACTAAGTCATCCCTTTATGAGTTAGCCTGGGTCCCAACCAGACCTTCCTCTGGAGAGGGAGAAAGGAGTGAGAGAGCATGCATTGAGCTGTGGTGTCTTCCATTTGGACTTGCCAGTCCAAGGGCGCTGGGCCTTCAAGATTCTACTTCAGATAAGCCTCCAACTCATCCAGTGCTACTTCAAGTCTGTCACCAAATCTCCAGGCCAGAAGACTCCCAAAGGCCAGACGTGACCTTACGTCCACCAGAAGTTCAGGTCCAGAATTATACCATATTTCAACTGCCCTCCCAACCCTAACCCCTCCTTCTTGGTCTCTCAGAGACCAATCATTTAATGGTCCTGAGGGGTTCAACTCTGGAGAAAGGGACAAAGACTGAGCAGAACTATTATTTTAATTTCTACTTGAATTAACTTAATTGTCTTGCAGTGTAATTGATTTTTCCTTAGGACCCTAGTACTTGGGCCAGTGCTGCTTATTATTGGGTTAAGTATCTCCAGATTCCCAGATACCCCCTACTTTTATCTGTACCCTCACTGCATGAAGCCTCTGAGGACTTAGAAGCTAAGGTCTGAATCTGATGTTGAAGATTATGTAAACTTCCAGAGTCTTACCCAGAATTGCACAGGATGCTTGTTAAGATCTCCACCAGGCAACATAACCTGACACTATTAGGTGATTAGGGGTATGGAGATTACCAACCAGGGCTGCAGTCTTACTGTTTCAAGTTGTCTTCGCTGGGCATTCATAAAATATGTGCTAAATTCTACTTTATATATTCATTTGCGAAGTACCTTGGCATCATTAAATTATTTCTTCATTCAACAAATAGTTAATAAACACTTGTTATGTATCAGGACTATGGGGATACAATGAGATTAGAGTAATGAGAAAGACATACATGTCCCTGCCTTCATGGAGTTTACTATCTACTGAAAAATTAGACATGAAACAGAGTCAAAAAATGATGAGTGTTGTAAAAGTATAACCATAGGGTGCTTATGAAACCCTTTAGCAATCAAGTGTGGCTGCATAACATTGGGTTATTATTATGTTTAGGGTTTTATCCTGCACCTTGCAACCATTAAAACATATATGCAGTTCTGTGCCTCCTTGCCTCTAGGGTGATCAGCTCATCCTGGTTTGTCCAGGACTTTCTTGGTTTGGCGCAAAATTCCATGGTCAGAGAAAACCCTCAATCCTGAGCAAACCGGGAAGGTTGGTTTCACTTCTTGCCTTAGGGAAAGTTTGGAGCGGAGTTCTTTGACTTTTGTTTACAAAAGCCTTAGTCTTTCAGGTTAACTGACGTGAATCCTTCAAAAAAGTCAACTTCATGAAGCAACAACAGCAACAACATAGAAAGGCAGAGAAAGTATTCTAGATTAAAACTATATTCTAGAAGGGTATAAAGAGAAAATGCAATGTGTGACTCAATTGGATGCTGGTTTTTGGGTTTTTTTGTGTGTGTGTGATTTTTTTTTTTGCAGTACGCGGGCCTCTCACTGTTGTGGCCTCTCCTGTTACGGAGCACAGGCTCCGGATGCGCAGGCTCAGCGGCCATGGCTCACGGGCCTAGCCGCTCCGCGGCATGTGGGATCCTCCCGGACCGGGGCACAAACCCGTGTCCCCTGCATCGGCAGGCGGACTCTCAACCACTGCACCACCAGGGAAGCCCTGGTTTTTGTTTTTAAGCATAAAATTATTGGAATGGAACATTTGGGGGGAATCGAATATGAACTAGATTTTAGATGATTTTGTGGAAATACTGATAATTTTGTTAGGTGTGACCACGGTGTTGTGGTTATGTAGGCGTATGCCTTTATTTTTAGAAGACACAGTCTGGAGTACTTAGAGGTGAGGAAGCAATGATGGCAAAATATTAACAATCTTTGAATCCAGTAGAATTTATAAGGATGATCATTTAATTATTCTTTCAACCTTTCTGTATCTATGAAAATAATAAAAAGTTTTGGGAAAGAAGTTAGCAGCCATTGAGCAGAATAAGGTTTGAGATGGGAGTAACTTCTCCGGGAACCAGAAAATGATTCCTCTAGAATGGAAGCAAGAGGAAAATGGTTGTGTGTCAGTGGTGTTGATTCTAGGCCCACAGTATCATGGCGAACCCAGCAAAGTTCCCCACGCTCCAGTCTTGGCCTTGAAGCAGCAAGCTTGGCATTGAGGCAGCCCAGAGAGCCCCTGACTGATGATATAGACATTTTGGTAGATAGATTCCTGGGAAAACAGATGACTGGTGACCAGATGACAGTGTGGAATTTTGATCGAAAAGTCTTCTATGGGAAGAGTGCAAACTAAAACTGAGATTCAATTTCCATCACCCGAAAGAGCTACATTTTCTCCACATCTGAGTCTATGGGCTGCATTGAATGCCCTAGACACTAAACTGGTGACTCCAGAAAGGTCCACCTGAGTGAGTGACATTTTGACTGACAGATTAGTAGGAGTTGGCCTGTAAAAGGGGGGAGAATTAGTACTTCAAGCACCAGAAGCTAAAGAGTGTGTTGGTGCCTTGGAATCAACTGAGAGAAGTTCCACATGGTTGGAGCAGAGACCTAGGGCCAGGGTGACATGAGATAAGGGTGGGAAAGTGGGCAGGGGCCAGGATGTGCTAGACCTTCCAAACTGGGCAGAGGAAATGACGCACACCTTCCCCACCTCCAGAACCCCAGGGTCCGTCCTTCTCTCTCAACACCCCTGCCCCATGCCAGTGCCCATGCCTCAGGGCTCCTTGGAGTGAGTGCTTGGTTTGGGCTACAGATTAGAAGTCACTCTGACTGGGCACTAAGTTCCTTCTGCAAAGGGGATGATAATGAAGGAAAGGCCAATCTTCTGAATCTCCTGCCACCTGTCCCTTCTTGCCCACTAATGCCATTAATACATGATCTTCACACCCACCCACCCCCAAAGACTCCCCAAGTATCTGTGGGAACTCTCTAGGGGGAGAGGTCTCACATGTGTTCACAGACAAGTCTAGCTAGTCATCACCTGGTGTCTGTAGGTCATCCCTTCTCTGCTGCCCCAGCACTTCTCAGCTAGACAGTGCCCTCTCCCCTGGGCCCAGCTGTGTACACCAGGCACCACAGTCTCCGTCCTGCAGCTGAGGATGGGCACAGGAGGTGCCAAAGCTGTGAGATGTTGTTCTGCGCAGTGGCAAAGAACGCCTCCCCCTTTATGTGTATGTTCAGTCAGTAGGGTCCCAAAGTCATTTTCCTTCTGCCCAAATGGTTTATATTGGTTATAGAAAAACAGCTCTTTCAGTTTTAATGCACAGGTTCCCAGCTTTCCATGGAACTCAGATATATAAACACAGGGCGGAAATAGGGGTTGGGTAACAGGGCCTTGGGCCATGAGCAAACATACATCAGACACTAAGCGGTCCTCCAAATCACTCCTTTTGGACAGTGGAGGCTTTGTTAGTGGGTCAGGCTTGTGGTGCCTGGCTCCTGTGTCCCTGGGATGACTATTCTCCTGGGAGGAGCTTCCTCTCATAGACATTTCTGGGTCTGCTCACTGGTTCTCTGAATGTGCCAGACCTATCTGAACCCCAGCAGAGCTCATAGCTTGGGCTCCTCCTGGGACCCACACTTTGTGTCTCCCACTGGATCAGGATGCTTGAGGAGGGGACAGGATCTTATTTGCACTTGTATCCTTGGCATGTAGGAGGTGCTCAATTTATTTTTATTGAAAGACCATCCCATACACTAGGCCAGTGGTCACCAACTTCAGCTTGATGGAGACCACTTGGAATATTGTTAAAACACAGATTTCTAAGCCCCTTCCCAGAGATCTAATTCATTAGATCTGGAATGAGGGTCCAGGAACCTGTGTTTTAGTAAGATCCCAGGTAATTCCAATGCAGATGGTTCTTAAATCTCCCTTTGTCTCTACCTCAAGCAGGCCTGAAACAGAGACACTATCAGCCCTTTAGCTCCTTCGTGAGAATTAGAAATAGGCACCTCTTCTCCTTCAGGTTGCATCAAGTTCAAGGCCAGGGTGACAGCTTGGTGAGCGGAGTTTAGGCTGTTGTTTCAGTCCCCTCCTCCCTTTTACCAAGCATCCTTGTAGTATGTACAACCTGCACAACCGTTTGCAGCAACCTGGTTAGAAGTCTGCTTTTGCAGAGAGATCACTTGAGAAATTCGCCTTCGTGTCGCCTAGTCTTTCAGTAAACTCTAGGAAACTGCTGGGATTGAACTGGGCTCTTTACTTGCACCTGGAGATCAGGCGACCCAGTAGCCAGTCTCCAGAGGGGGTCTGGGGAACATGAACCTGAAAGATCTAACGCAGAGGTTCTTATCCTTTGCCACATATCGGAATCACTGGGAGCTTTGGAAGATTTTGATGCCTGGGTCTCACCCCCAGAACTTAATTGAGGGGGGTGCAGCCTGGACATCAGACTTTTTAAGAGCTCCCTAGGTGGGACTAGTGTACAGAATCTCAGACCTAATAGAACTCCCACCCCGACCAGGTTGAAGCTTTGGCTGCTGTATGTCTTCCTAAGAATTGGAGGACCAGGGGTGCTCTCACCTCTCTGACCAGAGGATACAACTGGCTCTCTTGCTCTGTGTGATCCAGCTTTGTGCAAGTTCTTCAGGCTTTCCCTCAATGAGTGCCTCTACTTATGCTTCTTGGCACTTCTGCCAATCACCTTTACCCCTGAAATTTCTGAACACTCTCCTAGAACTAGCCCTCCTCTCACTTCCGTCCCCCCAAGTAAAATCCATCTATTTTTAATGTGTTGCACTCCCCATCAGTTTGATAAACTAGTCTTCTACAAGGCATAAATGGCAGGCAAAGCTTAAACACTGTCTCTCTGAAATATGTGCCGAAACAATTTGATAAATATGCCACAAAGAAATTAATGTTAGAACAGCAAGATGTTAATTTAAATGGTGGGACCCAAACTTGGGATGTTGCTTTTTTGGAGAGAGGGAACCTCATACTTAAGGGAGTAGGAGACAGTAGCTGAGAGCCTTCTGGAAGCCCCCACTGTTTTTGCCACTTGCAAAAACGGCTGGACTTCCACTAGTAATGCTGGTGATGCTATTCTTGCGAAGGGCTTAGGAGAAGGAATAAAGGATTCAAGTCCCCCATTAGAAGGTGAGTTCCTAGAAAGAGAGACCATATTCTATCCCTTTTTGAATTCTGCTTCATTCTTACCACATAATTTGTATACTTTTGTCATGCAATAAATGTTATTGAGTTGCCAGATTTTTTTTTTAACATCTTTATTGGAGTATAATTGCTTTACAATGGTGTGTTTGTTTCTGCTTTATAACAAAGTGAATCAGCTACACATATACATTTATCCCCATATCTCTTCCCTCTTGCGTCTCCCTCCCACCCTCCCTATCCC
This sequence comes from Pseudorca crassidens, assembly GCF_039906515.1. Lineage (NCBI taxonomy): Eukaryota > Metazoa > Chordata > Mammalia > Artiodactyla > Delphinidae > Pseudorca > Pseudorca crassidens. Next base: position 118,637,267 of record NC_090296.1, on the reverse strand, counting down.
ACCCCTCTAGGTGGTCACAAATCACCGAGCTGATCTCCCTGTGCTGTGCGGCTGCTTCCCACTAGCTATCTATTTTACATTTGGGGTAAGCTGGGACAAAGTGAGAGGGTGGCATGGACTTATATATACTACCAAATTTTTTAAATTAAAACTTAGCACCAATTTATTGAGTGGCTACTATGTCCTGAGCCCTGAGCTAGTTGCTTCCATACATTATTTCATCCAATATTAGTAAATCCTCATGTATTGGTTAGGATACAAGCTAAGCTGCTGTAACAAAGATATCTCAAAATAGAGGGTTAAGCAAGGTGTGAGTTTCTTTTTTTCTCAAATGATGATCCAGATTATGGTTCACTAAATAAGTCCAGGGTTTCTCTCTGCCATCTTTAACATGTGGCTTCCATCCTTGGGGCCAACATGGTTGCTCCTGCCAATGGGCAAAGGAAAAAGTCCAGGGAAACACGTCTGCATTTCTAGAAGCACAACCCAGAAGTGGGAGAAAACATTTTGCTCCCATCTTATTGGCCAGAATGTAGTCACATGATTAGAACAATATGCAAAGCATTCTGGGAAATGTGTTTCTGGTTAGGTGGCTATTGGGGATTGATATTATTCAACAAGGGAGAATGTATATTAATGGACAAGTCTCATAAAACACCTCATATCTGTGGATGGATATCTTGATTCTTATTGAAGCTAAAAATGAACTGTAGAAAGATGCTGATTTCCTACCCAGAGAGGTTCTGTTTTGTCAGTGTATTCAGAATTAAGTTGGCCCTGAAAGGCTACCTCAATTTGTAAAGTTTTTTGCATTTACACAAAAAAATACCAATTTCTTGATTTACAATGGAGGAATGCAGCAGCTAGAGTGTTTGTGTTCCCCACACAGGCTAAGCCTTTCCTGGTATGAAAGTACTTAGAAGTCCACATCACAGTGTATACCAGCATACACCAAGCATCTAATCTAGGCTAAGTGCTGTACTAGACATTTTCCACAAACTATCTAATTTGATCCACGTCTCCAGCTTGATGAGGTAAGGATCATTCAGACCATTTTACAGGTAAGAAAACAACAGCAGGAGGTTATGGAGCTAAGATGTGGCAAGGCTGGTGTCTGACTCCAGGTCTATCTGATACCAGAGCAGGTGCTTTTTCTACTATACTCTGCTACTTAGGTGGAAGCTATTCTAACAAGTGTCAAGACATCCTTGGTGATGTTTTTACAGGCTGTGCCTCTTTGTTCAGATTTCTGCTACAACATTTATTGCAGTGGACACATTTCTTTTTATGGAAGCCTCTCTTTTCCAGGCTCCCTCCATCTCCTGGTATTCATGGATCATGTCTTAGTCACTTTACAAAATTGAGGCCAGCTTTACAAAATTGAGGCCAGCACAGTTACGTACTCAAACAAATGAGTAAGTAAAATGCCTCCTTCACCTACAGTTATTGGAGTGGTCTCCAGGGTTGAGTTTTTGCTTTAACTTAACCGTAGGCCATCCTGATGCCTTGTCAATGTTTTTCCTTTTGTTTTATACTCAGAAACTATGGAAAAAAGCCATGTCCCAGTTTGAGTTTACTATAAAAATGAGCTCTCAAGATTCCAGGGAAAGCGAATGAGGCCAACCGTGGGTCATGACTTTGTTGAAGGAGGCTTTGCTAATCATCTCCATACTGATGCAGACTCCCTGCAGTGATGCTAAACACAGGCCTGAGCGGAAGCGGCCTCATTCCCTGGCCACAGCGCAGTGTGGGAAGGAGCTGGAAACCAGAAGGGCCCTTTAAAAGGCCTGGTTCCTTCATCAATGACACAAATGATGAGGTGTGTGGGTAGAACTAATCAAATCAAATGTGAAGTTGCCTTAAAAATTTCATGAAAATTTTGCATTTGATTCTCTCACTGGGGCCCTGGCAGAAAGGTTTGTACTCTTGAGGGTACCCAATCCAGAACAGGAGGAGCTCAGGGCTGGATGGTGTATAACATCCTTTCTAGATCCAAAATTCCTTTATACGGAGTCAGAAATAAATAATACCAGAATCAGCATAGGTAGAAATATTTGGATCTAAGGGCATATAAATTCAATTTATTTTTTCAAAACTCCAACCAAATAAAACACCTCCGCAGATCAGATTCACCCACCAACTTGCCTGTTTTCAAACTACAGGGGACTAGGAGTCTATATTTTCAGAACAGTCCCCAGGGGACTCTTATGGTCAGGCAATTGGAAACCCTGATATAAGGTATGCATGAATTCTACGTAAATTAAAACCTGGTACCAATGGAGCCATTATCCTGGGTAGGGATAATAATCCCTGTAGTTTTTGCCACACAACAGTTTAAATGACATGATGCATATTGTTTTGTGAATTTAGGGACTAAAGTTATCAGATCAGGAGGCGTGCAGGGGCTTACAAATCTCTCTCCTCTTGCTCTTCATTGCAGTGGTGGACCAGGTGTTTAGAGGTCCTATAATCACCGTAGCCCTGGAGGGAGGTACAGATCCTCTTGACTTCTTGCCTCTTCCTCCTAGTAGCTCAGACTCCAGGCTGTGAGCTGTTCTAGGGCAGAACACCAAGGGTGTACCTCTTCCTTCACTTATTCATTCTAGGACCTCTTCTTTCAAAAGAGAGATCTGAAAAAGAAAGGGATACAGATTCCAGTCAAACCTTAAAAAGAGGGGCTGTCCTTACTGCCCCCTTGGGTCTCTCCTGGCCCAGCTCAGGTGCCCAGAGCCCTGTGTATGGTGTTCTTTTACAAGGATGCTGATTTCCAAGACCCCATTTCTTGAGCCAAAAGGTGATGGTCCAGGTTTCCATTCTTTTGAAGCCCTATTGTGGCAAATTAACACAACAGATTACGCATAAGGCGCTAAATCAAGAGCTTCATGAAAGCAGATGGAAGTTTTCTTCATTTCTATGCCCCTGTCCCTGGTTTCTGGGTCACATTTGAAGGGCTGAGATGGAACTCAATATAAAGCTAAATGTGAAAAGGTGGCAGGGTTTCAAACATACTGGCATTTCAGTAGCTCCCTTTATTCATTCAACAAATATTTGGATGCTTACTATGTGCAGGGCATATTCTAAGAGGCATAGAGGGCAGTGGATTTCAAACTTTAGTGAACCTCAGCATCGCTTGGAGGGCTTGGTAAAGCACAAAGTTCTGAACCATAGCTTCTTAATCAGGAGGTCTGCGTGGGCCCCGAGAATGTGCAATTCTAACAAGTTCGCAGGTAAAGCTGGTGCTGTTGGTCTGGGGACCACACTCTGGGAACCACTAGAATGAGGCACGGCAAGAGCCAAGTCCCTGACGTCACAAGACGCACAGTGTAGAGGGTGCTTATGCCATACAGACCTACGGTGGAGGTTTCGGTCGTCTGTGCAAGTCAGAAGGGGAAACGCGCAGGGGGCACAGAAGCCCCTTAAGCTGCTGTCTGGGCCTGCCACCCCCAGAGTCATCCACAAACTGTGAAGTCAGATGTGCCGCGCCCCTCCCCTCCTCGGGGCCGCCTGGAAAGGAGCGGGCGGGAGGAGGGAGCCCTGGCACATCACTCGGGCTTGGGCCGTGTGAGCATCGGGCGCGCACTGTTAGGACCGGGGGGTCGGGGAATCAGTCCCGGACAGGCCTCTGCGAGAGGAGAGCAGAGGACAGCACCTTCCCCCTACGCTACCCCGTCTGCGCTGGCGCTCGGTAGGCCGTCGGGGTGGTGGCAACGGCGGCGCGGGGCGGGGCGCCGCGACCCCCGTCCTTCCGGGGCAGAGCCGCTCGCGTCGCCTCCGCCCCCTCGTCGCAGTAGTCCTCGCCCGGCTGGCTCGGCCTCGCGGCGCGGGGACCCGGCGGCGCCGCAGACCCGGCCGGCCCGCGAGCCATGGCCCAGCCCGGCGAGGAGGCGCTGTCCGGGCCCGAGACTGCGGTGCAGATCCGCGTCGCCATCCAGGAGGCCGAGGACGTAGAGGAGCTGGAGGACGAGGAGGAGGAGGGGGCGGAGGCGCGGGGCTCGGGGGACCCCTCTCGGTACCTCAGCCCAGGCTGGGGCAGCGCCAGCGAGGAGGAGCCGAGCCGCGGGCACAGGTAAGCGCGGCGGCAGGGCCCTGGCCCAGGTGGGAGTCGCCGACCCCGAGTCCCGGCCGAACCCCACTTGGGGGAGCACAACTCCGCGGGCATAGCGGGTCGTCTCCCCCCCACTGCCCCCCTGCCCCGGGACGCTGCTCTGGGCCGTCCCACGGAGTCAGAACTGGCTTTTGGCGGTTGCTGGTGACCAGGTCCGCAGCCTTTAACCCCACCAAGGCTCTCGGAACTGGCGGCGGGGATCTGAGAGGCCTAGACGTGGGCATGCTCTGGGACCCAGGGGGAAGTCCTTCCTGGACCATCCTCGCCATCTCTTCAGCCCAGAGGGAGACTCTCCTTCCCTGAGCTCACCCAAAGACCCTCCAAAAAGCCTAGCCCAACCCAGTCTCCACTTCCGAAGCAGGCCCACCTCCCCATGAGAGTGGTCCCACCTAGCCTTCACTGCCATCATTTCCCTGTCTGCTTATCAGTCCAAGTGGGGTTGGGGGGCCGGCCAGGCACAGCTGACACTTGCTGCTGGGGGATCCAAGGAGGAGTGATTTCACCGTGTAGAGTTCATTTGCCCCATTTGGAATCAGTTCAGGGCTTGCTGCTTCATCCTCCCCTGCTGGGGGATTCCCATTTTCATGCCCCTTCTCCATCTGACTTCTAAGCTTGCATCATCATCTTGCTGCCTTGGCATTGGGTTCCTGGGTAATGGGTAGTCTAGCACAAGAAACCACCTGTCTAAGCTCACCTCTGGGCCCTGAGCTTTATTTTCAGCCAGAGAGAGACCTTACTCTTGTGTCCACTAACACCCAGGCCTTTCAGGACTGTGATTTTTTTCCTGCTGTTGAAA